>NC_054083.1:38228268-39608268 GCF_017562075.2 Anopheles merus
AAATCGCAGAAGTTTTTGCGAAAATCGCAGAAGTTTTTGCGAAAATCGCAGAAGTTTTTGCGACAATTGCAGTTTTGCGAAAATCGCAAAACTTTTAGCGAAAATCGCAAATCTTTTTGCGAAAATCGCAAAACTTTTTGCGAAAATCGCAAAACTTTTTGCGAAAATCGCAGAAGTTTTTGCGAAAATCGCAGAAGTTTTTGCGAAAATCGCAGAAGTTTTTGCGAAAATCGCAGAAGTTTTTGCGAAAATCGCAGAAGTTTTTGCGAAAATCGCAGAAGTTTTTGCGAAAATCGCAGAAGTGTTTGCGAAAATCGCAGAAGTTTTTGCGAAAATCGAAAATTTTTTTGCGAAAATCGCAGAAGTTTTTGCGAAAATCGCAGAAGTTTTTGCGAAAATCGCAGAAGTTTTTGCGAAAATCGCAGAAGTTTTTGCGAAAATCGCAGAAGTTTTTGCGAAAATCGCAGAATTTTTATGCGAAAATCGCAGAAGTTTTTGCGAAAATCGCAGAAGTTTTTGCGAAAATCGCCGAAGGTTTTGCGAAAATCTATTTGCGAAAATCGCAGAAGTGTTTGCGAAAATCGCAGAAGTTTTTGCGAAAATCGCAGAAGATTTTGCGACAATCGCAGAAGATTTTGCGAAAATCGCAGAAGTGTTTGCGAAAATCGCAGAAGTTTTTGCGAAAATCGCAGAAATTTTTGCGAAAATCGCCGAAGGTTTTGCGAAAATATATTTACGAAAATCGCAGAAGTTTTTGCGAAAATCGCAGAAGTTTTTGCGAAAATCGCAGAAGTTTTTGCGAAAATCGCAGAAGTTTTTGCGAAAATCTTTTTGCGAAAATCGCAGAAGTTTTTGCGAAAATCGCAGATGTTTTTGCGAAAAACGCAGAAGTTTTTGCGAAAATCGCAGAAGTTTTTGCGAAAATCGCAGAAGTTTTTGCGAAAATCGCAAAACATTTTGCAAAAGTTTTTGCGAAAATCGCAGAAGTTTTTGGGAAAATCGCAGAAGTTTTTGCGAAAATCGCAGAAGTTTTTGCGAAAGTCGCAGAAGTTTTTGCGAAAATCGCAGATGTTTTTGCGAAAATCGCAGAAGTTTTTGCGAAAATCGCAAAAGTTTTTGCATAAATCGCAGAAGTTTTTGCGAAAATCGCATAAGTTATTACGAAAATCGCAGAAGTTTTTGCAAAAATCGCAGAAGTTTTTGCGAAAATCTTTTTGCGAATATCGCAGAACTTTTTGCAAAAATCGCAGAAGTTTTTGCAAAAATCGCAGAAGTTTTTGCAAAAATCGCAGAAGTTTTTGCGAAAATCGCAGAAGTTATTACGGAAATCGCAGAAGTGTTTGCGAAAATCGCAGAAGTTTTTGCGAAAATCGCAGAAGTTTTTGCGAAAATCGCAGAAGTTTTTGCGAAAATCGCAGAAGTTTTTTGCGAAAATCGCAGAAGTTTTTGCGAAAATCGCAGAAGTTTTTGCGAAAATCGCAGATGTTTTTGCGAAAATCGCAGAAGTTTTTGCGAAAATCGCAGAAGTTTTTGCGAAAATCGCAGAAGTTTTTGCGAAAATCGCAGTAGTTTTTTGCGAAAATCGCAGAAGTGTTTGCGAAAATCGCAGAAGTTTTTGCGAAAATCGCAGAAGTTTTTGCGAAAATCGCAGAAGTTTTTGCAAAAATCGCAGAAGTTTGTGCGAAAATCGCAGAAGTTTTTGCGAAAATCGCAGAAGTGTTTGCGAAAATCGCAGAAGTTTTTGCGAAAATCGCAGAAGTTTTTGCGAAAATCGCAGATGTTTTTGCGAAAATCGCAGAAGTTTTTGCGAAAATCGCAGAAGTTTTTGCGAAAATCGCAGAAGATTTTACGGAAATCGCAGAAGTTTTTGCGAAAATCGCAAAACTTTTTGCAAAAATCGCAGAAGTTTTTGCGAAAATCGCAGAAGTTTTTGCGAAAATCGCAGAAGTTATTACGGAAATCGCAGAAGTTTGTGCGAAAATCGCAGAAGTTTTTGCGAAAATCGCAGACGTTTTTGCGAAAATCGCAGAAGTTATTACGGAAATCGCAGAAGTTTTTGCGAAAATCGCAGAAGTTTTTGCGAAAATCGCAGACGTTTTTGCGAAAATCGCAGAAGTTATTACGGAAATCGCAGAAGTTTTTGCGAAAATCGCAGAAGAAGTTTTGCGAAAATCGCAGAAGTTTTTGCGAAAATTGCAGAAGTTTTTGCGAAAATCACAGAAGTTTTTGCGAAAATCGCAGAAGTTTTTACGAAAATCGCAGAAGTTTTTGCGAAAATCGCAGAAGTTTTTGCGAAAATCTTTTTGCGAAAATCGCAGAAGTTTTTGCAAAAATCGCAGAAGTTTTTGCGAAAATCGCAGAAGTTTTTGCGAAAATTGCAGAAGTTTTTGCGAAAATCGCAGAAGTTTTTGCGAAAATCGCAGAAGTTATTACGGAAATCGCAGAAGTTTTTGCGAAAATCGCAGAAGTTTTTGCGAAAATCGCAGAAGTTTTTGCGAAAATCGCAGAAGTGTTTGCGAAAATCGCAGAAGTTTTTGCGAAAATCGCAGAAGTTATTACGGAAATCGCAGAAGTTTTTGCGAAAATCGCAGAAGTGTTTGCGAAAATCGCAAAACTTTTTGCGAAAATCGCAAAACTTTTTGTTAAAATCGCAAAATTTTTTGCGAAAATCGCAGAAGTTTTTGCGAAAATCGTAGAAGTTTTTGCGAAAATCGTAGAAGTTTTTGCGAAAATCGCAGAAGGTTTTGCGAAAATCGCAGAAGTTTTTGCGAAAATCGCAGAAGTGTTTGCGAAAATCGCAGAAGTGTTTTGCGAAAATCGCAGAAGTTTTTGCGAAAATCGCAAAACTTTTTGCGAAAATCGCAGAAGTTTTTGCGAAAATCGCAGAAGTTTTTTGCAAAAATCGCAGAAGTGTTTGCGAAAATCGCAGAAGTGTTTGCGAAAATCGCAGAAGTTTTTGCGAAAATCGCAGAAGATTTTGCGAAAATCGCAGCAGTTTTTGCGAAAATCGCAAAACTTTTTGCAAAAATCGCATAACTTTTTGTTAAAATCGCAAAACTTTTTGCGAAAATCGCAGAAGTTTTTGCGAAAATCGCAGAAGTTTTTGCGAAAATCGCAGAATTTTTTGCGAAAATCGCAGAAGTTTTTGCGAAAATCGCAGAAGTTTTTGCGAAAATCGCAGAAGTTTTTGCGAAAATCGCAGAAGTTTTTGCGAAAGTCGCAGAAGTTTTTGCGAAAATCGCAGAAGATTTTGGGAAAATCGCAGCAGTTTTTGCGAAAATCGCAGAAGTTTTTGCGAAAATCGTAGAAGTTTTTGCAAAAATCGCAGAAGTGTTAGCGAAAATCGCAGAAGTTTTTGCGAAAATCGCAGAAGTTTTTGCGAAAATCGCAGTAGTTTTTGCGAAAATCGCAGATGTTTTTGCGAAAATCGCAGAAGTTTTTGCGAAAATCGCAGATGTTTTTGCGAAAATCGCAGAAGTTTTTGCGAAAATCGCAGAAGTTTTTGCGAAAATTGCAGTTTTGCGAAAATCGCAAAACTTTTTGCGAAAATCGCAAAACATTTTGCGAAAATCGCAGAAGTGTTTGCGAAAATCGCAGATGTTTTTGCGAAAATCGCAGAAGTTTTTGCGAAAATCGCAGAAGTGTTTGCGAAAATCGCAGAAGTTTTTGCGAAAATCGCAGAAGTTTTTGCGAAAATCGCAGATGTTTTTGCGAAAATCGCAGACGTTTTTGCGAAAATCGCAGAAGTTTTTGCGAAAATCGCAGAAGTTTTTGCAAAAATCGCAGAAGTTTTTGCGAAAATCGCAGAAGTTTTTGCGAAAATCGCAGAAGTGTTTGCGAAAATCGCAGAAGTTTTTGCGAAAATCGCAGAAGTGTTTGCGAAAATCGCAGTTTTGCGAAAATCGCAAAACTTTTTGCGAAAATCGCAGAAGTTTTTGCAAAAATCGCAGAAGTTTTTGCGAAAATCGCAGAAGTTTTTGCAAAAATCGCAGAAGTTTTTGCGAAAATCTTTATGCGAACATCGCAAAACTTTTTGCAAAAATCGCAGAAGTGTTTGCAAAAATCGCAGAAATTTTTGCAAAAATCGCAGAAGATTTTGCGAAAATCGCAGAAGTTTTTGCGAAAATCGCAGAAGATTTTTCCGGAAATCGCAGAAGTTTTTGCGAAAATTGCAAAAGTTTTTGCGGAAATCGCAGAAGTTTTTGCGGAAATCGCAGAAGTGTTTGCGAAAATCGCAGAAGTTTTTGCGAAAATCGCAGAAGTTTTTGCGAAAATCGCAGAAGTTTTTGCGAAAATCGCAGAAGTGTTTGCGAAAATCGCAGAAGTTTTTGCGAATATCGCAGAAGTTTTTGCGAAAATCGCAGAAGTTTTTGCGAAAATCGCAGAAATTTTTGCGAAAATCGCCGAAGGTTTTGCGAAAATCGCAGAAGTTTTTGTGAAAATCGTAGAAGTGTTTGCGAAAATCGCAGAAGTTATTGCGAAAATCGCATAAGTTTTTGCGAAAATCTTTTTACGAAAATCGCAAAACTTTTTGCAATAATCGCAGAAGTTTTTGCGAAAATCGCAGAAGTGTTTGCGAAAATCGCAGAAGTTTTTGCGAAAATCGCAGAAGTTTTTGCGAAAATCGCAGAAGTTTTTGCGAAAATCGCAGAAGTTTTTGCGAAAATCGCAGAAGTTATTACGGAAATCGCAGAAGTTTGTGCGAAAATCGCAGAAGTTTTTGCGAAAATCGCAGAAGTTTTTGCGAAAATCGCAGAAGTGTTTGCGAAAATCGCAGAAGTGTTTGCGAAAATCGCAGATGTTTTTGCGAAAATCGCAGAAGTTTTTGCGAAAATCGCAGAAGTTTTTGCGAAAATCGCAGAAGTTTTTGCGAAATTCGCAGAAGTTTTTGCGAAAATCGCAGAAGTGTTTGCAAAAATCGCAGAAGTTTTTGCGAAAATCGCAAAACTTTTTGCAAAAATCGCAGAAGTTTTTGCGAAAATCGCAGAAGTTTTTGCGAAAATCGCAGAAGTGTTTGCGAAAATTGCAGAAGTTTTTGCGAAAATCGCAGATGTTTTTGCGAAAATCGCAGAAGTTTTTGCGAAAATCGCAGAAGTTTTTGCGAAAATCGCAGAAGTTTTTGCGAAAATCGCAGAAGTTTTTGCGAAAATCGCAGAAGTTTTTGCGAAAATCGCAGAAGTTTTTGCGAAAATCGCAAAACTTTTTGCAAAAATCGCAGAAGTGTTTGCGAAAATCGATGAAGTTTTTACGGAAATCGCAGAAGTTTTTGCGAAAATCGCAGAAGTTTTTACGGAAATCGCAGAAGTGTTTGCGAAAATTGCAGAAGTTTTTGCGAAAATCGCAGAAGTTTTTGCGAAAATCGCCGAAGGTTTTGCGAAAATCTATTTGCGAAAATCGCAGAAGTGTTTGCGAAAATCGCAGAAGTTTTTGCGAAAATCGCAGAAGATTTTGCGACAATCGCAGAAGATTTTGCGAAAATCGCAGAAGTGTTTGCGAAAATCGCAGAAGTTTTTGCGAAAATCGCAGAAATTTTTGCGAAAATCGCCGAAGGTTTTGCGAAAATCTATTTACGAAAATCGCAGAAGTTTTTGCGAAAATCGCAGAAGTTTTTGCGAAAATCGCAGAAGTGTTTGCGAAAATCGCAGAAGTTTTTGCGAAAATCGCAGATGTTTTTGCGAAAATCGCAGAAGTTTTTGCGAAAATCGCAGAAGTTTTTGCGAAAATCGCAGAAGTTTTTGCGAAAATCGCAGAAGTTTTTGCGAAAATCGCAGAAGTTTTTTCGAAAATAGCAGATGTTTTTGCGAAAATCGCAGAAGTTTTTGCGAAAATCGCAGAAGTTTTTGCGAAAATCGCAAAAGTTTTTGCGAAAGTCGCAGAAGTTTTTGCGAAAATCGCAGAAGTTTTTGCGAAAATCGCAAAACATTTTGCGAAAATCTTATTATTATTATTATTATTATTTATTCCAAAAGTTATCCAGCTGGCATAAGCTTACATAACATACTTATTTCTATAGTTAATGCTAAAGAACAGTGCTAACAAAAACGCATAAAAAAACATAACAAGTTTAACTGTCAATCAACCAAATAAAAATTAAAAACAACATAAACTGTGGAAGCGTCATATTAAGCTATGTAAAAAGGTCCGTAAATTGTTTAAGTTTGAGTTCAAGTCGACATTGTTTCCTAGCGAGTTATAGGCACTTATCATTTTAATAAAGGATCGTTAGATCCAAAATTAGTCGATCTGAATTCTGTGTTAAATAATGTCCTGGTTCTTAACATTCTACTGGGGGCCTGAAAGTTCAATTTACTCAGAATTGACGGGGCGTCTAAAGATCCGCTAACAAGTTTGTGTATAAATAAGCACTGTGCCGTCTTTCTTCTATGTTGCAGAGGTTCTAGTCCAAATAACAGGCACCTTGTACGGTAAGAGGGACAAACAGAATTACGAGACCACGGGAGACGGTAAAACAATGAACGAGTGAGCTTGCGTTGAACCAATTCTAGCCTATCTATTAAATATTGCTGTGTCGGAGTCCAAATAATACTAGCGAATTCTAAAGTAGGACGGACAATTGCACAATACAGAGCTTTTACACTGAATGGATCTTTGAAGTCTTTCGCAACACGTAAAATGAATCCTAACAAACGGAAGGCTTTTGAAAGTATTGCTTCATAGTGGTTCTGTAACGTTAGTCTGCTATCTAAATGAACGCCTAAATCGCGAATCACATTTTTACGCGGCACTGATCTATCATCAATTTTATAATCGTAAACAATTGGGGTTCTTTTTCTAGTATAGGATATAACAGAGCATTTAGATATGTTGAGACGCATACAATTTGAATTACACCATGAGTTAAATCGAGTTAAGCAGTTTTGAAGAGTAAAACAATCGGTTTGATCTGATATCGGTAGAAACATTTTCAAATCATCTGCATAAAACAATTTTTCGCAATCTGGTATAACATAAATAACATCGTTTATGAAAATGTTAAAAAGAATAGGTCCGAGAATACTGCCTTGTGGAACCCCGGACGTGTTGGTGAATGGTGCAGATATAGAGGAGAAAATATTCACTGTTATATGCCTATCACTTAAATAACAGGAGAGCCAATGGACTAACGCCCCATTTACTCCGTAGCTTGATAGTTTTGAAATTAGCATTGAGTGATTTACCGAGTCAAAGGCAGCACTGAAGTCGGTGTAGATTACGTCTACCTGTTTACCATTGTCCATTGCAGGATAGCAGGTGCTCAATAAAGAGAGAAGGTTTGTTTCAATTGAGCGGTTTTTGCGAAAATCGCAGAAGTTTTTGGGAAAATCGCAGAAGTTTTTGCGAAAATCGCAGAAGTTTTTGCGAAAGTCGCAGAAGTTTTTGCGAAAATCGCAGATGTTTTTGCGAAAATCGCAGAAGTTTTTGCGAAAATCGCAGAAGTTTTTGCATAAATCGCAGAAGTTTTTGCGAAAATCGCAGAAGTGTTTGCGAAAATCGCAGAAGTGTTTGCGAAAGTCGCAGAAGTTTTTGCAAAAATCGCAGAAGTTTTTGCGAAAATCGCAGAAGTGTTTGCGAAAATAGCAGAAGTTTTTACGAAAATCGCAGAAGTTTTTGCGAAAATCGCAGAAGTTTTTGCGACAATTGCAGTTTTGCGAAAATCGCAAAACTTTTTGCGAAAATCGCAAATCTTTTTGCGAAAATCGCACAACTTTTTGCGAAAATCGTAGAAGTTTTTGCGAAAATCGCAGAAGTGTTTGCGAAAGTCGCAGAAGTTTTTGCAAAAATCGCAGAAGTTTTTGCGAAAATCGCAGAAGTGTTTGCGAAAATAGCAGAAGTTTTTGCGAAAATCGCAGAAGTTTTTGCGAAAATCGCAGAAGTTTTTGCGACAATTGCAGTTTTGCGAAAATCGCAAAACTTTTTGCGAAAATCGCAAATCTTTTTGCGAAAATCGCACAACTTTTTGCGAAAATCGTAGAAGTTTTTGCGAAAATCGCAGAAGTTTTTGCGAAAATCGCAGAAGTTTTGCGAAAATCGCAGATGTTTTTGCGAAAATCGCAGAAGTTTTTGCGAAAATCGCAGAAGTTTTTGCGAAAATCGCAGAAGTTTTTGCGAAAATCGCAGAAGTTTTTACGAAAATCGCAGATGTTTTTGCGAAAATCGCAGAAGTTTTTGCGAAAATTGCAGTTTTGCGAAAATCGCAGAAGTTTTTGCGAAAATCGCAGAAGTGTTTGCGAAAATCGCAGAAGTTTTTGCGAAAGTCGCAGAAGTTTTTGCGAAAATCGCAGAAGTTTTTGCGAAAATCGCAGAAGTTTTTGCGAAAATCGCAGAAGTTTTTGCGATAATCGCAGAAGTTTTTGCGAAAATCGCAGAAGTTTTTGCGAAAATCGCAGAAGTTTTTGCGAAAATCGCAGAAGTGTTTGCGAAAATCGCAGAAGTTTTTACGAAAATCGCAGATGTTTTTGCGAAAATCGCAGAAGTTTTTGCAAAAATTGCAGTTTTGCGAAAATCGCAAAACTTTTTGCGAAAATCGCAAAACATTTTACGAAAATCGCAGAAGTTTTTGCGAAAGTCGCAGAAGTTTTTGCGAAAATCGCAGAAGTTTTTGCGAAAATCGCAGAAGTTTTTGCGAAAATCGCAGAACTTTTTGCGAAAATCGCAGAAGTTTTTGCGAATATCGCAGAAGTTTTTGCTAAAATCGCACACAATTTTGCGAAAATCGCAGAAGTTTTTGCGAAAATCGCAGAAGTGTTTGCGAAAATCGCAGAAGTTTTTGCGAAAATCGCAGAAGTTTTTGCGAAAATCGCAGAAGTTTTTGCGAAAATCGCAGAAGTTTTTGCGAAAATCGCAGAAGTTTTTGCGAAAATCGCAGAAGTTTTTGCGAAAATCGCAAAAGTTTTTGCAAAAATCGCAGCTGTTTTTGCGAAAATCGCAGAAGTTTTTGCGAAAATCGCAGAAGTTTTTGTGAAAATCGCAAAACATTTCGCAAAAGTTTTTGCGAAAATCGCAGAAGTTTTTGCGAAAATCGCAGAAGTGTTTGCGAAAATCGCAAATTTTTTTGCGAAAATCTAAGAAGTTTTTGCGAAAATCGCAAAAGTTTTTTGCGAAAATCGCAGAAGTTTTTGTGAAAATCTTTTTGCGAAAATTGCAAAAGTTTTTGCGAAAATCGCAGAAGTTTTTGCGAAAATCGCAGAAGATTTTGCGAAAATCGCAGAAGATTTTGCGAAAATCGCAGAAGTTTTTGCGAAAATTGCAGAAGTTTTTGCGAAAATCACAGAAGTGTTTGCGAAAATCGCAGAAGTGTTTGCGAAAATCGCAGAAGTTTTTGCGAAAATCGCAGAAGTTTTTGCGAAAATCGCAGAAGTGTTTGCTAATATCGCACACAATTTTGCGAAAATCGCAGATGTTTTTGCGAAAATCGCAGAAGTTTTTGCGAAAATCGCAGAAGTTTTTGCGAAAATCGCAGTAGTTTTTGCGAAAATCGCAGAAGTTTTTGCGAAAATCGCAGAAGTGTTTGCGAAAACCGCAGAAGTTTTTGCGAAAATCGCAGAAGTTTTTGCGAAAATCGCAGAAGTGTTTGCGAAAATCGCAGAAGTTTTTGCGAAAATCGCAGAAGTTATTGCGAAAATCGCAGAAGTGTTTGCGAAAATCGCAGAAGTTTTTGCGAAAATCGCAGAAGTGTTTGCGAAAATCGCAGAAGTTTTTGCGAAAATCGCAGAAGTTTTTGCGAAAATCGCAAAAGTTTTTGCGAAAATCGCAGAAGTTTTTGCGAAAATCGCAGAATTTTTTGCGAAAATCGCAGAAGTTTTTGCGAAAATCGCAGAAGTTTTTGCGAAAATCGCAGAAGATTTTGCGAAAATCGCAGAAGTTTTTGTGAAATTTTTTTGCGATAATCGCAGAAGTTTTTCCGAAAATTGCAGAAGTGTTTACGAAAATCGCAAAACTTTTAGCGAAAATCGCAGAAGTTTTGCAAAAGTCATAGAAGTTTTTGCGAAAATCGCAGAAGTTTTTGCGAAAATCGCAGAAGTTTTGCGAAAACATTTGTGATACGTTTAAATTATTGAAGTAAATCTTTCAGATACCATTTCTGATTGTTGTAAATGCAAAACAGTGCAAATGCAAAAAGTACCAAATTTAATAATAAACACTCTTATTTTCATTATATTTATCATTTTCACTATAGGTAATTTCATGAGATTGATTCACGACGAATCGTAACAGTATCCCATGTTTTTAACACAAACATCAAATCACTGTATTGTTGCTCGTTGATTCGATTGGTTTTAAGCGTCGTTCTTGCAACATGTCAGGATGGCCGAGCGGTCTAAGGCGCTACGTTCAGGTCGTAGTCTACTCTGTAGGCGTGGGTTCGAATCCCACTTCTGACAATTGAAGCTCTTTTTGGTCCAGTCAGCGTCTATACCGCAAACACGCTAAGGGGGAAAGTGTCTGTCTTTACTCTTAACCTGTACTACTCTCTGCCCCTCATATTTTATATTTTCATTTCGCATCAATCCGAATGTGTGCTGTGCAACAATTTTCACTCCTGCAGTTTAAAAATAGCCATTTAAACTTAGAATAAAATACGACGGGCGAGAAAACGAAGCTTTTTCTAGAAGTTGTTTCTGTATGTCTGTCTGAACCGCTGTTTTAATATTTTTTAAACATTGTTAACACCATAACATCATATTATTTGAACTATTTGCTATTATAGTTTATTTTCTACTAGTTTTGCTAGCCATCGTGAACTTTTGATATATGGTACCGATGAGATCAATGCATTAAACTTTTCAGAAGTCTCTAGGTTGTTCGATAGACACGTCGGTTTGTGAAAAGAACGGTAGTAGATCGTTTTCAGTCTAGGTTCCGTAGTAGATTCTAAGGGAATTTGGGAAGTTTCGTTTTGGATTGTTGCGCCGCGTTCGTTTAGTTGATAATTTGTTATTAAAAATTCCCTACATTCCGTTGTCTCCTTTTCATACATCATACCGCACTTGACTGCTTACAATTACCAAACCGATGCCGCTACTGCTCGCAACGTAATTCACTGGCAATGTTGACACCTTGTTCCCTACGGTTGGGCAAACGATGTTAATTTACCGAAACTGGATCAATTATCTGTACGCATCATGTCAGCAACATTCACCCAAGTGGAAGGGGGCTCATTTTAAGTTATTACAGTTTGTTTAATACAATTAATAGCAACCACCGCATCACCAAACCATTGCGGACCATTTGTGCTCGATGCTTCGCAACAGTGCACGATTTTTATGCTGACGATGCTGTCGGTAAGCGTCTCGTCGGTGCGCAGTAACAATTGTGCCGGTATGCCCAGTGCATTTGCTGGCACAGAGCGCTAAACTTGGCAGCTCGTTTTTTTTTTCACCGTCCCGGCTGTGGGTCGAATGGAAAATAAGCCATAAAGAAAGTAAACCCCATATGGTGGTGGGGTGGAGGATCTGCGAGGAAGGTGACTACGGACTAGAGAAATAACCTCAAACACGAACGCATGTATATTATGCAATTGGTGGGGCGATCAAAATCGCGCGGGATCAAGATTCGTACGAAATTGTTCATCAAAGTCAGGCGCGCACAAAACACGGTCGATGATGATTAGTGCCAAGAGCGGGAGAAAGAAAAACGGCAGCACCGCCAAGTCATCCCGGCCCCATTGTCGTCATCGTTGGCATGATTTGCAGTATTTTGTTTGGTATGGTGGTATGTTGTTAACTCCCTGCTGCTATCGAACTGGCGGGAGACACGAAGGCATCCGGAGGGGGGGGGGGGAATTGGTTTCAGAAGCTGGGCAACTTTACGGTGGATGTGCTTCAGATTGACAGAAATCAATTTCCCGCCCGATAGCAATGCACCGGTTGTCACTTTCGTGTGGTGGGAAAGGAGCGTAAATGGAAACAGTGTGTTGCTGTGGTACGGAAAATGGCAAACGGTGGGTAGCTAAAGGCGATCATTAACTGATCTTGTATAAGAATATTGAAAGTTTTTATTTATTGTTTTGTATTTTTTGTAATTTTAAAATTAACGGTATTGTAGCTTCACTCAAACTTCAAGACAAAAAATACAAAGAGTTCGACAACAAACCTCAATATCCAATTAATTCGTATCTGATGGGTTAAATTGAATTTGATGCGTTACATTTGGCGTTCGCTCGAACCGCTAGCCGGGAAACAGAAAACAATCGACAGAAATGCGCATAGGACGGAAATTAATTAGCAGCATTCCACCATTCCTTCGAACCAACTTTGAACAATCGTTGGCAAAAATTTCGCTAATTCCAAATCCACCCCCGGGGACGCTTCACAGCGCCTGAGCAAACACAAGGCAGCAACACTACAAAACGATCGCATTTTCGCGAATCGTACCAAAACCCGCCCTAGCCAAAGACCCAAATACTGCCTAATGCGAAACTAACGTGAACTCCTTTTACACAATCACACAACAATTCGTTACAATTCATTATTGTGGTGAAGAGGAAAAAAAATATGCTTCAGTACAAGTACGAAACCGTCTGGCATTTGTTGGACTACGAGGAAAGTAAGAAAGAAAAAACAACTCGCCAACATGTCGAACTATTTGCGCCACCATTACTGCATTACCGCAACCACAACAGCGAGTGCGAGTGAAATGCGGTGACGCGATGGATGATTATGCTAGTGATCGATCGGTTTTTGGCGGCACGCGGTACTCCACTGCCCAGACCTGCGCCAGACTGCGCGTTCACGTTGACTGATTCTGTGTAATGGACCATGTTTCACAAATTGACAGCAGGTACTGTGGTTCGGGAAGTTCGAGTTTTTTTTTCAGGGAAATCATTTGGCACGGTAGTCTGCGCTAGAAACATATTAGTTTCGCAAAGTTACTTTACATCAATTGTTAATGACTGAATAATAATAATAATAATTATAATAATAATAATAATAATAATAATAATAATAATAATAATAATAATAATAATAATAATAATAATAATAATAATAATATAATAATAATAATAATAATAATAATAATAATACTAATAATATAATAATAATAATAATAATAATAATAATAATAATAATAATAATAATAATAATAATAATAATAATAATAATAATAATAATAATAATAATAATAATAATAATAATAATAATAATAATAATAATAATAATAATAATAATAATAATAATAATAATAATAATAATAATAATAATAATAATAACAATAATAAAAATAAAAATAATAATAATAATAATAATTAGAAGTGTGGTAATTTTTTTTCTACCCTGTCAGATTTTTATAATTTTCATTCATTTTTGTATTGTGATATTGAATTTTAAAGCTCTTTGACCTTCCCGGTATGTTTTAAGCTTTTCGTTTTCATGTTTTATGTTAATTGTTTTTTGTATTAGTTAATTTGTATTAATTTTGATTGCATTCATCAAATAATGTAATTAAGTAATTAAGTAGTGACTAACAAATTATTGTATCAATTTGAAATGTGTTGATTTTTCCTCTGCCCCGTCAGATTTTTTTAATTTTCATACGTTTTTGTGTAGTTATGTTGAATTTTTAAGCTCTTCAAGCTATCAGGTCTGTTTTCAGCCTTTCATTTTCATGCTTTATTCTATTTTTTTTTTTAAATAATTTGATGCAGACATGATAAATTATAAATGTTTTTTTCCTGTTTTTCTGTTGCTTAGCCGGATAAAAACATGAGAAAAAAGGAAACGAGCGATGAAATGTAAATGGTAATATAGTAAAACGAGAGATAAAAAACATTAAAACAAATAAAAGGTTGCAATAAGCTATCAAAGTTTTAGAATAAAAAAGGTATAAGTGAAAACGCAATCAAAGAAGAAAAAACATGGAGCTACATATAATAAAAATAACTAAAAGTAAAATGGTACTTTGATAATTTCAAGAACGCAACTTTAACAAATAATAGATAAAATGGAAACATAAGAATGATACTAGTTTTCCTTCACTTTTCTTTACAAAATCGCATGCTTATATAGATTGTATTGCACCATAAGGAAAGTTTGATTGATTGAACAAATTTTTATACCACTTCCCGATTGCCGTGGTGATTTATTTTAATGAGCAACAATGTTAATCGATTCGAGCAGCGCCGAACCTGATGTGATGGGCGTGAAGCCCATACGAAAGCGCTGTGCATGATATGTATCATCCTTAGCATAAGTCATAATAGTCTGTTGTTGTAAATATTTGAATGATAGAAGGAGAGAGGAAGAAGAAGAAATAAAACGTATACAAATAACGACCCACGGACGGATGCGGATCGTGTAACTACAGTAAAAGCGCCAGCAATGGCATCGGCCTCCCTTTCCTCACCATGGGTACGTTATTAATTAATTTTGAGCCAACTTTATGCTTCTCCTAATTAGCTGCATTGTTGCCCGGTTGGAGCGGTGCGTTTAGGGCCTCTTCGTTTGGTTAGTTGCAATGCCGGCCACCCGAAAGGTTGCTTCCGGTCGTCGTGAGCTACGGACGACTTATATCGACAAGCATCGAGCATCTTTCTCGTTTGCAAACATGCGTCCATTCATGAATAACGATAATCAATCTTCATCTTCACAAACCTAGGAGGTACAGGATGATAATGCAAAGGTATACGGCATGTTGCGCATAAACTGCGTAGTAGCGTAACGCTTATAAGCACTGACGATGTGCTGGAACCGATTGCGATGGTAAAAAAAACTCACACATGAAAATAGCTGTTCCTTACATCTAATGGCGTGTATTTGTCTACAATGGTAACACGTGTGTGCGGTTAAATGTGGTTAATTTGGTAGGTATGAAATAATTCACCCGGATTAAGCATTGCTCGAAGCGTTGCTCGATGTAATGGCCGTTTTTGGATTTACGCACTGTTGAATGATTACTTTTGTGATTGATTAAGGTTTTTTTTATTAATTTTATTTTCTTCATTTTTTTATTTTTTGTTATTTAAACTGACTTGCTTTGTGTGGCCTTATCAATTTTTTTTTTTTTGGCTCAACAACCGATGCCGGTCAAGGCCTGCCAACACACTTGTGGGGTTGGCTTTCAGTGACTTATTGATTTCCCTCCATAGCAGGATAGTCAGTCCTACGTATGGCGGCACGGTCTATTTGGGGTTTGAACCCATGACGGGCATGTTGTTAAGTCGTACGAGTTGACGACTGTACCATGAGACCGGCTTGGCCGTATCAATTATATAATGTTAATATATTGGAATCACTTTTCGTCTTTGATTATTATGGTTTCATAAAATAATTCAAATATTATTTTGTTTCATTCATTCTTCATTTTTTTATTTCATTTTGCTAACATGAATTCATTGTTTCAATGCTTCATTGCTTGCATTATCAATTCTTCTTTTGCTGCCTCATGAAACTTGTCTTATTTTATCATCTTTTTTTTTAAATTAAAAGCAGGTTTTGGTCGTTTCATTTCTTTTATCTTTTTATTTCGGTAATGTTTCCATTTTTTACAAAAAGAAACATGATAATAGATCCGTTACTAATAATCGCCCTAATCATTATCAGCTCCTCCGGTTCGATCTCTAACTATCGAACCGATATTTCGATCGTTTTCCATATCCCTTGCTCTAAATTGGCAAACCTTCGCGCTGTATTCCGTCAAGCATCATCAAGCGATTGCTATCATTTCGGACGACTCGGTTCATTGTTTTTTTTTTTTTTTGAGTGTGTTTCATTTAATGTAATCTTCATGTATGCCTCACACGCTCGCTTTTCACATCACATCACTTCCCTGCCCGGTGGCGGCCGTCGGCTGCGACGGGTTTGTACCCATGGGTTTTTGCCTCCGTTTCATCGGCACCGGTCGCGCGCACCCGGTCCTTTCTTTTGCACACCGATGCTCGCCGTCGTCGCGGTCGCGATTCGATTTTCCCTACGCTTTTCCAGCATTAAATAATCAAACTTAACGCGCGCCGTCATGCCGTCGCGCCCTTCTGCCCCCGCCTGCCGCTTGTGTGTGTGTGTGTGTGTGTGTGTGTGTGAAATTCGCGGCTTTTCTTAAATAACACTTTTTTGTTGTTATTGTTGTTGCTGTGGTAGCTATTTTTACACGCCTTTCGTGGGCTCAAAGCTCCTGCCGGCTGTTGTACCGGTGGTGCGAGGGAAAGGGTTCGTCGTCTGCCTTCCACCGCCCCATCGGCATCGAAATCGTTTGGTTCGGGGCGGGCAGGCCAGTAGTAGTGGTTGGTAGCGGTGGTTTTTAGGGAGCGCTGCAGCAAACTAGCGAAAAACGCATTTTCGGTGCAGCGCGCTTCTATTGTTTCGGGCAGGGTAGTATAAATATTGTGGTGCGCCACCGGGAATGGTACAGTCGAGCAGTGCTTTCCATCGAAGTAAGAAGCAATAGTCAGCTAGATCGACCGCAGTTCGTGCACAGGAAAGTGGGATAAAGAAAAAACCAGAAAAATCAACACAGAAACGATGGCTTTTCTATTCAAGGTGGGTTTGATTGATGGTGTGGTGTGCGATTGTACAGTGCAGTGCAGGTCGGCGAGACATTAATGAGCAAGCTAATAGTGCTGTCCACTGCGGGTGATAATGGACCCAGCGGAGCGAAAGTAGTCAAAGTGTACCGCCTGCGTTGCGAGTGAAAGTGATGAACAATGAACTGTATGGTTTGGTTTTGCAATTAAGCGCTGTGCAGATCAGGAAGCATAATAACGCGCTAGCGATGAATGACGGCACAAACTATAGAATGTGACAGTTATATCACAGTGCTCACAGTGACCTAATCCCTAGCAAGTGTGGTGAAGAGTTATGCAAATACATTTTTGCCAGCTAGTGCTGAACAAACGTGCCGGCCTTTGCAACGACCGATGATCTTAACCGATGGTTTCACTGGTGTGCTATTTTTTTTTTCTTATTGCAGACCGTTGCCTGCCTGGCGCTGCTGTCAGTCGCTGCCTGCGAGTATGGCGGCGAGGAGGAGCATCACGGACACCACCACAGCGTCGGCTACTCGTACGCCAAGTTCAGCGGACCGGTCAGTGGGCCGGCGCACGAGATCCACGTCGAGGACAAGCACGGGCACGGGCACCAGATCGACTACGTTGCGAAGCCGGACTACGTGTTCGAGTACGGCGTGGAGGACCCGAAGAGCAAGGTCTCGCAGAGCCGCAAGGAGCACCGGCACGAGGACGAGCTGCACGGCGAGTACAGCCTGCACCAGCCGGACGGCAAACTGCGCACGGTCAAGTACAGCTCGAACAAGCACAGCGGATTCCAGGCTGAAGTGTTGATCGATGGAAAGCCACTGCACGAGGAGGAGCTGGCCAAGCTGGCCCACGAGGCGGCGTCGCAGAGCGCCCACCAGCACCAGCACCAATTCCACCATCAGCACCAGGACGAGCACAAGGCGTACGGTGGCGCGGAACAGCAGACCTACGGCGGTGAATCGTCCTACGGTGCGGAGGGTGCTGAGGAGGGAGCGCAGGAAGAGTACTACCACTAGGAACGATAAACGGATCGGTGGCAGGCTGTTCAGCAGTGAACGATACGTTCAGCATTACCACGATACCCCGCAGTAGAGGAGAGAGAAGAAATCCACACCCCTGCTACCCTGAAGGTTGTGGGAGTTTGGAGTAGAACTGACAAGAATACTCTACTTCCGATGCTTTTTTTTAAACGATGCTTGCTCTAAGCGTTGAACAATGTTCCTAGGCTGATAGACTCTTTCTTTAAGATTATCTTCTGCTTTAACAATTTCACTCATAACTTTGATTTCCTTGTAAGCTTCGGCAGGGTAATTTGGCACCGTAGGTGCAAGGTTGACCAGCAAAAGCAGTTTTACGATGCACATGTACCCTAAAGGGGAATGTTAACTAGTGTAGTAGTTTCGTGTAAAACCAAATGAAAAGAGCGACTCTTCCGTGCTGGGAGAAAGGAATAAAAATTATTCAATTGAATGTCATTATTTCTTTTTCAAACTATGGCAACATCGCAACCAAACACTAAAATGTCAGGGAAACAATAGAGGTTTCCGTGGTGTAGCGGTTATCACGTCTGCTTCACACGCAGAAGGCCCCCGGTTCGATGCCGGGCGGAAACAGCAATGACAGTCATGATCAGCATTCGACAAGAAAGTCGATGACTGTTTTATCGCAGTCGATATAGAAGATCACACAATCAGTTGGGGGTGATTGTGTGATATTATTGTTGCGGTTGGTGTTGATCCATTGGCCCAGAGGGGAAGCTGACGAGGAAACAATAGAGGTTTCCGTGGTGTAGCGGTTATCACATCTGCCTAACACGCAGAAGGCCCCCGGTTCGATCCCGGGCGGAAACAGCAATGACAGTCATGATTCGACAAGAAAGTCGATGACTGTTTTGTCTAAGTCGATATAGAAGATCACAAGCCATTGTGGTGATTGTGTGATATTATTGTTGCGGTTGGTGTTGATCCATTGGCCTAGAAGTGAAGCTGAAGAGGAAACAATAGAGGTTTCCGTGGTGTAGCGGTTATCACGTCTGCTTCACACGCAGAAGGCCCCCGGTTCGATCCCGGGCGGAAACAGCAATGACAGTCATGATTCGACAAGAAAGTCAATCACTGTTTTGTCGCAGTCGATATAGAAGATCACAAGCCGTTGAGGGGTGATTATGTGATATTATTGTTGCGGTTGGTGTTGATCCATTGGCCCAGAGGTGAAGCTGACGAGGAAACAATAGAGGTTTCCGTGGTGTAGCGGTTATCACGTCTGCTTCACACGCAGAAGGCCCCCGGTTCGATCCCGGGCGGAAACAGCAATGACAGTCATGATCAGCATTCCACAAGAAAGTCGATGACTGTTTTGTCTCAGTGGATATAGAAGATCACAAGCCATTGTGGTGATTGTGTGATATTATTTTTGCGGTTGGTGTTGATCCATTGGCCTAGAAGTGAAGCTGAAGAGGAAACAATAGAGGTTTCCGTGGTGTAGCGGTTATCACGTCTGCTTCACACGCAGAAGGCCCCCGGTTCGATCCCGGGCGGAAACAGCAATGACAGTCATGATAAGCATTCGACAAGAAAGTCGATGACTGTTTTATCGCAGTTGATATAGAAGATCAAAAGCTATTGGGGGGGGGGGGGGTGATTGTGTGATATTATTGTTGGAGTTGGTGTTGATCCATTGACCTAGAGGAGAAACTGACGAGAAAACAATAGAGGTTTCCGTGGTGTAGCGGTTATCACGTCTGCTTCACACGCAGAAGGCCCCCGGTTCGATCCCGGGCGGAAACAGCAATGACAGTCATGATCAGCATTCCACAAGAAAGTCGATGACTGTTTTGTCTCAGTGGATATAGAAGATCACAAGCCATTGTGGTGATTGTGTGATATTATTGTTGCGGTTGGTGTTGATTCATTGGCCCTGAGGAGAAGCTGACGTGGAAACAATAGCGGTTTCCGTGGTGTAGCGGTTATCACGTCTGCTTCACACGCAGAAGGTCCCCGGTTCGATCCCGGGCGGAAACAGCAACGAGAGTCATGATCAGCATTCGACAAGAAAGTCGATGACTGTTTTATCGCAGTTGATATAGAAGATCAAAAGCTATTGGGGGGGGGGGGGGGGTGATTGAGTGATATTATTGTTGCAGTTGGTGTTGATCCATTGACCTAGAGGAGAAACTGACGAGAAAACAATAGAGGTTTCCGTGGTGTAGCGGTTATCACGTCTGCTTCACACGCAGAAGGCCCCCGGTTCGATCCCGGGCGGAAACAGCAATGACAGTCATGATCAGCAGTTGACAAGAAAGTCGATGACTGTTTTGTCGCAGTCGATATAGAAGATCACAAGCCGTTGAGGGATGATTATGTAATATTATTGTTGCGGTTGGTGTTGATCCATTGGCCCAGAGGTGAAGCTGACGAGGAAACAATAGAGGTTTCCGTGGTGTAGCGGTTATCACATCTGCCTAACACGCAGAAGGCCCCCGGTTCGATCCCGGGCGGAAACAGCAATGACAGTCATGATTCGACAAGAAAGTCGATGACTGTTTTGTCGCAGTCGATATAGAAGATCACAAGCCATTGTGGTGATTGTGTGATATTATTGTTGCGGTTGGTGTTGATCCATTGGCCCAGAGGTGAAGCTGACGAGGAAACAATAGAGGTTTCCGTGGTGTAGCGGTTATCACGTCTGCTTCACACGCAGAAGGCCCCCGGTTCGATCCCGGGCGGAAACAGCAATGACAGTCATGATCAGCAGTTGACAAGAAAGTCGATGACTGTTTTATCGCAGTCGATATAGAAGATCACACAATCAGTTGGGGGTGATTGTGTGATATTATTGTTGCGGTTGGTGTTGATCCATTGGCCCAGAGGGGAAGCTGACGAGGAAACAATAGAGGTTTCCGTGGTGTAGCGGTTATCACGTCTGCTTCACACGCAGAAGGCCCCGGTTCGATCCCGGGCGGAAACAGCAATGACAGTCATGATCAGCATTCCACAAGAAAGTCGATGACTGTTTTGTCGCAGTCGATAAAGAAGATCACAAGCCATTGTGGTGATTGTGTGATATTATTGTTGCGGTTGGTGTTGATCCATTGGCCTAGAAGTGAAGCTGAAGAGGAAACAATAGAGGTTTCCGTGGTGTAGCGGTTATCACGTCTGCTTCACACGCAGAAGGCCCCGGTTCGATCCCGGGCGGAAACAGCAATGACAGTCATGATCAGCAGTTGACAAGAAAGTCGATGACTGTTTTGTCGCAGTCGATATAGAAGATCACAAGCCGTTGAGGGGTGATTATGTGATATTATTGTTGCGGTTGGTGTTGATCCATTGGCCCAGAGGTGAAGCTGACGAGGAAACAATAGAGGTTTCCGTGGTGTAGCGGTTATCACGTCTGCTTCACACGCAGAAGGCCCCCGGTTCGATGCCGGGCGGAAACAGCAATGACAGTCATGATCAGCATTCGACAAGAAAGTCGATGACTGTTTTATCGCAGTCGATATAGAAGATCACACAATCAGTTGGGGGTGATTGTGTGATATTATTGTTGCGGTTGGTGTTGATCCATTGGCCTAGAAGTGAAGCTGAAGAGGAAACAATAGAGGTTTCCGTGGTGTAGCGGTTATCACGTCTGCTTCACACGCAGAAGGCCCCCGGTTCGATCCCGGGCGGAAACAGCAATGACAGTCATGATCAGCATTCCACAAGAAAGTCGATGACTGTTTTGTCGCAGTCGATAAAGAAGATCACAAGCCATTGTGGTGATTGTGTGATATTATTGTTGCGGTTGGTGTTGATCCATTGGCCTAGAAGTGAAGCTGAAGAGGAAACAATAGAGGTTTCCGTGGTGTAGCGGTTATCACATCTGCCTAACACGCAGAAGGCCCCCGGTTCGATCCCGGGCGGAAACAGCAATGACAGTCATGATCAGCAGTTGACAAGAAAGTCGATGACTGTTTTGTCGCAGTCGATATAGAAGATCACAAGCCGTTGAGGGGTGATTATGTGATATTATTGTTGCGGTTGGTGTTGATCTATTGGCCCATAGGTGAGACTGACGAGGAAACAATAGAGGTTTCCGTGGTGTAGCGGTTATCACATCTGCCTAACACGCAGAAGGCCCCCGGTTCGATCCCGGGCGGAAACAGCAATGACAGTCATGATTCGACAAGAAAGTCGATGACTGTTTTGTCTAAGTCGATATAGAAGATCACAAGCCATTGTGGTGATTGTGTGATATTATTGTTGCGGTTGGTGTTGATCCATTGGCCCAGAGGGGAAGCTGACGAGGAAACAATAGAGGTTTCCGTGGTGTAGCGGTTATCACGTCTGCTTCACACGCAGAAGGCCCCCGGTTCGATCCCGGGCGGAAACAGCAACGAGAGTCATGATCAGCATTCGACAAGAAAGTCGATGACTGTTTTATCGCAGTTGATATAGAAGATCAAAAGCTATTGGGGGGGGGGGGGGGGGGGGGTGATGGTGTGATATTATTGTTGCAGGTGGTGTTGATCCATTGACCTAGAGGAGAAACTGACGAGAAAACAATAGAGGTTTCCGTGGTGTAGCGGTTATCACGTCTGCTTCACACGCAGAAGGCCCCCGGTTCGATCCCGGGCGGAAACAGCAATGACAGTCATGATCAGCAGTTGACAAGAAAGTCGATGACTGTTTTATTGCAGTCGATATAGAAGATCACAAGCCGTTGAGGGGTGATTATGTGATATTATTGTTGCGGTTGGTGTTGATCCATTGGCCCAGAGGGGAAGCTGACGAGGAAACATTAGAGGTTTCCGTGGTGTAGCGGTTATCACATCTGCCTAACACGCAGAAGGCCCCCGGTTCGATCCCGGGCGGAAACAGCAATGACAGTCATGATCAGCAGTTGACAAGAAAGTCGATGACTGTTTTGTCGCAGTCGATATAGAAGATCACAAGCAGTTGAGGGGTGATTATGTGATATTATTGTTGCGGTTGGTGTTGATGCATTGGCTCAGGGGGGAAGCTGACGAGGAAACATTAGAGGTTTCCGTGGTGTAGCGGTTATCACGTATGCTTCACACGCAGAAGGTCCCCGGTTCGATCCCGGGCGGAAACAGCAATGACAGTCATGATCAGCAGTTGACAAGAAAGTCGATGACTGTTTTGTCGCAGTCGATATAGAAGATCACAAGCCGATATAGAAGATATAAGAGATAATCTTGTGTTTGAATTGTAACGTTCATGATTGTTGATAGTTTGTTTACTTTTTTGGTTTTTTTATAACGATCTGAAATGTTGAGAAAAATGAAATATCTCATAATATGCCTAATGAAATTTTTTTGATTTAGCGTGTGGCCACGGAAATTTTTCACCTTTTTGTTTCAACAAAAATTTTTCAACTTTGTCAAAATTGCTTGTCAACTGCGAAAATGAGCTTTTCTCGTGGCCGCACCAAATATATACACAAGATCGACAAAAAGCTCCAACATCTTAATATTATCGATATTTTGTTTGAGAAGCACGAAATAGGTACATAAATAAATTAGAATCATGCATTTTAGCATTGTTATAATAGCAATGGGTCACAACTGCGCCAAATAGCTGTTTGTTTACGCATTTTCGCGAACGTCAAATTTTGTCACTTTTTATCAACTTTTGTCAACTTTATTTCCTGGCTGCAGGTTACAAATTTTTTATAAAAGCTCAAAAAATGACAAAAGCTCACATTTTGAAAAATTTGTCAGCATTTTGTCACCCTCATGGCCTTTCGCCTATTGATTTAATGCTATGGTTTATGTTTCTCTGAGTTAGCTGTTGCTATGAGGGTTAGTGCTTGTGATTTTATTCACCATCACCTTGGAACGCCTAAAATTATGCAATTCGATTTGACGTTTGCGATTGACATCAAAATTGTCTAACCCACGGCGAAAGTTCAATTACGACTGGTATCAAAAGCTTTGCTTCTGTTTTACGAAACCCCCATTCACAGATCACCTAGAAGTTTCACATCGTTTTTCTCGATCATTGCACAGAGATTTGCATTCCATTTGGGGAGAGCTGTTGGGTAAAATTGCGTACATTTAAGTCACGATGCAATGTGCACCAGTCAGCCGTTCTAGCCAAAAATGGTCCCAAGCGTCGGATGCGAAACAGCGAAACAGCACCTATCGGATGTCCAACTTTGATTTGCTGAATGCCGGTGACGGTACAGGCGCTAATTAACGGCTCCAAAGGCGGAAGATTTTGTGTTGAACTGAGCAAGCATTTTAATCGCTATTTCCATCGGTATCCTATCTTCATTGGGTCGTTAATTAATTTAAATGATCTGATTAACCGCACACATCAACCCCGGGCAGGGTTTCGCCAAGCATCGGACCAAACGGGTAGTTTCGTTTTCGACGAAAAGAATTGCGTTAAATCAACGTATCAACAGTTGCGCTGGGCAGAAGCAAAAAGTGAATCACTTATCGCAGTTTTCCCTGTTACTGCAACCGTTCATGGTGGATCGCCGCGGGGGACCGCTAGTAATGCGATGCGAGCGGAGATAGCTACCGGTTGATCAAGATACCGGCTGGATACGACCGTTTTTGTACATTACAATTTACCGTCCCGCAGCCGCAGGAGAATCGCAATTCGGCAGCATTCATTCTGGGTGGCAACGGTCGCCTTTACGGGAAGGAGCACCGCCGCCGCGCAAGCAAATCAAGCTGATCGCGCCAGCAAACGATCGGGCGCACGAATAAGGCAGTAATTAGTGTTTGACTGGCTGGTTATTATTATTTCGCAAGCCGTCGCAGTACGTACGGCGAGCAGGTCGCAATTTCGCACATCGCACCTTTTCGTGCATATGGGCGAACAAATAAATAAAGGAAAAAAGGTGCATACGAGAGAGAGCAGGCACAACAATAATTGGCACGTTGTGAATTGATTTATAATTTTAAAGTACACGCTAGCCACTCGGTAGGCGAGACACGTCTCTAACGCTTTGGGTTAGCGCGTAGAGTAAGATTATGTTTCAACTATGCGTTTAATGACACACAAATGTATTTGTGCAAGCCATATTAATACTGTTGTAAAGGATATTTTATACTTAAAAGTATAATAAAACAAATCTATCGTTAGATTGGAGAGATATCTTTTTGATCGACACTGGCAGCTATAAATAGAAAAAAAAATTGTCTATGTTAGATTGACCTACATTGAGAAAGTTGTTAATTTGTACGTATGTACATATCGCTGATCATGCCCCACGGTCAGTAGTAATTGATAGGTTAGAAAATGCTTGAGATATGTACAGTAACATCGTCATCAGAAGGTAACTTAATACTGTAGGACGTAAAGTGTTGGATTTTGCGTATGTGTAGCTCACATTGATGAAAATCGTTTGTTTTTTGAGAAGTCTAATGCCAACCACATTCCACAAAGCTTAGAATGAAAATGAAAAAAAAAAAAAACGAAAAAACATAAAATATTGCACTGATATAATGCGCTGGCACGCATCGGTCACTGATTTATTATGACTTAATTAGAGCAAGATCTCCTCCCTCCACCTCTGGCAGTATTAGTGGACTGGTCGAACCGGCAGCAGCAGCAGCAGCAGCGACAGTACCAGCAGCAACAGCATCAACAAAACCAGCAGCAGAGAAAGGATGTTGCATGCAATTGCAAATTTTATTCGCATTAATATAATTAGTAAAAGCTGTCACTCTCATGCTCAAGTCGCGATGCCAAAGACACTGACAGGACAGGCGGAGAGGATAAACAGTGATTTTTTTGTGTGTGTGAGTGCAGCACTGCAAACACCAAGAAAACAGAACTCACTGTCGTGAGTATGGATAGGGGCTAGTGAAAAACGTTACAAACGGGACCAAAACTTCCCTCCCTAAGGCCCACCATTGCCCACACACGTTTGGCACAAGGAGCACACTTAGAATTCGGGGTGAGGTCGCGGGGCGTACAGAGCTCGTTATGTAATGTGGTGGCGGGTGGCCGGTTCCCGGTGGTCGACAGCAAACGAAGCAGCGACCGCCGACGATCGACCACGATTGACACCACGTGGAATGCTAGCTATGGGCGCACTGGCACGCCTGGCGCATGGGGTGGATCGGAATTATCGGATCGTGTGGACGTGGTGAGTGGAGAAGGAAAACATTCTCGAAACATTTTCCCGGCGCATAACAGTGTTTACTAATTGCATGGTGGTATTTTTTAGTTAAAGAGAATGGAAATTCATTTCTGTTGATGCATTTAGATTAGGAGCATGGTGAGGGAAATTAATGAACAAGGCGGTGTAGTATGAAAATATTTTGTGAACTTTATTTTAGTCAACTGAAGTGGTTCGTTTTGGTGAATTCGGGAATTGACAATCTTTATCTTAAATCGATAATGTAAAATAGAACTTTTGAGGTATAGAATAAGAGTTTTGAGATCATTCATTTAGAAAGCTGTAACATTGGACACTTTTATTTTGAAATTTAGCAGATAGTTCTCGAGCATAATCTAGAAGCAGAATTTTTATTTTCTGAAAAGTTAACGTATTGGCTACATCCTTGTGTGAAGCTTGTGATAATAATTATACATTCAACAGCAACGAACATCCTACACTTATTCCTTGACTCTTATAACTTCTTATAACATCTGGTGTAGACATTTGAATTGTTAGTCCAGCCTTCAACGAAGTTCTTAACCTGATTTTTGACCAATTGAATAACAAGCGGCTCAACGTTTCGCTTCTCTTCCGTCAGTACATAATTAATATATTTGACGTTAATGTTTTCCTTCACCAAGAAAGATGAATTCCTTCGTAGCAAAAAAAAACATCTCTTCCAACCTTACTGCATAGCACAAGCACCAGCAGCTCTATGGGAACGGCATCAGTTGATTTATGATGCTCAATGCGCTACATGATTAACTCAGCAACCTCATCGCAAGTATCAATCATCACTGCATCAAGCGGTCCGGTTAGGGTTCGCTCATTTAATGTTTGCAATTTTGTAGCACAAAAACTTGCCCCCCTACAGCATCTCTGACTCTCTCTGTGTGTGTGTGTGTGTGTGTGTGTGTGTGTGTGTGTGTGTGTGTGTGTGTGTGTGAGTTTGTTTTTTGTCGAATACTTTGTTTTTCTCTCTCTCGCAGACTACATTGCAGAAGAAGTTTTCAAATGCATTGGGAATACAAAAACAAAGTTAAGCTGTCCAACCACATTGGGAAGAAAAATCCTCATTACAAAAATTCTGTCACTGGCACTGAATGCTAAGAGCGGTGGCAGCGGTGGCCGCCGTCTCGCGATCCAAATTGGAAGGCCAACCGGGTCGAACCCGGTTCGTTTGTGACCAACCACGGGCAATGGAATCCGTGGGCGGTGCGTTTGTGATGATGATGCTGACGATGATGCTGCTGCTGCTGCCGTTGATGACGATGATGATGAAGTTAACAACCGATCAGCCGATGTGATGTATAGGGTTGGGGTTTTTTTTGCTCTTCTCCGGTTTAGTGTATCAGTTTTTTTTTTCTAGCATTACCTGGTGCAGTTTCGATAATGGTCATTAGCAGAACCCTTTTATGTGTATTTGCTTCGGAAGCAACTTTGCAACCGGCAGTGCGCTTTGGAGAGCAGCACACTGCACCGCGCAAAATTCCTTTTTTTGGGTACGCGTGTCCATTTTGCTGATCAGTGAATCAGCGAATACCAGCGGATTCGCGCCTTCGCTCCAGCTGTTTCCATTTACCGATTCATTAGCCTGGTTTCTCGAAGCGGTACAATGTCATGGTAGCGAGTGTGCGGGGTTGAGGCATGTTTGTTGCACTTTCGTTCGCCAGCAAACTTCCCTTTGCTGTAAAGAGCAGCGCTTAAAACCGGTGCAATCGCGCTGCTTAAGGGCTTTACGCGCAGCAATATTCTATCCTAACTCTGCGATCGCATGCTGAACGACCGTTCGAGGAAACGTCTCACACATGCGGTAGGTCTAGCTCTCTCTCTCTCTCTCTCTCTCTCTCTTTCTCTCTCTCTCTATCTCTTTGTATCTTTCGCTCTTTGTATCTTTCGCTGATGGTGGCCCACTGCCCGACTGCACGAGTAACCTGACCCATTTTTGTGCCAACCGTCCGGTACACCCCATGTGCAACCCCAAAAGTGTGGGCTGGTGGGCGCAAGAGCGAAGAAAACTTGAGCCCCCTGCACGAAACACACGGATACGGCTTATGCAATGTCCGCCCGCGTGACACTGTCACCGCATGCGTTTGCCTGTGTTTGTGTGTGTGTGTGTGAGCCGCCTGCAGGCCCTTTTGCAGTGTCGGTCCTCGCGCTCGAGCGGCAGACAGCAAGGGGTCAGTTCGATTCGTTCGTTGATGGATTTTTGAAGCGGAAAGCTCCCCGGCGCGGGCTCGTCGGTCTTCCCAAACGGTTCGAGTGTTCTTTTATTTAGTTGACTGTGGCGCTGTGTTAAGCTCCCCTCTGCCCTTTGCTACCGATCAGCTGTTTTACCGACAGAGACCCAAGACGTATACTCGCGTGCGTGTGTGTGTTTGCGTGTGAGTGTTCGAATTGTCATAAAATCGAAAATTATAGATCATCTTACATGCGGGGGGGGGGGGACTGCGCGTTCGTTTGATGGAGGGGCCCCACGGTTTGGGGTTTTGGACAGTGACGCACGGCCGCCCGGTCGTCCGTTTGGCATGGCGGAGCGTGGTGATTGCAACACCCGTCAGTCTTGGGAGCGATGCTGCACCTAGGCCGCTGTCGTACCGGCGATGTGTTTTGAGATAAGCGTCATTATTTTTCGATCATTTGCAATAATTAGGGTGGAAATTGGTGGCAGGGAAGAAGTTGGCACAGTGCTGGTGAGGATGTGGTAGTTGAAGGTTAGTGGTGAGGAATATTCATAAAATTTATGTTTCATCAACATTAGAATAAAGGAATATTATTACAAAAAATAAAGAGAGCTCAAACTTCTTAATTGTTGACAGTTAATCTTTGGAAATATATATTATTCGCTAAGTGGAATAACATTTTATCGAAGTAATAGAAACATTATTCTACTGTTTTGTAAGGTTGTTTTTATGGACAGCCGTTGTTGATGATTGAACACATTGATTTAATGTAATTTTGTTACACCAACAAAAAATATAAATACGAAATCAAATCAACGAAATGGAGGACTCCTTCGAACCTTTAAATTTGATATAAAAATCGTGTAATATAAAATACTGTTCATCAATTTTCTAATTATACGACCTGAATTGACGTAGAGCAGACAAACCACACAAATCACGTTTTAAATAGAATAAAAACGGCTCACGTCAAGACAAACAGCGAGCCAAAATTGATGCCTTAGCAGCAAGAATTGATACATGTTGCCAAAAATTGGGACCCTCAACCTCAAAATTAGGGACGAACTTTAATGGCCACGGCTGTATTATTTTTGTCACGCAACCGGATGGTTAAACCTTTGTTATGCGGTCTTGGGATTCGATCTCGTCTGATATAATAATAATAATGATCCTGAACGGTAGAAATCACGACGCATGATTTTAAATCCAATTTCTACTTTAAAAAAAGTCTAAAAAATCTAAAGGCCTAGGTACATTATCCGTACTCGCTAGTGTAATTTCGATTATCACAGGCGCATCTGGCGGTGGGTGACAGAAGAATTTTGCCAAACAATTTGAAGCCGCTTCATAAAATATGTTATTTTTCCATATTTTTTACCTAAACTGGATGGAAAAGCTTTGCTATTGATAGAAAAATATATTTTGCAAGTATTTCCGCCATTTTGGCATCAACAAATGGTGGAAAAACGATTTCAATTTGAGATCCGGCACGACCATTCTCTCGGTGATCAAAAAAAGCTTCCACTGGCCACCGCCAGATTCGCTTCTTACAGGATTTTTCGCGATTTATTGGTTGGTTTTTATAATTTTTGGTTGCTTCCCATATGTTTTGGTGTGTTCTCACGATTTTTTCAGCGTTTACCAGAATTTTTTCGTTTATTTGTATTGATATCCAATCGGACGATACCAATAAATTATGGGAACGAACCAACAATCAATAGGATGCTTCAAAGCTGTTTTATCCCTGTTTTGCTGAAATACTGTAACCAGTTGGTAGGTACACAATAAATGTCGCTTTTATACATTCGCTAATAGTAAGCACAATAACCTTTTGCCCTTAAACCAAAGAACCTTACCCATTCCACTTGTACAGCCAACTGATTAGCCCCTAGGAGCGCGAATGATTGATATGATCCCTGTAATACAAGCGTACCTTTTTAATGAAGCACCTTTAAGGGAGGGGTTATTCTGCTTAACACCAATCCGAGCCGTAACACACTGCTGACCGACTAGTGACAAGCGAACGCCGTCCTAGAGCATCATATTTCTACCATGCGGCTAACATGAGTCACGATTTTCATGTTCCGCTCCTGCTCTCACCCACTCTCCCGCACTACCCACGGTGTACCGCGAGTCCGATCGTGCATCAAAACATTACTTGCTGCGCTAGCAACGGTCGGTGCCGTTTTGTTGCAGCCGGCCTGCAGTGGTGCAATGGACGGTTGCCGATAAAGTTGAACCGACAGCGAGCGAGGTAATTACCGGTGCTTTATACGGCCGATTGAGCAGTGTAAATGTGCATCCTGGGGACGGTTGTATCATGTGTCAGGTGGTTTATTTTTTTATGACCACGTGAAGAAGATTGCATTCGTTTGGGCTAGGTGTTGATGAAGTGATAAGTTGTAGTGATAGTTGGGGAGAGTTTTGTGGTGTGAAACAGGAGAAAAAAGGGTGATGCAAGCGAGAAATGAACAACACATTTTTGGCGCTGTACCATTTTTGCAACGTCTTTTATAAATAATAACTGCCAAACGGTACACAGGAAGAGCAGATTTGAAAGCCCTGCAACATGACAGCGAGCAGTATTGCGCTTCAATGCAGAAGGTCAAATAAAAGCTAAACCTTCTGCGCAAGGCAGCAAAAACGCAACACATTATATCTAATCACGCACGTTCAAGTGCGCACCACCACCGACTGCTATGGGAGGCTGCTGGTCAAGGTTAGTCGCTCATGGGCAGAGGAGATCCCCATCAAGAGACCCCATCGAGAGGCCCACATTCTGTGGCAGGCTGCAAAACTGCTTCCCCTCCCTTCGCTCGCTCCAGATGATTACAGAATTGTCCGCGTCGGCGAGTGTCGTTGCGTTCGTGTGTTTTTTTTTCGTCTTCACCCAGCAGCGCAAGCAATTTTTCCCACCGCCAGCCGTGATGCTGGTCTAATATTTATTTGTCGTGCCGTTGCGCAAAGGGACCTTGTTAACGCCGCGCGTTCGACCCGTTTGTTGCGTAAACCGAGGCTTCCTTTTGGGCGCTTCGAAGGATGCGTGCGTTGCGGTGGGAAACGTGACCGATCGACTGGCCGGACCTGCAAAGGCACGCAAAGGAGGGGTGAAAGAAAAACTAACTGCGAAAAAAAAAGATCGAAACCCTCGATCTCATAATAAACATCAATCAAACCGGACCGGGGTTGACGTTCTAGCGACGATGGCCACGCAATGCAATGGCCGGTAAAGTGTCGAAGTCGATGCCGCTGATGCCGCGAGGGAATTGCGATGCAAAGCGTTTGCATCGTAGTAGGATTTTTGCGAGCGAGTGGCAGCCGAGTGGGTCGTTAAGTACACCCGGAGGCTCGTTGCGATGGGGTTTGGCTTTGTGTGTAGCTCTAGCATAAAGTAGAATGTATATAATAAAGCATACAGTAAATTTGAGGAACATTTAACAAAAATATCTTAAAACAGAACTTAGTCTTAAACTTTGCACAAACAACAGAACAGAAAGAAAGTTGATTTAGATTATATTTAGTCAACCTTTTTAGAGTTTCTTTTCGCCATACAACTTCTAAAATTATGTGCATTAAATTGGCAGTCAAAACCGGTGAAAAAAAATCAAGCGTAACGTAGCAGCTAACAAACCACGCTTCCTCCACCACACTTGCGCTAATAAACTCTACTCTTTAATGCTAATTTATGTTTCGATTATTCTACCCCGTATTTCATTCCGGAATCGCTCACTCAAGACTGTGCCGATCTCAGTGTTCCACCTCACCTTCCACCTCAGCTGGTAATGGATCGATTGTTTTCTGTTGCACCTGAGCGCAGGGCAGATCGGTTTGTCGTTAGTCGCGCGACGAGATGCAAATGATGCTGCAGCTGCACGGACGGACCAGCGGCCGTCGGGAGTTGTTTGCCCGAGGTTTTCGAGGTTCGCCGGTTCGTCGCCTGGTATGAATAAATCGATAAATTTTGTACGGTCCCGTACACCCGTCCCGTCCATCTCCTAAATGACTTCATTCTTGCTGCTTTGGCGCTGCACTGGGGTGGTTGTGCATACTATTGGCATCATATTTCTACCATGCGGCTAACATGGCAGTTGGTGGAATAGTGTCAGGTGATGTGTGTGTGTGTGTGTGTGTGTGTGTGCGGTGGCGTAGGGTACTGAAAACGATTTTGAAGGGTTCATTCCCATCCAAACTAATAGGGCAGCAGCGCAAACTGGCTCAGCGTGTAACACGTCACGACTGTCAATGTTTGGACCGATCGGGCGGCCGAAGATTGATCGGGGTAGATTGATCGGCGCATTGCTCAAGAAGCGCAGTAGTGAACCCGTTTTCTGTCGAATGTGGTGGAAGGTTTTTTTGATAAACGTTGCACGGGAGCTAGTTACCTTATGAGATAGTAATGAAATAGGTTCTTGCTTTGGTAATGTTTGTATTAAAAATGAATCGATTAAAAACTTTTATGAATAATAGATGGCTTTAGGTGGAGGTGATATAGGTTCAAAGAATAATCAAATCAAGATAAAATAAACTACGACACTTGACCTTTGTCATCTCCGACCAGTTAATGAGTTCTTGTTATAGAAGATCGTGTATTTAAAAATTTGTTCTTATTTTTCTTGTAGAGCTACGAGGTCCATGCTGAGTGAGGCTAGGGCATCATCAAGGGGACAGTGTGCTAGCCCCACGCTCACGCTCGTTGTCTTTTTAAAGTCCAACAGCTAGCCAAGGCTACTGTCCTTGTTTAGTAATTTATATATTTAATTCATCGGATCTATGATTTAAATGAACATTTAATTAATACTTAACAACTAACGTGATAGGTCAATCCATGCAAAACGAGACAGAACATCAAAGACATTCAATTGCTGCGAACAAGTTAATAAATAACAATGTTTTAAATAAGAAATTTTAAAAACCAATCGTCTACATCTCAGAGACTGCTGATATTGAAGTCTTTTAAGATTTAGGATGGAATAAGATAGGGCTTCATATGCTCTACCTGCACCAATGAGACCAATGAGTGTAACATGATGTCTCGATAAATAAACCTTAAAACTTTCGCGATCGCATGAAAACGATAATGATAAGCCATAAATAATATTGAAATAAATAATAATAACGAGAAATATGTTGTTGATCCCCGATTATTTGGGTTTTTAACAAGTAAATTGTTTTGTATTTTCTAAATACCGTTATGCTTCAAATTACGGACATTTGGCATGTTTTTTATGGGATATATTCAAATCTAGGCACTGGTCATACCGCTTTTTATTTTTTAATAATTGCCATTATGTACTGGAATAGATTAAAAATATGTCTGAACTCTAGTAGGCCCTGATGCCGTCCTGCCCTGATAAATAAATATTTTCTGTCGGTCAGTTTACCACCAGAGGCATTCTTAGCAGTTTTGCTTCAAACCCACACCAGTGTTATTTCTTCGATAATTCTTTTTAAACGCGACCACGTCCATTGAAATACATCGGAATATAAAGTGGAAGTTATATTGCGGTCTGCATTTTATAAAAACACGTATTAAATTCTTTCCGGAATACGAAGCAAGCTTTTTTATCTTGGTTTTAATTCCGGGCAGCCGAAGTAAGTTATGATTAATTGTATTAAACTATGTTTTAGACAGTTGTAATAACTAAAGCAGATGTTAGAAGATGCATGCCGTGACAAATGCATTGCTGACCGTCAATTCGCGTAGCAGTTCTTCGGCTCTATTTATCTACGAGTACAAGAGAAAAACAGCACCAAAACCCCGTTGCTTTTAAGACCGTCGTTCTGTCGGTCTAGGAGGACACCAACATACAGAATCAAGTATCCAGATCTTTCAACAAGTTAAAAACTTAAGAAGGTGTAGTGATTGTGTAAATTTTAATTTAATAATGAATTAATTTTAATAATGAATTTTGAGGCTGTCCGGAATATGAATCAAATCGTCTGTAATTTTAAACATGAGCTCAACACTGTCCGGAATATTAATCAAAATATCGTTGCAGTTTAATGATATTTTGCAATGTTTCGAGTAAAATTATTGGAAATCTTCTTTTTTTTCTCAATTGTAGAAGGTTTGCTTTAGTTAAGTGAGTGATACAGATGTTTGGCCGATTAAAATTAAAGTAGTTAGAAAATTTTAAATGCCACAAACGTCTTAAGTGTCCGTATCATATTTTGCTGTTAATTTACTATGTTTTCTATTCCTACCATACATAAGATTATAACCAGCTATACCACAAATGATATCCTGTACCTAAAAATGTAATTTCTGTATACTAATGACACCAACAGTGTGCTAGATATGTTTGTTACAAAATGTCAAATTTCCATTTCCACTCTTCCGCTACAAAATGATAAACAGCCGTGCCCAATCCCTAGGCACCACGGTTTCCGAGGCGAAATAATTATACACTGTTTTGACACGTCGCACCGTACCGGTGCCATGCCGATTGATAAGTAACCTTGTCGAAAGTTGACGTGCGAGCGCGTGCGGCTACCAATGGAAGGGATGCAATAAAATTGCATCGAATAATTCACGATCACCGCTCGTTAGTTCAAGGATGCTGACACCCTTCCCCCCCCTCCATCCAAGACGCTCGCGGGAACCCTTTGGCCACAGTTTTCCGTTGTCATTCGCACGCCGCAAGCACGAATTGCATCACATCCTCCGTTTCCGGGCGGTACACCAGCAGCCGGGAGGGTGGCTCCGAGGGCCGGGAGTTTTATCGCTTGACCCAACCGGACCCCACGCTTGGCGGGCTGGGTTAAGATCTTCCTTACTTGGTGGCATATCGGCAATCGGCGGTTGCAGAGTGAAGAGGTGCAAAGTTGAACAACCCCCTGAGGGTGGGTTAGCTAGGGGCAAACTTTTCGTATTTGAAAATGCCACCGAGGGCTTCGTAGTGGTTTGGGCTTGTTTGCTCGCGTACAGTCTACCAAAGTGAGCCCGTACCCAGCCCGAATTCACACGGGCCGTGGTGGTGCGCGGCGGCGGTGATTAATAATCAAAGCCGTAATGCAGTCACGATTATGATTATTTCGAGCGCTTTGCGCGTCTTGAGTGTAGCATGATGCTGTGTGCAGTTGGTGTGCAAGACCGGCAAGACCGCACGAGACGAGAATCGCACGTTCAGGGTTCTGGTTTGTAAAAAAAGAGCACGGCAAATTACCGTTTTGGATGCTAACCGTACCAGGAGTGAGGAGCGCCGCATAAGCAAAAGGGTAATTATGTCAACCTGAGCCTTGAAAGTGTGCAGGGCGCTATTGACGCTGTGGTGGTCGTGGTGGTGGGTCAAAATAAATAACCAACGTTTACCTTTAGTGCGCAGACCTACGTACATTATGGAGCGGCCGGGGATTCGACGTTCCGATAGAAGATCAATTATTTTATTCTTCCCCTCTGGGGGAGCTCGTAGCAACAGGGGCTGCTGATGGGGGCTGGGTGGATGTGATTTACTAGAAGCATCGAATGCTGGTGAATCATCGCTTTGTTATGGTGGGATGAATGACATTTGCAGGTGGGAGAAAATTGCGCTGACTCAAAACAAAGCTAATTTTCAATCGAGAGATGGCAAATCGATGAAGATTCTGTTTCTAGCAGAAGTTTGTTGATTGAGACGTGTGGAAAATGCATCGTTATTAATTTATGCAAATGTTTAAGTAATTCGATGACGTGGGATATATTGTTGTAATTAAGAGGAGTGTATATTGTTGGCATCTAATATGGAATCAGCGCATAACAGAAGCTTGACTGTATTTATTGATTTATTTGAGGAGTGGCGAACACTGAGTGCAATGTCTATTATAATTTATGGGTCTAAGTATTTTATTCCTATAAATATTAGTGTTACAATTGATTGCTATCTATTGTAATCTAATTTTTTGCAAAAAAATATCTATATTATGAACAATTTACCAGTTATAATAATCTTATTCATTTAATTTTATACTGTTCACTTAATTGTAAGGAAGTATTTTTTTTGGTACTAAACAAAACTAGCCAACGGGATCGATCGTTTCTTGTAACAAAACCAAAAAATAAACAAAACCATGCTGAAAAGGAACTACTGGCGATTGTCGGGTTCGTCGCTTATTTTGGTTCATGACCAAAAGAAGTCTTTTGTACAGCTTGTTTTGAATTTAAGCATTATATTCAATAAAGTATTGTTTTTTTGGTCGTCGTTTAAGCTACAAAGCTAATTAAAAAATAGAAAAATAATATTTAAAAAATTGACAAACACACTGCAAATTAGGTTTTTCTTTAATTTATGAATACCTTTGTACTGATTGTACTGATACACTGCAACAATTGAACGTATTCCTTAGCCACGGGTTTTGTTCAGCATCTTTAATTATTCAACTTAAGTGTGAGCTTCATGCACTTTAACGCAGACGTGCTAGAATCATGCATGTTTGTGCATTTGCCAAAGTTGGTGGATGCAAATCGTCGGTCTTTAGGATGGGCAGCGTTTTGTAAACCCTTTGGCATCTAAACGCGTGGTAGGCATCTGTTTGCCATTCGTTTATTTATAAGTTCAGCTCGGTTCGGGACGCTTTTGGGGACGCCAACGAGGCCCTAGTGATCGAGGACAAATTCAGTGCAGTGCATGAGCGCAAGAGCGAGTCAAAGCCTAGTCTGCCCCGGTTGCCTATAAATGCAAATAGCTGGTGCTGCTGCTGCGCCAGAGACTACTGCTGCTGTCGGTGGACACTGGCATCGGGAGAGTGGAGAGTGTGAACGCGAATTTCGAAATGCCATAAATCTTGTGGCAGTGTGTCACGGAAAGGCTGCACATGCAACCGCGAAGCACAGCGAAGACTGTGGTGCCCTCCGGTGTAGGTTTCGCGGAAAAGCGATGGACCCCTTCGTAGCAGAGGAAACGAGCGGCAAATGGAGGATGGAGAGAAAGAAAGGCACCATAAACTGCACAAGACGCTTGCAGTGCAGCTCATTTTCAGCAGTGCAAAGGGAAGTTTGGTTCGTGTCGGCGGTTCGAGCAATTCCGCACTGTTCGGGGACGCCTGTGGTCAGCTTTGAGTGGACAGCCGCGGTAGTGGCGATTTAAACTGGGCTTAAAGCTGTTGGAAGCATTACAAATAAACCGCTCGGATGTAATATGCTAAGGCCGCGTAATTACTGCCAGCGTGCTTTACCATCGGGGCAGTTGGTCGGTTGATTCATAAATTAAATCCATTCGCGCTTTGCCAGGTTGAGTTATGGTGCTGGATAGCTTTTAAATGATGCCCAGCAAGTGACTTAATGAAACGCAATTATTGCGATGTTTATGTCGCATTCTTTCTGCTGACAAAACAAGGATTAAATAAATCTGTGCCTCATTGTCTAGCCGTTATGGTATTTATAGAATTAAAAGAAACAAGTCATTTTCATGTAGTTTTAAAAAGCAATTATGTTTTTTTTTGCATCGTTTACCGTTAAAGAGGAAGGTGAAGCAAACTCAACACTCTACCCCAACACGTTGTCTGATTACGCCGCCATCACTAAGGTACTACGGGTCGCCTCTAAGTGTTGGTACGGTCAATGTGAGACGAAGTTACACGTAAGTGTTTCGATCGCAGCAATTTGTATCAGACCGATCCGGGTAATGGCGTTCGCCATAGGTCACCCGAGGAGGGTCCCCCGATTTGTATTGCGCCCGGCCTGGCCCGCGCAGAAAGGATCAATCGGGTGTCGGGTGTAGGGTAATTTACTCCCGCTCAATGCTGCCCTCCATTTCGGGGGGGGGGGGGTAGCTTACATGGGCCACTTACATGAGCTAACATGTTCCACGGCTGCTGTTGTTGAAGCTGCTGCACCTGTGACAACCGTACAAAAACCGTCGTCGTCGTCGTGCCGTGTTGGGCTTCTTCTCGTGGGATTGCAAAAAGGTTTGGCAAAAGCTAATTGTTGGTTCGCCTAAACAATGGGGTCACCGTGTGCAAAACGGTTCGACCGTGCAGAGCGAGACCGAGCGTTGCTTTGTTTCCGAGCAGCGAATGCGTGATCGCTTTATGGGCAAGGACACGGGCGAGTTGGGAAAGAGTTACGGGTTTGAGGGACAGATTTGGGACGGATTGTTTCTTGGCAGCTATTTTTACGAGCTGTATGCTCGTATGATGTGTTGATCAAGGGAGGGTTTTTCGAAAAAATGGGTTCGTTTTTTTGGCATCGAAGGTTTCGTGGGATCGTAATTATGATATTTACGACCTCAAAGACAGCATTATAATTAAGTCTAATTTGATTATTTTATGTAGGAAATAAAAAGAGCAATTTTATGCTTCATAAGATGTCTTCGTTCAATTTATATAACCAATAAATAAGGTAATGCGCTAAAACCGATGCAAATCAATCGCAGTGTTGACAAGAGAGTAAAATAAACATTTGACGACAGTATCACCATTTAAATGAGGCTTGCGAAATAGTTCCTGCAACATCCTATCCTCCGTATGAATATCAAACAGTGCTTTCTAATCATCCTATTCCCACTCTTGCATCTTGTCTCGCCACTTGCAGCTTGCATGTTGCCGGTGCAACATTGTAATTGCATCGAGACGACGGCATTTCACCGGCCATAAGTTACGACAGCGATCACAGCCACGCGTGGACAGGCTCGGACAGCGTCGTGCTCGTGATGTTCGCCCAGAAGTGATGCTCGTCAACGGCAAAATGTCAACCGTGTGCAACGAGGAAAGCAAATCGTACACGGAAAGTAAAAAAAAGGGCTTCTTCACGATCGAGTGACAGAGTTAGTCGCGTTGTCGCGATCGGGAAGTTGCTCGTAAAGCTTACTCACTGCCTACACTGCCTGCTTGGATGTGCGGCCGTAGCGGTGAAGTGATGAAGAGACACTTCCAAACGGTTTGTGATATCTATATTTTATGCACACACACACACACTCACCGTGGTTGTCACCGGTGCGGATCCGGCACCGGCTGCAGTCTAGGGGAATCGCATTGAAGAGATGCATAAAAGCCGCATACGGTATGACGTGGCGTGATAAGGCGCTAGAGTTGAAGAGAAGACAAATTGATTGGCATTGACATCGGGGGAATGTGGGAGAATAATCGAACGAGCGGACACGTTTGATTGATTGATCGACGAGCGGCATGCTGATGGTGTTGAAAGATCATCTCATAATTTCGTCATAGTTGTGTCGTAGTATCGAGCTGAGAATTTGAGAAGCAGTCAGTTGATGTTGGGGTGGAGATCAATAGCAGTATTGTTGTTTGGAAGCGTATTATCTGATTTTTTATTCGTTTTGCCATACAATTTTATTTTGTTCTCTTCGAGCATAATTGTTCTTAAATTTTTTGGCTATTTTGTGATTATTTATGTCTTGTATGCCCTTTTCTATCGCATCATTAGTAATAAGCAACCTTTATTTTATATTGTGGCAAAATAGATATTATTTTAAAACTTGTGTCCTTGTTCTTAAGTTTGCATTTTACTCTTTTTTTTATTTTTGTTACTCTTTAATTGTTCAACTGGTTTTTTAATAGATGAGGACCTTTAATAAAATTTAAACACTTTTGATGAAGGTGTACTAATTTCTTGCCCAATTAATCTCTGATACCAGGTAAAAGTCTTGGAAATTAAATGGGAAAAATAAATTCAAAATCTTATTAGCTTTTCTTCTGAATTTAACTGAACATACTTCAGATTTTAATATTAATATAAAACATGTTGTTTAAGCCGATTTGAGCTTTGATCCATAGCTACTAATTAAAATTGATGCAATACAAATGTAAATATAATGTTCCAACTGTGTTTGAAAAGGGTTTAGTTTCATCTACTTGAAGTGCAAAAAAAAAATGCTTAGTCCAAGTTGTGGCTCGAGATCTCATTAGAAATAGCTAAAATCGGGTTTGCTAATTGACAGGAGGGTGACGCGTTTATGATTACATAAAATTATGGCATTACCCATTTGATAATTGCGCACCCAGGCTCTCGGACCGCACCGGTACAGTTTAATAATCTTTGCACCCATACATCGGTCCGAGCCGTTGCAAGCCTGCCCGTTTGGCAGTGTGTGAGTTTGCGACCGAGCCTGCTAACAAGCGTTCTCCCCATTTTCGTTCCTAGCGCCCCGGTGTGGAACGTCCGTCAAATCGGCTAACAGGTTTGGTGCGCACCGCTCGCCAGATTAAGCGACGCGTCTAGGAAGAGAAAGAGCAGAATGCCCCTACCCCCCCCCCCCTCCCACCGCATGCGCATGTATGGCTTTATAGAGCAGAATGTTGCAACCTTTCGGTCGATCGACGGTCGGCGTGCGTGAGCGGTTGCGGTTCGTTCGTGGCTTTGCGGCGGATTTGGTGACAATGTTTATGAGTTCCATTTCTCCAACACCGCCGCGTGCCTTTTGAATGCACCATGGAGTAGGATTGTACATTGGGAACGGTTTGAAAGAGAAGAAAGAAAAAAATAAATAGACCCTCGCACAACACCGACATCGTGCGATCGATCGGTGAATTGATTGGACAAGATGCCATTTCAATCAGTGCAAACGAACGCCACAAACCTGATGACCCACTGACATGTGGGTAAAACTCCAGTACACCCAACAAACAGCGTGTCAGGGCCGAAAGGCGAACGGCGTACAGTGCGCTGCTGCAAACGGGGATTAGTTTTATTTTATCGCCGCTCGTTGCAATCAGCTGGTTTTGGAGCATTGGGAAATGCAGGGTAGCGCGAAGGCACTGCTGTGATGTTTTGTGGAATATCTGGGAACGTGTTTTATTGAAAGGAAAAATAACGAGAAGAGAATATAAAATGAATTAATAAAACAGACGGTCAAATGTAAAGATTAAAACAGAAGACACAATATAAGATTTTTGTGCTACAAATATGATATTTCTTGTTCCCAAAAAACATGAGGTACGTCAGCAAGTCACTTATTATTGATCAAAATCCATTGTATTGAAGGAGGGTATCTTGTGAACTGAAGTCGAGAGACGATGAACGTGATTTGTTCACTTATGAGTAGTTGCTCCTTGAACAAATGTCAAAAAGCACCAAGAATTGTTGAAATGGGAAGTTCTAGCCTTCCCAATCTATAGAATAGACATTTATTCTTCGAAATACTGTCGATATATGTTTAGGGCTGCTTGAGCTGGGCTCATGATCTGGCTGATCAGCATTTCACCAATTATGATTATAGGAAAGAAAGGTCCTTTTATTTGCTGTTCAATATTGTATCATTTCTAAATGCTTTGGTTACCTTAGATTGAATGGTTCATTCCTGGAATAGTTAAGAATTATTGAAGTATGCATAACAGCTGCATACTTCTTCTTCTTCTTCTTCTTCTTCTTCTTCTTCTTCTTCTTCTTCTTCTTCTTCTTCTTCTTCTTCTTCTTCTTCTTCTTCTTCTTCTTCTTCTTATTCTTTGTATTTGTCTTTTGTTTGCATTTGTTATTGTGTTCTCTCTTTCAGATTTTTGTGTTTGTTTCTTTCATGAATTTGATTTTGTCTTTTATGATTTTTTCATCCTTATCTTTCCATTTTTTTTTTCATAAAATTATCCTCCTTGATGTTTATGTATTAATTTCGTTCTTGTTCAAATTGCTTGCAATTGTGTTTTCCTGTTTAGATGATTTGGCAGGTTTCGTAGTTGCCTTCATTTTCTATTCTAATATTTTTTTTTTATAAATCACGACCAGCAAGGATTTGGTTCGTTATCTTAATTTCGCTAGCTTTGGTGTAAATATGGTTGTGCCTGGGTTTCATTTCAAATTATTTTTAGAATTCTGCTATTTTTTCCTTCATGCTGTGTTTCTGTTTTATACCATTCTTGAGTGTCTTGAATTATTGTTTGCCGAAATATATTTTTGGTGTCCGTTATTCTAAGTTTATTTTGAATATTGTTGTAGGATACTGTTCCTTTTTTGCCAAATCATCAGCTCTTTCATTTCCCTTAATCGTTATATGCCCGGGAAGCCATCTGATTTCTGCGTTGATTTGAATATTTCTTCGTATTATGTTCTTGTTTATTACATTTATTCGTATTTTTTTGTTCTTTTTTATTATACTACATGCAGCTTTACCTTCTGTATATATTATTGTGTATATTAGTTTGTTGTGTGATCTCTAAAGCTTTGTCCATTGCTGTTAGTTTGACTGATGTTATTGGTATGTTATTTTTCAATTTGTATTCATATGACCAATATCTGCTTTCATGATTATGTTTTATGTATTTACCTATTCCACATCCATTTCAATAGTTCTGCAAAAATATACATTGTAAGCTGCAGGAATACAGATAAAATCTCATCAGCACCATATTTAATATTACTCCCAACTACTGCTGGTGTTGTAAATAAAACATACGATGCTAGAGAATATCCATCGGATTCTCCTGCCAGCCTCACTATCGTGCCCTTTGTCCGCAGCGGTGGCGGGAAGGGTCAACCCGGTGTCGATTCGGACACGATTAATGTCGACGCACGCGGCGTACGGCGACCGCGGCGCGGAAAGGTTGCAATGTTAATAGTGGCGATACATTACCTATCGTCGAAAGCGATCATTCATTTGTAGGCCGAGGCAGCACCGAATCGGCTAAGGTTAGAGGCTAAGGCACCATCGGCCGCATTCGCGGTGTAGGTGCGATGAGCTGGGAACCCTGCAGATCAGCCCTAGTAGAAGAGGCACTAGAGGGGACCACAAACAACAACCGGCAACGTGGGGGCAGATCGGTATCGGGCAAACCGTTCACGGCGTCACGGCGTTAACCTTTTGCACGGATCGTACGAGCAGACGTTATTGATTTTGCACCGGCCCTACTCGGTACCTTCATTACGGAGCGAAGTTCAGTCAGCTGGTTCGCCAGGAGACTGGTTCGCCAGGATAGGTTCCAGCGTGGCTGTTCTCGCCCGCTGCCCTGCACCGTCTTTGTCTTTGTCCCTTTGCCCCATCGCGGCGAAGTTTTAAGACGTCCTGCTAGAAATTGCATAGAAATTGCATCGATCGGCAACGATCATAGCGACGACACAGTGCCGAACCGAGCGGACAGAGAAGGGCGAGGAGGAAAAGAAAACCAACACGTGTTGTGTGTAAGTAGAAGTGTGCGCTGTGAGTTGCAGTTAAGAGAAAAGGTGCACCCAGCACCACGTATACACTCGGTGGGCCCTTTATGCAAACTGGGAAACCGAACCGAACAGGGTGAAACAGCCGGTTCGCCGAGGGGGGTTGCAGGACCCCAAGCATTATGTAATCCGTTTAATTGTGCACGTAGCTCAAATGGTGCAGGAATTTGCATACGCGATCGTTGGTCGAATCGCCATCCGATCGCCTAGGGATGCTAGTGGGGAGCTTGATTTTGATTTTTCGCAAGCTCACGCGAGCTTACCTTTTTGACGAAACTTCAATAAGCACATCTTTGGCCCTTCTGCCTGTGGTAAGCTGGTGATGCTTCACTGATGCTCTGATGTTGGTGTAGCTGTTTATATTGCTCGCTGGTGGTGTGATACTTTCGATAAGGGTGTAATTAAGTGACGTGTTGGAAGGTGTCCGCACGGTTGGCAGGCGAGCCTGACCTGCGTTAGCGATGTGAGGTTGCGCAAATTGTCAATCAGTTGAAGCGAAATTGATGTCACGAAGAAGGGATAATGTGGATGATTGAAACGTTACTAGTTGACTATAATGCTTGAGTTATGTAGTAGAATGCGAATATCTTTTACGTTACATTATAATTTACGTCATTAAATTATGTTAAACAGGAGAAATACGACTGTATTTGGGACAGAAAAAATGTCCCAAAGCAAGATGTAAATCTAAAAAACGAATTTCTGTCAATAAATACGTTAAAAGAAGTTAAAGAGTTGGAATGTATGATATCGTGTGTTTTAAATAAAACAGGAAACAAATTTTAATTTTGTCACAAAAGTCGTTAGATATAGATTACCAGCTTTGGGTAATAGGAATCTTTAAAAGTTCACTAGTGGGTAATGGGAAGTTCATAAATATGTATGAAATGGTTATCAGTGAGAAATAAAAAAATAATAAAAAGCTTCCTCTAAATGACAACTTTGAACTGAAAAAAATCAAATTTTCGTATATGTGAATCGTTTTATACTCGAGGGATGGTATCTTGAGAATTTTGTGTAAAAAAATCAACATTGCGATTAAGATAGTGTTTAATATTAAATTTTTTTAGGTGCTTCTTTATTACAAAGTTCAATTATGACATGTTTGTCTAGTAATACAATATCCCTATGTGTCTTTGTCAACTCGTTCGGTTAAAGTCAACCTTACAAAATGAATTCCTGAAGACGTCAAAATGACTCGAATTTAAGACTAGCAAACACTTGAATTATTAAAAAAATAATGTATTTTTTAGACTAAACAACATGCACATTAATTCAAAGCACATCCAATTCACTCATGCTTCCACTGCTTTATTTGGATCTCGGAGGGAATGATGTACTCGATAGAATGAAGAAAAACTGTTTAAATTATTATTAAAACAATAATTGAAAACATCTGAGGAAAAGAATAGCTTTTAGTTTGGTATTTCATGCTTTATTTCGTGCTCTATAAAAATAACTCTTAATAGATAATAAAACTATCTCAAACCAATAACGTCCTACCAAATACCAGCAAGATAAAACAATAAACCAGATCGCCGAAACGAATCTAAAAATATCCAAAGATTACTACAAAGATTACCCTTCGGCAAACCACAATATTACGGGTCAACCGGCAAATTGCTGCGTTCTTTCTGGTTTTCCTCCTTCAACCCGAGAGACTCCTTTCACCGGTAGGAACGGTGACAAACAGGCAAACGCATTTTCATGGATTCCCCCGTAATCGCCACCCTGCGCGGTTCCAGCCGAAGAAGTCCAATGATTGGCCTGCCAGCCGAGGGTAGATTACCATCACGAGGCCTTGGGTACTTAAGCCGTCTGTCAATCGAGCAATGCGCCAATGCCAATGAATTGTGCACAGCGATTTGTGCGTTGGCTAGGGGTTTAGCTTTTTTTTTGTTGTCTTTTTATTTGTCGCATTGTCTTACTCTTCGGTGCTTTCATTGCACGCACCTCTTTACGGAGTAACTGGTGACCACCTCCGCATCGAACATGTTTCTGTCACTAAAAAACAGTCGCGCTTGCGCGGTGGAGAGTAGCATGGTTCAGTGAGATGAAAAATATTATTTGTTATAAGCCTAATCATAAATCAGACAAGCGTGCTGGGGTGGGATAGGATCAGCCGATGACAGGCGACAGGTAGCGCAATCGTGATGACCCCATTCAAGTGTTCGGCTTACCGGCATCGAGGGTGGAAAGAGTCGCACAGAAATCAACGTGAAGCTGTGGACGAATTTGAATCTCAGTTGGTGGCAACACTGTGTAAGCAGAAATGGTGGCCTTTAACGAGTGGTTTAGATCGATTGGAAATTATCGCTGCCAATGTTTAAGGCATGAATCTTGTATTTAAAATTGAAGGAGCAATTTAAATGCAAAAAAATTCTGTTGCACATTTTAATTGCCATTAAAGTGCGTTCAACTCACCCCAATTTTGCTGTTACTAATCGGTGTGCCAAAAAGTTCTGCCGGTGGAAGAAAAGGCGAAACCTCGAAAGACAAAAGCCATGAGACAATGTGCAAATTGTACAGCAGCCTTAGCGTACCGAATTGGGCGCGCAAGCATAAGAACCGAGACCGGAAAGGTTGCGCGAAACAATTGCTCCACCTACTACGCGGTAACTAGTGAGCTCGAGCTTTGACAGCATCGCTACATGCGTGTGTGTTTACAATAATTTGCAAAAAAAAAACATGTGCACATGAAAAGCATTTCAAATTCATTCCAAACCCCTTACCGCATTTTAGATCGTTCCAAGCTGAAGGAGGCGTTTCTCGAGGCTATACTCGCATGGCCGTGGCGTGCGGAACGAGGTAGCATAGAGGCGGAATGAATACAGCATTTTTTTCTGGCTATGCTTTGCTTGAGGTTTGCAAACTTAATTATTACCATAACGAATAATCTGACGGAGTATCTAATGAAGCGTTTAATAATCGACTAATGTTTTTTTTACGCTGTGATCACTATGAGGAACATTTTTTGCACTAGAACCGTTTTTGCTTTAATATGCCATAAAATGTAACTTTTTTTTAAAAATAAATTCCATATGTTTACGGTGCCATGCAAGAGTGCAGGAAGCAAGCCAATGTATCATTTTTATGAGATACTAATATTCGTTCCCATCTGTCTTCCTGCAAACTGCATAAGCTTTGACGGGCTGTGATGGATTAACGAAGGAAGAAACACGGCAGTGAATCGTCCGTCAAGGATTTCTACTTTATGTTTACGATCACTGGGATAGGCACTGTGGCATGGGGCTGTATTACACTGTGTGGTTATGGTTTTAATGGGTCAGTAAAATTTGGAATAGCTTACAAAACAAGAATGCAATAAAATTGGGAGTTATAAATGCAATGATTTATTTAGAGTAAACGTACATTTTAAGCGTTTGAGTGACCTTAAACAAATCAGGTCCTCCTTGTGGTCGGTTTTCGCTCTATCTGGTTCCTGATTTTAAAAAGTAGTTCAAATAGATAGTTTGTCTGTTTTTGGTTGGTTACGTTTTTCTTACTAACGTGTAAAATATGGATTTCTCTCTAAGGTTAGCAATGCTTTCTAAGGCGATTGAAGCATCCTGACGCATTAACATCGCTTTTATTTTTGTAATAATTCATGCTTCTTCTCCCATTTCCGTCATGGCAGATCAATAAGATATCTCTAATCAAATCAGGCTTACTGTGGAATTATTAATATAGATCACTTCTGATATTGAACCAATTAGATCATTTGGAATTGCTGTAAATAAATTTCATTTTATTTATTAAATGCAAACAGAGCATAAGTTATACTGGTGATCTGATGATCACTCGAAGCATATTCCAGCAGGCAACACTTGTTGCGATTTTAACGAGGCCAGTTTGTCGACAGCAAAGATGGAGAACACGATAGCAAGACAGAATTAGATCTTATAAATAATTCAAAATCGATAAAGCTCTATTCGTGATTTTCTAACACCGACAGAACTGGTACAAAACACGTCTTATTACTTTAATATCCACCAAAATGATTAGAACTTGGCGTGCTGATCATCGAAAAAGAAAAACTCGTTCCTACTCACCACGTACTGTTTGCTTTTCACACCTTCTTGCCCTGCAAAAAGCATCGCTGCAGCATGCGGAGTAGCCTAAATGAGGCCATCGCGACCCCTCACCGGTGTAACCTTCGCCAAACACGGACCATCGGTAGAAATTACTGCGAAGTAGGTTTATGTCCCGCACCTGCGACCTGCATCGATTGACAGGCCCGTGCTAATGTAAGGCAATATCTCAACACATTAAGATATCAAACGGTAACGCAATGGTGTCGACCATGGTGTCTACTTATGAATTTTGTGGTGCGGTTTTGTCGCTCCGCTCTACAGCCGTGCCGGGACAACACGGGTCCCTTTTTTGCGTGACGCTGCGAGACGAGCGAGTAAAAATAAAATGAAAGCAAATAAGTGCATCGGTAAGTTGAACGACATCGGCTTTGGTTGACAAAAATGGTGCTAAATGGATGGTCAAAGTGCGTTCGGGATAGTAACATTTGGGCCGATGGATCTTAAAAATTCGAACAACGCTACCGATCTCGGTGACCCGGTCGCTTACCCGGTCTTGCGTTACGGTTTGGCTGCTGCTTTTTTTGCATACAGTGCTGCGTCCGCTTTATGATCATGCATGCACGGGTTAAGTACGTTGGTTATTGGACGCCATCGCGGGTCGAATCGCGCAATCATTGCCCGAAAATCATTGCCAATCGCGTGTGGAAAAAGCGCACAGCGTCAGGGAGTTCGATTGGATGGAGGAACTAAGACAAAAAAGAACAAATTGTAGACACACTCACACACACACACACACACACACACACTTGGGCAGAGATGGAATGAGAATCTAGGAGAATGGATTGATTACGAAATTGGCTTTTATTTTTCTTTTCTTCTCTCGCTCTCGTCCGCTTCATCTTTCATTTCAATAACGGTGCAAGGTAATACGGTGCAAACGGGGCACCCGGTTGACGTCGCGCGAATGGCTGGCGGGGCTGTGGTTTGTCCAGACCGGCTGGTAGACGAAGCGATCGTGCCAGCAGTACCTGCAATATTATATGGTGTGGCGCAGTAACGTAGTTTCACATGGATTGGGAAATTTCGCTACCAACGCTGCCAGTTCGCTCCGTTCGCGTGCTTCTGGCAGCCGCCGTTCGGTGGCCGGTCGCTCGTTGGGCCAGGTCGCCGGTTCCAGGCCCGCGGGAGGATCGCCTCTGGGGACGAAAATAAATCTCCAACGTACGAATGTATGTATGAATGTATCTGCTCGAGCCGTGTGACGGTTTGATTGTTTCGTACAACCAGACACGGCCCGGGGAACCACAGCGCTCCCAATGCAATGCATCCGCTCGCTCTACTCCAAGCGGGGCAAAAGGGCTCGAGGTGCGTTTTGATTGAGCTTCCTCGTTGTAACGCTGCTAATGTGTCGTGTTTTGTGTGTGTGTGTTGGTGTTGGTGTTGGCGAGGCTTTTATTTTGATTGTTCACTCCTCCCACAGCCCTTGACCCAAATCGAGACCCAAGTCTTTCGTTCGTATGTTCTGTCCTAAATCGATTGCAGTGCCACAATGAAGGTGTTGTTGCTGCTTCGGCACACCGTATTTGGTGATGAAACGTTAATCGATGGGTTTGGGTGCATGCTGGTGTTCGCCTTCCTGTGCTGTACACTTAACCGTTGATCAATCAAAAGGTAACAAAGCATGGCTGGCCCTACGGAGGCGAAACAAGAAAGGGAGAGAAATGGAAACATAAGCCGACGAGCATTTTACGATACGATCGGCGCGTCTGTTATCGTGCTGGTGGAGCGATTAATTATTTTTTGGAAAATAAATCCCACTCACAAAACATTTTACGTGCTACTGGTAATAAGCGTTACCCTTCCCATTGGCAACCATCGTGAGCAAGCTGTTTGAGCTGATGATTTATCTTCGTTCGGGAGGTGCGATAGCTGTTGCGGGACCGTTTATGGTGTGAATTTGATGATTGGTTGATTAAAAATTCATCAAGATGATGAATATTAGGCTATTCAGCTAATGCTTTGAGATGTTTTGTTCGTAAGCTGTTTGGAAGGTGAGACAAAGTGTTAAGTAATTCGTATATTCTAGCGAAAATATTTAAGCATTAAATAAACTTAGTAGAGCAGAGCAGAACAAGAGACCAGTTGACAAGTTTACAGAGTTTTAAGAGGGTTGATTGATTTAACATTTGTGTTTCTTTTCTAGTAGAATATTTGTAAGTAGTTCGTTATAGAAAAAATGTGTCTTTTCATTAAGTCATTAAGGTAAATAAATAAATTGTTTTTTTGTTCTGAAAAAACATATGCAAAAAAATCTAACATACCTCGTTGTGTTATTTTCAGAGTGATTTGTTTTCCAATTAGTAAAGATAAAAAAAATCTTATAGCAAAGTGCTCTGCTGAAAAAAAAATGTTTGGAAAAATTTAATTGTGAAAAGAGGAGGACATTATTCTAAATTGTAAAAGAATAAAATAAAACAAGGCTCTCGAAAACAAGTATGATACATCTGCTCTCCCAGACTTTTTTTTAAAGCTTTTAAAATCGAACAAAACAAAGCTCCACCGAAGCGAAAAGATTACACTACCCGACTGTGTTTCGCTGCACAAAATTCGCCCCGAGGCGCTTTCAAAAACTACGCAGCCCGGCCTGGAGATGCGCCATAAAACGCGATCAATGGATCGTGACTGAAATTATGGTCCAATCTTGGGCTGCATTTGATGCCCTTCCCCAATTTACATGCCCAGCGGTGGTGCGGGCGCTATAGCACGCGCGCTCTAGCGCCCTTGCCTGCCGTTCAAAAGCGAATGCCATTTCCTCGGGCACCATTCGGGCTCATCAAGATCAAGATCAATCGCACGCCAACCAAATTGATGCCAAAGGTAGGCTAGGGAAAGGTGGCAAGGTGGAAGAGTGGAGTTCAATCTCCGCCACATCCTTCTTTGGGAGACGGCCGCACTGCCTTGCTGTGTGTGTTAATCTCAGCTCGCTGTCTAAGATTGATTTGGTCTTCTTTCAATTCCGCTCGCATCTCCTCCGGCGCTGAATCGTTTCGGGCGTTCTTTTGTGTGCGTTTGTGTTTCGGAAACGCATCGTGTTTCTAATCAATTTTCAGACTGACACTCATTTAGTGGCGGTGTCCTCCAATGTCACTGCGTCCGCGATGCGTCCCTGGTATCGCTTCCCGTTCCTCTGTAATTACCGGCTGCGATCCGGCACGGGCCCGAGCAGATACGGTCGTGTATCGGCGTTTGCATCATTGGCCACCGGCTATGAGAATCGGTGCCCTTCCCTCTAGCGCGCCCCAACACTTATCGATCGGAAGAAACAAGCGCAACATAAACAGTCGGCCGACACCAGGTTCGTTACTGCACGATTGCACGCAGCTGCAGACCGAAACCGACGGAACCGCGGTCAGCGCGAATGAAGTTCTCACACATATGGCCTTTGGCCGTGATGTGAAGCTGCGATCACGGTGTAGGTTGTTTCTTTATTTTCTCGCTTCCACCACGCTAACGGGAGGGGGGGGGGAACCATTCAGCGTGGCCGGAGGGGCACCAACCGAGGCTTGAGCAATCATGCTGCGCCGGCATGTTTGGCGGCATGGTTTCGTGTTTTTTGGGCACAATTATGATCGTTCTGGTGGCGATGGTTCACGCGTTGGTAATTGAAACCTTGTAAAGTGTGGCTGTGTGTGGCTATGTGTACGGGGTAAATGTATCGAAACGATGCTGCCCCTGGCCAGAATGGGGGAGCGTAAGAGGGCAAGAAAGGAGGGTTCATATGTTTTCCGCCGATTTTTTGCTCTCCCTCGGTCGCTACCGACGCCGGGTAAGGTTTGTGGGTAAATCTAACGCGTGCAAAAAGTTAACGAACCGCACGAAATCGTCAAAACCGATTTCCGTTTTTGCTGGTTCATTTAGCGGCGATCAATTATGCCTTCGTTAGGTGATGAAGAGATCACGGATCGGTTGCAGCGCCGATGAAAAGGGAAGATTAATTTAAAGGTTACCTATATGTCAATACCAAATACCCGGGACGATAAATCACGCATTTTATTTTACAGGGAGTAAAATGAAGATGTATTATGTATATTGATTTGTTTAAAAAAGCGGCAATTAGAAGGGATAGACTACCTAGTTTTAATTGTTTCGTGATTATTTTTTACTCCGTTTGAAATATGGTTTATGATTTGGTTGTTATGAAAGGATGAAATATTAAATATTGATAGTTGTAAAATGGACTTCGAAATATTATTCTTACTCAGAGCCAAACGGAGAATTCAATTATCACTACTATCACAAATGTTGCATTGAAACTTTGATGCAAAAATGATCTTCTAATGCAAACCTCAAGAACCTGTAATGCAACTAGCGATGATTATCAGTTAGTATGTTATTATCAAAGCGATATTGTAATGGTAATTAGCTAAAGATACTATCAAAATAGTCCCCAGCATCAATGCAATGAGACCTGCATGATCCCAGAGATCCCTGGAGATCCCTGCTTCAGATATACCGTTTATTTGCACTATTTTAGACTTTTTGAAGTTGAAGTATTCTAAGGTACTTGAAGTTGAATATGTCAGTCTTTAAAATATTATTCAAAAATAATTATTTGAATATCCTTCAAGCTTTATCTCAATTGTAGAACTAAAGTTATTTCATAAAACATTTTTTAAGGCTCTCTTTTCTCCAGTCGGCGATCAGCATCATAAACCAGCAGACGAGAAACGTAAAGGTATATAGATATAAAGTACATATAACTGCTGTTAGAGTTCTATATAAAATACAAATCGATGAGGACAGAATCAGAATGTGCACATTTTCAACAAAACCGGAAAAGGACGCCTTTTGGGCGGCAAAGAGTTACATGTGGATCTGTATTTGGAGCCCGCAGGCCCAAATACATCCAAAGTCTAGTTCAGCATTGATGAATTTTACTGTTTAAATTATACAGTTTGTACAGTTAAATGTAAATAGTTCAGTTGCAAATGCTTTTGAGACATGATTGAAAAGATTTTAAATGTGTCCTATACTGCAGTACTAGATTTTATTGAACAAAGTTTCATCTGAAACAATAAGTCCAACGGTTGTGTTTATTGACGTTTTCGGTTAAAATGATTCATAACAAATGATTGTTTTGTTTACCAATTTTTTTTATTAAAAACATTGTATTCACATGAAAGTTTTACTAAGTTTACACTGTTTTGTTCGTATTACAAATTAAAAAAAATATAAAAATGATTGGTGGTCTAACTAGATTTTATAGTTTTTTTTTTTACCAAAGACTCAATAAAATGCCAATTATGATATTTTCGAACAACTCAAAAATGTAGAGCATGTTTAATATACTCATCACACAACAAAACAGATTCATACAATGAACGAACTACTTCGTCCAACTTTCATAAATAAAGTATAGTAGTGATACATGTTACAAACACCTAGCAAATTACACATTCCACAAATAGTACTTAAAATTTAGTTCCATAAGCTACACTATGCACTCCAATTATAGCAATCTTAGCTTCATTAACAAACTTTCAATGGTACCAAACTTTCTCAACGAAACATGAATATGCACTTCACAAAGCTCGACTCAAAACACTTAAAAAAACACACCATTAACACAACTCCGCCACCGATCGATCGATCCTTCCGTGCAGCCAAACGGTTCAGAATGAAGTATGCGCTCGCGGTGGCACGTAAACATGCATGCTTCACGCTCAAACCCCGAAAGACCCTGGGTGAGCAAAACCGAGCGCACCAAGCGGGCCAGGAAAACGGGTGAGATGCGATGAGAGAAGAAATCTTCCACCTCGTGCACGATCTTGTGCGCGATCATCAGCGTTCCACAAGCCAAGTAGTGGTGGGGCAACGAACGACCGAAGCAACTGTTCTACCCCGAGCTCCCAGCAAAGCTCTACACCACGCTCCCTCCCAAAGCAGGATCGCTCGATCCAAAGTGTCCTACACTCATTACTCTCACTTTTAATCGCGTACCGCGCGCTGTGTCTCTACGTCTTTGGGTCAAACGTTTGAATGGGGGAGCTTCTCTTTCGCTCACTCTCTCTCCCACTCACACACGCACACAGTCGATTTCATCCCTTACACTACCGCTTAACACTCCCTTCCACTGCACGCCCCACTTTCGCTTTCGATCTCACTCTCGCTTTCTTGCGTAGAACGGTGCGCCACTGCGCAGCTCGGCCGGGCTCCTTCGGGGCGGCTTTTGGAACTTTTCAATGAAAACTTGTAGCGGGTAGAGTTCCTTTTTCGCGCACCCGAGGCACCCTTCCCCTCGCGTACAGCCCCCGGACAAACACAGCCCCTCGATCCGCGTCCGCGAGCTCGTGGGAGTGTGTTTGGAATTAGTGTTTGCCCAATGGAACCTCTCCCTCTCTCTCGCTCGATCGCTCCCTCCTGCACGGTAGATCCCCTTCCCGTATGCAATTTCTAGCAGCAGCGGTAGGTTATGTTTTCCACAGCAGTGGGGTAGGAAAGCAGCAGCCTCCCGCTGGCTGTCTGACATGCGACACGTTTCGGTTCGAAAGAAAAGAAAAAAAAAACAACACCCGAGCGAGGTTCGTCGTCTGCGCCTCCACGCGCCGTGTCCTTACTGGCAGCGGCCCGAACCATTCTAGGCGCTGAATGGGCTGAATTTCGGTATAAAAGACGTTTTGGCCATAGCAGTCAGCATCAGTTCAGTTTTGGTTCTCACTGAGGTGTCACAACAAGTACAAGCGGTACAGACACATCGTTCCCATTCATCTTCAGCACAGTACAGTTGCAGTATACAACAAACTCATCTCACCATGAAGGTACGGGAATCGTGCACAGCATTAAGAGAAGTGTGGAATGAAGTGAATATTTCGCATTAAGAAATGCTCAAAACAGCCAAAAGTGATTCGGTGTCCCTAAAATGGCATTCTAGTCCATAGTATTGTGATTCTAGATTGATGAGAACATGCAGTAGTAGTGTTTGGAATGTCAAAAACTAAGAACAGCTCGTGCTAAAAAACAAAAAGTGTTCCGTGCAGTTGATGAGATGCTAAAACGCTTCCTCCTTTGTTTTTCCATTGTAGTGCTTCGTTGCCATTGCTCTGCTCGCCGTCGCCGTCAGTGCGTCGCCGGTTGAATACGGCCACTATGCTCCCCACGCCCTGGTCCATGCCCCGGTGGCCGTCCATGCTCCGGTGCTGAAGCACGTCGTTGCCGAGCCTGTTGTAAGTATTCGATCGCACCTCAAAGTTGCTTCCCCAAAAAGCAAACGCCCCCGGGATGGTACAGTTTACTGATGTGTCCCTTGTTTGTGTGTGTGTGTCTGTGCTCCCGTAGGCCTACCCGAAGTACTCGTTCAACTACGGCATCAAGGACCCGCATACCGGTGACATCAAGTCGCAGGCCGAGGAGCGCGACGGAGATGTCGTCAAGGGCCAGTACTCGCTGGTTGAGCCCGACGGTTCGGTCCGCACCGTCGACTACACCGCCGACGACCACAACGGATTCAACGCCGTCGTCCACAAGTCTGCCCCGGCCGTCCAGAAGGTCATCGCCGCCCCGGTTGCCCACTACGCTCCGGCCCCCGTCCTGAGCCACTACGTGCACTAAAGTGATACCAAGCCAACACCTCCTCAACGCCAATTTATCCACTTCTGCTAGTAATCGTAGTCATATACACATAAACACTATCTCTCTGTCTCACGCTCTATCATACACATACTGTTTCCGCGTAGAACGAAGACCAAACGAAGCATGGTTTTGCGAACGGAAGGATGTAGCGTAGCGACTCACCCAGCTGTCCTAGCGCCTACTAAAGGACGAAAAGCCCAAGCCCAATCCAAGCAAAGACGTACAATCGAGCATTTCGTTCGATGCTTGCGAACACCTGTGTGGAACCATCAGTGGATTTCAATGAGCGCTTTCGGATTTGCTTTTGTTTGCGCAATGGCGGCGCAACAGGCGGCTGCGACGCCACTGGTTGTCGCCGTGGTGACTTTGCGTCACTGGCGCCTAGATCGCTGCAATCGGTTTCGCACGCCGCTGTAGTGAAGCTTTTTTTGCAAGCTTGCTGCCAGTGCCGGAGCCGAAGCGAATGGGTCCGCCCATCCCCTCTTCATCAATATTCCTTCCCTTCGGGAGCTTCTTTACAGCTCGTTTCTGGTCTTGCCCGTTGCTGCACCACTCATGGTGGTAGCCGACATTTCTAATGATCTTCTAGCCTCATCCTCCCTCACCTGGGTACGGGGATCTTACAATGTAGCCAGCCCCCTTCCCAAGGATGTGTTGATATTGTGCGTACACCAACGCACACACACACACTCTATCTCTCTGTGATCTGTTACCGCTACTGTTACTTACTTTACTTATTTTACTACTACCATCGTTACTACTTGCTATTTGCTGCACAATGCACTGGCAGGGCACCGATCCTGCTGGTAGTCAGGCGCTTTCCTCCGAGCAGCGTTGGCAGCGTAATGCACGAAAATCGTGCTACCTCCTTCCGCTCCTTCCGATGGACGGAGAAAGGGTGTGCAGAGCCAAAAAAATGCAAAACACAACAACGAAACGAAGCAATCATTGACATCCATGTGAAACCAGTTGCAAGTATCAACACTGTAAATAATGAATAAAAACCATCAATGTTTTTTATATAAAAAAATCTTTTTTCACATTCATTCATCATCCCAACTGAAAGTTATGAAAGAACTAAAGTCAAATAAATGCCATTAAATGAAAAAAAGGTTAATTAAGTAGCTATTTATGACATAACGTGTTCCATGTTTTTTAAGTCTATCAATCTTTTTTTTTTTGGCTACTTCAACGTCTGGATTTACTTGCTAAACGTCTGAAAAGAATTAAAAAAAAAACTATAGTGAATGGTTAATTGTCAAAAGATCACTAGAATCAGTTACTTGTTTGTACTAGGTTCCTGGAGCATGACAGGTTCGAAATTCATTCTACGACTGCTACAGATACAGATATAATGTTTTCACCAAAAATAATAGCAGTAGGACTGGCATAGATAGCAGTTTCATCAAACGTATTGGTTTGGAGTTAGCTTCCGAAACGGTATGGATTCTGGATTACTTCCAAGCTTTGAGCGAATAGGTTGAGGAACATTTGTAGCCCTAAGCCCTAAGCGATCACAAGATTGTAGGTCTTTCTGAAGTGTCTAGCGAGAAGTTGTATGAAGAAATCTAAACTAGAGAAGATTTGAGATGTAAATGTTCTTGTAAGCGGGGGCTGGGTCCCTTTTTTTCGGGGACTCTTCGAATCCTCTGGACCTCACGTGGCCGCTTAGTTTGCGTAGTGTTTCATTCGGCCCTGTTTCAACACCCGGTACCGATTCTTGATCAGTACAATGACAAGTACAGGTTCAGTAGCAGTTACAAAATCACAATAGATTACGGAATCGGTTCTAGAATCCATAAAGAGTATTGGCAGGGCATCAGTGTCAGGACTAGTGTGTTTTCTGCAAAAATTTCAGGAGTGATTTCGAATGGTGATCGTTTTCAGAGTCGGTGTGGATTCCGAACTAATTTCAAGTATTTCTTTGGGTTTGAGATCAGTCCTACGAACAATATGGACTGAATCGAAATCAATTTGAGAATCGGGAAATGAACTGGATCAGCTCTTGGTCCTGTATGGATTCAGGACGCTTCGTAATTAGTGCCGCCGATTATTGCCAAGATCAGTAAAAGATCGGTAAAAATGCTCAATAAAATAACAAAATAAGATCAAGATCCGATTTAGGTTCAAGATCGGTTACACGGTAATATAGAATTTGGCATATGGTTCTGAACTGGAATGTGTATCAAATGGATGAATGAATAACAATTCAGCAAGGATGTACTGACTGTTCAATACTGACTGTTTACCTCCAGATACGCCTAACGCTACCTAAACCTAACCCTCTTACTGTTAGGTGTCTGTTCAATAGTGACTTTAACTGATCTCGACTGACTACCATTGTAGTACCAAATAATGATAAAATGTATTTGTTACTACCGATGGTAATTAATCAGAGTTATTACAGGCGTTAATAACAAATAACCCGTACGACAACATGGACTCTTAACTTGGAAGACTGCAGAACAGAAACAGATGAGATAAATACTTCGAAGATGAATGACGCTTTTTTACTAGTTAGAGACTAAAAGACACAACTTTAAGAAGCATGTTATCATTAATCATACCATTTTTTACAACCTTGAAAACGTTTTTGGAGAAAGTTAAACCCTTCCTTTGCGGTTGTTTCCTCCACCATACTAAAAATAGCGAAAGTGCCACCAAACAAGGCGCGATATTGCCCTATTTAGGTTGATTTGTTCCTTCAACATGAGCTCCGCGAGCAAACCTCAGAAGCCACTACCGCACCTTTTGACCGGCCTTTTGTACCGACAGCCGAGAATTAGCTATGAATCATTTGCCTAGATGAAAGTTATCTCGCCCAGGGCGCAGATACCGTAAGATCATAACATTTGTCCCAGATTTTTACTGTGGCTAAAAATTTAAGTAGCGAATCCAGGAAGCGGGAGAGTTTAATTGCACTGAAAACAATAATGCCAGCATTGTACGGGCATCGGTACATCCCAACAGGACCATAAATAAATGCTGTGCTCATTTTTACACCCGATGACTCATGGGGACGCGGCTTCATAAAGTAAAGTAAGCTCTACTCCACTACCACGAGGTGAAACGATGTCACAAATTTCCTCTTATTAATTTCGCACTAAATCTTTTAACCGCTTAGCGGACTCATCACTTAGCATTGTTCTACCCCGTGGTGCCCGGACGGGCGAAGAAAAGGCACACGCATCGTTTACATTTGTCATACTGTCGCTTAAAGCGGTACCGGCTGCGAAGACGGCACCGGACTGGCCGGCATCTTTTCAGCTTCCGAAATTGTGGGGGGGGAACACAGCACTGCAGTTGCAGCGATGGCCGTGTGTACGGGGCACACGTGATGACCGAACGCCAACCACCCACTTGGTATTGGTTTCGTTACTGCGGTGATAAATGAAGCCAGAAACGCGGGAGAAGTATGGATAAAATGATTCCAGCCTAGCGCCACTCTCGTGGGAACGAAGTGGATCATTCTTATTATTAATATTTCCTTTAAAATGACATAACCCGTGCAAGATGGTTGGTTTGAATGGGTTTATCATTTTGCAGAATTTTTCGGGTAAAAGTAATAAAACCATTTTACGATTAACTTGATCCCCTTGGTCACATAACTATAAACCTCTCTGTCAACCGGCCGGTAAGCAAAGATTACACACCTTTAGCCTTCTGGCACGTCGTTATCGAGCCGCATTTAACGGAATGTTCTCACAACTGTCCGTCAAGTAAGCCATTTGTCCGTCAAGTAAGCTTTTTTTGTGTGGCACTCTTGGCAGAAAGTTTTGCAATTTGTTAGGTGCGATTTGTTGTTTCAACTGACCACCGGGATGGTGGATCTGTAAAGAATGCTTTCCTTTGATCACACCTCTCTGAAGTTAAAAAAGGGGGGACTTAAAGTGAGAAGAAAGCACACAACAAGGGTTGTACGCGCGGGAAAAAAAGCTCGCTTTCGCTCGTATGAATGGACGCTTGCCGCTATGAACCGACGCACAATAGCAGACTGGGCACGGTGACATGTGTGTTTGTGTGCCTGGCCTGGGGAGTTGTTTGAAGCGGTTGACGAGCTGCCCAAATTTTTTTTTATAAATACACACACCAACCGTTTGGCACAGATCAGTGTAGCCGAGGGCGATCATCCGACAGGAACTAGCTGCTTCCGCTAGCACGGACGCGGGTTGTGGCCGTGGTGTTGTTTCGCACGTGAGACTGAATTGGGTGGTGGAAACAATTGGTTTACATTTTGAAGTGTTGTGGTACAAACTGTGTTGCTGAGTGGTGCGTGTAAAGTGGACATAGTTTAAGAGACACAATAACGTCGCACCTGGTGTTTCTGATAGCTGGAGGGAAAAGAACAAATTCGATAGCATGATGCGGTGGAAATGTCAGGTGAGTCGTGGTGATGTTTTGATAATTGGTGTGCAGTTTTTGTTGAGATACAATTGTTCAAAATAACCAGATAATGATGCAATCTTCATTACCTTCAAATGCAACCTTCAAATTGTGAGTGATAAGCAAAAAAAAGTGAGGTTTTATCTTTGGCTTTAATTCGACAAAAAATAATCTTCTGAACTCATGGTTTTCCAATATGGTTAAATGTGTTCTTTTTAAGATACAACGATGCAATTTAATTGTATGATTCATTCACATAAAAGGAAAAATCGTGTTGTAAAAGCTATCCACATATTTTCCTTTGAAGAAGTATTTGAGCTAAACAAACCCTTGAAATGTAAAAAACCCTGAAAATGTTTTCTGCATACATATGCTATGCAAAACGGCTTCCTATTACATGATTTTGTACGAATCAATAATAGTTAGAGCTAAAATTAGCCTTACGGCCTCAACACAATTTTTCGATCGATCCTGCTATCATTTTGGTGTCATTTGACACTCATTTCGCCGCCAAGGTGTTCATTTTACTGGTCTTTTTGCAAACTCGTATACCATGACACTCACGAACAAAATGAACTATGCTACAAAAATTTGATCGTTCCGCTTTGTATGGGGAAAAATCCGCGACGCATTGAGCTGCGGTAGTTATGGAGTATCAGAAAAATGCCATAAATCAAGGTTGATATTTTTGAAAAACGATATTTAAAAGCAAGTTGGTAAATGTTTTGGTTCTTTTTCAATATTTTGGGTGATAAAAAATCATTGATTAAATATACAAAAATTGTTTGCCCACACTAAATGCTGAACTCGATGGGAATCGACTTCATGTAGGAGTATGAAAGAAATAGTTATACTGTCAGTTTAACGTGAGTGCCTATCGAATTTTTTCGATCGAAAAATTGTGCTGAGGCCGTTAAACTTTCATCGTAAATAAAAAAAAAGATAAATATTAAGTTGTGTATGTTCGTTTCGGCTACCAACACATAAAGTTAATGATCATTGGTAGCAGAATGTGATACATGGGCATTAGATAGATAGCGCTTTGATCATTCAAATAGAATAAATTAGAGATAGCAATGGTCTAACGAGGTGAACATTGAATCCTATTGCTTGGTTTGACTTTGCGATAAGCGAACATAAAACAGATTCGAATAGTAAGCGACGAATTGAGAAAAAAATGCGATTTCCTAGGTTTTTGTAGGATTGTTTGAAGTCTGGAATGATGTGAGCTGCTCTAAGTCGAATATAATAGCGGTTTAGAACATCTTAATGAGCGTAGCAAATTGCAATATGATCGGCTTTACTCGAACCTGCCGAAAGATGATGATGTTCCGCTCGTACTTCCCTCCTCTCTCTCTCTCTCTCTCTAGAAGTTTGGTTCTAGACGAAGCGAGAAGCCGGACAAACATTAGCTCCCATAGACGGCACCTCAAGTGGATGGAACCATTTTTGGACACTGGCCTATATTTAGCTTCCTAGAACAGGTTTGCTTTACTACAGAGCCAACAGCGATCAGCGCTGGGTCGTAATGAACCACCAAACGGACGGTTCAGTGGGACAGAGTGTCACAAACGCCCAGCTTGATCACGCTCACTTCCTTCCACTTTGGCAGTTCGTTGACCTTACCACCACGGATCTGTCAGTTGGCCGACGAAACGATTACGGTACGAAATTTAATTAAGAAGTTGAACAATCAACGTCTTGCGAAGGTGGCGGAGCATACAATGAACTGTTGGGACGCACACGGGCCATTCATTGCCGGGTGCAGTTGCAGATCCCTGCTGTGAAAGTGTTCCCGGGAATGGGTGTGTGATTCTAACAGTTGCATGTGAACGTCCTGGGATTTGGATGCTTTTTTTGTGTCTGTTGTTGTTGTTGTTTTGTCTTCATTCCTGTCCAACGATCCCTAAAAGCAGATGCCGCTCAAGCCGCGGGAGTGCCCTGGGGGGTGTGAGAAAAGAGACATACTGAACGACACTGCCCTGTCGGGTCACTGAGTGTGTGAGTGTGTGCATTCTGTGGGTGGATTGAGTAGAACGGGAATTGGATTCGGTGGTACCGGCAGCATCCTACACGCGACCGCGATCACTTGAGAGGCAGATGAGATGTTTGCAAATTGACTTCCAAGTGGTTTTTGATGCCTTTTCTTGCTTGCTTTTTTGTTGTTGCTGTGCCGTTGTGTGTTACTTCCTCCACCGGGCCGACGAGTGCACTCTGCATCAGATCATCAGATCAGAGTGGCAGATCAAGCGATACTTTAATTGGAATATGATGCCGGTGTCATCAATTGCGGGAAATTTACGATCTCGTAAAGCGCCCGGGACAGTTGCTCAATTAATCAGCCGCGGGGAAGAAAAAGCTTCGTGAAAGGACCAACTCTCTATCGACATAAACAAATGCGCTCAAATTCAATCTCGTTTTGATGTACAAGTATCATGAAAAAAATATACAAAAAAAAGTGTAAGAAAACGGCGGGATTAATGGGATATTTCAAACACAAAATTTTATAATAAATGGTACTGCGTGTTGAAAATGAACTTGTTCGTGATTTGTTGATATTGTCATCAATCGTGTATCAATATGGGGTCATAGAATGTACAAAGCTTATAATTTTAACAGCATGACATCATCTAAACGACAGCAATATCAATAACACTTAATTTTTATTTTGTTCCTTCATGATCATTCATAATCCAAACAGAAAATACAGTGCATTTTGTGTTATTTATTTAATATCGAAAATTAAATATGGGGCAGGAGAAAAAGCGCTGTTTAAGTGGTGTTCAAACAAGTGTTTGTTTTTTATTTAACAAAAGCGGTACGTCATAAGAAATAAATTTTAAAATTAATCACGGCAAATATCATTTTTAATGTTTAGATGGTTATGCTTAACATATCGCTTAGAATTTTTAAGCAAAAATAACTCAATAAAAACCTCCGATGTAATCTAGAAACTTATCATTTAATGTATGTCTGTATTGCCTATCTTCCAGGCGCTGCTCCTGTTCTCGCTATGCGCCTGCGCTTATGCAATCGACGATGCTCCGCTCAAAGAACGGCAACGGACGGCGAAGCTTATACGCAACTACCCTGACTACGGACCCATCACACAGCGCGTTCAGACGTTAGACAGTCCCATGTACAACTTTATCGATCCTTATGGTAAGTTTAGTGTTTATATCGCACATTTTCAATGAAAAAAGTGACCCAATCCTTCCATTCCTCCACAGGTCCCGGCACGTATGCATTCGGGTACGAGATCGAGGATCCACAGACCGGTAACGTACAGTTCCGCGACGAAGAAAAGCTGAAAAACGGCACCGTGCGTGGTTCGTACGGCTACATGCAGCCGGATGGCTCGGTAATAATCACCAGCTTCGTGGCGGATGAAGGTGGCTACCGGGCGAAGACGGAGATCAAGCGAGCGAACGGGCAAACGGTTGCCTCCTTCCCAGCCCCGGCACCTTCGTCGGCCCCCGGCTCCCAGGATCGCTACTTTCCCGCGTACGATCAGCAGGCGAGCACGATCAATCCGGCCATTGCAGCGGCACTGCAGCAACAGCAGCACATCAACCTGAACCCAACGTACAATCCGATCCTCGATCCGGGCGTTATCGATCCTCAGTATGCGGCCGCCATTGTGGGACACATACGCGACCAGCAGTACAGCCCCGGCCAAGGTTTAGTACAGTACCCGTACGGTATTCCAACTGCACCGTTTCCCAACCATCCGCAGCACCATCCACAGCACTTGCAGCAGGCAGCACCACCCCTGTACGATGCACCGCCGAACGTGTTCTCGAACTTTATCGGCCAGCTGCCGGCCAACTTCAACCCGTACAATCTGTACCAAAACTTGCAGTCCTCCTTTCCGCAGGTACTACCCCAGCAGAACCCGCTGGTTCAGCTAGCCAATAGCATTCAGGGAGGCTTCCAGCAGCCACAGCAAGGACTGGGCAATGGTTTCGGGAACTTCTTTGCCGGTGCTCAGAATTCCTTCCAACAGTTTGTCCCACAGGGTGGTTTCGGCAGCTGGATTGGACAGAACCGGGTACCGCTTGCCACAGGTCCGGGTCAGCAACAGTTTCCGGTGGGAGGATATGGATACCAGCAGCAGCAGCAGCAGCAACAGATCGCTCACCAGCAGATCCTTTCCTCGAACCGTCCAACGAACGTGCTGGGCGATATGCCAGTGACCGGCCCCGGTACGATGGGCTCGATGCTGATGAACGGTCAGTATGTGCCGACTACGAGACGTCGCAAGCTGACCGGCACGACCAAGAAGCGCAACAAGCTCAAGACGCGCGACGGTATGGATTGGTTCGACGATTTCCTGGAGAACCGCAAGCGGCAGGTAATGTACAGTGCGGGCACGGCAACAACGCCGGAAACGGTCACCGAGATGACGTTGAGCGAAGGTTCCGAAAGCCGTTGATACGGGTCGGGTTGGGAAAGGTTTGCTTTTAGTTAAGTATTTATTGACTAACTATTTATTGCAGTAAGAAACCAAATCGAAGACCGCTTCATACTGTGCAAGATTGTGAGCGAAGGAGAATGTTTTTAGTATTTATTTGCACGCTAATCGATAACTTACCTCAGGGCAGCATGAGAAATGAAAGGAAAATTACAAACCGTCAACCATTTTTTTGTACTTTTGTCAACATGAATAAACATTTATTTTACTAGATTGGTTGTTCTTTTCTTATTTTTTTTTGGGGTACGATTTCTACCATTCTGGAACGTTTGACATACCTGTTTGTGTGTGTGTGTGTTCTCTATGTGTTCGCATTTTTAGCTTCTACTGGGGGTTGAGCTTTTAAAATTGACCGTTTTTTTTCTTCTATAATTTGCATGTTTGTGTATATATCAGTGCAACTTTTGCTTGTATGGGAGGGAAAGTTATTTTACTTTTTTTTTCTTGTTTCAGCAATTCATTCGTTCGTTTACTTCAACGCTGATTTCCTTCGTTTTTGGCTTCAATGCTGTAGAATAGTACTAAATTTTTGGGATGCATTAATTTAGCTTACTAAAAAAAAAACATGTACACCGAACTGCCGCTAACTGAATTCCGTGCTTCACTGTATTAACCCATGAAGGTGAGCACACATGCTGGTGAACTTTTTGTATTTTTTTGTTTTGTTTAAACATTTTCTTTTTAAAGAACTTTTTGCTACTAATTTACCAACAACATTTGCACTACACAAGTCCGGGGATGGGTGGATTTGCCTAATGGTCTTGCAGAAGTAGTTTGCAGATTACAATTGCAATAAAGGTAAAGTTTTAGTTTATTTATCTTTGTGTTGTAACTTTGTATTTCTCTTTCTCTCTCGCTTTCGCTTTCAAAAATCAGTCAATTTTTTTTCCTCTAATACCGCTGCAATGCGTTACACGTGCGAACACTTCCTTCCTCTTTCTTCACGCTGCACTACTGGACCATCTCGTCTCGTCTACTGCTGTACCGTGTTCTTTGCACACGCTTGTTCAATGCTTCCTTTTTTTTTGTTATAATCTAAAAACCACTACGCCACTGCGACAATGCGATAAATTGTTCTAGGATAAGGGTTTGGTTGCTTACTTTAGGTTTAAAATTTGTCATACTGTTTGTAGCTCAGCCTAACGGTTTGTTTTTGTTATTTGTTTGTTGCTTGTATGATACGCCTCCCCCCTCACCGGAAAGGCCACTGTCCTGTGTGCTCTGGTTTAGGGGGTTTTTGTGTTGTTTTTTTTTTTTATTTCGCTTAAATTGTCCTAAAACTTTCCAATGAACCATACTAACTGGGGAGAAACCGACTAAATTCACACCTAAAACTCTGCATGATTTGCTTGTTTGTTTGTTTTGGTGTCCCAGCGCCACGCGACGACGCGGAACACAGTTGATTGTAATAGATTGGTGGCACGTGGATAAACGGCTACGGTGCATTGATTTGTCTGCTATCTGTATACAACGGAACAGCTCGCAAAGTGTGTGTGTGTGTGTGTGTGTGTGTTTTTTTTTTATTGCGCAGCACCAATGATTTACTTGTTTGATGGTGCTTCAGCTTGTTGATTTTATTCGCAACATTCTTACACTCCTCGACACACGCTGGTTGCTTGCACTCTAAACATTCACTGCCACCGAGCACACTGTCTTTTTCCTTGTTGTTTTTGCCAATTCGTTTTTAAAATCTTTTCAAGAATTATTATATATTATCGCCATAGAGTGGCGAGATTAAAGTACATCGTTTAGGGTTGATAAATTTCCTTCCTTTCTTCCTTCTACTGTCTTCTGCTGTGACCGTTCTCTTTCATTTTCTTTTGGTTTCGATTGCTAGGGGGAATCCTATCGACAAACGTTTCGCGTAAATTTCACTACTATACATGCTCGCTTCCCCTCCGCTTCATCCGATTTGCTCCATGGCCGTGCTCGACCAGGGGATAAGGTACAATAAATAGTGCTTGAAGTTTTAGAAAGCAAAAGAATAAAATAAAATACAAAAAACAGCTTACTTAAAAATTACTCATAAAACCGTAACCGCGCTCCTAGGTGGGTGTACTGTGCTGTTCGGGCAGATAGTAAAGGGGACGCAGGGTCACGGGTCGGCTCGGGTTAAATATTTCTACCACCTACAGCGAACGGTCTAGCGTCTTGTAACATACTGTTGCCGACAGACGTACACTACAGTTTAAATTATGATTTGTTTTGCATTATGTACAACCATTTCTACACCACACTGCTTCTATGTTTCGATTTTATCAAGGTGCAATATGCATGCTACTTTCCTACAAGGGGTTTGGTAAATAAATAACTTAACGAAGTGACGGATTGTTGGTTCATAAATAAAAATTAATAAAAAACAAAACATGCTCGGTAATGTGTGTGCTCTTCTGGTGGTTGCGTTTCTAAATTTACAGTTAAATATGTACCATTGATAAGTATTTCTTTACATCTTTTCTGTTCCAACACACTCTTCTCGACAAATGTACTTTCCGTTTTTTGTTCAGTTATCTTACGGTTTTGCTCTCTCTTTCTCTTGCATTAACGTTTATTATACTTCTTTGCTGGTATCTTGCGCTTGCGGATACGACACAGTCACATTCATTTTACTGTGTGACGTTTATTCGACAGCTCGTTCGATCGATCCGAATCGATCCTTTTGGTGGGTTTATCTGTAGAAGGAAACAAAAAAAGAAAAAAAAGCAAAAATAATTATTTAAGTTGATGTTACATTTATTATTTATCTTCTCACAACTAAACGTTGCCCAAGCTAATTACCTTCCAAAGGCGCACGAGCCGCCATGCTGGACGTCGATGTAGAATCCCGTCGTGCAGGAGTCCTTCTGCATGTGGCACCAGGAGTGATATGTTCGATTGTTGGTACCGCACAGCTTCACGTTGTGATCGTAGAAGGGAACATTTTTGGGATCACGGTACAGTTTTCCGTAGCCCTGCAGGTTGAAAGGATGGTGCATAACACTCATTAGCAATTGGAACATATTGTTCTTTTTGTTTAAATGTCAATGGTGAAGGAATCAATGAATTGAAAATAGGATAGGATGAGAAACAGAAGGGTTAATGCTGCATGAAATTAATTATATTCCCCAGCCTTTATCAGCTTTAACAAATATTTATGAGTTTTTTTATGATTCAAGTAATTTTTAAATACATTAATGTATGATTCAGCATCAATCTTGAAACATGATGTAAATCATTGAATTTAAGTTTACGTGTAAAAACAAACAAATCTAGCTATTAGCTTCTGTTTTGATTCTATATAGCAATCAAAACTCCTATGGAAACATTTATATACTTTAAAAATATCTTGTATATGAAACCAAACCATCAACAGCAACACAAATATACCTACTGAAATAAAATTATTGTTCCGCGGCAAAAAAAGACAACCACACTATAAATCTTCTCCCCACTCCACCTTCAACAAACTATTTCTCATGCGAGGTGGGAAGTTAGTCGCCGGCCGAAAATATTAAAAAAAAAAACCAAAGGAAACCGAGACCTCCACCGAATAAAAGCATAAATCTCCGGGCAAACCGCGCAAAACCGAAACGTGGCAGGAACTGGACACAAGAAAAGAAGCCGAGCACTTTCCAATATTTCCATCAATGTCGCCGTCTATCAGGCATGCAAGCCCCGGCAAGCCGGGACGGATCGTGATGCATCTGCGAATGCAATCAATCGCCCCAAACCGGCGCAGCAGGTGTCTGCGCTGGGATTGCGCATTTTTGGGCCTTCCATATATATAAAAAAAGAAACACACACACTCACACTGCAAAGTGTATCTGTGGACAGGTATGTGCGCGGTTTTTCTTTTATTGCACGGCTGTCCACGCACCGGGATCGTTCGATCGTTCGAAGGTAAAATAAATGACATGCTACAGACACCCGACCAGCAAAAAAAGAACGAAAACCTCACACAAACTCTGTAGACATTTTACGCGATGTTTGAGAGTTTGACTGTTTGCTGCTGTGAAGATGCAGTCCTGCCATGCAGGAAGTACGCCTTTTTTGCCGATTGTGTGATGGAAGCAAGAAAAAACAAAACTAAACAACCCCACACACACACACACACACATCCCTTCCTAAGGTTTTACGCAAGTGCGCGTTTGATGGGGTTGTTGTGTTTGCGACTGGCCCCGCAGGGACATGAATTATGATCACGCCCGATTGCATTGACAAGGATCTAAGCCTAACGCTTTGAAGCGCCTCGCCAAACTATGCGCGTCGAGGGGTTTTGTTTGCGCAAAATCGAATGAAAAAACACGACGCAAACCACGAAACGCCAAATTCGATTGAAAGCATAATGGATGCTCATTGAAAAGCAATCGACAAATCGATTTCGAGCTGGACGCGCGCGTCCGTGGCTTGTATGTGTGTGTGTGTGTGGGAATAATGGGTTCCGCTTTCGATCGAACGAGCCGATGCAAACGGTTGCCGGAGCATTGCAATGCATTAGGGAATCGAGCCACGATTCCCGTTCTGGCTGCTACGCGGAAAGGCGTTCTGGCCATTTGGGTTTTGGGCTGGGCTGGGCTGGGAGGACAGATAAAATTTGCATTTTTGTTTACAATCGACTGAGGAGGACCCGACTGTGGCGGGAGCTTGGCGAAGGGTGAAAGACACCAGCAGCTCAAAGGTCTGTGTTTTGCTTTAATCCATCCCTGCCTCCCCCTCTCACTGCGCAACCGAGCAGCGTTCCAGACACGGTCACTTTGCCGGCTCGATCGATCCCAGGCCGTTTCGATGGCTCAGACAGAATGCATCAATCACGGTTGCATTGCATTGGCAGAACATTGGCAGAACAGGTCGAGGGGCGAAACATAATAAAGAAAAAAAGGAAGAGAAACGAAGGAAAGGAGAGAGAGAGAGAGAGAGAGACAGAGAGCACGGGAAACGACACTTACCTGCTGGCGTTTCGAGCGGGGACATTTGTAGCTGCAGCTGACGCAGCGCGGTTTATGCGTTTTCAGATCCGTTAGACAGTGCTGCCGATCCTTGCACTTGATCGTCTCGCAAGTGGCGGCTTCTGTTGGTTGGTTGAAGTGATCGGAAAGAAAGAGAAGAAGAGAGAGAGAGAGAGGGAGTGAAGAAAGAGACACTTTAGTAATATGTTTTTTTTTCTTTGGTTTTTGGATTCTTTGCTCTCCCCGGCTCCCCGGATTGTGGTTTCTGTCTGCCGTTGGTTGTGTTGTGAAGCGTCTGGAACGGAACAGCAGCAAAGACCGGGAGGACACCGAGGGGTGGAAATAGCATCAAACATACACACCAAAATGGTCAATGAGGTGGTGGTGATGATGGTGGTGGTGCTGGTGATGTTCGCGGTACGAAAAGGAAGAGAGATCCCAATTAAAAGGCAATTTGGTTGGTGGTTGAAAGTTTATGGCGCATCCTGCGATTGGAGGATACCCCGCGGTACACCAAACATTCATCCCTTCCCTCGCCACCCCCCTCCCCCCTTCATTCAGTGGTGCATTCCGGTCCGCAGTTTGTGCATTGCAGCCGACGGGCGATTTTTACGGCACGATCATTTAATTTATGCTCGGGCTCGGGTAGATTGTAGACATAATTTCCCCCCTTGGTGCGCCGGTGCGCCCTTTTTGGCGGAGCGGGGTTCGGTGGCGCGGCGAATGGTATGCAACTGCAACCGATGTGGCCAAATTCGATGGATTCGTTTCTGTTTGCTGCGCGTGTGTGTGTGTGTGTGTGTGAGTGTATGCTTGCTGCATATCCGCCGTCTAAGATCGACCGTCCGATCGCAGACACGGCGTCGGTTTCGGGAACACCGGAACGGCAAGCCTACTTGCTATTTTGCGATTGCGGCCCACAGCGTGCTGTCAATATTTTTACGACCGCATTTTATTTTTACCTTAGACGTAGAGTGTGGTCATTAAAATGGTTTTAATGGCCAGTGTTTTTTTTATTGTTTTGGCTTTTTTCTTTCCTCTCTCTCTCTATCGAATCTTGTGTATGAGGGGTAGATGTTCCCTTTGCTGTTTTTGAACGGTGTGCTACAGCTCATAATTTTTGACCACTTTGCGCATCGTTGCCAGGGAGGGTTTTATTTTGCGTTTTTTTTTTTTTTTTTTTTGGCAAAAATTATATTTTATATCACATTTTATCGCCTGCCCCATTACGCCGCGTAAGCTGTATTTCATACATTGTGATTAATATTCTACAGCTGGTGATGGGATGATCTAACAACTGCGGAAAACAGTTTTGCATGAAGAAGGTTAACCACAATGTGCTGATCGTGTTGTAATGGGCCATCGATGTAGAATTTAAGCAAAAAAATGTAAAAAAACAAATCGTTTAGCTTATTTACATGATTAATATCATCATTTTAGGATGAACTTTAAATAAATTAGCTAATAGCTATGGCTACGTCTTGGGAACTAGAATCATCAATTCATGGTTTCAAAAAATTGGCTCAAAATTGCGCATGTTGTTTACAAATCTCTTAAATTTTAAACTAAATTACTATTTTCATTTGATAAAGACTTTGTCATTCCTCATGATAAGGACGAAAAAATAACAAAATATCCACCACAAATGTTCAGTATTGCGCTGACACATTTTTCCCTGCGCTGCACCTTGAGCGCTCCTTATTCATTTTATTTACTTTGCCATTAGTCGTCTCCACCTTTCAGGACCTAATGTTTGCGATACCCGCTGCAGACAGGCACTGCATTGTAAATATGTTCCGTGTGAATATATTCTACATTTGCGTCTTCCACCTGCTATCGACTGATTTTATTACACCAATAGTGATCAACAAAAAGGTCATAAAAATGTAGAATGGATTACATTCTTATGCTAGTCGGTGATGGCCATAAAAGGTGGAGTTGGTTTTCTCTCGTTCGTACATCTTCAAGAGATACGATTCACTTTTACGTTTTTTCCATTACTAACTTTGCAAATACTCACAGCATTGCATCACACAGCTTTCGTAACATATAGAACAGTTTTGAATGAAAGTGAATGTTAGCATCTCAACGCGAAAAGCACAGAGCACATAAAGTAATCTAGATGCATGCAACGTTGAAGCGATTGCATTGTTCAATTTGTTTTATTAATTTATACCATTAGTTATTGCACAATAAAATCCCGAAGTGACCGAAACTGAAAATAGATTCTTAAGTAAGTGATATGGCCTTGCCGTCATAACGACAAATGCACCGATCGAAACGAAGCCCCCTGAAACATGCACTCACATTGGTCAACATTCATTAAACGTCCACACACAGCAAACTGTGAAACATTCTTGGCACTTGGCACTTCTGGTAGCGTCGGACTGCACCGAGGCTGGCAAAAACATTTGCGTACCGTTTTTGTCACTGCTGCCGTTTGTCATTGCCAAAAGTTAAATCGAAACATATTTACAACCGGCCGGCTGCTTCCCGAACAGGGCAAGCCACGGCCCTTGCATTCTAGCTGCAACAATGTTGCCCGAGCGTGTTGCATTTTGACAGGCGAATTATATGCATGATTTCGCAATCCTGACGTTGGCGTAGCGTCAAATTGAGCTCATAAATATTGGACGAGCGCGTGCAGCGGCAGCGCTGGCCGTCGACTGAACCAATCGGACATGGCCCCGCAGGACAGACGTCCGTCCGAAAGGATAATAAGTTGTGCGCAATGAGCTTACGGGTTTTTCTGAGCCTGCCAGGCCAACGGTTGATCCGGCACGCAAGCGAAGCCACAATGTTGCGGGCGCAAAAGTTGTTAAAATGTTTCGTACTTTCGCTGCCGTTAATAAATATGCCATTGCTTATCCTTATCTTGAGTGTTTATTTATCGGCTTTGGCTCGGGAACGGTGCGGGATGTTTTGAGCAGTGCCAGCAGTGCTGGCTTGTCCGCCTGAAAGCATTTATTGCGCCTTTTAACTGTAAGGAATCGGCCAGTCCCAACGGGATGGTCGTCAGCTCAGAAGAAGAAGAAAAAAACCTCCCGGGTAATCATGTGTCCCTTGTCAGAACGCAAGCGTATCCTCCTGAGGGATGAGGGAGATTGTTTCATGGCGGATTGTGTTTTGGTTTGTTTGCTGTTCAATTGGATGTTACCGATTACGCTGTGTCCGTACCGCCAGTCACTTGATGTACGGAATGCGAACGATCGTTTTTTTTTACTGCTGAAGATGGAGACAACATAAAACAGCAGAAAAAAGCACAACGAGCGTCTCATTCCCGTTGGGTTCAGGCTTATGGTTTTATGCCATTTTTATACTTCCTGTTAATAGCTCAGCTGCATTAAGAATGTAAACTTTTTTGCTTATAGCTGATGTAAAGAAATAAAAAGTAGAATCACTCTGCAACTCAGTTATCGAGAATCGAAGGAAAAACTGTCATTTGTGGGATAGTTTTCTTTTTTCACTGTCATGGTTAGTCGCTTTTGCACAGATCTAGTCCTACGACCGGACAGCAACATTCCGGATTGAAACGAAACAATTTTATAATTTACACAGATTATTACACGGTTATTAGTGAACGTCTGATGGCATCTGAACGATAAGAAGAACCGATTTTACGGTGCAACTGTTCGATTTTTTTCATTGTGTTGTGTCTATAGGACTTTTATATGTTATATACCTTCTTGGTATTATGATTACCAAGCGTATATTTGCGATATTGATACACTCTTCGGGAAGTTTTATGACTCTACGCCTTTTCTTATACAGCGAAAAACCCATTCCGTATTCGATACGGATTATCTTCATAGAGCAATCGTGTAAATTTAAGTAAATTTACGATCCAAAGACACTCACATGAAGCTCTTTAAAGGTCTCCACCAAAAAAAAAACTAGCAACGAAATACGAATTATCAATGCCAATTGCATTGCAATAATGTCTTTAAAAGAACATTTGTTTTACATTTCTTGCACTTTTCTTCTACATTTTACAACGCCCCAACAGCCGTCCCTACCCAATTGACACTGACGGACGGTTGTGACAGACGTGTAAATGTGCATCGCGCGAATCTGTTATCATGCCAGCGGCACCAAGAGCAAACCAAAACCGCGCCGTGCGCGGCTCGGGGCGAAAAACCGTTGACACCGACGATCTCAACAGCGACAGGCGACGAACCCCCCGCGCTGGGCGCACGCACGGGTCGACACGACCGTCAATAAAGCTGTCCGGTGTCAGGTGTGACTGACGGTGTGCCCCTTGAAACGCCACTCGTCGCCGGGTCGTATTCTGCGACAGTTCAATCAAGCTGCACGCGCTGGAGGCTACAATACCCGAGAGGAGGAATATTCCCCACGCAAAATGTACCCAGCAGCATTCTGTTTATTTTTTTTTAATTGCTTTTTGCAAGGCAGGTTGATTCTTTGTTTTTATAATTGATTTAATGTATTTCATTTGGTACATGTGTTATGTTTTAGTATCAATTAAAAAAAAAACTAGTACACAAAAAAAAACAAGTACAGCTTTTCTTGCCGATGTAATTGATTTCTTCGAAGCGACTAATTACAGAGCCCGATGATTAGTTGTTATCGTATATCATCAAAGAAGAAGGCAAAAAAAACCCCATTCCAACCGGACATTTGATACACTAAACACTGGCGGTGTATGTTTACACTGCCGCAGCAGCGTAGCGGTGTGTTCCGCAAAAGTGTAAACTTAATTAGCATAATTATGTTAACGATCATTCGCACCCAGATCGGGCGGGTACCTTAATACGCTAGTGTGTGTGTTTTTTTTTTCGTTGTTGATGTTACGTTGAGCCAATCAAATAGAGGGCGGGCACAGGCTCCCCGTACTGTGTGCGATGTGTGAACAACACACGGGGAGCAAAAAATTAAAAATAAAATGCAAGCAAAAACTACTCTCCACATAAACATATACACACACGCATTCGCTGGGACTAATTATCACTCCTTTTATTTGCCACACCATCGACACCGTTCCGTCGATTGCGTCCAGCAGCACTTGAGCAATGCGGAGCGCCAAATGATAATCAGTGTCAGTGGCTGCTGCTGCCGCTGCTGCTGCTGCTGCTGCCGCTGCTAGCCTGTTGCGAGCTGGCCGGCCCCGCGGCCGTTGCCGACGGGATGGCCGTACACCGCGCAAATGGTCTAAGTTATGCTAAGCTATTCCGCAAGCTGTCACTGTCGATGATCGTCAGCCGCTCGGTGGCACCGGGCAGTTATCAGCACTGAAAGTGACACTAATTTTCCGCACACCCCGCAAGGGCCCCGGCAGGGGAAAGCAAACAGAATGAGGCAGGTGGAAGGATAGGTGAAAAAAAAACTGTCACGCTACCGTTCGTTTCGGTACAGCAGCATTGTGGCGTTATGACGGTCTGGCGACTCGAGCAGGAAGGTGTGTAAGGTTGCTTGTTAGATTGAGTTATGTTTTCTTTTTTTTCGCCCCTTCCTTCACCACAGCGATCTTTCCCGTCGAGTTTAATGATGATCGTTGATGATTTCTTATTACAAGTTCATTAACACAAATTGTTATCATTTCATCATTTTTTTTTTCAATGTGCGTCTTGCATTTGCTGAGCACAAGTAAGACGGCTGATAGTGGCAGCGATGGGCGTTGTATGTGTCAAGAGCTAAGCATGAATAGATTTAATGGATGTTCAATTAATCATGCTTGGTACAATATTAACCAAGTGCACTCTCCTCCATCTTTCAACTGGATTGATGCTGGAGTGATGAATTACAATGTAGAACGTTTTTACTGTACACTGTGTATTCAGAATTAAACTCAAGATCGCAAAAACATAGATTGAATTACGATCTCCATCACAACATTTAATTTGGCACTTTGGTGAACATAATTAACACAAAATTGCTCCTCTTGATGTAGATAATTCAATTTTTGATTTATTTCACAAACGTTGATTTTTACCTTAAAATATTCAAACAATTTATTTTGTTTATTTGAAGACCCTAATTACTGCTTCTTCACATTTGGAGCGCTAGATCATAGTAAACGAGGCATGATTCAATAAAAGAAATTCCATAAACGCCTCGGAGAGTGCCTTTACCTCGTACACAAAACACACACGGCCACGCTTACAGGAGATGTCAATAAGCGCGGCCGGATGCTCCCAACAAACTCTATCGCCCAGTCGGCACAACTCAAAATCTGGCTAGTCGTGTACGGGAAGAACTAATTTTCACCGCGCCCAACTGGAACCGTCGTATCCGGTTCGCAAACTGACCCGGTTTACTCCAGCGATGCTCCACGACAAGAGCTGGGCTGCGAGCGCTTGCCGACGTTTCGTACGTTTGTTTGTGGGCCCAACACCTTGCACCGGGCAGCAAGCAGGATGCAAGCGTGAATAATTACCCAGCTGTAAATCAATTTGGAAAATGGGTGTCCAGCGGTGGCAGCAGCAAAGGGGAGCTGCTCAAGAGCAACATGCAACCCGGCGGCGCTTCAGGTGAGTGAACCGAGAGTGAAATCAATTATGCAAATCTGTACCGTGCTGCTGCTGCTGCTACCGTGCGAACGGATGCTGGGCTGAATATCGTTCGCAACCGATGCGTTTCTTCGAAATCGATCCTGCCAGTTGCGAACGATTGTCCAATCTATGCTTTCTTCTGCGTTCGTTTTGTGTTTGCTTTCCACGCAATAAAAGGTAGTAACTACAAGCAGTAATACGAGTAATAGGCTGTATTTAAATCGCTGCTGACTGCAGATACGACCCACCGTCATAAAGTGTTTCAATTACGTTCCCTGGCAACGCAAATCCATCCACTCGCTTTGCTCGTTCGTAGCAGCAGCGTAAAACATAAACACGGGCCCTGCGAAACCTTCAACCGCACACGGTGCGGCGCCGCATTCAAAATCAAGCCACTGCAACGGATCTCAACTTGACCTATCCCGGACCGGATGGCAGTAACTTTACGCTGTACGTTCCCCGGAAAGCCCGGAAATTACCCGTTCTCCGCTCGGAATCCGCAGCGGGCTGCAGGAATTCTTGATTGTCTCCACACCCATGCCCGAAGTCTGGCCTCCCAACGTGAAATGCATTGACTGTGGCCATGGTTTTGGTCTCGGGGCACGGGGTTTGGCACACAGCAATGCTGCTGCCCAGACGCCCCCCTGGCTGCTTGGCCGACGATGCGGATGCTGCCGGGGGGCCAACGGGAGATGATGCATTATTCAGGAGGTTTCGGTCTTGAATTCGAATTGCAAAACCCGAACCGCCCCGGGTTGGGGCAGGCCTGCAGGATGATTTAATGGCTGGGTAACTAAACTCGGAACTCTTGCGCTCCCGTTGGCAAAGGTTGCGGGGAGCCACAATCGTCGTCGTTCTCCTGAAATGGCTAGGTGGCTGTATGCTGTGTTGTTGTGTCGTGAGAGGAAGTTTGAAAGCAAGGCCATGGAGAGGGAAGGAGAGAGTGCAGCAGAGAAAATGGACAGGATCAAACGCAACAACACTGGCAACAATGGCTGCAAACAATTGTATTTGATTTATTGTCTGAACATTGAGGGAGTTGAGCTGAGGTTGCGAAATTGATGAAAATCGTTTACATTGCACAGTTTGCAGATCGAGTTGGAAGGATCCTTTGGCAGGAAATGCAAATATTATCTGCTCTCTACCCCTTTGGCTAGTTTGGCGTTGTTTGAGTACGTTGATTGTTTCAAAATTGCAGAATAAGGCCCTCAAAACGATCAACAAGCGATAAGGAGTATTTATGATTTTAAAGCGATACCAAAAGTGCTAATGTTCCCAACTCCAAGCTCTATTAACTATAGCGCGATCACTGTGGGAACGAATCAAAGCCGTTGAGGCAGAACGCCGCACACAGTTTCGATCGTATCGCGATGCAGGGAAATTGCTTACACTTTTGTATTGTGTTTTTGCTAATTTGCATAAAACCGTAATCGATCAGTGGCAGGCGGCGAGCGATCGTAAAGCCTAGCCTCTGACGTCTTGAGTCACACAGAAAAAAAAACTGAATCAACAATCGGATCGGATCTCCCAGCCGACGCATCTGACAGCGTTACGGACAGCAAGGAGCGAAGGAGAAGAATTTACAACAACTAGATAGTAGGAGAGTGAGAAAGAAAGACACACACACACACACACACACACACACACACACAACACACACACACACACACACACACACACACACACACACACACACACACACACACACACACACCACACACACACACACACACACACACACACACACACACACACACACACACACACACACACACACACACACACACACACACACTGGGAGCTGTATCAATCGAGCCGACAGCTTGATGCGCATCTTTATGATAATGAGTCGATTTGCAATAAAAATAATGATAATAATGATAAGTTGGTTCAGCCTCCGCGTGTACTGTGACGGGCGAAGAGACTCTGCTGCTGCTGCTGTTGCTGCTGCCTGCTACAGGCACAGCGCATCTTGTTTATTGAACAGGCGGGTAAGATTAGCAGATATGAGCGAGGTTGTTCTCGCAGCAACAGCAGCAGCAGCAGCAGCAGTAGAATGTCTCGGCAAGTTTTGTCTCGAGGGTTGATGAGGTGTAAATTATAGCTCGGGTGTCTAATAGCGCGCCTAACCTGACTCGCTTGCATGCATGCAGCGCGCCACAACATATTGGCCAGCCGGGCCAACCTTTAAAGGGCAGGAGACGATTCTGCGATTTCTTGCCAATCCGGGAGAAGCCAATCGCTTGCCGTTTGTATCAGAGGCATGCGAATTAATACGTGCTAGAATACCTTCAACGCCATGCTACCAGTATGGGAGCGTGAAGAAAAACATTAGCAACATGATTGATCGCAAGATGATCCCCCAAAGGGCCTTTGCAATGCAATCCTTTGCCGTTGCCCGCACGGTGGCATTTTTTTTTTTGCCGATCCTTCGCACGCATTCCAACCAGCGACCCCCGTAATCCTATCCGCACACGTCCGAGGCCGATTTCTACGCCCGACTAATTGTGGATTTATGAGAACCGGCCGACCATCATTAGGCGGTTGCGGCCTCGGGGCCAACGCGGGCCCCGACTCGCAGGTAATTTGTTTCCTAATAAGTGCAATTAATTCACACACATTAACTATGCGCACTATGTGGCTAAAAAGAAGGAAAGAAAACCCCCGCGCGTCACGGCAGAACGACGGGATCATCCCCGTCCTGGACAGCGCTTGGACGGCGAGGATCGTCGTCGGCGATCACGAGCGTACCGCGTGCAGCAAGGGCAAAGGTGTTGAAATAGAGCCCGGCGTACCGAGAGCGTGGCAAGATGATTGCAGCTGCAAACAGATGTAAGGGATGGGCGGGAGAAAAGGAAGGAGAGCGAAGAAAAAAAACCTACACGCCGCAATTTGTAAGCGGTACGCTCATTTTCCTGCGCATAAGATGCGTGCCAATAGTGCAATATAGTTGCGGGACCGCTGGGAACAGCAGCGCTAGAAGATGCTGACCGGTGAAGAAAACGCTCGCGATACGCGGATACAATTGCAATTACTGTTATTATCTGTCCCGGGTGGTGATGATGGTGGAGCATTTCGCTGATGACGGTGACCCGCAGGGTTTGGAATAGATCCGGCCTGTCCGGACACCCTTGCGAGGCTGAGACACTGAGGCCGAGGAAAGTGCGCGAACGGAACTTTGGGGCTGCTGTTTTTTATAGCATACTTTGTACACACACACACCCACAGAACAAGTCTCGTTTAAATCTGTGCTGTGCACGTGCAGGATGCAGTTTGCAATCATCGGGTTGTGCCGTTAACCTTTCCGTGATGACGTGGTAGCAACCATCTGGGGTAATGTCTCTCCGCAGGTTTTGAAGCATTTAGATCGTCAAGCTTGGTTAATCTCTTGTTACTCTACCAGGATACTAACGTTTTACAATGTTTCGACCACCGAATTGATGAAGGGGTTGTCATTGAAATGTAAAATTAAGTATTTCAACAAGCGAATAATTACCGCGAGGTGGCATGACGGTCTAAATCAGATGCAAAGTGATAGGTTGCCGAGATCGATAATTATGCTGCCATTAATGTAATGTGCAATAATTTCTAGTGTTGAGTGTAGAAGAAACATTGTATTTGGACCATGATGTCGTGCCATGGCAGTTACTGGTGTGCGCAGTACAGAGAACACGCTCAATTTAAGCTAGATTATTCTTAGTTACTGGTTTTGCCAAACGACTGAAACTGTAGCTAATGCGCACGAGAAGGTACTGTTTTGCGCCAGTCAAACGGTATGTGATTAAATCCACGAATGCCAAACAGCTGATTTCTTGGGCCATAAAGACCAAAAGTAAATAGAAGTACTGCAATCCTAGTACTTCAAGGCCATTGAGGACTAAAGCTCTACCATTTTAGACTAGTACGACGTAGTTGTTTGTATTGATTGTTAGCAGAATTAGAATTAAATCCTGCAACGTTCTTTTCTGAGCTTGTTCTACATTCCATAAACTAAAACAACCCCAGAAACGACCGATTTGGTAGCGTTTGACAGTTTTAAATTATTCGACACTTTCCTTTCAAGTTTTCAAATGTACAATGTTGTATGATTTAACGTGGTTAACGTTTAAGCTTTTTAAAAGCATAACTTGCAATGGACATTGTAGGTACTGTCGTTGCCGCTGAATTATGACTCTAACTCACCTATTTTTGTCTCGAAAGCACTAATTTTTGACAGCGTGTCACGAATTTACAAAGTCAATCACTTTATTTACAAAATTTTACGTAATTTTTGAAACTGTGTGTACTGAAATGATTGAAATTAAGTTAAATGGTGAATAATTTTATTGATACAATTTAAAATAAAACAATTGTTTTGCCAATTTTTGAAGTTTTAATGGAATAAAAAATGGCATGTAAACAAAAGCTTTAGAATTTCTAAAATTTCATCATTTTTTCTCAAGAAACAATTAATTTATACAGTTTTTGTATTTTTTATGAGATGTGGAATAACAATTGTGACAAATCTGCTTAAACACCTTGTAAAGTTGTCATGATTCCTACAGGAGTCAAAAATTGATGACTAACAGACAAAAATAGGTGCGTTAGAGTAAAAAATTGATGCACACTGTCAAAAGTTGATGCCTTAGATGCAAAAATTGAGACGCACTGTCAAAAATTGATGCCTTAGAGCCAAAATTAGGTGGCAACGACTGTAAAAAAAATAATTGACGTAATTAAAATGCTTAGTTTGGTATAATTTTGTAATGTAACGTGTGTAATGAGCATATTTATTTAATTGCAACTCATGCAATTCGGTTGATCACAATAAAATTTTCAGATAACACTACAATTTTCTTGTTATTTAATTTCACATACACTCTATAATTTGTACACTCGAGTAAAACAGTTGACACCTGCGTAAGAATATGCCCCTTAAACGGGTTTAAAGGTCAGGGTATACAATTACTGACTTTTTGTTCAACACTAAGCGGTTATTATCACCAGAATCTTTCAACAAAGTTACCTTAAGGATGGTAATGGACTTTAATAAGGCAGTACCGTATAATTCAGTCAAGCTAAAGCTTTACTGAAGCCAATAATATAGCACAAATAACGCTCTTACCGAAATAATACAATTGTACACGGCGAAAAGATTCAAAGCAACAGTGGTTTACATTAATTGCTTCGTCATCTGGTTACGGCGAAACAATGTTACATTGCCCGTAGGATATGCCGCACTCTCTTCGGCCACAATGTCGCTGGGATTGATTGTCGCCAGCGTGGAACGGTCCCGGTCGTCCATTGTTGGTATCGTCGTTGTTTGCCAGCGAAACCAACCCAATTACGATCCATCCCGTGCAAAGCACGCTCGTCAAGCGAACGAACCCTTGGGGTGTCTTAAAGTTTTCCAGTGCATTTGCTGTTGCTGAGCTTCGCACGCCAAGAAGGAAGACGCTGGGAGCCGACTTTCGTTGAAACTTCAAAAGTGCAGAACGCTTTCAGCCCGTCGGCAGGGGCGAAACGCAACAATATCGTCCCGCTGCTATCTTAATCGTGTGCCTCATCTTGACCAGCCACACACCGGTGGCCACCACACCACACAGTTGGCTGACAGGCAAATCGGGAGACAGCACGGGAGACAGCACGGACAAGCATACGGCGAAAATTATGCCTCGTTTCGTGCAGAGTGCGAGAGTGCAACAATTTCGTTACAAATTTGTAGTACTTTTTATTGCCGCCTGCTTGCCACCGCCGCCGGCGAGTGGGTGTAGTTGACCTCGGTCTGGACGGGAGGAAAACAAGGAAGGGCGGGGAGGGGGGCAAACTATAATCGCTCACGTTTTGTCTGGTGGGTCTCTGGGTCTTTGCTTTGTTTTATTTGGAAAGATAATTGAATTCGGATGCAGCCCCGAGCACACGAACGCAGCGCAAGGGAACCCAGGGAGAGTCCCAGCTGCATACTATCTTACCCAGTTTCGCGCACACACAAACCCACGTGCTTTACATCTCACTTTTTCTTCCACACACAAACAAAAAACATGAAATACACCCAGGAAAGGATAATTTCGCACCAAAGCTCTGCGGTACCCAGCCGCTCATTGCAACGGGTTACTGTAGTTGGTTGCATTTTAACGTCTTTTGCCCCGTTCATTCGCTTTCCCCTACACACCATCCTACCAGTTACCATCCGGAAACGGTGAATCTGACCATCTTTACGGTACAATACGGGAGGCAGAAGGCAAACCGAATGCAAAAGGGAACATGAAACAAAAAGGAGAAAAAGCTACAGCTAAAAGAGCAAGGCTGTCGGGGTTATGGCAGCCACACAACGCGAAGGTCACCCGAAGATGCACTTTGCTGTACCAGGGCTGGGCTGGGCGGGAACGGCGGAACAGGGATCCCGGTTTGCAATTAAAACCCCACAGCAGAACGATCCATCATTGTAGTGCTCCCTCCCTCCCTGGAGACCTTTCGGAAAGCCGGACTGTGGGTCGGGTTATAGGAAAGCGTCTTTTTACGCCTTTCCCCACTGCACACCCAAGCACACCCGACGTGCACGTCCGAATGCACTTTTACACCGTAACGAAGCAAAACGTGAAAGAAACGCAGCAGCAGCAGCAGCGGCGGCTACGGGAGGCTAAGCAACGAAGGCAGTGGGCAGTGAGAGAAAAAGCCGAACCGAAACCGAAACTGAAAAGGGGGAGAGCAAAAAAAAACCAACAACATGCAAACCGTCTAGACTTCTTAATGATTTCGTTGTTGTTATATAATTTTTGTTATTACACAAAACTCCCGGCTATCGAAAACAATTTGTTTCCGAGGCCCCAAAGTTGCATCGCATGACTGCACTGGGCGGAGGATGAGAGAGGAACTTGCACTTCGCAGTTTACCTTTGGCTACCGAACTTCGCTTCGCCGGAGCTTTTCCATTGCGCCTTCCGGGCTCGTGTGCAGCACGTGTGGGAAGCGAGTGCATATTCCCATTCGACCTGACGCACCGCAAAGGGAATGGAGTGGAATCTTGCAGTTTGAAAAACCCCTCGAGTGGCTCCTTCCCTCCCCACTGCTTCGGTTGCAATCGTTGGGTTTCGGTGCACCACCAGCGGAAGAATCTTGCACGTTCATGGATGAGCGACGCAGCGACACGGGGATGCACCTCAGCTGTGGCTGGAAGCAGTTCGGCCAGGAACAGGGGAGCAATCGAAGACAGGGCTTCGAAGGGCGACATAGCTTTTGATGTAACAATTAAATGTGTAGCTTTTATCATTCGGCGCCGTCTGCGTGCCGTTGCCATAAGCGATTAGGAGGGGCTAGGGATTGGAGGGGCCAGGGGCCGGATTGAACGCTACGGCTACGGCTCGGCGGCGCGCTTAAGCAGAGTGCAGTGCCGGAGGGCTGTAATTGGAAACAGCTTGCGCGCAAGATCATGAATAAATTCACATCATGTTCCGTGTACTAATGAAAATGGACGGACACACATCTGCAGACTGACCGCCGAGATAAGGGATTTAGCCGTGCTGCAGTGGTTGGATTGCATCACGATGCGCACGGGGGCATGTGTAGAAATCATTCCGATCCGGGGTGTAATTATGGTTTTATTCGTACGTACGTAGCGCCGTAGCGTATCTTCTTAGCCATTACGCGCTTAGTAGCGCTGTTAAATTGCTGTGCAATGAATCAAAGGGAAGCCTAAGCGCTTTTGTATAAAGATGCTATTCCTGTATAAGCTATGAATCAATCAACTGAGTATATTTAAGATTCTATCCAGTACAATATTTCAATGGTGATTGGGTTTAATAGTTTGATTTTCACGATTACGCATATACGATTCACATGGCCTTGATCTCATGATACAATATTTATAAATAAATCGAAGAGACCTTAAAAAAGATTTCACATAAAACTCAACAATCGAAGCATTTGACGACTCATAGAATCAGAGATTCATGGAGATAAATAACTATTAAAACGACAAGATACCAATCATAATACAATTTCAACTACAATCGTTCAAAGTACAGGGGAAGCTGAAAAGAAGCCTTAAAATAAAATATCGCAATATTGAGGTTTTTCTCCTAGCTAGAGAGATAAATTCATGAAGTAATAGCACACAAATTAATGGGACTATCAACATCTAGAAACCTAGGGTATATAGGGTTTTCCAGGGGTTCTCATAGGTGTGGGACACTTCCTTGACTCTATCTAATAGGAAGTGAACTTCGTATATTGGAAATGGCACCCTTTTTGGACAGGCGCCTTGGAAATTCCGATTGGATTGTCCACCAAGAATGCGCTAGAGTCCAATTCCCATTACATTAAGTTCGTTTCACTTAAGAAGGAGTCAATAAAGTGTCCCACAGCTATGAGAACTCCTGGAAAACCCTGTAATACGAAATAGAGTGTTAAATTCAAGCGATTTTTTTTTCTTTTAAACCGAGGGAGAAACCTTCATTAACACCGTAGCCTGCAATAATGCTTACAGTGCGTGCAAATTAATCCGGTGAAAACTCCACCGTACACAAAGGAACTACCAGTCGGATCACCCGCGAGGGTATTACTTCAACTGGAAATTCAAGTATTTAAAGGCGAAATTCAATTCCACAAGTATTTTCAAGCTAGTTCGTCAAGTAGGAATTTGGAAGAATTTCAAAATCTATACTTAAACATCAAAACCACACAAAAAAACGAAAGAATATATTTTACCTTGGAAAAGGAAACTATCATCCAAAACAAGCATGCCCTCAACGCCAAAATGGAGTGAGAAAGATGTGTTACCAGTGCCCCTTTTCGGGCGCTAATTCTATCCCTTGGCAGTGCAGTTGCAGCCAATGAACCCATATTAGAATCCCCTCATCAGTTACGGATCGATGAAAGTGCGGGGAGCTCGCGGGCTAGCCTCCGCATGCACGTGGCCATCCGGTCTGCCGGTGCCGGCAGCGGCACCGATCGACCCAATTCTGTCCGTCTAAGTTTACGTCAATTGCGGCAGTGCATGGGGGAAAAAAAACAACGGGAGGAGGAAAATAAACGGGCAGTATCACGAGCGCCGCCGCGCTCGATGAAGCTCGATACCAGCGATCAAAGTTTGATTGCATTTTGAAACGCAATCGGGCCTAATTGATAGCTCGGAAGCCCGCCAGTGAGGGGGTAGGAGCGCGATTGGTTTACTTGCTGCAGGGTGGTGCATTCTTTTTTTTGTTGTTGCAACCGCTCGTTGCAATGCCGTAAACACCTCAGCAGCAGCAAACGAGGAAGACGGGGATGCGAGCGTTTGGTGAGAAAAAATGGCAAGATCAAATTTCAGACAGCGTTCTGCTGAAGTTGTCTAGAACCAACAGCATCGATAACGTACGTCACCGGCTGGCACACTAGAAGTGAGTGCGTTTCCCTTGATTCTGCCCTACGAATGCCCCATATGGCGGTGAACATTCATGTGTGCAGTTGGCCGGCAAGATGTGTTACGTTATTTTGTTGCCCAGGAAAAATGCGCCAGGTTAACTGCCTGCCTCGGTGTTGCACGAATTCACATTAATAAGTCGACGTTTGCCGTGAAGAAAGTAAAAAGCGAAGGAAGGCCCCAAAAAAAAAACACTTCGCTGAGCTTGCACAAAATACGCCTTCCTGTTTCTGGCTGTAAAGGTCGAACAATATAGTGAGAAAAACTATCCTGCCAACAAAAACACAAAACAAACTACAAGCACACTTCCCATCTACTGGAAAGAAAGCGTGTAAGAAAGCGTGCGAACGTAATTAACTCCCCCTTTTTCCAGTGGGGCAAAGCGCAGCAGGCGATCAGCGCGCGATCCGCGATGCATTCACCGACCTGAATTGGGGTTGCAGTTCTGTGTTTTGTTTGTGGCGATTTAATCTGGTAGCTGCTTTCCTGCTGCTTTATCTTTCCTATTGGTGGAGCACTAAATATTGGTGGGTTTGCACCGAGCTTTGGTGGTTTCAAATTTATTGAGGAAATGCCCTCGTTTTATGTTTTTTTAGGAAGCGTAGTTTAATGCTTTTCCAACGGTCAAAGGATGTTTTTAGTAAACAAGAACAAATAAATTACAGTTTTAAGTAGAGCGGAAATGTGAAGCTCTCCTTCACTCGCTGTTGTTCCAATTTTTAGTGCACATGGGGAACAAGCATTGCGTAAGGTAGGTCATGTATTTGAGTATGAATTCGGTTTGTACTGCAGAAAATGTATGTACGAATTAGATTTATCGAAAAATAGCGCCGTTTTTTTTTCATTTAATGTCTCAATTTCAATGCTGATGCATTACGACCCTACATCGTACATTGATACACACACAAACACACAGCTCACATGCTACCGCTTGCACCGCTCTCAAAGACAAATAAAACGGTTTCACCAGTAGCAGTAAACAACCCAATTACACAACTCTTTACACACACAAAAAAAGGAAAAGAAAACCACGCATTACATTAATAGTCCTTGCGCTTTGGTACGGCCTCTCGACGCCTCTCCGCATCACGACCAAAGAAGCGGTCGACGAGTTGACAGGCGTTCCGTTTTTTTTTTTTTTTTTTTTTTTTATTTCCATTTTTTGTTGCTGCTGCTGCTGCTGCTGTTCCCGCTGCACCGCTGCAGGGCAGGGCAGGGCGAACTTATTAATGCGTTGCACTTGACGGTGCGTACGGCAACCGTACGCCAATATCCGAGGGTGCATCCGAGGGCGTATGTAAGTGAGTCACCGATAAAAGTGAGCAGCACCCCGAGGATACACACACAGGCGCGCGCACACACACACATTCACCGACAGAATCGGAATTGGACAAGCGGGTCAACTCGCTAGCGGTGGCGGGTTGCGTGCGTTTTTCATCTTCGTCCTTACCAGTCGGTGCAGCGCACCTTCGCTTCACTTCACCGTACGAAAGCAGCCACAAAAAAAAAACCCCTGCGCCGGTACGCCGGCAGCGATGCACGCGATGCACTCTGCGTCCTCCTTACCTCCTCATTCCACCCCGCGATTTCCTCTCTGGGTGTGGGTTGGGGTCGTTGGAGTAATTTAAAATCTTGTTTTGACACTTTGCGCTTTGCGTGCGCTGCCCATTAAGAAAGAAGTGTTTGCCTTTAAGCCGGTTGGCGCTCGGGTGCCTCTCGGGAACGGGGCGACAGTTATGTGTGGTTGATGTGTATGTGTGTGTGTGTGTGTGTTTGCTTATTGCACTTCCTCACTCTCCGTGCTTCGTGCTGCTCGTTTTCTTCAACACTTTTTTGCTGTTGTAGTAATAGTACGTGTACGGCAGACAGCCAGGACGCGTGGACACTTTAAATGGGTCGCATCCGCGGCCCGCCGCGCACCTCGGTAGGTGGAACGCGACCGATCGGTCAATCGCGAAACGGTCCCCATCCGGAACGGAGCGTAAACGCCGAACCGAGGGGTTTATTTATTGGTGACGCCTATTTGGGCGACGCCTATTTGGGGATGGCCGGGGGCCGTTGGAGATGAAATTGATGAGCGACATTGGCGCAATGCGTATGCGTTAAGTGGACAGTCTACAGGTGAGCTACACCCGGGGGGGATCATTCTTGATGGGCGAAAAAATCGATCGACGAACAGGTGTCAGCGGCTGATTAGTGAAATAGCTTTATCAGTAGTGACACTCGTTTGGAAAAGGGCATGTCTGTCTGGTTTAACGAAAGACCTATGTCGAAATCGTTTTAGATGTAAAGTTCATTTATAGACTAATTGGATGCACCAGTTTGTTTTGCTGCAGGAATCCATTTAAGATCAAATGAGACTTCAATTGAGGCATTTGGTTCATTTTGAAGCACATTTTATTTATTTGTTTGTTTTCAAATAAACGTAAGACGTTGGACAACTTTTAATCTTGATTTACACATTACTGAGATAATTTAAATCACTTTTAATTGGTTAATCTTAATATAATATGAAAAAGCAACGAATATTCCAACTCTGGTACAATTTGGCTACTTCTAGGTGTCGTAGAAAACACAAGAATCGTTCATTTACTTGCCATCGCTTCTCAGTTTTGAATGTAATTGCTTCGACACTAGGAGTCTGGGATAGTAAGGATCCATTAATGCAGTGCAATAGTTACTGACATTTGATAATCGTTTCTTACAATACTTTGTATTGTAAGTTAACATTGTAGGTTTGTTCAGATTTATTACTTGAGCTAGACAATTAACCAAAAAAGGTAACCCAAGACTAGTGGTGTGTTCTCTGGCGCGCAACCTCTACTCCAATCCGACGCCAGCTATTGTTAGTTCGATTTCGGGCGGCTCTGGCCGAGTCCGGAAGACGTTGGAAGCTCCTACTCCGGAAAACGTTGGAGACTTCTACATTGGATGTCTCCGGCCGTCTCCGGACGACTCCGGATGACTTCTACTCTGGATGATATCGCGCTATTCCGGATTCCTATTCCAAACGGCTCCTGATAATGGTAGACGAATCTACCTTCCGGAGTCTGTTCCGAAATTTTTGGTGTGGCATCGGAGTCAATTCCGAGTTTTTGTCAACATTACCCTTCACTTCCCAAGACCATAATAAAGACCTTAGTACTTACACAAATGGGCTCATGCAGCTGGATGTAGCTGATGTAGTCCGTGAACACTGCTTTATGTATATGTATCTTTTTTAGAATATAGAATATAAACTTGTCCTATTTTCAGCTAGACACAGGTAACTAACTAAATATTCAGTTCAGAGATATGACACGATCATTTAAAGATTCTCCCACGAGTGTTTGTACAACGAGAATATTTCAGAACTTTTTCAACATGCTCAAGGTCGTAAACAACATCCGAGTTCTGTTCCAGTTACGCTCGTAACTTGTCTCTAGTTACTCGATTATCGAGTAAAGGTGAGGCTAATAAGAAGTCATTAAATGAGTTAATCTCTGAGTCGCAATCTAGTTCGTTCGTGTTCGTACTTTGTAAAGTTGTTTTACTTGACTGGTCCTGTCTTACGTCTTTTTTTAATGTGTTCAAACATTAAAATCTTATATATTACATCAACTTGAGCATTTGTGAAGATTACTTACCAACACATCTTCCCCGGTAGGCGACCGGAATGGCCCGACCGCTCAGACAGGCCTGCCGTTTCAGCTCGCAGATACTTGGGTAGGTGATCCCGTCCGTACCGCAGACGACGGATTTGGGTGATCGATCAGCACGACACTCCGCTACGCCGCAGGACACACAGTGCGGGGTGGCGTTCTGGTCTTCGATGCAGCGCTTCCCATCCGGACACTGTACAAACTTACAGGATGCTAAAGAAAGATAGATCGGGAAGAGGGAAGAAAAAACGAACAAAAATCATCTTAGTACACTTATGCAAGCAATTTGCAACGAGAACAGTTTAAACACAGTACGACCTGCACACGACCTGTCTCTTCGCTATGGCACGAGGTGATGCCAACTGTGACGATAAACGCACACACACTCACGCAGAAACGCAGATTCAGATTCAGGTCCCGGGCTGAGTGTGCCAACCCTTTTTGCACACGCACTTTAATACCGCGGCCGGGGCCGGCTGCCCTTCCCACGTCCCTGCCGTGCAACAAATAACACGATGCCACGCGAGTGAAAGATAGCGGTTAAGTATGTGTGTATGTTTCCCACCCCGTATGCCAGCCCCCAGCACCAGCCCATTCACGCGCGCGCAGTCGGAGCCCCTGGTTACCTGTTTCGCTCCTTTTTATTTCGTGTTGATTTAATTTTCTCGCCACCGTTAATCACCTGGCCCGAGGCCACTCTACTACTGGCGGGCGTGTGCCAAAAGTCGTCACGCCACGGCAAACCGTTGATGAGTTGCGACTGCCCGAGCAGCCTCAGGCCTCGGCAAAGGGGCAGTGACAAAAAAGGGTTAAATTGCACTCACACACACGCGCGCGCGCGAGCGCTCGCACAAAACCAGTGCAGTTTGCTGCACCTCATCTCAGTGCCGTGCCGTATGTCATCGGAAATGGTGTGGATGGCAATGACTGCTCATGGGGCGAAAAGTCCTGTTAGTTTTGGTTTGGTGCGTTTTCTTTTTATTTCTCTCTGTTCGGTTTCGCTGCACCTTGGCACCTTCAAAACTTTGGACGGTGGTTCTTGTGAAAGGTGGTTCGGTGGTTCAGATGTTTAAGCATGATTATTAACCGTTTATTGGTTTCGGGGGATTTTGGGTGGCTTTTGACCGATTTTCGGTGCAGGTAAGTTGATCTTTTAGCGCGTAATTGACTGCCAACGGTGCGCGACCGATCTTGAGGTGGCACGGTGGTTTTAGCTATTTTTTGGGAAAGGGTGAATGTTTCTGGATTCGTAGAAATCGTTTAAGATAAGAACCTGCTTCACAGCGTCGGTTTGAAAGAGCTGGGGCAAACAGCGAAAGTTGATGTTATATGTCACAAATCATTAACAACGAATTTAAATGCCAACCAACTGGTAACAACACTTGGAAAAGTATGTGTAAGGATAAGGATTACATGGCATATTGTGACTTAACATTTGAAATATAAACGAAGACATATTTGCTCATCTAAACAAATAGTAAAATAATTACCTGAGTTATAATTATGAGTTATGAGTTATAGTAAAATAATTATCTGAGTTTCATTACTTCAACATTATCCGCTTTATGTTTTTTATCTGTTTGTTTGATTAAACATCGTAAGCTATGAAATGGTTTTGAATGCGAAAAGCAAACCCTGAATGATGGAGAACACTGATTAATATGCAAAATATACAATGTTCCGAATAACCACGTTTTAGAGATCAACATGTTATAAGGATCTGAATGTCCTTTCAAACGAGATTGTATAGACACCGCTTAAGGTTCGCTGTGAGCTTAGACTTGACAGTGCGTATTTTACAAATATTCCATCATTAATTACTCAATAAAAGGGCACAATAAAAGGGATAATAATTCTTACAATTTGAAACTGATTACAATCTCGAGAAGCAGTGCCAGCTTCACTGTATAAAGTCAACTAATTTCATTGGATTTCATCACTATTCAGTACAGATTGCCTATAAAGGACCTTCTGTAAGACAGTACTCTAAAATATAATATTATTACAAAATTATCTGACAAATGGCATTGTTGTTAGGTTAATTTCAATAGTCTGATAGTCTGAAATCAAAAGCTTTCTATTAGCAGAGGTAGTAACACCCGATTAAACATTATTTCTGTTCCCCCCTAATCAGTATGATTTATTTACCTACTTCAGTTACACTACCAAGACGCCAACAAGATTCCGGTACTGCACTTCACAAATAAACTGCAGCGGTAGAAGCCGTGGTAAACAATTCAGCCTAGCAAAATCCAGCAGTGCTGGCTGAACGATCGTTTGCGATCGTTAAACCTACACACGGTGTGCAATTACCACTCATCACCGTGGTGCGCTGCACTGAAAGCCGCTGATCAGCAGCGCCATGCATCGTAAATATTTCAACTTCTGATACAGCCCAGACCGATGATTACCGTCGCTCCGGCAAGAACAATAATCTTTACCGGGATTCCGCAGCTGATGATCACCATTTCCATCAGCATTTAAGCACTAACTATGCACACACAGCACACACGTATCGAGAGGATTGGTCAATTTCCTTGGCGTGGACAAACAAACGAATGCGAACGCCGCAAGCACCGCCATATCCTGAGCGATGAGCGCGGTATGCGTATCTTCAAAGCAACGTAGAACGCTGAGCCGGGGCTACGTTAATCGTGCGTCCTCCGCTGGCAGTGGTAATCGCCAGCCACTCGCCAGGCAGCTGAGGGTGAAAATAAATCAGGGTAAAATTTACGACCGCCAGGCTCGTGGCCCCGTGACGGTACCAGGTTCTTCCGCGCACACGTTTTGGACAGTGATGGAGCAGAACGGTTTGATCTGGTGGGTTTTCGCGGGTGTTGCGCGAAGTGCCGAAGCGTTCTGTCATCAAAGTGAACGTTCGGCTTTTGATAGGATGCAGATGGGTGGGCGTGAGATGTGTGCAAGGGAAAGGGGGGATGACCTGTTTGATGTTTCTGGCCTGGGCGCAATGATGCGCCAGGCCAGGCGTGCGCACGAGTTTGGCAATCGTAGCATTGCAGGAAGTCACGTTCATCTTGTCGCTCGCGACCATGCGAGGGAGTTGCTCTAATTAGCTTCGGGGGTATCGCTTTCAACAGTTTATAGCTAACCCGACCATATGTTGTCTCTTGCGTATGCGTACACGTCAGTGTTCAGGCCCGCGAAAAAGGTTACTGATACGTGATCAGCTGCGTGGTTGGTGTAATAACGATCAGAGCAGCTAGTTCAATATGTTAAAAATGGACAAATGATTCAACGGTGTGTCATAAAACGAACCATCAAATGTAAGCTATATTCAGCTGTTGCTAATTAAAGAATGAAGAAATGACGCGACAACGGTAAATAGCATTAGTACAACTCCTTTTTTTTGTTGGAATAAGGCTACGAGGTAATATACCCAATACATGAAAACTGAAGCCAAGAGTTGCATGACAGACTGTGATTTAAAAAAAGCTTTTTATTCAATTGTAGACATCTCCAAAACAGTACTGGACTTTCTTTTGGAGAAGTGTTCTCCACTTGTAGTCCGTGGCGTTGACAGACGTGATCCGTGAAAGAATTTATTTTGGAAAAAGAAAAGCTTCTTATTACACATATCTGCATATCTATATCCTACAATAAAGATTTAATTTTCATCAGACATACCTAGAATAAGATTTGGATATATTTTTGATCAAAAACTTTCAAATAAGTCTACAAAAAGTATGCTCTCCATAGATGTGGGCCGTGGCGAATGTATTTTCATAGCCAAATGTTCCGCGATGCAAAAAAAGTTAGAGATCACTACATTTGAGGAATAAGGCCTATGAGTGATCCAATCCAATATTTAACTTCAACGATCATAGAACAATTCCAAAATTAGAGAGTTCCGTTGATAATTATTTGACTTACGGGAGTAAGTTTTCGATTGTTTATAAATATAGCCAAGAGCTCCAAATTTTTCTAGCCACTATCACCTTAGTTCACGCCTAGTTTCAAACTTTAAATAACTCTAATTTTGAAGTACTCGACGAGGATTGAAATCTTTCGGTTTCGATCATCTATCATAACTAGTGTACCTGTAGACTACACCACAAATATTTCCAGAAAGTTTTGACCTTTTTGTAACTAGATTGGATTAATACATGAAGTTGTTACTTACTTTGACAATGTCCTTTGTAGGCTACCATCAGGGATGTGATCTCCTGCCGGCAAGCACGCTTCTTTAGCTGACACTCCGTTTTGTACGTCCGACCGTCTGTGCCACACACTGGGTTGTAGAAACTAGCCTGATGCTGAGATTGCAAGCAGAGCACAGCAATCAGTATCAATAATTAATTGCATTTCACAACAATGATACAAAGTGTCTGCCAGAGCGGCAAAGCTAAGCAAAGCTTACCATAATTTCGTTGCCCCACACATCCTCGATCGGCAGGCCCGGGTGCTTGCGATTGCGTCGCTGCTTGCTGTGATAGTTCTCGATGAAGAAAACGTCATCCAAATAGTTTGGCTCGCGGCGCGGCACCCGCACCGCGGTCGCGTTCTGCTTGCGGCCGACCCGCGGCACCCGCAGCAGCTTTGGCTTCCCGAACGCGACAAACGGTGCCACGGTCGTGGCCTTTCGGTGGGTTTGTTCGCTCGCCGTCCGGTTGCCAGCGCGCACCGGCACCGCTGGACTCTTCCGATGGTGGCGTCGCGTTGCGTTGGGTGGGACCGATGTCGCAGCAGCACCAGCGCCGTGTCCTTTCGCTGCCGCACCCTTACTGCCGGTGGGATAATTTAAAGCTAGCCCGTTCTGCTGCAGAACGATCCGTTCGCCACCGGTCCAGGCGCGTCCCGGCGCGATGCAGCCGGCCGGTGCCGGACCAATGCCCGCCACGGTGCAGTTGCCGGTGGACGGGGTGCCTTTGGACGTGCCGCTACTGCTTCTACTATGCTTACCGCTACTACTGCTGCTGCCGGCACGATTACTACTAGCACTACTACTATGGCTGCTGCTACTACTCGCTAATGTCACAGATTCCAATAAATTATGCTTCCTAGCTTTAGCATTATCCTTCGCGCCGTGCTTGGCGCTCGCTCTTTGGCTGCCACCGTCGACTGGCGGCGGTGGTGGTCGGCTCTCACTTAGGCTAGTCTTTTTTACACTGCTGCCGCCCTTCTCCGGGCTTCCCGTGTACCGAAGCTGGCGCGGTCTCGGTTGCCGCCCGGCGTCGGCGAAATACTGTCGGTGGCCGCGCTGGCTTTCGCTCAGGTTGATCACCTTAATGTTTTGCTGGTGAAAGCGCGGCTGCTCCTCTGGCTGCTGGTGCAGCTGGTGCAGCCGGTTGTTGCGCCGGGGTGTTTGGGGGCGCCGTTTGTTGCTGCCACCGCTGCAGCTCGGTGCACAGATGCACTTGGGGCGGTTGCGACGCATCACGCACCGTTTGTTCGGGCCGCATTTTGTCCGATCGCAGGTATCTGAAGGGAAATAACATAGAGGATAATAAAATACATGAAATCAATAATTATTATATTTATTCAGCGCTCCAGTATGACCGTATTGGTCTGTTTAAAACGTAAGAATAATACCCAATTGTAGCCAAACTGTTCGTTAAAGTGTTAACAGATCTGAACTTACAGTTGGTAGATTCATTTCCAAATGTAAATGCTGCTTCAAAGGATACTTCCAATTTAAATGTTTAGTTACTGTTAGTTATTCTGTAATTATAACGACTTTTCTGAATAGGTTAGCTAAACATCCATCATTCAATTGCACCATTTATCAAAATTAGCTCCCTTCAGCTTCAGCCAACAGAGAGACACTTAACGTCGGCTCGCATTAGTATGCACACCTACTGCACCTACCTAGGCATGACGTGCACTCCATCCCGTCGTTGAACGCGTTGAGGAAGAACAGGCCGACGTCGGGAATGTCCCGTTCGCTGAAGCCCTTCCCACCGCTGGCACCGGCCCCGCAGCAGCTCTCCCGCGTCACGTTGCGTGCGAACAGCTGGCTGCACTTTCCCGACGAGTCGAACCGCCGCAACCAACAGGTACCCGCTGGGGAAGGAAGAGAAAGGGTGAGAACAGGCCACAGTTTAGCAATGGTTTGCAGGAAGCAGGGCAAACAGGCGGAGGGCAAACCCTGAAATGCAATCATCAATAACGCGCCACCGCGCGTGGTTCAAAGATCGCACCAATGCACAGGTCCGCAACAGGTCCGTCCGACGAGTTTCCCAGCCCGCACGCACACGGTTCACACGGTAACGGCCGGCCGGGTGCTTGATATTGCAAATAGTGAAATCATAAATTCAATATAATAGATGCCGCGATCAATTAGCCGAACATAGCGACGGAAATCGAACGGAATCGATGCATCGCGCACCACCATACACGGTACAGCACGGTGACTGCCAAACGGATCGTGGCACCGGCGGCAGCTTGGCAACGGAGACCACCACCGGTCACTCCGTGTGAACCGCAGCTCGTGTGGCCGCGGTCAGATGGATGGGAAAAGGGTTGCGGCGCATCGTCGCACGTGTTGCATCTGGCGAGCGTTTTGCGCGTTACAGGTACGGGGAACGGCGGCTGCCACTGCTGCGGTCCCTTTGATTGAAACCGAAGGAGCATCCCACCATCCTCCCGTGTCGGCCCGGTTGCACAACCGTGTGCGGCACCCGATACGGGGGTATGGCGAGCTGTTGCTTTGAATTTTGATCAGCAGTTGACAAGCATCCGTATTGATGGGTGGTTTTGCCCGTATTGTGGCTCGAATGCTACGGGCAATCGGTTTGTGTTTGACAATTTAAGCCATTCGTCATACGTGTTTGAGATGTTAGCTACACGTGTTTGTACAACTTCAATCTGTTTATAGTAGATAATATCAATTAATATTGAAAATAACATTATTTCCGATCTGATGAGTAGCCATCAATTTCAAATGTAGCTTTTTCCCATAGAAACCATTGGAAAAAATATTGTTCTGAGCTTTGAATTGTGTGTGATTTTTGAGAAAAAAGCCTTATTTATTTGCTTTTGTAAAATTCTTGTAAGTATTTAGGTATGATTTGACTTTTTTACACATGAAAAAAGAAAATTAAATATATTAAGAATACAATATCTGCTCGAGTAACTGCGCGAATCGAGTAGATTTGAACGCAATTCGATTGTTTATGTAAATATATCTAAAGATCATAAGTAAGTAAGTAGGGGGTAAAAAGGCTTTTTCGCTCTCTTCATTAGGCATTGGCAATTTATTACAACGGCTTCGGTAATAATTAGCAGCAAAAATCCACCGAAAAAAAAGAAAAGTTTGTCCGAAAATTATTCGCTACGCAACATTGGTGACGTGACCAGGATAACGACAAATCTGATTTCTTAAATTTTGAGGACCCATTGATCTTGGTCGATTGCGAAGCGACTAAAGCGATTAAAGTGACGTGCACGAAACAGCGGTTGTCGCGAGAATCTGTAAAATTACGAAACCATATCTGTCGTTATCCTGGTCACGGCACAAATGTTCAATCTTACAGCTAAACAAAACAATCTTCGTGTTTCGTTAAACACGATCAGATGACAGGACGTTCGTGCCTGTGTCTCAACAATATCATTTGCTATCATTGATTCATTTTTTATTTCTTAGAACATGTTGAAAGATTCCTTTAAAGCTCTGCTTTTTGTGAAATAATCAAGAGCTGAAATATTCAAGTTGTAAATTGTTGTTCAATTCAATTTTTATGCATTTTTAAAGGTTTTTTTTTTGAATTTTGTGTTGTAAGAAGTTACAAAAAAGTTGAGTATTATACTGTAACTTAATATGAAAGCGTGACATGTTGTATCAAAAATGATGAATCATGATTTTGTCTAGAAATCACGTTTTACTGTTGGTGAAATTCCTATTTTTCGACAACATCAATCAACAACATTCATTAATCTAATAATGCATTACACCATCAAAGGCTTTACAAAGACAGCAATGCGCTGCAAGGGAGAAAAAGATAAAGTCCAATCCGTTGAAATCATTCCTAAGAGGTAATGTTTTCCCATTCACTGTTCGATATTCATCGCACATCGAAGGACAATGGGGTCGATCGGGGGCCATCGTTAACTTTCGATTTGATAAAAAAGGCGAGCGTGCGGGAAACTGGCTAACCTTTCCACTAATATCTATTGCGACCGTCGGCAACAGTCGGGTAATGGCAGCACAAAACATACTTTTTTCCCCCTGTCCCGTATGCACCTGCATATGCCGTGCACGTGACTCCCATTTCCACCGGTTTTGCAATCCGTACGGTTTTCTTTAGCCCTGCGCTGTGACAGAGCGGCGCCATTCGTGTTGGGAATGGGAAATGAGATGGAAGCAAGGAGCAAAAAAAGAAGCATAACCCATACCCCTCGATTGCATACATCCCGGACAACCATCATTATTAGCGCGATCGTACGGTGTGCGGTGTGGCGGAAGGAGAAGCAACCGATTCTGATCGCAGCCGTAACCAATTATCGTGGGTATAGATTTGAAATGTCTTGTTTGATTAAGCATCCGTCACGGTGCACTTTTTGCTGCACTTCTGCCTATATTACCGAGCAACGGCACAATAGCTCATTAATCTTGCACCATGCACCTCTCCATCAGACCGGGAAAAAGAGAGTGTATGTGTGTGTGTGTTCGCGTATTGTATATAAAGGAATTGCCGGTGGTATTTTAATTATCTGTCTTTTTTCCCCTACCGTTGTATTCCCATTTCATTACTGGCTCGTTTCGATTTATGTGACGGCATATTGAATGGACACCGTTTGTTAGAGAAAAGCGGGCTTAGACTAGGCGAGTCTCAGTGTGCTGGATCGATTGTTTCCTTTAGTATCGTTTCAGCTGCAAGCCTGTTGCTTATTAACCTCCGGGGGTAGGGTTTTTATGTTTATTGCTTTGCGCGGATAAATCTAATTCATCGATCGAGTGTATGTTATGTGAACACATTTCCATTCGAGCGTGTGAATAAAAAGTTGAGCTATTTCCACAACTACAGCGCTGTGCAAACAGCAATCGGTCTTTCAACAAGCATTGCCGTTCAAACGATCAGCTTGTTCGGCCACCCATCGTCCTTAATGGCCGTCGAAAACCTGATCGTTTTGCGTTTCGCAGGAGCAGCACCATTTTACATTCAATTAATGTGCAATCAACCAGCAAATACAAACATACACACACACACATGTACACACACACACACATACACAAACATAGAGCACCGCTCCTGATCGGGTGGTTGGAAATTTTGTGAATCATCGGCCACACCGACCGAACTCGCGGTGCTCGTGTGACCACCGATGGAGGCGCACGGTCCGCCAAGGTTAATTGTTTGAAAAAGTGCATTTTTATCCCCGGAACGGTGTCAATTAACGGTAAACTAATGATGACCTTAGTGCCCGGTGGCGGCCGGCACAGGTTGGCAGGCCCTTGCCTGCCTTTGATGTCTTTGACAGCTAACCGCGGACCGGTGCACATACGATGCGACGGCGATGACGGGGTCCCGCACATTCAACTAACAAAACGGCCGCGCGATCGGCAGGGAAGCGAAATAGATTCAGTAGCGCAAAAAGAGCGGTGATTCGGTGGCGGCCACGACACGGCGCGGCCACAGCGATCAGATGTGATCTGTGATTCTCCACACACACACACACATACAGAAGAAGTAGAAAATGGTGGCGCACGAAAAGAGTGGCGCGAGTAAAACGAGTGCGCTAGAGCGCAAAACCCTCCGAAGTAAAACATAAACTAGATCGCGTTTCAACTTTGTATGCCGTGCAGGGGAATGCGGGGTGGCCACCCGTCCAAATGGACCTGTTTTACAATTTTACGACTGTTTGGAATGCACAACATCGCCGCGCAATGTTCGGCATTCGGTCGGCGGCGATTGCGATACCGTATTAATTATTTCATTAAAAGCTGTCTCCATTAGTAGAGCGATCAATTTTTCTTTCCTTTTTTTTTTTGTACTGAACAGAGCCCGCTGCTCATTATTGTTTCATGTACCGCGCAGCAGTGTGCTTGGGGTTGATCGGTACATCGAAACTGATTGAATCGCTATCGCTCTCGGTCGCTTTCGCTCTCGGTCGCGGTCGCACTAGAAGCACTTTGCTTGATTTGCTCCGCTAACGCCGGTACGTGATTAGAGTGTTTATGGTTCGTGTTTGCTTTGTCGGTAAAATTTGAAACATGTTGCACGTATCTCATTAATCGCGGCGCATTTTCACTTTTTCTCACACAGACACAGAGTGCGGTGCATTTTAAATTGAGTATCATTCATTGCAGATATTTTCATGCAACATGCGAGAGAAAAAAAGGGTTAAGTAGTACTAGTCACAAGAGTTCAGCAAATGAACGATTCATTTTGTATTTAATTATTATTTTCAGAGACTTTTAGTTACCATGTTTTTGCTCAATATTTCAGTTTTCAACATTGTCTTGTATCTTGCGCAATGATGCGTACATTTTCGCATGATCTTGGCTTGTGGATATTTTCATAGCTAATGCATGCTAATGCGTGAGTCTAGCACGTGACGGCTGTAATGTATATTTAAGCATCTTTAGCATACGGATTCAGTTTACTGTACTAGTGCGTCATCAATCACCATGCGTCGAATCTCAGTTCATGATGACGTCTTTTTAGGAGGCAGAATAAAGCGTCTGCATTGACAGCAATGTTGTGCAAGAATTGGCCGTTATAACTCACAATCTTTATTAAGTTAAGCAGGCGTTTAACTATGTTTTAGTTTACATAAACGCTGTACTTTTTGTATTCATGAACTTTAAAAGGATTAAATACTGAATCAGAATGTTTTGTAATGCGAAATAAACATCCCAACATCAGAAAGTGTGTGGGAACACAACACGATTGCGAACTAGCGAAAAGCTGAATGCTTGAAAAAAAGGGAATTTTTTATAATGATGAATTAAAAAAAGTTTCCAAACTAAAAGATTGGCGTAGTGAAGCCATTCAAAGGCCTCTTAGAACCGTTTACCGTTTCTTACGTATTTAAAGAAAGTTTTGCTTGAGATTTTTTTTGTAGGTGGCAGGTTTTTTGTCCAAAAACATCGTCTAAAACCGTCGCTTTCTTGTATCTCGAATATAGCTTACATGATTATTTGAGCAATGGCGTGCGGCTATGGATTTGTGGTGCAAAGTTTTCCAGCCCCAGACCAGCCTGGTCTGTATTAGTCTGTACTTCCTTCATTTTCTTTTTTGTTTCAGCTCTTACCACTGACTAACACGGCGTGCGTTTAGAGAACGAGGGCTTGCTGGTGAAGCACGATGCAACGCACCATTTCAATTAGAAGCCGCCGGTTGTATGCAAAAACTTTGCAGACGTTCAGGGAATCTAAGCAGCGGCGGCCAGCCTTTCCGAGCAGGCTTTACGGCTTCCTTTTTGGCTGACCGAGTTTTATTGCGCTGCCGCCGCGAGGTTTAGTAGACAGTGAAGTGGGCAACGAAATATTCACACAAGTTTTGCTCAATGGAGACGCCTAGCAATGGTACGCATGATTTACGATTTTATTTGTTTCAAGCATGAAACATGTAAAAAATAACACATAAAATAATTATTGGAAAAAATAACGCATCTAAACACGATGTAAAAATAATTCAAAAATTTTGATACTGAGTTTGAAAAAATAGGTAAAACCCAACTTACTTTATTAAATTTGAATTGTTAGCATTTTTTTGTTTAAGTAGAAGCGAGAAAAAAGGCATTATAATTTCTCTAAAACTCATATGATTTAAATATTCCAACATGAATATAACAAAACAACACAAATCACAACTGGACTCGAATGGCGTTCTCTAACCGTTTGTCTTAAAATGAAAAAAAAAAAACTTGACGCCAGCTCACGCCGCAACTAAAAGGAAATAATTATTCATCTTCAAAGGTGCGTAAACTCCTCCCTCAGGTGAATGAAACGACAACAACAAAAAAATCGCACAATCCAGCCGCAAAGACGCAAACCATTCCCATTTCTTTCCTTTTTGACGCTTTGACAACTGCGTTATAATGATTCATTCGAGCCGATCACCGGCCCGACGCTTATGAACGTAGAGCGACGTAGAGCGAAGGAGCAAAACAACAAACAAAAAAGCATCAATCACTGCCAATTCCAGTCACGCTTTCATACGCAAATGAGTGCGAAAACGCATTGAGCATTTTCGGGCTTTCATTGACCGGTTGCTTTTGCGCCGTCCGTCGTTCATATTTCATACGCTTCGCACTACGGCACAGGTGGTGGGCTGGACCTGTTGAAAGGTAAGAGCCGGAGACCACAGACCGGCCGGAATAACACACACTGCTGCACGCTGCGCCTTCGACAAATGGCGATAAAATCAGGCAGAAGAAGCCACCATTAAATCGTTCGGCAGTTTGCACTGCCCGTGCAGCTTATTATGATGCATTTGCGCAGGGCTGCGGCCATTTCGAGTGCACTTTATGCATGTGCCGTATGCATTTCATTGGTGAATTGGAGATTTTTTTGTGTGCGTGTGAAAACGATTGCGTCGTTGTTTCCTTTGCCTTTGCATCTCAAATTCATTGAAATAAAATTTAAATTCATCATCACACCAACATTCACCCTGCCCCAATGCTGCTGCGTCATAAATTAATTGAAAGTAGTCCTACCGTCCGCAGTTTTTTGTTTTTCATTCGGGAGGGATTGGCTTTACGATGCAGCTAAGCCGTAAAGTGTGATGTTTATGCTACCTAATCGTTTTAAACCACCCAACGACTTGTCGCGCCCCTCCCCGGAACGGCACAGGGAGAGACGATAAAACAGAACCTAAATAAATTAAATGCGTACGGCTGGGCCGCTGGGTTTTTGGTGACTTCGGGCGTAGCAGAATGGGTCCCGTCCCGTCGCGATGCGCGATGATGCGCTCCCCTTTGCCCCACCGACCAGCGGAAAATGGCGTTGCGGTCAATTGGCCAATCAGAAAAACGGCAACCGTGCACAAACGCCGTGAACGTGACCGCGACTTGCGACTGACAAATTGCACTTACCGCGCCGTGCCGTTCCGTATACTACGGGGTTGCCAGCCTACACGATCATTCAGCAGGCCACACCGCTCACCCGCAGTTAATTGAAAGGGAGAACCAATTTGTCCGCGAGAACAATCGCAACCGATCGCGATCAGTTCCCGGTACAACCCGGTACAACCATTTGCTTTGATGTTGGAGGACGGGGCGCGAGAGCCTTAGGTTTGCACAAACTGTACACACAAGATTTATGGTCTAATCGACAAGCAGGCAAGTCAGCAAAGCAAGGCTAGGCGTTGCAGGCATGCTAACCGCGACCGATCCGAAATTAGGCATCGAAATGGTCATTGAAAATTAAGAATAAAAATTGCATGCTACGGGCAGAACGGCACACAGCTGCGCGCGCTCAGGTTTATTGATATGCCACGCGGGGTGTGGGCTGACGACATTGCGTGGGAGCATAAAAATGAAGGTTTATTGATCATAAAAACCGAGCACTCGATCGCTCCCCGATCGCGTCTGGTACGTGAGGAACGGGTGAACTTTGTTTGGAGCCAAAAACAGCAAAACCAGCGCATCGATTTCGGTGCATCACCTGATGCGTGGTGCGTGTGGTGCACCGTGGGTCACACGAATCACGCAACACAATTACCAGGAAATATCAGTATAAAATGCAGTTTTTTTTACAACTTTCGAATGATTTTTAAAAACACATTACGTTGACTTTTATAGCGTTTGCCCAGTTTTGAAGGCAACATGTGCTATCAAAAATATTTAAACTAAAAAACGATAACATAGGATTGTTTTTATTCATAATTTTGAACAAAGAAACAATGATAATTAAATAAATTAAGGGAATAAAAAAGTAAATGGGCATACTTATAGTCACATCAATAACGTTTAATTTCTGTTTCAATTTTTAGTAATAATTGTTCATAAGCATTGACATGAATGATCTTAAATATGACAATAACATCAAGCATTTAAGATTTTCACACAACACAAAAATTTTTGACCTAACAAAGAGCTTAATAACCTTAAAGGAGTAGCCCTTTACCCTGTTGGGTTGGAAAGAAAAATTGCAGAAATAGAAATTGTTTCATTGTAGCAGCAAGCGTAAGCTTCAATTCACCTTAACCATCCCCAAAGCCCTCGGCCGCAACCACCGCATCACGAAACCGACGGAAGGGAATGCTAGGAAAATAAATCTTAAATTGCACCAACTCCACTCGACCCTTGATGACCGGCGCGGCTAGATCGTCAGCGTTTCGCCGCCTAGGTGCCAACGGCGACCATGTGCCCCGACCCGCAAGCAAAGGGTATCGCTTTCCCTTGGCAGCATGACCGGCAAGGAATTGGTTTTAATTAAGTTCCACCAATTGCTCGACAATGATGTAAACTGATACTGTGGTGAGGGCAGGGAGAAGGGGGGGGGGTTCCCTTTTGCGCATCCCTTTGGCTTTGGAGAGAGCACTGGCTGGAAAAGGAAGTTCCGACATCCAATCAGTGTAATCAACATCAACAACATAATCATTATCATCAGCGCATCGGCAGCTACGGCGATCATCATCTCGCGGGGCGCACCATTGTCATCCGAGAGCACCAGGGGCTGCCGGCGGGCCGGCCGAGAGTGCGCCATCCCTTTGTTGGTTATTATAGACATCATAATTGAAAAAGTACAACTCAATAATAATCGACCGATCGTTGAACAACGAATTCCGTGGCGACGACGGACTGCTGGAGATACCACAGCAGTCAACCTCACACTCATCGGCACAGTGGCGGCGTAACCCAGCAGAGAGAGAGAGAGCGGACTGCATTCAAGTGTGCACACTCTAAATTGTCTCCTGCAGTGGTCCGCGTTCGCAACCGTCGCTGCGTAATGCGTCGAGATGTGTTGCGATGCAATCGAGCTGCAACGGAGCGAGCAGATTGAATTGTGCATCTCGGTGCTGCTTGAGTCCGGCCGGTGACTGTTGACGAAACCTACATACCGCACCCGGGGTCTGTAGCGGTAAAATAGTGATACAATTCCGACCGGAATGTACACCGTTCGTATTAAAAAAAAAATTTCTCCCCTTAGATGCTGGGGGCTTTTGTTCGTTTCCTGATTAGGTGTGACACTTTGCACTGAGGGGCACACGGGTGTAATAAAGCGTAGCACCTTTTTCCTATCGCTCTTTATGTTTTTCAAACAAGTTTGTAGGTATGAGCCGTTTGAGAAATGATACTTTGTTTCTTGTTCATATTGTTCTGTCAATTGTATGTATTTAAAAGACGTTATATGATGAATTGGATTCATTTAACCAATTCTTGGATGATAGTTGGGAGTAATTATGGTACCGATGACTAAGAAGAAGAATAAGTTGTGAAGTTGCACTACTGTACTGATACAGGGTTTCCCACGATTTATTGGTCAGTTCCCATGATTTTTTGGTGCGTTCCCACGATTTTTTGGTCGTATCCCATAGATTTTTGGTTCGTTCCCATAATTTATTGGTATTTTCCGATTGGATATCAATACAATTGGACCAAAAAATTCTGCGAAACGACCGAAAAATCGTGGGAACGCACCAACAAAATATGGGAACCCACCAAAAATTGATGGGAACCGACCAATAAATCGTGGGAAACCCTGTAAGGTGACAAATAAGTTGTACTAATTTTTATCAAAATATTTGAACACATTTTGATGAAAAAGGCCTTTTCTTCTTCTTCTTCTTTGACACAACAACCGTTGGTCGGTCGAGTCCTGCCTGTACCGCTAGTGGACTTGTCTTTCAGTGACTTATTGATTGTCCATAGCAGGATATTCATGCTTATATTTTTGGTCCTTCGAACCGGATTATTTCCAATTTGAACACCAATTAAATTTTTAATGGATTCTCGAACACTTCATGCAAGAAGTCAAACAGACAATCCGTAGTTCAAATAGCGTTTTGATTTGTTTAATATTTGTCATTGCAATAAGCGATAACTTATTGGCCATCACCCTAGCAACAATGAAACAAAACCTCTGTTTAATCCATTTAAAATGTATTGTGAGTTTAGCTCAGTTTTTGGTTTAAATTTTAAACTCTCCAAGCATTCCGCTAACCTCAAGCTAATGCACTCAAGCACTACGGATCTATTACGATTGTGCATTTGCAAGTTGTGCAAGTGATCCTGTTTCTACACCCACCATGATGGCAGCAATGCAATCGAGAACGGATTTTACCACCACTGTCAAATTCAATCGCTCCCGTAGCCACACAAACGTACTTAGCTCTGTCGGTTCCTACCCGTTCCACCACCGGGTCTACTTTCGTACTGGTGTAACAGTACGAGCCAAAAATGTAGAGTGAAAGCTTACACAATATTGCATTACAGGTTCGATCAATCTTGCCACCCGCATTTGCCTGCACCCGGGGGAGTTTGCGATTTTGCGCTGCACTAAATTGACTAATGGTTTATTCTGTCCCCGATTTCGGTTTCAATCACGGAGCGTTTCTGGCACCCCGATTGCAATCGGTACGGAACGCTACCATGGTCATTGCTCCCCCCCTGACAGCTGTTTGGCGTGGCCGGGGATGGGAGGTTGCGGTGGGACGCCTAAAAGCAATAGTGTGCCAAACCGCACCGAAGCGTTACCGGAGCCGGTGTGCATTTACGAATTGAATCTTTAAAGCGATGTGGCAGGGAAGAAGAATGTTATTTCATGTTTCATTCAGCAGTGGTTAGAAACACAGAATAGGATTAGAGTATATTTAAATTATTGTAAGCTGTGGATAGTTTATTTGCAGAAGCATTCCCCGTTGAAACGTTGCTCAATTTTGCTAATTAAAAATATTTCATTTTATCTTCAGCAAATCAATCGAACGCACCTTAAGCCCGCAGTGCTCTTAGCGCACACATTATTCCAAGCAGATGGTGTTGCGGTCCCGACACTACTTGCACCATACCGACGCGACCTGTCCGATCCGATCGGGATGCAAATGCGACCGAAACCGATGCATTTACTGCTAAACCTCGCCTGGCTGATGCAAACGAACTCTCCCGCCGTAATGCAATCACGGGATAGGTAGAAGATGCAGCCCAACTCTGCAGCAGCAGCAGCAGCAGGCTGCAGGTGAGCTACATTCGTGCAAATCTCGGCAAGGTGTGAGGAGCGGCACGCGGTGGCGGGACGCTCGTAAAAGTTGAACGAACGCGCCGGGACGAACGTAAATTGAGTTTCCCAGCACACCAGCGCTACCCAGCGGTAACTTTCACTCGTCCAGGTCCACGTGCCGGTGCGCTCCCGGGCAGAGAGGAAAAATCGATACATCATCACCGTACGGCAACCGTACGGCACACTGCCACCGTTCGGGGGATGGCAAACCGTTATGCGAGCGAGGTAGAAGTAAATCAATGGTTCTATCTGCACCGCGTGCGTCGCCCAACACCCCTCCCACTGTCAACCCGGCTATCGTTTGGCACAGATCAGCCCATCCGGTCGGTATCCTTGAGCGCGGCGGTTCGTTAGTCTATTGACTGGGCAAAGATTGATTTACAAACATGCACACACTGTGCCGCCGGCGGGGTTTGGCCCGACCGTACGATTCGTAGTAAGCTTACTTCGTCAAATTACTACGATAGCAACAGGTGGGCTGGCAAACCGTACGCGCTGCTCCAATGTTTGCCGCTGGCTTCTCTTTTTTTCTTCTTTTGATCGTTTTATGACAATTGTAACAGACGTTTAATGAACCGTTTTGCTGTTCGTAAGAGCAAATCAGGTGTGAATTGCACGCGGAATTTGTCTCTTGAAAGGGGGTTATTTTATGTGAGTAATTGGTTCGATTATTTGCGTGTCTTTGTTCGATTTCCACATGATTTGAATAAAAGAGCAGCAATATTTATGCGGGCGGTAACATTGATGCCTAATTATTATATTAATCATCTGTCACAGTTTGTTGCCGATCCATATCGTGCACGTTACTTCATTTTATTTGGCAAAGAATGGTGCTTCAATACTTCTCGAAGTATTTCCAGTTATTCTATCCAGTTCTGAAGTATTGATTGTATTTACTTTCTACTACACCAGACGATTAATTTGCTTCTTTAAATTACCATTAGCAGATCCAAAATTGAAGCATTCAAAAAACGTTTTTTTCGTGAATTATTTATGAAAATGCCAAAGCATATGACAGTCTAGCATGCAGCAACGGATGAATCTCTGTATTATAAGAAACAAACTCGCAGTAGCATTTCTATTAACTTTTCAAAGCTCGAAGCGAAACCTGACCGGGTCCCCAGAAGTCTCCAGTATGTATTCTAAGGAAGAAAAAAGATCTCAATGTATCTTATCGAGCTCAAAATATAATCTGTGTTATGACATGGGCATAGCTGTATTATGAAAATGTTATTTTTACGTTCTCCTCGGTCAAATCTGAAATCCAAATTTCACTAGAAGAAAGATAACGAACAATCAAAATGACGTATCCATTTTTTGTTATAATGAGGTCTTCGTAAAACACTGAGACGACACTTTTAACAAATTTTGAAGATAAAATACTAAACATACAACGAAACAAAAAAGCGAACCAACAAAAATCAATGCGAACGGGCGCCGCCTCATACGGTGCAATAACCGACATTTCAGCGCATGGCGGTCATCCGCAAGCACGCTGCCTTGCGCAAAACCAGTAGCAACGATCATGTCAAAACGATTTGTTGTACGCAGCCAGCTTAATGTTAGATGGCGCCTTTTCGGACGCCGCTAGTTTGGACCCGTCGCGACTAGTTGACGACGTTATTTGACGCTTTTTTTTGTGCGTATGTTTTCATACATTCATTTGCTGTTTTCTTAAAGGTTTCCACTCCGTGGCGTCGTCCGTGGCGTCCGAACGGTAGCATCATGCTTAAGCGGCGATCGCGTCGGTAGCAGCAGGACGCATCATGATGATGACATATTCCCAAAATAAAAACCCTCGCTCTGTGTGTTGTGAGCTTCCGCTCATTGCTTTCAGAAGATGGTGGCATTAATTTGGCCCGTTGTGAGCATGCATTTTTTTTTTCGTGTCCAAAAGACACTTAAGCACCGGTCTCACTCGGCACACACACGCGCACGGGTAAAAAGGTACGCTCTGGAGGCAACCACACGAAATAAAGATGTTTATCGGATGTGATTAACGACTTCCTTACAGGGACTTAGGTGACCTGCAGCCTCACTGTCCTTGGCACGGGGTACATCGAGATAATGATGGTGCCGTTTTTAGGCCCTCGAACAGGTTCGCAAAACTCCAAATTTTACTGACGACTGTGGTGGCGATGAATCCCGAAACGCACAACACATCGGTCGCTTTATTTTGCGCTTTAATTAGCCAATAAAACTATCAGCCAACAGGGGCCAACGTGTCAAGCAAAATATTAGCAGCATGTGTTTGGCTGTTCATTTAATGGGGTTGATTAAACGTTTTTCAATCGACGCTAACCATCTGTTAGCGGCGATACGATCTCATTTACATCTCCACAGTCTCCTTTGCCTCCCAAGTGCCGTTGCAGGTGATCTAATCATGCGTTAATGGTCGCTACCAATAATCAACGCACAACGTGGGACCAAATCGTTAGAATTATTGTGTAGCCAAGTGCCCACAGGCGAACCGGTATGGACGTTACGAGAAGTGCTGCATTTTAACCCTTTTTTTTTTTTTATTTTTTACTTTCCTTCCTCCCGTTAACCATCTAGTCCAGGGCACCAACAAACAGACACACACACACACACACACACACACACACACACACACACACACACACACACACACACACACACACACACACACACACACATTCCGGCCAGTAATTGATAGGGTAGCATTCTGCAGTAATTACATAACACATGTACTTCGGTATCCGACTTATCGCGTATCGCGTTTACCATACCCGGTGCCCCCGGTGCGAACGACCAGGCGCGCGGCGGCGGTGCGACCGTGCACCGCTGCAGCTAAATGACAAACTGGTTGACAAACGCGCGTCAGCAAATGCCTGCGTGGAGCTGGGAAAGGTTTTGTGCCTCTAACCAGGCAAATTAGTCTCGTACGAGAGGGAGATTAATTGAGCGTAATTACTCAACTAGGCATGAGTAAATACGAATAAATCGCTGCCCCTATTATCTGCGTGCCTGCGTGCGGTTCGGGCCGACCCGATTGGTTTCCGTTGCGGGTTGGGCTTTTTTTTATTTTTTTGCTATGCTGCTGTTCGAAAAATTACTTTTAAATTTAATTAAGACATTATTTATGCATTAAACTTTGCGCTTCGGCGTGGGTCATTATGGCCGTCTCCTGATTGGTAGTGTTTGGGTGTACTGATTAGGGTGAATATCGCATCGGTAGGACGGGGGAGAATGAGGGGGGGGGGTGGAAAGAGTATATAAACAATACATTTCCATGCAACGTGCCACATTACTCCAATCAAACGTGATGCAATCGTATGTAATGCATGCAGGGGGAAAAAAACTGCCATGCCTGTCTTGCTCACGAGCAGCAAAAAAAAACAAAACAGCAACGAAATGTCTTCAGCAAATATCGATCTCACGTTGGGCAAAATGCAACGACCAAAGAAAAAAGAAAAAACCTTAAAACCAATTCAACCCGACAAAAAAAAACCCCTCGCCAGACAAATATCCTTTCGCGACCGTCAAACTTCCGCCGATGCAAATTCAATCATCAAATAAATAAAACCACCTCCCGCCTAATCGCAACCTCCTCATGCCCGTTTCTCTTTTCCACTCCGTCACTCATGCATTCACACCGTCCTATAAGCACAAGTAGCAAGAAGATAACAGCAACAACAAAAGAAAAAAGAAACCCGGTTTGCTCAATATGACCGCGTGCAGAGTAAACCATGTCACGTCACTCTGTCTGTAACGATTCCCACTTTCTGCCGAATCCCCCGAAACCCCTAAATCGGGGTGGAAGCAAATATTTCAAGGTCACATTTGGAGCCGCGGTTATACGGTTACGGCAAAGTACCAAAGAACCGATTGCGGCTGCGGTGTAAGTTGGGGTGGCATATTCTTTCACCATGTGATAAACGTGCATGCGCCTCAGAGTGGTATGGGAGCGGAGTAACGGGGGGGTGGGGGGAGGTTGTGCTCGCTTTCGCAGCAACAAATTGGTGGCGAAGAAAATATTGAACACCTCCGGCAAATCGTCTATATTTACCACGTGCTCGAGTGGGGGACATCTCTATCGGGGTTTATTTGTGGGAATTCCATTTTGCGATGGTCACTGTCTGTGTGTGTTTTTTTGCTTTTACTCATACCCTTTCCCGCTGGAGCTAACAAAACCTGAGGTGCTGTTTTCTAAGTTTCGGGCACCAAAAGCTGTCGCTCCGAAAGTTAAGCAGACAGACAGCGGTCGGCTGTCAATATCGCACGTTGGTGTTGACGAAGGTGAGGAAACAGAAATCAATTGACTGGCTTTTTTTTTTTTGGCTATATCTAAGCGAGAAAAATGGTGTGCAAAGAAACCCGAAATCGGCGCCGTGATTTATGGCTAATGCGTGCTGCAAAAATTTTAACAGCGGTTTGTTAATTATTGGGCAGAAAAAAAAGATTCAGGGCGTTTTTTTTAACATTAATTTTTTTATGATTAATGTGTTAAAAATTTAACGGAATTTCTTGGAAATGGTAAAATCAGTAGCACATTGTTACTGATTTCGATAGATTCATTGTAGCCAACCAAACAACAATTAGGCTTATGTGTATGAGTATAAGATCATATTCTTTCACACAACTAGGATTTCAGGCTTTTTATTTGAAGTTGTGTGGTGAAGCAGAAACATATTACATTAAACTATTTGTTGTATTTTTCCTTAATCTATTTTTGAGTTTAAATTTAAAAAAATTAATATCTATCATACAGTTTCACCTAATTTTGGCATTAAGGCATCAATTTTTAACTTTAACGCACCTATTTTTGTCTGTGAGTCATCAATGTTTGACTCTTGTAGTAATTATGATAATTTTTAATGGTATTTAAACAGATTTTTGACAATTGTTTTAGTAAATCTCATAAACAATACAAAAACCGTGTAATTTGATTGTCTTTTTAGAAAAAAATAATAAAATTTTATAATCTCTAAAGCCATTGCCATATTTTAAAATATAACAATTGTTATGCCAATTTTGGAAGTATTAACGAAGCGAAAAAAAGCATTTTTTGCAGGAGTAAAAACTTCCAAAATTGGCATGACAATTGTTATTTTTTGAACTATGGCAATGACATTATTCACTACTTAACTTAATTTAAATAATTTCAGAATGCACTGCTTCAACAAATTCTGTTAAATTTTGTAAATTAAGCGAACGACTCACAGTCGAAAATTGATACTATAGAGGCAAAAATCGTGACACGCTGTCAAAAATTGGTGCCTTTGAAACAAAAATAGGTGTGTTAGAGTCAAAAATTTTGCGACAACGAGTGCAATTGATCCATCTTCAACTCCTAAACTACTTTCATCTACAATTGGACCATGCATTCACGAAAAGTGACACATTTAAATGCTACAAAACGAAGGGAAGGAATGCATCCATTAGGACACAATTAACAGAATAATTTCCAAACAATAAAACAATAAAACACAACCCATGTTAAATGAAAGATAATACTGCACAAAAGCAGTGCCAATGCACCAACGCGCCGGACAATGGTGGCCATAATAAAATAAAAAAACTCTCTGGCGACTAACGCTTCACTTAAATGTGCCCCTTCACTCATCGCACGAATAGCATCATCATCTCGCACCAGGGCTGCTCTTGTATGCCGCGAGATAAACCATGGCGACCTTGAAAACTGCAACCATCAAACACGTTCGCTCCCGCCATTCCAGACACTCCTTTTTCCCACCCTCTCTATCCCTCTCTCTCTCTCTTTCTCTTTTCCGTTCTTTGCTTCCCGGCTGATGCAAAGCCACCAGAAAAAAAAACACACGATGCAATCGACCCGTTGCAGAATTAAAAAAAAAAACAAACAAACAAACACCACAAAAATACACACACACACACATACACGGCGGACGGCAACAAGGCCAGGGGATGGTGTGTGTGTGTGTGTGGGCGGGTGGAAAAACATCGTAATCCGATTGGGCAATAAGCAAAACACAGACCTTCGTAACAAAACAGCACCGCGTCAACGTGGAAGTCCAATGTGGAGACGATCAGCAGCAGAGGTGACGGTTGTAGGTGGGTCCAGGCAACCAGGAGGAATACAACCTCCCCCCCTTCCCCACCCCATCCACACCTCCACACAACCCCTTCCAAAAATAATGATGCACACAACGCTGGGGAAGGAAAAACAAGAGTGCCACACTCATAACAATAACCGTATAACAAGCGCAAAAAAGAGCAATACACATGGTTTAGAGTCTGTTCACCCGCGAGGGTGTAGGCGTGAAAGATGCAAACGAAACATGAAAAACAAAAAAAAAAACAAAAAAACACACAATTCGTGATACAAAGAGCAAGTAGAGGAAGTGGAAAAGAAGAGCAGACAGAAGTAACAAAAATCAACAGCAAAGGAAGAACGAATAAAAAAAAAGGTTTATACTACTACGCGAGGCAAAAGGTGCGAAAACCAACGACAACAAAATCGATTCACGACCTGGTTACTTTCAGTAGTGTCGTGTGGTTTTTATTTCTTGTCGTTCCATCGCTTATACTGCACTGACAGGGAAGCATCACGGCATCACGACACTCGCAGCCTAACGTGCCAAATTCCCGCGTTGCGTTGGTGGTTGATCCGTGCATTCTTTTCGAACGGCTCGAACGGAGAAGCGTGGCGAAGGAAGAACAACAGCAAAGAATATCAATCGACCGACGAGGTCTGATGGAGCGGGAGCTGCTGCATTTTGCGTGCAGAGCAAACTAAAACCCGGGCGCGCAGTCATAACACGCGGGCGCGATGATGATGCAAACGGCCACGAGGGCGGAAGCGAACATGGGAATGTACACACACACACACGAGTCGAAAACTGGGCAGAATTAGTAAACCTTCCATTCCCCCGCTCAATATCAACGAGGTTTTTGGGGGGGTTCGTACGCGCTGTTCGTGCGACGTCTGGCTGCTGGTCGATCACGAGTGCCAAGGTTGCCCCTCCCTCGTGCGAGAAAAATGCAAGTTGTGAGATGTCGGGAAGGGTTTTTTTTCTTCTTTTTTTGGGGGTTCAAATTCTCTTTCCCAAATCGATGCTGGACGCAGAGCGAGTGTGTGTGTGTGTGTGTGTGTGTGTGTGTGTGTTTTTTTTCTCTCTTGTTGCTTCTGTTTAGTAATTATTTTTGCTCGCTTTTTTCACTCGATACGAGTGTATTTTGAGCTGCCCTGCCAGACAGTGCGGTCTGTTTGGGTTAAGCTTCGCCCGCACCCCGCTTGGTCGGGGCTACATCATCCCCTTTTCTGCATTACACAATCGGATTTGTGTGTGTGTGTGTGTGTGTGTTTTTTTTTCGTCATGCTCGTCTGCTAGCGTGCCGCTAATGCCGTGTCTGGCGCTTATGTTTATGGCAACGCGAATGTTCAGCGAGTGATCGATCCAGTAGGAGTGACAATTGATTAGCAAAAAAAACTAGAGTTTTTTGAGAGCGGCACAGTAATCATGATAGGGTTTTAGAGATGCTAGAAATGGATATTAATGAGTAGCGTCATGGTTTGCGTTCGAATAAAGGAACGAAAGAAAGTTGTCTGTTGCCAGCTGCATGAGTTACTAATGTGCGGAAAAAATTATACCTATTTCATGATTTCAAAATGAATGACAATCGAAAAGCTCTTTATGAATGATCAACTGTACACTACTTTTTTTATTTATTTTTTATAACGACTTTGAGCCAATTGGCATCATTCGCCTCTTTAAAACTGTACACTAAGCAGTCTTGCTAAGGCACGGACTTGATATTAGTGATACATCCAACTGATCCATTCAATACAAAAATATAGAATTTAAAATGTAAGACATTTACGATAAAGTAACAGATAAAGATGAGTTTTATTCCAAATAATAAACACAATCCAAAAAATATGGTTTTTCAGGCACAGCCCTGACAAGTGATCGTGAAGTGAAGTGACCTACACAACGAATGACTGCAAGTGCATATTAAAAGTTTAGAAAAAGTTACACCAAAACACGGAAAACAAGTTATACGAAAGAGTGAGATTTAACAATGGTTTATATCAGCGGTCGGCAAACTTTTGAGGCAAAGGGCCAACCTTAGTAAATGATCGAGTGCCGCGGACCAGGTGAATGCGGTTTTTTATTATTGCGCTTAAATTATTACATTTTAATCTTTTAGAAACATTTTATAGCCGGTCTCGTAGTACAGTCGTCAACTCGTACGACTTAACAACATGCCCGTCATGGGTTCAAGCCCCAAATAGACCGTGCCGCCATACGTAGGACTGACTATCCTGCTATGGGGGGAAATCAATAAGTCACTGAAAGCCAACCCCACAAGTGGGTTGGCAGGCCTTGACCGGCATCGGTTGTTGAGCCAAAGAAGAAGAAGATTCTCATAATATAGATTTAATTCAATGCACAATCCAAACAATATGGTTATTCAGGCACAGCCCTGACCAGTGATCGTATGTTTAACGAAACACGAAAATAGTTTCGTTAAGTTCATAGCGTTCGGTTCGGGCGAAGAGTTTATAAATATAAGTGAATTTCGTGAAATAATGTTTTTTCCATTTTTCCTACACACCGAATGACTGCTAGTGCATATTAAAAGTTTAGAAAAATTTACACCGAAACATGGAAAACAAATAATCCGAAAAAGTGAGATTTACTAATGGTTAATATAATAATATCTTGGATAACAACAACCACCACCACTGATAATGCTAATACTACTCCTTATTCTACGTCTTCTTTTACTAATTCTTAATAAATCTACTATTATTAACTACCACTGATAACGCTAATACTACTCCTTATTCTACGTCTACTGTTACTGATTCTCCATAAATCTACTATTCTGAATTTCTAAGTTCCTCTCTAGAATACCAGAAGTAATGTCTTCAAAATATGAACAAGATTTTGTTTACTTTTTCGGAAAAATATATTTTTCTATATAATAAATAAAATAAACAACACACAAGAGAAAAGCGTCAGGTATATATTAAGTAAAAATATGGCTTTTTCAACCATTTAGAAATGGAACAAAATGATAAATCCAGCGTCTTTTCAAGCTTCACGGGGATTAACGTCTCAAATCTTTACCCATAGCTTGTGTAACAAACAAACTTACGATCGCACAGCTAGCATGAGCTGGAAAAAAAATGCAATAAGAAATAGTACCACCCCGGTGAATCCTCAAGTACAAATCCCAAATGCATGGATGCAATATCGTGCTGAGTAGTGAAAGGGAAGTGCAAAAAAACAAGAGCTACACCTACTCGAAGAAGTCGTCATTCCACCGTGAGGATGTAAGAACGTGCACGAGCACAAACCATGGCGGCAAGTGGAGCACGATTAAGCAGAATTCATCCGAATTCAGAAGTTACACGAAAAGGGAGCGACACCCAAAGCAAATAGACATCGATGCAAACCGGCAAGACGTCGTCGTACCCGTTGGGACCCCCCCCCCCTGCTAAACGGTATCGGTGCTGGCTGTGAAATCTGTCTCCGAAATGAAAACGACGCTCAGCGCTGGTGCTTCCGGTTGTTTGCCTTTTTCTTACCGGCGAGGTTTTCGCCCCTAGCTGCTCCAGCCGAGTAGAACCAGCACAAGATGTCGAAACGCCCCGAAGGAAGTTAACGACATCTCGGTCCCCGTTTCTGGGATGGTTGGGCGCTGTGCGCGCGGTGTAGATGGGTTTTCATTTCCGGTGCCATCTTGTGTTTTTCACCCACCGTGGCCCAATTGCACTGGCAGTGTGTTTGTCCGTGTGTGTGTGTGGGTGAGATTTTCAATTTGCATTTAAGCTGCAACACGTGCATGCAGTTAGCCGCGCTGGAAGAACGCGCCTCAGCGCTGCACCAGGAACGCTTATCGTTTTTCCCCACTGAACTAGTTTTCCCAACTGTGCTAGCCAGCGTATCACAGCTCGACTTCTTTCCCCTTCCTCCTGTGCGGGAGCTGTTGTAGCTTTCTTGTTCATCGCCCTTTCCTTTTCATCGTGCGCCTGCAAGGAGCGAAACTACTAATGATGCTGGCAATATGTGAGAATGTAGAAATTAGGGCAATATTTCACAGTGCTCGCAGTGCTGGGCGAGGGAGGGGGACTGCTAAGAGAGGAGGGGCGTGGGCCAGTTCGACCGGTCACAGGGTGGGGTCGATTTTATTCTTGGGGTAGGTTCTGGGTTGCGTGTCTAAGTGTTGAAATCATGCCGCGCTCCAGCCGCGCTCGGTGCTGCGGTCGAACGTTAGGTTGCGAGCGGCTGCGATCGCCAGTCAAGTAGAAGTTGGAAGGTTGATGGCACTCTTGAGGCAGTGACGGGTGTGCTTGTGTGTGTGTTTGATGTAAAGGCAACCTTGCTGGTCTAGTGAAAGCATTACCCCTAGTGACACAAGAAGATGGGATAAAAATAGACCCCTTTTGAAAGGAATAACTTGCCAAACGGTTGCAAATGATAAGGGGATACTAAGAATGTATGTAAGATCTTCGCCCGCAAGGACATATTTGTTACGAGAAGGAAATTATTTTACGATAGCAAAGCCTTTTTTCGTTAACAAATATTATATGGTCACACATCTTTAGCATTTGTAACAATAAGTTGCATACAAAATTGGAAATTGTATGTATTATTTAAAGGAAACTTCTTAGTCTTCAGCGATATCCAAGACATCTACCAATATTCAACTGGAGCTCTTAGAACATCTAGCAATTGATAAATGGTCAATAATAAATTCTTCAACTATGTAAAACTTTGAAGATACAGATTCTAGAATGAAGAATTCGTTAACAACAAAGATAAAACCAAAGCAAAACACACTTTTACGTAAAACTATCCGTGTAATAAATTAAACAGGCTGAAAAGAATGTCAAAATGATTGCGTTTTGTGCTAATCCACCAAAAAAGACATTAACACCGCTCGAAATCAATTCACACACACACCTTAATTACACCATCCGTTGCAAACAAGCCGAAACTGAAACAAAGCCTCAAATGACACGTAGTAAAGTGTGATAAAAAATTGCCCACTCGCAGCAGCCTCTCGCCCCACTCTCTGCAGTCATGCACCGCGTACGGCAATCACTTTTACGACGGTCCGCGGGCTTTCGCACCTACCCTTTTTTTTTTTCGGTGCACGGCCATTGCAAACCGAATAGTGCTGCATTCCGCCGGCACATTGACACTAAATAATGCCATGCAAAACATCTTGTACGTACAACGGCAAATAATCATCATAAAACAAAACAACAACAAAAAACCCACCAAACTATCCTCCCCGTCCGAGCGGACCACCACCAGCCAAGCCGCAACAGTACACGCTGTTCCTGTACCCCCGTCAATGATACAGCCACCCAACGAGCGCAGGCAAGAGTGGCCACTAACGATGCGCTTGCATCACACATGTGCGTCCCTGCACGGCTGCAGCAAGGCGGGAGCGGACAGGCATCACCGTACGATAGGCGCGTGCCGCATTGTACCATGGTCGGACACTTGCGGGCGCCTCGCAGCGTCCAAGTCGATGCACTTTTGTGTGTGCAACAGCGTGCCTGCTTGTTGCAGTGTGTATGTGTGTATGTGTGCATCTGTTTGTTCTCTTTGCGCGTTGCGTTTCTTCCCAGTCGCCGTGGGATGGCGCGATGCGCCAACGCGCGGCGGCGCCGAAAGTGTGCGACCGCAAGAGGACAACAGAAATAATTAATATCATAATCGGCTGGGGGACGAGCAGCAAGGAACCACGGAGCGGAGCGGGTTGGTACGGGGCGGGTGTAGTAATGAATGGTGCAACGATGCAGCGGGCCAGCTTCGACGGCGAGAGCGATCTCGCCCCGGTCACGGTTTGCTGGCGCACTGGTGTGTACACTTTTCGGCGTAAGCGAACATTATTCATTCTTGTTGAATCGTGTTTCGTCGTTGTAAGAATGTGACAGGTGTATTGCTGTAAGATTAATCGATTTGTTTGCGGTGTGGCAAGTATCAACTGAAGTTCTTATAAAATCAGTTTTAAGACAACTGTCTTAGTATTTCTTACAATACAATACATTAGAGTACAAATGCTCTAATGCATCGTAGCATAGATCATAGCCTAGTTGAACCTTATGTTAAGCAGGGCATTTAACAGGACATTTAACAGCATTTACCTAGTTTCAATCATTTCTGTGCTGTAAAATTAGTAAAAAATGTAGGTCATTTTTTACAACATCGTTTTCCAAGTACAAGCGTTGAATATAACACAATATAACACAACACAATATAAACTATTTGACTGTAGGCGTTGCAAGAAATCTCTTCCAAAAGAGAATGGCAGGCATCCCTAAAACTGCTTTGCGGATTACATTTCATCCAAAAGACAGAGAGAAACCAAAAAAACTGTTAATGCATTTTACATAGAATTCTTTCAAAAAAAATTGTTTTTGAACTTTTAGTTCAGGCTACGCAAATGTTGGGTGTTAAGTTTCATGGACCACAACCACAGCGCTCTGTTTAATAATAAATATAAACCAGAGAGCAATACTTTGGTCCAATAAACGCAAGCAGTGCACATACAAAGCCGACGACTACAATGCTGTTGATGTGCCCTAGAGGTGATGTATTCTGAAAATGCATTTACAAGCATGTTTTAGCGTCAAAAATGCTACCGATAAAAGGTCAAAATCCACTAGAAATTCAATTAAAAAAGTATTCATTTTTCAGTACGAACACATTATTTTCAATTCGGAAAACCGCTCGAATATACAGAAAAGAGAAAGTGCTTCAAATCAAACCAACAGACCATGTACAGCCATGCCAGTGAAGAGCAGAATTTATGTAACAGCGCTGCACTCGGATTTCGCAACCGTAGTACCTCCGACTAGTACGATCAGATTCGCTCGTTGGCAAAGCAAACTAATCATAAATATGTAAGCAATCCCTGAACGGCAAGGTGTTCTACCATCAACGCCTGCTCTGCCCGTGTCTCTGAATGCAGTTGCAGTTCAGTCCTGGCCCGTTCCTTTTCTTACCCCAACCACCTTCAAGTGTGCAAAAAAAAAAACCAATCCAAACAAACGTAACATAAGACAGCAAAAAAAAAAATGACAAGAAAACTACACCAACCATCGCCAATCGGAGATTGAACGAATATTAAATATTCATCAATAACACGATATTTATAATACGCTTCGGGGCCGGGGTACCGAAAAGCACGCCCGACATACCAGACGGTGGAGTAAATATTTAAATTACGTCTTTCGGGATTTTTGCGCTCACACCGGGGCACCCTCAGTACCCCAAACCACCGCACCGGTCAGACAGACCTGGAGACCCGGTGGTGTTAAAACAGCCGGAGCGTACCCGTAATATCCGATAACGGCCGGAATGTGCACGGGACGCTGCAAACGGGCAAGGGCCGGACATGGAGTTGCTGAGATTGCTCAGACATCGTGCCCGGTGGGGGGAAGGGGATGGTTAACGCCAACCCAAAGCCACGAACCGAGGGAGGGACGAAGAGAGCGAGAGAGAGAGAGAGAGAGAGAGAAAATAAATCCGGAATGCTGAAAATGCGCCGCCGCCTTTACGGCGAAAAAAAATAGGGAAAAAATAGGTGCCCGAAAAACCGGAGGAGCAAACAAAACAAATACGTAACGCGAACCGCCGCGTAAAAGTGTATTAAAGTCGCTGTCTGGAGGAGCAACAAAAAAAAGGCCCTGTCTCGAAAGAGACGGACGGGAAGGGAAGCAGAGACACAAGGGGTGTGATGCGTACGGTAACCTTCACCCAGACGAGTGACCGTGAAATCATCCTCATCATCGTCGTCATCAACCATCGTCGTCCTTGTTTTCCTGCGTTTTCCCGCCTTACTCCCTCCGCATCCAGGCACGGATTTTCCTCCCCAAACAGCTACATTTTTCTTCCCTCATTGTTTTCTTTAATTCCGCCCCAGCCAGCAACGTGTAGCAGCGTGCTGGCCCGCTGCGCGCATGTAATTCTATTAACCGCTGTACCTCTACCAGCCAAATACGGCCGAGCCGAGGGATTGACGGGCCGACTGTCATCATCAGCGCCGGTTGCCACCGCTCTTCCTGACGCGTGGTTTCGCGCCCTCCCCCTTGCCCGTTTGGGCCCATGAACCGCGCACCAGAAAGGAAGCACCAAAATATGGTCAGGAATTTTATGGCCAGGAATGGCTGTGGGGAAAATGGGGAAAATATTTCGGGCCGGCGCGAGCTTTTGTTTTACGTTTTGGGGAAAATCCTTCAAGGGGAACCCACCGCTTGGTTGGGATTCACAGTGTAAAGCAGTCGGGCAGTTTTTTTTCCCCCTCCCATAGCCCACCGCCGAGCGCCGAGATTTTACAACCGACCGGCGAGACCGGCGGCGGCGGTGGTCTTATCCTTGCGGCAAACGTGTACAAACGCACGGAACGGGAGAGAAAAGCGTGGAAAAGCCAGTGTAAAACCCAAACAACAAAAAAGCGCTCCGTCTGTTCGTCAGTCTGGGGCGTTTGTCTTTTTGAGGCGGTGGTTTTGTTTTTGCTCCTCCTTCTCCTGCTCCCTTCCCTGCACTCCTGGTCAATGGTTCCGCATACGACATTACGACATCGCTTTTTTAGGGGGCCAATTTTGAACGCTACGCGTTTAATTCACTTAGCACGCGTTTCCGACAGCCCTAATCTCCCGCCCAGACGGTGGACGTCAGAAACTGCATTTTAATAATGTCGCACGGGTCCAGCTTTTTCCCTCCCCCCCCCCCCCCCCCCCCCCCCCCCCCCCCCCCCACCATTGCCCAGGCCAAAATGACAAAGCGTAATTGATTGTTGATGTGTTTGCGTAGTTGTTGCGCTGCTAAGAAGCAGTTAATTGTGCTACACATTAATCAGAGCTTTAAGCATTAATCCGCTCGACACGCCATATTAACAGGAGCGTGGTAGTAAGGGGTAGGGAGGGGTGGTTAAAAGACGCTCAACGCGCCTGTGTTTGTCAAAATATGGCCTCATCGGGCCTACACTCGTCACACGAAAACCCGTACCATCCATCCGTCCCGGCTGGTCCTTTGCATAAAGCATGACGAAATGAGGAAAGAAGACGAAAAAAAAAGACGGCAACCAATGCCGAATTTGTTTTGTGGCTGCAGTTAAGCGTCCGGACGACCTTGCCCGCTGTGCGCCATTTACTCACGCAGACCAGACGCTTTATTTACATGATAGTGAACCGTGTAGCGACGAGCGAGCGAGCGAGCGAGAAAAGGCAAAACAAACGAGAGCGTCCGCTTCATGCTATGCCAGCCAGTCGAACCGGGGTGGAGGTTAGAAATTTAGAACCAAGACCCCCCCCAGGAGCAGACTCATCCGACTGGGAGCCTCTTTAAATATTTAGCCTTTAGGTGGCGGGTGACATTTTACCTGGCACGGGCCAAGATCGGAACGGATCAATTTCATGGCTAGCGGGGTGAGTTACTGGGAAAAAAACGGTTGTACGGTGATTGAATGGATTGAAAATTAAGTATTTCAAACTGGATAGGCGGAACATAATGTTAAACGAATAATTAATTGGAATAAGTGATTATTTTCTTATTTTCTATTTTTTTCGTGGACTTGTTTCACTTTCAATAGCATGCTTATGTTGTCGTGACGTGGTGTTGCAAAAATGTCACAACAAAAATACCCCAGAATACAGAAATTTGGTTAAGAGAAAATCTTGAAGATCGAGGCAAGCTAATCCTGTAACAAGGCTTTTGTTTGATGAGTTTTAGGAAAGTAATTATTTAAAATATTTTTAAACAGCAATATCACACCTTTCGATGCAACAATTAAACAAGTTTGTTGATTGCAAATTGACCAAAAACAAGAATTGCAATGTACTGGACGAGTGTAACATCTTGTGTGTGTAACATCTCAAAAAATGTTTTCAGTAGGTCTGATTTTATAATTGGTGAACTTTGGAAGCATTTATGCAATCATAATCCGAATCGAAGATGGTTTTAAGCGTCAAAAAGCAAATTGTCTCTTTGCAAATTGTTTGTCTCTTTGCTATCTTCATGCCTTAAGCACTTATCTCACATCTCAACTCCATCGCCTTTCGAACCCAAAAGCACTTGCAAATTGTACAACACCGTGCTCAAAACTGTTGAAGGAGCTCTTTTGAACCTTACCTTCACCATCGTCAATAAGTCCCCAAAAACGCCTGGATAAAGAAAGCAGTGAAGAAACTGACCCGCCAGAGCAACTGGATGGTATGCCATCCGGCACCCATTTTGCCAGTAACTCTCCTTTCCAGACATTGAAGTACTTAACAATCTCCCCCCATCGCCTAGCGACAACTCGCCCAACCAACCATGGGAAGAAAGTGATGGGATGGAGTTTTAGTTCAGCATTTCAGTTGAAATGCCACCTTTTGACATGTTGACAATCTGCTGGTCGATCTGCATTTAACCCAGTTACAAGGGCCCAATGCTCGCGTACGGAGGCTAGCAGGCTAGCTCATCCTCTTTCACCAATGCTGCACAGAAAAAAGGCGACCGTACGCGTACCGCATGATGATGGATGATGCCATTAAACTTCCGACTCCCGAGCACAGGCGTTGGCCTATATACGGTACACCACAACGGCCGCATCCCCGACCCGTTGGGCCCCTGGCGGTACCGGTTGAGACACAGAGAGCGAGAGAGAGAGAGAGAGAGAGAGAGAGAGAGAGAGAGAGAGAGAGAGAGAGAGAGAGTAGAAATTTCGGCACATCGGCTTATTTGCAAGCTTCGCTCGCTTGCGGTGCTCTGGTGGTAATGCTAAAATCGTTTGGTTCGACATATTTAGCATGCTTATTATAGCAGCGCAGGCAATGAGGCGTGCGAAGTGGCAATAAATTCAAATTCAACCAGAGCGTTTGACAAGAGTGCAAAACCCCTGGGAGCTAGTTAAATTGAAGATTTGGGAGTGATAGTAAGGTAACGCATAGGTTAAAGTGTGAAGCTATTGAACAAGAAAAGTGTGATTTGTTGTACCAATCGTAGTAAATACAGGATTTAAGAAGCTCAGCAATTGAGAAACAATAAACGACTTAAGTATTTTTTTTAAATTATTTAAAAATATTTAAAATAAATTCCATTCGGTCCACAACATCTTAAATTAACTCTACACAATATCTCCCTCTCCCTGTCACTACTTCTCCTGCAACGAACCACTTCATCCGTCGCAGGCAATACACGATCGCGCTGCATTGCATAATGCTCCAGGGGGGTTTTACGACCCTCAGAGCCCGCTAATCTTGCGCAAATCGCTCAAAAACATTTACGCCCGCTCCTCGGGAAAGGGTAGCGGAGCTAGCCTGTTGGCCCAGCCGATTTGCTTTCTTTCTGTGTGTTTCGAGCGAGCAAATCACCGCACCACGCGCTGGTGGTGCGCGCGTGCTGCCCGTCCGGCTGCGCTTCGCGTGTGCGCGCGTCCGGCGCGCCAGGTTTGATGGTTGTAAACATTATCTCCCGGCCTCTACATCTTGATGCTGTGCCGCCGTCGCGGCAGTAATTTACAGCGCCGCGGCTGCCTTGACTGCCCTTCCTCATTTCGTCCGCTGCGCTTTTGGGGCATAGCGCCTGCCGGAGCAAGACACTTGGAGGAAGTAATGCCCAAGGATGAAAGTAAAGTTCTTTCGCGCAAGTGATAGCTTATGGGGAAGGGAGTGAAAAAACAGCCTGAATACCAGTCATCAGATTGTTGGGTTGATGTGCAGTTTTTCTTCTTGCCACTTGCTCAATGGTTATGTTACTTACACAAAAAGTTCGATGCTCTTTTGCTGCTTTCAGGCAGCAAAAACAAAGGGCGAAAATGGCTAAATTGCTGCCTATGCATGGAAAAGCGGATGCATAAAATATTGCAACGTTTTTTTGTGTAAGTGGTTGTTCACCAGATATTGATTGTATCGGCGAACGGATGATGAAGAAATAGAACAGGAAGCGAAAGAACAACAAAACAGGAAAGTGTAATGATGCTAGAGCAATGATTCAAGGACAAAAAAGGTTTAAAATAGCTGACCCTCCGCTTTGATCTATCCTCTGATGCATCACGAGAAGTAGTCTTCATTCGAATGTGAAGATATCTGCTTAAAAACATAATTTTACACGCACCATATAAGTGATCCGAAGCTGAAATTTGAGTCTCACAAGAAGAACAAACTATCACATTCTTGACATTGACTCGAATGCACGATGATATTGAATTTGGTAGATTCTATTTTAATACAAAAACTTCCGAAATGGCAGTGTACCTTGAAGTCCAATGGAGCCTTTATGTGTGTTACACTGTAAAACCCCTCCCAACCCGATCACTTTCACGATGATGCCATTCACGGTAGATTGTATTACACGCGCGTGCATCATCCTGTTGCCAAAAGCGTCAACGTCTCCCCCAACAAAACGGAAGCGCACTGACAGATGCGAGCCGTTGCCCTTGCAAGATTTTGCAACTGACGTTGACGAGGCGGCGTTTGCGGCCATTCAGTTCAAGGTGACAAGTCGTGCGGATTGAACCCCATCCTCTTCTTACCACGATGCGCGCTCCACTTCCGAGCACCCCAACCGAGGACGCAAGTAACACATTTAGGGAAGTTTACAACCCACACCACTCCCGCGCATCCAGCAGCGACTGCCAAAACCGTAATCCCGCCGGACCTCTCCGGACCGCCTTCAGCGAGGTGGGGAGGTGCGCCTGTGTGTGTGGGCCACCACCATTTGTCAGCAATTTGTCGCTGCCATGTCGCAGCTAGATGGACACGCGCGCAATTGCAGTCGCACTTTAAAACGAACAGCAGTAGCAACAGCAACAACAGAACGCTCTCCCAAACGAAAACCGGCTGGACACGGAGCTGACGGGGAGCCGCCCTAGGCCCTAGACCCCTAGGTAGGCGGAATGGAGCCGAATGCGCAACAAGCCGCACACAAGGCGTAACGTTTGGCACAGTGTCAAGGTCGGCGGCGATTACACTCCGATGCGCTGGTCTCGCATGTGGCCCTTGGCGGCTCACGGTACACGGCCAGTCTCGGCATGTAAACATCCAGACCAGAGGGAGCGTAAAAAGGGCCCAAAAACAACACGGTCCATGTGGGCAGGCGGCCCGAATGGGATACAGGATGCGGCGCTTACAGGGCAGGGTACACACCGGCAAGCGCACAGCTGTCCGGATTTCTATGGAGCCGTTTGCTTAGACAGCCAAAACATCGCTCAAACAAAAAAAAGGGCGACTTGCGCTTAGGATTTCATGCAGGCGCTAAAAATAAGCACTATTGCTTGGCCGTTGTGCAAGTACGGCGTGCAGCGGATGCAGCTGTTCTGATGCGGGGGCACCCGGACGAGAAAGCATGGGCAGGTATTTTTGTGTGTTACCGTCTCTCTCTCTCTTTCTGTCGGTTAGACGGTCAACATGGAAAGCAAACATTGTGGTGGCCTTGAAAATAAATTGGCACCGATGGCTGGATGTCACGAGGAGCTTAGGCTATTTGAATGATGATATTTTTGAAACAGTTGAAGTGATTTGAAATCGACTAAAAATTTGCTAGTAGCCATAGAAAAGAAACAAAACAAAATTACCGACAATCTTTGATAATGGAAATAAATACCTTTACTAAGGTTTAAAAAATGTATGATAAAATTCATCATAAATATTAAACAATAATGAGAAACGTAAGGTTCATCGCGTTCAATCGTTAACGTTAATAGTTTGTTTTAATTGTAAACGTTTTTTTACAGCAGTAAAATGTCATGCAAGACAGCAAACCAAACAATAATATGGCGAACAGCGCACAAATATTAAATCAAACAATTTTGCAATACCATCATGTAAAAATATTTAAAAAAAAAACAAGAATGGGTAAATAGCAGAACAGCTTACTCTGGTGAGATGAAAAATATACTAATGATCCAAAAGTAAAATAAAGTTCATGATGTAGTAAATAAAACTAGGTGTTAATAAATATTGACGATCGATCTGCTAGCTCTGTTTGATTTCCCGTGAATCCGGATAGAGGAGTCTATTCTCGTGATCTCGTGTGGAATAGTCATCAATCACAATCAAAATTTTAGATTCCATTAAACCAAGAAATTAAACCAAGCTGCTCATAAAAACGCTTGTGTTTTGATTAATTAGCATATTCCTGACGCATTAATGAGTCCTGTTGCAGCACTAAGGATTCTAAGGTAAGACTTTTAAAGCCTAAAACTAACTAGAAGTAACTAGGAAGTACAATTAGAAGTCCTAAACTCTAAAATCAGCAAAAGTTCCGAAGAATACATGAAAACAAATAATGGAAAATTATTTTCAAAAAACTATTTTCAAAACATTGAAACAAAGAAATATTCCTACAATAATGGATGCTTTCAAAATGTGCACAGAAATAAATCATACATCAAAGGATAATAAAAAAATGTGCTACATCACATAGAATACAGCTAGAAATGTCAAGTTTTAAGTGTTTGTCACAATAAATGGCAAACAAATATGAATAATATCGTTATTCTAGTAGCAACGGGCAAAAACGAGAAATGTTTAACGACTTTTAATTTTTAACTCGAACTTTGGAGACTTTGTTTTCTTTTTTTCTATTTACATCAGAGAATCAGCGTTTAGAATTAAAAGTGAATGAATTCAGAATATGTAAATCAGCAAAACAAACACATTCTGCGTCTTGAAATCAAATCGAATAGAAGGAGTTGTGTAACAACACTACGTTTGCAACTGCTTGTTACCACGTTCTTCTCCCATGTAACTATGGACGCGTTTTTGAACGCTTTTGCCGGCGCCATTGTGTCGTATGCAAAAAAAACAAACATGACACAAAATGATGAACGGCTAAGCCGTGGTCCCCACACACGTACGCGTGATCGAAGCCCTCCTCAATCGAATCGAATTTTGCATTCTCCGTTCGATCGTATGACGATTGCGGCAAAAATTAATTAATCTTCGATCAGCAGCGCCAAGAGCTAGCAGCAGCAGCAGCAGTAAAAAATGCACATACTGAAAACTAGCAACAACGGTCTAACAGCTCCACACCACTGTGTTTGATACTTTGCACCCAGGTGGAATCGTGCTCACTTCACGCCCCTGGACTCGTAGCGCGGCTGGCTGGCTTGGAATGCAACTGCAACGTGCAGTTGCCGTTTCTGGCAAAGTGCAAAACCCGTCGCACCCGTCGCCCAAATCGCCAACGCCGTCGAAAACCCATAAATCAATGCTGCACCGCCACCATTAGGGGTCACGCGGCTCCGTCGGGCTCGCCTTTCCCTCCTGCGGTGGATGCACCGGTGCAATTCTTCACTGCAGCAGCAGCAGCAGCAAAGAATGATCAAGTTGAAGAATAGGAAAGGTACCTTCATCCAGACGGAAAAACAAAACCCCATGATGAACCCGTTTTATTGGCGGGGTTGGGAAAATACTTTCGCGCGCAGATAAATTACCTTCACCGTGGTCAATAACGGCAATTAGCAGCATAATCAGCAGCGTCAGCTTCGCCGGCCCGTCGCTGGTCGGAACCATTTTGCCGCTGGCCGCTGCCACGCCACGACCTGCCGGCCGGTCACTGCGCCGGGGCGGCTGGGCGGTACGGGGCGCTAGTGCGAGCGCGCAGATCGGTGCATGGTCGCTGCCGGAACCGCTGCCGGATGGTCGATGCACTTCGGCCGATTGGATGCTCATTTTCGGTTGGTTCGAAGCGAAGGAAGCGCATCTTTCGTCGCGAGTCACTGCCGGCCGCGCAACGAACACTGCAGCAGCAGCATTTGCGGTGGGTGCTTTGGTGGGCGCGGCGGTAACACGTTGCTTTTCTATTGCGGTTCACAACACTGCCATGAGCTGCCTGCAGATCAATAGTACCATGCACTGTCGTTGTCTAGAAATAGAAGAAACATTAAACGGTTGTTAGTAGGATCGTGAGAGAAAATTAAAGTAAATAGTGTAACACTCAGAATCAAGTTGAGTTGTCTCGGCAACGGCAACGACAAGCTGTTGACAAACCTGTCATATTTGGCAAATTAGCGATCCAACGAAGCCAAGCTTTTTATCTTTAGGTGTGCGAATAAAACTGCCAAATCATTGTACTAAACTGCCAACTCGATGAGTGACAGTCGGAATCCAATAGTTGAAAATATTCTTACTAGTTTTCCATCACTCACGCAAGCTAAACCACCGTCACTGGAAAGGAGCAGTGAATGGCGTAATATCTATGATAGTAACAAGAGCTTAGAAAAAAATAGTAAACAGTAAAAATTTAATTTGAATTATAGAAGATCGCGAGAGGCAATTTAAATTATAAAACAAATCATTTAAAACATTTAAAATCTAAGCATTTTATTTAGGCTAAAATTGTCATTACGAGTTGCATCAACTACGATTGAATGAACAGTTGAAACGTTTAGCCAATAGTTCATAAAAAAGGCAGGTCAGTATGGCCCAGTTTTCTGTAAAAAAAAGCTTAAACCTCAAGAACAATCTAGCAGCGATTCATTTTTTTAAGCACTAGCAAATTTACAACAATAAATAGTGGTCATGCTATCGAACTTCAACTAGCGAGTTCAGGATAAAGAAGCAAAACAATAGACCGTCCCAACAGCTTGGTTTGAATGGGATACATGTTTGCAAAACAATCACAGCCAGTAGTCAACTAAAAACTTGGTTATGCTAATTTTGTAGCATTTTTCTTTTTTTAAGGTAGAGAATGTGTTTCGCAAAATAGCTGATAGTGAAACTGAATGCATATTGGAAGCTATTGATGTGTGAGAATTTACTGGTTTTTACAGTGTATTAAGGAATTTCATGTGCTGTTGTGCATTGTTCTACTGAAGAATGGCAACGTTTTCACTTTCGTTTGACGTTTTTATTTACTTTTTTAGTTGTTTTTAGACATTCAAATACATAATTGCTATTGTTTCGTTTTCTTTTCATTAAAAAAAAACTAAACGATCTTCAAAAGATATTTAAACCTCGATCATACCTCAATTGGAATACAATCCCATTTGATTTTTTACTCCTTTAGTGTACGTTGCTGATTTTTCCCGTTTTTCTCTCTCGCTCTTTCCCAAGATCATTGCGTCTTTTCCAACTGGGTCAAACGTTTGGCGCTATTTTTGCGCACTCCTATTATGCTACCACGCTGCCAGCTCCACCCGCATATGAACACCGCTCGCCGCTCGCCGCCAGCATTGCTGCGGCATGTATTATTCATCTTTAATTCCGTCCTCCCTTTTTGCATGCCTCAGATCCGATCGGGTTCGGTCTTCGTTGTGGCCGGTGGAGCAATTCCTGCACGGGTGTCATATTTTGTCCGCCCGTACCCCGCCGTGCGTGCAGAATTATTGAACGTGCTTTGTGCGCTGCACTGCGCTCGGCTAAAAATAAAAGACCCCCCCCCCCCCCTGAATACCCGAAACAATCCCCAGCGCACTAGCGGGTTGACAAGTGTGTTAATAAGCCGCCCAATACAGCCGCCCCGCGTGCGGACGTTTCAGCGCTACGATAAATCATCGCTACTCTGCCGCGCACAAACAGCCACAACAGGTTGCCTCCCAGAGTGAGTCCTGTGCGCGTGAGAATTGTGTGCGACCAGACTCGCGAGCGTGTAGCGCAAAACTGTTCGCGTGCTCATCGAACACGCGGGGACACCGCGTGCGTAGGTTTGTAACGGATCGCAGCCCGTTCTTTAGTGCATCTTAAGTGCAGTTTTACGATCACGGGTGTGAATATTGGCAACGTGTTACATTCCCGCGTGCATGTAGCCGTTGAACCCCGCTGTCGCTGGGCGAACAGTACCCGTACAGCGGTGACTTACTATTGCAGTGTGCCGGGTAAGCAGACGGTGGTACAGCACCAGCAATCGTTTGTAGAAGTGTGTTATTGCTTCCTTGTGTGACTGTTTGGTTTTTGTTTTTGTTTTTTGTTTTTTTTTTTGTTAAATTGTTTTGAAGTATTATCTTTTAAAAGCAACACACAGTTTTTGCAAGAGTACAATGAACTTAACCGACTGTAAGTACATTCTCCATCATACACATTTAATTTAACACATTCCTTTCCAAGGAGAGGTAGCTATAAAATGCAAATTAACAATAAAACAAGAACAGATGGAACCGAAAAGCGATGAAGCAAGCATGCGAATGATTTGTGATGGTAATAAAAACTGACATTGTAGGGTCTGTAAATTGCTACAATGCAAAGGCAGTAGATGCGATTGAATTATACAACCTTCTTAGCGCGGTAATGTATATTAAACTCAGCCTAAATACTGCTATTTGACAGAGACTGTAGGCATCATAAAGTTCATAAAAGAGTGGAAAGAATGTTGAGCCATACCATTGCCCATTCTACCACATCACTCGATTAATGTAATCCGATACTCCTCCTCCCCATTGCTATGGAATGGATCCCTGTGGTTACTGGAAAGCCTCTGTCCTCTGTCCTCAATGCCAATTTTGATCGATTTTTTTTTTTTCAAATATATATTTTGCATCCCAACTCTCTTCGTTAGGCGATTAGTTTGGGAATACTACAGCCTTGCTCACCGTACGATCATCGTCCATTCATCGTAAGCTTCCGGCCGCCGAGGAGGCAACCGCGCGTGAGCCGCCTCAAGCTACGATCGCTCGCTTACAACCTCACAGGCCGGCTTTCGGCTTAGCGTTGTAATCTAATACGCAGCATGCCATGTGACGATGGGAAGCGTTAGCGGTATGCAACAAAATACGACCCTTGGCTCCCTCCCCTGGCCGCTCCCGAAATTGTGAATACCATTTGCAGCGGCGTTCGTTGCAATTGCAGCGTGAGGCAAAGCGGGACCGGCTGTAAATCCGTTCTTGACGAGCCTTCGGCGTCCCGCGGAATGTGCAGTGCACTGGGGGGAGGGCGGAGTAGGCCCTATGTTTCGGTGGTGGAACGTTACGTGTGTGTGCGTAAATGCACTCGTGGTGTGTATGGCAAACGGCATGCTGCCGGAATGGAAGCGACCGCCGCAGAATGGGGACAAAAACAAACCAGCGCGGAACGGTCTGGTAATCCAGAAACCTACATTTTTGCTGCCGTGCCGTGTCTGTTTTGCTGTTGCTGTGTTACTGTACCGGCTACCACCATCCATTTCTGGCATTTTTGTTCTTGCCTCATTCTAAACCGAACGCTGTATACCATGCACCATGGAAGACCAGATTTGTTGGCCTGCTTGATCAATGGGGTGGGAAATGGGTTTGGTTTTTATGCCGAAGGAAGTTTATTTTGTTTTTTTTTTCAATGCATTTTTTTTTTTTACTTTTGTATGATAAACATTGGACAAATGTGAAGGTTTGGACAGGTCAGTTAAGAAGTGTAACAATAATAATTCAATTAGGCAAGTAAGCAGTTGTGGATGCTTGTTGAAGAAAACCCCGAATGGTCGTTAATGGTCATTCATTGGGTCTTTTACTCATGGGGAAAAAACAACAAACAAATCGAAACGTCTTCCAGTGAAAAATACAAACCAAAACAGCGACCTAGCCGTGACAAAAAAAGGGGCGACCAACCGCATCACAAGTTTATTGAAACTCTGGAGCGCCAAACCCCTAAAAAAATGCAAAATTTAAAAAAAACACATGTCCACCCAAAGTAAGGCAAAGTTTGTCGACCGAAAGGCGACCGTTTCAAAGTCCCCGAAAAGCACGTTCTGGCGCTGGGTGGGGGGGCCAAAACCGCACACCTGCATCGCACCCATCCACCCGGACCGAAACCGCGGTGTAACCGAGAGTTGCACTCGACGAAAGACGACCAGCGAGCGAGCGAACCGCGTCGTTTGATGACGGCACCCCGAGAACTGCAACTGCAACTTGCAATTCAATTAAAAACTTCAATCAAACTGAATGCATTTTTGACAAGATCGGGTCAGCGCTGGTCGGGACACCGCGGCCGTCCTTGCCGCACCGCCATCCGATCCCTCTCCAGTTCCCCGATCGTTGCATGCGCTAGATATGCAAAAGCGTCAAGCCACGACGGCGGCGGTACCCGCAGGCGATGGCCGTGTTCCAGCAAAATATTGCATTTTTATGGAATGTGTGAGAGACAGAGGGACAGAGAGGGGGAGTATGTGTGTGTTTTACGCTGCTAAATAAGTTGTTTTATCTAAGCAGATAAAGGCGTGGATACTGGTGCGAGCGGTAGCTTTTTAAGCGATTATAATTTATTGATACACTTAGCCACTTCGGCTGGCACTGGTCGCTACTTTGGTGGGATTGAGTTTGTGTGTGAAACACTAGCGTTGCTTTAGATGCATTTTTATTCTTCTTCTTCTTATCTGTCTTCTCATACATCTCGCCGTTTATGTTGCACACCGCACCGAGGGGTAGTTTTTAGTGCATTTGAAAGGAGTTCGTTTTTGTGTTTATTTTAAGTGCTCGAAATCAAATGCAGCATAAATTATTTTTTTACACCACTCGCAGGGTAATATTTCACGCCTCCGGGAGGTGCTGGCTGGGTTGGCTGGGCTCTCCAACGGCCGCAAACCTCACATCCCAAAGTGGAGTGAATTATCTGGTACCGTTTTGCTTACATTCCTTGCCACGTGCGTTTGGGGGGTTTTTTCTTAATATTTTTGCATGCTCTTCCCCTCACTTTTCTTTTCATTTTCCCTATGTTCAGCAGCAAAAAATAAAAAAAACACATACACACACACACACACACACACTCACACACACACACACACACACAAACGGACGCTTCCAACGCGTCCATGGGAAAGACGCGTATCTGAAAATCTCGCATCAGATTGTGTTTTGACGATTGTCTCTCCTTGGAATGCGTCGCAGCATTCGTCGCGAACCAGCAAAACACACACACACACACACCGGCGGTTTGCAGGAGTACACAGCGGAGCACGAGAGCACAAAACTGCAGCCGAGACGAGATTTGTGCCGGAATGCAAAACAAAAGCACAAACATTTGAAGGTGGAAGTGAATAGAATGCATGGAAACGAACAAAACAACAACAAAAAATGAGAAAAACATGCCTAGAAAACAGGCAAGCAAACGGTACAACCACAACAACATTAAAGGGGGTTAGGAGAGAGAGAGAAAAAACGCCACCAATCCTACCACACATACACACACACACATGGGAAATGGATTTCGCATATTTATATATTTATAAATAACAGCTTCACGGTTGGACATCTGATCCGAACGCGTAGCCTTAGCGGGCAGGGTGGTGGTGGTGGCCCGACCGACTGCCGGAATGTGTCACCAGATGTCTCCATGGGGGGGGAGCCGTGCCCATAACCTACGCAATGTTGCGCATTGTTGCGGGGGTGGCAAGGGGGGAGAGCGATTCCAAAATACCCCAAAAAAGTTTAAATTGTTGCCGTCCCGTTCCTCGCACAGTCACACATTTGTTTCTAATTATGTTGCCCGCCAGGCCTTTAGACGGTCCTACGCACGGTTCGCAGTAGTAGTTCGCTAGTTTGTATGATTTCAGCGCTCCCCCTTCACACACGCACTGCCAGGGACTGGGTTGAATGAACGCACTGCCTGCCTGCCTGCCATCGCGCACTTCCTGCTCCGCCGCCGGTGAGATGCTTAATGATGAACACAATAGCGTTCAAAAATGTTTGATGAAGACAAAAAAAAAAGGGCATTAAGGGCCCACCTTCCCTTCCAGGTCAGTTCGTAGGCTCTAATTTTGTGCTCGGTTCGCTTAAGCCTGGGCTTGCTTGCCTCTACGCGACCACATGTGCGACGGCCAGCTTTGCTAGGGGACTATCACACACTTGTTAATAGTTTGTCTTGTTTCGCGTTCGTTACGCGTAGAGCAGCACAGCATTTGTTGCTGTTGGTTTGGTTTGTTGTTTTTTTTTCTGGTCTGTTTTTGTGTCAATTCCATTCCGTTCACGGGGGGCCACTCGGGGGCCAGCCAATGCAGCTGGGCAGCGCAAACAAACGCAAAATTCTTCAAGACTACCCCATCACCCCGAAACACTAACCCGTTGGTGTCGTTGGTTGGTCGCCAAAGTGACGACGACGCGCACCAGACGACCAGAGCGCGCAAGGAGAAGGAGTAGAAAAAATACCCGTCACAAACGCTCACACAAGTCACAATTGTTACCGAGAAGAAGAAGAGCCAAAAAGCAGGCAAGCAGACTTGCCAAAAAATGTCCAACTCAACTCGACAAAAAAAAAACCCCCGAAAAAAAACAACCTACAACGTAAAACCGACGCTTAGGCAAACAAATGTAACCGCATGTTGGCGGTCGAGCGCGATGCGTTCATGTCACGACACAATCGCGACTGTTGCTGCTGCTGAGTGGCAATTTCTTCCCGCGTTTGCATAAAACTCCAACCTGCAGGTCCTGTGCGCCAAGGGAGAGAAGATACAAGCGAGAGACAAAAAAAAAGCACCAAACCGCTGAAACTGCACAACCAAACCGTGAGTGGACAAAACGTGCACATACACACACACTCTGTACTGGGTCGTTCGTTTTCTGCTCAAATAACACTCGCAACATCCACCCACCTTTTGTCATTGAGGGTTAAATTGCAGTAAGTAAAGGGAAGAGGAGAACAAAAAACAAAACAACAACAACAGAAAAAACATCAAAAACAGTCGAAAAACGCAACTCAACCCATAACACATGTAAATTGTTTTAAACTGACACAGATACCAAACATACACGCACACATGTTCCGAAACAGAGCAACAAATAGAGAACAAAACAAAAAAATAAGTATAACCAAATCATCCAACAACTTCAAAAATAAAACCAATCCAATAAGCCCATGAAAACCCGAAAAAAAGGCTGTCAACAAGCAACGACCAATTGGATTCGCTTCGGAGTGGAACCTATTGGAATGTTAGTTTTTGTTCACTTCGAGGGCGATGTTCTACTTTTTTTACATATTTTTTTGTCTACACATGTAAGCCTATCAGCAAAAAAATGATTAAAATTTTGTTTAGCTACGCTAAATGGCTTAAGTTGTTCGAAAAAGTAGCATTGCTCATCAATGCTGCCACACAATTGGACTCTAATTGGCAAACTCGACCAAAAAATCATAGCAAAGGGGCAAACCTTATTGGAGGTTTAATTCGATTTTTAAAATCCACTGGAGAGGATTCTCCCGCTTGGCCACTAACCTGTTGGTTTTGAGAGTTTTTTGGCACCCTTTTCTTGACGCCTCACTTGCACTGCACAAAGACAAAAATTTGGTAGAACACACTTTTGCCTACACTTCAGCACCAATTCACCGTAGCATCAAACTTCCGTACAATCTTTAAACACAACGACAATACCGCGGAACGCACTTTACGCTCGCTAGGAGCAACAAATTACCGAAAAAAAAACAGCACCACTCAATTCAAACGTTTAGCTTGGATGTACTTTCAGATGAAGCTTCTCTTCACAATTTGCAACATTTTCCCTATCTTTTTTCCCTCGATTCACTGTGTCGATTGATTGGTGCACTTGCGTTCGCTACGTCTTCACCGTAAGCACGTGGCTGCTGTTGTTGTTTATTTTCCCCTACAGAGCACAACTGCGAAAGCTTTAGCGTGTTTCGCGATCGCAGAGCAACTGACTGGCATGCCGCTCACGATCCACGGGAACCCTTGCCCGAAACCCTTTTCCTTTCGGCAACCCGTTCGGGGGGATGTTGTGTGTGGCACAGTTGTGGCGGTGCTGGACAGTGTCAGGGCGCCTTGTTGCTTCGTCACTCGGGACGGCGCCTGGTCGATCGGTGGTTGCAATAGAACGAAATTTCAGCGATCGAACGTTGGATGAAACGAATTAGAAAACTTTACGAAACATTAATTTTTGCACAAAAATATTTAATTTTGTTTTTAACTAAAAAAAAAAACAAGCACCACTTAATGCAAACACGCGTCACTGTTTTGCGTCGCACGAGTTTTTCCCGTGTGTAAACGAAGTGCCAGAGACAGCGTGGAGCAGCAGCAGCAGCAGAATTCGCTCTCGGAGGGGGCCGCACACGCGAGATTAACACACGGACGGTCGAGGAAAAACTGTGCGATTACTGCCAGGGTAGCGCGCTAAAAGAATCAACAGTGCCGACTGCCGCTTCTGCCAACCGCTGCCCCGCGGGGCGCCCCTACTCCCTGCTGCTGCTGCTGCTGCTGCTCTCGTGTCCCCGGCTCGTCAACCTGCGCTCTTTGCCCCTTCGCGCGGCCTCCCGGCACCAATATCTCCCATCATCTGCCCGTCGTGCCCGTTTTCCGTGCCGTGTGGCTCTCTTTCTCCCGTTTGCGGCCGGTCTCCCGGTTTTGTGCGCTCACACAACGTTTCGTGCGCTCCGAGTCTGGCTGAGATCTTTCTTCCCGATCGTGCCGAGCGAACTCAACGCAGCAGCAGCAGCACCAGCACCCCATTTACTTCCCATTTCTGTATATGTGTGTGTGTGTGTGCCCACCCCCTCCCACGATGCTACATGGTACATGGTGTCCCTTCTCCATCGCTCAGCACACCCTGCAACACACGCAGGATGCAGGTGTGGAATGCACTCTCGGTTGTGTGTGGGGGGTATAAAAGGGGATGATGGTGTGTTTTTTTCTCGCTTCTGTGCCTTTTTTTTATCCATGCGTCTGACTGAGTGTCGGCCGAAGCCACAGCATGAAGCCGAAGTAGCTGCAGTAGCGCTTAAGGAGAAGATTCCGCCGGTACAGTGGATGCCGTTTGAGTGAAACCACCTCGAAAAGAAGGTTGCCCGAAAGGATTTGTTGATTGAACAATTTTGGCCCGTGTTCGTTTCATCACTTTTTTAAATGAATTTTTTAAAAGTAGTGCTCATAGTGTTAGTAATGTGTCACTTATGGTTAATTGTTTACCACTTAGAAATTCGTTTTGCACTAAAATTATTTTGTTTTAAATCAACAATGCGAAAGTAATGGAAACAATTAATATTTTCAAATAAATCACCAACCCTTTTCACGAAAACCGAAGGATAGAGAGCACAGAATTGCACGTGTTTTACGGTTGATGACTAAACGTAGACTGCCTTTTTATTTTTGACAGGTCTTCCAGGTCACCAAAATGTGCAATATTCAAGGTGTGGACACATTTTAATTGACAGTCAACGTTCACGGTTGACATTTAGGTCCCAAATATGTCTACAATTTGCAAATTTTTCTGTATTTTATTTTATTTTATTTGTCCAAGGTTAGACATATTAGTTTTCCCTGGTTACTTCGTATAGCTTGTATACAAAATCGCTGCATTTTTACTACAACATTTCATAGTAATAAAAGAAGTTTAGTAATTTATTATATATTTCAGTATTTTATCAGTACACTTATCAGTAACATCGTTAATTAAAAGTCAAACAAACCTTCCCTAACTGCCGTTCTTTCTATTTCTTTTTCTTTACTTTTTGCATCACAATAGTGAATTGTCTAACGACCTAATCGGTCATGCCAGCTATTCAAAAAAAACTTAGTTAACTTATGATTTAGACAACGTTGGTACCGTAGGACACTTCAGCGGCTATCTAATGGAGTACCGGGCCACTCCATCGTTTCATATGACATCGTTTGATGCAATGTGTAACCATAGACAGGTTAAACCACTTTTTTTTGACAAAACACACTAAATAGAAAAATATCGGTTAAGTTGGAATGAAAGTAGTTTATCATCCATATCAAATACAAATATTTTATCCACTTAATTTTATCTAAACTTTTTCTTTGAACGTATTTTTTTTCAAATTCTATAAAGAAAACTTCTTTCTCCAACCAGTCCAAAAATCTACCCCTAATTAAACGGTCCCCACTGCTAGGGCACTCACGCACAGCTGACCGCACGCTGTACGTCGTGTTTTTGAGCGTCGGCCCGAAGTGGGCAAGCCACAGGTCGCTCAGTGGCCCGAACGCCGTACGCCCGCTCTCACCATTGTCGGCAGGACCGCCTGGAAGCTGCATCGCGCGAGAGCGCCAAAATGGCTAAATGGTACAGCTTCCACTTGATGCAAGGTGCGCTCGATCGATCACCATATCGCTCAATACGTGAAGATTACTGATTACTGATTGGCAGTGTCAGCACTGCACGAAAAGTAAAACAGTTCAAGGGGAGGATGAGAATTGTTGTTACAATTTTGATGATAAAATGATCAAATTTCAACTCAGTGCCAACAATCATTAGCACATCACATAAATAGGGCTATTCTTAAAATGCTAATTCGTCAATTCATGCTAACTAGCAATCTACAATGTAATGGGCATAGAATGTCCAAAAACATACCAAAAAAAGCCTTGTGTTTGCATGAACAATTTGCACTGACCTGACACTCACTCAAAGCATCGTTCGAAATCATCACTTAAGACCATCTTCTAATACCATTCCGCGAGCGCTTCCTCTTCCTAAGGTTCTATGCTAGAGCCGGACTTTGTCTCATATACTGTGTCGCCCTATTAAAGCTTGTCGCGGGAGGCAACCCATTGGCCGTTGTAGTAAAACCGCGCAGCATTAGCTCATAGGCAAACAGGTTACGAACAAGGTTAAGCACCTCCAAGACAGTTGCAGAGGGGTGGCGAGGAATGGGACGATGCGGTAGGATTTGGAGGAAGCTGCCCATACGATAACGCATGGTACGGTGTGTTAACGATCGTTAGCAAGCCTTTTGCCGGCCAAACCTGTTTCCAGCCACGGCTAGCAGCAGCACAGCGCACCCGAATTCGCGCCCCGCCAGCATACGTGTGTGGCATCTTCAGCGTGGACTATGCGATTCGATGACCATGCTCACACGAACAGACTGACCCATTGTGCGGCCCCAATGGCGTCTCTTCCGTGGCGGAAGAGGGTGGGCTGGAGCGGGCCCGAGTGGGGCTGCGTTGAAATGGTGTAGCTAGAAACGCAAAAAAGCGTTAGCGCTTGCCAAGGTGTGAGACGTTTAGGGAACGGGAAGAAAAGGAAGAATGATAAGAAATGCACGACAAAATCTGGTTTACTCGCTGAGAGGGGAAAAACCACCAGCCCTGAACTGTGTGGAATTTTGTAAGCCAAAAATATTTCAACCAGGCTCAGGCCACGCTGCTGAAGGGAAAGTGTTGTAATAGACCGTAAAATGGTGCAAAACGGTTGAAAAAGGAAACGTAAACACACGTAACAATAGTGGAAAGGAACGTGGTTTGATAAATGGATTGTAAAAAAAACAACAGAAATAGCGAAAGCGAAATAATTGCATGGTTCTGACACAACATCGGTGGAAGTTTCTAGACGTTTTCTTTGAGCTGTGGAACAAGCGTAGCATATATTAAAACGAAGCTACGAGGCATTTGAATATTATGTTCATGAATTCACAAATAATTCTTGGATTAAAAGCAATCGTAGTTTTCAAAAGTTCCTGTTAAACTGCTTTACTTTTATCAAAAAAACTACGTCCAACTGTTTTAATGGCTCACAGAAACTAATTTGGATTTTTGTATTGATAATTTTATATAATCCTATTATTATTTCGGCGAGTGATTTGGTCGATCCAGTGATCCAGTGAGTGATTTGTTTCATTTTGTTGAAGTAACCAGTGTGTAGACCCCTCTGGTACAAATGTGAGTGCCAGCCAAGTTCGTACATTGGCCGAGTCGTGAGTCGTGAGCTTTACACTTCGGCTCGAATGCAACAAACTGCACTGTTGTAACTGCACTTCTCTTGATGTGGGGGGAACAGATGCATTCGCGCAATACGGTATACATCTTATGCGACAGAGCAAAGAAGGATTTTCCATCAGTCCGAAGCATGTCGCGTGACGTTTTCCTCTCACACGTTTTGACCGATCATGATCTAACTGATGCTGGAGCAGCTGTGATTTGTCATTGGGAGTTCGGTGATAGGTATTGTTGAGACTGATTGTAAAATTTAGCTTCTCAATTCATGTTATCATGTTCATGTTAAAACATCAAAGATCCATTACGACTTTTAATTTGCATGAATCGGAAATTCGATTACAGTGACAAGGCAATTCCGTTCCGGTTGTTTATGGAGTTTTCACACACATTTATTTGGTGTAGTGAAGCAATAAATCAATGGCAATCATTAAAAGTTGAGTACTTTAGGAGCTGTATCTTATAGAAACACACCCAACGAGCTCATTCCAAATAAAAAAAAAACAGATTTCCCGTTTTGTTAATATTCCTACCTTCACACAGGCCTTAAGTCCATCCATCATTACGAACGTACAGCCAAACGATTGAATGCAGGCAAAGATGCACTCTCCCCCGACGTACTCGGCTGACACTATCCGTGGTCAGCTTCACGTGTTTGTGTTTTCTCTAGCCTCTCGTTCCGCTGCTGTGTTTGGAGAATTCGCCAGCGAAGGAATGTGCCAACCCATCGAAACTGTTTATGCGACCTCACGGTGCAACGGTACTTCTTCGCAAGTACTTTACTGGCTCGACGGTGGTGGGTTGCACAATAAATGAGTTTATCTTTATGTTGTTGATGAGAGTTGAAGAAAAAAGAATGAAGCGGCTTTGTTGTTTTTACACAAACTGTTTTTTAATTTTTACTATAATCCTGACTATTTGGATGTCTTACAGACTATCCTAGACATAGTTTATGTTGCAGATAGCCAAGTCAATTAATGAGTCTGAAATGTGCTCTATAACTTTAGGACGCTTTGGTGTGTTCATAGCAGGAAATGCATGTTTTAATACGAAAAGTAACTTTAACAAACCACAAGCTAAACCACAAGGTTTAATCCTACTAATGCAGTTAACCGCTTATTCACCATAATGAGCCGTACCCCAAGGTGTGAAGCATCCACTAGCAAAGTAAACATCACGACGGATGTTGAAATAACACTCATCCCCGGCCATAAGGCGAATGACATCCCAGACTAACACATTGTGCCGGCAATATAAGATGAATGAAAAAAAAAACACAAAATGAGATAAATAAAACCACACCCTCGAACAGTTAAATTGTTTGCCCTGCTGCGTTGCAATATGTGTTGCTCTAAGCCCAAGACCCAACGATCAAACACACCATGCCAAACTGTCTGGCAAAACTACCACCGTCTGGGGGCTCGGCACCACCAAACGCAAAGTTTCTTCTTCCGGTGGCCACACTGATACGGATGACGAGCCTCCCTATTCGTAGAGGGTTTATCAACGGGGGTGAACGATATGGGGTTGTTTCAGCGTTCAACGTTACTCTTGTACACGCTTGCAGCTTCCAGACTAAACAAGCAGACGAACTAGTCATCGGATATCCGTTTCTGGTGTGAAGGTGGAACTCGCGATCGTGAACTTGAAAGTGCTTGAACTACCAGTCTAGTCTAGGGTGAGAAGGTTCAGGGCAGATGGACACCGTCACGATGAGCTAGACTTTTTTTTCTGAAGGGGGCTTGTCTCGCCCTACTCTACGCCTCTGGACCGTGATCGTACGCAAAGCGAGCATTGCCGACATGACGCATGCGATATTTAGCATCCGACAAACCGGACAACCGGGGAAGGTAGTCTAGCGTTTTAGCTCGAAGCGGTTACAAACCGAACCAAAACCAAAAGAATACAAAAAAAAAGATGCTTAAGCTTTCATTTCCCACACCGCACACGGAGCATACGTTCTGCTATGTTAGCAGCAATTCGGTCGTTTGCTGATGCTCAAGCCCTCACGACTTGCGTACCCGTACGGCGGGTACGGCGGTGCCCACGGCGGACGATGCCTATCTGTTATTTAGTCTGCTAGAATCAACAAATCCCGCACCGCACACACGGCGTGGAATGTTGTGTAAGGGCATGGTTTGGCGCGACGAGTCACCGCGTGTTTGCCGGCACCGGAGGCTGGCTGAGTGTGCAGCGCAGCACAAGATGGTTGATAAACTGATCGCGAGCAGCATGCGACTAGGGAGCGGCTGGAGCAGAAGCGACAAGGCGAGTGAGGCCGCGTCGGCCACATTATGCACCGGTGCGATCTCGACCGCGGGAGGGCTTGGACACGCGCGAAGCAGACCCAGATTCGCGCAGTTCAATGTGCTGACGTTCGTTGCCACCGAATGTGCACCGTGCGGCACATTTGTGGTCGATTTGGTGAAGATCACGGGGTATTGTGATTGGTGGATTGGGAAAGAAAAAAGACCTTAAAAACATATCAATTGATCTTAGGTGTTATGCATCTGGAAATAAACAATCAAAGGTTAAATCCTTTCTAATGTTCTCTGAAGAGGGCACATATTCTTGAGCCTTTGCCACATGCCTACGAAACTTGGGGAACATTAAACAGCTATTTTGCATTTTGAATAACTTCTAGAAGGGCTCTCGAAAGGAAGATACTCAAAAATATTGTAGGCCTCGAATGCGTGAAAGAAAAATAGATGTGTTCACCTAACTCAAGTGGATACGTCATAAATTAGGAAGACTAGCTCGTAAAGCACTTACGTGATATAAATCCCGCAGATTTCTAAGATCATGCGCTAATGAATCTGCTAAAAACGTAAGAGAAAAATTCCTAAGAGACAACAGCAATTAACTGTAAGCAGTTTAGAATTATGATATTCTTAGAATAATAATGATAATGGTCGTGGGATATTAGTTCTTAGTTTTGATAAATTCCTATTTTGAAAATTACAGCTTAAATAACAATCGAAACACTCTAAAAATATTTCCAGTTTTCATTACGCTTGCGGGTTATGAATGGAACCAAAAAGTATTTACCCAACAAGCTCCTCCAGACACTGTTAATTATTGTCTATATGGCCTAGAAAAGGACAATAAATTTTAAACACAACAAAAAACCCTGAAACCTTGAGGTCAAACGAAACAAACCAAGAGACTGTGCATTACTTTTGGCTCTTATGCGGCTCTCCGTTGCATTCCGTCTAGGCGGCGGAAAGTGCAAACATTTTTCATCGAAATGCTAACATTCTGCCGCCGCTAACTGCTTAACAACTGCAATGTACATGGGTACACAAAATGCAGCAACATGGACACAAATCTCGCAAAGCACAACAAACGGCCGCGTTTCACGGTAACATGTTCTTTATCGAGCCGAGCCAACGCACCTAATTGCAGGCGATAAATTGTCGAAGAACAATCCTGCTGGAAGCTATGGCTTCTGCTTTTCGGCTCCCCATCTCAAGGATCGGCCCGACGACTGCTTCCATACCGAGGAAGCTGTACGAATGGCAATGTTTAGGCTAACTTCCATTGTACATCGCTGCATTCGGCGCTTCCTTTCTTAGATTTATATTCACTTTGTCTAAAAGGCATAACCATTTTTGCTGCTTTTTTACCACGTTTTTAGTACTTCCTCTTCGGATGTGCATCAGCACAAGCCCGAATCGAAACCGCCCCATACAACTTGGCACTAACGCAACACAACGGCTTTGCGCGTGCTAAGCGAAAGTGATGAACATTATTATAGGTCTGACCGAAGAAAGAAATGTTGTTAATTTGTTTTAATTTAAAACTGCACTCTCATCGAAAAAACATTTGCGCTTAGAGTTCCGCGTTGCTGGAAAGGAAGAACAAAAAAGAAGCAACAACGCCCCTGGAGGAATGATCAATGCAGGCGAATCAGTCGTAGCAGCCAGTTACGGCGATCGTTTCGGCCCGACTCGGCCACGGATGGATTAAACAAAAATGGTCCAATTAAGACGATACCGGCGTTGTGATATCATTAATTTTAATCAAACCGCTCAATAGCAACTAAACGCCGAACGTATGTGGGAGGGTTGTCTGCTGCTCGCGGGAACGGTTGAATGGAGATCAGGTGAAGCAACTCAACAAGCACTTAGTGGGTGAAGACAGTGTGGCATTGATTATTCTTAAGTAATGGTCCATTTGGTACATGGAGAGAATAAATTGAAGGGATGGGGTCGATGCAAAGGGTATAGTGTACAGTATCGACACAAGTAACGAACAAAAAGGTATGCCATAGTATAATAGTTACAAAAAATCATACGCGTTTATGTAATGAATGACAATAATTGTATCAATTTGTATTGTGTTGTTTGAGAAATTATATCCACCCCAGTGTGATGCAGCAGTAGAGTAGTAGTGTAGACGGTAAAACGCTTCATAAGTCCTCCAAGAGCCGTTTGTAATATGATACATAATTTCAGCACTAAGGTGGTAATTAACTGTTCTACAATAACTTTTGGTGATACCGCTGGTATTACACTGGTGACGTAGATTCAGTAAATTGGAGGTAAATGAATTTACTTTTCAACGATGATAGATATGGTAAGCAATGTAGCAAAAAATGTTAAAATGGACAACCAGAACGAAATTACGCGTAATTGAAGATCATTAGCAAGCAGTGCGGTAATTGAAACAAGCAAACCAAAATAAATAATTCATTCTAATTAACAAATTAAGTTTGCCCGAAACGTTACCAGCGACATCAAGTTTCATTACACCACACTAACCGCCACGACTCACGGTACAACTATGACAATGTCGCTGTACAAGTATAGATGATTTACACACGCATAAATACACACACACACACACTGCTCCTTGCAGGTGATAGAAACTCTAGCATCACTAGCGAACTGAACTGTGACGCTACATTCGTCTTTGCTGCTAATTAAAGCTCCTCAGAAAGCAGGTATGCATCGGAACAGCTCCACCGGGAGGAAAACATTATGGTGCGCCCACAGCCAACGTGCGCGCGCGCCCGCTCCTTTCATTCACACACACACACACACACACACCCGAAGATACTCTCTAGGGCCGACTGCTATAAATGGAAAACCTCTGGCCAAGTACGTGACAGTAATTATCGGGTACGCGCGATCGGTCTGGTGAAGTAATTAATTAAAAGCCGATATGATAATGCAGGGTTTTCACCTTCCCTTTTCGGGAGCTGATGATAAGCGGCAGGGCAAAAGGGGGGGGGGGAAGGGGGGAAGGTTCAATGGGGGGGGGATGCTGATTGGTACGGGCTGGAATGCACCATCAGCCGCACCAGCAACACCACCCTACGGTGTACACGCGGTGCAGAATCATTGCGCCGGAGAAGATGAAACACAAACCACGCTGGATCAATCACTACACCAAAGGTACAACGGTGGTATGTTTGCTGATCGACAAGACGCGGAGAGAGAGAGAGAGAGAGAGAGAGAGAGAGATGGCAGAAGCACTTACAAACTAAAACGGCTTAGTGTAACCGATCCAACGAGCAAAAGTGGATTAAAGTAATCGAGCGCTCTGGACACGATCGTGCGTGGAATGCATAACTGGCAAGTAGTGGGGCTTTGATAGTGCGGCGGTGCCTTCTACAGCATCGTCACACCATTTTCCGCACGGCGAGCCGCCGCGCAAATGATTTGCGAGCTGGAAAACTTTATCTAGCCGGTGCCTTTCGGATGCGTTCGCTGTAGATTAGTTTTTATCTACAAGCTCTTTTAACTGCACCACACTAGACCACACTCTCCAGCTATCGGCGTTTGATGTGTCGGTGCCGCGCGATGTGCAATGTTAATCGAAGCGACGGGTCGGCAATTTTTAAGACATGATACTCGATTAATGATTATTATACATCGTTGCCTACCAGGCGGTGGCTTATACGATTAAGGATAAGCCTCGCTTTGATTTCTCTGCGTGCGGCTGACGGATGATAAGTGGAGTGGATTGTTGCCCTGTTAAGCCTAGGCAAACTAGTTTCGAGATCGCAAATTGCACCCCCTTTTAATTGCCGACGGTATCGATACCGTTTCTTCACCAGGATGGTATGTGCACCACCTGTGGACGGCAAACGCGGGCCATCGATTATGGCGCTCGGAAACATTAATTGCTCAAATTAAATCAGTTTTAGTAAATAGCATTATTTGTGGTGCAGATCGTGCCGCAGGAAGGAGATATTAATGAGGATTACAAAACGGAGCTGTTTCTGGTTGCAATTTAAATGGATTAAAATGTACCAACCTGCACAAATGATGTTCAAGCTTTGCTTTGAAATCTCCAAAAGTTTGACATGTAATGAATCAAAAGACTGCAGCGATATTGGTTGTCGAGTGGTACCTTATCCTGAAGATACATTCATCAACGTTGAGGCACTACTTGAAACTAAACTTAGAGTAAGATGTTCAGAATAATATTTGTGTCTTCTAGGCACCCGAACGATCGACGACCATGACCTGTAAAGTTTTATTTTGTTTTTGTATAGCAACTTCTAAGTACTCTCATGAGTTCGTTTAGTAGTTGTGACACCGTTTTAGCAAAATGATGGCAGTAGTACCCGATGCATTCCAAGAAGTAGTGAAACGTTATGTCCTTAAGCGACTCGCTTGGATTAACTATCTAATCCAATATCTGTTTCATCTGATTGCCAAATGTTCCTGCAAAAACACACCCTGCTTTTCATTGGATGCTTGGACGTGGTGGATGTAAAAAGATGTTATGCCTAATTGAGTAAATATGACTAACAACGAGTAGTACCTGCAACGTTTTTGACAGGATGGAGCAGGTTTTTGACTAATTTTCAACACATTTTATTAAACAGCTAGCAGATCATGATATCGTTATTAAATCTACTCAGGCCTGAAACAATTATTATATTAAAAATTTTGAAGACTATTCGAAATTTCAATTTCATCGAAACGGTTCATCGGACATTGGAGGTTGAAGGTCACTAATTAGGTCCTACATTGAGAAATGGCCAGACATTATTATGGCAACACAGCGCACTTCACTGCCAACAAGCCATATAAGCATGTATTACTCAAAAGTATTTAGCAAATTTTAGACTTCCCAAGCTCGTTTGACGCTACATATCCTTCTTTCGCGTCTCAGTAATGTAATCTTCTTGTCCGTTGACATTTAACATTACCAACAACTATATATTTAGGATCCTCAGCTAGAAAAAACGTATGCTTGAAATTGATGCGCGTGAGCAACAAACAAGCTCCGAGACAGCTTGTGGGAACCGATAAAGCCACACACGCCAAACACACAAGCAACAAAGCTCCAAAACAGGAAACCATCAATTGCGCCCCGCACGATGATGAGTAATTGTGCTGAAGTTCTGCGCTCTGGAGGCCAGCCCTGGTGCCCCGCACATTTCCTAGAACGCTTCCCTTTCACTCGGCTTAATCCCACCGGTGGCCATATTTGGCAACACGTGGCCAGTATGAGCCATTTCCGTTTCAGTGAGAAAGAACGGCATTCACCTGCTTTCCCTTTTTGGTCTGATTGGCAAGCTCCAGTGCAGCGTCCGGGTTTTTTGTTGTTTGTTTGTTTCATTGCTTTTCTTCCTCAACATATAAGTGTACACACACACATATATAGAGCAATAAGGGTTGCAAGAATCAGGAAAGTAGAATTCGGGACAGAACAGGAGGCTCGACCGGTTTTTCGCAATTTCTGCAACACTCTGCACTTGTTTCCCACTTCACATCACTACTTCACGTTGGATGGTGGGATTGAGAATTTCATTGATTAAAATTGTCTCCTGCATTTGCGGGACAGCAGGGGACGCGAAGAAGCGGCATCGGTTTACCGAGGGGAGCTCACCGCAGAGGACATTGCGAGTGACAAAAAGGCGTCTGTCTGGTTCGGCTGCGTGCCGAGCCGGTTCCACACCGGTTCTTCGCGCTTCAATCGTCCTTACCTCGTCTGATATAGAACGGTGTATCCATACGTATGTGTGTGTGTGTGTGTGTATGTCGCCTGCTCTGGGAGCTCTCCATGCAATTTTGGGCGACGGGCCAGCGAGAGTGCGTGCGGATGGACGCAACGTGCGCGGCGGTGACATGAAGCACCTCAGAGGGAAGTCAAAAAGGGGAGAAAAATTTCATGATCAAGATCACGGACATGCCATGTCGTTTTATCGTTGTCCTGAGCACATGTTTGCTCGCCGTTTCCGAGGACGCCGCTGCGCAAGAGCGGTTTTCCGGTTCTGTTTTTGTTTTATTACTCCGTGCAGCGTGTGCGTGTGCACTTTTTTTTTCACTGCTATTGCAGTCATACAGGGTGCATGAGGTTTTCATTTGGGAGTTTTACGAATTTTGCTAATAATTTTAATACGTTTTTGTTTTTCAGTTATGTATAATGATTGTTCATATAATCACGCAGTTGTCTTATGAAAATGGCTCACTTCATCATAATTTTTCATTTCATGCCATCGCATCTTCCCATTTTTTCACATTGTGACATTGAGGAATAGTGTTGGGAAACCTTGAATAAGAGCGCCAATATTTTGGTGCTAAAAATCCTTACGATGTTTTCGAATAATCAACCATTGAATACACGTTATCTGTTACGCAATACTTTGGTTGTTAATGCTTGAGTCATTAACTATCATCTTTTTGACAATTAATGTATAATAGTTGAAATAATTTGATGATGGAGGTGCATAAACCTTGAAAAAACATAAAACATGTAGTTTTGAGTGAAATATCAGTAGCACAAATGTTCCTAACGAGTGATAGAGATATTTAGAGATAGATATAGAGAGCGAGTGATAGAGCACTATGATTGATGATAAATTTAGTAAAACTCCCATTCATGTCCATATTGTTATTTTTTCCAGATATCTGATATCATCGAAAACATAGACCCCAAAACATATGTTGGAAAGTAGATGATCTCTTGAAAGTCTTTTTAGGTCGTCCACAAGGACGGGGGAGGCGTGGTAGGCCCAAATTGAGGTGACAAGATGGCGTGGAGGCGTCCGCCATCAAGGCCGGGATAACGGACAGGCAGACGAAGGCGCGAGACCGTGAGCAGACGAAGACCGCAAAGCGGTTATAGCGCCTGTAAGTAAGTAAGTAAGTAAGATAATCTCTCGATAAAAATTGAGGTATGCTCAAAATTTTCAGATTATACATTTATTCTCCTCTTCATTTATAACTATTAATTGAAACATATCAAAAGGACTTTGGTTCATTAAATTTTATTTTTAAGCCTTGTTGTTAGTTGAAATTTAAAAATTCCAAGCAATTGATTTACAAAGTTCCTCATTGCAAAAGACATCTAATTAATTTGACTATTTTTTTTTAACAATCGAATACACCAAGTAAACAAGATAATGAAGAATTAAAGATGAGAATAGATTAGCATAGAGTTCGATATGATTTATAAATATGATTATCCATTTCATATCGTGTCTAAAAGTTGAATTTAATTATTTACATGTAGCCTGAGAAGGCCAGGGATCTTCGGTGCTCCAGAAAACTAAGCTAGGACCTCACAGGTGAGACATTTGTCGATTTCATCATAAATATCGTGCTCGTTAAAGGATCGCCCTCACGTTACAGTCTTTGAGTGTGCGATCGAAAAAAAGGCCATCATGGGATGATACAGGATCGTCATGACTTTACCCACAGCAAGATGGGTTTACTAAGTATCCTGCTATGGGTGAACCAAACAGTCCGATTCAGTGTCTGCCTTAGCCATAAATAGGTTTGGATGAATGGCTACGACAGACAACCGAAGGAACATCCAAACTCAAACTTAAAAACAAGCAAGACCTTGATAGTATCATACAAATGATATTTCATACAGGTAAACCTGCAGCTTGTCTTGCGTCTTCTTAACCACCCTGTGGGATGCCCCCTTTTCGCTCAATTGCATACTCCGCATCCTTGCATTATTTTCAAGTGCAAGTGCTGCAGCTTGCAACCGAAAACACTGCACTGGACCGCTTTTTTTGTCTTCTTCCTTCAGCTCGTTCCGGTCCCCCCCCCCCCCACCCTCCCTGCCAACCATCTCGAACATCGGTGTCCAAATGTTTTGAAAATGTTCCAAAAAATGCCAGCACCGAGAGCGTGCAAGCACCCTCCCCTCCCCGCACCAGCCCGGGCCTAATTACACGTTCCCGAAAGGAAAGTGTTTCGGTGCGGCCGGTGTGTGCCCGGTTGACGTTTTCGCACAAAAATAAGAACCTTTCAGTACCTTTGGCTACCTTCAGCGTGTCTGTATGTGTGTGTATTTGTTTTTTTTTGTAGTGGCAAGCTGTTTCCTCCCCTCCCCTCCCCTCTTTCCCCTCGCTGTACTATCGTTTTGCACAACTCTTAGCCAATGCCATGCATGACAGACCCATCCCAAGAAGCTTCTTCCGAAATGGATAATTACGCAAATGCGTGTGTACACGTGCATTGCGCTCTTAGGATCTTGGGAGACAAGGAGGGGATGGGGGGGGGAGGAGTACTAGCGAGTACGGAAAAGGGTTTGCTGATGGGTGAAAGAGGTTGAAACTTTTCTTCCGGGGTAACTTGTTTCTCTCTCGCTCAATTCCCTTCCGTGCCGTTCACCGTCGTTGTTATTGTGTTTCGAAGTGCAGGGTCAAAATGTATGTGCCCTCTATCCTGTCTGCCCGCTTGCCCGCTGCATCCCCTGCACACCCACCTTCAGCTCAACTCAGTGCGCCGGGCACGCAATCTGTTGGGTAAAAGTGGATCGGGGGCTGTTGTTGTTTTTGTGCGCTGCCCGTTCGCCTGCACCTATCCATTACTGGCCAAGATGCCCGCCGTCGTGAGCGCGCGGATAAGAGAGGATGCCAAAAATTGCATTCGGCAGGGGCAAACGCAACAAACGTTGCCTAACGCGATCCACGACGAGACGGGATGCAATACCCCCTCTCCTCTTCCTCCTCCCGCTTCCTTGCCGACCTGCTTTTTCGCCACACAGTTTGCGATGCAATTGCGCAAAAAGGTAATTTGAATTTTTAATACAATTACCCTGTCCACCACAGCCCTCCCGATTGCATCCTGTTCCTGCTACGACACTGCCCACAGCCACTTTCCCCGCGCTCCCCACCCGTGAACGGAAAAAAAAGTTACGCTAAAGCCGGAGCGCCGGACGGCCACGTCAGCTACGGTCCAGTGCCTGCCAGCCAGCTCAACAAACTTAACCCGTGTTTGCGTTGAGCTGCCCCCGGTTCTCGTTCGTTCTAGTGAACCAGCGTTAACCAACGAAAAAAAAAAACGCAGGACAACGATCGACGGCAACGGCGGCGGCGACGAGATAATATCCGAAAAATTTGCCTGCAGCTGACAGTTTGCTGTGGTCGCACCGTGGCCATGGACCGAGGTCGTTTCCGCTGCCGCACGCTTTTGCAGGCGACGATCGCCATCCGCCGTGCCCGGGATGCGCTGGCAAGGGCGGACGTGTGTGTGTGTGTGTGTGTGTGTGTGTGTGTGTGTGTGTGTGTGTGTGTGTGTGTGTGTGTGTGTGTGTGTAAGAGCGAACATTGCTGCAGGGGCTTCTGCAAGTACGGCAACGGCACTGACTGTCTGCGAACTGTAAACTGTAGCAGGCACACGGGGTTCGGGGAGAAGGCTGTGTAAGATGCCGACGCGCCGGGACGTGGGGCGACATGGGCCATACACGGGTATCTTATGTCCGATGGAACGGTGCAGATAAAGTCTTGCCATGGTGGTGGACCGTGCCGCTCCCTTGCCTGCCTCCGCGTCCCCTGTAAAGGCTCAACAGATGGTTGCACATTTTTGTGATAATAATTTTACGATGCACTTGGACTTTCAAGGTCTTCACCAGGCGGGGTTCTCCGTTTGGTGCGCTCTTTTACGATTTAGCTTGGTAATAAGTTTGGCTTTAATGGAGGGAACAAAAAACAAACTCTCTTTTGCTGCTTTATAACACACTTTCAAATATTCGACCTTTTACGTTGAAATAGTTTTTTTTCTACGCACAAAGAATATAATACCTAATTATTGCATAATTTTGCGTCTGCTGTGTCTTAATGCATTAATAATGTCACTCGCGTGAGTCAGCCTTGTCGGTGGCGCACTAAGCGGTTAATCGAATGTATCACACGGGGTAACTAACAGCGTATCTGGTTCGATTATCTCCGAGTCGGATTAGCGGATTAATATGTAGCAGCAGAAACAGGTTTTCCAATGTCCGTGCGGATTAAATTGCACGAGTCTTGTTGAAACACGTAAGACTCAACGATGAGGTTCTTAAAAAAGGCTCATATTTGTAGCACCGTGTATGGATTGTGAGTTCTACGAGATTTAGGAGTTTCCAAATAAAAATTACAAATTAGATAAATGAGCCATCAACTCCATCTGAATCATGACTGGATACAATCTCTTATAATTCATGAATTTCGAAAGATTCGAATATTTCAAAAGATTCACGAATCTCAAGGAATTCATAAATCTCCAAAGATACATAGAGCTTGAGCTACTTATTTTTTCATCTTCTAGACGTAACAACCTACGTGATCATGCCAGTCTATGCAGGCTTTCGAGGCTTCTTCGGAAGTACCACGCAGACGAATAGTTTGTTTTGCTACGGGGACAAGATTCAAGCGAAGCTTGAACTCATAACGAACATGTTGTTAAGTCGTGCGAGCTAAGCACTGTACTATAGGATCGCACAAATTCAATGTTTTCAAAATCATACCTTTCTAAAGAGTCATGAATCCCTGGAGATTTATGAACCTTGATGGATTCATGAATCTTTGGAGATTCGATTCGAGATTCGAATCACTCATCGCGCATGATTCATATGTATGAATCTCAACGAAAGGTTCATGAAATCCAACACTTCACGGGCCCTTCACGATTCTAGTCAGCTTTTTTATATGGAGTTTAACAGTTGGAGGTGGAAATCATGTAAACACTCCATTTAAAACCGCACATAAAACTTTGATTTTCATTCTAGATTATTTTAGCCTCAAAGCCATAAATGAATTCGAATATCTGCTCGAAAAATGGCAAAACAAGGAGATGTTTTCATTTATCTCAAGGTGCATTAAAGAGTTCAGGTAATGCAACCTAGAATCAAAGTGTATGTACGTCCAGGTGGTCTCATAGCTTATTTTATAACCAAATTTGAACATCACTTTCAAAGGGCTGATGAAAACTTTTGCTCAAACAGGCTTTCTGGAGGCTTGACGAATGCACAAAACACTCTTAAAATCTTCATTCAGAAGCAGAAGTAATAACAATCAGCCTTCTAAATATATACACCTTGGGATAAGCCCACATGTATATTATACTAACTTAGAAAGCTGCTCGAAATCTGTGCTACAATGCAAACAGCTAACAGGCTGAAGCTTCAGGCTACGAACTTAAAACGGAAAGGGCCCCACTAGTAGTTTTAATTCTAGGATGCTTTTTTCAGGATGTTGGCATCCTTTTCTATCATTCTGTAGCTTAACTACACGTAATGACTAGTTTGGATTGCTTGTTTTTATAACTAATCTAACTAATCTTCAGATGAGTAGAACCATCTCTCCATAGCAAGAACACAACTGTCCGGCTACGGCGGCGCTCTAGCAGCAATCGAACACGACATCCGACACGAACAAACCCATATAATCATATGGAGGTGCACTGTCAGACACAAACAAAACAAACAAGACAAACATGTCACATCCCAAACATTTTTCATGTTCGATGTCGTGTTCGATTGGTGCTAGAGCGCCGGGTACGTCGTACTAATGAGATCAGGAGATATACATAGGCCACGTCGATTGATACGCCAAAGAAGAAGGAGAAGAAAAAGAAGAAGAAGAAGAAGCATATGTTTAAAAAAAATTGGCGTTGTGCTGGGGAAAATCTTAACATAAGAATCATAAGAATTTTCCAAAATCAAAATTCATTCTGTGTTTTTGTAATTGACAATTTTGGCGAATTAGCAACTGAAATTAATTTCTGCGAATATTATATCGCATTGCCACTACGCGCAGTTGTTAGAAGCGCACTGCTACCGCACTGAACAATGTCTACTTTTGCTTGTCATTTATCATTTACTTCCTTTTAAATAATACATTGCAAAACTGGTTGCACACCGGAAGCCTGCCTGACTTTATCCGAAATGCAGTTTGTGTCCAAAACAAATGGCAAACGACGCTTGCTTTTCCAGTCGACAACAACGCAAGCCGATGTGTCTGGTCTGTGTGTAGCTGTATTCTTTTCAGTCCCTTCCCGTGTTACCTTCAGCATCCGTTGTGCTTAATTTAGTGACCATCGCAGCGATGCAAGTTAAGCCGAGATGTCATCGTGATTCCGGTGCCATTTGTAAGTCTCCGCAAGTGTGTGCGACTTTGCCCGAACCCGTCATGAGTCAACCTGCAAACCGATGAGTGTGGGCACTGGTGCTTATTCGCTCGCAGTTTCATTGCTTGGGTGGTTTTATGACTGTTTTTTTTTCTTCTCTTGTGTTTCCGTTTTTTGTTTGTTATTTTGTGTGACTTTTCTTTCGTTTGCATCGCCACCGGTGACCATGCCCTTTGCGTTCCATTTTTTAATGTAGCTCACTTTCGAATGGTGTGGTTTTTAAAAAGTTTCACTTATTTCTGTGTGTGTGCGTTTTGTTGTTGTTGTTGCTTTCTTTGCCATTCATACATTAACGTCAACGCCGTCGGCTGTTCTTTTCTCGGTTTCATAAATGATCTTTTGCTTCACTTTCCAGTCGTCTTAATTTTTGTCCGCCGCAGTAGCAGCACACATTACAAGCAATTGCGCACAGACACACACACACACACAGTCGTCACCGACGTCAGTTACGGACAGTTGGGCTCGTCTGTTATTATGTTTATTATTTTTCGGTGATATTTGATGGTCACCGTTTGGTTCGCCACGGGCAATAACTTGCGGTGCAATTGTGCACACAGGGCTGGTAAGGGTGGTGCAGTGCACACACCTTTGCAGCGCTTGTTCTTTTTTTTTAGTATATGCTTTTCTTAACCCTCCCTTTCATTTGCCAAATTCTACCGTTTTCGGTGGTGCAGACATCATGCAAGTACTTGCAAACTTGCTTCGAGGGTTGAGTCCGTGTTGTGCGTGCGGTTTTTTTTTTGTTTTGTTTTGCGTATAGTTTTTGGTTTGCTCGTACCTTTGCTTGGTGCCTATTTTTATGAATATTGCATGACTGGCCTCATTCCAATGCACCAACCGATTTGGAGGGGGGACGCAAACGGTTAAGTGCAGTGCGGTGAACCGTGCCGCGATAGTGATCGCGAAATGAAGGAAAAAAAGGCTTTCCCCATAACTTTTTGGGAAGTGTATTTTTGTCTGCCCCGTGAATGGGTTTTGCGTGGCATGATTGCAACAGACGGGAGGCAATTTGGCATATTGAAAATAACCTTCAAAGGTGTATCCTTGAGACACTTTCGTTTTCGAAGCGTCCTTCGAGGGAAGGTTTATGTAATTTTCTTTGCTATTAGAGATGGAAGCATGAAGGAGGAAAAGGCGTAACTGTGGAAGGAACAACGCACGAGAGACACATAAATTTGAGTTTAGATTAAGTAAATTCTTATTTTTGATTAACAGATTTAGCTAATTCAGAAATCCTTGCTAATGTAATCCTGTTAATGATGAATATTGTTTGTTACTGTACGAGGCTTTTCAGCCTTCAGTATTCGTTTTGATTTCTTCGTAATTTAATATCCAACAGTTTAAATTTATATTTGAAACATCAGCTAGAGTCAAACTTTCAATTTTTGTGACTTTCAGCAGTTTTTAATGACCTGTGTTTCCATTTTTTGCCTGCATATATAATAATAAAAGGCAAATTTATTGTTGTAATGTGCTGGCCGGTCTCGTGGTACAGTCGTCAACACTTACAACTTTACAACATGCCCGTCACGGGTTCAAGCTCCGAAAGAGCCATGTCCCTGTGCGTAGTACTGACTATCCTGCTATAGGGGAAAACAATAAGACCCTGATAGCTAAGCCAAGGTGTACAGACAAGCCTTGACAGACAACAGTTGTGTTGTGCCACAAAATAAAAGAAGAAGAAGAAGAAGAAGGTGTGTTGATATGCAATGTAGTTTAAAATTCATGAATTCAGGTCTATTTTTATTACCTTGTTCGGATGATCTTGACTTGTAGCATTTGATATTATGTATTTTTGTATTTTACTTCTGAGATTCAATCTGAGGCCTGAGAGTATTGGCTGTTTATCGATATAGTTAAAAGTTCAAAACCAAAACCAAAAAAATGTATACAACAGATCAAAGTTTTTCAGATCAATTGGCCCAATGTAACAGAAGCAGACAGTGACTAAAGGCTATGATCGCTACAAAATCAACTTTTTACATGATGGCATAGGATTGTTCTGAAGATATCAAATGAGGAAGAAACAGTCTTTTTGATATTACGCCCCCTGTCCTGTCCTTAATTTAAAGTAAATGTAAAATCCTTATACATACGGTAAATAATGTTTCTAAATAACCTTTCTATTGCTTTCTACAAATTTTCTACAAAGCTCACAGCTCACTTCCCTTCCAACATTGCAAAACCGAGTGATCGACACGTGAAACATTTCCTTCTGCTCTCATTGGACTGCATTTGCCATTTGCGGCTCTCGGGGAAGGGTAAAAGGCCATCGCAACGGTGTGTTAACCACCTCGCGTTCACTAGCCAAAGGGGATCCTCCTAAGCGCTCCGGCGCTCTGGTACAACGCCACACTGCTACGCCCATAAATCTAGTTCTTCCAGCGGGCTCAAGGGATTTAAACGGTTCCACCTAAAACCTAACCCATCGGCCGTAACGATCAACCCAACACCGGAGCCATCATTACCGTAATCGTAACCGCTGCAGTTTGCGCAGCATGAAGAAGTGTACGAAACTACCACCACCATCATCATCAGCAGGTGGTTTCGTAGAACCAGCATCGGGGCCACTTTCGCGAGCTTTTGCGCCGCGCTAACTGTCTCGGGCTTATCTGCAGCGAACCATCCACCGGCCGGGCGTTCGGGTCAGCGCAAACTGGCCCCCACACAGATTATGTGCCTGCTGTAACACTTCAACGTTGCAGCTGACTAAGCGCGAGCAGCGGAAGGGATGTGTAACAGTATAAAACACCCAACACCTAGTTTACACCTAGTCACGGCCAGTGTATGCTGCACAGTGAAAGAAGGTGCAGGTTTAGGTGCAACTGAAGATGAGTTTTTATGATGCCAGAAAGACGGTACAAAAGGAACAACCACCGCAGACCGACCGGTGTGCAGACTTAACCGGTGCTTGCGCTAATTTTAGTGCCGCGCAATGAATCTGCATTTGCATTTTCTTATCGGATAAGACCCAAACCAACCCGACTGTATGTGTGTGTGTGTGCCCGCTCGGTTCGGCTATCCGGTTTGTCCAGGGTTTTGTGTGCACGATGCCCTTGGCCATGAGACGCCACATTGCTTCGCCAAACACGGCGCTGGTTCGTGCTGCCTGGACGAGAAAATGCCTTTCGCGGTATCAGCATGCGGCAACGTGGCATGGAAGCAGCCGCAGCAGCATATATTCACGAAACTCCTAATTGATGGGTCATGTATCGTACGCCACGACTTGTGCCTGTTGCGATTTGTGCCCGTTAAACAATGAGCACCACGACGACAAACAAACCCAAACCGACCCCGACCTCGTCGCGGCAACTCGGCTGGTTTACTCACTCCCTCTCCAAAGCACCGAAGGGCTTTACCGTTCTGGAGCCGTATCCGCCAAACAGATGGGGCGCGTATATTTAGTAGCATCACTGGTTCAATGAACCCACGCCGTCTAGAACTTCTCCAAGATGATATTCGTGGACGAGATGTGAGTTTTTTTTTTTGTTTTGTTTTTGTCGTCGGTCGGCTCTCGGCGTAAGCTGCTGCCTGCTTGAAGTCAAGAAGGGAGAAAGCTCCCGGTGCAAGGGCGGGCACGTGCCGGTTTGGGCCACCTTTTTGACTTGTTGCGCTTGATTTGTTCTGGCCCTCGGGGCCGCGCGACAGGACAACTTTGAAGAAATGTAATTTATTTTACTAGCACATACATGCACACACACCGCATGAAAAGTTGCTTGTGGAGCTATTTTTGGTATCATGCAAATCATATTCATCCTGTCACAAATGTTTTTTTTGCATCGTGGATCTAAACGCTCCACGGATGGGGCAAATATTTTATAAATATCGTTTCAAAACTGTCAGTGCGATGCAAGGCAAATTAGAAAAGTATTTTGTTAATAAGACAAGTGAAAAAAAGAAAAGCGAAATAAATAAGAGAAATAATGTCACTTGTTAAAAAAAGGATAAGATGAAAGTAAAACAAAAAACAAAAACAATGTAAAAGAAGATAACTAGATAATAAAAGTGAATCAATTCTTTACTCAATTTGTATTTTTTTACTCTTGTGATTTGGATGATTTAGAAACCGTATCGTAAGATTTTGTGCGATTTTGTTTATTGTTTGTTTGTTTACTTGTTTTGTTATTTTCTTATTTATTTATCTCTCTTGTGACAATTTTTCACGTTTTTTAATTGTTTCCTTTTCACAATTTTATTTTCAGATTTCCTTATTAAATTTTTATATTTTTCTTCTTTTTACATTTTTTTCAGTTACAAAAGATAAAAAGATATTAAATAGATTTTACTTGATATGTTGTATAATAGTTTAATTTTTTTTTCTTCGGTGCAGTTAAAATTTAATTTATTTATGAGTACTTATTCCAATACAGTAAAAATAACAGTTAAACAAGCTCTATGTCTAGCATCGATGCAAAAAAATATTACGTTATCCTTGTCATCGTGTTTAGCTCTGGTCGCAGATTTGAAGAAAAAACAAAAAAAAAGCATCTCTCCTATTGCGCCGTCTGGCTGATTTATGTTGAACAAGTGCCGTAATTGCGCCCAGTATTGAGACGACCACTTGTAGCGTGTGCCGTCTTGTAAGCAGGGAGGTTGAAGAAAGTTTCCGCGGAAAACCGAGGGAGGAAGCACGAAACCGAGGGTAGCAGTTTTGGTTTTTTGCATAGCACAACGGTGACCCTCGCCATTCGGCGAGTGGTTTACCTTTGCAGCAGGTATTTTAACAGATATTATATATCCCTCCAATGTCCCCGCCGTTCCCCTGGCGCGCCCCTTTTAAGTGCCGTCAGCAATGGGGGGCAGGGATAATGTCAGCATCCTCTCCAAATTTACCGCACAGATAGTGTCTCGGTGTGTGTATGTGTGTGAGTACCTACGTACGATTTTGGCAAGATAAGTCCGTGAGGATACGGGTGCGAACGGCGAAGAATCATCACTGCACTTTCAGCAATATCACGATCTTGATTCCTTCTTTCCTTTGCTTGAAATCATTCTCTCAGTCTCTCTCTCTCTCTCTCTCTCTCTCTCTCTCTCTCTCTCTCTCTCTCTCTCTCTGTGTCTTTCCCACACGATTTGGGTGCACGTGCTTCAACCATCTGGTTCACCCTTGTCATCTTCAATGATGGCCACGCGGTATGTTCATGATTAATTTGACGTAAAGCACGACCTCAGACTAGTTAACATGTCGAAGGGAATAGGGAATACGGTTAAGGCAAAATTATAGAAGAGGAAAAGCTAATATTCTTTTCAAACTAAAGGAACTTACAAGGTTTCATTTAAAATAAAATAGATATGCTCATTAACCTTTGAATGCTTTCTAACCACACTTTTTCCTATTTTCCAAACGACCCAATCCTGGATGGAAAGTTATTAATGCCAAGAACTGTAATTTAACCTGCAGTGGTTACCTAAGTGCTCCTCCCACAAACACACGTACAGTTGTTTGATCGTGCAATATTCCAGATGATGGATTATCCCGTTCCACTACGCGCTGCCTTTCACGCTGATGATGATGACGACGACGACAACGCGCTTATGACGCTGATGACGAGTCGGTCGTGACCCCTTGGAATTGAGCACGCTCAGACGGACAAACTCGACGGCAGCAACGCTGCACCCGGTTCCCGGCCCCCGCCTAAACCATGGGTTGGCAGTACACGTCGTGTAGCCCTAAGGATTCAACAAGTCCCATCATTTAGGATGGCCGATTTGCTCGAGCAGAGATTTGCTCCCTCGCTCAACGACAGACAACACTTCATTACGTGTGGTAGCGCACAAAACAAAGCGACTGTTGCTGTTTTGACTCCAGCCACCCCTGCTGCGCCAGATTGCACCCTTACCTGCGAACGACATGCCTCCAGGCCACCCTTTTTCCACAGGGAGCTGGGTGTAAACTGCAACCTGAAACATCTATCTCTTTCCTATTCAATTTTTTTCCCTCAGCAGCGCGATTTCCCCCCACTGCAATGTGTATAACACAGTTTAAAGTGGTGTAAAAATTGTACTAAACCACGCTTTTGCAAGAAGCACGAACAAATAAATCTTCCCGCTTTCCGAAGCGTAAACTAATCGCAACCGCCGTGGCCGTGATATAAATTAAACAAGTTTGTTGCTTTTTTATGAAAACTTTGTTTGAAAGGCTTCGTAACGAATTAGATAAAAAACGAAAAGAAAAAGAAGAAAAATTAAAAAAATAAAGTAGATTTGGGCTTAACCATTAAACATTGGATGAACAAAAAAAACATCGCATGTTAAATTATATTACATCATCTGTGAGATTAAGTTATTTGTTTGTTCTTTTGGAGCAAAGTTTTAATACTTTTCTAGAAACTACTTTTCTATGTATCTTATTGAGACATTTCACTTTTTTACATGTTTTTTTATACAATTATCTTTTTTCCATTTTACTTTATAGTAGTTTTTCTTGAATTTTTTACTTGATTTGATTTTCTCTTTGTTATGAGTTTTACTGTGCCTCAACTTATTTGATTTTCCCATGTTATTTCTAGTATATTCTATTGTCTGTTCTCTAATCTTTTGTCACTGGTTATGCGGTCTGTTTTTATTCTCTTTGTGCTTTGTATTTATGTATTATTTTCCTATTTTCATTGCATCTTATCTGATTCGGTTGTACTGCTGCATGTTTCTTTTTTGTTATTGAATTTTGTACACTCAATTTACGTAAAATATGATTTTGTGTCGTCTCATTCCAAAACACACTGAAACAGTAACATGCCTATGCCTATTTTGTTTTCTTCAACCAATGGTAATGGTTCTCTTGCAACCCATTCCTCCCTTTAGATCTTTTCAATCGAACCCACAATCTTAAGAATCGAGCTACCAACAAACGGTGGCAGCGCGCTGGCGACTGATAAAGATTTATCTCCGGCAAGTGTGCCATTAGCTTTTATGCTTTCGATTAAAGGCGATCGAGTTGTGGCCTGGCCCCCATTGCCCGCCTAGATGCGCTTGTTACGCTGCTGCCCGCACCAGAGCCATTCTACACACGATCCTCCATCCTCGCTCCTTTGAATAACGTCGCAATCGATAGAGAGGCAAGAAAAGGGTTTGAATAAATTCTCGAAATTTATTGATTCAACAAGCGCCCGGACACAGCACCCGCTCGCCTACGGACGAGCATGACCGGGCAAGGAACCGAGGGCAAGTGAACGGTTGGCAGCAATTGCATTCGAAATAGCAGGAGAATGCAGCGCAAAAACTGTACCACGGTAGTTCCGCGTCCCTCGGGCGCACGTCGAGATGAAAAAAGGGCCGGGAATTGCTGAAAGGAAAACATTTTCAACCATAAATATTTATCGATAAGATTGTTCGGGGCCATTCCACCGGACGACGGTTCCCATTCATTTTGCCCTAGACAAAGCAGCCCTGGCGGGGGCTTTCCGGTAGCCGGCCGGTGTTGCAGGGTGGTTTCATCCCGTACCCGTAGCCGAGTTCCTGGTTCCTCCCGGGATGCCCGGAGCGAAGGTGTAGTGGGGCTGTAAAGTTTAATTTTATTATTTACTGTAAGCCCATTACAACATACCATCGGATGGCACTGGAATTGTTCCAGTGCCAGTGGACGGTATGTTGGAAAAAATGTGGTCATGTTTGCAGTGCTCGAGCCTGCAGAGCCTGTAAGGTTAATGTGTTTGCCATAGTGGTACTTTTTGCATTTCGAACCGAATGCAACGACAAAGGGACAAAGCGGTGGTAGTAGTATGGGGTAGTTATGTTGTGATTGGAAACATTCTTGCATTTATTAGTACTGCCAATCACTGGTTCGATTTATTCCCGCTGTTCCCACTGGACAACATTAAAAAAAAAAAATGTTCCATAGGAAAAGTGCCGTAGTAAGATCTTGGTTAATAAAATAAAATTGAAAAAATTGAAGGATAAATAATTTGCTCACTTGAGTTCCTAAATTAACTAGTATATTTAAAATACAAAAAAATGAATGAATAGTTTAGGAACATAAAAGGCTTAAAAAGCATAAAAAAATATGAATACAATTTGATAGAACGTTTTTTCAATAATTAGTGAAACATGTGTGTTTAAATTGGAAACAAAATATGATAACTCAACAAGTGGGAAACAAAAGCATTAAAATATTTACCAATCATGAAAAAACCGGGAAAAAGCTACAAAGAATCATAAACAAAAACGACACAACCAGTAAAACCAATAAATACAATTCCAACTGGATAAAAAGAGCTGTAGTGAGTAGGAACCAAAAAATCCATTTTTTCTTAAAATTCTCACTTATAATAGTATTTTTAGTTTTATACGTTTACTCTCAAGACTTCAATATAATTTCATTTTTTTTTAAAATCGTACGTCTTTTTAAAATGTGTGTCCAGAAAAATGCTCTGAAGTAACCTTTTCTCGTGCTCGTAGTACATTGATACATACATATTTTGCTATGGGTACGCAGATAAATCGTGTTGTAATGCAATTCGTCGCCATGGATGTACTGCTTGACGACAGGCGAACCTTTTCTGTCTACACAGCTAACGTCATTAGCAGAGCCAGTCAAATTCGCTCAACAGTTGACTTCAACGATCCTCACTGCTTTAAAGCTCTGTATGTTGCTCTGGTTCGATCTCTATTAAAATACGCCAGCATAATTTGGAATCCTATCAGTATTAGAGGCATTACTCGGCTTGAAAGAGTGCAGAAAACTCTTCACCAGAGTCGCTATTTGGCGCATAATGCCCTTTTCTCCTTTGTCTCCATATGCAGTTCGTTGTCAACATTTAGGAATGCATTCTTTAGAAAAGAGACAAAAGAGGCACATTGCTCGGGTCTTGCTTCACTGCTGGTTTGATCCTTAGCACTATCGATGGTCCTGACCTTTTCTTTACCATTCATTTTTACGTTCCTTCTAGATTCATCCGTCCTTGTCCATTACTAGCCATCCCCACTCGTCGAAGCTTATACTGTCATAATGATCCCTTACTAAACTTACTAAAGACAGTTTAATGCTGATTTCGACCATGTCGACTTTACGAGTTCTTTATCATCCTTCCGTTCCCGTCTCCAAGCCTCCTCTTCTCCCACTTTAATCATTTCCTAAATAGAGAATTTTTGATAGGAATTACTATTCACGAATTAGAACTAGACAACTTTAGTTTCCAAACATTACTCCTAATATTTGTTAAACCTCCATAGCGTACAAATTAATTACAATAAATAAATAAATTAATTAATTAAAATATGCTAGAAACATCAATTTGTTACTGTAATTTTCAGTCCCAAAATTTGTTTTCATGCATTCTATTTTGCGGTTTGCACAAATTATCATACTCCACACTAACGCAAAGCGAAGAGGTGAAACATATGACTTCAAAAAAAAAAAACCCAGCAACTTCCATTTGTCACGGGACGATAACAATAATAACAATATGCGCATCTTTGCTGCGTGTGCACTCGGTCACGCCAAACAGCTTATCATGCTCGTTATTGCCGGTTAATTTTAAAAACATGTTCCTCCCGAAACCGCATCCCATCAGTCAGTCATCCAGACGGGGACACGCACTCGCCCTTTGCGTTTTGGGGCCAAAAGAGACGGCGACGAGCCACGGCTTGTGTGCCACGTGGCTAAATTAATTGTCGTTCCCGAGCGTCGTCTTCCAGCACTCCCAAACTCCAATGGCCAACGGGTACAGGATACATTAAAGGAGGGGGGGAAATGCAAGGAAAGAAACAGCTCGTGCAGAACGACAGTGGGACATTTTTGCTGGCGAACGAATTGAATTGATAGGAAACAACAGCATATGCTTGTGTGTGTGTCTGTTAGAAAATAAGAGGAAAGATGGCACAAAACAAAAAACCGACCAGCAACAAACGGTCCCAGGATCACTTCAGCCTGCTTCGGAGAGGATGGGCCGCTCAAAAAACACGAAAATGAAGCAAGTACAGCAACAAAAACCGGCACACACACACACAAACACACAGCGCCGTGTTGCGATGCGACGATGACTTGCCATCCATTAAATATCATTATTCAATTTATGCTCTCGGTTACAATCTTACGTCATTTATTTCCCGCCGTCAAGTTCAAGTTCACGCACAGGCAGCGTCTACTGCTCGCACATGGCCCGACCCCGGCCTGGCCTTCCCCCCCACCCCCTCATTCGACGTGCAGCAGCAGACAGACCGTCCGACAGGTTCTGCCGGCAACGGCCAAAGTCTTAAAGTCGACGGGCAAAAAGCATCGGGCCGTGAAAGCGGGCCGTGGGTGGAGAAAGAAGGGCCGGCAAGCATCTGCAAAAAGCCGCAAAAAGGCGAGTGTGTTGGGAGGCGAAGGAAGTGTGTATGCAGCGAACAACAACAACAGCAGCAGCAGCAAGGGGAAACAAATGGAGGGTGAAACCAAAAGTACAAAAAAAAAAAAAATGACGGCTGCTCTGTTTGCGGTTGAACATTTGCGATCGCACAGGGAGGGATGATGGTGGTGGAGCTGGAGTTTGTGGCGGTGCATTTTGTCGTCGATGGAAGGACGAAAGAACAACGCGCCGTGCTTGTGGGCTAGGGCATCCCTTTGGGCAGGATAATGCAGATCACGCTGGACACGACACGAGGTGGTGCTAAGTGTAAGTGAAAGGATGCGAAACACCCTGCGCGGACCCGGTAGGAAAGGATGCCAACAGGAAAGGAACACGCCACGGTCAAAGGGAAAATGAAATTGGGGAGTCAAATATTGGTGACGAAGTGGTGGTATGAGTTTGCTAAATTCTGTGTCTTTTTTGGTTTTTTTTTTTTTTTTTGGCAATGCAGCCCGTGTGGGTTTGTGTGTATGGCGGGACACTTTGAGACGACGATCGGTACCACTCTTCTTCGGGACCGTTGCGCAAGTGCAATTGAACAAACATTTGGTTCGAACGTTTTCATGAATTATTTTAGAACGAAAGAAAATAAATACAAAAATACGATCGTCTAATGTGATTGAGTTCTTTTATGACTAACACTTTTATAAAACATCATACACAAACTGATAAGAGCAAGGAAATAATGGGAAAGGAGTGCTTAATATAACAACCCTTAACTAAAAGTATCAAAATTGAGAAAAAAATGCCGAAAAATAAACAAAAGACTACTAAGATAAAAGGTTAAAATTTTACAAAAAATCTATGAAAAATATTACAAATTGAGAATAATAACTAATAACTTGCATTTTCATCCCATATACTCAAGGGATAAATTGAAAGATGGAATAAAAAAAGTGGAAAATATATTTAAAACTAAGGGAAAATATGAAAAACTCATACCGGATGTAAAACTGAAAAGAGCAGAACAATAAGGGAAAGGAGAATCGAACAAAACAAACGATATGTAAAGGTAAAAGAGCATTGCATAGACAGCTAGTTATATCATAGAAATGGAAGAAAATTAAAACATAACAAAGCAAGAGACAAATGAAAAATACAAAATTGAAATAAAAAAAAAAACAATAAAATTAAAATAATAAAAAACGATCCAATGTTCAAAATAATATCTATAAAATTGCAAATAATCGTTTGTATGCGGTAGAGCATGAAAATAATGTAAAGTAAATGATGCTGAAATTATTTCATGAAATTTAGATCTTACTGATTGTTTTGTATAAAATAATGCAAAATAGCACTGTTTATAATCATTATTGAGTGAATGAAACATATATTTTTAGCTTAGCAGAAGCTTCAAAATAACAATAATCAAAATAGATTTTTAGATTTTTGGATTAGATTAGAAGTTTTTTTGTAACATTAATAGGAATTAGATGAATAAAAAATAAGCCATTACCACAAAATAAATCATGTTGATATGATGATTTTCAGTTTTTAAAAAAATTCTTTAGCTTGTGAGTTTATTATATTGCAGGAAACCGATTCCAACCTATCCATAGCGGTGCAAAATTCCTACCATTTATAATTCAAATGATTCATATTAGTTGCCCGACAAAGCTTCATATTTTGGCGTACAATGTGATTAGTTTTTACGACAACTTGCGACTTGTTAAGACAAAACAACAGCAGCAAAAACGTTCAATTCTCCAAAACCAACTCGTCGCCCCAGCTTGGTGGCATCTTCGCCGCCCCGCCCAGGCAGTGGCTTTGCCGCCGCTCTCTACAGGGCGAACAGGACGAAACTTTAACAGACAAAACATTCCTTCCATCAACCGCACCCACACCTTGCGCGGGACATGACGAATCCTGCCGGCAAACCGCGTACCGTGGGTGAAGCACGCCTCGCTCAAGACACACGACCGTTAAGGCAAAACTCCCGAGAGCGAGAGAGAGCGAAACAGACATCCACATCTCCACATCATACATCTCTCTATGTAGCGAAACAGACATCCACAAAACCCAAAACCAAAAATTACACCACCACCCCGAAGGGCAGCCAAAAGTGGCCAAAAGACGGACGGAATGGAAACAAAAAGTAAGCAACCGTCGCTCAACCACCACCCGACAGCTTTGTAACCGGTCATACGCCGGGGAGAAATGCCAAAAACTTGCCAACTCGCGAAACGAAACGGGGGAAGAAAAAAAAATGTAAAACGTCCATGACGGGATTTTAAGTTTTTGAAGACACAGCGACGTCGTCGTCGTCGTCGTCGTCGTCGCGGTTACCGTGGTCGTCGTCGCCGTCGTCGGGTCGTCCTTTTGCGGGTCTGGAGTTCAAGTTCAATTTCCATCATATTTCTGGCATGTTGTGTAGTTATTTAATAAACTTTTCCTCTCTCCGTTTCTCCGGCCTTTCTATCCGGCAACGTCTCTCCCACGGTCCGCTGTTTTCCCACGTTTTTTCGTGTGTTGTATGTGTGCTTCGCGAGAGACGGATCGTCTGGGTTGGCTCGAGAGGCTCGCGGAAGGCAACGTCAGCAGAGCAGGGCGGTATCGTTACGCGGTAATTCTATTATCCTTTAGCGCTGGGCGAATGTGTTTTATTCGCCCGCCCAGCTCATTCACCGGGTAGGTCGGTTAGGACGGGTCTCGTTGATGGCGGGGCAAAATCTGGGCCGAAAATCACCGTCATCACGGTGTTGGCACACAGGGCGACGTTACGGCATCGCGTACGGTTCTTGCCGAAAGCACGATGGATGCGGTGCGAAGGATAATTATAATCGATTGCTGCCCGCCGTGCTATTAATAGGCAAACTTTAAGCTTAATGTCGATTAGGATGGATGGAAAGGAGCTCATTAGGGTGAATGTAAAAGTTATTTTTAGCCCAAATATCGGTCGTTTTCGGTTAAATAAATTTCAATGAAATGATGTATTGCTAATTTCTCAAAAAAAAAAAAAAAACTCACCGTGCCATACAATTCTTCACACGCGTTTTACATCCATTAACACCGATTTATTCTCACATCAACGGTGCTCTCACTCGGTATCTTCGCTGCTTGCCGCCTCGAACACGGTGGACCGTTCGAAGCGTTCCTGAGTTTTGCGCCAAATGCTGTGCCGCCGGGGATCGATCGGTTTCGCGTTGTGCGGACAACCACCACCACCACCACCACCGATCGCCATCTGACCGTGGCTGCCCAGCCCGGACGTGCCCACGTTCGTGGTCAGTGCGATCGGTTCGGTCAGACCGGTATCGTTCTTGCCGAGCGGTTTGCCCTCATTCCAGCCGAGCTTGGACAGCATCTGGAAGCCCTTGTTGCTGCTGCTGATCGATTGATCGAGCGAGGCGACCTGCGTTTTTTCGTGCTCGTTCGAGCTTCCCTTCACCTTGCGCCGGACGGCGGCCCGGTCCTTGTACTCGACACTGTTGCCACCCGGTTCACCGGAACCGACGTACTCTGGAAGTTGGTGACAAAATGGCAATGGAATTAGTGAAAATTTGCTCATACAAAAGACAACCACTGCACAACACTCACTCTCATTCTCCAGCCCGAAACGCTTCTGTATCAGCTTTAAGCCTTCCTTGTGCGAGACGGGTTTGGTGATCTTCGAAACCGTTTCCGGCACAACGACCGGCTCCACGCTTACCAGCAGTCCCGGCTCGCACTTGCCGCACGTCGAGTTGCCTTCGTGCACGTGGCACAGCAGCTTTGTTTGATTGAGCTGCAGAATGCTACCGTGCGACAGGTTTTGCGGTTCGCTCTGCGCCTGCTGCTCGTCCCGCTTTACCCGCACACCGTTGTACAGGGTGCCGTTGCGCGAACCAAGATCCACAAACTGGTACGTGGCCTTGCGCTCGTTGTACATAAACTGCAGATGCTTTTTGGAAACGTTTATGTCCGGTATGATCACGTCATGGTTGCCCTCCCGGCCCAACGTTCCACCCTTGCAGGTGACGATGAAGAGGGAGCCGATTTTAAGCTCTTTCACGTTCGTCTCCTGCACTATCATGCGTAAGGACGGCGGATACCGTTTCGCTACATCTGGAGAGGGAAGAAAAGTGTGAATGATACAAGTGTGAATTCCGTTTCTTTCGAAAAAGTAAAAAGATTGTAAAAAAACGTAGCAAACGGCCCCTATTACTGCTTTCCTTGTATGTACCTTTGTAGCCCGTTTGAAACTGTTCGGTCTGCGAGTCGGCACTATCCTCCGGGCTCGATTTTACCTCTATCACCGAACCGACCGACTTGGAATCGCCGCTTTCGCTACTCTCCAGCTCGCCCTCCTCCTTAACCACCGCCTCCCCATCCGAGGAAGACGCGCGATGGCGCCGTTTCGATTTCCGTTTCTTTTTCGAACGCTTCGAGCGCACCGCATCGCTACTGTCGCTCGAGTCCGACTCCGAGCTGGAGTGCGATCGACGGCGCCGGTGCTTCCGATGGGACCGTGATTTCTTCTGCTTCCGATTACGCTTTCGGCTCCGTCGCCTACCACTACTACGCTCGCTGTCATCGCTATCGCCCGGTCGAGCTTTCTTTTCACGCGCCGCATCGGAGCGTTTCGATTTCTGTGCGGTTCAGTGGTGGTAATGGAATATAGAAAAAGAGAGAGAGAAAGAAAACGGGGGGGCCGCTGTTAACAACGCCGCACTCGATCACCTACCTAGCGCGCTTTCACGCATGCGGTCGATCTCCAGCGAGGAAAATCGGGCTACAAAACTGTCGTCTAATGAGAGAGAAGGTGAAGTAGTAGTGGTAGGAACCTACAAGAAAGCCAGGTTCAGAATGTGGAGTTAGGTTGGGGGTGGGTTACAGGGTTTACCAACCAAGGGGTTGTTATAGTTGTCGGACACTTCCTTGACTCTTTGTTATTAGAGGTGAAGTTCATATGATGGAAATTGCTATTGGATATGTCCAATAAGCGTGCTATAGTGTCCAAATCGTAATAGATTAAGTTCTTATCACGTATGAAAGGGTCAATAAAAGGTCCCACAGCTATGAGAACTCCTGGCAAACCCTGTCTGCGCACTGAGAGATGTTGTACCTTTTGTTTGGCATTCGGTTCGGCCTCAACCATTGTTTCGGGAATGACTTGCGAGTAGAAATCGTAATCCTTCGTTTCTTCGTTATACTTCAGGTAGCAGCCGCGGTGGCCATCGTAATGGAGGCCGTATATCTGTAACGAGAGTGTTTTTTAGTGTGTTAGCAACTGAACTTCCCATCAACCGTGGGCGGTAATACCGTGTCGTACCGAATTGTAGTAATAACCCGTCGCCGGATCGTAATACATGCCGGACGTGGGCTCGTAGATGTATCTATTCTGAATGTCCACATCCTGAGCCGTCTTCTTGATGTCGTCCACAAATGCTTTTATATCGAGCGGCTCCTCGGGAACATCCTCTTCCTGGGCAGGACATTCGCCTTCCTCTGCCGGTTGCTGCTTCTCCTTTGTACCATTTTGCCGTAGGAACTTGCGTTGCAATCGCTGTAACCGAAACAATTACTAGTTTTGGTGAAATTGCATGTAAAAACTGAATTGAATAAATTACCAGTGCGTGAATCTTCTTTTTGAGCCTCTGTATGCGGGTGCTTTGCCGTCGGATGTGGCGATGTAAGCCCTGCACGTACAGGGACAGCTGGTGGGCCGTCACATCGTACAGGTTTGTGATGCGAAACAGCTTAAGCTTGTGGTTCGGTTTTTTCGCCATCGGTAAGTGGTTTCATTTGCTTTTAGCTGAAATTTTGCGGTCTTTTTTCAGGGACACAACAAATGTTGGCAAATGTTTATTTGGCGGCTTCGCACCACTGACAGCTGAGATAGAGTGGGGGAAGCCGTTGACAGACGATGAAACAAAATCGTTGAAAATGGAGCCGACCCGGCAAGCAGCGAGAAATCGATGAAAGCCAAAGTTGATGTGATTTTCGACTTGGACAGCTCACAGCCACTGTTGAGAATTCTTGCACTAAAAAGGGCAAAACTTCAGGTTAATTTGACAGTTTATTATAATATTTTGAGAATATTCTATATTTGATTTTTAAATTCGATTTGCAAGGACTTTTTGCCGGATATTTCGTTGTTGTTATTTTGTATTAGTTTGAAATAAACATTTCTTTAACTTACGAATTGACAGCATAAACTAAATTTTCCCGTGTGTTTCTAAGTGTTTCTTTTTCTGTTTTCAAAATGAAGAATAAAATTCAAATCATACAACTGTCAACTATGACAGTCGATGACAGAAACCCGTTCTGTCAATTTTGTTCGACGGGTAGCTCGCTCGATGACAGCTCGCATCGTTGAAGCGCGGGCACCGGCATTCGGTCGTTGTTTACAACGGATTCCCGTAGCAAAAAGGGGTAGATGCGAAAAGCAAGAAGAAGCTTCCATTTTCTTACCAACCGCAGAGTCACGCTGCTTTCGGGTGTGTGTAGTTTCGTGTGGAAAAGTTACTAAAACCGGTGCCATCAAGAACGTACGCGATTTGGGGGACCCGCTTTTTCCGGCCGCGTGTGTAGTGCTGAGCGTAGCGAAAAATGAAACCACCATCCTGGCTGGGGCTGACGCTCGCCCTGGTGGTGCTGTTGACGGCCACCACGCGCTCGGCATCCGGCACCAAGCTGAACTATCCGCGTGTTTTACTGCCGATTTTCGATCACATTTCCGTCAACTTCACGCTTGAGGTGGTCGAGAAGGGATGCTTCAAGTGGTAAGTGGCGCGTCATCATAACTCCTAACCTTGAAAGTGCTACCTTCCCCCGCCAAGGGTAACCGGTTGGCTGCGGCGGTGGACAGCGGACCGGCAGTGACCTCACGGCCGGGTAAACAAACCAAAGTACCCTCGTTGGTGTGGGGAAGAGTACGCCGTCTGGCTATGATGTCAGCGGAGGTGAAATTAGCATATTACCGCACCAGCGACTCATGCTCCTCTTCTTCTTCTCTCCTTCTTTCGTGGTGGCATCTATTTTTAGGACTTCGTCACGGCTTGATCTAATCCAAATCACACCCTCGTACGATGACGTCGATGAGGATTGCTCGTACCGCGTGGTGGTGACGGTGATCAACAAGGAAAAGCGACGCAACACTGCCATCGTGCTGGCGGAAGATCTAGTTACCGGGGAGGTGCTGCGCTGCGATGTCATACTGGACGTGATCGATCAGCTGGGCGTGCTGACGACGACCCGCGAGCTCTACCTAGAGGAGGCACCGGAAACGTTCGAACTGTGGGCGCAGGATGCGCAGGGCAACGCGTTTACCACGCTCGAGGGCATTGAGTTTCACTGGCAGATTGCTTCCCACCGGTCGCACGAATCGCGCCACGGCGGGGCAGGTGACAGCAGCTGGAGCCAGGTGTTACGGTTTCTTACCTTTTCCGAGAGCAAGTTCCACGTGGTACCGCGTGCAATTGAACGACTGGAGGCGGCCGGTGTGCAAGGGTACATGGTGCTGCTGGAGGGGATCAATACCGGTTCGGCACGGGTTACCGCCCGACTGCCGCATGGCGAGTACTCGCACGTCCCGCCGGTGGACGTGAACATCATGGTGCTGGCCAACCTGATCCTTAACCCGAGCGATGTGTACATCCTGCCGGGCGATACGATCGAGTTCAAGGTGTTGCAGTTGAAGCAGGGCAAGCTGCACGAAATTGCCCTCAACAGTCAGTACTATCTGGAGATTGAGGACGAAACGTACGCCAGCATGAGCGGCAATGCGGCCAAGGGGCTGAAGGTGGGCCGTACCTTTGTGCTGCTGCGCGATCGTAACGTGCCGCACGATGCGCTGGCCGGGAATGATGAGGCAAACTCGAAAGCGACACTGCCGAAGGCATCGCTTACCGTGGTGGATCCGATGAAGCTGACCATTAACCTGCTGCCGCACTACAACTGGGTGACGGTTGAGGGCGAAAGTCACGAGATTGCACTGAACCTGTTCACGCACGATGATCACCAGATAACGCTGGGGGCTAAGTACAAGATCCAGTCGACGTTCGACGAGTCGCTGTTCTATCCAATTCGAGTTACTGCCAACGGGAGCAGCATCTTTGGCGAAACGATCGCAACGGGTAGCAGCCCAGTGGCGGGCAAGTTTGAAAAGGTGAGTTACGGCCTGGGTCGGTTTAGAATATAAAGGTAATTGGTAATTGGTTGGGATATAGCCATTTTGGGAATTTCAGTAGTCCCTAGAATGTTCTATCAAAGGTTGCTTGGACTACATACGAGTTAAAAGAATTGAGGAATTAACCATATACATTAGTGATGGTTAAAGTTGGAAAAATCCGGAGCTGACTCCGATGCGAATTCGTAAATTTTGGAACCGACTCCGGAATGTAGAATCGCCCATTATTATCCGGAGCCGTTTGCAATCGTATGGAGTCAATTGGGGTTGTCCGGAGTTGTCCGCAATCGGAGTTATCCGGAGTCATCCGGAGTCATCCGGCGCCATCCGGAATCGTCCGGATTCATCCAGAGTCGTCCGGATTCATCCAGAGTTGTTCGAAGTCATCAGGATTTCGCCGAAGTTCTCCATAAGTCGTCCGAAGTCGAAGTCATGCGGAGTTCTCGGAAGTCATCCGGAAAGTTCGCCGGAGTTATCTAAAGGCATCAGGAGTTATCAGTATTCGTCCGGAGTTCCGGCCGAAGTCATCAGGAGTCCACCGAGGTTGTCCAGAGTCGTCCATAATCGGAGTCGGAGTCATCCGGTGTCGTTCGAAGTCATCAGGAGTCCGCCGGGGTTGTCCAGAGTCGTCTGTAGTCGAAGTCATCCGGAGTTGTCCGAAATCATCCGTAGAGTCCGCCGGAGTTATCCGTGGTCATCCGGAGTCATTTGAAGTCATCAGGAGTCCACCGGGGTTGTTCAGAGTTCTCCGTATTCGGAGTGATCCGGAGTCGTCCGTAGGCATCCGGAGTTTTCCGAAGTCATCAGGAGTCATCCGGAGTCAGCTGGAATCATCCGGAGTTGATCGCAGTGATTCGGAGTCGGTCGGAGTAAATCGGAGTCGGATAGAGACGGGTGTTGTAATGCGTTTGTGGTCAGGCATTTGTTATCCGACTCCAACTTTTGCTGACCCCAGTTTACTCAATCTGCTATTCTTAGAAAGAACTCGGACCGACTCCTGACGACTCCAGACGACTCCGACTCAGGACAACTGCGACTACGGGCGGAACTAGTTGTTCAAATTTTTTCGGATTGTGGGTCCGCTCCAAAGAGCACACCACTAACATACATACATTTCATACAAAATCCTAAGCAACCATTTCTCACCTGCAGTAAATTTCCATAGAAACCTCCAACCATCATGGCGACCAAAATCAGTGCCATAACTTCACACTAACATTCGGTTTTCTCTTCTATATTCTCCACAGCTTTCGGCAAAGGCGGAACTGGTCGTCTACAAGCGGTTGGCGATCAACCCACCGGAGGTGATTCTCCCCTTCGATCCGAACCTGCGCCGCCAGAAGCTCCAATTCACTGCAACGGGTGGCGATGGTTCGTACAGTTGGTCGTCGCAGGACTCGAACGTTGTGGCCATTTCCCAAACCGGGCTGGCTGAGGCAAGACTCGATCAAATCAAAGGCGTCACCGATTTGGTGAGCGATACGGAGCTCGCCAAAGTAACGCAGGTAAAGGTGGCCATGTCCAGGAACGTGCGCATCTACGTCACAGCGCAGGTAATGTTCCTGCCCCCGATAAAGCTCGAAGTCGTGCGGTACAACTTCGAAACGGTGCTGAAAGATTACGTCCGCCTGCACGTCGGCCTGTGGGCACGCTACAACGGAACGCTGAAACCGTTCACCTCGTGCGAGAACCTACACTTTGAGCTGGAGTTTAGCAATCCAATCTTCATGACGGAGGCACAATCGTCGAGCGAAGATGAGGAACCGCTAGCGGACGGTGCTTGTCGGATACTGTACCTCCGCTCGACGATGGTGGGACAGACGAGTTTGAAGATAACGTACCGGTACTTTGACAAGCTGCTAAGCGATCACGTTAGCTTGAATGTGTTCGAACCGCTGTCGATTGAGAATCCGATCGAGAACGAGGTCGTGCTGCCGATTGGCGCTTCGCGCAACCTTTTCTACTATAACGGGCCGGAGCGGCTGTTCAACTCGGAGGCGGAACTGCAGCGCCAACTGCTGTACGACGAGAAGGCGCTGGAAGTGACGGAGGTTGGCAGTGGGTTCTCGAAGGACAAGCACATCCTGCGTGCGCTGTGCAGGAAGCTGGGTGATTATGAGCTTAAGCTGCAGGTGTTTAATACGCTCAACGCGCCGAATGTGGTTCCGTACGTGACGCAGTACGTGACGAAGGTGTACTGTGTGAAGCCGCGCTTTGTGAATCTAATCACGACGGACAAGGTGAAGACGGGCTGTCCGCTCGAGCGCCGCAACTCCATGATGCACGTCAAGACGGCGGACAATGCGGAGCAGATGATGATCGATATCGAGGTGCTGGATGTGCAGAACCGTAAGCTGGCGAACATTTCTTCCTTGTTGCTGGAGTGGAAGTTTGCGTCGGTGGATACGCAGTCCGCTTCCGGGGCGACGGTTGGAGCAGGGGAAACGGCGCTAGCGCTGAGCTACGACCACAAGACGGAGGTGGAACGGTTGGAGGGCGCGGAGATTCCTGGACGCGATTATCTTGTGCTGAATTTGCCGCACGATCTCGAGGCAAGCTTGAAGGTGAAAACCATCGTCACGGATTACCGCGCGGAAGTGCTGAAACGGTACGCAATCAAGCCCGAAAGTCCTCCGTTTGGGGTGCAGAAAAAGGCAGGAGCGCCGCTCGTGAAGCCCACCATCGAGAACGAGCTTAACTTTGTGTCGGTGAACCGTACGCTGCTGCCGTACGATCGGTTGACGCTGTTCCTCACGCCCGATGCGGTCGAGCGCATCAAGGTGGCCCAGGGCAGCGGGTTTTACGACATTAAAGCGTCCGAGGCGGGCATCGTGTCGGCCCAGTTCGATGGCACCACGCGCCAGATCGTGATCAGCCCGCGCAAGATCGGCGAGGTGAAGCTGGAAATAACGGACCAGTGTCTCGCGACGGAAGCGAGCTTCCTGCACGTGTCGGTGGTGACGGTCGGGCGCGTGACGCTGCTGGCGCCGGATCGGGTCGAGAAGACGAAAAAGATTGAAGCGATCGCACGGCTGTACGATAGCAACGATCGGTTGCTCGAGCTGAAGCGCGACCGGCTCGAAATGTACGAGCTGCGGACGGAGGTGTACAATCCGGCGGTGCTGAATCTGGCCCTGGGCAGCCAGTCGCAGCTGGGCGTTGGCGAGGTGCGCTACATCGTGACGGGCATGGAGCTGGGCGAGACCAAGTTTAGCGTTAGCGCGGGAAGTGGCAAGGAAATGGTTACGAGCGCACCGGCCCCGGTGCAGGTGTTCCCGCCGCTGATGCTGCTGCCACGCAATGCGACCATCCTGGTGGGAAGTACGCTGCAAATCTACTCCAAGGGAGGACCATCGCCGGACACGAACATAGTTTACAGCGTGCAGAACATGGATGTGATTGGTAAGAATTGAAATTCCACTTGTAATTCCAATATCCTACTAAAATCTAACTGGAATTTTGTTCAATTTATTTGCAGACGTTGAATCCAACATCGCCAGTGGGCTTAAGGTCGGCCGCTCGAAGGTTACGGGCCGCTGCGTGGGCGTCAATCCCACCACCGGTGCCCAATTCGTTTTCTCCGAGGACACCATCACGATACAGGTCATTCCGCTGGACGCGATCGAGCTGCGCACGCCGCTGAAACGCATCCAGGCCGGTGCGACGATGCCCGCGTGCGTGTGGGCCGTACCGAACATCTCGCCGCTCGTGCTCGGCACCGTGCCGGGCGTGCAGATCCGCTGGTCAACTGACCACGCGGACATTCTCGATGTGCGCGGCGTGTTCCAGGACGTGGGCGTCGAGTATCTGGACCGCGATGCGATTGCAATGCGCGTGAAGGCGCTCGCCCCGGGTCGGGCCACGCTGCACGTAACGCTCGTAACGCCGGGCGGTCTGAAGCTAACCGCCAAAACGGACGTGACCGTGTTCCGCACACTGGAGCTGGTCGCACCGAAAGCGATCCGGTACGATTCGATACTGCTGCCGCCGCGCGGCTCAATACAGCTGAAGGCAAACCTGGACGATGCCGTGTACCAGCTGGACGGTGAGGACGGTACTGCCAGCGGTGTGCTGCAGGTATCGCGCGACGGACTGGTTAGGGCGGGCGATACACCGGGCCGGGTGCAGGTCGTTGCCTCGTCCCAGGACCAATCGCTGACGATCCCGCTCGAGGTGAAGCAGGTGCACTACATCATGGCCTCGCTGCAGCCGGGCATGGCGAAGCTGAAGCGCATCGAAAGCAGCATCCCGCAGGGGTTAAGCCTCTCGCTGAAGGTGTCGCTGCACGACAGCCTTGGCAATGAGTTTTCGCACGGGCTGGAGGACGTGTCCGTGCTGAAGCACAAGCTGTCCAAGCGGGGCAATGTGCTGATCAGCACCGGCAGCAACTACAGCGTGGCGGTTGAGCTGATACGCGAAACCTCCGACATGATGGTGGTTGCGTTGCGCGACCAGACGGGTGTTCGATTCGGGGAGGATTTCCTCAAGCTGGTAGTGGGCGATGAGACGAGCGGATTGGCCTTCCCCGGCAGGGGTGTGTTTGCCGTTGGCGATGTGGTGTGCTTCAGCTCGCCGTTGCTCAGCTCGGAAGCGCGGTGGAGTAGCTCCGATGAAGCGTTGGTGAAGATCGACGCTAAGACGGGCGTCGCACAGGTGCTTGCCAGCTCGGCCAGCACCGGTGGGACGGGTTCCGACGGGACGGTAACGATTCGTCACGGCGATCGCCGGCACGGTGGGATTTCGTTCAGCGTGGACGTGCTGGAAGCGGATCGGATAGAGTTTTTCAAAAGCTACGACATCTTCAATGGGCAGTCGTACCGCGGGCATCTGGTGATTAAGAACCACCTGCAGATGGAGAAGCTGGTGAACGTGATTGCGATGAACGTGTCCACCTGCCGGGAGCAGGTGGAGCGATCATACGGCGGGTTGTTCGCTTGCAAGCTCGTTGTGCGCCAGGGAATGCCGGAGCTGTTGAAGCACTTCAAGGTGGCACCGGGGTACGATGCTACGATCGGGGCGTACAGTTGCAACATTGAGCTGCTGACCACGCTGGACGATGTGGCGAATCTGATCAAGGCGAACGAGTACACGCTGGAGCTGGAGGTGCGGCTGCTAGCGTCCGGCCTGACCGACACGTCCACGCTCAAGATGGTGCCGGCGGTACGGATCGAACCAGAAGCGATCGCGGTGGAGCAGATCAACAAGCAAAGCCTGATGATTGCTGGGCTCGATCGGGTGCTGCAAAAGGTGGAGGTAACGTCGACGGATCCGGCCGTACTTGCGATCCGGCCGCAGCAGAAGCAGCCCGGCCTGCTCGAGTATCGTTTGGAGCTGCTGGACAACTACAAGGAGGAGTGGGCTGATAGTTTGGCAGTGTTGGTTAACTCACCGCTAACGCAGCAGAGTGTGAGGGTAAGTGTCGGCGGTGCTTAATGGAGAAGGAAAAAGGAACTACTAATTAATGGCTTTCGTTTTTTTTCGTTTTCGTTTAGGTTCCAATCAATTCACCGATGGCACCGAGAAAGTGTGGCACCCAACCGTTCACCAGTGCGCCCGATTTGTTGGTAAACTACGTGAGCAACTTCGGGCTGCTAATTTCCGCTGTGACGGTGCTCGCTGCGACAGTCTGGGGTAAGGTGTTGGGCGTGTAGGCAACCGCCTGCCGTCTTCTTTGGACAGTTAAATTATGTATCGTGTGCTAAGTCATCTAATAAGAGCGTGGATGAACGGTTCAGGGCTGGTGGAGAAACGGTGGTTGTCCAACTTCCCATTCCACTAGTGATGGGAAAAATGAAGTTTTTGTCGTAATCGATTCCGGCTAGCTCCAAAGTTTTCTGGAATTCGATTGCGGATAGTAGGTCCGCAACCAGTTTGTGGAATCGATTTCGGAATCGGCTCCAGAATCGGAATCGGCTCCAGAATCGGAATTGGTTCCGGAATCGGAATCGGCTCCAGAATCGGAGTTGGCTCCGGAATTGGAATCGTATCCGGAATTGGTTCCGGAATCGGGATCGGCTCCGGAATCGACTCCGGAATCGACTCCGAAGTCAACTCCGCAATCGACTCCGGAATCGACTTCGGAATCGGTTCCGAAATCGACTCCGGCATGAGAATCGGTTCCAGCATCGTAATCGGCTCTGGAATTGATTCCGAACATGGAATCGGAATCGGGTAGGTTCGATTCCGAGCTCCCACCACTACATCCCATCCCAACAACCGAACGGCGGCACCATTAATTACTTGGAAACGGAGGGGAACCAGCGGCTAATTTCTTAACCAAACCCTTCCCCATTTTCTTTCTTTCACAGTCGTTGTGTTCTGCTTCCCTCAGCGCCAGAAGCCGGCCGCGAACGGAAATGGTACGTGTTGCAAAAACAAATCATTCGCGCTTCCTCTGGACTTCCGGAGGTCGCCGCCGCCGGGGCGGGGGCACCGGAAGCGAAACAAAAACGAACCGAAAGCTGCTGCTCGAAAGCTTCCGCAGCTTTCGTTTTGTTCGGCGCGACCGTATATATTCTCTTTCTTCTTCTTTGGAAGCGTTTTCCAATTTTACACAACCGTTAACCTAACCGTTTCTTCTTCTCTTCCCCAACCCTTCTCGCTCGCTTGGGCGGATTCTTTTTCGTCTACAGTGCACTCGCCATTTAAAAATGAGCACAATTTATCATCCTACGATAATAGGATAAGCGGCAGTCCATTTGCTAGTCCATTAGAGAAGCGCGGCAGTAATCTACAGTCATCGTCACCGTTCGCCGGCGGTAGCCCCGGCCAGAGCTTCGGCAGTTCGCAAGGTAAGCCGCAATTCCTCGTGCTTCAAGGTGTGCTTGGTTTGGTGGTGGTGGTGGTCGTTTTACCAACGTCTTTTCATTCCCATTTTATGCTGCTTCCTCTCCTTGCTGGGGAGCTTTATACCTGCATGAACGCCCTTTTTTACATTCTTATCATTTGAGGGGAATATTTTGCTGGTTTTTTTTGCATTGCTGTGTATGGATAATATTAGGTTTAAGAACCCTGTGTAGATTTATTGCTGTTTTGCTTTAGCTTTTCTTTGCATTTGCATCAACCAGAAACCCACTTCTACAACAATTCTAACACCTTTCCAACCACCCTTTTTACGTAAAAGAGGATGTCTGAGGATGCATTTAATCCGATTACCTTTTCTTTTTTAGAGATCGCAGGGCCGCCGGTGTGGGAATAAATTAGTCAAAGCATGGATCGTTAGTGGGTGCGCTATGGGGCATGTCGTAGCAGCAAAAAAAGCGAATTACACCCAATCTGGCCAAAAATATTCACGATTTTGGCGCAAATCCTTTCACTATCCCACCCATTCCATTAGGTGTGTGGTGCTAATTGTTATTTCGTCCTTTAAGCTTTTTTCTTTAAAACTCCTTCCTCTCCTCCCATTTTGCACGGGCCGCTCCCGTGCGATGAAGAATTATGTTTTGTTCTGTTGTTTTTAAACCTCTTTTGTTGTTGGAGCTGGATTGTTTTTGCTTTTCAGTTAGGTTGTTTGTTTTGCACGAGCTTTGTTGTTGGGTGTTCATTAAATTATATTCACGATAAGGTTCGCGCACGCTCTCTCTCTCTCTCTCTGTCTCGTCGTGCCGGCTTGTCTTGTACATGCCCCGAAGGGTGTGTTGAAAATTGAATACAGAAAATTATTGCACCGGCAACAAAACAAAAGGGCAAAACAACAAGCCGGCCCCTGCCCACAGGTAATCAGAGGGAATGGTCTTCAACGGTCCATTTTCACCCGAATTCGCCCGCGGATCAGCAGGGGCGGAAGTGTGTGTGTGTGTGTGTGTGTGCGAAGTAATACCGGACGAACAAAAGGGGGCGGAAACGAGAAAATATGTCCGGCCCGAAAACGAGCATTTAAGGAAGGTGGGGGCCAACCCATATTTCGCACACTAGCCACCACCATTCCCGTTTTGTTGCACCAGACGCTCGCGCTCGCTCGGTACGGATTTTGGGGGCGGTTTTTTTTTGGGTCATAATTTGTTCCCACCTCCCTGCACTCCATTGCTATGCACTTTATCGTCCTTTTCACGGGGCTTCAGCGCACGATCGCGAAATTATTCCCGCCGACAGGGGCGATAAGAGGAACCCCATTCTAGAGAGTGCTAAAAAGGAGCTTTCAGAAACGAGCTTTCGACCACCTTTTTTTTCTTCTCTCTGTTCAGTATTACGGACATGGATTGTGGATGTCCCCGGGAGGGTGGATGATGGGGCATGAAAAATGAATGCTATATTTTCCGTTCACTCCAACTCCTATCTCCCGCTCCAGACAGGTCCATTGTCGCTGGTACTTTACGGGGTTTGTGCGGGGTTGTAAAATAAAACGTAGCATAAATTAAAATGTTTCCCCCAGTCCTTTCACACACACACACACACACACACTGTCGCGCTTGATCGTGATGGTGGTGATGGTCTGGTAATAATTGTGGTCAGCTCAGCTCAGTACAGTCGGCGTTTGCCCTGCGGAGGCGTTAACATACGGTGTACCGATGTCTCTTCCCACTGCCAACCAGACTAAACCGTCGTTATTCTTTTTTTATTATTAATCCTTTTACAGCTCTTCCACCCCAGCTGGAATTTGATTTGCCGTACAATAGGGGGTGTCGGTAGCCTGCAATGGTAGCCTGGAGTGCGCGCGCGAGTGTGTTTGATGCTGTCCTTACAGGCGCACCAAATTACAACCGAACGAGTTGATTGCATGCTTGACAAATTCATAAACGAGCATTTATTTGATTACGGAAAAGGGTGTTGTTTAACTACTCCTCCTGATGGGTGGGGGAGCTGGTGAGGCAGGTCAATTGGTCAGGATGTGGCATTTGATCGTTTGTTCGTTTTTTTTTTTGTGTGTGTTTCAGTGTCCCATTTAGCACCTAAAATTTAATAAGGGTGATTTGAAATTTAACTAAAGAGCCTGAGAGGCACAATTCCCTATCTCTCTCTCTCTCTCTCTCTCTCTCTCTCTCTCTCTCTCTCTCTCTCTCTCTCTCTCTCTCTCTCTCTCTCTCTCTCTCTCTTGCTGCTCTTTGTTTTATTGGATGTGTTGTTGCCCTTCCTGGAAGCTTTCTTATGTTTTGCAAATAGCAGGAGAGATAATTTGTTTACTATCATGCACATCAATCAACAAGCGCAGGGGAAGCAAACATGCCAATGAGATGAGGTTGCGGGAAATTGGCCGAGAAAGTAAACACATCCTGTATCGCCTTAGGGGTGCAGCGGGATGGTTAATATGATGAAAACACTTTATTTTTTACTTCACTGTACTGTTGTTATTTTGCAACAGCACTATGTGGCAAACAGTCTGCTGCTGCGCTCCGTTGATGGTCGCCTGAGGCGTCCGGCGTTGGATGATCAAAGCTTTTCGGCAGCGCACACGACAACGGTGCGGCGGCGGTGTGTTGTTTAAGAACGTGTTTTAAGGAACTTGTAGCATACAAAAACAAAAATGAAGATTCATTTAATCACTGTTCTGCTATCGACCGTTAGCATGAGTACGCGTGAGTTGCTGTAGAACCACCAACTTACCATGCCCTGCCCAGTCGACTGGGCAATTGTTTTTGCTGCCTGCCTCGGTGCCTGTTTTCTGTTTCGTTATTTATGGGTGTATTTGTTTGCACTACACAGTGTGTGTGTGTGTGTTATGTTTGGTGCATACGTATTGCGTGTGTGAAAATTGTTTCAAAGCGTTTGCGACATCATCCATCCCACTTCCCGATGATGGCACGTGTTAGCAAAGGCTTCCGTTAGTTTGTATGGGCAGTGATTTTTTTGTCAGTTATGTTTCGTTTACATTTGAATTTCAAATGCGCATATATGTAGCGTGTGTGTGTGTTGCCTTTTGCCTGCGGCTAAAGGGAAGGAAATGGTGGTGCGTACACGAGTGCGTGCGTGCCTGCGTGCGTTACCTTTGGTTTTGGTTAGTTGTTATGGAAGGAGCGAGAAGCGCGTGTGTGTGCATTTGTTTGTTATTTTTTGTCGTTTACCTTACCTTTTCTTGTAAAACGTAACAAGAAGGAAGATGGGGCAAGGCGGACATAATAGGGATAGGTTTTTTGATTGTCATATGATGATTTTTAACCATACAATTCTTCTTGGTGCTATTCGGATGACATCTCCTAGTAGCTAGACAAGTAGTGGGTTGTAAAAGTGTGCTGAAGGTAGTGTAACATCTCTCTGAGCATCTTCCTCTCGGACTACTCCAACAACTTGGTTTGACCGTTATGATAAGTACTTTGATATTTGCGATATTTCTAAAGGAACTGTAGAAAGACTTCTCCAAATCCCAATGACTCTTCCAAGAGTAAATTCTATTTCTAGTTGGGTTGCTAGTAGTTGTTGGTTGGTTGTGTTTTGATATATTTATTAGAGATATTTGTTGTGGCCTTCCAATTTATCAACCATTCAATCAATAAATCATCTACTGCTCGAAGAACATACTTTGTAATTAGAATTAGAATTAAACTTGTCTAGACAATAGCGATGGGCCGGTCTGGTGGTACAGGCGTCAACTCGTACGACGTCAAAACATGCCCATCATAGGTTCAATTCCCGAATAGACCGTGCCCCCATACGTAGGACTGACTATCCGGCTATGGTAACAATAAGTCACTGAAAGCCAAGCTCACTTCACTAGTGGGTACTGGCAGGCCTTGACCGACAGCGGTTGTTGTGCCAAAGAAGAAGAAGAAGACAATAGCGATTAGAAAAATGAAGTTTTCATTGGATTCGATTCCAGTTAGCTACGAAGTTTTCTGGAATCGATTCTTGATAGTAGGTCCGGAATAAGTTTCGGGAATCGATTCCGGAATCGGGTCAGGTATTGGTTCCAGAATCGGCTCCGGAATCGGAATTGGCTCCGAAATTGGTCCCGGAATTAGCTTCAGAATCGAAATCGGCTCCGTAATTGGCTCCGGATTGATTCCGGAATCAGAATCGGAATCGATTAGGAAATTTCGAATTTCAAGTTGATTCTGATTTCGGAGCTAACTCCGGGATCGACTTCGGTGTCAATTCCGGGGTCGGCCCCGGGTCAACTCTGGAATCGGCACCGAAGTCAACTCGGATCGGAATCGATTCCAGCATCGGAATTCCAAGCTCCCACCACTGCTAGACAAGCTTAGAAGTTGTAACATACCTTTAGAACTTATTTCTCCGGCATTGACTGCCATGTCTACGTTTACGGTAGACTGAAAACTGGGTCTTTGTCCTCAGAAAATACATCCTCATTAAATAATCCAGCGTGTTACGGCAACATGGGCTAGTGGCTCTCAAATCAGTTGGTTCCATTTCCGACATGTAATCTGACACGATTCTCCATCCGGTCTGTTAGACAACATTTAGTACACACTTCTGTGCTGATCAATTGATTGACATTGAGTCCAGACAATTATGAAAGCACAGTTGGTTGATTTTTCAAACCGTTCAACATCTAATGGAACTTATAAAGCGACCATAAATTTTGGGGACAGAACGATTTGATGCACGTGCCTACCACAAACCAGCCACATCTCAGCTTTTGCTGATTAGGGCCAACCTGTGTAGAGTTATTGATGTGAAACGTTCGTGACGAGATGCAAGCGCTTTGGAATGACACTGGTAGAATACAAGATTGAACAATTTACCTCCTTGTCCTTATCGCACCGTTCATGTCCATATTTTACTTGCCATAATATGGAAGGAATTTCAGCCAATAGTTCGTTGTGACGTCAACGACTATGAATAGAAACGTTGCATTTTGGTCTATTTTTGGAAAACTTCGACCAGACAGTTGACAGTGGACTTGCAACAACTGTGTCCTTCGCTCATAATAGTAACCAACCGGCCCCTTCGTTCCCTACACACACACACACACTCTGCGCGAGCCCCACCCCAAACATCCTCTTTAAGCTCGGTACACAATTGCGCACCCCACCGGTGGTGGGGTCGGGGGCCTCATGAATTGAGAAGAAAAAGGTGGGAAAAGTCATGGCAGCAGCCCTGCCGGCAGCAGTACCAGGCCACCAGCACAGCACCAACCGGGCAGGCAAAAGTGACAAAGGCACAGGAAGTGTATTTTGTCCTTCCTGTTACGTGACACATCGTTGATATATTTAGCATTCAGAGACATTTCCTCGCGTTTCAACAAAATAAAAAGGGAAACGATTCCGCAACACCCTCTCACACCGAGTCGGTTGGTGGCGGTGCGGCGGCTTTTCTTGCTCTCGTAAAAGCCAAAGCAAAGTGCTTCGCGATGGGAAGGTGATTTCCTTTCGCCGTAGTTAAAAGTTGGCACTGGCCATGTATTTTTTTTGCTGTGACCATCTTTTCGTATCGTGTCCCCTTCGTTCGATTCGGCACCACCTTGCCTTTTGGGAAATCTACATATTTCATTTCGTTTGTTGACGTTTCGCTGATATGTGGTCGCGGAAATCGCGGAAGTTTTCGTTGCGCGTCTGTGGAGGAGGAGGACTCCCCTGTTTGGATTCTAGGGATGAGCGGGAAAGCTTGAAAGCTTTGGCTTTTCATTGGAGCGGCAAGCGCCCTTATCGGAGGGCGGCCTAAAACGGAATGTCAGCAACAAAACGCGCAAGCAAGGTTGATTGTTGTGAAAGGTCCTTTCAAGTACATCGTATTCGGTTAACGGGTCGTTTCAATGTCTGTGTGCGCGCGTACATTGTAGATGATTAAGTAGTCGATCGTGCGGTTGTGCGTTCCAAGTGTGCACCAAAGTGTACACTATAATGGGAGAAAAGAGGGTGGCTGGCGTCAAGTTCTAGCATTGTGCCGTCGAATGCGCGTACGATTCGGTTTTTAGGGGACCTGGTCCCGATGTGTACTTCCGCAGTGTTCTTCTGACATTCCAGCGAGGCGGTGGGAGAGCTGCCAGGGCTGATTTACGGCACACAGCCCTTGCTGCTTTGCCATAGTTTGCGGTAAAGTTTGATTGATTGGATTTTGATGACACACGGTTACACCTTCCGGGAAAGCGTGAAAGCGTTTTGCTATTGTTGTGCGGTTTGCTCGGTCACAACCGAACCTCCCCCTTTACTACGGCCCTATTTGTATATACACACGCAGAGACACACACACACACACGTGCCACTTTACACAGTGCGCGCCCGTGTGATTGCGTGCGAAAACGGGAAACTGAGATTTATGCCAACAGGATATGGGTGTGTGTGTGTGTGTATGTGGCGTTTTATTCAATCGCTTTGTTGGGTCTCTGCCGGTCTCTGCCCCTTGACGATGGGTGCAGTGGCGGTTCTTTTGGAACCTTGAAGGCAAACAAAAAACAGGTTCCTTTTCTTCCTCTCTTCCGGTAACGTTTAGAGTCGCAAGAGAGGGCTTCATTTAAATTTGATTTAACCGTACAGTTGACCTCGGTGTGAAGCACAAAGGAAAAGCTAATGAAAATTAATTGTTATTCTACTGTTTCGAGGAGAGCAAAAATATTTAAAGGCCAAAAACGCCCCCTTTTGTAACTGTGTTTAAAGGAAATTTTAAGGAAAACATTTTGTTTTTTGTGTGCTTGGTATTTTTAGCTTTTTACGATCGCGCAAAGATTTATGAGATTGGAAGGAACGTCCATTGGCGACCGTTTGGCCGTTTTCATGTGAGCGGTACGGTCACATATTCGAATTAAAGTCACGTCGTGTGTTGTGCGAGCGTCGTAAAATGTCTGCAGCGTGATTGGTGCCATAATTTCACTCCAAGTGCCATAATAAGTGCGCATTAGGCGGGCCTGTAACGATGAAGCAGGGTCCCAGAGCCCCAGAGAACGCTCCGTATAGGCGACTAATGGCAAATGCGGTTGTCGTTCCTTACAGAGAAGCTTGGGAGTACAGTGAAACAAGATTTAAACAGCGGACACACACGCCCTGAATGCTTAAAGTCTGCTGTTTCGCTGTTTCGCTGGCGCTCGACATTCAACACGACATTCGTGGAACTTGGGCATGCTGAGATTAGATGTTGCAGTAGTACTGCTTCTTCACATTCAACATTCATCTCCAGGCGCTTCCGAAGCAAACTCGAGCAACGCGCGAGCACGGCTAAGGTGTGTTCACGTTAATCCAAGGCCACGTTAGGATTGTCTGGCTGTTGTGTGGATGTGTTTTCCGCTAGCCTAAGCCACGATAGTCTCGCGGGGCGTATGGTGGCTCTTTGCCTCGCCATGTAAGGAGAGCTTTGTCGACGTACAAGCACACCTACGTATCGAGCGTGTGCCGTGTGCGTGCCGTAGCATTCGGCAAGCATCAAACACCGGCTGGCAACGAGACGGGTGAAGCTGTGCAGCAGAAAATATTTACTCGCTTCAATTTATTTTCTAAACCAAACAACAAACATACAAACACACTCACGTGGCTTCCATGCGGCTCGCGGCGCGCGCGTTGGTGGAGATACATCTTTTCGGGCTACAGAACTTATCGGCCGGCTCTTACACACGGCGCTTTGCTCTGAGGTACTGTGAATGGGAAAGCGGAAGTGAGGGGGGACAGTATCCTTAAAATCCGAGAGAGCTCAATTCTTTAGTGGAACTGTTGTGTGGCAGGAGGTGGTGGTGGAGAAAATCAGTACACCGCGGTTGTGTTTGTCAAACACTTTGGTTTCCCTGCCAGCCAATGCTCGTGTGTTACGGCAAGGGGGAGCTTGTACGATATCCTTGCATATGTGAGGGTGCTCAAATTTCGAGTAATTGATTTTTTGACGAAAAAGTCAACCCCCCCCCCCGCACACAGCGATGCTGTTCCTCTTGGGGCCGGCTATTGGATTTACAAAATGGTGGAAAGGTTTCGCAAGAAGCAAGATTCGCTTAAAATTCGAGTGTACCAGCTGAATTGAAGCATGTTGAAGCGGTTGTTACATCAGAATGCAATTCAGAATCATTGAGAATCCCATGCCTCCATGCCCTTAAACACAGACTGATCGTCATAGTTAAGCAAAGGTCGGTACGATCGTGCAGCTTTGCTCGTTGCGTTGGCTCGTTGCTTGATAAAGGCCTTAGAGGTCATCCTTAAATTACGTAATGCTCTTATATGCTTAGTGTAGTGGCGGGAGCTCGGAATCAGACCCAACCTCGGAATCAATTCCGGAGCTGATTCTGATGCTGCAATTCGGAGTTTAATCTACAGCCAGTTCCGGGGTCGACTCTGGAGCCGATTGCGGAGTCCCACTCCGTTTCGAAGCCGATTTTGATTTCGGAACTAGTTCTGATTCCGGAGTCGATTTCGATTCCAGAACCGATTCTGATTCCGGAGGCTATTCCGAAGCCGATTTTAATTCCGGAGCCGATTCCGATTCCTAAACCGATTCCGGAACCAATTCCGTAACCGATTCCGCAATCCATTCTGGAACCGATTACAGACCTACTATCCGGAATCGATTTCAGAAAACTTTTAGCAAGCCGGAATCGGTTATGACAGAAACTTCATTTCTCCCATCGCTAGTGTAGTGGTGAGGGTCGAGGAGGTTTTCAAACTGTAAATTATTTAGAGCACATAATTCCTCTGTTATGTGTATGTGTTACAGTAGACGTAGGGTTGATGTAAATTTTCTGTGACGTAACTTATGGACGCTAGATTTTGCATCTGAGAGATCAACCGACAACTAACACAAACCTGCACGATGTAATTGCTCACAAACTAGCTTGGACTAGGCTAACTGTAGTCTAATTGTATTATTAAATTAATAAGTGTAGCTTGTAATTAATTAATTATCCCGCTATTTGCTTGCCACTTGTAACATTGTATATACTACACGGCATCATGTATCGCTTTAAATTTTGGATTTGCTTAAAACGCTTGTGTCATATAATTTTAGGTAGTTCATGAAGCACGCATTGCTGACAATCCATCAAACAAACAATTTTAATACGAAACGTAATGATTTTTTTTTTGTTCTGTTAATCCTCTGTAGGCAATCTAAGTCACGATTTCAATACCAGCGGTACCTCGCACGGCTCACCGATCTACGGTGATGCGACCATAATTTCGCCCCAGAAGCGAGTCAACCGACGTTACCTGTAAATAGAATGTAGGATGCAGAATGAAGCGCGGAGAAGACAAGCGGAATGTTCCAACAAAACCAACTTTTGGGTATATGAGTATGCGCCCCCCCCGAGGGTGATGGTAGTAAGGAAGCGCGGGGCATTTGGCCACAGTGCGCAGAACGACCAAACTGACTTTTCCAACAGCTGAAGTTAGTTACTGTTGATAAGCTTTCTTTTTATGTTGCGGTTTAAATGTTTTAGAAAGGCGTTTGATTATCTTTTAATTAATTCCCGATGTTTGCTTTTGTGTTTTTTTTTTGCCATTTGAACTATAATTTCATCTTAGATTAGAAAAATTGAACTTTCATTTACTGATTTACTTTCTAAAACTTTCCAATGCCATTACATGTTGCTAAATCAGGATACGTTTTACCTCACGAATATTAGTACATGATTCAGTTCTATATAGAAGACGTTTGATACTGTTAACTTTATTAGTTTTCCAACCATTTTGGTTGGATGCATTTCTTTCGGCGGAATCCTTATCCCGCTTTCTATTATTCGGTGGTTGCTGTGCTGTGAATTAGAGCAGCTTGATAATGTGTGTGTGCGCGTGTGACTTAAGTTAAGTTTTGAGTTTGAATTAAATTCCCTTACAATCCTGTTCCCGCGGGGAATCAATATCGCCCCGTCAGAGAGGAAGAAAACTAGACGAATGAATTAGGCGCAGTTGTCGATTACATTACAACGGACTGAACATATACCGAACACGGCTCTATGTGTACATACTACGGACTCTTGTTTAGGTTAGGGAAAGAGAAAAAAAGGAAAGAAACTAATAATAAATTCAGTGAAACAACTCGAAATGTGTAAAACTATCTCGTGTACGCGGCCTTTTACAATTGTGCCTTCCGTTACCGGGCACACCGGCAATGAAGGGTTACGTGAGAGAACTAGCAATAGATAAATAGAGCAGTAGCGCGACTGGCTTGGTTTTGATTGTGGCGTTTGTGGCACAAATGCATTTTAAAACCATCGTAGAGCGTCCTTGCAGCAGGCCCAACTATCTTCCGGCTCCGGTTCCGGTACACCCATCAGGCAGGCGCGCACACCTTCCTCTATCGCCAGCTCCACGTTGCGGTAATCCTTCGCCGAGCACTCCACGAACGAGTTGGCGTTTATTGCGCGCTTCAACCGGTCGCCCTCCCCCGTCGACACTTCGTTGTTTTTCCCTTTGCGGTTGTCCAGCTTGGTGCCTTTAGCGAATGGGAATGGAAGTAAGCAGAAATCAGCATATTTATGTGGGTTGGGGGGGGGGGGGGGGGGTAATGAGTGTGAGTGGTTGCATCTTACCGAGCAGTACGATTGGGACGGGCGGGTTAGTTTTGATCTCCGGGATCCATTTTGTGGACGCGTTCTCGAACGACACCCTGTTGTCGATGCTGTAGCACAGGAGGAAACAATCGGCCTGCGGGGGATATAGTTTATGTACAGAGAGGATAAATTTTATTGCTCGCGCGCCATAATGTCGTTTGACATGCTGAAAGAAACACAGCAATAAAACAATCATACAGAGCTTTTTTCTACATAAAAAAGAAAGCAAATGTTAACCACCTTGAAAATGGTGTTTCTCAAGTCGTCGAAAATTGGGTGCTACCATGTGTGGGAGTGCATCATCATGCTACACTGGTGTAGCAAACAGCACCCAGATCAAAGGGACGGTAGAGCGCGTTATGAGAACACTCAAACTGGGAAACTGCCGTGAACTGTGCAAGCAGCAGACGGGTGGCGGTGTATTGCACCTGAAGCGATGTTTAAACACATGAGTGAGCACCAGGCACTTGTCGAGCACAAGTTACCTGCACACAGGTGTGCTTTTGTGTTATTTGCGTAAAAGTTATTTTTCACCGGTATTGTTGCGTTTCGTGCATTGGTATGCTGGATAAAATGACGGCGGACGGTAGGCGGCAGGATGGTAGCGACTATACGGCAACAGCACTCGGAGATATCAGTGCAACTTTTGCTTTGTAATATGAGATTCTCGGTATTGCAATCGTCCAAGTACGTTTGCCTGCAGAACAAAATGCTCTTTAGTACAGAGCACTAGTGAAAACAGTTCTGGATTATAAGTGGATTATGTTTACTTAAGCTGTCTCTGTTGCATCTCGCATACTAAAATAACAACCACAAATGTTAGATGGTTGCGTGACAGCAAATGCTGATTTGATAAATAGTAATACAGTAGAACGTCGAGTGTTCGGGGGCTGATTAACCGGCGGGCGGCTTAACCGTGCGCATAAAAGATACAGCTTAGAAGAGTCATAGCCATAAAAGCGGAGCCGTCCTATGTGACATTTGCTCGAAATTGTTTTTCCATATCTGCTCGATTAGTACTCGATACGCCTGAAATTGTGGATTTGTGTGTGATCAAGTGTGTTGACAGCGCCAAGATTTGGTGTGTTCGTAAATTAGACTTTCATCCATCGATGGACGATGCCGTCGAGCTCATTTTACATTCATAGCTTTGGTTTTTGATGAAAAACGAAAGCAATTTTTTTGTGTTTGTATTTTATAAAAAATCGGTATTATTTAAGTATAAAATGGCTAGATTACAAACGATAACGATAGGAAACATAATTTTCGAGCTAATCTAGAAGAAAGCCACGAAAATTCGGCATCACAGTTGATTTTAAAGGACTTTTTCTAAATTCCCTTAAACTGATGCTGTTAAACTCAACAAGTTTAAGGGAATTTGCTCGAATTTCCGATTATTCGTGCTCGAAAATGTCAATTGGGGTTGGTTCGGAGCCGGCTCCGAAGCCGTTGGTCCGCTCCGAAGCGCCCATCACTACTCTGTAGTTTCTATTGGTATTTTCGAAATTCATTTGTTCATGAACGGTTGTGAAACCTATAGTTATTGATCAAAATAATATTCTACTAACGGTCAATCGATGGATTCCAAGTGATTTAATCATAAAACTAGTGCATTTTATAATGTTTATATGAATTTGACATTTATTGGACCATTATCCGGCCAATTCGATTAATTGGCAACCGCCCGGTCCCGAGCTGCCCGGATAATCGACGTTCTACTCTGTTGATAAATAGTGATTATTGATTCAAATATGTAATAATAATCAAAAATGAAAACTAATTTGCTAAAATGCTAATTATTGGATTTTTTTGGACCAAAGGTTGTTAAGCTGATAATACAGTAAAATGAATCCCAAAAATGCTAAATGTCTGTATACCACGATAGCTTTGAACATCTTTGATTCCTCATTTAATCTTTCATAGCATAGACACTTGCCATTGCTAGGGTCTGTAATCGTAACGTAATCGATAATGCCTCAGTTCCCAGCACATGGACATTTGATATCTATTGGATTGAAGTTCGGAACTCTTCTTTCTGCTCTTATTATTTTAGATTGGTGTACTATAATCGTACATATGCTAATCTTATATGATTTTGGGCTAATATGATTTTAAAAACACCAAGATAACTTCACCGAAGAGCTGCCGCACGGTGCACATTGCTTGGATTGATTAGAAATGTCTCTAATCATTCCGAATCCGAAAACGGATCCCAATCATCTCTCTCGCATTCAAACGCACTGCCCAATTTTGCTGTTGATTGCGTCCAGCAATCTTGTAAAATGCCCCAAACCAACTCACCCGTTTGTAAAACTGCTGCCTGATTTTGTCGTACTCCTCCTGGCCGGCCGTATCGTGCAGCTGTATGGTGTACTTCTGCCCATCGAGTATCATTTCAATTGATTCCTTATCGTATCTGTTCTTTTTGTTTGTTGTTGTTCGTCCAGCGTTAAACGTCGATTGTCACGTTACGAGGAGGGAGAGAGAGAGAGAGAGAGCGAGGCAAATGCGCAATCGAACGATGCGGTTAAAACCGACGGGCAAAGGGAAGGAAGGGGCAAAGCGGTTTGTTGCCATACTTACATCGTCGGTTCGTAGAAGTTTTTGAATGACTTATCCGTGTAGGCGTGCAGCAGGCAGGTCTTACCGACCGCACCATCCCCGACGACGACGATGTTGAATATCCGTGTGGTCATCGTTCCGTCGTAGGCCCACTAACACGTGGCTTCGTCTTACTATCTTCGCTTTCCTGCTCACAAATTACAAACCACCGCAGGGGGTAAGATCTCACTTCACGTGAATTCACAGCGCTTATTTATTTGCTAAAACTACGCACGGTGTGGCTGCTCCCAACGCAAACCGTGTACTATCGCGCTCAGCTAAGCGGTCTTTCCGGTCGATCGGATTCGGGAAGGCTGGAGAGAAGTTGGGTGGGAATGGACACACTATTGCTACCTGTTAGTAGCCGGTTTGCAAAGTGCATCTAGCAAACTAGCACCAGAAGCACCGACGACGACCACACAACATTGAAACTCGCACTCGGCTTTAGACGGTAATGTACGGAAATTTGCCCATCTTTCCGTTATCGACGGCTGCTAAACACTGACCCAAACGGTACTGACCGGCTCACTTCCTGCCAGGGGCAAAGACAACCTTCTCGCTTATCTTTGCGTGCTCATGATGTATGCGAAGGGGAGGAATTCGGAGCTGCGGGTACTGCACGGTGCGGGTGAAGGTATCTTCACGAGCTCACCAACATTCATACGCGGCTCGTTGCAGCTGACGGTGACTAATGTGGAACGCTGCGCGTGGAAAAGGGTCAGCAATGGAGGGTGGGTGGCAACCCTTTACCTGGGAGCTAATCGAGTGGTTCCGTGATAAGCGGGCGAAGGAAACAGTGACAACAAACTACATCGCACCTTCCTGTGTCTCACTCGCAAGGCACGCCGGTCCTATAAATATCGTTATGCATCGAGACGATCATGCCGAGTAGCCCAGAGGGGAGGAAAGCGGGTGAAACTGCACCACGGCCGGTGAGTGACCGACCCAACACGGGGAGTGTATTTGTGCACACGCCGGTCCGGGAGCGGGGCTACGTTTGATGTCGGTGTTGGTTACATTTTGTGATAAGCGATAAGAGACGGTGAGCCGGTGATGGAGGGAAGTATCGACAAAGTTATGCACAGTGCTGTGCGCGAGTTTTGCCGATTGGAGAGTGTGAATTCAATCCGATATTGCGTAATTTTTTGGGTTTTTTTTTTTGGGGGAATGGTAACAGGTCTAATAATTATGTGAGTTTTTATTTTAACTTAAACGATGATTAGGAAATGTTGGCATTAGTTTCAATTGCTTGTTATTTCCATTTGAATGGAACTGTTTTTGGTACTTTCAAACTGTTGTTAACTATTGGCTTTTGTATTTTTGTGCAATTGTTGATTATGAGATTAAATTAACACTTTAAGCACCGCGTCATATGAAATCGCATGACGATTTTGCTCACCGCTAAGCGTTGTATCTGACGCTCAGTAATTCTCTTTAGAACGAATGAGGTAGGAAAGAGCTCGCTCGAGCTCGTCAACTGTGACGTCAGGTCGGCGGTCAAATTGTTAATATTTCTTCACATCTTTTAGAAAAGTCTGTTACACAGTAACTGGATGGCAGCAATCATTTTGTCAGCTTGTATTTTATTAATTATTTTATGTATGTTTACACAGGTTAATACTCAAAACCACTTAACTGTTTACCATGAATGAAATGATTTTTTTTAAATAATTATTCATTAAACATAGATTTCATATCTTGGGGGACACTAACAAACTTTAGTCCCACACAGTATTACCTCCGCACACTGGTACATTGGCGAAAACGTGTAAGTTGCTTCTTTAACCCACCGAAGAGCGCCATTCAAACGGGCAATGAGTTGCGTGCATTTGATCAAACGGCTCAAGTATGGAAGCAAATTCGAACGCAAGGCTCCTCGTGGAGCTTAGTATGTTACTCGGGGTTCACCCATCGAGGTGAATTTAACCGGCCTCAAGCGGCCAAAACGCCGTCCTGTGCGGTCATCGTTTCACACGCGGATCAACTCGTTCGATGGCCCTTATTAACGGTTTTCGATGGCGAGCTGTTGGACGTAAAGTTTGGCAGTGTGTGGCGTGTGAATTTCACCGGAGGCTTAAATTGAATTTGCTGTGCATCCATTTGAACCATGCAATGCATAGGATCTATCCAATCGACGGGTGTGCTAAATTGTGCCTTGAGGTCAGACATTGAGCGACGAGATTATCGATAAAAGGTTTGACATGAAGCGATTTGAACGATTCTATAGGCCGGGATTTCCGATGAAATTAGTCTAATATCCTGTTCGAATGAAATTTAATTTTACTTACCCTAATAATTTCTATAGAAAAAAAACATCGTTAACCTTTCAACATTCTATCATCTGATCAGGCTGATGTGATGTGATAAGGTAAGTAGTTCTTTGAAGCTGCAGATTAATTTGTACTACTGAGTAAATAGGCTCAACAATTACAGATCCAGTCGATATTTCCGTAGATTATTTCCAGCGCATAATTGGTGCGAATTATGCTTGCTAATTTTTCGCGCGGATAAGCTACTGGATGATTAATTAGACGCAGGAAGTCAATTAGTAGTGATCCTAAGAAATTAAGATTTACGTATTAAATGCGAAATGTTATTACATTATTTAGCCATACCAATGCTCGCTAAACAGTGTGCTATTTATCAATTTATCATATTCAAAGGATAAACAAATCCAATATAATCCGAATTGTTAAAATTAATGTTTCATTATGGTGAAACTGTTTTTTATAGTCCTTACTTTGTTGTCGGTTATTAGCAACAACTTGCATATTGCTGTATCTGAATCATTTTGTAATCAATTTTACGAATTATTGGGGAGGAAACAGTCGTGGTAAAGCGAACCTATTCAAGATGCTATGAAAATTAGTAAAAATATTGAAAACCTTGATTGATATGAATTGATAAACCCTATGATCAATCGAACTTGATCCAATTCATGTTTAATCAAACACAATTCATCACAAAATGAGTTATCACGCACGGACGTCGGAGAAACAAAAGATTAAGCTCTTCGTTTGGCATTATATAAAAAAAAACATTCCGTTTTTTATACCTTTCACTTAAGAAATGTAACAAAAAATGTTCTATTCAAAATGAAATGAATATAAATACATCAATTATTTAAAATTTCAAACATACAGCAATTCCAACTCACAACACACAACTCAGAACTCCTTCTAGAATGGAGACGCCTGGTCGTTTAAACAAACTTTACCAAACAACAGGTACACTACGGGAAGCGGATACTGAATGCCAACCGACCACTGTTTAATTCGATCCAATCATTCGCTATCGGGATGAACCAATTTACTATTCTTTCAATAACGGAGCCGCTGCAACCGATCGTACTCACGCACACTCGGAATAATTCCCTTTTGGCTCACCGTGAACTCCGTGATCCCGAAACATTAACCAGTGACCCCGCCGGGGTTATCTACGAATCTTGCCATGCAATTAGATGACATGCGGTGTGTGTGTGTGTGTGGTTATAATGCACGTCTGTGTGCGTGCGTTTCAATGGAACTGGCTGGTTGTTGGTCAGGATTAGCATTAACGATAGAGCGATAGCGGAGCGCACAGCATAGTAGGATGCAAAGCAGGCTCGAGATGGTTTGTGCGAAGAATTACGGCAAGGTGCAATTGGTAATGAGTGTGCCTTATCGCGTTCGCCAGACCCCAGATCCTGGCCCGTGCAATCGGGCGGGCAAGACGGGGGTGAAGCAAGACGGCTGGGATCGGTGGGTTAAAAGGGTTTTCCTGTGCACAGTGCTGCAGTGTTGCTAGGGAAAGCCGCTCGTCGAGCCGCTCGGGATGCGGCTCAGCAGCTAATCGCATTAGAATGGCCATCCATTACGCTGACCCGCCGGGTTGATGCGTTGCGTTGTTTCGTTTCGGCCGGTTTCGGTTGCATGCAGGGTTTTTGGGAAAGCATTCACCCACATCCACACACACACACACACATACACCCACTCTTGGGTGGACAGGGACGGTTTTACATGTGCCGCTGTGTGAACCAACCAATCGGTGCCGAGCGATGAGAGGCGTGTTCGCGTTTGATGAGTGCAAATGATGGGGTACCTTAAAGGATTGCGTCCATCCATTCTGCGGGTATATTGCGGGCGATTGATGCCACGTTGCCAGATGCCCGGATGCGCGTGGTGCTGTTCAACTGCTATTGCGATCGGTGCCGGAAATGGGCTTAAGGATATGTCGCATCCCTTTAGTGCTCCTGTGCCACGGCGTCCTGTTGCGTGTGCTGGTATAGGGCAGTGCAACGGCTGTGCAATACCGCATCGCGGAAACGAGTGAGCGTGATGAGATTTACCTTGGGCCAGGGTTGAGATTTTTCGGCTCGGTTTGTGATGTCGTCGATGTCGCGCTCGTCAATGCCATGGTGGCAGCAGACTAGAAGTCGAGTCTTTTCTCCTGCTGCTGCTGCGTTGGAGTGGATGGATTGAAAAGCTCGCAAATAACAATCAAGCTCAAGCGGGCGAAACATTGAGTGATGGGACCGTCCGGGACCATCCCCGATCGGGAAGCGAGTAAATATCACTTCCTGGGTGGGTTGTTGCGAGAACCGTACGCGGGTTTCGCGTATACGCAGCATCCTTGCGGTTGAAAAGTTGAAAGAAGACCGTTCGGGTGGTGTGTCTATTGCGCTGCCGAGCTTAGCAGTGGATGAGCGAAGCGTAATATGCTTCAGTGCGTTGCGTTTTTGAACTATCGTTTGCTGAGCGCGGTTCTATTTCTGTGGACGCGTGGACGCTTGATTAAAGTATGAAAAATACAATACAAAAATAAAAATACAAAATAAAAACGACGCACTGCAAGCGCTTCACCGAGTGGTTTGGCAATGGATTCGCCAAATTGCTGGGATAAAGGTTTTGTTTTAGGGTTTTGGCCCGGCAAACCTCAAGATCAAGCTTGCGCTGGATTTTGGGTAATTTGGTCGAACGTGTACGGTAAACCCTTGAGAGAGTGGAGTTGTTAGTTGTGTTAAATGGTGTGAGGAAAAAAATCATAAAAATTGTTCAATAAATGTTGATTGGCTATCTCCTCAACATCAAAATTGTTTTGTGTTAAAAAATTTACATAATTTCGTTATTTTGACGTTTTTTTTATACAAACTGCAGCATGCGGCTCTTTTCTGCCTAGTTGGCTTCGCATTTCTCTCCTGGGAACCTTGGAAGACTAACCATATGGCTTTTTGAGGCTCGTTTTTCCGTGACGCATAGCATAATACCATTACAGCAGAACAGTCAGTCGTATGAGGCCTCGATCGTTATAATATTTGTGTATATTATTCGTAATTATAAGCCGTCCAATTGACAACTTTCGATTGGGTGTATCTGATTCTGATTCATGGATTGAAATGAATCTTTGAACGGATTCATTGAATCTGAATCACAGTTGAAAAGATTCATAAATCTCAAAAGACTCATAGAGTTGTTGGTTGCCTCGCACGCTTAATTTTTGTTTGTTCTCGCGATTTTTTGGCCGTTTCCCACATTTGTTTGGTTCAATTGTATAGATATCCAATGGGACGATACCAATAAATCGTAGGAATGACCCAAACATTTGTGGGAAACATCGTGAGACTAGCCCAAAAAATATGGAAACCAACCAATAAATCGTGGGAGCCCTGTACATTTGGCTTGTTCAGTGTTCCAAAAATCCTTTCAATTTAAATTTATATTTTTCATTTTTGGATGATGAAAATATAAATGAATGGATAGATGAATGGGGGGTTTTCACGTAGAGTTATTGGTTTGATTACTACATTTGCAGAATGCTCGATAGCTTCCTTCATGAGTGTTTTGTTATTGAACTATCATTTAAAAAGTTTTTTTTTGCTGTCCAAAAAGCAATTGTATACTTAATTTGAGCAGAAGTATAAATACGATAATTGGTGTTGCACAATGTTTGCTCACCACCATCACCTCCAAGGGTTGACAGGGCAACGATCGCTCCTCAAACGAGCCCCTGTGTGTGTGTGTGTGTGGCATGTCAAAGCATGGCGCGTACCGATGGGGAAACAGTTTGATTAAAAGCAAACACAAAGCCATACGAGAATGTGAGCAAAATGGCAGCAGGAAGGAGAGCAGAACGAAGAGAAGGCTCGTTTCGCAGGGCAGACTTACAGGTGCGGCAGACATGTGGAAAACCTCCGGCGCAAACGTGTACATTCCGGGCAAAGTTTGGCCCGGGGAACCGCGAAAACCACACTCGTACACCCGAACGGCATCGTCGTCGAATGCTTTCCACTGCCCCGTCCGCTCAGAGCCTTTGGTTGGTGAATTTTTGGTGCACCGGTATATCCGATTCCGGTTTTGCGTTTCGGTTGCTGTGGCGGTGTGGGCTCCACCGATCGTGCTGAAGCCTGGGGAAACCCCTTTACGGTGGGAAAATGAAAGACCATCCCCTCCAACGCCGAAGGTGGTGGTGTTTTGTTAGCTTGTGGCCAAAGCGCCAGCAGCAAAACTCCCACCAACTATAGTAGTAGTCGGCGACCGCACACTCCCAACGCACGGTGGTGCGTCACCGTGCGTGGGTGACATGAATTAACGTGCTAACAAATGGTTGACCGCACGGTAGACGCTGCAAAATGGGGCGCAAACATCGAGCGCGCATTCTATCGCACCCGCCAGCAATTTCGTGCTGCACTGCTTCCGGTCCGTTTCCTGTGATCGATCGAATCGATAGCATGGCTAATTGGGCAGCGGTGTAAATAGACGCACAGCAAAACTGAATACGACACAAAAAAAACACTCACACCCGCTCGTATCGGTCAGTTTAGTGAATGGTGAAAACGATTGTTTGTGTTGAAAAAAAAAAAAACACCAATAAATTCCAACCATTTGTCGCATTTTAAATGGTTCTCGGTTTATGTTACGCAATTGATAATAAATATTCGCTAATTTGCTCTATAAAATAGCGCAAACCGGCTAGCTTTGTGGTTTGGAGTGGCACAAAACAAAACGGCTCTATAGAAAAGGCAACAAAGGAGGGTCCGTACAAGCCACAGTCAACGATTTGTGGCACCCCGCCCGACCTGCACGCAGCTACAGTGGTGTGTAAGCTTGATTAATCCCTATTTATTAGTATTAGCGATTTGTGATCTGGTTCGGCCGGGGAAGGGGCAGTGAATGCTATGCCGCGGCACATTTACACCTTTGGCGCAAACTGTGGTTTTAGCTAGTGTGCACCTTTTTTCAGTGTGCTTTGCATAATTGATTATCTGACCCCGGTGCTCAATGTCAGATAATAATATTGCAAATGGGAAATGCGACAAATAATGGGAAAGTGTTGGTGGTGTAGGCAGGTCGTTCCGTTTGATTAACGGTTGAAATTATTTTGTACACTCAGATTTATATTGTAAATTGTAAAAGAGTGTTTGTTTGGAGGAGGTTTGTAATGTGTGATGGTAGTACTTATGTTGACATTTTAGGAGTATTTCTGAAGAAAACTTTATGGCAAATGAGCACAACATTGTGTAGAGTTTTATTTGTTCTCTGTAAAACTAGTTTGATTGCATCGATATAATTGTGTTATGGGTTACTTCTGTGGAAATTGTAATTGCTACCCGAAAATGGTAATTATTTTACGCCTAATATTCTTAATTATGGTTTCATTTTTCTGACTTTTTCACTAAAAAGTGAAGAGCATGCACATAGTTTCATAGGATAATTAATGAACAATCGATCATTTGTTCCTCATTAATTGAAGCGCTTCTTGGTAGTTAATTTAATCCGAAAATAATGGTAAATATTTTTGGTTTTATGAATCTATCGTTGAGATACGTTCATATGAGCATGCATCTTTAAATATTTATGATGTTTGCGATATTGAATTTGTGCGATCACCGTGGTACAGTGGTTTACTATCACGATTTGCATTTTGGTTTTCATAATCTCTTTCTAATGTAATGTGAACAGCATTACAGGATTTTCCTACTCACTTTCGAACGTGCACATCATTATTCACCACCTTCAAGATGTTTTTCAACAGCTGTCAAATGTTGTGTTGTGTTGTGCAACAAAATTCAAATTCTTATACAATATTTTCAACAGATCACAAAGAACTGTCAAACTCAATCCAGCTTGATGCGAGTTGAAAATTATGTGGAAGATCTGAAATATTATTGTGATGCAAATACCACATTTGGCAGATAATGAAACATATCTCGCAATCAAGGCAGAATTGAATGAATCCATTAGGCTGAAAATCTTTGTAGGGTTCAGTCACCTTCGAATGTAAACATTGATGTTTCATTTTTATTATAATAATTTTTAATTTCTTCAGCATGATTTTCAACACTTGGGTAAAGCCGGGTAGGCTTCAAATCCCGATGAAAAAACGATGTAAGCAGCAGTTGAAGTGTTGAAAATCATGCTGAAGAAATTGAAAATTTGCACGCGGCGAATAACAATGTTTACATTCAAAGCTGACTTCGAAAAACCTGTAAAAGAAATGAAAAAAAGCTCACAACCACAACATGAAGACTGTTTTTGACATTTGAAATTGTTTCAGAAAACCCTGTGACAACAACTCGCGATTCCAGATTCATGTACCTTTAGAGATTCATGAATCATTTCAACTGAAATTCAGATCGATTGAATAATATCAAAGATTGAATCTGATGAATCTGAATCAAGTACACACTACACTATTGTTTTGGCTGAAATTTGGTATATTGAGGAAACTTCGATGCAACAAATGGAGCAGAGGAAACGGCGGTTTGTCGCTAATATTTACAAGTTCATGAAAGCTCACTTGCCTTTAATCCAAGTTCTAGGTTTACCTTAAATATTTGCTTTTATTCCTTATTGATGCTTGATCATGGCATTGCTATAACAGGTTTGTAGAATTCACACTACAGTATCGTAAATTTTGTTATACTAGTTTGATACAGGAAGAATTCGATGTACCGTTCATGTATAGCAAATTATTTGTGTAACACCTTAAGCACGAACAATGATGATAATTTTAAAAATGAACCATCATGCTCTAAGTGTATTACATGTCTCTTAACGTTAGTGGTTACATACTTCTTTAATTATGGCTCTATGCAAATACTTTTCTAGCGCAAGACAGACACTCCACTATACACCATGCTATATCACCTAATAAAATCCGTTGTGCTAAACATGCAAACATAATTATCCACGATTATACCTGCTCATTGAATAAAGTGCCGATAGAAATATTTAAATCAACTCGCTCGCCAGCAAGTGCAATTCAATTTGTGTTTCCTGCACCAACGGCCTGTGTGCCTGGGTGTCCATTTTATGCTCCAACACGGAACTGGTAAAACGGCCCGCAACGGGTACGTCAACAATACGCCCGCTGCACTGCAATGGTCCTTCCGGTACCGATTGCCTACTCCACCGGCCACTGGTTCGATTGGATGTTTGTCGGTGTACCACACACGGCCGTATATGGTTGCGGTTAGAGCGCAAGCCTAATTGATATTTTTTTCCGCTCTGAGTTCGCTCCCTCACGTCCGATCAATTACACCTTTCACCGCCGCTCCTTTTCGAGACGTTGCAGCTGACTCCGGGCACTGGGCACCGGACGGTAAGTGCACTGCATAATGTGTACCATCGTCCTCAAACTTCTGGCTCCGGTGTTTGGATGCAGCAGGCACCAGGAGCTCCATTTGCATCGTTTGTGTTACGTGTGCCGAATGAAGCGGATGATGGCCGCCACGAGCATGATTATGATAGTGTTTCTGCCATATTTTTCGCCGCTGCCCCGCTCAGTGGACCCGTCAATGCGGGTCGTCCAGTTCGGGGAATATGTGTGCGCCCGTATGTTTTTGTACGCCCAAGTCCGGTTGCACAAGTGGGGCACTTGTGGGTTTTAGCGATCGCGCACCGGAATATGATGCCAATCCTCGGCTGGCTTATGTCACCGGGATTTCGGACAATCGGTCACTACGCGGACGAGGCTTGCTGGTGAGACCCAGGGTGCCTACCACTGTGGTTGAGCGGTACATCCAGGCTTGCGTCCAGGGTTGGGTTTTAAATATCATTAACATTATCAACGTAATTACGGTTGGCAAACTGTTTTACGCTCTAGTTGCCACTGGGTGAGCGCTGGGAGTGCGATAGTGTCCCCGGGCCCGGTCATCTGACCGGAGGTCCCAGTGTGACCAGTGCTCGTTCGGATGGAGAAATTATTCGAATATGAAATTGATCGAAACGATGGCCACGGAAGCGCTCAGGTGAGCGAATATGCTGATGAGCTAATGGCAGCAGCAGCAGCGGCACTAAAACAACAGCCCGTGATGATGCCTAACGGACTGAGGTCAGTATGCTAAACCCACTGTTTTAGCATGAAACGTTAGATTTCGAGTGTGCTGGTATCAGATTTTAAGCAAATCAGAAGAGTACAAAATTGCACGGCACAGCTGGAAGTCGTGAACGGTAATAGATAAAAAACGTGATTTTTGTTAACGTAATGTGCTGAATGAGCACATGCACCTGTTTTGTGAATCTGACCGCACAGGATAATGAACGAACCGATTGTTGTAATAGGAAATAGTTGGCTAATTTGGTTTAGCATTGTGGAAATTTTGTATAACAATAGAAAAGAGTAATGATTATTAGCTAGCACAATGCTGCAGAAATGTGAATAACAAAACTAAGAGAGATTGGAAAAATGTTACTATTATTACTACTACTACTTGTGTTAATAACAAAGAAGAGGCAAATGTAATGGAAAACAAGGAAATAACACAAATTAACATGAAAGATGAACACATTAATAGAAATAAGGGTAAGAAATCCTATAAGTCAGAAGAATAAGAATAAGAAAAAGCAAACAAAATTGTTAGATTCAAATTATAAATGACGTAGGTTACGTCGGAAATAAGAATATTCATGATTATGGATTGGACGAAAACTAAAATTCATCCATGAAATGAAGTGGAAAAAGAATAAAGAACAAAGATATATAAATATTTAACAAAAGAGAATATAAAAGAACAAACAAACTAACAAGAACTATAAATAAGGTGAAAAGAATATGAATGAGAGAACTCGAACTCGAACTCGTATTCGTCGAGATGTCTTAAAAAGTTGTATATGGGGCTTGGCTTATAACATCAATTGCCCGCTCTTCGAGATGTTTAGTTTTGTTATGAAGATGTGGATTTTTATTTCTTCTTTTTTTGCATTACACCCGTTGTCGACCTCTAGACCTTAGCTTTCAGTGACTTATTGATTACTCTTGACAGGATTGTTAGAAAACGAAGCGGAAAAGTGATTTAATGCCGAGCACGTTAAAGCATTTTGGTTGTACTATAGCTCTTGCCAAAAAAAGTATTTTTATTGCGCCAGTTCGTTTATAATAATCTCTCTAGCTTATCTTGCGAGTCTTTTTATCCTATTTTCATACAATTATTCTCTCTTTTTCCCATCTTTTTTACTCTCTCACCAATTCCTAACGCATATGTCGACAGGTCGTTGGAATCATCCTATTTGCTGTTGTAAGGTTCGAAAAAGGATAGTCAGTCTTACGTATCTCAGTCTTGCGGTCCCGTCATATTCCATACATTGTGTGTCTATTCAAGATGAATGTCTTCCTAATGTGAATATTCTCAAAGGTGCATATGCGATTTGGCTGCATCAAAATGAATACCTCTCTAAGCTGACGATCGCTTGAATATAATAATTTATTTCGTTACGCTCATATTGTGTACTGTTTTATGTTTAAAGGAAATGTTTCATCAGTTTTAGTGCTAAGTAATTGCACTCACTTAAACTAACAAGAAAAATGATATCGCAAGTGTATTAAAGTTGACTAAAATTCTGATACGCAGAGATTAAACGATATTTAATAATTCACTCCGTAGGACTTACACGAGACAAGCTGATTTTGGCTAGCGCTTGCAGTTTAAAGTGCAAATTAATTTTCATAATTATCTCCCACGCACTTGTAAACGCACCACCCCCAACCACACAGCCTAGTGCCGCTGTTTGCACCATGGGATGGAAGACCAACAGTTGTACCATTATCTGTTGTGCTACCATCCCTGCACAGGTGTGTATCAGTGTGTGTGTGCTGCTGTTGTTGTTGCTGCTGCTGCTGACGCAGCAACATCTCTTTCAACCCAACTCCCTCAGTCGGCCCAACCCAACCCGACAAAGGGGGGGGGGGGGGGGGGTGGCAAGTTCAAAATGGGCTTTTAATACGCGTGCAAAACTCGGTCGCTCGCTGTGCTGCCGTCGACCTCCGGTCGTTATTATCTGCGCGGGTCAATCTCGTCCCCTTCCCAGGTGCACGTGTGCGGGAGAGCAACCTCTTCAACTGTGTGGTGCTGGCCGGTGCAAAGCTGACCTCGTAAAAGCCGGTGGGAAAAACTTCCGCCGCTCTCGGCGCCACGGCGATATCGAGTTTCGCACTATCCGCCCGGAAAGCGGCTATGGTACACGCAATCAATTCATTATATCACAAAATCCATGTACACTTGATGCTTCGTCGGATGTCGGACCGTTTAAGGAAAGTTTGTTCTCGGGGCCGGAGCGGGATGAACATTTCCTCCGTTCCCTCCACAGCCGTCTCCTCCAAGGGGCTTGCGTACGGCGGGAGTGCGTACCGTCACCGTCATCGGGTGTGTGCTGTTTGAAAAATAATCAATTTTAAACTGTCATCGTGATTAATGCAGATAATAACGGTAATTAATAGGATAATTCAGGAATCCCAATGCTTTCGTTTCCATTTCCGTCTTTGTGCGTGTGTGTATGTGTGTGTGTGTGTGCTCAAACGGGATTCCGATTGCGGTTCGGCTGCGTTATTGTTTTACAGTTGTTGTTGCTGTTGTTGTTGTGCTTGGAAAAGCGACGCCTCGCACTCCATTCCATGATCAGCTCACACACCGCCCCGTCTGCTGCTGGGTTGGCTGCAAACGTTTCAACGATGTGTGGCATCCGTTTCGCGAACGCACGCACCGGTGCGGGTGTTCTCGCTTTAACGAGGATGTTATGTGCTCTTAAGTGACCGCTTGAAAATCCATCGGACCGCGCTCGGTGGGAGTTTTATTTTCATTTAACACGCTTACCGTACCATCCCTACCCACATGTGTGTGCACACCCCGTTTGGAGGACATTTTCCTGCATCATTCGTATGATACGTGCGCTTGATTAATGGATGGTCATCGAAGGGAAGCAATAAATTGGCAATGTGAAAATTAAGTACCTGTTTTTGTATTTAATCTCGTCCCACCAGTGAGTGGTTGAGTTGAAAGGGGGAGTTTTTGTTGTTGTTGTTGTTGTTGCTTGGAAGCTTTCAAACCACGAACCGTTAAGCTGATTCAACGGAGGTGCATCTTCCGATGCGAAAAGGATGCGCAAGTTAATGATATTTTGTTGTTCAGGCAAATGGAAGATGACGTGAACTGTGAAAATGTGTAACGAGGTGAATTGGTCGTGGCAAATGAAACTGTTTGTTAAGTAACAGGTAGGGCAAAGCATTGAAAACCAACTGATGCATTCCAGTGCATATTCAATTCAATTTCACCTCATGAGTGTAACATGGAACATACCATTTCTGAGTATCATTAGCAGTTTGTGTAGCACTTTTACACGAGCAGATGGTTTTACGAGAATAGATAAACCTCTAATGGATGGTTAACAACGCCGCTGCACTTCTTGGTTATGTTATTTGAACATTGATTGTTATTTTCACTTTTGATTCGGTGTTATGGAGCTTGTTGCAAGTCTTTTTTTAACATTTATTAAGGCTAACGTTGGAATAAATTGACCAAACTTGTCTATTTTTCATGAGTTGGTCTTCATCTACATTAACGAAAAGTTAATTACACTTTCAATATTAACATCCCGTGAGTCTGCAGACAAAATTTGACTCCTCCATCAGTCGAACTCTAACTGTGATGTCCAAAAAAGTGAATAAAATACGTTCAGAAGCGAGCGTGATCAAAGAACGGCACCTCTTAGTGTCTTAAACGGACTTCGGGCGGTAGTTTGTGGACATCGTATGGGCGTGTTCCGACATCTACAATATCTTGACACTATTAGACATCAATCAAATCATTGAAAAAAAAGCCCAGTTCTGAATGGCTAACGTCCCTGAGCGACAAAAAGCTCCAAAGGATGCTGAAAAAGCAGATCGAGGGAAATGTCATTATTTTAGCTGCATTCGCACGGCCAGGAGGTCACTGCAATCGGCCAAACAGTGAAATAGTACCTGGGTAACATACAAAATGTTTGGAAAACATGAACAATGTTTAATAAGGAATTATAAATCGCGTCCACTGGCTTGACAGCAGCAAGCCACACCCAAAATCAATTTGATAGTTTCAAGCAAATTGCGGCCGAATTTTGAAATGACACCCTAGTAAGCGAACCGGTCTAACATCCTCCAGGTACGTCCCATCGAAATTTCGTAAAAGCACTACTCTAACAATTTTGTTGCGAAAACTGAGGAACAATCGTTGAAAAACTAGGTAAATCTTAAAAACATGCCTACTCGCATGTCTTCGTCCGCCACCCAGTTTTCGAGCAGCTATCAAAGTTGGTATAATATACACAGGTGGGTTTATCTCAAGGTGTATGTATTTAAAAGGCTGATTTTTATCGCTTCTGCTTCTGGATGAAGATTTTAAGAGTGTTTTGTGTATTTGTCAAGTAACCTGAAAGCCTGGTCGAGCAAAAGTTTTCACCCATCCTGTCAAAAAGTGACGTTCAAGTTTGGTTATAAAAAACATGATATGAGACCATCTAGTCTACATACACTTTGATTCTAGATTCCATCACCTGATCTATTGAATGCACCTTGAGATAAACGATACAACTACCTTGTTTTGCTTTTTTTCGAGCAGGTACTCGAATCTATTCCTAGCTTTGGCGCTAAAATAATCTAGGCTGAAAATCTCAGGCTAGTTTTGTGTGTAGTTTTGTATAAAGTGTTGACATGATTTCAGCCTTCAACTGTCAAACTTCATATTAAAAAGCTGACTAGAATCGTGAAGGACCCCAATATTAAATTAGATTTCATTTTGGAGATTATTGCACTGTCAAAAGCAAACTAAAACCTCATTCTTATCATAATTTGTACAAGTTTTCTTCTAAAATTCATCTCATGATCGTCTGGCTGTTCTATCCATGTCTGTGCAACAAAATGTTCCACTGATTCTCCACCTAAACCATGTAGCAACCCATGACGGTGTAAACCGGAACGCGGAACATTGTAAACGTATCCGTTGTAATGTCTGTGCAAAACGGTAATTGAAAACATTTTGCTCCGCCGTCTTTCTGGTGCCGGTACAAAAAAAAAAAAACAAACGGCTTGTTTCGAACGTATGAAGAAGTTGTTCGTGGCAGTCTCATCGACACGCGCCCGATCCTAAGGGAGGGGCATCAAATGTGCAAGTTTGCCATCCCCGGCGGCACCACCGGTCGGTTTACAAGTGAAAGTGTTCATTTACACATTATAGCACAGGAGCAGGATGAGGAGGAGCAGGAAAACAAACGGTTGTGCCACGTGATTCGTTAGGTATCGAAGGATTTTGTGTGGAGGGGGAGAGCAAAACAGATTCCATTCCCCTTTCCGGGGTCGCTGTTTTAATTTAACGAAGCACAAACTATCGCTGTAGGTCCGCACACGTGGCACCAGTTTTGAGGGAACCGTTGGTTGGAGCTGGAGCCGCACATCCGTGAGCTTAATCCGTGCGGTGCTGCTGCTGGACGACAAAGTTTCTCGTTGGCAGAGATGGAAATACGAGCGACCGGACGGTGACGCCTTTGTGTGTCGCCAGTCGTGTTGGGCCGCCGGGAGAAGTTGGATGCGAGAAGACATTTTCTGACGAACAAGAAAGTTGAGAGACAACATCCTGTCGCCTGTTGGTTGGTTTAAAAGCGACGTTAAAGTAATAGAATTACCTTAATTTCTAATTTTGTGATTTGGTTTCGTAAGGTTTGCCTTTATTTGTGTTTCGTTGCTTATTTAAGCCTCCGAGATGAACATGAGCCAGCAGTAAAGCATGGACATGATAGTTTTCATTTCAAATCATCTTTATTGATGCACTATGATGCTCTATGCTGCTCGCGTCTATCGAAACTCTTATCGGATCATATTTACAGCGTAATGCGCTGCTGCCGTACATCCGAATTGTATTCTATTGTCCCGTTGCAAATCCCTGCCGGAAGCCAACCATAATGTCGACCGCCATTTTCGCCAGAGCAGGATTTTGTAAGAACAGATAGGATCAACTAAGCTTGCCTGCTTTCGCTAGCTTCAGCCGTGTGCAGCAGTGCACTCAGGCTCGGGTTTTAGTACAGTCTCGTCTTACCGTGGCCAAACCTTACAGAAAAGACAATCGACGGAGCATGGAGCACGGACGGCCGAAAACGATCCTCGTAACGAGTTGGAAGTTGAAAGAATATAGCAAGCGATAGCAGCGTGTGACTGGTGTTGCTTCCGGCACGGATGCGGTTCCCATTGTAACGCTGGACTAGCGCCGCCAAAAATATCATCTGGGAGGGAAGACTCGTTTCATGGTCGGGTTGTTTGACAAGCATCACTTTCGGGTGCCGTTTTCGGGACAATGTTTTGCAGCTGTGCAGCTGTAAATGCAAACAGCGATGCATAAGAATTGAAATGCGGACTTGCTTGCTTGGTGAGGTGAGGTGGTGTGCCAGAAGCTCATTGGATTGAAGATGTATGCATGAGCCAAGGAGCTGCTGGCTGAAACGATGCTGACGAGTGCAACGTGTGACGCGAGAGAGCTGTGAAGAGCAAAGTTGTTTTTGGCAAATCGCTCGTAACCTGCACTTTGCACCTGTGCCTTCTGATTTCGCTGACAGTAAGAGTGGACTTGGATTTGTAGTGAATGCAAGCAGTTAACGGTGATGTGAGTTCTATTTTAGTTTTTTCTTTATCCACGTCGACAGTTGGCTGTAGAAGCAAATAATCAAAAACATTGCAATGATGTCAAGGAAGAACATTATGTTTGCGGGCGCTACTTTGTTTCATTAATGTGCCTGAATTTTATTGGTAAATTGTGTTCAAACAATAGTTTTATGCTACAAGTAGTGCTTTGTTATTATTAAACACTACTGTTATTTAACCCAGTAGGTTTAACAAAATGATTTTCTGAATGACTATCCTAGGCTTATATAAGGAACCAAATTAAGCAGAAGCTTCATACAATACGTGAATCAAATAGGGCCGAGAAATTAATTGGAAAGCAAAAGATTCTAGGATTCTTCATTCTAGGAAAATTCAAAGCGATTTGAAAAGTTATAAAAAGCCTGTATGCAGCGGACAAGATGCTTATTCGTGTCATTTTAAAACTATCTATACATTCTTTTTACCGCCATTACATATTGACGCGCAAAGAGATGACGAATTTATTTGAGAGAAAGCTTGTACTAGAAAATCATGGATTTTTGGGTGCAGCAATGTGCTTCCACGAATATGGAATGATCAAGTCTTTCGTTTCGTTCGACCCAGTGAGCGTTAGAATCATTTCAGGGTAAAATGAAATTTTTCCATGTGTTTAATAATGATCATGGTCCGATGGAGCTCTTTTATTGTGTGCATATGATTTCATTTTAATTTTCCAGGAAACCACCATACATCATACGGGCATCGTTTACCGCCTTACCAACGCCGTTGGGACTTTTGTTTCCTGGAAATGCTACAATTAAGAGCAAAAATACTTCCCGTAGCAAAAGAGCTTCATATCTGTACTGAAACCACTCCAGCCTCGTCTTGTAATTAATTGTTCATATTGTTAGCTTTTTCTGTAAGAAGCTCGGTGTCGCTGATGCGCTAGTGAAAAGCCACTTCCGCGAAGCGAGCGCGTTTGGAGCACACAAGTAGCTTGTATTTCATTCCATTTCCGAACCACGTCCACCTCATCACATCGTCATAATGTAATGAGTTTTACCACCAAAAAACAACCCTCCTGTGCATGGTGGTTCGTGCGCTTGCGACTGCTGCCGCACACGTGTGTGCCGTGCTGAAGTAATTTTAAAACATTAACCAAGCACACTCACGTTCTGTTGTTTCCGGTTCGTAAAGATTATTAAATTTCCAAAGGTTCCGTAAATGGCCAATTTTTTCGCCTGTTGATTATTACGATGATTGCTTAATTTCCCGCAACCGCAGCACCGTAGTACTGCAATCGCTGCCAAGCTCCTGTGCTCGGTCGGCACGGCAAGGAATCAAAAGCTCACACGTGCACCCATCGTGTCGGGGGAGGGAAGTGTTGGCAGGATTGTCGTTTGTTCTGCCGTTACTACTCGTACATAATTATGCAGTAATTATTTACTTTTGTCGTCGTCCACATACAAGCTTTTGTGGCTTTCGAAATAGCTTCCGCCTGTGAGGTGCGCACATGCATCTCTTCCCTGGCGATGCACTGAGATGCAGTTGCGACTGTTCATGAACGGACGACAAGCTTCAGGGGTTGTGGTTTTATTTTCTTTTTTTTTCTTGCTGAAACGATCGCTCCCGGTTATCGTAACATTTGCGTTTCGAGTGTTTAAGTCGTTGCACTGCTCGGGCACTAATTAGAATGTACTGAAATGGAATCGTGAATGAAGGCGGGCTACTCTTGGGTCCAGGACGATAACTCGCTCTTTCTAACTAGCTCCTCGTTGCCGTGGGACAAGTGGCCATCAATGGTGCACAGCACCGGCCTCCTGGCTAGGTGCTCCCAACGGGGGAGGCGGGCATGTTTTATTTAAAGCCACTGTTCCGTACAGCTGCTGAGTTATAGCGGGCACGCTGGTTGGGCTAATGCGTACATTAAGACTGAAGACCGTGTCATCAGTTTGGTGAGATTGGTTTTCGGAATTGTGTTGCCCTGCGAAAAAGTGTTGCCAAAGAGAGAGCGAGAGAAAGAGGGAAAGAGAAAGTTCTATCTAGATTATTGTAGTGCATGTGCTGGCATCGTTTTGTGAGGATGAGAGGCGGGGAAAAAATACGTACATAAACAACAGAAGGTTTCGCTTTCTGATGGGAAAAACTTGTTGATTATTGTGATTTTTATGTGCCACTTTATTTCAAAGTTTTGCCACAATGCTGCCTTTTGTTAACTTCTACAATGTGTTGGTTTTTGAGCATTGATTGTAATTAAAAATTATTAATCGTCATTGAAAATGGACCTGGCTTTCGGGGGCATATTTGCCAAAAGAGTCATTAGAGAGCTTTTGGTTTTTACTTGTACTTAGCAAATTCTCAAAGATATCGTTTTCTTTCAAGAAATGCGTCCAAATGCACTTGACAGATAGCTCTCCCACACTCCTTAATTCATCTCCAGGGGCTGGGAGATTGAAACATTCCCACACGAAAATGACAATCATCAACTACCTTGCCGGTGCCATTAATTAACCTCTCCAAGGGGTTGTTGATGTGCCATACAACTACAAGGAAGTCCTCCCGCAAGATGAACAAACAAAAGACCAATCTGGCTTACCACTCGACTCCCACTCGATGTCATGTTCTTCTCAAGTGTGTTTGTGTGTGTATGTAAATTATTGGCGGAAATTAACAAGCAAATCAACACAAAATTAACTCTCCACTCGCGTCGTGTTTGCGAAAGCAATGCATAACGCCTTGATTTACCGTGCTACTGTTTGTGTGTGTGTGTGTGTGTGTCGCAGCCATTTATTGTACCGATCTGGAACGATTTCGTTCGAAAAGCAAATAATGGCAGCTCCTGTCATAATTCGATCCCCTCAGCGCTGTCGGTCATTAGTCAATCAGGCCGTTGTTCGGTGTCAAAATATTGCACTATCCAAACGCATCAAGTTCCCCCCTCCTTTTCTCCCTTTCGGTTAGGGAACATCCCCCCCCCATCTCCACCATGTTGCTAGTCGCTAGCCAAATCAGGAGGCAATCCGTCGTTGCAGGCACACTTCAACCGCTCAGTAAACTGTTGCCAATCCATTTTAAAATAAAGCACCAAAGGGCTGGGATCAGCGTGCCCAATGCAAGCACGGCTGCGGCTCGTTTATCTTGAGCAACACGGGACGAACAGAGCAACAGAGTGTTATGCGTATTTACGACAGGCGTATTTACTGGCGCACACCGACACGCCCGTTTGCGCGCAGCGTTCCGTGCGGGATGGACTGATGGACCCGAGATTGATGTATGATGACAGTAAAAATGAAAAGAGCTGTAACGATGGCTGAATATATAACGCACCTGCGATCAACCTTCCCTCCCTGCAGTGAATTCCGCCCGTGTGCACGTTGTGTTCGGTCGAGTTCCGGGCGTGCCGTGGAGGGACGTTAGTGCTAAGTTCGTACGTGGGCGATGAGCCTGTCAGCAGCAAGTCACATGTATTCGCAAGAGGGTTTACTGTCGTTACGGGGGTGGTTGGGGTGACAGCTGTAACGAGTAGATTGTACTTTTTAATAGGAAAACAGGTTTGTGTTTCAGCCATTTTTTTCAATACGTCCAATGATATTTTTTTGGAAGATTTTGCTAAAAATCTTTTAGTGTTTTGATGTAGGTATTGATGAGTAAGTTAATGAGTATGTGAGTGAGCAAATAGACATGTAAATGTCATAAAGAAAAAAATAATCGCAAGTATGAATAGCAAAAAAAACAATAAATAACAACAAAAAAATGGAATTTTAAATGGAATTCTCTGGTCAATACATTAAGGATTTTTGGAAGTCATATGAATGAAATAAGTGTAAAAATATTTATGAACAAAATTGACAAAAAAAAAAAAAACTATTAGCACTTTGGATAAACAATTATACTTCAAATACTATGTATTTTGCCTATATTTTTTGGCCTGAAATAGTCATTAATTCTCATTCAGAATATGAACCAATGTTAAGTGTTTGAAGTGTTTATTCTTATACAGTTTTAACCCCCCGATATCCTTGCCCAGTCCATTCCGTGTTTACTTGTTTCGATTAAATTCTCGAAAACAGACAGAATTTCATTCTTTCTCAATTGATTTCCCCCCGTTCGCCGTGCTTTGCTGCTCTGCATACAATCTGCATACGTGTTGTGGGCGAAAAGCGTTGACTCGTGATCCCACCACCCTCAGCATACAGCCTTCGACATGGTGTTGCTTTTGAAGCACACACACACACACACACACACACACACACACACACACACACACACACACACCACACACACACACACACACACACACACACACACACACACACACACACACACACACACACACCAACACACACACACACACACACACACACACACACACACACACACACACACACACCACACACACCACACACACACACACACACACACACACACACACACACACACACACACACACACACACACACACACACACACACACACACACACACACACACACACCACACACACACACACACACACACACACACACACACACACACACCATTTTTGCGCAGGATGGAAGGACGAAGTTCGCCCGGTATCCGGATGGCTTTGGAATCGATAAGCAGCTTTCAATCAAGCCGATCAAGGCACGCTCGCCGACATTGCGAGACGATCCTGTACGGCATCCACCGTCCAATTCCATGGAATTTCCCCCCTTTTTTTTGCGCCCTCCTACTATTGCTGTCTACTACTGCTGCTAAACTCTATTTCTAAAACCCATCAACCCCATCCGAGCAAACTTTTCCGTGCTCAAACAGTTGCTTCAAAGCTAGCCGGCTGCAACACGGTGGCACCCAAAACCGCCAACCGTTTTGGAGAGGATGTGTGTTGTTTGTGCGATAGGGCTTTGGAGTTTGGGCAAATCCATGGTTCACTCGTCCCCACACCCGCATCGGGTCGTTTCTTTCGAAGATTTTTTTCGGCGAAAGTGTTTGAAAGCATGCACGCATATATCGATGGACGGATTTTCGTAACACGGTTAGCAAATCGTTCCCCTGGGTCGTACTACAGGTAGCGTTTGAATGTTTGATTGCATTTTCTTGGTTGCAGGGCGAGCACAGAGTGTCCAATCGTGCGGTATGGGCTACGGTACGGAACCACGGAAAGTTAACGTGAAGTACACGTGTGTGCAGCTGTGGTTACATGTTTATTGCAAGCGAGTCGTGAGTACTAATTTGCCGGTGGTCGTCAGAGCAAGTGCCGTGGTAACGTTGTTAGATGGATAAATCGAACAAAGCGATGTAGGTTCTGTTCCTTTTCTTTTTTTGTTTAAGGTTTTTACATTCATCGTAAAAAGGTATTGAGATAGTATATTTCTTTTTACATTTCAATCAGTTAATTTTTGTAATTTCTCATGACATATTTCCTTTCAACAAATAAAAAATCACACCAATGTTCATGTTATTTATTTGTCTAACCTTCAAACTTATTTACTATCAAATAATGTATCGGTCTATAACACTTTGATTTCTTAACCTTAAATAAATAAAAAAAATATTGATTATTTTTTACTATATTTATCACACTATCTTTCCTGCTCGTATTCTGTTACTTTACTGTACTGTTTTGCTTATATTAAACGGCAACATTACAATCAATTAAATGGCATATTAGGTACAAACCGAAAAACACAACCATCATGTTGTTTTACTTTCATCCTGCCATTAATTCATGTCAATTACTAAACAAAGAGTGTTTTTCTGCCTGTGAAATACACGTCTACTCTGCGCAATCATTATAGGCCTATAAATGACAAAGTATGATCGCATCACACACTAAATCACGTTAGCAAATATCATACATCTAATCGAGCAGAATTATCATGTCACGGTGCAGTTCATTAGGCAATGTAGGTTGCTACATCGCTGTATCAATCACACATATACCTATCAATGCAAATTGTAATGCAATTTGGCCCTATGATAAGCTTATTCGTTCTTTGTGCGTTATTGGGTGATTTTTTTTTTGCTGGATCAGTGGAGCTACAATTTAATGATTGAAAGATTAAACAAATATTGTAGCTACATTTGAAGTCTGCATGTGCAAATAGCAGCTAGTGTAGCAAGGTCGAATCACAATTCAAACGTACAGTACACAGTTTATCATTCCACAATAAGCAATAAATGCATGAACGGACCGTGGGAGGAGCTTTGCCTTTAAATAAGGCGAATCATTTCATCGCAACACATTGCCGGTCCAATCGCACCCACCGACAGAGCGTCCCCGACCGGAAGCGTTCGCCTATGCCCCTTTTGGTGTTATTTATTAAACTTTTCAAACCATCCATCAAGCGAAAACCATTCATTAGGCCCAGGGCGCACGATAGCGGCCAAGCTGGTGAATCCCATTTTAACTGCAAGCTGACGGCGCTTGGTCGGTCCAGATTGCCGACGTTCCTGATCGTTTCCCATAATGTCTTGGGCACGTGCTGCCCGTTTCGAGTTGATCCCTTTTTTGTGTGAGCGTGTGTGTGTGTGTGTGTTTGTACGATTGCCCTCAGCATGGTCCGGTGTGTCCTTTTTTGCGTTCGTCCTGTGTGTGTGTTTTTTTTTTTATTTCATCCTTCTCTGTCGCTGTTTCCCTTCAATGAGCTTGACTGTGGCGCCCGGTGTGGGGTCCCGAAACGGCAGTCCCGGGCGGTCATTAGACTGCGATAAAGCAGAGACTTTCATCCCTTACTTGCAAGTGCTGTTCTGCTGGCTGCGCTGCATACAAATGACTAATTTTGATGAACCGCGACAATCGTAGTACGTGCGGTGAAGCAGGATTTGCTTCTTGCGGGTAACACAAAAAAAGGGATAAGCAATGTGAGGGAAAAGCGCACAAAAAAAGATAATGACAGCAGGACATCAAAACTCGGGATGGTTCGGGTTTGGGAAAAGGTCACTCACACACACACGCGCACGCAGCAGATGGTTGAAGGTACGGGGTGTGGGAAAACGTAAGTTTCCCAGCGTATACTACAGAGGGAGAAAAGATATCTTCTCCCCTCCCATCCTTACCTTTGATAAAAAATGGGAAATATTTATCATTCTACGATAGCGCGCCGGACTTGCGCCACCGGTTCATGTACATGGCAGTCCATTAGTAGGCTACTTCAGGGCCCTGGCCAGGAAATCCCCGAACGACCCAACCGGACGGCGATAGATAGCCGGCGATGGTTTGCTGGACACGATCATGATCACTTCCCTCTTCCGCTTTCTCTATGATATTTTTTGTGTGTTCATTTTTGGGTTTTTTTCCTTCGGTGACAGATTATTGCATCGTAATAACGGCTCGCTTGAATCGTTGGAAGATAAAAACGATTCCCATTTGTTGAACATTGCCAAATCATTGGTCTGTAACCAGTCAGTTGTGTGACATTTACACCTTATTTCTCAAACCAAGACGGTGGAAAATTCGTTTTCTGGCGAGTAATTGATTGGAACACTAAAGGAAACGGATGTTTTATTTTTCGAATTTTGAAAGAAAAATTCACGAAAATAAAGAGAAATAATTTAAAATTGTATTAAAACTGGTTGGTTTTGGACAGTATTCCTTTTATACTTTTTAAGAATTGGCTCGATTTTTATTCCATTTACTTATTTATTTTAAGAAAAGATTATTTAAACTTTCTCTAGATAAATGAATACATAAATATCTTCGTTTTAACACGTGGTAATACAAATAAACACGGCCGAACTGAGTGTGTAGTTAGATTATGAAACATACCGCTAAGTGATTGTTTAACCAACGATTTAATTGTTTTCCTTCATTAGCTTCGTGCCAGCCAATGGACGTGAACGGTTCCGTTTGCATATTGGAGAAAAAATAACACTCGAACTGTACGTGTACCGCCATTTCCCTGCGACAGTGGCTCATTTAGCGTATCACATTCTCCATAGAGCAGCGCAATGCTGGTCATATCAATTCTAATGGTAATAGATATTGCCTCTAATTAAGCGAAATAGTTCAATATTATGCTGCCGTGGCCGGGTTGTTCGGTTCCAGCTGTGCCCAGATGTTGCCCGACCGTTGCTGACCAGGCTGCTGGAGGAAAATGGGTTGGTTTTTTGTTGTTGTTGTTGAAGGAATTTTCTTCCCAATGCATGCATAGCGGAAACGTATCGCTCACCGGCACCGGCGCTCTAACGGTGCTGATTCCCCTGCGGTACGATTGGCGCCATGTTGCGGTGCAATGATTACCTCAATATTTGCGCAATTGATATGATAGAGGGTAAATATTGATCATAACGTGACTGGCGGGGCCAAACAACAATGGTTTGAGCAAATAATGAATGCTGCTTTTTTGTTGTTTTGTTTTGCTCAGTGTTTGGATTGTTACTGTTTTGCTCTGTATGCAGCATTCGGCTCGGCAGTAACAGGTTTGAGTGCGAAATGTAAAGCTTAAATCTGAACCAGGCTCAAAACTTTCTCATTTGTTCATCAAAATTACTCATGTATTTTTTTAAAATTATACTGGATTGTAGATAAACCATTAGTTTTATCCACAATCTATATCCATTTATGTCCATCAAAATGCTAACACGGGAAGAAAAAAACGGATTTTCATAGCTTCGTTACACACATTGACTGTAAAGCATGGTGCCATGATGGCAATTTCATTCTAATGCACCCTATGCACTTTCACCTTTTCAACTGCACGTAGCCAACATTTATCGCAAGCCACCGGAACTGCTTTTATCTATGGTAAATGTGTCAATTTCATGATTATCGATTACCTTAGTTAAGCTCAGCACCCGTGAACTTGCTCTTCCAATTGTGCAAGGGAAATCTAACATCCACGGAAAGCTCCTAGTCTTTTGCTGCTTTACGTCTTGTACGAGTCGGAAAGTGCATTCAGTCGGCAGTCTGTAGCATCCGCGCTGCTAAAGTGTATCAGCTAAGCACAATGGTACCTCCGGTAAAATGGGGAATCTTTGCACTGGCAAATCGTACGTAAATACCGGACCCGGGCCCCTGTCTCTTCTCGGACCGTCTCGGTCTATCGCAAGATCCGAACGTCAGATGTGACATCCGTACCGTATCGTTTCCGGTTCGGTTCCGTTTTGTGGGCAATTGCATTCGAATTGTCACGATTCGTCGTCCGGTACTCTAACGGCAGCATGTCTGTCCTACCGCAAGGCCGGTGGTGTGGTGGTGTCGAAGGTGGTAGCCGCATTCGCGTATGAGTCGATGCAGCTGATTACTAATGGCAATTCACACGCTGAATAGTGCTAGTCAGTGTTTCCGGATGCAGGCAAGCATGGTACGTTTGCTGACTTCAGCACCGATGTAGCAATGGTCGAGAAATGTTGGGTGCTTTCGATCAGTGGGGAGTGCTGGAAGCAGCGAAGAAGTATGCAATTTATCTAAGGAATATGAATGAAAATGATTTGAAAAATATGATCTACATCAATACATAATCTACGAGTTGCGATCAATACATTTTGGTAAAGATTTTTTACTTCATTTAATAATATTTAGGGTCATCCATAAATTACGTAACGCAAAAAATGAGCCTTTTTTATTCTTTCGCCTCCAAGATGAAATGCAGGAAGAAACCGCATTTTATTAACATCGTATCGGTCTTTGATAAGAGATTGAAAAATAGTATTTTTGATTTGAATCTAAAATTATTTGTTTTTGGAACGAATTTCATAAGATTTAATAAGTCCCAGAAGGTAGGTCCGACCAGCATGCTCCGGAGACGACCGTAGTCGAGGACTTCGATTCCAGCCAACTCCGATTCCAGGCAACTTCGACTAAGGATTACCCCAATTTCGGCCAACCCCAACTCAAGACGGCTCCTACTCCGGACGACTCAGAGCGTTACTAGTGGTGCTGAACCACAACCGTAGTCGGATCGGAGTCGCAGGTGCGCTTCAGAGAGCACATCAGCACATCGCATCAGTTCTGAACATGTTTGAACGTTACGTGTTCTATGGAAACATATTTTAGAGTTTCATTGCTCAGTAATTGCAAGATTCTGCGATAATCACAGCTGTTATTCTGATATCAACTATTAACTCTTCATGCCGGCCTACACAGGCTTTCGAGATTGATTGAATACCACGCAGCAGGATAATAAGTCCTTGTAACAGGGCGATGCTCTATATCAGGCTTGAACTTCCGACGGACAAGACGTGCGAGTGATCGACTATATCACAGAACCAGCCCAAAACTATTAATTATAACTCGAACTTTCACTGCTATTTGCCCTGTGTGTTAACTTATCGCAATCAGCAAGTATCAAATATCAGTTTGAATTTAGCTTATCCAATATTTTCAAGCTTCAAAAAAAGCACATGTTCATGCAAACCGTACGATAAAAAAAAGGAAAACAATTTAACGCCTCCCGTGCCGGCGTGTGGTGTTCCGGTGCCGGGGCGTCGCCGAAGAACACCATTTAGCGTCAAAATGTGTTACCTTTTGCCTTTACTTGTGCGCATTTTGGGTGACGGCCGGGGGCGACCATGTAGGCATTATTTATTGCTGATATGTGTTTGCTTTTAATCAAACTCGGCGAGTGGTTCTGTTTTCTTCCTCTCCCCTCCCGCTTCACGAGTTTATCTGCCATGTGTGTGTGTGCTTGTTTCCTTTTTGTTCTTGCTTAATGCTGTTGCTTCGGCAGTACTCGTACCGGATACTACGTAACGCTCAAACAGTAGTAATATTATCCGTAACGCACCGCACGGCGCGGATCGTACAGGAGGACCTGGCTGCAAAATTGCACAGTAAATGTGGTGCAGCGTCCAGACGCGGTGGTTGGTTGGTGGATGTTTCGTTGTTGAGCTTAAACAAACACACAACATGCACAACATGCCCGGCTCTTCCACACAAACACACACACACACGTGTATGTGTGCACATCGTTCGTTTGTCTGTATGCTTGAGAAACATGGCGCACACGGTAGGATACATAATCGAAAAGTTTGCCAGGAAAATATTTATCATTGTGCGCGGCTGGTGAGATCGAACCCATTGGCCATGTTGGCGCGCTCGTCTCGCTGGCAACGAACCACTCTAGCGGTGGAAAAAGAAATATGAAAATTGAAGCCACTGCCGGTCACTTTTCGCTGTGTGTATGTGTGTTTGTCTGCTGTTTTTTTCCTCTTTTTGTTGCTCCAATTTTGCGAATTGATACTTTGCAGCTTTTTTCACGCAAAACATTGAGGTTGAAAGATGAGATAGCGTGCCGTTGTGCAGGAATGGGGAAACAGGAACGGCGAGACGCTCGTAATAAAACCCAAACATGGGTTCCGTTCGATGCACGATGACCCCATACATGAGAGAAATACAATGGGAGTAATAAGCGGCAAAGGGGTTCGGGAAAAAGGGATCGAGCAGACCGCGGCGTAGCCTCTCGCCGAAACTATCGAATTTCAGCTGAGGTGGAAAGAGGTCAGCCAATACATGAAATGATGCGATGATATACCATTGTCCAGGGACACCGTGATCTGTGACCTTTGGTGTCCTTGATAGCAACACGCTGCTTTAACCTTTAACGGAGTAACATTAGAATGGTTTTATTTTGCCAATTGGAACAGCGCAGTATCATTATTGGCCAAATTTGAAATGAAGTCATGGGCCAATGAAGCAAAGTTTATGTTACTATGGATCATCTGGACCTGTTGAGGAATTCATTTGTTCCACAGGTTTTGTTACGGCTTATGTTTTCGTTATTATAAAAGCGATCGCATCATTTCTCGCGAGATATTTAAGGGCAATTAACGATGTGGTTTTGAAGCAATCAACTGATTGTTTACGCACATTCAAAGATACAATTGTTTTTTTGGTAAAGTTTTCGAACAACACAAATAGAAACAATCCGTCCAAGTTAAAGGTGCTCCAAACATAGTTAGCTGCATGATTTTAATGAAGTATGTGGATAGAACAAAACTCTTGCCAGCAATCTTATCATTCTGCTGCTATGCTACTTCGATTAAACATTTTGCAAGAGGATTGAGAAAGTGAACGTTTATACTCTTCTCGTGTCTACCATACAAGATGCATAATTTGCTCACTCCCCCCGCTCTGCTTCATCCTTTCCTGCCGCACACTCGAACAGTATCGACTCAATTCGATTATCGCATTCGAACGGTCAAACCCATCCAATTAAACTGTAATCTAACAAGCTTTCGAACCCCGTCCCAGGCTGACCAACCGAGCACAAACGAATGGATCGTCCCAAGCTTCAGCCCTAAATTATGTATGTTGCCTTGATGCGGCAAATGTGACCACTTTGTGGTGGGTTTGGCCATTGCTACCAGCCAACGGTGCCAGAAGTTCGATCAAAATTCGTCCACCTAAAGTCAACGGCGATGTGATTTGAGGCTCAGTGAGAAGTTTCACCGAAACCCAACCGTTCACGCCCTTTGCGAATGAGCTGCTCCGGTACGAACGATCGGGCCAAATTTCGTACCGTCGGTGGAGGGAAGTGGTCAGAAAGTTTTCTTTCGGCATTAACTTCCCAAAGGCAAAGCTACCGCTCTTGACCGTTTCGGTGGGGCTATCTTCTGCAATGGAACGACCGGAGAGCCTGAATGCCCCGGACCGCTTTAGCTTGCTGCTCTAGGTTTTGTGCTGCTTCTTTCTATCTTATCTGAGGCGTAGCAAATCTATTTAACTAATTTGTAACATTTGCAAAAGTTCGTTCGTTTGTTTGTATTTCATTGCTGCTGGTAGCTGGGTGCCCAGATTGCGGCATGTACCACACACACACTACTGGCTCGTTTCCATCGGACCTCGTTCTCGGGTGCAAGATCATTTTGGTTCAGCCGGTAACGGTGAACATTACTGTCAGTATTAAATTTCTCCAACCAAAGTAGGGTGGTAGAGGGAGGGGGGGGGGAGAAGCGTTCATTACCGTACCCGGAAGTTTGGCTAATCGGTACACAGTCAATGAAGGAGCTGGAATTAATATTATGTACTCGTACGGCCAGTCCAAGCAGCACGGTGTTATCGCACGGTATACGAAAGGATAAGGGCTGCACAGTGCAAATGCACACATACAGTAGGTAGGTAAAAGACGGTATACATGCATTATAAATTAATCTATGCTTTCACAATGAGCGGTGCTATAGTGCGGTTTTGGCATTTGCATAAACTGCTGCTCAATCTAAACAAAGACAGCGTCGAAGGGTAGTAAGAAGTAAGCAAGCATTTGTCGATAATGCAGGTTTACTGAAACTAGAATATCATCCTGTTTTAATCGAGGACAATTATCCAATTCTTAACAGTATTTGTGTACTCTAGTTAAATGTACAATGTAAAGTTCTGATGTATAAATATAGAAATGAGTTAGATCAATTGAGATGCTGTGCGTGCAAAATTAGTTTGAGGCCTTAGAGTATTACTAAACCGCTTGGGAATGAAATAATTAATTAAGGCAAGGCAAGTAAGTAATATAATGGGTTATTGGTTTTTCCATGGCTGTATTTTCAAAAGAAAAAAAAAGTATTACAGCTTCATCTTTTTACACTAAGATTTCAATAATGATCTTCATTTATTTGATGAAGTAGTTTGAATTTTGTGTGTTTTATGTGTGTTAATCTAAAAAAAAAAATAAACTAAATTAAACTCCAATAAATTTGAAATCGATTAGGCAAAATAAAGTACTATCAAACAGTAAACCTCCAATACTGACTCGCTACCTGATGTTATTCCCAACCCCCGACTTCAAGGAACCACCACAGCGCCTGGATGACCTAAAGTACTGCAACATGATCATCTTCAGAAAGTAGTAGTGACGGTAGTAGCATAAATAGCATACGTACCATGCACTAGCCGATTTACGCAAAACTACGGAAAGAATAACAACGAAAAACGAAAAAAAACGACACCCCAAATGACATCAAATCCAGCGACGGGAGCAGCGAAAGAAAGAAAGTGCGCGCAGGAGCAAATCTCTATCCGCGACGGAAGCGCACTCAATAGCCTTCCTTACTGAGCTGAGCGGAGCGCACATCCACGTCAAATCCGCATTCGAGTTGCAGAGTTTCTTCACCGGAATTACCCGGTTTTTGCCCGGCTCGGGGTTTTTTTGCCACTGCAATGCTCTCTCGCCCCCGTTAACTGTGCATAGCGTACCGCTGCGTTTCGATAAGAAATCAGATTTGCTGCGAGATTGTGAACGGAATTTATACGAGCGGCAATCTCGATTGTTCTTACGGGCGCACACGGGCGCACGGGACAACGGCATAACGTCTGCATACGCAAACGGACGTCAGCCGGCAGTGCCAGTCGCGTACTGCGGGTAGCAGGGCAAATATGTTTTATCTAGCGAGCGCGGCGTGGATCTGCTGCTGCTTCAATTGAGTTAACATTTCGCAGGACCTGCAAAAGGTCGCGGTGGGTAGCGCTACGGGATGCGAAGCTGAGCAGCGGTACGCTAGTCGAACGATTTCGGACGGAGAATTTATTCCTCTCCGCAGCACTCTGGCACACGAGTGTGGCACGGAATTTCTTGGAAAACTGATTTCTGGTTACCTTTCGGTCGGTCTGTGCTTGCAGGGGAAGCTGTGCGGATACAATCGTTGAGTAGCGAAACATCGTAACATCATCGTTTTCTTCTGGCTTCTGGAGATATACCGGTAATACACCGTACCACCGTACCCTTGCCGACACACTAGCGCGTCGACTAGCGCAAACCAACCAGAGCGACTTCCTGCTGCAAATGAATATAAATCCGAGTAATCGCACCGTGGAGTAAAATAAACGCGTCAGATTTTGTAATCGTAAATATTCAAGCAGCATTAATGTTCAATTACTTTACTGCGGATTGCGGAGGAAGGAGGCAACATAAGGGGGAACGCGTACGCTTTCGTACGACAGGGAGTGGGCGATTGTGTCGTGGCACTGGGCGAGGCCTAAGACAATGAGGCAGCGTGCATACGTACTGGTGCGGGATGTAAGTGCTCGTTACTATTGATGATGTCCGCAGGGCATCGGGCCGAAGAAAGACCGCCTACAAAGGGCTGAGGCTCCAGCACGGACCAAATCTCCGGTGCGATAATGTTTTATGTGCACACAGGAATCACCCAGCATCCGCCCAGCATGAAGAAGGAAGGGCTGTGAAAGCAAATGGTACAAATTATAAGCCAGCACCGGTGAGCATTAAGTTGGGCTAGATTTTCATTACAACTTGCCGATGCCGAAATGGGTGCAATGAACGTGATGTTTCCAATAACGAATGGTTGAGCAGGAATATTGGGATACGGAGATGAAAATTCCTGTTGGGATAACTGACAGTAATGTTTTACTTTAATAGCTTGTTGGTTAATATATTGATTTTGAAATTAATATCGTGCACACCATCTTAATCGAGACTAGAATTTCTTTTTACAAGGTTCTTCATTCTTTGCTAATTGTGTGTTTTGTGTTAGTATAAGTTTAACGATTTTATGCCAAATTCTCCTTGCCTAATGGTAGAGAATCACCATTTCCGACGAGTTGGGGTGTTATCGGCGACGAATTAGGCTGTTCAACTTGTGGTAGTGCTAGTTTCAATATTTAGTAAAATGACATGTTTTTGTTGGTGTTATAAATGACTACCAAATTAAGAATGTTCAATGTTCCTGGAGTTGAATTGTTCCTATGGTAATCAGTATCATAAAGCCAATTAAACCAATTACTACTAATATGTTTAATATTACTTGATATGTTGTTTGTTTGTTTGAAACACTTTAAACACGTAATAGTGTTTACCAAGAAAGTTTTATTATACAAATGTAAAAATATTGATGACTGAGGCTCAAATCATCGTTCAATATTTTTAATGTATAAAACATGTACAAACATACATATTTTGAAACAAATCATACGGATACTTGCAATCTTTGTTTTTCGTATAAAACAAATCTTAACACTTAGTTGCGTAGTTTTATTGAAAATTTGTTGTGTTGATGATGCGGTTATTTTTGGAAAAAATAAGGCGTGAGAAATGTCACAAGGTATTTTATCAACTGTACTTTCGGAGGAAAAAAAATACAAAATACGATCCTATCAATAATTGCTCTCTCGCTTCGACGCCATACAAACAAATCCACGCAAAGTACAAATTCTTGCAAACGTTTCACACCTGAGCTACATCGGCTATTGCTCCCGCTCGTAGCACGGCATCATTTACCGCCGGTGTTCTTGTTAACATTTCTGCAAAACCACAATCGTCCTCACTGTGGAAAATCCCGACGCCACCTCCGTTCGACTCGAAGGTGTCAAATCTTTGCATACCGCAATCTTTACTGTACAACGATTCAAAAACCGCTCCCCAGACGTGGGCGAGGCAAAGGTGGATCCCTGGCCTTTTGCATGGACAGAGGACGCTCTACCTATAACAAGAGCATGCAAAAAATAGTTGCCACTCGTAAGGCGATGGAATTTCCCTTGCTCCTCTTGGAATTGTGGGAACAACAGTGTGTTGGTGAGCTGGTGTCCATTGTGTGAGAATTCTTGGACTTGAGCAAGCTGAGGGAGAGACATTACCCGAAGGATATGAATTCTAGCAAAAGGTATTTTATTTTCTAGTAAGTGAAGAGGGGAATGTATCAGTCTCTCGGCGCTGCTGCTGTAGGTATTAACGGATCGATTATGCTGGCTGGCTGAGGGTAGTGAAGCATTAATGAACTAAAGGCCCAAGTCTTCACCCGAGCGGCCGTTCTGGGACATAAATGCTCTCGGAAAGTATGTAGAGAACGTCGGGAGTGTAACAACATAACTAGCACACGTCGTTGGAGGGGTCGGAAAATCTACGGCCAATCTTCCAAGGGCCCCGCTTGGTCAAACCAGCGCGTACATTGTACGTGTATGTACAATTGCATATCTACCGCACGTATAAACATCGAGTTTAATCTACCTCCTGAGAACTGCGCGGTTCAAGGTTTTGTCTTCTTTGTGACGCCGCTCGTCATCTCTCTCGAGCACACGGTGTGTTTCCTTGGCAAATAGCAGTAGCAGCAGCAGCAGCATCTAGCAAGAAAAGGCAATTAAGAAGTCTGTCATACCTTTGTACGTTGCGGTCCCGCTGCCTTCACTTCTTGGGTGCTGTCTGGTTATGGTGTGTTTGTTTGCCCAGTCAAGCAAAGGGTGTGGGAGCTTGCACAAATGCACAAAAGAACCCATTCGGCATCGCTGGTGCTCGTTGGCATCACTCGCCCATGGGCGAGCGGGAGGAAATGAAATGAGGCATCGCCAGATGGTACACAGGCTACTGGTACTACTGCACTGCAGGGACGAACTTTTCCAGTTAATGAATAATTCAACGAAGTGAAGATCATAATTTAAACCCCATTTCTACCTCCTCGATGCCGACACGTGTCCCTTTTGGGTGGAGGGGCCCGTTTGGAAACGGTTGCTGTTCGTGTTCAATTGGTTGGCCTGCCCAAGGGTGCGCTTAATAAGAACGTATGAATCCAAGTACATCGATGTAATCGAATTTGCCTGGCCGAGAGGGAAAAAGAGATAGAGAGAGAGAGAGAGAGAGAGAGAGAAAGACATAACGAGACCGCTTGTGGAGAGTTTCGACTTATCTAATATGATAAAACTTTAAACAAATAGCCAAGTATCCTATCACTGGTTGGTCAGCGTACAGCCTTTTGAACCTGTGCTGTGCAGTTCATTTTACAACTTATAAGGTAAAGCTTATAAGGTCAGGTTGCAGTGCACACTGTGAGCACTATGAACCAAGGAAGCAAAAACGATTTGCTTAACCTGACTGCTCGGAAAACAGGGCTGCTTTTTACAACATAACGGGCCGGCACAGGAGCAAATGGTATCGGAAACTGATTCAGCCAACAGAAACCGGTTGGCTGTAGAACGATTGATTAGATTTCAGAATAAAATGTGCCCATCTCGGGACCATCATGGGAATGGGTGGAATGATGTTTGATTGAATTTTATGAGCTCCATTAAGGATGGAATCGGTTACGACTGCACAACGACTGCATCATCTTCGAAAACCAATCGAAAAAGGATATAACACATTAGTAAAACTATTAGTTTCCTTCCTGGACTGGTCTGCGAAACCAGCTTGCAGCTTTGCATAGAAGGGAGCTTTCGATTTGCTGTTGGGTTTTAGAAGGTAGGTAGCTTTGGGTAGATAGATAGATTTAGGTTAGAAATATTTTTAGACAAACAGACTTTTCCAATTAAGGTAAATGAAGTAAATTCCTGCGCTGTCTATCCTAGGAAGTTTAAGCGCTCTAGTGCCTAAACTATTTGGAATGTAATAATATTGAATGGTTAGTTCTTGACATGTAGTGCGTTTTGAAGAAATGTTGAAATTTTGATTTAATTATGTCTCATTCTGGATTGCTTCTGCTTAGCTGCTTGTTTTATATACAGCAATAGTTTATTTAACGAAATCAATGGAACTAGCAAGAATTTGTTCTATATATTGTGAAATTAAATGCCATAAGAGAGTTTAACCAAAGTACCGAAATAAATCAAACATTTTTCTCGCTATTTTACGCCAACTACATAACAAATATGCTTGATGTGCCGGCGTAACTGAAAGAATAACTTCATTAAAACATATTACATCTACCTATAATACTGCACTTTTATGCACACTTCATTTGCGTCCATTCGCACACAAAAAAATAATCATCCAATATTTGCCCGTCTTATCGGTGTACTTGATTTCAATCAAACAGCTCTTGCGTGGTGCCCTTGCGCGAAACACAACACAAGTGCAGCGGCTCCACACACAGTACCACCCGATGGACAAGACTATTCAAACACTACACTCATTATTGGCTCATCAATACCACCGGAATGATGTTGGTTTAGGACACTCGGCGTAAAAGTGATTCGCCGGCGCGGGATAAAGAAAATGGGAAGGGAAAAACCGTGGGAGTAAAATGTTTCCTCCATTTTCGCCTAGCCTCCACTTCGTGTGAATCAGATCGGTTGGAATAATTCGACTTGTTCGTCCCTGCCATCAGCTAGCTAGCACCCACGGGCGGATTCCAGCTTGTGGGCGAAGGTACTCGACAGTGCCCAGCCATCTCAGGCACCTAGCTGTTGCGTTGCCCGGAACGCGCCTGTGGGTTGCGGTTTACGAGCCAGTTAAGAGTGGGCAAATGGGCACTACATCCCACTAGCCGATCGGGCCCCGGATAGATTGACGTGCTCGGCCGGGGCCTGTCGGATTTTACGAGCCAGTGGGCTCGCACTGACCTGACCGAGATTTTATCGAGTCAGTGTCGGAATATATCGTTAATTAAAAGCCTGACTAGCGACGGCCTATCGGTTAGCGATGCGTTGGGTTTAGTGTGGCGTAGGCGTGATGAACCTTGTGAGCACTAGAAGGGAACACAGAGCGGAACAGTTTTAGTATGGTGTGGTAATAGTAGCACCAACAGCAGCAGAAGTGGTTTTGTATGCAGTTTGATGATAGTTGATATACCATGTTGCTGTGTGTTCGAGATTGCGGGACAGTCTTTATCCTGTTTCGCACATACTCTCTCTATTAATGATTTTTTTTTCTCTCGATGCTGTTTGTTCAGAATTTCACTTCTGACAGAACATATCATTTGTCTCAAAGCGAGCTTATCTTTGCACCACCATTATAAATACTAATGTGGCCGCCCTTTCAATGCTTCACTCGCTTTGTTTGTGACTGCTGACACACAACTGATGTAGTAGAGCAAGCAGAACTAGCAGACAAAAAAAATGGAATGTTTTCCCTCGCTAGTGCTTGCGTTTGACTCAACGGCAGCCCTCTATCGTGTTCTCGAACGGCCTGCCCCTTTGGGAGGGATCGCAAACAATGCCCCCAGAGAACCTGTGAGAAAAGTGATCTTGACTTCAGCACAAAACCACATCGACTCACCATTCGTCTCACCAAAGAACGTCGAAGGAACGGCACGACCCCACGTCGTGTCATCTCCGTTGTCAGTCGTATCTGTTTTGGGGAGGGTTTTTGTGAATATCTATAAGCAGCAACAACAACATGGAAAAAAATAAGAAGAAGAAAAAATTGACTCCTAAACAACAAAAAGGAAAGAACACCAGCACCAAAAGGTTGAGTAGAGCTGGTGGTTGCGTTCTAGATGTGTCGCTTTGCAGGGGAGGAAAAACGGGCCTCGTTCAAGCTGACAATAAGCAGTGATTTTGTTCCGTGTTTTCTATCGGGCAGGCAACAGAAGAAAAAAACTTATCCCCAACATCTTCCTACAACACCCACCGGCACACGGGTGCTTTAGGTGACATTAGCTGGTGGGGTGGTGAAGCTTCTAGCCGTGCAAGAAAAGTTGACTCTCGCACACGTTCCGTACGCGTGTGGGTGTGGGATTTGAAAGAATGAATGGACCCATCCCTCGTCTGGAGCTCGTTAATAAGCTTCCTTGCCATCGTCCTTGGGTCTGCTATCGAGCTTCAAAAACATACGTACACACACAGCAACACACAGGCAGCGCAATGATGTGCTGCGGTTGACTCAAGTGTGGTCCTACCCGGGGGCCGGCGGAGTTCCGGTGGTGCAGTAGATAAACACTACTACGGTACATTTCCCGCTCTCTGCTCCAGCTGGCCTGGTTGGAGTCGAAGTCGCCGCCTCGGGGTCACATTATCCGTACCATCGCACCCCAGCGCCCATTGGTGCGGCGCAGACCCATTGAGAAATGAATGCTTATCTTACTTCTCCACCGACAGAGCAGACAGTAGAGACAGCGCGTTGCGAAACGTCGGAACGACAAGCATCATTGGGCTGCACGTTTTCTGTGTATGAGTGTGTGGGGGTTTTGTCCTTCCTCTTGGTGCCGAGTGACATTGGTGTGGACACGGTGGAAGCGCCAATGTGCCGGCACACTAGCAGGGGCTTATCCGAGTGCAGCAGAGTGCTTGGGGCTCGCGCGCGCGCGATCGCTGGCAACACTGTCCTGGGAGTGCTTATTTTTCTATTATACACTTACATTATGAGCAACATGTACCATTGAAAGACAACTTTTGCTTCATTTCTTCCCCCGGTTTACCCGGCGTTCGTTCATCGTCCTTCCATGGACACGATTCAATTCCGGATGCGGATCCAATGCAATAATATCGTCTGCCGAGACGACTGGACTTGTTTGGAGACTTGCCGTTTCCCTTCTTTTCCGAGAGCTGGCAGCAAGAATCTGGATGTTCCAAGAAAATACTGAATTCGTTCTCCCTTACCACTTCTCCTGCAATAGTGTGTGTGTGTGTCCATGAACGAGAAGGAAAAAAGGCAGCCTGGAGTATTGGGGTATTTCCTACCGCAATGGACAGTTTTTTCCCCTCTCTTTCTAGCCGGACACTACCGATCACAGCCGTACGATTGAGTAGAAGCGAGAAAATGTGCCCGAGGTGAATTGGAAATGCTTCAAGTGTTCCGAAACGCTAGTGCCTGGCTGCAACACTGCCACGTGTACGCCGATGCACCCGACCGATGCTGGATGTATTTATCCAGCGGATCAAGCTGTTCGGTCGCGGCACATGGGGGACAGGAAAACGGTGAAAGGAAAACAAAAAGAACGGGCAGCATGCGATATGATTGGAAGTCCCTTTCTACTGTGCGGGTTCTCGATTGCTTTGCCTGTCCTCCTGCCCGGAAGGGAAAGTGGCTAGCGTTAAGGGTGTCCGATGGTCAACGATGCTTCTCCAATCCATTCACAGCCTTGAGGGTAAATCAAAGAAAAACATTACCCTTTTACTCCAGCAATCCCTCGCTCGCTGCTCGGTGGGTCGAGCGAAGCGGGTGTTGCTCCCGTAGTTTGCCGAGCAGTTACTTGGCCGTGGTCTAATCAGGAGTGGGATAGGATAGCGCAGGAAAGGAATAAAAAAAAACAAAACAGGGAAGAGATAAGTGTATCTTTTCAAACTGATTGTTATTTTAGCAGCCACAGAGATGGAACGAAAGCATCCAATGGTGCTGCTTGTGTGTTTGTACGGGGATGGTGCGCATACAAGCATGAAATTTGATTTTAATTTATTGGTTCTCTGCAACTCGATTACTGGTTTTAGTTTGGGGCTGATGGGTTTGCCTTAGGGTGCATGGCTTCACAATATGTTTATCCAAAGAGCTTCGAAGTTCAGTGTACTGAAAGTCACTGAATGTTGCTGTTATATTTTTATGTTTAGAGCATTTCTTTTTGTGGTAGAATATATAAATTTTACATAACTCTATACACTAGCTTTAATATACTGTTTAATATTTAAATATTCTTTACCAATAATACTGATATATAATGATATATAAAGCAACTATCGTAGTTCATCTAGGAGTTCCAAAAGCTACTAATGAACTTGACTATATATAACTCTTCCGAGTTACTCATAGGTTTATAATTAGTCCTGCACATGGAATGTTCGATTCATTGAAGGTAAAATAGTGGTTTCGATCCTATGTAGTGACTGAATTTTCGTAATTGTAGTAAACAACTTAGGTTATTTGTTATTGTTTTTTCTTATCTGTTTGACTTTTTAACTCTTTTTTATCTGTTACATCATATTTGACAACTGAGTTATGTTTTTAAGAGCATCCAGCCATTCTGACATTGGAGTTACATTATTTACATTAAATAATAGTTTAGAGTTACAGTTTCTGGTAATTCTTAGGTCTAGTTAACAATTTTGAGTTTTAGAAGAAGAAACTGGTTGATTAATGCTTTTGAAAAAAGCATTATTTTCTGAAACCTACAAATGAACAATACACTTTCCTATTTATTTTTTGTGTCAAAGCTTTTTATTTTTCGTACAGAAATTTCAGTAACATTCTTAGAAGGCTTACATTGGCAATTCAAAAATAGTTCACCAGTAATCAAAATCTCTCCTGGGACTATTTATGGGATTTATGGGTAATTCATAATATCTGGCTTTACCAACCTGCCTACTTATAACTTTTGCTTAATACTTTGTTGTATTCCCACGTAATTGGAAAGTCAATATTTGCCTTGCCTTAGAAAGGTTAGAGCACTAGCTGGGGAAAGTAACAGCTGAAACCTTTAGCCCACGTTGACAAATGGAGCATGTTTGTTGAATTTCTTTTTCAGAAAAAAAAACGCTTCAACGTTTAACCTTTACAAACAGTCATCTGGTTAAGTTGAAATCCTACTTGCAGTTTGAAAATCACATCGATGTAATTATTCGGTCGGGAATAATATTTTACCCTTGTTTTAGGACAGTCTTGAGTTCTTGAAGATGACAATTTGTTACTCAAATATCCAGCATGCTGACCATCAACATTCGTTTGGGATTCGAGTTCGTAGTTAGTTCACATAGTTGCTATAGAAGACGGTTGTGAAATGGCATTACAATGTGTTACCTTGTTTTTCATCACTAAGGTAACATCTGAACGAGTGCTCTCATGCTCTTGTACATTGTGCAAGAGCAATCATTGTTGTTTATGTCCAATTTTGCACATATCAGATGTGCCTGATGCAAACGGGATCCATGGAATTCGTAGAATCATTTTATACAGTGAAGCGTTTGGTTCAGCTGCACAAACATTCAGCCGACCGCAATAGAATCAAGTGAAATTAAATCCGGTACACTAGAACACACTTTGCTTCTCCGAATAACAATCCGTGTGTGATTGAGAATGAATATTTTATACCATTTTTGAAGCTCCATCTTCAAAGAAAAGCCCCTTGATTCGACGCCAACACACTGCACGACAATTGTAATACCATTAAGCTACGTGTCTGCTAGGACAGCAAACAGTGGTTCTGCTCTCCCTACAAACAAGAAACCACCTCTATCGGTGGTGGTTACTGCATTTTATTATCCTTACAACAGCAAAAAAAAAAAGAAAAGGAGGAGTAAACAACTCCCAGTCCATTCGTTCACGATTCCTTTTTCGTCCATCCAACGATATCATGTTTGCACTGGTAGTCGCTCAAAATTCTTACCAAATTGAATCTGCTTCACCGTGCCCCATCGTGTTGCTTACACTTACACACACTGTTTTGTTCAGCATTGCTGCAGCATCAAAGAACGACATTGACATTGGTGCGAAAGTAAGCGAACTGTGCGATGCACACCGACCTTGCCAGTAGCGACTTTCGGGCACAACTGCATTGCACCGAGATTTTTGCGTTAGTCCTGCGTCCTGGCTCCGAGCGTAGGCAAGCGTCAAGATCCAATAATACTCGCCCGGGGATGCTGCTGCAGACGTGATGTCTGGTGGTGACCGTGGTGAACTAGCATGAAGTACTCCCGAACGGTCCGCGCCACATCCGGTACCATAGCGGGTTGAAGCGTAACCACCGTTCGAAAAGACGCAAGACTTCGTCTTGTTGTTGGTGCTTCACTATTTTCTGTGGTTAGCATCCTTTACAGGACATTCTTTCGCAAACAAGCGTTTCCCGCGGGAGACAAAGACTTTCCCTTTGGTGCGGTGTTGCGTTCTCCCCGTGGGGAGAGCTTTTGTTGTCTGTTTTGCTCTCAATCTCGCTGATCCAATAGCGTTCGCTTTGGTGGTGGTGGTTGTGATTGTTGAAAAAATGCGATGCTCCAAAATGGAAGCAAAAGCTGCGGTAACATACTTGCTTATCTTGTTTGTAGCGTCCCTTTTCGGTTACACCACATCGGAACCATACACTGCTGTACGCTGCTTTGGTACAGTTTCACTCCACCGCGGTGTCATCTTGGAAAAACTCCTTCTCCCCAGAGTGACTAAAGCGCTGGTCGTTACTTTCATTCCGGTTTCTTCGAACCGGCTGAGGCCCTTCCCAGCAAATAAATAGCATTCCGTGTAGTGTGTGGAAGGTAAAGTTTGCGGAAACTTGCGGCCCAAACTTGTGCTTCTTTTTTCGCACTCCTGCTCCTGCTGATATGGGTAAGCCTCCTCGCCACAGGAGGTAAGCTTCTTTTCCCGCCCCAATGATGCCATTTTCATTTCATTTATTCAACATCCCATCCACCCGCACCGTTCGGTGTGCTGCGGTGTGCGCTCAAAAGCGAAAAGCGCTGTCTGCTGCCATGTAAAATCGTGCCACCCTCAAACCCTCCGCCGTTCGCGCCTGGAGTATGGATGGAAGCTCCAGGAACGATGTCAACATGCCGTCTGCTTTCCAACGCGCGTAATGGTGTTGCATCAACCTTACGGGCTACTTTTCCTGCATTGATGCGATTGCTAATGGAGCAGCCCGCATGCCCCTTCGTGCCGCGTCTCGGCAAGCCTTACACGTGCTAATTGTTTAATTTTCATCGCACGCAAAGTTTGTGCGCAAAGTGCATGCCTGGTTGGCTTGTGTGAATGGTGAAGCCACTTAGGAATTTGTAAATCATTTCCGATGGGAAGAAATTATGGAAAACAGTTTGATTAGGAAAATGTAGTCATAAAGCATTCATGTGGAGTTTTTTTAAGCATAGTAACGCTAGTTTGGTTCATATAAATGATCGTAGGAGCTTGCCATAAGGTCTGACCGATTGTTGTGAATAATAGAAAATGAACGCAGGAATGTTGGAAATATTTGGATAAAGGAACATTCAATATTACTCATTAGACCTAATTTAGCAAGAATTTTACGAGTAAGTGCGCATTTTTCCTGCTCTATATTACTAATGTGAGTACGATTGATTGATATATTTATTCTATATAGTTTTGGTGTTAGCTCATCGGCAAATGTTTGCTAATCATATAACTCATGCACTTGTGACGTCATCCATTGTCTAACGTATCCTATGAATTGATTACAAATGCGTTTTCAAAAATATTTTGCTCTCTATTTTTGAGACAATGATGTGAGACACCAATGTGTATATTGTAAATGATTTTATTTCGCATTTACCTTTCTTTTACATTTAATATCACGTTATAACTCCATATAGCTCTCTAAAAAACATTCTCGATCACAACGTTAATGTCGAAAATTTTAACATGATTCTACAACACATAAAGACGAGCTTTACATTATTTATTTATCAATTTATTTTTTATTTGTTAACAGAAATAAATATTTTTTATGTATTTATTTATTTATTTGTTCATGTTTTTGCTTATTTATTTATTTATTTATTTATTTATGTATATATTTATGTATTTATTTATTTATTTATTTATTTATTTATTTATTTATTTATTTATTTACTAATTTATTTATTTGTTTATTTATTTATTTATTTATTTCTATATTTATTTATTTATTTATTTATTTATTTATTTATTTTTTATCTTTCATTTGTTTTTGGTGAATTTTTATTAATTTATTTATTTTTGGGCACAAATAGCTGTTTGTTATTCGTTCTCACTACATTTTTTATGATAAATTCAATTTCAGTTAGGTCCAATCTTCGGCAGTGCTTTGAAATAGTTGAATTGAAAATAGTGATATAGATTATTCTAGACTACAGAAACTTATTAATAAATAATAGTTATCCTTTTATTAAATGTGAAATAATTGTTGAAAATCTTATTAAATTTTCTTAGATCATGCACGATCAACGAATTGAATGAGATGATTTTAATGTATCCAGGGTGTTATGCACCTAAAGGCCGGGCTACATCGATCGTACTCCGTAGTGTAATTTTTGTGAACGCGTACGCCATCTAGCGGCGGCGGGTTGAAGCTAGATGCTGGCATAATTTATCTGTCAAAAAACGTTTTGGGTCGAGGAGGCTATAATTTTACCCAATGATGGATAGAGATTGGAAGATGGGGAAAAATGTTGCCCAACGCTTTGTATGAATGACGATTTGTGCAACAACAACAATTAACGGCCTACTTTGTTGCAATTTATGGACGTTTATCAACATTTCCTACGGCAAACAGGTAGGCTGTTCAAAACTTGATGAGACGCCAAGCATGAATAATTTTGGCACTTAAATTATACCGACATCCAGCTTGCGCTGGTCGTCGCCAGATGCGCTAGTGAATATAAAAATTACACTACGGAGTACGATCAATGTAGCCCGGCCTTAATGCAAATCTAGAAATAGAGAGCTATACAGAAACTGTGTCATCTCCCTATACAAAACGAAGTAAGAGGTGACGCTCACGTTACGCTCACGTCACGCTCATAGGTGACGCTTGCTCACTATAGGATCTTCCTGAACGAAAAAGTTACTCACTATAGAACGGTTTTGCTAACCAACTATGGGTGCTTGGATGATTTTTATTTCTTTGCGGTGTTTCCATTCTCCGAGGCATCAAGCAATGGTAGAGTGATTGAATCATTGAGGCTTTCAAAGCAAAAGACATCATTGTTTTTTTTCTGCACACGTGTTAAAAGTGTACAGTCAGAACTCACTGGTTGAACTTCGATTCCCTGCCAACTATTGAATATGTGCTTTTAGTTGGCACGTTTTTCCATACAAAAAAATCTGAAATTTTTCTCGGCAGGCCATGAGATTTTTGTGAATTTTTCAAAAACCGGTTTTACATACAAACGCTGTATCAATAATTATCAAAATATTCCCAGTGATTCTAAATAATTCTGTGGTAGAGATTCTACCTCGCTCCATCCGTTTTATCATGCGTAGTAGTGTTTTTTGTGTAGTTCAAAAAGTTTAAATAAAAAAACTTGCATCGAACTATCATGTACTTGCTTCCTGTACCATCATCCAAATGCAGTCAAATGCTTGCTTGAAAGGATTGCCAAATCGTACGCTATGAACGTTTAACAATTGCAATTTTTCATTGCACATTAACCCAAAAATGCTGGGTACCATGCAAAATAGTGGAACCATCGGAGCTGCATAACTAGGACTAAGTGAATAACTTTAAAACATGCATATATCGGGTTTATATTTCCCACGGAATAATATACAATAGTAATATACACGGAATAAGGACATTCCTGGGCTATGGGTTTTTTTATATGAGCACATGATGAAGCAACAAAGTTAAATGAAGTTAGTGTAATAGATTTTATTTGCATTTAGCACCCCTGGATATCCATGGCTGCTTGGTACACAAATAGTCTTCCAGAAGATAGGGCACATGTCATGACATGTAATAGTAGCTATTCCATAAGTTCAGAATGACTAAATTAAAATTTCGTATGTCCTATATGGTTGTAAAAATGAGCAATGATAGCGGAATAGTCGAACATCTTCTTCTTTGCCATAAAAACCGTTGTCGGCCAAGGCCTGCCTGCGCCACACCGGTTCTTTTAGTGATTTTTTGATAACCCATAGCAGGATAATAGTCAGTCATACTAGAAACTGAACCCACGATTGGCATGTTAAGTCGTACGAGTTGACGACTGTACCACGAGTCCAGCCGATAGTCAAACATACTGAAAAAGAAAGTGGACCACGATTGCTAATGTAATGGAAACACTAACATTTGTAAATAAGACAAAAATATGGAAGGGCTATATACAGGGATAAGAATTTGATGGAAACCTGTGCCAAGGTAGCAACACGGTCATAAAAAGTATCAATAAAAAGACATCAAAAGAGAGCAGAATTGCTTATCTACATGTTTGGATGAAAACATTTAAACGAGCCGTGCAGTCAGTATACACGTCTTAGGTTCTGTTGCGAAACTCTGCAACCGGGCCAAATTAACTAGTCTATTTCAAAACAAGCGAATAAAATGAATGGAAGTGTTAATCGACTTTAACTATTTTCTATAACTGTATTCAATTTAAACTGAAAAAAACTTTTTATTTATTTTATTTTATTTTCTGCCATTGTTATTTATTATGTATTGTGCAGTGTCAAGTGGAATTGTGCAGAATTCGAACACTCAAAAGCGTAGCGACATGGCACAACAGCATTCGTTAATGCAATGGTATTTATTTCATTGTGACATTTTGAAGCACCATACAAAAAGCTCTTGTGCGATAATTAGCCCTACCCGAAGCGCGTTCACGGTTTTGGGGGTTTTTGTTCCGCGTCTGTCCCAAAAGCCATTACAAGAAATCGATGCACGTGAAACAAAAGGCAACCAAGGGGTTAACAAAAACAATACAACCCATTGTTGCAAAGCACGCCGTAAAAGTAAACGAGAATGGGCACCGAAACGGCGCTTATTTTAATTACAAAATTCAATGAATCGAATGTAACCTCGAGTTCGGTGCTGCGGTCAGCACATCGAGCGCGAATTGCGCGCTGCCCGCGTAAGCTGGGAAGGAAACACGGGGAAATGCAGTCTTCAAAGCGAATCGAAAGCATTAGTGCATCTGTAAGATGATAAGAAAGCGAAAACTTTACGCCGCCACACACACACTGCTGCGGTCGCTGGCGCCCACAATTCAAAAGGTTTAATTTTTTCGGACGGTTTCATTGTTTGCCGGTGGAAAATTCGCGGTCGCTAAACGTTCGCTCGGATTGTGCTCGGTGGTGGTTGTGATGGTGTGCTCTGGGTTTGATAGTGCAATCGATAAATTCGTGCGGTTTCGTGCCGGCCACTTTGGCATTACTTTGGCCCCAGCCGCGCCCCAGTAGGTGGAAATGTGATTTAAGACCATTTTTCTGGCTAATGTAGTTTCGGTGTTCCACGGTGGAATTTCTTTTATTACTTTTATCGCCGTTTTTCGCACTCTCGGTTTAGTTCTGGTCCTCTTCGGCTTGGTCCCTTTGCTTCGAGTGAGGGTCGCAATCAGTTTTTAGGATAGTTTTGATACACTTCCGAACGTAGCCAAAGGTTGGCCAAAGTTGTGTTCTCTTCTCTTCTCCATCTTCTTCCTAGTTTATGCCATCTTCGGGACTTTCAGTAAGGTCTGGTGATTCACTATTCGTGCTTATGTGTAGTGGCCGGGGTGATATTTTACTCTGATGGGAAATGAAAGTTTCCATTTCTTAAAGAAATCTCTTCAGCTCCAATGAAATGAACTGAAAGACCATTTTTTATGCCAACGTAAAGAGAGGGGGAGCCCACTCATAGAGCCTTTTGAAAGGTTTCCATTCCATGTGACCTATCGTCTAAGTGCAGTTTGCTCGCAAAGAAGCGATCACAGATCGGAGATCGGAAAATGGTTCCACACAAATAGGAAAGTTTCACAATTCTCTTCTTGTGCGTTGGTTGAGGTTTTTGTTTTACCGCAAACTTATTTCCTTCGGTGCTGCACAGGTACGGAAGCCTTACAATTACTACCATCGCGAAACGCAGAATCAAAGATCCACGCCGGGAGGGGTGGAAGGCTCATCGCCAAAGTAAGTAACTGCAACCTGCCCTGCAACTTTGCAGCCATTTGTCATCTTTTCCGTCGCACGTCGCAGGAATAAAGTTTGTCCCATCTCGCGCAACGCGAAGCCGTGTTGATGTGTTTGTTGCTCCGGTGTGCGGCGTATTCATCCCAACTCTCTCTCTCTCTCTCTCCTTCTGCGCCGACGGTTCGAGGGTGCCTTTACCTAATTCGAGTGCTTATCACAGTTTTTGCGAATGGGAAAGTTTTGTCGTACTAACACAGGCTTTCGGTACCGCCTTCGGTATTTTGGGGCGCTACTTTTAGGGCGAGAATTTAATACCGGGAAAAGAGCTGTAGAGCAAACAAACACGAAACACCAGGCATTAATACATTACTAAACTGCTGGTGAAAAACACACTGGGAAGTATTTTGTTATTATGAGCAAATTGCATCGAGCACAGTTTACGCGAACTACTATACACATTCCTCGCCATGAATGTTGGTTTGTGTGGGTTGTGCCTTTTTGCCAGTGGTGCTGGAGCTCTTTTCTATTGGGCAGTGTAGGGAGAAACTGGAAAGAAAACAGCGCACCAAACATCAGCCTGAAAGTTGCAAGTAAATCAAGTGCAGCAAAGCATAGCTCGCTGCGAAAGCCACCCCGTACAACCCCGGGAAGGAAACACCGGGGAGTCTCTGTAATGGGCATTGGCATCAAACGCACAGGGAGTTCCTTCCTCTCTCTCTCTCTCTCTCTCTCTCTCTCTCTCTCTCTCTCTCTCTCATCTTTGCTGGCATGACGGAAATTCAGCTTACCCCGCCAACTGGCATGCTGGCACGGGCTGGTTGGATACCATCGTAACAGTTGCACCGCTAGCCCAACGGGAGAGAAATTAAATAAATTTCAGATCTAATGAGATGATAATTGTGATATAAATTTAATTAGCGCATGTTCTTCAAGCTATGAATTAATTAACATTTTCCTTTCGGGATTAATTATTCATTCCCGACAGCGAATGGTTCGGCCGGCGTTCGAGTTACGTCGACGCTTGCTGCTGCTGCTGTTCACGTGTCGGAGCTCGGAACGGGTTGATGCCACCCTTTTAACCACCTGTTCATGGTGTGACCGAGATATAGAAAGAGAGAGAGAGATAGAAAGAGAGAGAGAGAGAGAGCGAGAGAAAGAGAGCCAGGGAAAGAATCGTGGTTACCAGGTGTGCCGCTGTCGCGCTAATGTCAATGATGGCATTACTCTTCTTCTTGGGAGGGAGGACGTCGAGGGGTAAAAGGAGCTACCGCGCCGTTACGGTTCTCCAATCATGGGCAAATGCTCGCAAACAGCCACCGGGGAGGACACAGTTTACGTAAATGTGACGTACCGTTGTCAGCTTCCAACAACCTTCTGGAGCCATCAGTCAACAGGCTTACAGGCTTTTTTAAGCTTTCCGTCTCTCCGACAATGCCTTTAAGTTAAAACCAGGACTGATACATTGTGACATACTCATTGGACGTTTGGTCGTAGCTGAGTTCCGGGACGCTGCTCATTATTACCGGTGGTAATCTTATTTTTAGACCCTCACATGACGCGCTGACGGAGTTGAGTAGTTTTACGGGAAGTCATGAAACTTTCACTGTACTTCTTTGATTGGTTTAACCTAAAGTAACGAGAGAGCCTTATTTCAATTTAGTACAGTTTTTTTCAGGATTCCCAAAGGTTTCAATTTTTTTAGTATCATTTTGTGATGTTGCTGTAATGACTTCTGTGTTATACCAATAGTTTGTGCGAGTACTAATTTAAGCGCATTTTGTTGAAATGTAAAATACGAGATTTTGCACTGAAATACAGGTCCAAAGTGGATTTTAACCAACAAATGCTTTTCTTGGTAATCCTAGATCATGGTGATGATCTATAAACATGGTTAAAATATTAAAAGCAGTATTTTGATTCTATTCAACCTGTTAATTATTATTAACGGTCGATTCGCTGGCACAGTGTTATTTCTTGTGATTCCCGAAAGAGGGCGACACAGACAGTGTTTAGTGTGGTCAACGTCTATCACTGATCGGGTTGAGCATTCCCGAAGGATACCGATCTAGGCTAAGCAAAAGATGCAAGGTCACTCTTTCGTCAAAGCCCACGAAAAGTGACGGATTTTTTAGCGTCTCTAACTAAAAAAATAAATCATAAGACAGCTTAAACAACGATTGTTTTAACTTAAAAAAATATTTACCAACTGGCGAAAGAAAGAGTCCTGTTGCAGTGTGCAACACAACCGTAACATGTGGAAGAACTCTTTCGGATCCAGAGGCCAACACCAACAACAAGCACAGTAGTGATGGGTAAAGTTGGAAATAATCCGAAATTGACTTCGATCTGACCCTGGAAATTTCGGAATCGTCTCCAGAAGGTAGGTCAGCATAGCCGTTTGGAATCGTCTGGAACCGTCCGGAATCGCCCGGCGTCGTCTGGAGTCGTCCGGAGTCGTTCATAGTCGGAGTCATCCGGAGTTGTCCGGAGTCTCCGTGCCGGAGTAAGAAACGGTGTCGGAAATTAAAAGCCTGATCACAAAAACGTTCCTGCATTATCTCCAGCAAACTCCGGACGACTACGAACGACTCCGACTCCAGATAACCCCGACTGACTCCGTACGACTTCGGATGACTCCGGTCGATTCCAAATGACTCCGGATGACTCCGATTTTGGGTGGAACTATTGGTTCCGATTTTTCGGAGTCGGAATAGTACTAACAATATCCGGGGTCGGATCTGATTCATGGGTGCGCTCCAGAGAGCACACCACTAAAACAAAGACATACATACGATGAAGTTGCCCAATATATTACATCTACGCCCAAACGATAAGCACAGTTTTCGAGAACACCTTTTGTGAAGTAGCCTTGCGTGTCGTCCAGAACAACTTGAGCAGCAAACAAATCACAGTGTGTTTGCTCGTACACGATAACTCAAGGCTGCATGTACCACTCGTACAATCGCAACCGTGCCCCTGACCATTTCACACAACCAAATGCACACATGCAACACTGGTCAGAAGTCAGCCGAAAGGGTGTAATTACCTGCCGCATCATGCACGCAACCCAAAGGGCAGAACAACGCTGATAATATTAATTATGATGACAATGCCCGGCATCTAACAGACCGTCGGCACGGAATTACCATCTTACTGTGTAATGCGCCAGCACATGCTTACTTTCAACGGAGCAGCAAATGGGTTTAACAACTCACAGGACGTGACTTTCCTCTTCTGGCGCGTGGTCGAATGCTTCACCACGGTACCACCACCACGGTCCTAGGTGCCGCCTAGATGGCGTGCGTAATTTCCTGCGACAGCATTGTCCTTCATTTATGCATTCAGTAAAACAAGTCCAACGTGTGGAGCGCTACCGTTCAACTTCAATTCTATTACTACCATTACTATACCAAACGCATGTGTGCAGGAGCTACTATCCTGCCTTTCCGAGATCCCGTGCGCCGTGGAGGGTATCTTAAAAGGACACTATTATATGGGACAAATCTTGCAAACGAGCGATCGTAAACTGTTAATTGATTGACACCCGGCGAACTCGGGAGGGTTGACCACGTTTCGAGGGGCCGTAACTATCCTTTTACTATCTCTCGCTTGGGTAATGGCCTTACCCCGGGCATCGTGGAGGTATGTGGTACATGTACTTCCGGCGAGCGTAAAGTTATGGGCGGCTAACAGATGGTCGGCACCGTATGGCACTTCAGCTTGACACTACGCTTTATGGCGCAAATGGTACACCCCACATTGCCCGGTGACCGATGCAGGAAGAGACAAAAGTTTTCCGAAGTGAATGCATAATTCAATGAACAGATGTGTTTGGTTACATATGTAAATCTTAGACGTTTGCTGGAAGAAGTTTTTGTGCAGGTTTCAGTGTTTGATTTTGAAAGTGAGGTAAGTGTTACTTAAAAAGCGGTCGATATACGTTTTGGATTGTTTTGTTAGCTTTAGTTTGATTTTTTTCATCCTGTTTGTTTGTTTTTTTGCCGCACATTTTATGAGTTGTATTTTTCTCATTTTATTTTTTTATGTTTTTTTTCTGACTTAGTTTCTTTGTTTTGATTTTTTAAATGTAATTGATACAACTTTTCATTCTTAATACTTATTACAAATTGATTAATAGTATGACATCCTATTTTTTAATTTTTGATTTGTGTAATGCATTTTCTAACTACCTTTTCTTTTAGTGCTTCTATAAAAAGACCACTAATTTGACTAAACATAAGCTTTTTAAGAAATAATCTTCATTCTTTCACACTTAAAACTAATTAAAATACCTTGTGTTGAAAAAAATATAAGCTCTAAACTTATTTAATAACAATCGTTGTTAAATTGTTTGAAAATAAGATAAACTAGCTCTACAAACGAGACCATTCATGTGTGAAAACGACCAACGCTCAATCTGTGCTGCTGCTGCTGTTTGCTGCTCCTTTGCACATAATCTTGTTACCAGCGCCGTTCATTATGCATCGATTGCAAAATCGCACATAATGCCCCTAATGCTTCGTCAGCAGTCATCAAGCGTCATCGATTGCAATTTTCATTCTAAGCGTGCATGTGATTTGCCAGTCCGGCTGCCCCACATAATGCCGGCCAACCGATCGAATCTCGCACGATCTCGAGCGTGCGTGAACATACCTGGTTGAGGCACACCAATACACATACGCACACACACTTCCGAAACCTGTTCATACTTGCCAACCGTGCGCTGTAGCGGTCCTGGTACGTGTTGCCGATAAATAGGGAAAGCTCTTATGACTGCTAAATGTTCTCACACTTCGCACAACATAATGCTGCCCCGCTTGGTACTCTGCGTCGCTGCGAGTGCGAGTGTGACAGCAGCAGCAGAGCAGAGCATTATACCCTGTCCCGGGCGTTTCTGGAAGGTACCTTCCGGGTGCCTCACGGCCCACTGTTTGACCCGAAGTACCTAAATTAGCTCCGAAAACGTATCTCGTTAGCAAATCTCGATACCGTACATAACACGATTTTGTTATGATAGCATGAGCATCGACGGCGGTGGCAACGGTAGTAGCCCCATTCTTGCTCTTTGTGCTCGTCGAGCAGTAATCGGGCAATCTTGAAAGGAGCCGGCCATGCGGTGACGTCCAATTCCTTCACCCTGGGCTGGGCTGAACGGAGAGAAGCAATGGTCGGGCAAGCTGGCTGGCAGGGCCATGCACACTGCCACAGGACACTTGAAATCCCGGGAATGGTGCTAATTTAAGCACTGCGATAAAGTCCTACTTTACTCCCGCCCGGTGTACTTGTGCTCACCGTTGTCCTTTGCTGGCTTTTACTTTCGGGGTCAATATTTTTTTACAGTGTGTGTCAAGAGAATTGCTCTTACTTTGTGTATGTTTTAAAATTTTTGTAAAATTTTATTTATTTAAATAATTGTCTCTTCTTTTTAATGTTTCATAGGTTTAGCATAAAGTATCGCGTTTAAATATTTGAACACTATGTTTTTTTGCATTTGTTTTATTTTTACTTTGTTTAAATGTTTGTTAATACTTCATCTCTTATTTCCTTATTTCTAGTCATACATAGTAAGCTCTTTTGATGGCTCATTTTCTTTTCAGGTTTTGTGTCGTTTACAAATTATATCCTTTTTTATTAAACTATTAATATTATTTTGAAAAGTCCGTAGTACTGCTCATTTTTTTCAACTTATGTTGATTTCACTATTTTGCTCTTGTTATATTTTTTTATTGGTTATAGTGTTTTGCTTTTTATGCATGATAATTAAGCATTTTCATGTGCTTCATGACTATTTTTAAGATTTATTGTAGTTGATATGTGTTCATGTGAAGTTGCGTTTATCTATTTCTTACTTTTTCAAGCAAGATATGCTTTTTTATAGGTGCGCTTGAATATTTTGTTTGTTAGAGCTTTTACTTGTATTTGTTACATACATTTAATGAGTAATTGCTTTGTATATGAAAGCAGTTAGTTTGCCTCGTACCTGTTTTGTTTTTAGTTGGACAGAGATATCAGATCAGATAAATTTGGTTGGATTATTCACATTTCTTGTCTTAATTTCTGGAGTTGTCTTAGTTCTGGTTTGGAGTATAGTTAAACATTAAAATATCATCATTGTTTACCTACATGGTTTAAAGGCTAATTTCTTTAAACATTCACTACCAAAAATATTTTAAAATAACTCTGCATTCTATTTTAAGTTCCAAAAGTACTGTTACCAAACAAAGGCTAACATAAAGACAACGGTACGAAACTCTTTTTCGCTACCGTGTTAGATTCTGGCTTTCTTGAAGTGTTTCCATGTAGCACTTGAAACTCCACCCAGTACAATCGCACATTTCGCACAGCAAGGAAGAAGGGTGTACGCTTTCCTTTTGCCTTCTGAGTGTGTACTCTGCAAGTGTGAACTGTGCACGCCTTCACACAGACGCTCGTTGGTTTTCAAAGCGTCGGACAAAATAAATAACCGGCCCGAGATCGTGTCCCATTGCGCCGTTGCTTCGTTCCGTGTGCTAACGTTTGGTGCCGCCTGTTGACCATATTACAGTGGGTTTCGTGACACTTTTGGGGGGAGCACCCAAAGGCAGACGGGTTTTGAGGCCACCCAGTTCACTTCAGCTAGGTGACAGAGGGGGAGCTTGGCGAGACTCGTTTGCTCTTCACTTCTAATTGAGAACATTTTCAATTTTCGGGCTCGTGTTCTGTGCCCTCAAACCCCTGAGCTGAACCGGGTACACACGCGTGGGCTATCGCATAGCCCAAACGCCCGTCGACCCGTTGCCGATGTGTCGAATTTCGGTGGCGCACGGTAGGGCATATTGGTTTCATGTAACGCACACTGGAAATGTGACCATGTCCAGGACCTGGATTGTTTACAGCTCCAGCTGTGCCATTCCGTCGGTGAATTTGACCACATTTTCGTTGCACTTGGGTTAGGTTTGCCCCAACGTTTGCCGTCCTGAAACCGACAGCCCAGTTTTAGTTTTCGCACCGCTTGGTGTGGTGCGGGGACAGTCGGCATTTTGGTTTCGGTGCGCTGCCTTCAAGTGTGCTCCTATAGTGTGCTTGTGTAGCTCGAGACACGAAGCGTTTCGTTTGGATTGAGTGGTTAAGTCAAAATTTCCCAGCCCAACGTTGCTGAAATGGTCGGTAGTACTGTCTTGGGAAGTTTTGGTACTGTCGTGGTACCGCAGCATGCGACTGAAGCTTTTTCCGTTGCATTCCGTTGCGATCGGAGCGGAGAAAGTGGCCGTGTTGTGATGCCAGGCAGTACATCCCAAGTTACCGCTTTCCGGGGGGTTCGGCTCCGGAAGCAGCGCTAGTTTTGCGTGCTTTTAATTAAACGAAAGCGGATTAGGCACGTTCCCATGCCGTGTCGGGAGCGGATGGGTGATGTCGGGCCGACGGTGGCGCTGGGTACGATATTATTGAAGAATCGTTAGCAGGCTCTTGAATAATTTCCTTCGTAAGCTACCGGCGCACGTAAGCAGCTCACAGTTCTGGGAAAATCATGGCAAAACTATCATACTCTCCATGCCTGTTTGCAGCCGGGCCTCCAATCAAGATCTTTTCATAACGCAAGACGGTTCGGGCAGAGGAATTCATGTTCGCTTGTGAAGTTAAGCGGCGAGTCGGTTTGTCTAGCTTGTCTGGCAGGCGAATGGCAAGAACGCTCGATACGGCCCAGCGCACAGCAAGAATCGATCGACGTCATACGTAAAGTGTCCCGTGCACTTTGCTCGGGTTACACCGTAAGCCTCTTCGGTATCGCTAGACGCACGCACACGCGGGTGGGCTGCCGACGGGTGGGCTGCCGGCGAAAATTTAATGCTTCCGAGAACGGCTGCCGGGCGTTATTCGAGATACTTCGCATGCTCGGCCACTGAAGGTGAACTGATCTTAAACGCTAATGGTGCTCGAAGACGCTCCGTTGGCGTTCGGCAGACAATAGGAATTTCCCTCCCAGACACGTGCCACCCTACGCCCATCCCACTCGCAAGTTGATTGAAAAGTGATACGCAGAAAGTGGAACAAACAGAATAGGTGGCTCGTTTTGGTTCTTACATGAGCGATAGATTCATGCATTGCTCATTACCCGATGGTTGGGTTGGGGGTGAGGTAGGAGGGAAAACGAAATTACTTTCATGTAAACACGTGACGAGGAGGCAAATTATGCGCCGTTTGTGAGCTGCGTTGTGTTTTTGAATGCATGGAATATTGGTGCTAATTACATGCTCCATTTCAAAGACGTTTAGTGGGAGCGTATGGCTACATGATCGCTGGAAATGATTCATTAAATTTTATGCTGCTTGGAATTTGATGTACCTAAATAAGAGGATAAAAGAGTATTGATTATTGAACTACAGTGTATTGGTTTGGCGCTTGGCGTTGCAGCAACAGATGAGTTTTGTTTGCAAATTGTAATATTTGCTATAATTATTTGAAAGTCATTTGTCTATCACATTGCATTAGAATTATCATGTCTATAACTATAACTATTAGATCATTGTTACCGCTACTGTTGTTGTGGCATAGCTAGCAACTGGAGCTGATGAGTTTCTGCTCTTTTGAAGTTATTGTTTCAAAATCCCAGACATAAAAATTATAAAAAAATGAACACACCATAGCTTCACATAATAATAACAGTGCTGCTGAATTGTCTTCTACGCTGTGGCTGCGCTGAGATGTACACATATAGTCACTAGGCAATATATACCCTTTAATTAGTTTACACTTGACAAGGCTAGCAAAGTTGCAACGGTACTGCTGCTGTTGCTATGGACAAGGAAACTATGTTTGTTTGCCAAAAAGTGCTCGTTACATAAAATAAAGGCAAATAAGCTCCATATCATCGCAAATCTTTCACCCAAGTGAGTAGAGGATATATTCTAAAACAAATCTTGCCTAAACGTTCCGTAGAGTTGAGTTATTTTTTATTATTTACATTTATTTCAGCTGATTTTATTCCACATTTCATACTACTTTTGTGCTACTTATCGGTGTTGTTTCGTATCAAAATAATTGCCTCAAATTACCATGTTTGTAAACTGCTTCTTTGTTTGTGTTTGAATGGAGTCTCTTTTTTAAACGACCTTATAAACCATCGTGCAGACTATTAACCGTAACCTTTCCCTTTTCATTTTCGCATGCATGCCTTTCTGTTGCATTATGTTAATGCGTGATTGTTTGGCAAACATTTGTATGTTAATCTTAATGGTGGTCCCACGTTCCGACCGCTGTCATTCAGATCCCGCCATTGTGGCTTTACCCGCATCCCGCTAGATGGTTATCGTTGATCAATAATTTGATGAAAGCAATTAAAATTTGCTCCTGCATGTTGCGTTCGGTTTGCTTCCGTTCCGGCACAGCAGTGCATCGCGGCACCGGACCCATTTGCTAGCACGAGCTTTTCTTTCGATGGCGGTGCAGAAAATATGGCACGGTTGCAGCAGACGTCATCTAATTTGCATCCGAATGTTGCTGCGGGTTGTTGCATTGTTGTGCGGGGGTTATTCCGGTAGCCTCGAACCAATTTTCGAGCAATAATCGAACGCTGTCCCGCAATGCTCTGTTTTACGGGCTGTTGGGCGAAGCGCGATTCACCGTGACACAGAAGTCAAACCCATTTGGGGACATACAATGAAAGGGAGAACGCATTGGTCGGTTATTTATTTTTAACCAATTCGGCCAGTATTCGATACCCAATGTGACATTGGCTACATTTTATGCGCGAGTCACAGTTTAGAGCGAGGATTAAGATACCATTTTGGAATGGAAAATTACACATTTTTCCAATGAAATGAGGTGTATTGTACCGTGGATGCCTCTTCCCCATCAGAAACTATTAGAGGTAGTGAACAATGACAGCAGATTGATTGTCCGACAGAAAAGGATCAGCGTGGTTTAGCACGGTTCGTAAGCTTCAGCATGACAGCAAATTTCCACGATTTGGTTTATTTCATTTTTGATCATCAATATTATAGGCTGTATTTGACTGACGTAACATCCTTGTTTGGCTTGCTGCTTTGTGATAGGCACATGGATTCTACAGATGAAATTTAATTTTTGGGAGCAAATATTTGATTTTTGACATTTGCACATTATTGTGCACTATCTGGATGATTCAGCTCACAGACAGATTGTTTATTTAGATTTGTGACTGATAAGTCGCTAGATTATGCATGATTGAATCGTTGGATGTTTAATTTCTAAAATTGAATATACCCTCAATAACGGATATGAGTGACAAGCTCCGTAACATGTTTGGATATATTATTCTGAACGCTCTAACATGCAAAAATCAGTACCTGAAATTATAGAGCAGCTGCTATTTTTTCTGAAAACTTGGAAAAAATATATAACATGTAGACATGTATTATTTTTTTTTTCGTAATTACCGATAATGAGACATTCACTCCGTAAAGCACTTGATATAAAACATATTTCTTGCCTAAATGTCTACACTTATGTCTTCACTTATTATTGAAATGCTTGTGGCATGCTGAATTCATCTTCATCTTTGCTCTAGATTAGCTGCATTACAATAAAGCTTGAGTGCATACAACCGCGCATTGTAATCACAGACCTTTTTTGGGTTCGCTCTTTGTTGGCTCAAATTTTACTAACACTCTCTCTAGAATATTATTGGCGATAAATTCTCCGAAGCAGCTCATAGAAACGGTTCACCAGCACATCGATATTGGTCCATCGTCAAAGGTTGTCTAGTATTTCAACTCCAAGCGATGCTTTCGACACGATAAGTGTTCTTCCCCCACTGCTTGCTGTGCATTTTCCACAGCTCTTTCCACCGTGTGTCGTCTCGCGCGTCAATAATGAGCTTGTTAGGGAGTGAAGAGAGGTAAAAGGTTCTTACCCAAACCAATATCGGTGCATTCCGAAGAAAGCTTAGCACCAAACGATAGAAGTGAAGAGAAAACGGCACCCAGGTGTGACCGCTCTTTTTCTACGAAAGCTCGCTGGAATGCGTTGATGGTTTCATCTTTCGCTTTGCACCTCGTTTTATCCATTAATTCCTCTTTGCATTCTTTGCATGGAAAACATCTGACTAGCTGCATTTGGGGAAGGAGATACAATTTATCTGTATTTGCTTTCAAGGGAAGGCATTTTGAGTGGCTAAGTTTTTATCCATTTGGTTCATGAAAATCTGTAGTACAATTGATTTCCGGATTATTTGCAGAAAGTATGATTCTAGATGGGGAGCATTCACGTGCGCTTCTGGTAAGCAGCCCCAGTATTTTGGTAGAGATTCGAGCGAAGCATTAGCTAAAAACATACGTAGCCATCCCGGTCGAGTGGTATTTCAAGTTGATTGAAAATTTTTACCCAAGCAAAGGTTTGCTTTTTGACTTTTCTGTAAAGAGAATATGCTGTAAGCTGTGCTTATGCTGTTTGAGATTTGCTTTTCCTTAGCAAAATATGGTCTCGTGATCCATTGTAAGCTTCAAATCTATTGTGGATGGGAATAAAGGCACTAAAAGCTACTCGGTAAGGCATTGTTTAGTATGGAAATGGTAATGTGGGCTAGTTCTTCTGGAATTGTGTGTGTCTAAGAAATGTATATTCAATGAAAAATTTCATCCATGTATTGAAATGCAGGGGACATACATTGAAAGGGAGAACGCATTGGTCGGTTATTTATTTTTAACCAATTCGGCCAGTATTCGAAACCCAATGTGACATTGGCTACATTTTATGCGCGAGTCACAGTTTAGAGCGAGGATTAAGATACCATTTTGGAATGGAAAATTACACATTTTCCAATAAAGATGGATGTTACTAGAGTTAAGTATTACTTGCGTTTGTTTTGCACAAACTGTTAAACTGAATTTATTACCTATTTGTATTTGTGTCGTGAAGCCGTTTTAATTCTTGACGAATGTTTAAAATTGAATGTGAATTTACCTCTTTAATACAACTTTCCACTTAGTCTCAAATGTTCGTTACGTATCAGATATATCAGCACAATATCCATTCAAATCCTTTCTACATAAACCAGCTTGATCGTGTTGATAGGGTTATAACCGTTCACGGTACTTTACAAATATTGAGTTTCTGCAAAAATCCTGCATCCACATGCATCTTTGACGTATTCGCATTCATGTATTCATTTTGAGAAAATCGATCAATTTATTCATGTCTGTCATTATCTGCACCTATCAGTTGTCTCCTCGCAGCTCTTCAGAAGTTTACTGTTTTTATCGTACTAGACTAGAACGCTTATCTGCTTCTTAATTTCTTATTAAACCTTCTGTAATTGAAATCGCCCCTTTGGCGTAAAAGCAGCATAATTTACATAAACTGTGCCTGGGATGATGATGCTTGCTTGCATGTAAATTCGTCCCCTAGCTTTCTGCACTGTATCGTGTTCCCTTTGTGACACGTTACCAAGCCTTTCATACGGGGTGACATTTTATTTGCCGCACAATATGCTTCATACGACGAAAGCAAAAGAAAACCGCAGACACACGCCACCCATTAACCGTTCGTATTGTCGCAACCAGGGAGACGCAAAATTAATGAAGATGATCTTTCATAATGCTACAACTGCGCTCCAGCGTACACTGGCTGCTGTTTTTGTAACTACATTTGCGTTTTTTTTTGCCATCCCTCCTTGCAACACCGCGAAAGTGTGTCTGTATTGTTGAAAGCATTTACCATTAAAAAAAATCATCGTTTCATGTTTGGAAACGGTACAGGAAGTGATGCAGAAACAAAGGCCTTTTTTCCTTTGCCCTGATGCATCCGCCCCCGGAGTGCGGGCGTTCGGCAAAGAAACTCCATTTTTCATTTCACCGGTAGGGTTTGTGTGTTTTGTTTCGTTTTGCTTTGCTCTCCACCATGGAAGGGAACATACGGCGAAGAAAATATGACGTAGACATTCTCGCTTCCTATACGCACACACACAAAAAAAGTGAAATGAAACAGCTAACTCAGCAAAATCCTTTCCTCTTGTTGCTAATTAACAAATTCTCCCTTTGGGTGGTTTGCCACTCACACACACACAGACACCGGGCTGGTAGTTTTACCGTGGAGGGTTGATAGCTAAGTTAATTTTTCTCTACACAGTAACGGTATGACATTCTTTTGGATCCAGACATTCCGGGACCTAGTGCACGCAGACCCGCTCTTCGACGGTAAAGATTTTCCGATGTGGGTACGCAAGAACAAAAAACACAAGTCCCGGTCCTGGTCTGAAGCTTAAATTTATTGCCTTGCATAAAAATAATTAAAATAAATTAATTGCGGTCCGCTAAAAGGTATGCAAATTAATCACGGTCGCTCGGTGCGGGTGGCACATAAAGTGGTCCTTCAGGAATCCCGAAACTCGTCCCCCGCCTGTCCCGAACGCGATCTCGTCTGCATGTGGGGCAGTGGTGTAAAGTAAATGATACGCTCACGATGTGCTCGTTTTAAGTAACGCAGTGTGTTGTTGTTACAGAGCAAAATCACACGCGTAATGTGGATCATTTTCCACCAAATGTCCTATGACCATATGTCCATATGGTTCCGCTTACTGATACGCTTCTGCGTCGGCAAATGGAACGGCAGATTGAAGCGTGATAGAAAATTCAAATGAATGTAAAATAAAACCAAAAACCACACGCACACAAAATATAAAATTAAACAAATCGACCATACCTTCAGGGCTGCTGTCTGCACCCCCCCCCAAAATCAGTGCTCTCGGAAAGTGTGAGACTGTGGGCAAACCAAACTCTCCCAACGTTTGCCAAACGCAACCGGTAATCGTGATAAAATAAACATACACAAAATTAATTTCATGCTTTAACCTTGCACGGGAACCTGGGGCTCGGGTTTGGCCAACCCAATCCCCATCCTCGGATGGCCGGTTCCAGCTCCTCTCCCCATTCCTGATGCCTCTTCCTGTGCCTGGAACGCCGGTATCGGCGTGAAAGATCTTTCCAGCCCTTCCCCCGAACGCACGCACTCTAAATTTTAGGTTCCATTTTTGTGTCTCGGTTCTCTCTCTCTCTCTCTCTCTCTCTCTCTCTCTCTCTCTCTCTCTCTCTCTCTCTCTCTCTCCCCCTCTCAGTGAGTTTTATGTGCTCAGCTAGTGATAAGGCGGATAAGTAAGCGTGAATGATTATGGATCCAAGAGGGGGGTTGAAAGCAGTTGAGGGTGTTATTTTGGGATTGTGTGAAAGTGTGTACCGGGCGGTGGTGAAAACGGTTGTGATTGCGTAAGCGTGCATAAAATGTCACCGGCCATGGTTTGGCTTCCCTGCGCCCGCCCGTTTGTACCGCTGCTGTCTGTTCTGTGCTCCGTGTGTATGTAAGTGTCGGGGTGGAGTGGCAGAACGAAACGAATAATAACGCTTTGCTAATATGGCTCCGCCGGGATATAGTATGGACGATTTATGACGGATTAAAATTATGTGTGACATTTGGTAGCCCTTTTTTTTGGCTTACCTTCCTGCTCCGATGGTGCGCTTGCTATGCTTATCGTGTCCGTATATCTTACTGCGGTCGTTTTCTTCGTGCGGTTCGGGTCGGCGACGGGGCGTGGGATGCAATTATCACTTGTTATGTGTACGACAAGCATTAAAGTCGAATTAAAGGTAATTTGCAAGCTCTTTCGGTGAAGAGGGATACTACTAGTGGGTGGGCCGTTTTTTTTTTGTCCTCAAGTGTTGTCTTGTTATTTGTACTTTAATTGTTGTGATGTGTCAAAGGGCAAGTGTTTTTGGGGTTAGTTTAATTGCAGGTCACTCTGGAAACAATGTTTATTGGATGAGTTTTCATTGCTTTGCATATGTCATATTAAGACTATGTACTCAATAATTTGTTTTCTTCAATAATGATTTTCTCTATACTTAATCTAGTTGATTGCTGGTTGATCAATTAGTTTACATTAATTACACTATTTTTCCTGCGTTTCGTTTCTTTGAAAGCGATTCTAACTCAGAATCCAATTTTTATGGCGATATTTCCCCTTGAACTTCGTTTATTGTTAGGGGAAGGTAGGTAAAGCCTGACACTGCTGGTAATATGGACGCACCTAAAAAAACATGGTCAAAAATTGATTAAGTTAACATTGTAGTTAACCGAACTAAAAGTGTAGCAAAATATTTGAGAACATTTTCGCGCACCCTTTTGGATCTAATTGGACTGCTACGGATCTCTATAGCTTGCATAGTTTATATTTCAGGAAGTTTTATTACACAAATGAGTTGTCTTGATTAACAAGACAAAACCTGGTGAAAAAACGGCAATGGAAACAATAAAAAAAAATCTTGTTTTCTGATGGTTTAACCATCCTGACGCCAAAGTGGGAAAGCCGGACACTCTATGGTTGGGAAAGATGGACATCAACATTTTTGATTTATTTTACTTCTCATATCGGTTTTTATATTGGTGTTGAACAGCTGTTATCAAATACCTTAAGTAAGGGTAAGCGGAAGACATAAACCATCCCCCAACTAGAGAAAGCATTGAAATATGCGAAAAACAGATGATCGACTAAGATGGCAGATGGCACATTATGCTGTTCCCCGCATCACGCTGATGATGCATTTCACAAAACCCAATATCATGGCACGACTTGGACTACTTTAATCAACTAAAAGAAGAGGCATTGACACTGATACATTAAGAAATAGATGACAGATTCTATGGGATTACAATGCTCAAAAACTTAAATTTTGACTAGGTGGAAAATGGCCTGAAGATCCATTAATAATTAAGTACAGGGGGGAAGTCCTAAAACGTTCTTCCATAAACTGGATTTTTATATACGTACAACGACGTGGAACACAATAAAATGTGTTAAAGTACTATAAACCTCTTCCATTTCCAACGTCTTGTATAGGTTGTACATCTTACCCTTTATGGTGTCCATCTTTCCCATATCAGGTGTCTGTCTTGCTCAACCACTTCAAAACTTTACGAAAAAACATGCTTTGAATTCATTAAAAAAAACATAAAAATCGATAGAAACATAAAAATTTCAACACATTGCCTGAAATAACATGAGTGAAAGATAAGGCATGCCCATTTGCATGGTCGCTGTATGTATTTATCGGTAGTTTTTTTTAACCTTTTTTTTAATGTGTTCGCTTTACCTAACCTTCCCTACTTAATAGCTATCCTTATTTGATCCAATCTGAATTAAAAGACACGTGCTACTAGTTAAAACATATCAATGACTTGTAAGCCCTTTCCAGTTAAAATGCATGTGCGAATAATTGGTTAACAGTTCTAAGAGGCTAAAGAGATATTATGAAACTTAATCAAACTTCCAGATAAAAATCAAATACGGGCTATTTTAATAGAGCGTAAGTATGGGTCATAATTAAAATGTTTAAATGTTGCTTGTACAACTGATGGAAATACATGCTTTATGCCATGATAGCTTCCCAATAATCTAAATAAAGTAATTCCACAGTATCATGCAACAATCATAACAAAAAAAAAAACAAAACCAACACTGGATGGATTATTTTCTGCATCCATTTGCTCCGTGCGATTGTAAACCATCCCAGCAGATTGGCCGTATCGGTCCGAAATAAATTATGTCACGTTTAAGCAAATAAAATCAATTGGGAATAAAATAAATTGAGTGCGCTTGTTTACATTTCGTGTTTTAATTTCGCACTCTATGCCAAAACGTGCGGATCATCCCCGGAGCTGGGCCTGTATATTTGTGGCCAACCAGCTCCTCCTTTCGTTCATGCAGTCGCCCTGCCCGTTTTTTTTCCTGGGCGTTGTCATCGACTGGACAGAAGCCATGATACTTCTCACCACAGTGTGCCAGTGCCCTTTTAGACGTGCCCACTTCCGGCCGTGGAGCAATATTCACCGACCTTTAAATTGGTGCCGCGTGTTGGCTCGGCTTGGTCGGCTGAGCTGAGGGGAAGCTAACAAACAAACAGCAAACCAAAAAAGTAGCAAAAAAGCTTATCGCTGGCAGACTGGATTGGTCGGGCGTTTTGGTGGTCTTTCGATTTTCGAGCCGCATATTTAGCATTCATCGCACGACGCTAGCCTGGTAACACGAAGCCCACCAGCAGGCTAAGGGGCGGCCAAGGTCAACCGATCCGTTTATGGTGTACCGTTTGCCGATTTGCCAAAGCATCATCTCGCTCGCTGATCGTTTGATCCCGGTGCAGTGCAATCCGGCGGGAAATACCTGCCCGCAAACGGCAGAGATGGCATGAAAATGGGACACTGCCCCGTGCTCGAATGGGTGATCCTGGAGGTAATGGTTTGCATCCCAGGCTGTATTGAAAATAAATTTGCGAATGCGCGGTATCTTTGCATTTAAATTTGTAGCTTCGGTGGCGTTCTACGGTGGCGGATGCGCGTGCCTTAGCGTGGAACGTAGCGATGCTTTAGCGATAGGATTATGGTTTTATCATGTGTGTGATGCTATTTCATGAATTCGTGTAGTGGTAGATATTTTTGATCAGAAAATTGTATTGCATTTAATGTATGCAACAGTGACACAAATGCTACGGAATGTAATGCTTAAAACTCCAAAACGCGGCCATGCTTCTGCGAAAGCGTCCGGCAACAAAATTCATCATTCTCGGCATTGCAGGGGTTTGCAGAGTCACTTGCAAGTGTGAATAATATTGTAATGGAGGAAACGAAAAAGAATTTTGTGAAATTACTAACGAATTCACTCTCTGCCACAGCAGTGCAGTTAATTCCAAACTGTGCCACAAAGAGTTTTGTTGCAGATTCCAAAGGATTGCGTGGAAAGATTCGATGCAATAACCAATAGATAGCTTGAGCAGATCGAAACATATTTCGCACGCACTGTTCAACTTTTCCGAGGCAGGGATCAGCAAGGTTGATACGGAAGAAAAACTCGACAGGGCTAGTGATATAAAAAGTACCAATTGAACTTTTCGTTTTGTGGTTGGTTGTCAATACACACTTGTTTTTTCAACGAAGCTTGAAATTTAAGAACATCAAAGACATTTTATGCATTGCCCAGTCGCACGTGTTGCTGATTGGATCATAGTGATAGAAGGATTAATTCCCCACGCCCTATACCTTTTTCGTTGCTTTCCCCTAACATTACTTACGAACGATTTAAAAAAAATCTCTTTGTACCTACCCACACATCAAGCTTTTAGATATGAAAGGATAAATGATGATAATTCGATGAAACCAGCAAAAAACAACACACTACAAAGCCCCAAACCTTTTAACATTTGACCCAGGCAGTTTGGATTCTCTGATCTCTCGCAAGCTGGTAATCACTGAACTGTGGATAGTATCCGGTAGCACAGGCTTTTAATAATTCACCCCTAGCTTTGGGGGGATTACATTGGTAACACAGAAAAGCACCCCGTACCTCGAAAATCCTTTACAAAACGAGGGGCTGCATGAGCATTGCAAGGCCGAACATCAACAGAACGTGAAGTTTTCACAACTGATGATTGTGAGTGCACATGAATTTGAGATGAATTATCTTCAAGTGTTAGTTTAGCCTTTTGATAAGCTATTCGGTTCGGGCGTACTTTGAGATGGGGGAAAGCGTAGTACGAGTTTTGATCCGGCCGGCACCGGATGTGGCTGTAACCGTTTGCCGATGCTAATGTGGCGGATGATGGAAACGGTGGAACGGTGTTCCATCAGAGCCGCATTGGCTATCTTGCATCCAGGGGGGAAGGGGGGTGTTCCGCTGGGCAAGTAGTTCTAGGGATCGATTAAAATAAATTGCCCGGTGACCGGAATACCCAGCGCTGCCTTATCCGGCCTAGGTTTGCTGCCGTATTCGTTACCAGCAAAATCTGTTCATACTTCAGAATTCATTTCCCCGGACCTGCTTGAATGCAGCAGCAGAAGTAGGAGGAAGGCGAATTCGTGGTAATCGGTTGAGAGGTTGTTGAATTATTAAGCGTGTTGTTTTGGGGGCCCTCGAGGGAGCCTGATTTTGGGAAGGCTAATGGTAGATGAAATTATTTTCAATGCAAAATCTATCCAAGCTCGATCATACAATGGACAAGCGTTAATTTGTATGCTTTCGGTGCTTCGAAGTGGAAATAAAGACTGAACCTTTTTGGAAACATTTGGCACGAAAGGACCGAATTAAATTGTGTGTTTTAACAAATGAAAAAAAAAATCCGATGCATTTTATTTTAAAATTAAAAACCTATTTTTTCCGTACGAACGTTAGGATTCTTTCCTTTCCAACTCCGTTAGGCGTCGATTTCAGACCGGTTAGTACATTTGATGTTTTTCTGGCAACAACGTTCAAACCTTTTTTTAAATTCATTATCAAAAAATGAAAACATTATTTTCGATGCAATTTTTTTAAACAATTTTTAATACATTGAGCAGCAAATGAGAGTAAGAGCAGCAAAAAGAAATGGTAATTGTATTTTTAATAAAAAGTATATACTTTGACCCTTTCCTTTGGCCTTTTTCGTGGTACACTAACTCGCTAAGATGTTCCTAATGAGATAATTGATTGAAAAATCGTAACGGACAGGAGCAAGCGCTCGCAAAAATAAATATTGAGCTAGGTTTAACCTATAGTTGGTTTCGGGCCGTTCGTTTGCATCCGGCTTCAGAGTCGTTAGCGCACTCATCACTAGTTGAAAACCAGCGCAACGGGTGGAATAGTTGGCATTGTAGAAACAAACAGATATATTACAGAAGCCGAGTGCTTTAAAAACGCATAATATTTTAAATATTACAATAGGAGCGATCGAGTTATTTGAAAGAAACAACTAACCAACAAGTCCTGTGCATTCCATTTTCAATGCAATCTACAACATGCTAACTGGTATTGATTTATGCGCTTTACTCTATCGCTATACGAGAGCAGCGATGAAATTGGAACCGGGGCTACAGGTATCTCTTTCGCGCACTAGCGTTTGCAAAAGTAATCGACTTCGGCGGGCTCCCTTGGTGAAACTTTGCGAATTGTAAACTTCCTTCCTGTACAACTTGAGGCAAAGACGTAAACTCGTTAAAACTAGTACACGACCGACCGATATAGGTGGAAAGTGACTTCATGAAAGAAAAACTCCTTCCCAAGTCAAAGTTAGGCAGGTGCGCCCGTGTATGTGCGAAGATGAACTGAGTGTGTGTGTGTGTCTATGTATTTTAAGGTTATCCTACGAAACGAAAAACCGACTCGCGAGCGTTGCTCCATTCTAAAGGTATCGAACTGCACCTCGAACGTGATTGGATCGCTGCTCCCGAGTACACAGCTAACCTTGATCTGGGCGCTTGAGTCGTCAGCTTTTGTGTGGCAAATATTATGCATCGTTTTTGATTTCCTTCACTATCTTTGCAGCATAGGAAAGTAGAGTAACAGCCATCGGCAAGAAAAAAGGACCGCTTGAGACAGTGAGCGTTGTTGAGTGCTCGATAGCGAAAGGCGGCACAAATTTCAATACACAATTTCCGTCCATAAATCACGTTGTAGACTTTTGTATATGTGTGTGTGGGTGTGTGTTGGCGCCGCGCTGAAGGCTGAGGCAAAATCATAATAACAAAAAAGCGGGCTTGGTCCTCCTACCGGCAATCCTGTCGTTCCATGCCGCTGGTAGGCCGGGCACGATGAAAAGGTAGCAACTTCATACACGCTGTTAGGGCGCTTTAGCCCCGTGCAAGACGTGAAAGTTCCATTCGTTTGCTGGTTCGTTCGTTCGAGACCGTACTTTTTGGTCCAGGCCTTTTTGAGGGGTGTTTTTTTCTTCCTTTCATATTTAGTAATATGAACTTTGTAGTTGAAGCAACTCGTTTTCTCCAAAAAACAACAACAATCGTCTCCCGATTGGTTTTCGGGTGTTCGAAGACTTTCCTCCACCAGGCGTGCTCTCGATGGTACGATCACTTTGTTCTTCGTTTGATGATACTGTGGCCTTCCGGTGTTGTTGTGTTGTGTTTTTTGCTGTACGACACAACTAAAGCATTGTGCTGGTCTGTGTTGGGTTGGTTGGCAAGAGTGAGAGCGAAGGTGTTGGTAGTGTACATTTTTCATGACCACGAACAAAAAACGGGAGCAGAGCGTGAGTGCGAATGAGGTACGGTTACCGGGACTCCTACAGTTTGGTGTGACATTTTAAAGGACCAAAAGGACGATGCTATCGACTCGGAGTTTGGTGCGCGGAAGAACCTGTTTTCTTCCCCATCCCAAACCTCAAACAGTTTGGGCTCAGTGACGACCCGACTTGGTCGCCGGCAAATGCTGGCTATTGGAAAAAGTTTAGCAAATAAATCAAATGAATACATTTATTGCGAACGAAGTGAGCAGTGGCCGAGAGGCTGAGGAGTGGTTTGTACTACCTTCTGCCCAACTGGCGCGTGGTACGCAGGCGAGGGCGACCGGTGTTACCTGCCTGCTCGTTACGCCGGCAATAGGAACGTGGCAAGAACTTTGCGAAACGAACAAACGTAGCAACTTCACTGCCCCTTTAGGTCCCTGGGTCTGCGTAGAAGAACTTTCTCTTCTAGACTTTCAGCGTGTAGACATGGACGATCGGCTGTGTTACCAGCCCGCTGTCCATTGGTTTGTAAATGATTGTGGTTGCGTTGCTTGTACCTGGTGCCGCGCGGCATGGAGTCACAGTGGGGTAGTAGCCCGTGATACCATTTGCTGATAGTGCAAACGTTTGGCCAAGTGTGTGTGTGTGTGTGTGTGTGTGCAGGTGGTTTTTTGTATGCAGTCTCAATGTCGTATCTATCAAAGTTTTGGTTTATTTAGTTTCGTTTTGTTTTTTTCGCAATTTGTGCAGAATAAATTGCAACTAACAAGCAGTTGTTGGTACTTCGCATTGAATTGATGTATGACGAAAATGTGGAAAATATAGTCCATACTATTATCCACAGCCTGTTGCTGGATTGCTGAGAGCAACGTTTAATAGTTGAAAGTTTTCTGTATTACTGTATATTTTTAAGATTTTTAAGAACCTAAAAAGGGACCTTAAAATGCAAAAAGTACAATATCCTGATCAATACTACCTTCGATCAATCCAAATGGTACTTGAAACAGACTCAAAAAAAACTGTAATTCACCACTGAAGTATGTGGGCCACTAAGCAAAGAGCTGTGCAATGGAAAATGAATTTGGATCCGACCGGAATGGCGGCTCAAAAGCTCAAGTGTACAAAGAAATAATTAACACTCGATGCTCCTTTATGTCGCTTACTCGAACAATTGTTTCCAATTAATCATTTGATTGTTTAAATTGAAACGCACTACGAGTGGCACTTTCTTATTGCTCTTTAACCGCTCTTAAAGCATTGTCTGGCGAAGGGATTGTGACTGGGTGGAATTTAAATTACCATTGCCAAGGTGCTATAATGAATAGTTTGTGGCTACAGGAAGGCATCGTGAAGCTTACGTCTGAAACCTTCAAAACCACCGGACAGCAACTGATACCGAGTGGTACCGAGACTTACCCAAACGGTAAGTGCAGCAAAAAGAACCAACAGAACAAATTAGCTCAAAGCAAAAGCTACGCGTTCCGCATGGCATGGCTCTAGAAATGGCTAATAAAAGTCAAACGTTGGGTGTGGTAAGTTTCCTGACGTGGACGCTATTTTTTATAACCTGCTTCGTGTGGTCGTACTTGCAGCTTGAGCATTTTATAATTTTTCAATTTTATTCTTTTCCACCTTAGACTATATGGGTGTGACTGTTTTTTTACTGCCTCATCAACGTACTTTAAACTCCTTCCTTCGTGTAGTTCGTGAAGTGATTGTCAAATTAGAGTATGATTTATGGGATGATTTTTGCCTTCCTTTTTTTCTTTTTCGTGTGCTCATTATTCTCTTTTTGCTCGATGAAGGTGCTTTGCCTTGGCAGAAAGTGTTTTCTTTTTTTAAAGTAGCAAACAAAAAAAACAGTTCCAGAGCAGCAGTCACCTTGTTTTTCAAGTTTTCCGGTGTGGTTTGTTGAAAAAAAAGTCACACCTAAACTATAGTAAAGAACATAAGCAAAAAATCATGCTATATTGTGGTAGTTATTTTTCTCCACCCAAAGTTTCAAAAAAAAAACAACTTCAAATGTGGGCTGAAAAGGTGTATGAAAGACATTCGTAAGCAAACCCTTGACAATAGAGCGGCAACGGTCGTGGCACAAGTGCATCCTTGTGTCGTGAAAAGTGAACTTGAAATTCACCGCAATCCTGGGCTCTCTGGGCTATTTCTCGTACGCTCCCGTTCGTTGCATCCTTAAAAAACCTTTTTTTACGCAAGATACATTCTAATGGAAAGGGTAAAGTTTTGCAGTGGAATTAAAACATTTTACCAGCCCAAGAAATGGTATCATTCGTGAGCGAAACGAAAGTGCTGAAAAGTAGCAGTATGGGTTTTTTTTTCTTTCCGCGTGAGGTTATTTTTTGTCTCCTTTTTGGCAACTCACCGGAAGCTTACTTTAATCGGACTATAGGAAGTGCTTTCTCGGCTGGTTTGTCTATCTGTCCACTACTCACGCTATTCTTTAGCTGCCAATTTATACTTAACGGAATCCGTTGGCCATGCCAGGAAAGGTCAAGTTTCAATTTGCTTGAAAAAAAAAACAAACTTCTTCCCATTGCTAAGCAATCTTCTTTCGTAGTGGCAAGTTGAAGCAAACCTTTTTTAATTAAGATAACCTTACCTTAACTTTGGTCGTTTCCCGTTCTTCCCGTTGCAGATTTTTTCTTTCTTTTCATAATAGGTTTAGTTTTTCTTTCAACGCAAAAGAGCAGATAAATGCAATGAAACATGTACGGAATGATCTTTTAATGATTGAAAGTTTGATCGCGAGTTAAGATACTTGGTGGCTGTTTTTAGACACTGAATGTAAAATTTCTTAAGTAATGCTTTCAAAAACAAAGATGCTTACATTTTGGACGGATTATCTAAAAAATATTGTCTAATGTTAATAGCACCAGTATTCAACGTAAAGCGCTACAACACAAGTAAGCCTTGTAAATATTAAGCTAAATAATAAAAAAAACACATTCTTAAAGTTTGTTCAGCGAAAATGTCATAGTGTGACATAACAAGTTGTAATATTATGAATTTGCAGACACAATTAAATCCAAAACATACATATTGAGCACATACGACTGATATCCACTTCATTGTTTCCGTGAGAGCATGGAAAACTCCCTGATGAAGGCAGATTTAATCTCAGATTCGATGATTAAGATAAAATTAGTGTATAGATTAATATTACTACTGTTTCAAAGAGCTTTGAAGATCAAACAGTGTTCAGCGTGTGCATCACCTCACCAAAAGCAGCCCCATCATACCGACGGTGTTCACGGCTGCAGCGATACACCGCTCAGTTGGGCCCGGAGTCAGCCAAGCCTGCCTAATCTCGTCACCGGGCGAAACGCGCGTCACTGATTTATCGCACGCCTCCAATGGACCAGTACGTCAAATTTCGCCCGCAGATAACACGGTTCGATTTACATGACCAATTAAACCACCCGGGCGGTGTCGGTTAACCGGAATGCTGCCCTCCCTCTGTATATCCTTTCCCCCATTCAATGCCCGACCAGCTTCTAGCGGCGAACATTATCTCAAAGTTCCGTGAATCGGATGACCCGCGTTCGGTTGTAACATTATGTTTGCGATGATAATAATCAGACCCGGTTTATGCGGTGATGCGAAGTGGCTATTTCCCCAGCCCAGTTTACCCTTGGTGGCACCAGATGATGGTCCGAAAAGAGTCCAGCGTGGCCAGAGGAAGGGGCCATTCGTTCAGGAGTGGCTACCTTTGGCATGCTTCCACCTGTGGCCCTGCAAGCATAATATTATCGCGTACCGATGTGGCCCCGTAATTGTGTTACCCAGGCATTAAGGGACAATCAATGGGTGTACGAGGTGGCAGCTGCTACCATCGCTTAGGCTCTGCGATGAATATTCATCAACGGGTAGGCTAAAGCTCACCATTCCCTGTCCGTTCTCGTCCGCCGGACCCAAGTACCAATAGAGACACCGAGGGGGTTCGTTGCTCCAAAAACCAAAACGGAGCGCTGCAGGTTTCGGGTTCGAAGATATTCAATCGAACGACCATTTCATGGTCAGCGTTTGGGTAGGAGGGAATTGAAAAAATATATATATTTATATCCCAAGATTAAGCGCTCCCGTCCGGCCGGTGGTTGGAGCGGGTCGTTAACGACAGTGGTCTGGTTTCTTTCCGTTCCATTCGCCGTTCGATCGCGCCACGTAAACTGCTGACACCGACCGGATGGGCTGCTGGAGTAGGGTCAAGCACACGGTGGTTTATGGCACGGGTTTCGGTTCCGTTTCTTGTAGTGAACGAAACGGCCAGAAGCTAAAACGGAAACGGCAAAACGAACAAAAAAATAAAACCGCCAAGTGCTTTAAGGACGTGACAATTTTCTGGCTATCGTCAAGATCGTCCGGTTGGACCGCGCAAAGCCTAAAAGCAAATGTAGACAATTCGACCATCCACCATCCTACCACACAACAACGCACGATCAAATCGCTCGCCCCGCAGCCGGGGTTCCCGTTTAGGCAGCCGACGATAAAATTGCCGTAAAAGTGTCATCAGCTAATGAGCTTTTGACAAATTGTTTTCAAATAATCGATCGCGCGTGATTATGCCTGAGTAAGCAGGCTAAGGGCGGGAAAGCAACGAGCATTCTCGTTCCCGCTCGTTCGCTCGCTGGCTTACTTGCTGGATGCATGATGAAGCTTCCCCGGATCTGGTCTTCCGAATTGTGGTTTTTATTCATCCAGCAACCAACACACTCAAAGTGGTGAGTCCCTTCGGGATTGGGTGGAATTCATTAGCTCGCTGGCCGCGAGTGTCTGTGATTTAAGCGTCCGGGGAAAGAGTTCGTTTCGGGCTGTCCGGGGACCAACAAAAAGGAAGCAAAAGTGATGATTTGGCAATCGGATAGATTGCGCCGAATCTCACCACCAGCGAAGCATAAATGTCGGCTGGCTTTTTTTGGAGAGCTACGCTTTTGCGTGACTCTGGATAGCGATGGGAAACGAAGGAAAAAAAAAACAGGCTTGCTTAATTAAAATTTATAGAATCTATCGGCTCAAAGTAATAGCGCGAATTGCGGGTACGCTAGTTGCTAGCGGGCATGATGTTACTATTGCTTTCTCGCTATAAACGGCACGTAGACACACGCCCAAACGGAACGGATCGGGACGACGGGGAGCCAATCGTTTCGGTTTCGGAAGGATGAGGTAGTTCCATTTCCGGTGCAATCAAGCAACGTGATGAAACATCACAGGCTCCTGACATAATCATGTGCCAGCAATCCGGCGGAGGCCGCGCGGCTCTGTGTGTGGAATGTCAGGGTGATAGAAAACCATCATCGCAGTGGCGCACAAAACGCGTAATGGGAATTGATGGATGATCGAATCCGGAACCGACGCTGGGAGGACTCCCTGCAGTGCAATAAGCTCGGGTAATTTTGCAGCGAGTGAAAGAAGCTCATTTCCTTTTGTGACATCCTCGTTGGCACAATTGTGCCGACTGGCGTGGCGATGGTTTGACACGATGCGATGCGGGAGCGTTCGGGAGCTTGGTGGTGCTTTATTGAACCGGCGTTTGGGCGAGTGTTTGGGGAAGGAGGATGCCATTTTGACTGTATAATAGGTTCATTCACCGTTGGTTGTTAGAATATGTCAATCGTGATGCGCAGCTTGTTGTTTGCCGGAAGTACCTTTAATATGTGGTGAGTAAATGATGTATTTTTTAAGAAATGTTGTGCAGTGCTCAAATCAACAATAAGGTTAAGGTGTTGTGTTCTTACATCTGACAGCACACATTCCGTTTAGAAATGAAAGATCACTGCACAACATACGGTTTACAGATATGTTTTTTTTATATATTCTTTTTTTATTTATTTATCAATTAGATTATTCTTCTTCTTCTTTTGGCTGATCCCATGAAGAGCATAATGTCAAGTTGTTCGAGTTGACGACAGTACCCCGAGACCGGCTAAATCAGATCCTAAAACAGATTCTTATCAGATAAATATTAGATAAATTTTGTTAATAATTTGTGTTCTATGTTAATAAATTCATTATTGAAGCAAATCTATTAAATTATGAAACAATTTAAAGGCTTCAAATAATGTTATTCGAAACAACAGCAACATTTTTTTCATTTGTAGTTCGGACAGCCTCAAAATTTCGTATATAATCTTCACATTCACATACACACTACACTTTTTTTTAGTGTTTAACGTCTTTAAGGTACGAACATCTAATGCTGAAGGCCGGTGCTCTCGTGGGCCGACATTACAACGATCTAATTGGTAGCCGAGTTTAAGTGCTGTTTTTCTATTGTCCTCGTAGATCCATTCAACCAAAGTACTGCCATCTTGGAATTGAGTAATTCTTTCTTCAAATATCGTTGTTTAACTATTATTATTACTGTATCTTTGTTTTTGCTTTACGGCTCAGTTTTCAATGTGAACAGCAGAATTCAAAAATTGCAAGATGTTTTTCAACAGCTCTCATTATTTGTGACAGTTGGGCTGTTAAAAAAAACCACCAAATGTTAAATAACCCATCCATTGCAAAACGTAAAAACAAAATGCGCAAATGTGCTTGCGCCTCCTTCCTTGTCTTTGTTTCCACTCGTAAACGCTTTGCATTTCCATTAGTTTGGATCAATTTGCTGGCATACATTGTATCATCGCATTGTACCCAAACCCCCCCGTGTATGGATCACTTTGAATGGTCCCTGTGCCGGGGCTTCTAGGGCCGTGCAGCTTCCATTTCGCCGTTAAACCGCTTTCTAAGCTCACTTTTCGTGCCAATAAAGTGAGTGCACCACGACCGTGTCGGTACCACCGATCCGATAAAATGGTGGCATTTTCCATTTCGATGAAAGCGAGAGATTTATATCGACGGGGGCGCCCTCCCGCTGAGCGGTCCGGGGATCGAGCAAAACCAAAAATCCTTTGAGAGCAGAAGGGAGAAAAAAAACACGGCTTTCGATCCGGCCCCGGGCTCATGCTGGTACGTGTACGTTTTATGTTTTCCTAAAACAACTACTGCAATTCTCATGTATCATGCATCTATTAGGAGCAATCGCCGTACGATGGAATGGTCTCTCGTTCCTTCGACGTGCGTTCTTGTGTATGTGTGTGTATTTTAGGACAATTTTTTATATGTTTTCCCTTTTTCCCACCGCCAGACCTTTGTCAGATAGGTCCAATGTGCGGTATGAAACTGATCAGTATGAAACATCATGCCGAGACCGATGAAACATATTCGAAATGTTTCCGATTCATACGATTGGTTATGCCCTTGCTCGTGTATCTGTGTGTGTGTGTGTGTGGAAGTATGTGGGCTTGTATTGGCACTGCCGATTGATCATTGCCATCTCCGTCCGTTATTGTGCCCGATGACAATGTGTATGTGTTTGTGTGTGGGTATATGATGCACATCGAACGAATAAAACTCATTCATTCGGTTACCACAAACCCTTTCCCATTGCCTTCAATATGCCTTCCCTTTCACCCGCTTTCCCTACTGCACACCTTCTCCAGCTGTCGTTGGATCGGACAGAGGTCCCTGCGGGCGATGCAATTGAAACGAATTCCCCTCCGAGCGGCACCACCGATGATTTAAATAATATCCAGTGATTTTGCTCAATGAAATTCGATTCGTTTCATTTCGTTTTTATTCCACCCTGTCCGTGCTCACAGCGCAGAAGTTGCGATGGGGAAGAGACAGGGAAGATGTAAAAAAAAGCGTCCGTCTGCTGTGAAAGCAGATCGCACTGGAAAGAGGACGGCTTGTTTTGCTTTTGCCTTGCAGCGCCAAAACCAAAGGCCCCCACTTTCCCTGGTTGGTCTGTGCTACGAGTGCTTTGAAAAAAGCTAAACATACCGCTTGTAGCCAGTTGCTCTGCCCCATCCCTCAGCTTGACCGAGCGAATTTGGTTCTGATTAGAAGTTTGTCATGTTGTTGCTTTTTGCATTCATCTTTCCCCTTTCCCCCAGTGGCCCGGCTTGGGCCGGATGAAAGCAATCCGATTTCTCCCAGGGTTTTGGCTAGCGTTAGGCACACAGTTCATTGTTGTTTTTATTTCACCTTCCGTTTGACCGCACACACCTATCCCTTTCACCGATCTCCGTCGCTCAATCACGCTCAATGAAGGAGTATAATCATGGCAAAGATTCAGGACAGCTCTGGGTCTGAAGTCTTCTGTCCGAGATGGGGCTACGTGTTCTGCCGTTGTTCTGCTGCAGATGGGTGTCTTAGCACTTTGTGTAGCATCTTGAATGTGTGTATGTGTGTGTGAGAGAGAGAGAGACAGAGAGAGAGAGAGAGAGAGAGAGAGAGAGAGAGAGAGAGAGAGAGAAACGCAAAAGAAAAGAAACACATAACCGTAATCTATTACTTCGTGTCTCTCAGTGTCTGTAGAAAGAGCACTGAGCATCTGATTCTGCAGTGATGCGGACGCCTCGCTGGTGGGAATCGATGCAGCATGGTGCGGGTTATTAAACAAGGATTGTGCCTCCCTTGGTGACACTCGGCAGAATGTCCAGCTTTAGCTCCCGGTCCGGTCAGCATGACACGGTGGTGGTGAATTTTGTGTATTCAGTCATGAAAACCGATGCTCATGCATTTTATAACCATGCTGGATCGTGCTCTCGCCCTCAGCGAGTTCGGTTTTGGTTTCTAAAGTATCTGCTGTGAAAGGGAATGAGTTGGGATGGGTGATAGATCGAGGACGGTCGAAATGCAGCTGCAGCTTGGAAGCTTGGATTGTTTTTTTGTATATTATCGAACACCGTTCTGAGATCAGCATCGGCAGCGCTCTGGAGAAAGGGTAAAAGCTACTAAGAATACTAGCAACGTGTTGCATAAATTAAGCGCTAATGAACATAGTTTAATGGCGAATGGTTTTGAGCAACTGAATAGTGACACCATTTTACGAAGGACACCTTGGAGCCGTTCTGATTGGAAAGAGTTTTAAAGGGGTTTAAATAAATAATGAATTAAGGATGCCTTTGTCCTCGTCAGAGCGCCTTTGCCTCATACTGTAGCACCAGCGCTTTTGCAATACTCCTTTGATCGATTCTCAACGCATTCCAAGCGTACCGAAAGCGAAAGAAAAACCCCACATAATCCCTTTTCAGCCGGGATCTCGGGAGCCCAATCCCAAATGCCGGAAACGATGCTTGGACACTGGCGCTTGCTCGTCGCTTCCCTGTGTCCTTCAACCGGTCACTTGTTGGTGGCCATAATGGATATTGAATGTTATGTAATAAATAACTGTCACTCCCGGTTACGGGCACTGTTACGCTACTGGCCAGCGGTACTGCCTTCGTCGTGTGCTAGCGCGTTGGGTGCCAGAAGCATCCGCATGCGGTGGACAAGACCCGGCGGCACCATGAACGCCTGTCGAAGTTAATCAAGTGGATGGTGGTAGTTGCCGGAACTGGTCCCCGTGACAAACAGAATCAATCCGTGGCTAACGAGACCGAGCGGACGCAGACGGCATTGGGGCGAATTGTTTTGTGCACTGTGTGCACCACAGGGACGGTTCAGTATGTGTTGTTAGCGTGCCTTTGGATCCACCGCAGGAATGACACTGTTGAGGATGGGATTTTTCATACTAGTCACACTTTAAACAAAGGGGGTTACAGCAATGGAGGGAGGATATCCGGAGCATTGTGTTCGTATGGGATGTGTTGTAGCATGGGATTTAATACAATGTACGAGCATGTAATGCTGCAATAATTTGTTGACCGCTATTGTGCATTAGGATTATTTATGTTTTGCTTGTGTTTGTTAGTGACTGCATTGTTTGGGCATAGTTTACAAGCAATTTATAGTAAGAAGTTTAACTTCAGACCTCGAAGACGCGTCCGATACATGTTGCATTTCAGCTTGATCTTTTGGGTCTAGTCTAGGGCCTATTATTTGGATGGCAAAGCAAAACAAAGTTAACAAAAACAACAAAATCTGAATCTGAACTGAACTGAAAAAAAAAAAATCCAAGCAATCCTCCAAAGAGCTAAAACAATATTTTCTATTCAAGTATTCGTCCAATTGGTTCAACCTAGAAATGGGAAACTCTGATTCAGATTCTTGACTTTGAATGAATCTTTGAAATGAATGTATAAATCTGTTTCAGGTTACAATGTGAGATTCATGAATCTCCAAAGATGAATAAATCACTAAAGATTCATGAAATTTCAAAGATTGGGCTCCTTTTCTTTTTAAGTTCGTAGACTGAAATTCCAGCCTGTCAGCTGTTTGCATTGTATTGCAGTTTTCAAGCAGCTATCTAAGTCGGTATAATATACAGGTGGGCTTATCCCACGGTGAATGAATTTAGGATGCTGATTTTTACCGTTTCTGCTTCTGAATGAAGATTTTCAGAGTGTTTTGTGTTGACGAATACACCCATGCCTCCAAAAAGATTGTTTGAACAAAAAAATTCACCCATCCTGTCAAAAAGAGATATTAAAATTTGGTTATAAAAAGTCCACCTGGACTACATACACTTTGATTCTGGATTACATCTACAGATATCTTTAATGCACCTTGTGGTAAATGTAAACAACACCTTGTTTTGCCATTTTTCGAGCTGGTACTCGAATCTAATTCTAGCTTCGGTATAATATACAGGTGGGCTTATCCCACGGTGAATGAATTTAGGATGCTGCTTTTTACCGTTTCTGCTTCTGAATGAAGATTTTCAGAGTGTTTTGTGTTGACGAATACACCCATGCCTCCAAAAAGATTGTTTGAACAAAAAAATTCACCCATCCTGTCAAAAAGAGATATTAAAATTTGGTTATAAAAAGACCACCTGGACTACATACACTTTGATTCTGGATTACATCTACAGATCTCTTTAATGCACCTTGTGGTAAATGTAAACAACACCTTGTTTTGCCATTTTTGAGCTGGTACTCGAATCTAATTCTAGCTTTGAGGCTACAATAATCTAGACTGAAAATTGCAGGCTAGTTTTGTAAGTGGTTTTGTATGGAATGTTTACATGATTTCAGTCTCCAACTGTCAAACTCCATATAAAAATGCGGACTAAAATCGCGAAGGGTCCCATTACTCAATCTATACATAGCTATGAATCTTCAAAGATTCGTGAAACCTGAAATTCATAAATCTTTAGAGATTTATGTTCAATCGAGACTAGAGATTCATGATAACAGCTAAAGGGATTCGTGTATCTCTTTAGTTTTATAAATCGCATGAGATACTTACATTTATAACTATTCTATAGCACTTCTTCTTTTTCTATTTCACGTAACAACTTACGTAGCCGTGCCGCTCTATACAGACTTTTGAGAATAAATATTAAAATTATAAATATTCAGCGATTCATGAATCATTTCAGATTTATGAATCTTTATTGATTAAAAAATCATTGGAGACTCATGAATTGAAAGACATTTATGAATCCTTGGAATCTGTACATACATATGAATAAATCTCAATGAAAGATTCATGCAGCACAATACTAGTTCAGCCTCACTTATCCTTTGTACAGGTTCTTTTGTACAGCTTTGTGTATCAGCAGGTCTTCATATTATAAGTCTAATTTCTCTTGAATTCTGGCTTTGAAAATCAAAGCACCTATGAAAATATAAAGCTGTTTACAATATTCGAACATATTTCTCCGAATTATCTAATGCTTAGAAAAACACTTGAATTAAAACAGCGTTAATGAATCCTCCGCTTTTTTCTCCTCGATTAGATTCTCCCGAACCCGCCCAGCACTGTGTGCTTTTGTGTTTGCGTCCGTTTAGTGTGAGTTTATTTTCCGGCAGCACAGCACCGATTGAAAGTGGCCCGAACATTGCCCCGCCCCGTGGTTGATGATTTTATCTGGCGCCGTTCCAGGGCATGCGTGGGTCAATCATCGAGCTGGGTGGCGTGCACAGCTGCTGGGTCACTGAGTTGATGCATATTTCATGCATGCAGCTGCTACACACAAACCCGCCACCTCCTTTGCAACTTTGCACTCCCTACCACCCCCCGCTTAGTGGCGGAAGGGTTTTGGGTGTGGGCTTGATTAAGTGAATAAATTTGATTAAACACAGTACTCCCGCGTCCGGGCATACCGACCAACAGCCGCGGCGGGGTTCGGTTCAGCAGCCCCTCCCGATGATAAATAAATAAATACACAACGTATTGGTGTAGCTCAAGCATTGGGGAATTTGCCGCGGGAAATCCTGGATTAATCCGCATCCTGTTGCATGCGCACGGTTGGATGGTTGGTATTTGTGCGCGGTACTGGCGCTTTCAAGCTTTCAAGCAGTGTGAGTACACCGAAAACTTCACCCAACTTTACTATTCATCGCTCTCAGCATCGTCGTTTTTTGCTTTTGTGTTATAAAATCCACTTGAACTTGAGCCGAGCTTGTGAAATGTCGTTCATTTTCCAATGCTTGCTTAATTGAATTTTAAATCACAAAAACCGTCACCCAGCACTTGAAAGTGGTGCTCGAAGTTCCAAAGTCTCTATCCCAAACTCACAACAATACACACAGGCCACAAACACATCAACCCATTGGTGAAAGACACACCACACGCCTCATCGGTTCATCATTATTCATTTTGGCCCCTTGTAACCCTTCTAAATTAAAGTCAAATAAATCGCTGAAAGCCTTCGCACGGGGAAGCAACCATCACCGGGCAGCGGCAGCCACGGCTGAGGGGCTCGGGGAACTTTTTCGTTTTGATTTCGGACATTATTCGGCAGCGGACGCAAGAAGAGAAGATGGCCGCCGACGCAACCGGGAAGGGGCGAGTGAAAGTTATTTCTTCGCCCACTGAAGATGGCAATTCAATCTGACAGGGTGCGCCGGCCGAACCACTTTGCGCTTCGATCAGCCGCATCGGGGCAGGAAACTTTGCCCACCCCACCCGTTCGACCCCGACGGCTCTTCGAAGTGCGCGTGGGAGGAGAGGCTCTTCCGCAGGCCGACCTTTAGGGTCGCTGCCAATGATGACACCAGCCGGCTCGACATCCGTTCCAGGCGGAAGGGTTCATGAATTCCATGAATGCTAGCAATCAACAAATATCTCCTGCAACCGTCGCTGCCGTGCGCCCCTATCATGCCTCCGTGCCTTGCAGGGCTGGTGCTGGTGATGATTCCGATCGAACCCTTCCGAGAAAGTTGTGCAAAATCGTCCACAAACATTCGATATGGAAAAGTTTGACTGTAATCAAATCTTTTTGGCCGTGCTTTTTTGAGGACCCGGCGGGTTGAAGCGCGCGGAAAGACATTTCTGGTCCGTTTGGTCCAGCATTTTGCGTCGAAAAAGTTTCAAGTAGCCGCCAGCCGGGCACGGGCGGCTGTCAAGCGACTCGGCCGCAGTTCGAGCGCTGGGCTGGGCCGTGTACCGCACACGCATTCGTGTTCGATTTGGGATTGATTTCTTGACGCTTTTGTCATGAATAGTCATCACGGGCTAAAAGAAAGATCAACAATTCTTGGCAGAAGCATTTTTGTTTCGTGCATTTGGGGGCAATTTTTGTGTTGTTGTGTCCTTTTTGTGATCATGGAAAGTTTCTGCGTGATTTGTGCAATTGATAATATTTGTGTTTTTTCATGTTTTTAAATTAAATTCAAATACATTCGACATTTATTTTGTTTTTATAGGTACTTACCAGTAATTATATTCTTCAAAATGTCTTTTCCAACATTTTTTTAAATATTTTTCGTTATTTATTGCATAACACTATAAGAACACAATAATCCAAACCCTTCAATTTTAATATCCTATTTGTAGTTCGTAAGAATATCGCTTATCCAACAGGCAGTTTACAACCAGGTACCAACAAAAAGCTTAAAGCCCTGCTAGTTATGAAACAAATCCACTGGCATTAAACCAAAGCTACCGCAGCACAGCCTACAGCGATACCCTTGTGCGTGGGTCAATAATTCAATCGAGAAAGTAGCAACAAATCCCATCACCTGCGTCGAATGGTTTCTCATTATCAGTGCTTCATATAGCCCCCGTTTGACCGCCCGCTCTCTGCCACATTGCAACAACACCTTGATTGCAAATGTTGCGAAGTTAAAATATGATCCCTTTCGCGCTGCCCATAGTGTGTAGCGTTTTCCATCTCCCCATCCGATTATTGAACGGAGAACGAACACCACTGTTCCAGTGGACAGTTAATTGATTCCGCATCTGTTACAAGCTGGCCAGCACCCGCCCGGTGGGAGTGTCTTCCAGCGCTGATGTACATTTTATTTGCACTTTGCCAATGGCCAATGGGGTGGAGGTGGGATCGTTGGTTATACCATTTGCTACCGTACTGCTGTCTGCTGATCACTTTCCGCCCGCAAGGGACAAGTATGCCCTTGACAATGGTGTGGACAGTTGACCAACTTAGAAGCTGTTGGTGCCCGCTCGGGGCAGGTTAGCAGCCAGCTGGTAGAGGTAAGGATACTCATCATTTTTCACTCGACTGCCCTTCGTGTCGGTTATTAAGCCCCCAAGGAAGGATTGTCCGGCAGGTCGAAGCACGCGGTATGACGGTAGTGACATCTGACTGGCTGTGTCACGCTTCGGCGTGTCCGAGTGGGTGTGTTCGAGAGCTGCGGTGCGGTGCGATGTGGCATTTTACTAATGGCGCACCCCTGCTGTTTGTGATTAGCGCCGGTGTTTGCAGACAATTCTCCGCTCCGCGCTGGGCGAGGGTGGGCGAGGAAGCACAACGCTAAAGTGGTGCAATAAATTACTTTTATGATTTATGCCACACTTCGCTGCCATGTACCCCTTTCGCGCTCCCTTGGAATGGGGCCTTGCCGGCAGGACAAGGTCCCTTGAACTGCCATGTTCGATAGTTGTGGGCTGGGCGGGGTGGATATGATGACAATATCGGTGAGCATTTCCCAGGCTGGGAATAATTAATTTTGTTATTGGGAGCGAACAAAACAAAGAAGAAGAAGAAAAGAAACACACATACAGAAGTTGACAAATTAATGTTGCTGGCGATTGAACCAGGTGAGCCAGGTGAGACAAAATGCTGGAAACTGGAACATTTGTTAACGTATTTAGGGCTTGATTATAGCCTATAATGGCTGTCAGCCTTTACTGATCCAAAGTCGTTGACCTGGAATTTTATCGGGTCAGTTTCTTGTTGGGTTTGCTCGTTGTAATACACACTTATATATATATATATATATATATATATATATATATATATATATATATATATATATATATATATATATATATATATATATATATATATATATATATATATATATATATATATATATATATATATATATATATATATATATATATATATATAAGTGGGTATATATATATATATACCCTTTCACGAAGTAAAAAGTAAAAAAAAGATTCACGAAGTTTTGCGTTTCCGTGACACGATTCTTCTGTTGATTCGAAAATGGCGATTTTATTCGCACACACATTAACCCTTTAACAGTTTCGTGATTTTGCAAAAATGGATCAAAAAATTGGTACCAGTTTTTATCTCAGATTTTGAAGGCTTACACCTAAGAAATGCAAAAAAATCGTTCAAATTGGTTTGTTCATAGTATTCTCTAATAATAAATGCTTGAAAGTTGTATTGCTTGTAGTGACAATAAATAATTCAAGTACTGGTTTTTTCAAGACTTGAGCGTTGTGTTTTTCGTTTCATTATTTCAGTAGCACTGTGATTTTAATATGTTTATCGCATTACGCCTTCAGTTATCATTTCGTGAATATTTTTTTTTTCTTAGAATTTCAGTTTCAATGCGGACAATAACATCAACCATATCGTAAGTCGTCATCGTGAGTCATCACACAGCTATTTCACAGCTACGTGCGACAAAAAATGCCACGAAATGGAGCAAAAAATCAGTCCGAGTCTCACTAGGACAAATCACTACAAAAGTTATCGGTTATCCCGAGCGAGACTCGGACAAAACACTGAATGAGTTAGAATTTGTTTTTGCTGTATGGATATCTCTAAAAACCTTTGAACGAATGTTCTCCCTTGCGCAGAGATCCCAAAAATAAGTTTTGATACCAAAATACACAGTGTTACAGGGTTTCTCAAGCCAGCTCAACATCGTAACACTATTTTTCGAACAGGTTAAACGATTGTCAACATCGTAAATACAATTCGAATCCGTAAACTCTTTTCAATTTGGTAACACTAGGATTTGGACCCGTGAAATCCCAACTCGAATCTGGAAAATGTATGTTGGCTTGTCATCCATTATACATTTTCCAGATTCGAGTTGGGATTTTACGCGGTCAAAACCTAGTATTACCAAATCGAAAAGAGTTTACGGATTCGAATTGTAAGTAGGATGTTGACAATCGCTTAACGTGTTCGAAAAATACTGTCACGATGTTGAGCTGGCTTGAGAAACCCTGTATTTGCACCTGTGCAAAGATTGTTAGCAAAGATGCATGCCATCCAGCCTGCGGTGGATGACAAAAATTGCACAAATAAGATTCGACGATTTTGACAGGAGTTTTCAAGCAGAAATCGTTTCGTCGAAACGTGGCTAATAACATGCTCGTCTTGGGTTCAAGCTTGGAATGGACCGTCCCCGCGTAGCAAGGATTGACTATCCGGCTGCGTGATGTTGAATCAAGTCTCCAAAGCATGTATAGCCGGCTTGTCCGGGTACGACGTTACGCCAAATAGAAGAAAAAGACTTTAAAACGTAGCTTGGAATTTGGAACCCTTGTTTAAGCTATTTGGATCAAATTTCAATCAAATCAAACAAGGAGTTTTTTAATAGCTCCAATCTGTATTTCTTGTTAAATATCTAAAGGTTGAAAGGTAATTATATAATTCTTGCAATGAAAGGCTATTCTCGGCGAAATAAAATCATAAGATGTTTACTTTTTGTCGTTCAATGTAAACAGCAGGATTGCAAAAAAAAACCAAAATCACTAAAATAAAGAGCTTTTTAAAATGATCTTCGGCTCGGTTTAACGAGTCCAGTAACAGTTTGCCAAGCGGCAACAATGTACCATTGATAGTATCCCGCAAAGGTGTGCTCCGCATGAATCAATTCCTCTTGGTTCGTTTTATTTCGCTTTACCACCAACGGTTTCGCCAGTCCGAATTCGGTATGTGAACCAGAAATGTGAATAACGTAAAATTAATAATACAGTGAGCAGCTTTCAACGGTGCAATAGCGGTGCAGTCGCTGCTGATGCTCGTTTGGCATGTCCGCTCAATGCAGGAGTTGACCATAATCGTAAAACGGAATCATCGTCCCGGCAACCAACCGGTACCGTCTTGGACATCGTGTCCAATGAAGAATTGAATAAAATGGAATACCACTAACCACGGTGAAAAGCTGTGGCAAAGTCGTGGATTTTAGAAAATGCAATAAAACCTTACCACACAACAGCCAACGAGACCCATTGGTATGTGTTTTAGGTGCAAAGGTGAAGCGGTGCTATCATTTTGATGATGCATGAACTAACCACCCGTCGGGTTGATGCTCAGCACTTTGATTTCTGACTCTGACTCTGGCAACTATTGTCGTGTGGAGATAATGGGTTTCTCAAAAATCGATAAACCACCAAAGAAAGTCGATCAACCGAGTGTGTGCTTTTGCGAAGCGAAGGGCGAGAGAAAGGAGGCACCCTACTGTTAAAATCTCGTTTCACGCCTTGAATGATTTAAATAAACAGTACATAACCGATAACCGCACCCTCCCCGTAATCGATTCTTACTTGATCGATTTTTTACATCCCGAAGGATTTCGTCCGGCATTTTTTTTTTTCCAAACTGCAGAGGAACGAACATCTTTTTTAACGGAGCTCTTTTCGTTTCTCGGAAGAAAACAACCGCCACAGCTTGAGTCAATGCGATACGCTGATCCCGTTAAATTCCCTCCGGGACTCATAACTTGACCCAAGGACCTTGAAGGCGCATAAAGCTAGATCATAAAACTTCGCCCTCCCCTCGGCTCTGGCCGGCCATTCCCTTCCCTCGCCGCTTGTGTTGGTGTTATATTTTTCTTTGCGAGTGACCACCAGCACCTTCAGGTCATTTATTTCCTTCCTATTTCCCCTTGCGGGTTCTCGTATCTGCAGATGGCATGTTATGTTGACTTGGCACAGCGTTTTCCCAGCCAACCACAGGCACGGACAGTTGCTACGGGATAATCGAAGTCGTTGATTGAATAGGAATAATCATAAAAAAATCCTACTGAAGACTGAAATGAAGGATGAGCCCGTCCATGCCTGCCTGCCATTACGCTTGGTGTGTTGGAACAGCTGCCCCGAGCTCACTTATGGGGATGAATGTTGTTTTTTTTTATTTGAGCAAAAAGTGATGGATCAAACCTATCTGTAGCAGTACCAAAAAAATAAATAAAAAAAACGACCATCCGAGAAAAGGTTTCATGTTACGGATTCGAAGTAAATTTTTCTGAAAGCATTCACCCGATAGCAATCACTAAACAAACGGATTTAAATATTCACTTTCCATTTTTCGAAGCTTTTCGCAGGTTTCCGCACTGGTTTGCGGCTGGCATATTTTCATCTGCCCGCATGGCGGTGGTGGTGGTGGTGTGGCCGCAGCATAAAGATGTAGATTATAAGATAAGGGATGCGTTTCCCTAAAATTATGCTGCCCAGCGACGAGCTATGGTGATAATCGGGAGCACGGAGTTTGGTCGAAACATCTATTTAATTCCGTTGAATGCTGGACAGAATGGAACAGGAAGATTCTGTTGTTGTTTTTTGTATGTATGTGTGTGTGTGTGTGTGTGTGTGTGTGTGTGTGTGTGTGTGTGTGTGTGTGTGTGTGTGTGTGTGTGTGTGTGTGTGTATGTGTGTTGTCTACTGAAGCTTGCCCTACAATCAGCTTGCTGTGTTTACCTTGCTGATGGTTTTTAATTTTTCGATTTGGTCTTTGTTTGCCTTTCCTTTTTGTGGAACCGGGGAATGATCTTTCGGTGAGGGTAGTTTGAAATCAATCTTAACATTTGCTGGTAAAAAAGTATACTTGAACACAAATAGTAAACTTCCTGAAAAAAAAATAGTAAACTTGAATGTTAGGGTAAATGTATTTTGTTTTTTTTTTTAAATCTAAGATCTTTTTATATATTAAAACATGTTTCATAACATTACATATTTACTAAGAAGCTATACCATCTTATAAGATATGTATGCTCGGGATTAAATAAGATATTTAATTTTTTTTTAAATATTAAAGTTGTTAAATGTATACTTACTTCTTGATATTAAATGAATTCTACGGTATTTTAAATGTTATTTTAAATGTTAAATAAATCGTTTGATGTCCATGATGTCAATTCTCTGTAATAAGATCGACGTCTATAGGATATAAATGGCACATGACACAGGATTCTCCCAGAAAAAAAAACAATCTTTTTGACGATTTTTTCATGTGCATTACTTTATGTAAAATAAGGAGTAGTATTTTGCAATCATTAATAATGTGTTGTTATTTTATAAATTCATATTCTTCTGATTAGAATATCAAACAAAGCTTCAGTTGACAATTCAAATTAACAAAATGGCGTTTTTTCCTCCGGAAACCATTTCAAACCATCTTGTTAGAGCTGGTCGATTTTCATTTGTTTGGTTTGCTTGATTCGAGATATTTTTTTTTGAAATATTCTGCTCCAATGAGAGAGCTTTTTAGCGTTTCCTGTTTATTTATTTACCTGTTCAGCAACACTACACGCTTGCTCGAAACAAAATGTCTCGAAGTATCTCATTTAATGCTGGCCCTTCTAGGCAAATGTGCAGTGAACCTTTCGCGCTCAGTTCGTTCATTCTTATTCATTGAACTTATTGTACTGTGCTCGTTCGCGATAGCACACAGTCGTGGTTTCGGCCCATCCGCAGCAAGTGAAATGTTTGCTGCGCAGTGAACGATACAGAAAAGGAAACAAACAACACTTACCGCCATTGCTTGCTTGCTTTCGTCAATGCAATATAAACGCACCAGAAGAACGGATAATTGAACCAGAAAGAATTCGTTTCTGGAATGCCTGCCTTTACTTTTCGGGCAGGATCAACACAGTATCTCCCACGCTGAAACAGAGTGTGGGAGGGGTGCTGAAAACACTGGTAGTAACAACAGAACGCTCCACATCGATGACCTCCCCAGGGTTGTGCAACGAAATCGTGTAAGAAAAGCCTCGACAGGAAGCCGAGACAACGATAGCAGGCTGTTTATGCACTGTTTTGGTCCCCCGCCCGGGAGAGGGAGAGCGATTGTGCAAATATTTATGCTCCACTTTGGAAAGCGCGCGTTTTACGTAATGTGGCTCGGTGTAATTCTAAAATTTGTATTCATCTTCACTGGTCGGTGCAGAGGTCGGTGTTTTTATTTGGTTTCCGCCAGGTTGGACGCCGAATTTTGGATGGGTGGGATATTTTTGTGTGTGTTTTTCAAACACTTTCAATATTTGAGCTTTAATTACATGTTCGATCATTTTCACCGAGCACGAATGTCGGGAAGATGTTAGTTGAAAAAGAGAGGAATTTAATGTGTTGCTGCTATGAATACTGGGAGTATACCTCAAATAACCTTTACTAACATTTCATCCAGATCAGTTGAAGCTTTAAAATTTAAAACTAATATTTGTTCCAGACTGAATGGCCAATCCGTATTGCTTGCACTGAAACCTAATCACCTGCATTAAACAAAAAAGTTCTATTCCGCATGCAAATATTTACCACAGCACAAACAATCAAGCTTGAATTTCGCGCTATACGATACAGTTTACCTTTACAATCGCTTCAGTTGTATGCGCATACGTTATAGTTTTCGTAGAATTAGGCTTAGCTAGGCATATTAGTCCACAGCTCCCTTCCCGGGAATAATTCCAGCGTTTTAGGACGCCACGGCAAAAGGGGAGGGGCAGATTTCTGCATTTCAAATATTTACCTCAAAATCCAATGCTAATAAAATAAATCGCCAACGAAGCGCATCCTGCCGGTAAGCCGGTCGATAACATATTCTACAGCGGTGCTTATATTTAAGCCGGATTTCGGGGACGAACGATACTTGCTATGCAGCGTGCAGCGAATGCGTTACGCGCGCGGCACAGGGGCAGCACAGGCAGCAAGCGGTTCGAGAGGGCAGGCTCGGGTGGCGTTACAACTGCTTTATCTGGCATTATTTTTGCTGCTTCTTTTTTGCTAGCCCACCTCGGCCAACCTGCACACTGGGCTCTGTGAGAACGTGCATGAGACGGCGTTCCGGACGAACGATGGCAGGCGACAGCACGAAGTGTAAGGCAAATTTAGTAACGGAAAAAGTAACGCAAAAAATCTGGCCAAAGCGTCTATCCCTCTTGCCGAAGCAATATCTTTTCGCTTTGGGCGCGTTGTGATTTTGACAGCAATTCCGCCTACCGCTGTCGGGTGTGGAAAGCACATCAGCACCACCGGCCTGTCCCATGTCCGACTGTCACAGCTGTCGTTCCATCATCAGGTTATGGCTCGTTCATCCAATAAACGATACACGAGCCTCATCCCGGCCGTTCAAGTTAAACTTCAAGCTGCAGGTGAAACGGTTGGCGAAGCTCATCGCTCCAACCAAACTCACATGTGCAAGTGCAGCTTTGCGGGCAAGGATGCATGGTAACTGGGAGGTAAAAAAAAAACAAAAAAACACACGAAAACTACTCTACAGATTGCACGAGGTAAGGGAAAACTGTTTGGTTTTGAGCAACGAAAGTTTCTCATATTTTTTGGATTAACTACTTAGCGGGATGGAGAACACTCAACCGTGCGGGAGCCGTTGTTGCAGGACTTTTTGGTCGTATAGTTGACGGTATCAGTAGGTGTTTGGTAATCATAACGATGGAACACAAATCTACAGAAAGCCTTCTTACATGTGTAATATTTTCATTGTAACGTTATAAGGAATATTTCATAAAGTTTCTTATTTTTACGACATATTGACATTTTTTATGATATTTTTTTATTGAAACTTTTTATTTTAATTTTTAATAAATTACTATTAAATTAAATTGTATTGTGATAAAACTATAATTCTTATAAGAGCTTAGCAACCAATCGTTTAAACTACACCTAAAGCATCTCACTTTCTTTATTTTGTGACTTTATTTTTTTTGAAGATTTATCTTAGCCAAAATGATACGCCTCGTTCTTGGACAAGGCTAGTGACGGTTAAAAATTCCAAACAAAAAATCCCTCCTAAACGAGTTTCTCAAAAAAAGGATATAACAAACAGAAGACAAAAAAAATCGATAAAAGCATTCTTGTCCCTCATAATAAATCGCACACATCTGCACATCAAGGATGCCCGCTCCGTCCCAGCCCCAATCGAAAGCCCCAAAACGAACGCTGGGCTTTAGGACTTGCGACAAGCCAAAAAAAGGAAAGGTTTTCCGGGTGTGGAAAATTGGTTGAACGCGATTTCGGACGTAACGCTTTGATAGCTGATGATGATGGGGCCAAGCGTGACGAGGGACCAGTAAACCGGACGCTCAACAGAGGAAGGCGGCTGCTGCAAAAGATCGGTGCTGTCATTTTGCCTATCTGTGTCCTCATTTCACTCACCTTCCCCCGCTCGACGCAACGCGAATGTCGACGGCATCAAAAGTTTCACGGCGCGTCCGAACGGTCTGCCTCCTTTCGGTTTCGGTCGTTGCTCATTTCAAGCGCACACACACACATTCTGGGGCTGGCAGCATGTGTGGGCCTGCAGATGGCAATATCAATCATGTTTCGGACGGTAACCACCCATCCATGTCGCACTGGCGCTGGACAGTAGAGGGCGAAGTGTAACGGGTTTCCCTGCGGCTTGTCTCGTTCGGTTGATCTGCCCGGGGTAAGTGTCGTTTGGTTCGGATGCCGTTACAGGGCTCATACGCTGGTTACTTTTTCCTTTGCTTCATGCGTGCTTGTGAGCGTATGTGCATCGGTGTGTCCATGTGTGGTAATAATATTTGTGATCCATTCCACGTTCCAATTGGGATGTTCTATGAACCAGCATTGGTTTGGTTGTAGCTTGAAACGAACGGGATGCGCTACGAAGGTTGATGGTGGTCAAGAGCGTTACCGGTACTGACTTACCTTTGCTAGAAATCTGCTGATTGAATAGAAGGAAGTAGAAGCAATTCTATAAATGATGCAACTCACATCGAATCGGGCAATACAAGTAATCAATTGCACAAAACAATAAATGATCATTTTTATGTGTTGATGAATGTTGGAAAACCATTCATTTCTTGTACGATTTCTACCTGTTGAGTTGCAATTTAAGTTATTTTATGGAAGGCTTTTAGAATATTTACAAATTTTAAATATTTGAAAGACTATCATAGATAACAGAACTAAGCTTTTATGTTAAGTAACTTTCCTACAACCTGCTATGCAGATTGTTTAATTGCCTAAGCTTACCATTTTATTTCCTTATTTTATATAGTTTTTTAACCAAGTAATCTGCAGCTTCTATACTAATTGCAATTTATGTTCGATAAACATTACAAATAAAAACCCAGTTTTTTTCTTCATTTCAAATCAGCAAGACATATAATTGGCTTCTGGGAAAAATACAATATGCAATGGCTTCTGTCAGGGCCAGCATCAGGCACAGGCCGAGAAGCTCGCCAGCATCGAAGCGCAATCCTCACTGTACATAATTTATGATTTTTATGGTTTATAAAATGAAAACAGTACCGGAACATGCCGGACAGTCTTCCAATCGCCTTCCAAGTGTAATATACTCCCGAAAAGCACACGACCTGTCACGTCATCCACGTGTGCTGTACCGGTGGCGCTGCCCCGGGCAGCGCAAACCGTTTGCTCGAACGAACGCGCTCCATTGCCAGCGCTCACTGTTTCATAAATAACCTACGAAATGACGTGAACAATGGGATGTGTGTGTGTGTGTGTGTGTGTGTGTGTGTGTGTATATATGCCCGAATGGGTGGCGTTGAGGGCGCACGCCAGGAAGATACTGTCAAGTGTTAGTTTTACTGCCAATTCATCCCATTTGCCACATCCGGCTGTGAGCCGCTCTTTGGCTCTATGGCTGGACGTGCACGCTCGCACCGTCTCCGGGCTTGGGGTCGGACCGGGCAAAAACCGAAGGATGCAAGACGGCCATTGAAAAGTCATTCGCTCGCTTACCCGGCCACGACAGCTGCCGCCGACGCTGCTGCTGCTTGCAAGGAAGACGAGTGTCCCTTTCTCCTTCTCGTCTCATCTCTTGGGTGGGTGGGAAAAAAGGCACCATCAGCAAAACGCAGCCAACGTGGTCGACGGGCATGAACGATGCGCACCTTACGACCGAAGATGGCTCCGATTTGCTACGGCACGCCGTATGGCTTCCTCGCAAGCCAACAGCGCTCACAGCGTGGAATGAAGACCATCATGTTTACGTTTCATAAATTGATCATACTTTTGTGCGGACAAAAGGGCGAGCCCGACCGGAACCGGCGCAACAAACAGCACAACGGCACTCGAACAATGTCGGACCAATTCTGAAGAGCCTGATCAGGATATCGTTTGTTCGGGATAATCACGCCGGCGCTTGTTAGCGTGTAAGAGAGCTGCATCATTAATGCAACGAGTGCATATGCCAAACGGGTGCAGTTGGCGTGCCGAGGCGTGGCGAAGCCGGGAGAACCGCCATTGAGTGGATTGTGGTCTCGGTAAAATAATGTTGAGGTGTGATTCAAGTTTGAAAAATGGACACAGTGAGGTTTGAGTGCTTTCAAGTGTTATTAATTTATACGTACTTGAAAATGCTTCACAGTGTTGCGTTTGGTTTTATAAGTTTCTCTTTTCCATCCGTAAAGTATCAATTAAAAATCAGAACATTCAACTTCAAATTAATTATTTTTTTTCTTTGTATTAATCGTTCTGACAAATATACATACTTGAAATTGATAAGCAAAAAGTGAAGGATATTGCTACCATAATGCTTCAAATCTGTTCAAACTGTGTCTCGTCCCACTAGTAACTACGTCCGTTCGTTCTAGATGGTTAGAAATAAATAATTTAATGAATAATAAAGCATCTAAATCGGCTTACGGCTACTTTACAGTAGCTAAGCTTCGGTTCATGCTCAAGCCAGCTTCAAACTAAACGCTTCATTTGAAGGCATAGTTTAGGTGCGTCATTCAAAACGGAAAGCAGCCGATGCTAGCTACCGAGCCCCTTTTGTATTTTGTATTGTTTGGCCCGTGTGTTCGGCTGGCTAGTCTGCCTAAGACTAGATGAATTGCCTAGCTTTGACTGTGAGGGAAATGTGAGCCAGCTGCCCATCAACGACGTGTGGGAGAAGCATGCTAAATGAATTATTTCCCGGTCGATGAATTATTTCAAGTTAATAAGATGTGGGATTTATGGCAACAGAACGGGTACGGTTTCGGGGGCAGGCCAAAGGCGGGCACCATACGTTCGGGCTGGCTAGATGACAGCTGGCAAGTAAGGAGGCTGGCCCGAATCATCGGTTCGCATCACCGGCGAAGCCTTGCTCTCGCCCATCCCATGGTGCGTATTCCTCACGGGCTGTATTATTTGAGCAAATTAATTACTAATGTACAGATTTTATCACCCCACAAAATCATGTGCCCCCGGGATGGGGAGAGTGGGGCGAAGAGAAATGGTGTTTTGGTAGGATACGGCTGAGGTGATTATAATTTACGATGAGCTGCGAAGTGAACTCAGACGAGCGGTTGGGCCTGCTCCCCTGACCGTTGATGGTTATCGTGCTTCTTCTTGTTCTATTGGGAATGATGGAGTTCTTCGGGAGAGCTGGGTCAGGACCTCGGGTTCAAGATCGGCTGACGGGGGTAGTTTAGTACATGCCCAGAACCGAAGCGTAACCCTGGATGATTGGGAGGGGCATGCTGTGGCACCTGAAACCCGAATGCCATTTGGCCCGCTTGGAATGTTGAAAAGATGATCCGACTTATGTAAATCATTCATCAGCATCATGGGGGATAGAAGCTTTGCGGAGTGGGTGGGCTGGCCGGCCGAACATCGTTGTGGCATTCCAGGAATTAGTTCATTTATTCAATTATTTATACAAATTTTCAGCAGCCAATTTGATTTACGGTCGGTCGGCTGCTTAGCCTACATTTTAGATTGATTTGACGAATCTTAATTAAGGGCATGACCTATATTTAAATGGCATTTTAAAGCAAAGTTTTACGGTGGCAGTCTTGCAGGTCAAGTGGTGGTGAAGGGGAATTCAAAAAGAATGTTTAATGTTTGATACGGTGAGTGAAAAAAAACCATGAAATCGTTTTAGATGTTTTTGTACTAGAATTATGGTTAATACACTATTGTTTTGAATCTAAAATTTCTAATTAGATACGACGCCTTTTCTAGCAGAAAAATGTCAATCAAAGCCGATTACTCTGTAAACTGATTCAGAGTGTTGAAAAAAAAGCTCACTCAAGCTGAGAGGTACAGACACCTCAGGGCATTGATGAACAGACAGGTTTGTATCAGATGTGCCGCAAAAAGATGTGAACCACTAATGTAAAGGTTACGGGTCATTATTTTACCTAGAATGACGGTTTCACATTAATAATCAACGAAGTGGAAAAAAGCGGTAGAGGATGCATAAAGAACATTTTCTAAGTAACGAAGCGGGAGAAAATTGGTACCCCGCACAGATACTGTAATGAGGATTTTTTTCTGTTCAAAACCAATACCATTTGCGTATTAAAATCTAAAAAAAATGGAATTTAAGCTCGTTCCGCTACACGTTCAAATAATCGTTGACTTGTTTTAATATTGTTTTTTTTTTTGTCATTCATTTGTTAAATAAATCATGTTGATCAAATGTTTTCTAGGCTAATCTCAGTAAAATTTCATTTATTTCGACGTTCATAATAAATCGTCTTAATTTGATTTATCTATAAGTTGTCGGTGCAACAAATCGGGTGTTGCACTCTCCCTTTAGTTAATAAATCAGATTGTGCGATTGAGAGAGACAAAATATAGTTGGAACTTCATCTTAAGTTCCCATAGCTTCCGCAAAGGTACTAGACAACTCATAAACTTTCTAAGGTGATGAGAAGTATAATGAACATTTGTACTAAACCCTGCCAATATCACACAAAACAAGTGTCATTAAACCATCTGACTTTTGTAGTAATTTCCTTTCCACCAAAATGTTACAATCATGCTCGCGAGCATCTACATTTCACGGCTCACCCGAGGTCAAGGTTTGTTGAGTTTCGGTCGGTTCATTCACACAAACGGTTCATAGTTTCATTCACTTTTACCAAGGGAGTTGGCTCAATAAAAAAGGGTAACTATTCGAGGCAGCAACACAAAAAAAAAAACGGCACTAAAATGAATGCTTACGCAGGCCATTTCCAAGACCTTTCGGAAGTTGATAAAACTCTTATCCGGTCGCAAAAGCGGAACGGAAAACCCGAAAGGAAACGCCGAACCGAACCACCGGGCTTGTTGTACCCCCGTGGGATGTGATACCGAGATTGGGAGCGCCGGGGCTAAGGAGAAATACTTTAGGGGCTCAATTTGCAGGATGTTTGTTGATAGTAAATTGGATTTTGCAAACTCTTTCCAAAAAGTGTAGCGCCCGGAACAGGGAACACATCGCATCGCCACAATGCGTAAGCGAAAGAACGAGAGAGAGAGAGAGAGAGAGGGTGAGAGCGAAACGGCGCCCTCCCCAGCCGGAGTAGTTTTCTGCCGGACAATACCGTGATTGATGGTTGATCCTTTCCACTCGTGCGTGTTTTTTGAAAGCTATGTGCTTGTCTGTGTCGCTCTTCATCGCGACGCAAACTTTGGCTACTTTGATTGAAGCATCCGTTGCCATTTCCCCGTTCCCCAATAGTAATGGAAGGGAAAGTTTTCAAAGTGGACAGTCAACTTGGCCCAGTTCGATGCTTGATTAAATCGACCGTGAGCAAAATGGCGCAGGGTCGTGTAAATGGGGTTGTTCGGTCTTAATCTTATGGCAGTGCGTTACCCTCACTTTAGTCCACCGGATTACCTTAGCGACTGCGCTGCTATACGCTGTCGAGAGGAAAACTTAATGACGATAATTTGATTGTCCACTTATCGGTCCACAAAGAATGCGAGAGCCCTCCATGCAATGCTCCCCGGAGCAGAAATTTCAACCAATGCCGCCGGCCGCGGATGGTGGAATCGTCTTTCGTGCACAACCGTTTGACTTCACTAACGTGCCCGAGGAACAATTTATGCAACCGCCAATGAAGCATGGATTGCCTCGGATCAAAGAAAGGGATACGGGCCGGGTAATACCCCGTTGAGACTTTTTCACTCGATGTAATCTGCAATTTATTTATTTTTTTCGCCACTCTCCATTCTCTGCTTTGTTCTTTACGTTTGCTGCCCATTGAGACCTTAATCCCGTTTTTTTCTTAGTCCTTAAGGGGTTCTTTCCGCCATTGCTTGATTTTTTGTGTGTGCTGTTTTTCGATTTAATTTTAAATTTTTGCTAATGCTCCTATTTCGGTACGTTCCCGTGGGATCTTCGGTCACGAACATCCTCATCCGATGGTTTCCTGAATCCGTCCGATGATCGTTAGGATTGGCTCAGCTCTTTTGTTTTGTTTTCAATGTTTGAGAACTTAATTTTCTAATTGTGACAACCGTTGTTACAGTTACAACGTGGTTAATTACTTATTGAAAAATACCTTTTCAGACAATGTTGTAGAATGATGTTTTGAGATTAGCTTCCCGTATCTCCCGCAAACTCAATAATATATTTTGCAAAGCGATGTACATTTTTTTGTAAAATGGCGAAATGTTTGTTTTAAAAGAGTCATTTTTTATTCTATTTTGGAAATACTTAAACATGGGTAAAGGTGATATGTGAATGGATTTTTTAAATATTCAAGGTTTTCAATGCAACTCTAATTGTTGTTTCGGTTTTACTTGCTGAGTGCTGAATTGTAAAAAAGACCAATTCCAGTTCACTTTTGATTGAACTCACAACTTCCCTCCAACCGGTTCGGTAGTTTATCCCGATCTGTTCGCTTCATCGCTTCGCCCACACGCTACACCAATTTTCCAGTACGCTTGTGCAAATATTGACCTTCCCACGGACAGTGGGGAGAAACACGAAAGCAGCAAAAATTTCTTCCCACCGGCAATCTGGCACCATGCCAGAGCCTCCACCAATTGCCAGTTGCTCACTTACCGTGGGTTTATTTATTGTGGTACCTACCCAAAGCTTGTATTTTCACCAAATTAAAAAAAATAATAAAAGAAAAACAAGAAAATTTACCTAACGAGGGGAGTTTGCTTGCTCGGAGTATGCATTGTTAATGTACTGGCTCATAATTTTTAGCTCAACGGTTGGCATGCATGCACGGGTGTCACCCTGTGACACGGGTATGGCTACTGATCGAAAGCCGCTGATTGAAACTGTTGAGAGTCTGTGGAAACGTGATCCTTAAATATACGATTAAAGTGAGAATCTTGAAAAATGAAAGTAAAACACAAAAAGGATAAAAGAAGGTACATCAGTTTTGTGCAATGTTTAGGCCCAGCCCAAAGGGAATTGAAGTAGTGATACCGACAGGATCTATTACTAATTTGGTTGTAGGATCTATTTGTCGTCTAGCAGAGGAAGCCATGTTGTTGCATTGATGTTATATGTATGTATTTTTCATGATTTTTCTTGTTCAGCTAAAAAGGAGGATTGATTGTACTGGAAGTAGAGTAATTATTTGCACAATTCAAAGCGTTTCAAATCATATTATCCAGGAGACATAGCCTCCTGGAAGTAAGTGAAGATTTGCAATCTAGTACGAACGATTCCAAGTACAGATTTTCTGAATGACACTTCAAACATTTTAAACATTTAATAATCCGTCATAAAAGAATGAATTATTACACTGATGGCTTTTTCAATATTATTTTCTTTCCAATGACACAACCCTTGCCATGCTGTAGCAACAAATGGTGCTGGTAACGGTTGAATTGTTTATGTGTCATATCGTGTAGACTTTATGAAAGTGAATATTTAAGAGCATTTTGAATAATCCATTGAACCAACACCAACACGCCACCGTTGCGCGTTCTACAACATGTGCGGCATTTTCCGGACAATGTTCTCGCAAACCTTACTTCCTTAAATGTAGCATTATTTTCGGTCGCCTCGCCATCCAACCTTGGTGGCTTGAACGGCGGGTACATATTTTACCTTTCCAACGTTGTGAGCAACAACAACAAAAAATCACTTCACACACACACACTCCGGCACACACTTACCATTCCAAGACGATCTTACCCTCTGAGATGCTCTGCACTGGGTAAGCAAATAAGAAAATAGTGCTTTAATATGCAATCTTTATGTGCACCACTTCACACCATACACTTCCCAAGAAGGAGAAACGTGGAATTGTTGAACGCATGCATGCATTTACGTGTTTATTTATTCATTTCCGTCGCGGATGCATCGCGGGAAAGGAAGTATTGCTTGGCATGTTGGTGCCTTTTTTGCGTTTTGGATTAATTTTAGTCGCTGCAATGGAGACACTTTATTTCTTTCCCCGAACTTTCAGCAGACTAGCTGGCTTTGGGGTTGCAATCTTGGGGTTTTACGTGTTTTTTTCTCTATTCACATTGCACTTACTGCTCTCTGCAGGAAGCTGTTATGATGCACTTTTTTTGCGAAACTGCTTAGCCTGGTTGCCTTCATAGCGGAGCTCGAAAGCTGGATGACATTTTGATGATTCGGTACTTTGTAATTCCTTCCTGGAAAAAGATGAGTTTATATTTTACTGTATTTAATTTGATGTAGTAAGACGGAGTAAGTTGCTTCTAGACTATAGAAAACTGCTGAAGTAGTTTTGAAGGTTTGGTTTTATTGTGACAAATTCAAAATTAAGAAATGTAACACTACTAACAGAATCCTCAAAATACGTCGATTTAGAGGATGACCTGTTAGTTAATTTTGCACTCTTTTATTTATTCATAATGAATGTGTTAAACCACTCGAAATGTGCTTGCGAAAGACCTTACTGTTACTTCTTCGCACAACAGAGATTCTCAATTCAATTATCACACAGATTAACACACGTACGAACGTTTGCTAAATAACGTTATGATCTAATTTACCGCACTGAACCCATTTTGAACAATGAACAGTTTACTTACGCTCTCTCTCTTTCCCTCTCTCTCTCTCGAGAGGTGTTTCGGTTCAAAGTGCCGCCCAAATTGGCACGCATTGTATAATGACATTAAAAGTTCTTAACAGCTAATACATTTCCCGCAACTGCCACACAAAAGTTACGGCCACCGAGACGCTGCCGGTGAGGCTTTGCCTCGACAGACGCGCATTCGCACCATAATTACCTTCGCGTGGCTCAACCGCTATGACAGTAGTCAGCCTCCCCCATCCCCTCCCCCACCGGCTTAACAGCCGATATTAACAGCCACTTGCTCCTTGGTTTGGAGTGTCCCGGCCAACGTCTTTGTTCTGTGTTCCGGGGTGCCCGTGGCCGGGTGTGAGCACTGCAAACGCTCGCCGCCCCATTTAGTAGTGTCATAAAGTGATCCAAATATTTGAGCAGTCGGCAGCAGCTTATCCATCGCGCACCGTAGGAAACCAACCTCTGCCATCCAAACACACGCATACACAGGCTGACACGTTCAGTGTTACGCTGATGCAATGCCTGACCGTTGTACTTTGTCGGAATTAGCTTATCACGTTCATCATTGCGCATTTCCGCCATTGCGACCGAGGCGCCAGCAGTCGGCACCACTCGAGCGTCATGGATGCGAGCATAATGGGCAAATAATTACTCCCATCTCGCAGGAGCGTACGACACACACACACACACACTCTCGCAGACATGCACCCGGACCGAGTCATTGTTCCGCCGCCACAGCCGTATTGTTCGGAAACGGTAACATTCACGGCTGAACATTGCCAAACCGACTGATGCTCGTTAGATGATGACAGTTTCTCAGAAGTTGTTTTTCCCCTCACACACACACACACACACACACACACACACACCACACACACACACACACACACATGCAGAACGTTCTTATGCATCTGGGCAACACTTCACCCGCTTGCGTTGCTCTCGCACTGGTGTAGGAAATGTATTTCAATAAACCGCACGGTGTCGCGCGGCACCATCGCTTCTCCCCAGGCGGGACAGGTACGCGTGAGTTAACGACCTTAAATGTGGCTCATTGAAGCTGAAGACATGCGCGTCGTTAGAGTTGGAAGCAGCGCGCCACCACTCGACTGCACGCGAACGGTACGGTTGCAATTATGCGAAGAAAAGCCGCCAGACCCGGGGCTGGTTGGCCCGCTCCCTCGTCCGCCACTAGTACAGCGAGTCGCCAAGGTGAAGTGTGCGCTTCATGAAATTGTTAGATGCGGGAAAATTGTCACAACAACCAGCAGCCACAGTGACAGCAGCAGCAGCAGCATCAGCAGCAGCAGCAGCAGCAGCAGCCAGTCAAGCGCAGCGTTTTACTTGTCAATCAACAGAGCGCTAGTTGGTGCGTTGCTTTCCGAAATTGGTGCAAACTTAGGTGGCGATGTGAAAGTAATCGGATAAATGAAGAGTGTGCATGTGTTGTTTGTTTGTTTTTTTTTTTTGTTATATTCGCGTACAGAGTACACTTGCAACAGAGCAAACATTCGCGTACAGAGCAAACAACAACAACATGTGCAAAAGTTGTCTAATGAATGTGAACTGATGCGAGATTTATAGGTATGGTGATTTTTTAATGAGAATGGTTTAGCATTGTCAACAATTATTGATAAAGTATGCTTGCAGCAAAGAAAATCATTAAGTATTTTAAATTAGTGTGAAGAACTGTTGACACTTTTGAATAACTTTAAACAGTAGATTCCTTGGATTGCATAGATGATTCTGAAAAATAATTGAAACATGATCAGAATTTATCCAGAATCATTGCTTCTGTCGTTAGAACATTTGGCCATCTAAAAGTAGATGTCATATGGCAGGTTAAGATGTTAGCTCAAGGTGCCAGCTATACTGTGTGTTGGGTGGATTACAGAAGCTGCTACTAATTGACTATTTAACCTATAAACCTTTGTTATCCTTTAAATTATCCATACACATCTGAATGAAGTGTACCACGCCAGTACAAACATTTCATAACAGCCGTAAAACTTCTCATAACTCATATTTTAATCCATTTGAAAAAAATAAATACTTACTCACTCCTGAAAAAGCAAAAAAAACTTATCACATCATCTTCAACAATTATGCATGGGGACGCCTAGTACTTCATCCCAAGTGACATTTGTTCTAAATTTTCAATTATTCTACATTTTTAAATTGTGGATTTCTGTGTGATAAAATGGATTGAAAGCGCCAAGATTATGTTTGTTAATATAGCAGACATTTTTCTATCGATGGACAATTTTATTATTTATTTACAATTATACAAGAACTTCGGCAAGATAGTCTGCATCGGATAACAAAATGAACTTTTATAAATAAGAGAACTCGGATTGATGGTCTGTCGTTGATCAGATCGCAATAAAGCAACATCGTTTTGGGTAACAGAAAAAACAAAACTGGTCGCATCATTCTACCTCATTTGGCCCACCTACTCTACCTCTCGCTACCTCTGTCTCTCTCGGTCAGTTTCGGTCGTCGTCATACGATTGTGTTGACCGGTATTGCTCGCCATCCGACTGTGATCGTCCATCCATCTCTTTCGCTCGCCTCATCTCCATCATTGCATTTATATATGAAAAAAGACAAACAGTGTTGGTATAAAGGTTTTATAAGACCAATGATAAGGATTGTAAAGCATATTTCCTTACGGATCACAAAGTAAGCAACAAAAAAGGCACGTTACAGTCTATTTTAAAGAGGTTGTTTAACATTTTCCTCAATCTTGTACAGTTTAAGGCAAATATAAGGCTCCACTTTAAGGAAAATAACTCGAAAGCCAGATTTTTGTGGTCGTAAATCTTTATTGAGGTATATTTGTTTTGCGGTAAAGTTGTTATGAATCAGTTTTATAAAAAGGTTGCCTGTATTACTCTAATTTTAACGACCTAACAAATATTTTTAGTTTTTTAGAAACACATTCGTCAACTCGTACGACTTAACAACATGCCCGTCGTTGGTTCAAGCCCCGAATGGACCATGTCCCCTTACGTAAGACTGACTATCCTGCTAGAGTAATCAATAAGTTATTGAATGCTGAGCTCATTAGTAATACAGGTAGCGGTATGGTAGTAACCGACAACGGTTGTTGTGCAAAAAAAGAAGAAGAAGAAGAAGCAGATGAAACATCATGAATGTATATTTAAAAAAAACTACATATCATACAAACTATGGCAAATTGTTCTATGCGTATCTATCGGTTTGATTCGCTCAATCGATATCATACAAACAGTGGTTTTGCTACCTGACAGTCTAGACGTAGCCTCGCCTTGCTTCATTAGCTAGCTGAACCAAGAAAAATAAGAAAAATGTGTGTTAAACCACTCTACTGTCCAGTACAGTCCTTTTTGCAACAAAAGCTCCATTCCCATCGTCTAGTTCAATGGTGAAGGCATTTTGCCAAACGATAGCATAAATTTCCCTTTACCCTTGTATTGCTCGCTTTGGCTGTAGCATGTGCAATGTCAAACCCATGTAGGAACAATGCCAATCCCACTCTGCAACTGCAACAACAACAACAACCCTCCCTCACTAGCCGTCTGCCTTGCTACAAATAATCAACCTTCAAATCAACGGCTCATCGGTCGTCAACTTTTCACTACAATTTGCGTGCATTTGTTGATTATTTTGTGCGCTCATTTGCGTTTCACTCCTGCTCGGGTCGGGTTCGGCTCCCTCCCCCGCGCGTCGTGTATCAAACCTTCGCCCCCTCCCTACGTGTTTTTGCCGCCGGTTGGGATTTTAGGTGCGATGGCACCGCAGCATTCGTTCTGGCCGTGCGGATCGATAATTATTCATTTGCAATTTTGCACCGATGATTACGGTTTGCGAAGAAATCTAATTTCCATATCAAAGGGAATTTTGCCAGCTGACTTCATTAAGGTCGGTCGGTGTTTATGTTTATGCCGTCGCGTGTGCATGTGTGAGTGACGGCCGGTAAATGGGTAGTGCACAATATTTCTGCCAGTGAATTTGTTGTGCTGTGCCAGCATCAAACCCCGTTGCGTCTGTTGATGAAGTGACATGTTAATGTTGGGGCTTTTTGCTTATGAAAGTGATTTTTAGTTTAAAGCTGCTTCGTGGTCTCGGTTGCGCTGGCAAGTCTAAAAAAAGAGCTTAAAGCTTTTCTACTCTTTATCTTGCCCTTAACCAATGATGAGGTAGAATTAATTGATAAAATAATAGTTTATTTTTGCGTTTGACTATAAAGTATCTCAGCGTTTCGATTATTTTAAAATAATTATTTTCACATAAATTCCGAAAGATCATACTCAACACTCAAGAATAATAGAGTTGAGACCGACTTACCAGTTACGAACAGAAAGCATAACAGAAGGTTCATAAAATGACAGCAAAAATACATCATTCCTTCAATTGTTTAACAACGCCATGGTCCATCACAGACTATCGTCAAGCCATCTTCCACGAGCTCTTTTGGCTTCAAAAGAACGAAAGCAATATCCTGTTGTTTCTTGCTCGTTCACTTCATTGCTCTATGCTTCCCTCGCCTAACGCCCACCAATACCACCGAACCAATAACGATGGCACACGGTACACAAATTTAACGGACCATCAAGTGGCGAAAGCGGTAATGCACTAGACCGAAATAAAATTTCAATTTACCAGCTGTGAAAAATTATCTCTGCTCGTTCGGTGCTGCACCATGCTGCTCCGTATCAGACATCCTATGCCAAACTGCAACTCTTTTTATGATAGTTTGTGTATGGCTGTTATGGTGTTTTTTTGTTTTTGCTTTGGTCTCGTTTCACTTTTACCATCCAACCATGCTGTAGTTGTTTGGCCCCTTTTTACATGGAGATACATGGTGCGGGACGACGTGAGTGTTCCACCCCCGGCTGAACACTGAACCTCTGTGACTGTTTCGTCTGAGTCTTTCTATTTAATCCGACCTCGGTTGTCACAGAGCTGCACTCAGCACGTTTGGCGTTTGGATGATGCTGGCGGTACGCTGGTGGTGGCATCGAACCAGTTCGGACGGGCGCACGGCCGTTTATTCCATGCGCTCCGGTCCAGTTTCCGGTTGCACGCCGGATGCCGGACCGAAGCCGACCTACCAAACCGTTTGTAGTAAATCTCTCCCGAGACTGGCACATGCTGGCACAAAACCGTGCAAAAGGGCGCTCTGTTGCAAAGCTTATTTTAATTTCACAACCCCACTCACGAACGATATCGAACGATCCTCGTATCGTTTGCGTTTTACAAACTATTTAAAAGACTGAATGTGAGTATGTACTTTTTTTTCTTCTTCTTTCTATTCTATCATTTCACACTGACCCGGTCGCAGCCGGGTGTATAGGTAGCTTAGGGTCTAATTCACCCGCTGCACGCCGTGTCTCCTTTCCCAGGGGAAGGGAACCGATGAAAGCCTAGTTTTTGTGGCGCTCGTCTGTTGGCATGGCTTTTCCCTCGTCAGTTAGGTAGCTTACTTTTTGTATTTTCTGCGTAGTTGTGTGTGTTTGTCAGTGTTTCATGCATCCGGCGCTAGGGGTGGGCAATGTGCTCTGTATCTTTGAACACATCAGCATCATTTTTACACCGTACCGTATAGCTACGGCTGAGCCTCTGATGGCAGGTGGCTATTTGGTGAGGATCGATCGCAACGTCAACCTGTGACTGGTGGTGATGTTTGCTAGTGTTTAGAGGTAGATTTAATCAATATTTATTGGCCTACGGTGTTGGCGCTTGTTTTATTTCGTTGTGCACGGTTGTGAGCGCACAAGCATGCATTTTATAGCGGTGTGATGAAACGGTAGCTGTTTTGTAGCATGTTTTTGTTGCTGGCTAATTTTTAAAATATCTAGTCATGCAATTTATTTTTGTACGTTGCTATGGTTTTGTTCAATTTGTGATTTTTTTTTGCGTTAAAAAGAAATGGGCAAAAATATAAAATAAGTTCTTTATTGATACACTTCCCAGCCGGATGCCGGTTTGATTGACGGGATGTATATTCAGTACCAGCGCATGGAGGAAATGTGACAGAATGGGCTTCGATAGGAAACAATATAAATAATGAAATTATTGTCTATTACTTAGAACGTGATAAGGCATTTGAACTGTTTCGGTTGAAAAATATTCTGCTATGAATATTTCAGCTTCAGCTTCAGCAGGCTGTGTTGTTATTTAATGAAAAAAAAACACGTTAGATTTAATCGGCCAGTCCTCATCATAGAGATGATACAGAGCGAAAGAAAGCAACAGTAAAATGAATTGCGAACCATTTTGTTTTGTTTTATTTTTTTCATTCAGAAAGAACGGTTTCGGCCGTATTGCTGACCATTTTATTTTAATTGTTTTGAATTGACAGTGCATCGTAGTGAAATATTTCATTTCATTTACCATGAGCGGGAATTGCGACCTTGGGTGACATGGCAACCATATGAATCAACTGTTTTAATTGAAGGCTTTTGCTAGTAATTGATGTGTTTTTTTTATTGTGCTTCAGATGAAAATATAATTGAGTAAGCGTTCAACTCAAACATCACTGTTATTGGTTATGCTTTGGATTGATGAAATTTATGTGAAATGGCAATGCCATGGCTGGTGCAACATTAACTCAATTATTGTTAAAACGGAAATGAAAAATAAGTCATCGATCGAATTGTTGATTTGTTTTAATGTATATTTATGCAATAATAAGATAATTATGCACTATGAAAAGGATTTTGAGTTTTTTTCTATTGATGAAATTAAATCAATTTAGAATTAATGATAAACCTTTTGTTTCACGTAATCTTTAAAGTTTATCTTAATTTGGCAATTTAATCTATCCAAATCCGTAATAAAAAGTGTTAACATAGCTTGTTCAATAAAGTAGCTGCATCTGCAAATCTTTACAAAGTTCACTAACAAGAATAATTGCATAATCGTGTTATGGAAATTTTCAACGTATGGAACAACTTCAACGAACCAACGAGTTCTGTTGATTTACCTAGATTTGCTCAATGATTTCTTCGCCGCAGCAGGACATGAAAGGAACAAAAACAGCAAAAAAGGAAACAATGTTAATAAGGTTCCTCCTCTGTACCCACTTTCCGGTCTTGCTGAAACTAGCCTACTACATGTTTTCCATGCTCTTCGTCAATCGTTGCTCAAAATCCCCAACGTAAGTTTGATGAGCGAAGAACGGCGCAGAGCAGAGCAAGTATGAATGAAAGATAAAACAAAAGCAATCCTTTTGCGTTGACTGTGGCTCGAACGAAACATCCATCGAGCGCAAGATGGACGATTTGAGTTTGCACAAAAAAAAAGTGAAACAGACAGACATCAATGTGCTCCCTACTGCACCGTTCTGAATTCTGATAAGTGATTCCCAGAGTGACGACATGAGGCCTCGTAACACACTCTCAATTTCCCAAGTACGTCCTACGTACGTCAACCGGAAGGACTCGCAACTGTGCTCGCAAACCGAGGGCAATAATTGCAAGTGATGTCGTCGTTTCGTTCGAAGTGTCGGATACTTGCTGCCAAGTTGCTCCAGCTGAGTCGAGGCTGCGGACAAGGCAAGCAAGTGAAAAAGTGCGACTGGGAGCAATGCACTTTTAAGAATCTTTTTTTGCTCCCCCCCCCCCACACACACACACATCCTTACACAGACGCACAAAACTGTTGAAATGGGATGGAGCAGAAAAAATGGGAAAAGACAGGAAATGCTGTCAGTGCTGCTCACACTTCCGCTGTGCGGGGTTTGATTGTCGGGGTAAACTTCAACGGCACGTGCTACAGTGATGAACTCTTGGCTCTTGGGGGAGAACGGCTGAGCAGAAGCTGACGGTGTATGATGGTACACTGTGCCGCACCGTGCGGGGTTTTAGGCAAAGTGCAGGCCCTCCCCCGGGGGAACAGTTGTCAGAATGATTGGAAATAAATTTTCTTTTGCGACAAGTGCGCGCTGACGAGTGCCTGTCGTCAATGAGCGCGCGCGAAAGGGTTTTTCCTGTCGGCTGCCGCTCCAGTTAGGGCTTTTGTACGTGGCAGCGCTTTCGCCGGTACGCATCGCCGGAAAGGATGGGAAGGTTTGGAGCTCCGTTGTGAGCGGTCCCGTACGAATGCTTCAAGTGTAGCGCTTCTGTTTTCTTATTTCGCTTTGCTGCGACGGGAAGGCACGCAAAACATGCAAAGCCAGCGACCCTGCCGTCCACCCGGTGGGGCCTGAAATAGGCAAACATGACGTCAATGAGATTCTGCCCACTTGTGCCTTTTGAGACACCATTTTCGAAGCGGTTTTATTGTGGCGGTGGCGATTTGGGGGGAAAGGAAACTTGAGAACTCAATACAATGTAATTTTCCTATTGAAATATCCGTTTTAATGAGTACAGTATTCATGGCACGTACATGGCGTGTGTGATGTTTTTGGATGCTGGTTTGGTCGAACTTTACGCCAGCAGATTGCAAGTTTGCAAGACGTGTTGAATGTAAAGACACGAATCAAACATGATGAGAATATTAAAAGGCAAGCTGCAGAAGAAAAATATGGTACAAACTAATTTAATTACACTGTTTGAAATTAGGTTACCCAAGGTTTTGGTAGCAGACAGTTGACAGTCATCAAATCATACCTTTATCATACCTTTTTGTGAACCTTTAGCATTAAATGAGCTATTAGTAGACAACACTTCCTGTTCTATGAACTTGGTCAAAAACTTTTTGTTTCGAAACAGTAACATTAAAATAAGTATGAGGGACTTCTTTTGATAATAAGCATATGCAACATAATAAAACTGCAAGAAATTAAATATAACTAAACTATGTGTTAATTACAGGGTTTCTCACGATTTATTGGGCAGTTCCCATGTTTTTTTGGTGCGTTCCCACGATTTTTAAATCGTATCCCATAGATTTTTAGTTCGTTCCCATAATTAATTGGTATTTTCCGATTGAATATCAATACAATTGGACCAAAAAATTCTGGAAAATGGTCAAAAATTCGTGGGAACGCACCAAAAAAAATATAGGAACACATCAAAAATTGATGGGAACCAAACAATAAATCCTGGGAAACCCTGTAAGGACCAGGTGGTGAGACTTTTTACATTTTGATTAGGATCTAATATTAAGTACGTTAATTTAGAATTTTTAATCAGATGTACAAGGGAAAGAGGCTGGCTGAAATGGCTGAGAAATTGAAGATATGACCAAGCCATCAACAAATCATTGGCCTGGGATGTTGAGCTAAGCAGGAAAAGATCGTAATGAACATCTAACAGGTCTGGGAAACAAACTTTGTCAACCAATTGTTCCTGGAGGGTTGTGTCGTAAGGAACTAATGTGGAGATGATGATTCTATTTTACTTTTCTTCAAAATTAAAGCATATCTGAAAAAACTTTTGAATCATTAACCTTGCTTCTATACGGGTCTACCACCCTACTGCAGGACTCATTTGCTTTCGTGGTGGATGCGGCTACTTAATTTTTCCCCCATTACACAAAGAACCTGTCGCTTGAAATAAGACGTAGTAAATAAATTATTTTTTTTCTTCCTTTTTTGTTTCTAAATCGACGAAACAAGCGCATAAGTACATACCCCAGCTTCGGACCTGGTTACTAATTAAGCAAATAAGCTACCCGGTAATTCAAGCGACTAATTACTGTTGCACTTAAACCAGCACCCATGCTGGTAGGTAATCCATGTGAAAATCATTGTTTGCAACACAAGCTGTGTAAATAGGAGGTTTTGTTTTGATGTTTTGTCTGCCGTTTCCCGAGCGAAGGGATGGTTTTTCTCGCAAACGGTTGCTTCGTTGCAAATCATGTCACTTTCATCTTCAGTTCTGGCAGGATAGCATCTTTTCAAACAACATGTTCAGTGTGGTAACTGTTGCTGGTTGGAAATTAATTAAACTCCAATACTGTTCTTTGCAAGTGTATTGAGTTGTGGGTGAATGAACAACCAGTGGGAAAAGTTTCGGGTCGTTGTGCTCGTACACCTACATGTGGCACAAACCATTAAAACATCAATCAAACAGTGTAGGTGAAATAAAACATGGTATAAACAGTGAATGAAAACACGTACAGCTCAATATGTCAGTGTGTGTGTTTTTTTTAAGTGTGTGGTTTTTTAAACGTTCCACCCGTCTTTGCTCGTTGGTCGGTAATCGATGCATCAGGCATCGGGACTTCATTACTTGTGCATCGGTTCGAATGATGCGTGTGCAAATTGAACGATAATTTGATCGGTAAAATTAACCCGATCTCTGTGTCTGTCGCAGCGGAAACTCATTAGTGCATGCAGCGAGCGAATGCTGCGTTGTGCTGAGTTTTGCGAGACGGATATTTTTGTGCATTTGTGGGAATTAAGCAATTTTATGGTTGTTATAAAAACCTTTTTTTAATTATTGGAAGCATAAAACCACATCTGGATGAGTTAAATTGTTTAATTTTGAATTGTACAACCATGTCCTATAAGTTTATTTGTAATTGAATATCAATGATCAAAAGCCTACGACTAACCTATATGTTTTTTATTTAATAAATTTTTCTAATTAAAAATTCATATTGTATCTTAATATGTGTATGTTCAACTTAATATTTTTATTATAAAATATGATAAGATGTCCTTCCTTTTGAATAAAAAAAATCTTATTCGATGCATTCGTTAGAGCATCAGAGCATGAATCTCTTGAACAAGAATGATCAGACTAAGCAAACACTGTTCATCCGTGCATTGTAGTAAGCATATTCGCCGAATAAACAGGCATTTGATAACGGTACGAGGCCTGAAACATTACCAATAATTTCCCTGAACAAGAGCAAGCTCATCATAGATTTCTAACTATTGACCAGAACTTAGAGAAACATTGGACGCAAATTAGTATTTCATGGAAGGAATATCTTGACCCAATAGAGCGCTTGTTGGATTGAATTCTAAATACTAAGGCAGCTCTAAATACTAGCAAATGCTTTGTAAGCGTCCGTGTGTCTTTACCAGCCAAGGACAGACACTACATGATTCACAAGCCTGTGTGCTTTTGACTGGAAAGGGGCAACCAAGGTGTCGGTGCTGTTGCAAGAAAGCATCTGAAGCTTACTTTCTTGTGAATTCTCAATCCATGAAAACTACTTCGAACAGATGCGTGATGGATGCGTATGTGTTTGAAGTAATTTCGTAGAAACAAATGCAAAAGAAAACGTAAGCGTGAAACAATCGATCATTCAAAGAAAATAAAAAATCATTTATTTTTAAAATATACTTTCTACCTAACCAGCACCTAAAACCAACAGTTGTACTTTATATTATTGGAATTCGTTTGCTATCCGTTCGTATGTGTACCGTTTTGATGTGTTAGATCGAGAATTTCCATTAACTGTACCTTCACTTCAAAAAGAGCATAAAATGCCTTTTAAATCCGATAAAGCCACATTTGCTTGCGGTAAATTTGTCCGTAAAGCTCAACCCACTCAAGTTCTAACCCTTCCAAAAATGACCACACATTTGCCAGGTCTGAAAAGCTTGACCTAAAGATAATATAAAAAAGAGAATCCAAACGAAGCAAGAAAAAACAACAGCACATGCTCCACTACCTACCGCCATCGGTATCATCAGCATCAGTAAAAGTTCATCCTTGAACGCCTCCACCATCGTTTACACGGGTTGTGTTGTCTTTTGTAACTGGAAGAGTTTTTCTTCTTTCCCTTACCACCAGCGACCGAACGGTAGTGGCCTGAAGAAGACGCCCGTTATGCGAAGGCACAAACGTAAGATTACAATCTTATGCTGATGGGAGAAGATTTAACGCATCCCTCCGGGGACGAATCTTAGTCGTTGGGTTTGTGTCTACGATATTCCATCCACCGTTCCGAAAGCCCGTTTCTCGCTTTGCTGCGCATATTTTTTGTAGCTACTGTGCGCCCGTCGTTTCAGTTTGGCCACCTGCCTGCGCTTGCCTGCGGCTACCATGGCTCGAAGCAGGAGCTTTGCTCATCATCTTTGTCTTCGGGCCGCTACGATTCCATACTGCTGCTGCTGATGCTACTATTGCAGCAACGAAATGCCAAAACAAGGAACAGATCTTCTAAGCCCTCAGAAGACAAGCCGGCAGTAGCAGCAGCAGCAGCAGTAACATCAGCAGCAGCAGCAGCAGTAGTAGTGCCAGTTGCCTGCGTCAGCCCTGCCAAGGGAATCCTTTTCATATTTTATGATGTTCGTAACATGTACGTATTATACATACACGTACGTACATATTTCGCCGTTTGGCCGTGGCAGACCGAAGCCCAGGAAGCACACACCGTGCCCAGTACCGTTTGCCAGCGCTTCCGACTCGCTTCAATAGTCCTGCTGACTGCCGTTGGAGTTCTTGCTATGCGAGCTAAAACTGTACCCGGCAGGAACGCACTTTCGGAGCGATTTGGTGAACTTGGTTTTGTGGAATTCTCTTTTGTTTTTTTTCTTCATGTGTGTTATTTGTTTGTGTGGGTATGAATGCTTGTTTTATTTTGCTCCTGGTTTGCCCATGGCCCTAACCAAAACCGTTCGTTGTCATGCCCAACCGCCCAGTTAAGCTTTGTCGGTATTTGTGGCACTGTATGGCGTTGGTTGGTATGTTTCTCTACACACGCTCTGTCGCTCACTTCTGCTACGCTTAAACACTGCCCAGGCTAAGCGAGCCAGGTTTTTGGGTACAAAAGACTACGACACTAGCGCTCTTCTGGGCGCGGATTCAGGAACGCCGTACGTGTCGCGAACGTGTTGGCCGATAAGGACTGCAGGACCGTAACCTTTAACATAAAGCTAGCCCCATCTAATGGCGTACTGGCTGAGGACTGGTAAGGTTTCGCCCAAAGGCTTTAAGTTTTGCCAACAATTAGCTTCGCTGGTGCTTGTTTGGAAGGAAGGTGTTATAAAGCAGTTTAGGTGAAGACGAATGGGATGCTTTGAGCGCGACGTGTGCGAGCTTAAGGGTGTTACTTCGCTCTAAATATAATAAAATTCAGTGGAATTTTCTTTTACTTTCATTACACATTTGAAAGGATCAGAATAATTTATATTCAGAACAAAATGCACTAAATCACTATTGTGAACGCATTTGTGAATAATTAATAATAAGTAAACGCTGCTCCATGTGGCTTAAGCAATGTAAAAATAATTCAACTACTTATTTTAACATAATATTGTCATCGGAAGGATTATGTTTTAGAATAAAGATTTTGAGCCGGTTTAATTGATTTATTGAAGTAAATAAAAGCCAGACAGAAATCTAAACAGAGCAGTAGAGCAGAGAATATGCCTCTATGAAACATTCGTCTCTAGAGCAAAGTAGATTACACCCTGCTTCACAAATATAAAGAAGAAGAAGAAGAAGAAGAAAAAGAAGGAGAAGAAGAAGAAGTAAATAAAAGTACTTTGCCGTACAATGCAGCTCAAACATTCCAAGATTAAATCGAATGGATCGATAGGAATGTTTTATAACCGACAAAATCCTTGTTACTTTGGAACTATTACACCGAAACGTTTCTTTTAACAGTAATGGTAACTCATTCGATCACATGGAGGCTTTGCCTGTAAACATCGAATCGATGTTTTGCTCCACGCAACCTCCCAGGCGAACTCACGAAAAGGAAAACATCTGTTTTCTCGAACCCATTGACCGAGCAACGATGACGTCATACAATAGCTCACTGACCGAAATTTGGCTTCGTTTGGCAACACTCTCCCAGCACCTATAAGTGTGCCAAAATGAGTGCCAGTAAGCCTAGGCACCGGTTTTACCGGTTACTCTTAGTGTCTTTTCTGTTTTCATATCCCTATTTAAAGAAAGTTCAGTGTCCAATTTGTGTTCATTTTCTGTCTTTACGAAAAGCAAATGCTCAGAATAAATCTATTCGTGTTGTGTGTGATATCAGGCGGAAAATAACAACAACAAAAACCCAACAACCAGTCAGTAGGTCAATCTTCAAACATCGCCAGAACTTAGGGAGTATCCTGGACTTTATCGTTCTAACCATTAGCATTTCCTCCTCTATCAAGCGTGTGTGTCAGTCCATTTGTACTGTGGACGCTTTTATTTTCTTTTTATGAGCGTACACAGCGCGCCTGGTGCCATGATGCACTGTCGTGCCGGGCTGAATTGGCACAGGACGCGCCCGAAGGATAGCAGCCCATGGGGTAGTGACAGCCCCTGCCGGATGTCAACCGGCGGACAAGTGGACATCCGGTGTTCGATCGGTTTATGCAGATAGTCGTCATGAATATTTAATCGCCGACTGTGTGACAGTGAATTGATTGTTGACTTTATGCGTTTTTTATCGCCTCCGCTTTCTCCACCGTGCGTTCACTCGCGTGCACGCATAGATCGGTCCGGTGGTAGTCCTTATTACAGGCAGCTCCGTTTCCCGGCCAACGTAGGAAATGGAGCGCAATGGTGCTCCATTATTTTGCCCGGAGGGTGTTGGATTTGTCCATTCAACACAGACGCCGCCCCGTACGCTTCTTCCTTGCGGCCGCTTCCCGGCTCACAGTTTTGACGAAACGTGTCTGAATGCTCTTTGCCTGGGCCGAGATCGTTGGATGATTTATTATTAAATTGATTATATAAATGGATGAGCGTCGTTAGGAACGTCCTTCCTGGTGGCGGGAAAACGGTCCCGCTGAACACGACTGTACGGCTCGAATAATGATGTGCGCTGTGATGGGTGTGGCGTGAGGAACTTGGTACTTTGCATGGAAACGAAACGAAGGCTCCCGAGGCACGAGGTGTCCCGATCAATGGGTCAGTGTGTAATAAAGGTGGGAATCGATTTGCGCCGCTCACCGTTTTGCATGTGAGATTACTTTCATTTAAAGATGTGGCTAGCGATAAGCGCTGAAGGTGTCGTAACGTGTGTGTACACTTTCGGGGTGACCTTTAAAGAGCAAAGTAACATTGTTTATGCGGCGAGGCTAATTGTGTTCCATGGCAGTAGTTAGATCAAAATCGTTGATCATTATGAGTAAATTTTTTAACAATTTGAACTGTTTTTATCGATGATGACATAATTTAATGAAGTATCAACATTGATGTATGCTCTTTTTTGTACTTATTTTTCTGTATTAATTTTAGCACATTTTACTAAAGTGTCTAGAGTTCTATGCAAATTTATGTTGATTCAATGATTCATTTTGGTTACAATTGATCTATTACAAATCTTCTGAAAATCGCCTCAAACAAACCCAAAAAAGGTAATTTAAAAGAAGAAATATAGTTGGCATGCTGAAGTATCGTTACTCGTTGTAGCTTAAGTACGTAGTACTTTAAATCGATGTTACTTTATAAACTTAAACTATCATAATTAATAACGTTTATTTCTCGTGTTGTATCATGTTACAGGATTTCCCATGATTTTTTGGTGCGTTTCCACGATTTTTTTTTAATCGTATTCCATAGATTTTTCATAATTCATTTCCATAATTTATTTGTATTTTCCGATTGGATATCAATACAATCGTGGAAAAAAAAATAAAACAAAAATTGATGGGAACCAACCAATAAATCGTGGGAAACCCTGTATGTTAGGACTTTATTATAAACTATATATTAGGACTATATTATAAATTTTATGTTATGATAATCTCCTCTCATTAGTATTTTTTTAAATATATTTTCATCTTGCTTAGTTTTACTTCGAATTGATTATTTTTTGTGAGAAAAAAAGGACAACGTAGATGATGGATTCGTATCATATTTTAACATATGTGGAAAACATTATGATTACTAAACTTTATTGATACAACGAGAAATGTTGCATAACTTTGCGAAAGTAATTGTGTATATGAATCACATAATGCACAATCCATGATACCAAAGCCAACATTCGAGAAATGAAGAAGCAATAACAAAAATACACTGAATCATGTTGCCCCAGTACTCACGGCGACCCCATTACTCGCAAGAGTTACCAAGGTCATCAAATATCCACCTACTCCCACACGCACCCAATGCAACTAAGCCAACTACTGTTCGTGGAAACTGTCCTCACCGCCGTTGGCCACAATCGAACACGTGTTGAGGAAGTGGTGCTCACTGCCGCCGAAGTTTCGTCACAATTTCTCTGCGAGTGACCGATGTGAGTGACCCCATCTTCATCGACAGCGCGGTCCTTGGTCCGAGGATGCCGAAACTGTGCTGCCAAACTTTCGTCGATTCTCTCGACAATCGATGAAACCCGAAGGAGCAATTTTCAACAACCTCCCTGTCATGAACATGCGGGAGAGAAAGCGCGCTCGAACCGCATGTAAACACCGGAGAGGACAGGATGGGTGTGATGAAAAGCTTTGGCTCTCGCTGGAATCCTGCACACCAAAAAGCACACTGCCGCGCGCATGTCCATCTGCTGCTCTTTCGCTCTGTCCCTCTCAATGCTAATCGCGTTGAGTTTTCCGTCGGTTCGGGCGTTTTCCGTGCTCAACCTAGGGACTAGGCCACCGGGTCCACTCTCTCACAGCTGGTTTTCCAGCAATTTTTGTGTTTTGTTTGTGGCAGAAAAACACTGAGAGAGAGAGCGAGTGAGCGAGAGAGCATTGACGCGAAATGACGTCCTCTGGAGCATGGAGTTTGTCAGGAGGCACCTGTCAGATATCGGATTTGAGTGTGCGAGATGTGAGCGAGCGAAACGGACCCAATCTCTCACACAGGATCTCTCGCGCAACACCATCGTCACACGTACGGTACGGGTTCGTCCAAGGGCCGGGAGTCAGTTTCAATTCTCGTCCGTACGGAAATTCATCCAGTGCACACAGCACACGAGCACCCCGTCATCATCGTGGTCGTCGCGGTCGTGGTTCGCCTGTCGGCGGCATCTTCGTTGTCGTGGTCGTCTGTTCTCCGTATCGGTCGCTGCAGCGGTGGAACGGTTTGACAAGTTTTCCCGAACCTTCCGTACGCGCGGCTTGGCACTTCCAGTATGTAGATGGATTTGTGTGAAGAAATTCAACATGAAAAACAACCATCACGGTACGGAGTTTAGTCAAAGGAACGTGTTTGGAAAGTCTGAGGACACACAGGACACCCGATAGGGCGTGTGAAAACAGTACCAGCAAGAAGCGACCGTGTGGGCTTTCCTTGTCCCCCTTCAACTGCAGCACATAAATAACACAACACTTCCATATTTCGACCGACTGCACCAAATCCGTGCGAGTGAGTGCGTGTTTACGTGATGTTAAAATGCCCCTTTTCTCCACGGCTGTGAAATGTCAAAAAATCGACCTCCGCAAAAATAGGATACTCGTCTGAATGGTGTTCGGGAGTGAAAGTTCGCGACCCTAGATGGGAAGCAAAAGCCAACAGCCGCAAAACGTAAAAGAGAAATCCATAAAATCAACAGAAACTGAAAGTAAAAATAAGCGTGCGTGTGTGTGTGTGTGTCTCCCGGTCTCCGGGGTGTGTGTTTGTGTGATTTTCGGTGTTTTGGTGACCAAACAAGCACCCGGTCTTGCCTTGCCATGCCAAATAGGCGGCCAGCTCGGGCTAGGCAGTGCCCGCAGTGTCGAACGTGAATCGTGAAATCGATTTCATCCGCTGCGCTAGAACGGCCAGAGAAGAAATGGAGGGAACAGCGGCTCCGCTAGCTAGCCTTGCCGGTGTTTTGGAGCGGAGCGGATCCCGAATGATGAAGGGCACTTGATTGCCAACGCACACTTTCCGCGTTGGGTGGCGGGCTGGGTGGGTTTGGCTTTTTTTTGGGGGCTGAAACACACCCACACAGCTGCCATCATTATTCGCGATCGGACGAACGACGACGAGGGCAAAGTTTTCTTCAATTATTTGGGCCGTTTTATTTCTTTTTTTCCCGTTTCGTTGGGCGCCCCGGTGTGGTCGTGTTTTGCTAGCTTTAAGCAGGGTAGATGCTTTTCCTTTTTCCACCTATTTCCTTCTTCTTTTCCAACATAGGCAGGTCAATGAATGTGTGTGTGTGTGTATGGGTGCGAATGATTGGTTGATGTGTGACCGGCACGAAAGCCCCACCGTCACCATCCGTGGCGGCGGCCGTGGTTGCGTAGTGAAATGTGTTAATTAGTTTGACGGTAATGCTTTATTTATATTTATGACATCTCGTGCACCATTTCTCGTGTCCCGTAACAGCTGTCTGTGTTTGTGTTTGTGTGTGTGTTTTTTTATGGATGAAGGTGGGGCAACAGTATATCAACATTGTTAAAAATTTAACAACCATGACTCGGCAACGGAGCTTTCTGCGACCTGGTGCGTTCGGTGAGTGCTCGAGTGTGCTGCAGGCAGTAAGTTAAAACATCAATAAAACATACCGTGAACGGAGTTTCGGTGTAAAAAAAAAAAAATACTTGCCGATGGAAAACTTACCACGCACAGCACAAGGATAGTATGTTGAGTCTAGCACAGCTGTACGAATGTCCGTTACGGTTGCGTTTTTCCTTTAAAAAAGGGGGGGCCCAAGGAATGTGTTTTCCGTTTGTGTTTTTCGGCACAAGATTAATGAATTATTAATGTTGGTGAAATGCGTTTGAAAGCTTCCCGTTTCTTGAATTCGAGCGTACCCGTGGTGGTTTTTTTTATGTATGATATTTGTTTAGTTCTCCTTCTTTATATTGGTGTGCAATATATTTATCGTTCGTTTGTTTGTTTATTTGAAATTCTACCCCATTTCTACAGGATAATAAATCAAGTGAAGTGTGCAAAAACCAAGCAAAGTGTATGAGCTCCATTTTGGTAGTAAAAGAAAATCGCCCTACTCAACCAAGTGTGTGTGTGTGTGTGTGTGTGTCTTTGCCGTCTGTAAATGTGTGTTTATTGTGCAAGTGTAAATCCCACTGGTTGAGTGGTACCATGTAGATTTTTTTGTTTCCCGGGTGCGAAATAAAATAAAATCAAAACATCATCATACCGCCGTGTCCCTTTTCTCTACCATCCGGCATTGGTGTGAGCGTGTGTGCGTGTGATCTCAGTGTGTATGTGTGAACGGGTTTTTTTTAAACCTTCCTATCCGGTGGATTGTGATTGTTGGGCCGAAAAAAGGTCCAGCGAAATAGCATGGCAGCAATTTTGGATGCGAATGGTTGGTGGTCGTGAGCGTGAGCGGATCGGTTTGTGCAGTGTGCTTCGCACGCACACCCACAACCCACCCCAAAAGTGAGCTATAAACGTCTACAAGCAACAGCGCGCATAGGATACAGCCCGAACCGACCGTGGGCCGTGGGGTCTGCAGCGTCACGTTTGTGTCCCCATTCACGAAACTCGCACATTCCGGAGGCGACGTTTGGAGCTACCCTTTTCGCTGGGAAAGTGGTACGGTGTTTGCGTTACGAAGGTTTTGTTCCGGTAGTGTGCCACAGTGTGCGTGTGTGTGTAGTATCTGCCCGTTGCTGCAGCGTGAAAAACAAAGCCCGAAGAAAAAAAGAGGATACTCAGCACTCACACGTGCTGACCCGGTTGACCCTCTTCTATTGGGTCGCAAACGTATGTGAACATTCGCTGGCGCAAGGCACAAAAACACCGTCGACAATTCAACGCAACAACGCACAGCACCCGCCAAACCCGCCCGTAGGCAGCAGCAGGTTCCCGTCCCGTCGACGACGCCTTCGGAATAAACAAAGTCATCAAAATTTAAGGTTTTTATTATTAACTTTTGTGCCTTTTTCCGCTTCCTTTAATTTTGGGGCCTTTTTTGGGGTGTTTCCCCTTCGAACCATCCCCTCTTCCACTCCATTGTCCACTTCGCGCAGGTTTGTGCGGACGGTTGCACCTGGGAACTTTCACTCGCTTTGGGATATCCCAAAATATGCCAAACAAAGAGAAGAAAAAAAAAGCGCTGTGACCTGCACACACACAGGTTGCTTGCTATTTTGTGCGTTTTATTGCGCGCCAAAAACACACCGGTGTACTGTACACTCTCCCTGGACTCCCTTCCCTTAAGGCTTTCCACCACTGTTCACCCGGTACGGTACCCTGGGAAAAGGGATTCGAGTCCGATCGGCAGTTTTCCGGTTACCGGAAGCCACAATCCAACTGGAACGATGTAAAGGCTGTGCTGGGGTAGTTGCTTGAAGCGAAATGGCTGCCCCGCCAGCACGGGCACACACCACCACATTTCGGTGGTGATTAATTTTTCATTAGATTCTGGTCAGATTCTGGGAAAGGGACAACTGAGGCACCAGAAAAGGGGAATGGGCGAATCAGTGTACTTCGTTTAGAAGGGCACACGAGCTCTAGATTCTTCGCCCCAGCCGCTGTCGAAAGACACACAAAAATTCTATTTTCCTTGGAACTTTTGGGCGGGGAGGTGAAAGTTGCTTGCTTCTTGCGTTTTTCCTCGGGGCGGTTTGGGGATTAATTTTAATATTTGATTACAGTTATTTTCGATTTCTCAAACTTGTTTTCTTTCACGCATTTGTCCGTGTACACGCGAACGCGTTAGTCTTTTCCCGAAGGAAATGATTTTCTGCCTCTATCTTCACGGGGCGTCCTTGTAGGAGCTACGGGTTCAAGAACATCCTTTTCAGGGGGAGGTTGGCTTTCGTTGTATTTAGAAAGGTTTGTTCTTAAATTAACCGTTTGCGTAGTGGCATCGTGCTGACAAATGACGGTACGATGATATGGAGATATTTATTAAACCTTTAATTAAGCGCAATTATTAGGATAATATGACGTACGAAACCAGACAGAAGGATGCTTTATTTATATCTTGACACGGCACTGTTTGATTGAGCTAATTTTCAGCTCAAAAATACCTATTAGTAAACGCAACCTTAATTAATGCCCTGTTGGCCACCGAAATAAAGCAACGCAGGAAGAAATGGAGTCACAAATCTTACGAAGCCGCTTACGCTTGGAGCTATTTCAACCAATTCCTTTTTGGAACTTGCTTTCCAGTGCTTTCCACCGCTGTAGTTGGCATGTTACATTTAGTTTAATTAAAACCGCGCGTCTTCCAGGAATCGCCGCCAATGCGAAAGCAAAGCCGGGGTACCCTGTGGTTGATTCGCATTGTTTCGTGGCAAAACTTTTGCGTCGAATTTATCTGCGTCCATTTGCGTGGATCATTGGCGAATCGCTGTACAATCTGCTCATTACAATTTCGCGCGTGCAGGCAAATAGATTTCTTCGAAAACCGGATTTAAAAGAAAGACGATTGCTGGTTGAGGTCTTTCTTTTTCCATTGGATTTGTTGGATGAATTCCCGTAGCTGTTGGGTATTAAATCAGCTCTGAGCGTTAAACCGTTGGGATTTGGAAAACAATTTATCGTTGCTACGTCAATTTGGGGCTGGTTTTAAGGTGGAAAGTAAGCAGAAATTTAGTGCAAATTAAGGGCTATTTCTTGAAAATGATAAAAAAGAAACAAGTTCAAATTAACTATAATGATGATAAAGATCACTTCTCAACGAAAACATTGATGAAATTAGTCTAATTTAAAGTAACAAAAATGTTTGCTTCTTCCCCAGCTGCGCCATTACAGCTTCAGGGTACAAGTCTTTTCGGCACCGATTTAAGGAAATAATTTTCGTAATTACATCATGGTTGGGACACTGGCCTATTTCTTGTTGTCCTTTCTCTGGTCCGAGCGCCAATCCACCTGCTGGTATGACACTGCTCCCTACCTATAACAATCCTAATCTGCCCATCCAGCCAAACAGAGAGGGGACCGTGCGAATCGCCGTGCACGAGGCGGGCTCAGATCACCATTATAATCATCCTCCTTCCAGGCTGCGGACGTTTCTACAACAGCAGAAATAGCCCACACACACACACACACACACACACACACACACACACACACACACACACACACAAAATGGCACAGCAAAAAACAACAGCAATGAAGTGGAAAGACAGAATGGGAATAATGAACCAGTTTTCAGCCTACAGACTGGTTAGAGGAAAGCTCCACCCATCAAGTAAAAAACCAACAAAAAAAAGAAGTAAAGGAACGCAAAAGAAAATCACCTTGGAAACAATGCTGTGTCCACCTACCCACCGGGGAAAATAGCACAATAATTGAGACGAGGGTAAAGTAAACCGCCCACACAGTGATAGGCAACATTGTGCGCCTGATGCTGCTGCGGTTTTGTCTTGCTGCTGTGGCTGCCGCTACCGGCCCCTCATTCCGGAGGGTGGCATTTTTCTGCTTATTCCCTTCCCGCTGCATCTTTGCACAAACCTTTTCCCCCCCCTTTGGCCGCTTTTGGCCCGGGGAAAACAGCTCATAAATGAGTCTGGGTGGAATAATTGGAAAACTGGGTCAATGGGAAAGATACTCGCAGGGAGAGGGAGAGAACGAGAGAGAGCGGGCGTAAGATCTTCGGTGCGTGGGGTTTGGAGGGTGTAGGAAGGCGCACTCCGCTTGCCTGGCCCGGCGAGGATGATGGATGATGGAGAGTAGGTTCCCTGATGCAGCCGGTTTTAAGTGATCCTTCTTGCGCATACAGAGTAACAATTGAAAGTTTTTACCATAACGGTTCGCGCTCTAAGTGCCGCTCTTCTTTATGCCGCTGTTTAAAGCGCCAGAAACTTGCAACAATGATTGAAATGGGATGAATGGAACAAAGCTCGAGTTCGGTTGAAATGTAGAGCTTAATTGTCAGTTTGAGTTGGACAGTGAGTGTTCGCTGGAAAGGTAAAACGGTAAAAGGTACGAAGGGTGTCACTTAGTGTGCTTGATGAATTCTTTTATCATTTTTTTGTTGTTGTTGATTGTAAGATGCGATAAGACAAACCTTTGAAAGAGGTTTGATCATATCATCATCAAAATGTTAGATGTTCTACATTTCCACTTTAATCTGCTGTTTTCATAACATTGTTTGGTGATGTTACGATTTAAAGTAGATCAAATTTAGTAAATTAACAATATGGTTGGCGGGTTTGACAAGCCCTAATCATGTCCTATCAACAGGCTTCAAAACTCCATCGATTTATTTCCCCAAAGAAAGATGGCCAACCACCTGGTCTGGTGGTTGTATACCTTTCCCGCTCTGTATTCACCAAAATAAACTCATTAAAGCTTTCTTTTATCGCGGCGTCATCGCACAGCCTACACAAAGCTATTCGCGACCAATCCCCATCTGAGAATAGACTTCGCCAACTCTTAAATTGACAGTAAAAATAAGATCAACCTCCTTGCCTCCACTTCCATTCCTCTGTGCGCGGCCCCTAGCTTTCTCTCGATAACTTTCTCCCGATTAAGTTATTACAAGTTAAGGTGAGACCGCCCAACAGCCGAAATGGTCTCCATTTTGCCCTGTTTCGCCATCTTTCACCATCCTGATTGACCCTATTCTTCGCCCACACACACACACACACACTCAACAGCAACGAAACAATACAAACACAACGCTCCCCCCCCCCACCGCCAGGGGCAGCAGAATCCCGCTCAGAAGTTATCGTGCACCGAAAATCTCGTTTACAGCCATAATGACACTTTGGCCCCGTTATTTATCGCACTCGCGTCGCCCATTTGTACTGCGGGGGCCGGCGTTCGGAAAGCGCGTAAGTTTTCCAACCAGCCTTGAGGACCAGGCCACAATTCGTTTGAGGGTTTCTGTGTCTGTGTGTGTGTGTGTGTTTCTGTATGTGTCCCACCATCCGCCATTAGCTTGGGCGGGGAAGTTTTGCCGTTATTATGGCTGGTTACCTTCCGCACAACAGCCGCCCGAAATGCTCTTGCAAACCGCGACTTCGGTAAGCCTCGACACTTTGGGGCTGGATCATTTCACTGAAATATTCAATTTCCGTCTGCTTTCGCTCGTAATAATTCACCGTTGTCGTCGTCGTCACCATCGTCGTTTGCTTAAGTTTTTTGGGGCGCGTTTGTTTTACTTTTATTTTGCCCCTTACGCCAACACGACGGTGATGATATGATTCGATGGGATTTGCTTCGCTTACCCCACGTGTATACCTTCGGGGGCAAAAGGAAAAAGCAGGCACCAACTTCCTGTCTTTTGAGGGAACATTTGTTTTGTTTTTCGCTTCCAGTTCGTCAAAAAAATTGGTTCCGTCACCAGGCAACGTCAAAGCCGGCAGGCCCTGCAAGCCCTTGTAAGACCGAGGGCCGAGCGACAAAATCTAAATTAACCTATTAAGTTGACCCCCAAGAAGTGGTTGGACACGATCTTCAAAAGTTGCGCTCTCTGTTAGGGCTGCGGGTGGATCGAAGGGGTGGACTGGGAGGAGAGACAAGGAGGACAACACGAAAAACACACATTCCTGATGGTAATTCCGCGATAAGCTTCCAATCATAACACGCCAACAATGAAGCCGCACTTTTCCCTTGTTTTTCTAAGCTGTGCTGGCGTCGGGACGGGCGGCGGGACAGCTTCAAAAGGCAAGCATATTAGGGTCGTCAGCCGAGCTATCAGCCCTACCCCGCTAGGTAAGCTGTACAGGCACCCGGCACCGGTGAAGCCGTTCGCAATTTTGGCGTCGGTCGCTGGGAGGCCCCCAGACCAGAGTTGCGGAGTTTTCGGCGGGCGTGACTGTTTACAGTCCGCGGAAGCGAGAAAAAACTTTTCCAATTAACTACACACACACACACACCTTCGGCATCATGATGGTGGGCTGGCTGGGTCGGGCATTCTGTTGGGGGTAAAGTCTCGCAGCAGGGTTCTTTCTCTGCAGGGCTTGGCCAAAACTAAAAATATTTTCCAAAAAGCTCCCCATCAATACCGGTCAACCTACGACCGGTGGGCCGGCCAGGAGCGGCGACATGTTATGAGCGATGAACTGGCAAAGTTCGTGTGGCTGGTTGAAGTAACGGTTCAGCATAGGTCACACACACACACACATACACGACACACGCTACCAAACACTCTTGAGCAGGGCGGACAGCGCGATGTAGCGTGAGCTGCGCCCAAGGTGCGTGAGTTGCCTTTTGACCCTTTTTGGGCGGCGGTACAGTACGTGCGGTGACTTTGACTTTTGGCGGAACGGGTAAGGGCGATGCTCTGCAGGCAAGGGACAGCGAGCGAACGAGAGTACCGGAACGGAAGTTGAAGCGTCTTTTTTGTTGTTGTTGGCTGGTTGTTGCTTGGATGTCAACTACAAGCGCTGAGTGAATAATTTACGACACTAGCTCATGACAGGGCGATTGGTCACGGGAAACGCACGAACTTGGTTGGCGCTCTGTGTGTATGTGTCTGTGTATCCTGGTTATGTTCGTTTTGTGATAGGCTGTAGGTGGAGAGGTTAGTCTGTAAGCGAAAGAATGCTTCGTTGCATGAATATTATAGCAAAGGGAACTTGTTAGTATGAACTACGATGATTCATGCAATGAAGAATAGAACTAAGGTAAACAATGGTTGCCTTGTACATTGCATGCATTTCTGTTGGTTTTGTTTAGTATTTTATTAAATCACATAGTTACACATAGTGTCTTAAACATCTCAAACGCCGTATGGTTGGAGAAGTTCCTTGGACGTCTTTTCTTTACTCATAGCATCGTTAACTTAAAAGCAAAATTGCCAAATTACATTTCAAAACACTCATTATTGCTTTCCATTTTTCTTATATGTTCGACAAAAACACTCATAATTATAGTCATTTTTGGTGAATATAGTCAAACTGCTTATATGGTAAGCATATGCCACATCAAAAATGAATAGTTATGAGCTTATCGACAGTTACGCCAAATAAATACATCCAAAGTCTGATCTTGCTTCAACTATTCAAAGGATTAAAACCCGACTAGGAGCTTGGTTTTGACAATTTCATCTTGAGTTTGAGTTTGAGTAGAGTTTGTAGTTTGAAAAAGATTTGGAGTAGGTTTTGAGGTTCCAACTGCAGGCTTGACTAGTTGACCCAGCTGGTAATACGGCCTTGAATAAAAAGTGTCCTCTGAGGTTGAAGTGTCAGTTTAGTTCATACTTTCCAGAGTAGTAGAGTATCTCTTAGAAACTGTAAATTACTGTCAAAGAACCGAGTACGTTACATCTTCTGGTGTGATCTGCTGGCAAAAAATAGAGATCTTTTTGTAGTAGATTTCATATACAAAGGGTATAAGCATTGAAATATCCTTTGTAGTTTGAATAAAAAGTTCAAACAATGAAACTTGTCAATGACAATGAGCAGCTTCGTACAATAATTACTGTCCATTGAAACATCAGAACCTGTAAACAATTGTCCTGATTGTCTGCACAGGTATGTTAGTTCACTTAGATTCAGAAATGCTAGAATTATTCGAATCTTCAAAGATATTGGGTTCTGATCAAACCTGCTATTTTGATTGCAACATGCTATTTTTATTAAATTAAATCTGTTGCAATCTATAAAACCTCTCAAGATGATGAATCAAATTTACTTATTTCTTCACCATCGCTAGACAATGTAGATATGATAACAATATTGAAGATACGGCTGAACAGAAAATAATTACATTTTCTTGGACATACTCAACCATCACCATGATCAATCTAGCGTGCAATCTTATTGACAGTATGTCTTGATATCTAGAGAAAAGTCCAGCAACTGTAACGATATGCTGGTTCCACCTCAGTTGTACGATCTGATTTAACCATCAGTATAATTATGTCACTGCAGTCTACAGCCACAAACCAATCTCTGGCTTGTTTGATGGACTGCTCTCAAGACCCTGGCGGCAAGACCTGGTAAAAGTAGTTTGTGCAACTCAAATAGCTTTCCCTGTCGTACCACACAGAGGCACCACGGCGGGGAAGGGTGCAAAGAAGAGCAATCAATGTAATGAATCCAATTGAAATCTTTAATTACCTTCCTTGCCCAGCAAATCAGACCGGCTCCGACAAACTACAACCTACCACCGCCCAGCGAGCGAACGAGCGAACGGGAAGAATGATGGACAAGCACATCGAGTGCGATAGGAGAATTAGATTAATTGCTTCCATTAAGTCAAAGCACTCGCATTTGACGTGGAACACGATTGTCCGGAGATGGTAGCTCACGCTGGCTTTGCCGTGCTTTGTCCGTTCGCTGTCCGCTCGCTGTCCGCTGCTGCAATCAGTTTGTCACGTGCATTTGCATTCGCCGTCCGTCACAGTTAGGGCGGACCGGGCGGTTCGAATCCAATATCTATCACTGTCGCGCAGGATTTATGGTGCCCCTGTTTGAAGGAGGCGGAGGATGGAGCGATCAAAGCTTTTCGGCACGCAATTGTAGCTTCGGAGGTGGAGGTAGGGGTTAAGCCTTTTTTTTTGTCGCTTCTACCTTCACCCATTCGGATGTTTGTGTGCAGTTTTTTTCCCATAAGCTTCCCTGTGTTAGCTCGTCAAACGGTAAATTATTAACATCTCTCCCGTGGCGTTACCCGTGACGTACCCGTGGCCCCTAATGGTGGTAAGCTCCTGTGGCGACACAGTAAGTACCACCCGTCAAACGCTGAGAGTTTCCAGAAACATATCACTCTATTATCATGCGGGGGCCGGCCTGGCCGACCAGGTTTGTCCGGCATCGTCCTTCCGGTTATAGGCGCCCTTTTTACTCGCTTTAGTTCTGGAATGGATTTTTATTGTTGTTGCTGTTGTTCTTGCTTTTGTTTGCAAACTACCGGGCGGGCAGGATGCGAGGCGGTGGTAACGGCAGGTCCGACCCAAGGGTCATAAATTTCTCACCTGCCAACTGGGGGCTGTCATAAAAATAGAAAATCTATCGAAGCTATTATTCTTGCGCTTATTTATTTTCCCGTTAGAGCCTAAGCCTGCACGAGCCGAAGCTGCTCGGCGAGGAAAATGTTGGCACGGAATTTTCAACCCTCGGGGGAGGCAAAATAGCATGCACACATTCCAGCCGATGCGACACACGGTATGTCGGGATATGCGTTGAGCAGGCAGGGTTTAGAGCGTATGAGTCGCGAGCTAGGATAAAAATGTATTTGTATCAAAATCTGGTTTCTGGTGAGTGGGTAGTGGTTTAGGAGAAATATGTTGTTTCCCTTGGGATGGGAACGGGATTGTTATCGCAGAAATAACGGGTTCAGATACACTTTTAACACGCCTATTTGGTTGATGTTTGGATTGAAGTTGAACAGGGTGAATGCAGAATCTATTAAGACAATTAGGGTGAAATTGTTGAATTACTTATTAATAACAATTAAAGTATGAGATATTCACAAAAATTGTAATTCAATTTTATGATAAACGTGCAAAATGTGTATTGAGATAATTGACGTAATAATTAACTCTGGATCCAATTTACGCTATTGGTGGGATTAAAACTAATTCTTATTTCTTTCTTGTTAGAATTTTATAAAATATAAGTCATATATTGAAATAATGGGATTTGATACTGGTAAAGGATTTTTTTTTTACTTTAATAGGAACACATTTTTCACATCTTCTTTTCCTGGCTATTCACCAAAGAAAAATCTTTAAAGGATTTCCGTAAGAATCGTTCTTTGTCGCATCTCACTGTCGTATCTTTAATGGGTTGCAGCGAAACGATCCATTACAAACTGTGAAACCTTTTTTTTTTCTTTAAGTCATCCTACCTTCGCATTGTGGTTGACAACGCAATGTTTGTAGCAACCATCCTTACAATGCGCTCCTTTATCATAAGGCGACATCATTTATCGTACCACGGTATGTACCCGAACCACCACCAGCAGCACCCGCTAGCATTTCCACTGTCCCTGCCGAACCAAACCGACGGAGGAAATGGCAAACGGAAACCGAAAGCATAAGCGACCATAAGGATGACAAAAAATAATAAAAAAAAACCTGCTTACAGAAGAAAGTGGCCACACCGGCTCTTGAGCATTTGCGCCATCGCTAGAGCAAGTATGTACAGAGGACAGCAGTGGATGTGGCGATTCCGCACAGGGGAAATCCTAAATATGTCTCTATACGTGAAGCGTGTGCTCCATTAGAGGGTTCCGTGACACCGTGCGAGGCGAAGCCATTCGAGTGGAAGAATTTTATGGCGACTGGGCGTTGGCAATGAAAAACAATATGAGCAATATAAATCTAGAAAAAAGGTAGCACAAAGTAGAAGACGTATCATGATCATCCGGAAGCACCAGTTCAAGGAATGCAGTGTGCCGTGGCGCGTATCGTCTGAATGCTGCTGCTGCTGCTGCTGCTTTATTTCATTCCGTTCTTCCAACGAAGCGTTCCTCCAGCGTTGAGACAAAAAAAAAACATACACTCACACACGAAGCCCTGCTATCGATTGCGAACAATCGCTCAATAAGGCTCATGCAGCTGTGAAATCGCTGGCGTGTATAAGAATTATTGAAGATGTCGCTGCCACGAAACGCTCATCGCTAACCCTAACCGGCGAAGTGATGAAGGACCGTGTTAGGAGAATGTGTTATGAAAAGAAGAAAGAAAAAAATCTCCACCATTTCCCTTCGGGTCATTCGCCCGACCCCCAGCCGACATTGACGGGTCCTTCCCTTCAAACCGAATCCTTCACATTCATGCACGAACGGAAATAAATTGTTTTCGGGTTGTTGTCGTGTCTTGTTTTTTTTTCTTCTGCTTCGTTTGGAGCCTGCTAACCACAACTCCTCGCCCATTTCCTACCGGGTTTGAAATTCCAGCTTCGAGGGGGGTGGGAGGAGGGGTTGAACATTTTCTTTCGCTCCCACACACACACTCGCCATGTGTGGGAAAAAGGGGAAACCTTACGAACATCGGGCCCCGTACGGTGCTAATGCTTTAAGAAAACTTCTCTCCACTTCGCCCCACCCAAACTGCTAGCACCTCTGCCCAGCGGGTCAGTCGCCTCGTGTGGTTGGTTTTCTTAGTTGGCTGGTAAGAGGGTGAGAAAAACATTTTGTCGGATTTTGTTGTCGTACCGCCCTTCCGAGTGTTGTCCGTTGCAAAACCATTGCGTCTCCCGGCGGCGAGCCACACCTTGCGCTGCCCGTCGGCCTCTGGTGGAGTGGAGCCTAGCGTGGGTACCAAATCGGCTTTCCCGGAAGTTGGCGTATCGCCTTGGCTTCAGTTTCTTGGTAACCTTTTTTCAACCCTCCCCCTCGGGGTTGGCGAGGTGAAGGAAACCGTCCCAGTGGCCCGGGTGGCTGTGCGAGGGATGCGGTTTATTTTACAACTCACTCCCCAAAAGCACAATACCTCGGCTCGGTCGTGACGTGTGTGTGTGTGTGTGTGTTTGCTCTCCGTACCGCACGTGAAGATATGCGGTATGCTGCCAAACGCACGCACATATCGACACACACACCAACCAGTCACACATCGGGTCGGGCCGATGTTAATGTGTTGTTATTGAAATTTGCTGAATTTATTACAAACTGTCCTTCTCACGCAGGCACGCAGGCACGCAGCTGTTTGTCGGGTGGGTACCGGGTTGACACATATGTTGAAAGACAACTTGAAATGGGTTGCCCATGTGCTTGCCTGTAGTGCTTGTGCGGTGCTATACGGTAACCCTTTACCCGTACCTGCTGCTGCTACTACTACCGAGGAAAATGCGTGCGTTTTTGCGGTGCGATTGATGAGATACATGTTTTTCAATCAATGTGCTAAAACCCCACACGGCTGTATCGTTCGGGGGTGGGCGAACGTGTTTGCCGTATGGCTAAACTTACCCAGCGAAAGCTATTTCCTTCCCTCACCCCTACGACCGTCCCTTCTCGACCCATAATGGCCGTTTGTGACGCAATGGAATACAAATGATCGGTAGTTAACGCTCCACTCTGCACCGGCTCTGCCCGTGTTGCCAGGGAGGTGTGCCTCCGCATAGCATAATCGAGAGAGCGTGAGGAGAGGAGTAGAGTCCCTACAGGACTCCCTTTTCATACACCCATTAAAGGATCGACTGTCACACGTGAGAAGGGTTTGCCGCAAAAATCGTTCAACGACGAGGACGACGGTTTGACTCCATCGACCTTTCCCGGCCGGGCGGCGGTGAAGACGGATCGATTGATTTGTCGGCAAAGTCCGGGGGGTGGTGTGGTGGTTCTCACTTTGCTTACCGTCGATTGTAGCAATCCGTCACAGTGATTACGGACCTCCCCATGTAGGAGTGTAAACACTGAAAGGGGATTGAGCAATCTAGGTAAATGGTTCAATTTTTTCACCCCAGTTTTCCGGTCTAGCCGGCTCGACAGATCATGTGTTGATGTTGATTATGTGGAATACTTCCGTTTGTTGGATTAGATTGTCGAAGAGATTACGATGCCTTCTTTGGGGGTGGATTACTGTAGCAAATAGCTTAGGAGACAAGCGTGACATACGTTCCTGTTATATTGCGAGGCAACAGAACGAGTAATGTGGTAACAAGTAATGAGTAAATATGCAGGAGTTTAATCATGTTTTTGTTGTCAAATTGAGCTTCAATATTAGACATTATTTATTGGTTCAATTGTAACACTTTAATAGCAGGTCGTTGGCAACATTTTTGGGTGGCTTCCCACAGTTTATTGTTTGTTCGTTCGTTGCCACGATTGATCCAATGTCAGTAAGTTGTGAGAACGATCCAAAAATATATGAGAAACGATGGATGAGACGAACCCATAAACTTACGTGTATCAAACAATAAATCGTGGGAAACCCTGTATGATAAGTGAGAAAAGTTAACCACAGCGAAATATGTATTTAGAGATTTGAATATGCACCTGAAATGTGCAATATGATAAACATGAGAAAGTGACAAGAATTTCCGATATTTAGACGTATCGATCAGCTAGGATTAAGATTTAAAATTTTATTGTGTTGCAGCAAATAATATCAATTATTATTACATATTGAAAAACTGACAGAAAAAGTCCTTATAATATTGTTGCACACTGCAACAGGACTCTTTCTTTCGCCAGTTGGTAAATATTTTTTTAAGTTAAAACAAGCGTTTTAAAGCTGTCTTATGATTTATTTTTTCGTTAGAGACGCTAAAAAATCCGTCACTTGTCGTGGGCTTTGACGAAAGAGTGACCTTGCATCTTTCGCTTAGCCTAGATCGGGATCCTTCGGGAATGCTCAACCCGATCAGTGATAGACGTTGACCACACTAAACACTGTCTGTGTCGCCCTCTTTCGGGAATCACAAGCAATAACACTGTGCCAGCGAATCGACCGTTAATAATAATTAGCAAATATGGTAAGAGGACTTGAATTGGTTGACATTTAGCAACGAAACAAGGGCGTGAAAACGTACAGTTGATTGAAATCAATTTTTTTTAAATAATTAACTGATTAAGTCTTTCGAATGATTTTTTTGACCGTAAAGCATTTTAAAGTTCATGAGTAAAATGAATTTTCTCTTAGTCATATATTTTATTTTATCCTGTCACAATCCAGTTTCACATCTCTTTTCCCGCATATTTGATAAATTGCAATTGACTCAACTAGCTTCCTGCCTTCAAAATCGCACCACCATGAGCCACACTTCCATGACAGCTTGCCCATCTAAAAAAAAGAAGAAGGAAACAGTTTACCAAACGCAACAGCCTTCGCCATGATAAAACCGTTTATGCTCATTTGCAGCGGCGCTAGCAACCACCGCCTCGGTGCGTGTCTGTTTGCCAGCTGGCATGAAAATTGTCCACCCGTCACACATATTGGAAAACAAATATTGTGCTGCAGGCGACACTTGGTCACCGGGTTTTCGTAGTCCAATTTGCACCGCTCGGAATACAAACATAAATAAAACACAAAAAAAATTTCCACACACACACACACACACACACACACACACACACACACACACACACACACACTCGCATGCATAAATACATACGTGCGCATACACACACAACTAGGCGCATACAGTTCTTCCGATCGGCACAATTTGGGCAAATCGATTTTTCGTTTAGTGTGCATGTTTTTGTTTACCTTCCACCGGAACCACAAAGCCACGAGCCTATCGTTCCTCTCCCCCTTTTTATTTCCCCGGAAATGTCGATCCTGCTCTGTGCTGTCATCCTGTCCATCCCGTTTGTACTTTAGCTAGGTGTGACGCGGCGGGCAAAGTGGGTTTAATACGCAGAGGTTAAGGCAAAGGCGAAAAGCGTAAGGAAGCGCCATTTCGAGCACGGCACTGGCTCGATCGAATCTGCTCGGGGGTTTTGTTTTTGCTGCTGCTAGAGGCCCGATTTGACGGGCGGCTCGTGACGTCTGTCAGCTGCCGTCGTCGGTTTCATTGTCGATGCCGTGAAAATGGTGTTTTTTTCCTTTGTTTGTAAGGCACTGCGGGCAGCGTGTTGTGCGCTGCTATGCGCGGCACTAAGGCCAGGCTTGTTTTTGTTGTGCCACCGTTGTTGTCAGTTTTCATTATGAAAATCCCAAAGTTTTTGCCCCGCGGCGGTAGTGGATTGATTTATTAGTGAGCGACTGAGCTGGCTCGATTGGTATGGTGAGTCTCCACCTGGGCAAACTATGATTTGGAGGTGAATAATGGATAAAGCGCTAATATATTCTTCATAGCAAAAATAGAATCCGTCATTTAATGGTGAGGCAAATTAGAGGAAATTCAATCAATAATTTATTTTGATGTTTTCGCTTTTCTTATTTTACGTAGAGTATTTTATATATTTTTTTATTGTGAAAGATCTGTAAATTTATATTTTATTTTCAAAGTTACTTGGTTAGGTAGAGTTTTTCCCAAACCATAATACAGGTAGGCTTCCTTATTGTCCCAGAAAGAACCCCTCATTTATAGTAGTTTGAAAAGATCTCTGCCGTAGACACAAAACCACAACATACAGGGGTCATCTGCGTGCAAATCTGCTTGTTTGCTTGAGCCCGCACCTAGTTTGCCTGATGCCAAATTCATTTGGAACAAAGCAAGCTTAACTCAACATAACCCTCCCCATGGGAAATCGCTCCATAATCCTCGTCACTGCTCCCCAAACCCCCATCCCTTATTGCCATTCAATAGACTTCGCTGGCGCAAAGCATCTCGCCTGGACGAGATGAGCTGCACCAGGGCGGTGTGCTGTGTGGTAAGCTGTGGAAAAATCGTTTGTGTTTAGTCAGACGAAGCGCAAACAAACGTTCCCATCCGCTAGCCGGGCAAGGTGCGTCCAGCTTTTGCCAAAGAATACAGCTTTCGCGGTACGGTAAAAGTTGAACCGTTGCCGAACGGTCCAGTGACAGCGATAAGTGTTTGTGTTCGGTTGCGAGACCTTCGGCGCTGGCTGGCGAGATGAAACGTTGAGCGCACGGCGGTTGTACCTACCACGGCGTATTGTGCTTAGTTTTCACCAAAGCAACCAAACACACACACACACACACAATCGAGTTTCTGCGAGTTTGGTTTGGGCCGTGTCTTTGCTGCGGGAAGAAGAAAAGGGGTGCCCGAGCTTTCCGAGGAACGGGGATAGATTTTACGCTCGATCGAGCGAAACGGAAATAATAAATTGTGAAGTCGGATTTTCGGCGTGAACGCGTCCATACTTTGACGAAGATTGCCGCGCCAGCATCACGAGTGTGCTGGCAAGCCGAGCGGCGGAAAGCTTTTCAACGCAAAGCGAAGTTCGTGAAAATTGTTAGCCAAATTTATCTGCGGCGGCCAGGAAACGCATGCGAGATGTGGCGACGTCGGTGCTTTGGCTGCTGCTGCTGCGTTCTGAGTGCACGATCGGTGAAAATTTGAAAAGTTTGCACAGTTTTTGCCATCCGGTTGCGGTTTCGGATGCTACGAAGATGCTACGGATGAGCTGCCGAATGGTAGACCCGTTGGATGGGTTCTGGCTTTCGAGCAGCGGGACAAACGTGTAGCAGCAAATTGGCCCTGTCAAGGTCTTTGTCTATAGACTTTGCAAGTGCCGATAGACTATCGTAATCGTATCCGTGCCCGACGATAGCAGTTCGCTACTGTACCTTCAAACGCTCAATTTCTGCCTTCAGAATAAATATATTCTACGAGTGGTTTATTTCTAAGCTCAAATAATAATTTCCAAAGTTCCTGACGTGTCAAAACCCGGTACACATTTACCAACATTATAACCGAATCCATCGGCAACGAGCTCTAAAACACCTATCAGCAGCAGTTTTAAACAAGCACTCCCAAGCACCCACCATTTTCCCATCGTACCCGTTGTTGCTGGGAAATGGTTTTTAATGATTGGCTTACGCAAAGCTATGCGGTGCCGCAGTGCAGTGTGAGCCGCGCTCCAACAGTTTCCGTCCTCGCACTCGCGTTTGCTAGCTTTGGTCCCATTCGTCCACCAGAATGCCGCATGGGACACGGCTAAAGCTCAGCAGTGTGCAGCCTTATCAGCGCTACTGTAACCATTGTGAGCGAAAGTTTTCCGCTTAATGTCACTCACCGGAATACACGGTTGCACGGGGGGGGGGGGGGGAGCTACTTTCTTACGGAAACTGCTCATGGTCATCAGCATTATTATCGCTATCATCGCAGTCATCATCGGCGTCATCAGTGCTGTCGTCACCATGCCGCCCCCGCCCATGCCGTGCAGTGAAGTGTTGCGGTTGGCGAACTTTAAAGCGCGCGTGATCGTTATTTTAAACATCACACCGTATCGGTCACCGGGCAATGGGGCGTAGTTTACGTAAAGGTGAACATGGCACATGGTGGGTGGGTTTAGGTGGTGCTATAATGGCTGTAAACTGTGGTGCCATTTGGACAAAATCGTGCTGATTTGCAAAACCGTTTGGTTATTTTGGAAATAAGCATTTGGTGCTTTAAATAATTTTATCGCTCAATTTATATGTTTTCCACCAAATTCGGTTTGCTTTATTGCATATTTTTATGTGTTTTTTTTAAGATTCGATAAATTCACTTTGCTTAAGAACGTAAGGAATTATATTCTACGACCATACCAGCTGAGGTCATCCTTTAGTTTGGGTCTTTCTTTTCCATGGTTCATTTGTTCTCTTTTCTATTCTTTGTATGTTGAAGTTTAAGTTCTCATATACAAATTGAATAGGGTAAGTGTACCAATAGTGGTGCAATTTGTAGTGATATAGATGTGTTTTAATGGATTTACATTGTCAGGAAGGACAATTTCTGAATATTTTAACACAAAGCAATTGAAATATGTTTTATCTTCGCAATTACAATCATTTTCATCAAGAAACACATCAAATTTACGAAAAAATACATATTTTTGTGACTGCTTCGTTGTACCTATAATGGTGGTATGGTTCCTATAGTCGTCGTATTGTGTTCCTATAGTGGTGGTAAACAAAGATACCTCCAAAACAGTGTATAATATTAATGAAACTTAGTTTTGAAGCTGTTTTTGTATGAATAGCAAGGATTGCTGCCATGATAATGATATCTTGCGTAAATTTATCGTAAAAAATACATACATTTGGTTGATGAAACTATTGACTAAAGTACTGTAGAACACCTGTCGTCAACCCACACCCGGAACAGAAAGTTTGTTTTGAGTTCGATTTTTCATACTGCGAAATAAGCGAATTTAGGCCTTTTATGGTAAATTACCTACATAAAACTCATTTCTGTTGCTTAGTTTAGTGAAAACAGTACGACATGTCAAAAATATCCTATAAAAAATTAATTTATTTGTAAAAGGCTAAAGAACATTTCACATTGAAGTAAATAACTTAATTACTTTTAATTAACCAAATTACGAGTAATGCAGACAAAATCTCCAAAGTATCGTTGTACTTCCTGCTTCTGTCCAAGGCTAGAGTGAAAGGACAACGAATGAATTTAGATCTCTCTCTGCCTCTCTCTCTCTCTCTCTCTCTCTCTCTTTCTATCTCTCTCTCCCTCTCTCTTTCGCTCTCTCTCTCTCTCTCCATTATGTCTATCTCTTTCTTTCTTGCTTCAAAACAGCAGTAAGGCCATGTACCACAAGAGATAGTACAAACTCTAACGATGGAAACTAAACCATAGGACCATACGGCAAGGACCTCATTTTAGTGCAATACCACCACTATTGGTACTACCACCACTATAGGTACATTTACCTTATAGTCTGTAAGTATTAGAAAATTTAGAATTTTGTAGTCTATAAATTGATATCAATTGTGTTTTAATCGTGGATTTTTACATCATCTTGACTTTGTTTTAGTTTCCATCGTTAGAGCTTGTACTATCTCTTGTGGTACATGGTCTTACTGCTGTTTTGAAGCAAGAAAGAAAGAGAGAGACATAATGGAGAGAGAGAGAGCGAAAGAGAGAGGGAGAGAGAGATAGAAAGAGAGAGAGAGAGAGAGAGAGAGAGAGAGGCAGAGAGAGATCTAAATTCATTCGTTGTCCTTTCACTCTAGCCTTGGACAGAAGCAGGAAGTACAACGATACTTTGGAGATTTTGTCTGCATTACTCGTAATTTGGTTAAGTTACATTCAGCTACTGCATTTTGTATTGCTGATAGGTATTTTAGTTCAGTTCAAACGCGAATTTCATAGAATTGTTGATGGAGTTGCTGGCTATTGTCATAATTTGCCGAATTGCTGCCATAGAAACGTTCCGGCTTGCGGAAGGATTTCTTGAGAATTTAATTCTGGTTTGCAATAGTATTCATTTACCTTTCTGTTTCAGCTGCTTTATGCTGTCACTCGAAAACTTCTGGTTGTTATTTAACGTTTAATATCATTTCGATACGTCCCGTTTGATGTCCCGTTTGTAGAAACCTGTGCGAGCGGTTGATATAATTCCATGTCGCTTCCTAATGCAGTGCAGTTTTCTACTTCATTCACCGAGTTGAAACTCGCTGCATGAATCATTCTACAGTTCACCCTCTGCCGGCAACAGATAAAATTGCTCAAGAAATACTCAGTCTCCCCGGGAGACGTGCAACTTCACCGCTCATATTTGCCGAAAGTATTAAATAGTCTTTTTGATGTGCCAACTCTCCCATCACATTCCCGTGCTTCCCATCATTCGACATTCGGCTCCCGGCCGGCGATGACTATCTTCTTACATTTCGTTTTGCTGCAAAACAATGCCGCACGGTGGCAACCTTATTGCTTTCGACACAGTTTCCCGCCAGGCCCCCTTCCCCTGTGTGTATGTGTGGATGTTTCTTGTAGCAAAAGGGATCCTTTTAGTCTTAACGAAATTGACGACAACCGGGGGGGTATCCTACGCTACTGGCTCCATGCTCCGACCGGATGACATCAGCGGCTCAGCCTCAGACTCGTTTTGTGGGCTGGTGAGATTCGAATTTTCTCCACGGAACTCTCGTGCAAAACATCAAAGGCGTGCCGACCTTCGCCCAACCGGAAAGCATCGATGAAACCAACAATAGTTTCGCAACGCTACTACAGCCCACCCCACCCTACCCTGCGCGTGTTCGGCGTGCTGGCAGTAGTGTTTTGTGGTGGCTTCAAAGCCAACATTCATCCTGCACACCGGTTTTGATGGTGCGCTGCTCTGGTGCGATCGTTTTCGCTGGAAAATGAGTTTCGCTCAGGCAAGTGGTAATAGTTGTGGTGATGGTGGTGATGGTGTTGGTGGAAGCTCCGGCATCAAGCTTTCGGAATGCGGCACCAGCGGAAAGTCCTTGCGGTGGCGGAAACCGTTTGCTGTGGGATATATTTGAAGTCGGAAAATCGATCGAGCTGGATTGCAGTACGCCTATAGGCAAACATAGGCACCACCCCGCACAATATAGAAGCCGTGTTTATATGCATCGGTTCCAAGGTTGTGGTGATGTTGCCATCGCAACCCGCCCCGCCCCGACGCGATGCGCACTATGCGCAAGAATGCTTTTCACCGCAGGAATTGGGTGCTTCACCAACCGCAGCGAAAGAGCGGCGCAAAATAAGCACGCGGTGGATTATAATTTTGATTAAGCTTCATTGAGTCGTAATAATAAAATGCAGATCCGATGCCGGAAGAAAATTGCTGCTGCTGCTGATGCTGCTGCCTGCCCGCTGCTTTCACACTGCTGCTTTCTAGCGCGCAGCGCATGAAATCCTTGGAATACATTACGTTTTACGATTGTGAACGAGAGAGAGAGAGAGTGTGTGTGTCGCCTTCCGGTAATGTTCAGCGTAATTACAAGCTGATAATCCGAAAAAGAGAGCACACGATCGAATGGTTGACGAGCGTTGCCAGCGCAGCATTTAATAATATACACATTTCTTACGTCATGTTCATGATGTAAGATCTAACGCAATATCCTCCCAGTAGAACGGTTTGAAAAATAATATGGTGGCCGATGGATTGATTGCTTTTATTGCATACTCTGCTTATCGCTTATCTAGCTATTGTTGCTATCATTCAATTAACTGCGTGACACAGAAAGCTCCCCGCGCGTGTGATCGATCGCCTGCAAGCGACAATTAGTCGGTGGCGTTTGGTCCTTTTTTTCTGGTGGCAAGAAACAATGTCACTTTTGTTGGTGTTTTGATTGATGATCGGGAAATTGTCTGACGGTAGAACAATTGGGTCGTCTTTTGGTGAGTGCATTTGTTGAGGTGTGGATGTGGTTGGGCTACATCTGCAGCTTAATTAAGCTTTATGTCGTCTCCGGATGTTGTAGGTAACTTTCGCTTGAATTGTTAACGATATTTTCATAACAATGCAGTCCTATTTTACTGTAAAATTGTAAGACATTAATAAGCTTGTATTGTTACTTGAGCCTTCCATTTGGAATGATTCTTATTCCAAGTAGTTCGTTCATGACGTTCAAGTCCTGCTAGATTTCTTGCCACGAAATACTGGACGACAAGATATTCCTTATTTTTGGCATTATTATTTCAGCATTGTGCATTGCTCTGAGTGCGATTGCCTGCTAATAATACTTAACAAATATTTTGGCATATAATAAACTCTTGTTTCCATGACCATAGTTTTCCAATACGCTAGACAAAAGTTGAATTCTGAATAATGACACTCCAATGGCAAACAGAACGTTAAAGACTTTCTTATTAGATCTGAAACATTCTTGAATGTTGTTTCAGAGTATTTTTTAAAGAATTATACCAACGTTTCAATCATGTTTGATTCACCATGACACGAGCATCTGTAGGCTTATTGTGAAAATTTTCCCGAGAAAACTATATGTCGTGCAAATGCTTTCGTATAACACTTATTTCCCTCCATCACCTGCCACGCATGTTCATTGCATTGTACTCTTTGGAGCCTGTTTTTTTGTTTGCTCGCTTTCCCGTCCACTTCACATTTCAGCTTCAAACAATATTGTGCCCCCCTCATAAAAGCATGTCTTCAAACAAGCACACACTCCAATCGGAAATCTCGGTATGTCAACAACGGTGCGAACGGTCGGTATCACGATAAAGCCTTTCATTGCTTGTTCGTTTGACTTTTTCTCACCAACCCACCGGCAGCAAAATCGTTCTGGCACCGTTCTGTGCCGGTACCGTTGTGGCACAGAAGAACCACTCGGTAAGGGGAAATAATTCAACCTGAAAATAGCTCCATCGATGACTCTCCTCCTGACTTCTCCTTTTGTGGCTCCCGGGGGTGGGTTGGGTCCAAACTCAAGCTCAGCCACCGATTGCCTGGCAATAGCTGGCCGTGCCGATAGCCTTGTGCAACCACCCAAGAGTGCCAAGACGGAAGACGATCTATTGACGTTGGTGGTCAGTATTGGGTTCCGTGCTCTCCGTGTCAGAAGATGCAAGAACTGTGCAAAGCATCCGCCTCACAGCTCTCTCGAAACCTTCGTCCATTTGGGTCTTTGCAGACCGCAGGGAGACGTAGTGCTTTGGCAAACCGGTATGGAAACAGCAAAGGATGCTACTTATTTGCCTTGGACCACCTCGGGGCAGCAACGGGGACCGCAATCTGTAATCATTCCACCTCTTGCCCAGGAAACCCAAGCCCCAGTAGGTTCCTCCTCGGTTCCAGTTTCTTGACCACTGCGCAACGCTTGCACTATAATTGTGTTATGCGACAGATTACGCTCCATTGTGTTGTGCGGTTGAGTGCTGGCGGCCAGGAATCGATACTAACCGAATGATTTCTCTTTTCTATTTACAGGTACGACGCCCGTCATCCCCTCACCCCTCCAGCACTTGCTCCCCGGAGGACAGCATCGAGTATTGCAATTTAATTAGACCACTTGATCGGCGCTGGCATGCCGTTTGCGACGGACGTGACAAACCGGCACCCAATGTCAATGGCGTTCGTCGTGCATCGCCGTGGTCTCGGGAGGGTGCGGTCCCATTGAATCTACACGCGTTGAGGTACACGCGGAACCAGCTTGGCGGTTCTTCACGCGGCAGCAACGTAAGCCCATAATGAATTTAATTTCCAACACTCCAACAATTGAAGCTTGAGGTGCCGGGACCATCTTGAACTGCTCCCTCACTCGACAGGGTTTATCTTTCCTCTTTTGTGCGTAAAATTTAAAACAAAAATACATCCTTAAGGGTGCTCCATCGTGGCACAAAAAAAAAGGATTTGTACGCTCTGCACAGATCCGCGGCGACCGAGAGTGGAGAAATAGCTCCCGGGACGTTTCGGAGCTCAATCGACGTAATTAATTAAAAACCTTCGGCACGGCTTTTCTTCGGCCCGCAGTGGTAGCAAGTTCCGGGCAGGGAAAACCGGACACTACTGTTGACACGTAAAGGCACCGGGCTCGGTCGGTGCCGTGGTGCCGCATATAGAGCGAAGCCAGCAGCGCCGTAGGATTAAGCAGGCGAAGTAAGCACTTGCGACGGAAAAAGCACTCCCGGCGTGCACAAAATGAAGAACCGGCATGATGGGATTACTCCGTCTCCGTCCAGTTCCAGCTATCCGCGGTGGATGATGATGTTGCAATACACAGTCGTGCGCTCTCGCTCTCGTGTCCGTATCACTCGGGGCTCGGTGCTGAGAGCGCTCTACCGAGGCCGCAGAGCTTTAAGACTGTGCGGCATGGCCGGCGGGCATGGAAATTGATTTCGGTCCATTCCGATGCTTTCGCCGCTCGAGCCCGACAAAAGCATCCGCCGGGCGATAGTGATGATAAAAGGATTAACGTGCCCTTGCTGGCGTTGGCTTACAGTGTGCAAGGCACTAGTTTTGTTTTAAAAGGACTGCAGTAGCTCCGTCTTGAGAGGTTGATGATAAAAAGTATCCCCCTGGCGGTGGGAAAGGTATTTGAGTGCAATGAGTTTCTTATCTGCATTGTGAGCTCTTTGGTTATTTTATGTCGTGACAATGAGCTGGTATTATTAGACCTTTCCTTTTTTGCATGGACTACGTGGCATCTTGTTTCAACATTAAAATGCGATCAGCAGTACTTATTTAATTTAACAAATTGCACAAAAAATACACGCTTGCACTTAATATCTGGGCTAGTAGCAGTATTAAAATAGCAGATGTAACTTTTTAAACGTTTGTAACGCAAAAATGAAGCAATTTTTTTGTTTCACTTTTTTTTTGAAAAGGTCTGTTTGGACTTCCTAAAATACGTATTATTGTTTGTCCTGACCTACGTCATGACCGAGTTTTTTTCTTATGAATAGTCTAGATTATCATGATATGCAGCAATAAATTGTACGATATAGATCCTTTTTGTTATCTACAACAGAAGGCTGAAATTTCAGTCTGGCAGTAGCAAAAGCGTGTGACTATTTATGTTACATTCCTATTGTAGCTTTACATATATCGAGAGGGCTTATGAGGTCCGTCGATCATTTAATAAATATACAAATTTACAAATATACAAATATACAATATTCAACATCCGGGTTGTATCCAGTTGACAGACATCCAGTTTGATTTTATAATTTGGGGAGGACAAAAGATGTATTTTAAAATCGTTTTGTTTTTTTGTTTTTTTTCTGCTTGATATGGATTTCAAAGTTGATTGCTAGTACATTCAATTGTATCGAATCAAACAGTTTTTAAACTTTCTTGACAATATATTTTTTGAGCAAAACAAATCAATTTTTAATTTGTTAATATGATGGAGACAGCGTTTGTTATCATTTTCACTTGCTGGAATAATCTGGGCTGAAAATCAGATCACCGTTTTGCGTGTGATTTTGTCTGGAATGTTGATTGCAGTCGCCAACTGTCAAACTCCATATAAAGAAACTGGCTAGTATTATAAAACCTTCCATAATCGCAAAAGTGGGAAAGAAATATTTAAAATGATTATAAATGTGCAAAAACTACTTCAAAAACAGCTCTTGAACTTAAACTTGTTTACTCTTGCTCGTTAAAATTAAGTAAAGTTGTTTCATGTCAGCACTTCTGCAGAAAATCGATGCTTTCTTTGTTTTTTTCAAAGTCTGTGATTGAATTTCCTAGCCAATGCGAAATCAATGCAATGTCAAAATAATGTTGATTTGGCCACTAGCCGTATGAAGAAGCCAATTATTAATTAGAAAGCGTGCACAACCTGCTATGTATTGAGCACACGATAACATAACCTTTTTGAACCTGCATGAAACACCCGAATCATTTGACCATAATGCTTCATGGTATTTGTCAGTTCAAAAAAGGTGTGTTGGCCTGCAAACAAGCCTTCACACACTAAACAGATCGCCAGAACGGATTTCAAGAAGAACATGAAAGAATTTACGATTCAGAATTCCCCCAGTCATGTGCCAGACCGTACACCCATAAAGTGCTCACCTACTTCACCGGCAGCATAATAACCTATAATTATTCACCCGTACACGAACAAACGACCCCCTTTGATGGAAACAGGATGGTAGCAGGTCGTGTACCGGTTGTTTAAGTCTTTGCCCATCCCCACAACCCACAACCTTGATTACTCGATAATTATTCTACCGGAACGCTTCGGCCGGGCTCGTCTTTGTCGGTGTGAAATCAACCTGCTGCTGCATGGACAGAAATATGCCACCCTGTCTCTTGCTTCCTGCTTTCGGTTTTCTATTTCGCCCTGTCCTCGCCCCGTGTAGTACGAGTTTGGTGTGGCGATAAAATTTTATGAAAAACGAAAATCATAATTAATCGGCATCGTTACCATTTTGTGCTAGCAGTGAGACCCCGTCCCCCTTTGCAAACAGCTGCACCATGTCTGGCGGTTCTCGTTTTTGTATTTTTATACGTATATCCGTTTCGTATGCATGTTGCCTCAACACCCAAGCTTGACAAAGCATACGGTAAAGACAGAAGCACAAGCACACATACAGAGAGCTGCCGACAACCACCGGCACAAAGCACGCGACGCTTTCTCGTCTACTAGCAAAGGGGGACAGTATTTGCCATTTGGCTCCGTTGCTCAAGCATCCCCCACACCCCATTCTCGGTGCAGATTGGAGTACTTTTATTTTATTCACTGAATATTTCCATTCAACCGTTACCGGTTATAATTGTTGTAATCCCGCTGCTGATAACGACATTCTTCCGCAGATAGCGCAAAACATTGGCGTGAGCGAAACTTGCCTTGCCACCGTTGCCCGCACGAGCGCCGGAGCGAAAGGGGACACACTTTTCCTGGCGCCAGTATGACACTTCGATGGCGTCATTCGGCACCGAACTGAAGAGCGAGTGAAGGCGATCAAAGCACCAAAGAAGACAGAAGGCAGCCAAAAAAAAAAACAGAAAAAGACGAAACGAGCAAAAACTTTTTACATGCCACCATTTATCGCACACCGTACCCGCACGCACGCAGGTCCCCGGTTGCCGGCTTTTTGGTGTTGCTTTTTCACGGCGTAGAAAATTTTGTTTTCACAGCGAACTTCCACTTTTCCCTGGAAGATAAACGTGAGCGAGAGAGAGAGCGAGAGATTGTGAGCAAAAAAAGGGGCAAAATAATTAAAAGACGAGCAAACAGTCTATCTGGCCAAGCCATCTTGCCAGTTCCGGCACCGGTGTACCGGTGTGGGCACTCTAGCTCTGCTACCGTCAGTGCAGCCAAGGCACACACACAAAAAAAAATCGCACTGGAAAACACCTTTTGTTAGGTTACAATTATCTTTCGCCACTCGTTATGAAGACGTGTGAGCATAATGGCACCGTTTTCCGTTTTTCGGGCAATGGGTAAGCTTCTTTTTACACGAGCACCACGCTAGATCGTGTTTCCGTGCTTTCCTTTGCACCGCTGTGCTTTGTGTGCTGGTGGTGATGGTGGTGAACACGTGCGGCGGAGCTTAATGGTAAGTGCCAGCCGTTGCAATAATATCGACTCGGGTGAAAGGATTTTCCTGTTGCCGTGTCTTTGCACGCTGCAATTATGCAAGAGAATGGATGCTTTAATGGGAGCGTGTAGCTGGGCTTGCTCGCGCTACGGGACGGCGCTTTTGATGGCGGGGAGCTCTCAAAAGTGGAAAATCGCGGGAAGCTTTTTGATGTTTTTGGGAGTACTTTGGTAAAAGGCGATGGAGAAATTTGCTGATATGGGAAGCAAGCCATTACCGCACTGCTTTTACAGTTAATAGTTGCATTTGCATTCTTTGTTGGAGCGGTAATTGTGCTATAAAATGGTGTGGTTAAATGTAATTTTAATGTAACAAATGAAGTAAAATATAAATGTTTCACTTTGGATCGCATTAAACTCACACTTTCCAAAAACAATCAATATTTAAGTAATTAAATGCAACAGTACGAACCTGCATGTGAAAATGTAAAGCATCACAACCAACATCAAAACATCAAACCAGTAAAAGTGACATCAAATGTTCGCCATTACCCTTCGCCACATACGCCATCAGCTCGCTCGCCTTGGTGGGGAGCAGTGTACATTCCACTCGAACGAGCGCATTAAAATGTACCGACATACAATGCTCGACAAACGACACAAAGCAGCAACCAAAAAAAAAAAAACAAAAAAGAAGAAGCTCCACGTAATTCAATGCACAATACTAAAACTGCCATAACTTAAGCCATGGCATTGAATTGTAGGGATTCAGCTCCCCCGGCTTCCACCCAAAAATTCCCACTTCAGGGACGCAAATTTCTAATCGCTTCAGCTAAATCCTTTAATGCGCGCTGGTTTTTGGCGTACTTTCCAGTGCCGGGCCCGGTCCCCTCTCCACTCCGCGTGCACCGCGCCGGGGCCGCATAATTTAGTGCGATCCTTTTATGGTATTGTAAGAAAATTTACAGCTTTATTATGAGCGCCCCGTGTGCGTTACGCTTTACGGTAGATTTGTGGAGAAGTTTTATGGACCCGAGGTATGGAGTCAACCATACCCGCCGGTGCTGCTGGAGCGTTTCGGGCGTTGCGGAACGGGGCTTGGAACAGGGCTGGAAACTGGTGGCGGGTCTCTTGCTATCGTTCATTTTCCCCCAAGGACGCGGCTGGCTGTGTTTAAAACAAAGCGACAGCCAATCAGCCAACGAGAAGAACCACGTGTGCAGCATACTTTTGCACACGGTTTCAAAGTCTGCCTGGGGCGGGGCAAAGCAAAAGGGGTCGCAGCGATGGGTTCGTTCATTAATCAAATGGATTTTTTTTTGGTTTTGTTTTATGGTTTGTTTTTTGCCCTGCTTGCTGTTCGGTGCCACCGCATCGCGTCGTGGATGCACTGGAGGTGAAATGTGGTGTACTCTTTGGTCGGTGTCTGATTGCTTGCATGTTGCTTGCTTCTGTTTGCTCTCGGTGGATGGTAGGCGTTGCACAAGTGAGGAGCTGTGTTTTTTTTCTGTTACCCTAAATCTTTTATATATTCTTACATTGAACCAGTGCCAGCAACAGTCGCACTGGTTGATGCAAGCGTTCTTGCGGGTCAACGGTTTTGGGAGCGCCGGTACTGCACTGTCCGATTGGATTAGGTCCTTCTAGTGTCCCGGTGCTGTTGTACTGCACTGACAAGGGATGAGCTTAATAAAATGTGAAGTAGGAAAGAGACGAGAGCATAAAGTAAAGCAGTTCACATGTGTTGTCCTTAGATACACACGAGTTGTGTGTATTTAGAGAGCAGAAAAAAGAATAGATTTAGAGAGCTCGTTAGTGAAATGCATCAATGTTTGGTTGGCTTCAAGGCGATACTATTCCTTGTAGTGTTTTTGCGTTAACTGCTGCATTTATTTTATTTTTGCTCAAAAAAATTAAAATGATTTGATTTATTCCATGGAATTCGATTGACAATATCACTTAAAAACAACACTTTGATTGACTTTTGCATCCAAACAGTAACGACATACAAAGAGTATACTATGTACGTGGCATAAAGTAAGACGAATGTGCAGGGAAAATTATTTAGCCAAAATTTGTAGCTTGAATTATACTAATTGCTAGTATTAAAATTAAATGTCCAATCTTCCCGTGGAAGTGATAAGTGTTCATCAAGGTACATAATTATTCATCAAGCAAGAAGGGCTTCGGTTTTTTGTAGAGCATCAAATTCTATATCCCTTTTCCCGAGTTCTAATTAAAAGCCTGCCCAAAAACCGTGTTTCCTCACAAAAAGCCCGCTTGTCAACGAGCCAAAAACTTCTTCTTTGCTTGTTTTTTTTGCGTTCAGCTACTTCCGTAAAACAGAGGAAAAAACCAAACACATCCTAAATCCCTGTGTCGTTTTCTGCACTCTGCCGCAACCGAACCTCGGAGCACGTCCGTAGAAACGTCCGAAAAACCAAAAAAGAAAAAAAAACTAAAGATGAAAGAAGTAATGAATTTTTAACAAGATCCGACGCACGCTCCAGAGTTTAAAGACGACCGATGTTGTCTTTCCTTTTTTTTTTTGGGCAAGGGGTAAAACCTCCTCTTTGCAGTGACATTGAAGTTAAAGCAAAATAAATATAATTCGACGGCCGACAAACAGCAGCGGTACTCGACTCGGTGCGCCTAACAACAAAAACAACAGCAACAAAAAAGCGACCGTCAAGCATTCGAAGTAAACCTCCCGGAACGGAACCCTAAAAACGGCCTGAACGGCTAACCAATCGTTTGTTCGAACTCGGTCCCTTTTACGTGCTTGTGTCGTCGCGCGCTGCAAAGGCGGGAATAAAGGGGACAGCCGTCGTGTGACATCAAAAGAAAAATTGTCCTGCTCAGTCTTTTTACCCCATTGCTTATATGCGTTTATGTGTGTGCATGTGTGCGTGTGTGTGTGATGTTATACATTCGCCTCACACACACACACACACACAGTCGTTTTTCTCTGTTACTTTTTTCGTTTTTATAATTTCCCCCAAAACCCGTGTCAGCGGGCCTAAACTGATGATAGGTCATCGATTTCTGGCCAGCGAAAAGATGGTCCCATGGTGCAGCGTCAACAAAACGTAATAAGGATGAGGGCGGCACAAAAAAAAAAGAAGTCGTCTGCACGAAAAGGGACCGCCAGTGTTGGTCCGGTGTGTCCCGAAGGATAATGAAAATGATGAGCAATATGAATGAAAGGCTTTTCGGGCAAACGTTTGCTCCGCTCGCTCGCCCAGCACCCCGGATTGCGTTCGGCGTCATCACATCAAAGGAAGGAAAAATGGGAAAATTAAAGGTCCTTTTGGGTGGGTAAAGTTTTTTTTTCTTCATTGTCACCGTTTCGTGTTGAAATGGGAGGAAGATCCGTTTGGTTGATTGCTTTCTATTAAGCTTTTAGCGTGCGGGCGGCCGAATTTTGATTGGTGCATTTAGCGGTTTTGGAAGCATATTGGCAAAGCAAAGCAGGGCTTTTTTTCTGCATTCTATATTGAATACATCAAACGGGTGGAGCCCTTTCATTTTATGATTATAGTAATAAGATGCTAATTCGCCCCCCTGGAAATGTTTGACAAAAAAGTTGAATGGACAAGATCAAATAATATTGACAAGAAAAACCCATCTTTGATATGGGTTTGCTTCCAGCGATAAATGCTTTTGATCTGATCCCTAACCTTAAATTTTAAAGTAAGCAACACTTTCAAACCATCGGTTGCTTGTTGAAAGATCCTGAGAAAAAGCTATAAGTATGCTTTCCATAGCTTAAGCTCTCCTACTCAATATTCCAAAAAAATCCCAACGGACGTTTTAGTATTCCCCGCCAATCCTTACAGAGATCAACCACCACAACTAACATATCATCATCAAGCATCCGAACATGGGGTCAATTTCTTGCATCGCAACCCACGTTCACACGCCACAGCTCCATTTTCTTCCCTCGTGGGGCCTGCAAAAGCACCCTTTTCCACATCGACCACCAGCACGAACCCTCCGGGCGAAATCTTTTCGGCTTCAATTTTCCACATGGTATCATACCGTGCAATGCGACTCCGACTCCCATTTGCCACCCGGCGCCGGTGACCATTTCGTGGCCCATAGTTGGGTGGGTTTTGAGAGGAGGGCGCTGAATATAATTCGGCCACCAATGCATCCAGTGCACCGGCTGTTGGTGGCTCCCGCCTCTCTCTCTCTCTGCACGCTACGGTTGAATGATTCATTTCCATGAAATCGAATTTTCACTTAAAAAGGAAAAGCGATAAGCGAGTGAAGGATCGAATTGGAAGTAGCATTGACACTCTGGCTCTGGATTTTGTCGGTACGGTTCGGACTTGGGACAGTGGGAAAGGGCAATCGAATTGGAGTAAAGGAAAGCAAATCGAATGGCATGAAGATATAGGTTGATGGTGCCTCGCCAACGACAGCAGCATATCGACATTTCTCGCATGGTTTAGCTCGAAATAGCTGCTTTGGTGTGCTTGTGAGAATGGGGTAGAGAGAGAACAAAAATCACCAGGTCAGTCGTCAGTGCAAATGGTACTTGGGTTTGCATTATGTACGCCCCCAAACCCAAAAACGGTCACGACTAGAAAAATCAGACAAGGTCAGCTTATAAGCGGGGTGGTAGATTGTGGTGCCGTTCTTTTTTTTTCTTTTTTTGGTTCACGATTTGCCAATCGAATAACCATCGTTAGCAAACGATTGCGTGGTTGCGTGGGGAAAGCACACGGGAAACCTTGATAAGAGGTTTAATTTAGATGACGTGACCAATCCACCGATTCCAGCTCACAACACCGCATTGGCAAACGAAGCCGAACGGAATGAAGCGATATTAAAGGTACAGCAGGACCTTTAATTTTTGAGCTTTCGTATGTGGCATTTAAGTTTTTGTATTTTATTATCAAATTATAGGTTTTTGTATAAATTTGTAGAAGAAATGCCCTGTGACTATAATAATATATTGTCCTAAAGAGTAAAGAAATGTTGCATTTGCAGTCATAAGAAACTGTAACACAATGTGTAGTAAAATATAATATTGCTGCAAAACTTCAATATTTGGAACAAATATCAAACAGAAGGTTCAAAAATTGTATTGAAAAACCCCGTAATGCCAATAATGGTATTTGTTCACACCAGTTTGTCAGCCGAATCAAATCAACACGCGCGATGCGCAACGCTTTACTTTACCCCCAGTAAAGCTTTTCAGTCAAACACGGAAAAACGGCGCCCTATGGACGCACGCGGGTTTGTAAAGCGGTAAAAGTCCGACATAAAATGCGAACGGTCCAACATAAAAGAGATGATAAAATGGGGGAAAAACACACACACACACACACACACACACTTGCCACAACCACAGCACCGTGAAAGCAGGGCAACAGCTGGAACTTGGGAAGGAAAATAAAGCGCCAAAAAAGGACGTTCTCGCTCTCTAAATGCGCAACCCAAAATCAGAAGCGCAAAGAGGCGGGGGCTGGCTTACTGAAATCTATAAAATGGAAGTGGGAAAAAAGGTAAAAAATATAAATCCTTCCGTCCCGCTTTTGTGCCCCTTACTGCCAACGTGCGTGTGTGTGCTGAAGCTTTATCTCGATTGCCATAATATTCGGTGGATAAATAAAGAGAAAAATGTTAAATCATCGAAATTGCAGTTATTGCGGACGATAAAAAAAAAGCGCGCGGGCTGTCCCGTTTTTGTGGGACATTTTAGAACGAGAGAACGAGAGAGCAAGAGAAAACGAAAGGAAAAATCGCTGCATTGAAGTGGCGTTGCACGTGTGGCCTTCTTCGCCGAACCGCTGCCACCGCGCCACCAAAAGACAACGATCATCACCAAGTGCAGCAGCGATGGATGCATTAGACATTAGACAGTGCATGCAGCGAGCGAGAGGGCTATCGTTTGCGCTCGTTCTCCGCTCCGCTTCGGTTCGGACGTGGACGATTTTCTCCACCATAAATTGCAGTTGCACAAAAACGGAATGACTAGAGCGGGGACTAGTGGAGTTTTCCCCCACCAATTCACGACGCCGCCGAGGTCAGAAAGTGCAACCGACTGCAGCATAAAATGTGTGGCATGTGAATCGTCGCTGTATGTGTATGTGTGTGTGTGTGGTGCACTGTGCACGTGTGCATTCGTACGCTTTGCGTGCACCGGCTGGTGTTGTTGGCCCCGAAACTGTACGGACCGAAACTTCAATAAAAAGCCATAATTTTTGCCCCCAAAGCTCGCTTTTCGCTTTCATGTTCGGTGGCGCTTTGGTGGTGCTTTTTATGTGTCAATGTGTGTGTGTGTTTGTGTGTGTCTATAGGTTTGCCAACTGAGTGCATCTTTGGAGCCGTGCTGCAGCATCCCGCGTTATGTTCAGTCAGCTTCTCGCTTCTCTTTCATCTGCCGTTCAGTGGATATTTAATGGTTGGGATTTAGTGGCAATGGGGAGGGGGGGGCGGAAAGGGTGCATGCTTCCATCCTACGTCAACCGTACTGCCCAGCTTTCCCAACCGGGCAATCGGTTGGCCAGGAGGATAGTGGCTGGACAGAAAAATGTGAACCGATGCTCCGGCTGATGATCGTCTTGATGAGATATGCCAGCGTAATGATAAAAGGGTGTTGAGTGATTGTTGTGCCAAGTGTTGGAGTTAAAGAGAAATGCAATTTGTTATCGGGGTGGTATGGGGAGCATGTTTGCTTTCGTTACAGATTTGAAAGCAGTTTTTTTCATGAATATATTTTATGAGAAGATTGTAGCTGCAAATTTAGAACAGCACAATGTTTAGTTTTTCTTGTAAATATGAAATATCTTTTTTTTTAATCGATATTATTAACTAATTTTGTTTATGCAGGGTTTTCCAGGGGTTCTTATAGTAGTGGGACACTTCCTTGATTCTTTCCTTTGGGGAGTGAACTTCATATGATGGAAATTGGACTTTATGGCAACCATTTCGGACAGGCTCCTTGGAAATTCCTATTGGATTTGTCCAACAAGGGTGCTATAGAGTCCATTTCCATTTCATTCATTTCACACAAGAAGTAGTCAATAAAGTTTTCAACAGAACAGACACTAAAGAACCAGAAGGTTTACTTAAAAAGACATTTTTATGTATTCAGGCTGTAAGCACGGTTTGGTAACATGTCAGCAATATTTTTTTTAATGTCACTTTCTTTACTAAATTTAATATATTTTTACTGATTATTATGATATCTTTTTTCAGTTTTTGATACCCTGGACTCTTAGTAGATTCTGTAGGATCTAATGCGTCTACCAGTAGACCATCTAATCGGTTTTTAGACGACTGCAGTCAATATTTACTAATTTATCATTTCTGCTGAGCTTATCAAGCTTTATTCAGTATTCGAGTATATTTTTTATTGTGTTTGTTTGCATTTAGTTATACTATTTCGTTTAGTTTTATTATTTCGTTTTTTTATGTATATTTTTGTATCATTTCTGTCTTCCCTGTCTTCTCTGTCGCTATCAAACCCTTTCTTTACTACATTTTTTTTGTTGTTTCAGTAATCTCATCTATGTTACATAAAAAAATACATACTTTTATATAATTTTCAAATATATCTTTTTTGGACATCCTTAAGAGGAATAGAAAAATTCTCCTCTTTTACTACTTTTAATCCAATTTGCTGCTCCTTTTGCGCCATCGCTCTCGCATAGTTATGTCTCGTTTGCATTACTCAGAATTAAATTATTATTTTTAAACTTAGCTGCAAGAAGCCACCCCCGTGCACCAAAGGGAAGACGTTCTGCCCGTTTTGCATTAATGAAAAGCTGTTTCAGTTTGCAAATCCGTCCTAGTGTTTCGCGCTTATTTGCGCATTTCGTTACGCACGAGCTGTGCCGCAGCTTGCAGCAACTTCTAGCCGCACGGCAAAAACTCTCCTACTCCTTCTAGTAGTGTCTTGCCCATTCCCTTCCCATCCCTTGCAGTGTTCCCTCTTCTTTGACCTTGACATCGTGTCCGAGGATTACGGCATTAGTTTGCCGGCGCCTATAAAATTCCATCACGAACAATCGTGCATCAATTATTGATGGCGAGTGAAAACCCATGCTAACGGCAGTACTGGGAGCTACTCCGTGGAGTGAAAACACACCCTGCTAGAAGCTACTGCTGCTGCTACTACTACTGCTCTGAGCTCCGGTTTCATCCAGCGAGTGGCAAATAAACGAATGAATAAATAAACCATTCCGTCGAGGTTTTCGGGACAGCAGAGCGCTTCGTACCTCGTTGGCTACAGAACGATCTTGTGCGCTCTCCTGCCTTCACTTCGTTGGCCAAATATTTTAAACTACTCAACTCGGCGCGCGCTCAAAGCACGACCTGGCTTCAGCAGACCGTCCCAAAGACGATTATGGAGTGTTCGCTGTGTCTATCTTTTTGTTTTGTTTTGTTTTTGCCACAGTTTTCACAGCGTACCCAAGGTAGCAATGTAACCAGCAGCTGCCAAGAGGGAATCTTGTTGACGCTACCGTGTCCCGAAATCTCCAACCTTTCCCCCAACGGTTGTGACTTTCCATCGAAGGAATATTATTTCTGTATTTTGTTTGTGTGTGTGTCTGTGTGTGTTCGTGCACACCGTCCAGGCTTTGCCGTTGCTCTGTGACTTACTTACCCATCTTACCTGCGCCGGTAAGACCGTTTTTCTGCACACGGGGGAAGACATAAAAAACGGCAAAGCTCCCACTGCCTCCACTGGCCTCCAAATCCCAAATCATGCTCACTTTTATTTCACTTTAACATTCATTCCCAGGTCGTTTGGAGCGTTTTGGGTTGGGCTGGCCGGCCGGGGTTGCTCCTCTCTCGCAACAAAGGGACGGTGCGCAAACAGGCGCGGGCGAACGCCATAAAATTTGTTAGTTTAAAGGCTTTTTGGCAGCCAACCAGAAGCGTTTATGCATTTATGCATGCAGTCGGTTTTAATGGAAAGCTGCAGCGTAACGGGCGGGCGGCCCCAGTTAGCAAGTGAGTGAGTGTGACAGAGACGGAGACGGAGTCAGCGTACAGACAACCCGGAGCAGCGAAGCCATCTCGTACGGTGAATGTTTTCCCAAGGCTTGATTTTGTGTTGCTGGTGCTGCTCTTCCAGTTTCCAGTGTGCCTCGTTGCCGTCTTCCGTTGTGTGTTCGGTGTGCCATTTTTGCTGTGCCGAGCAACTGCAGCAGCAACATCCGGCAACCGATGCACCGGTGGACGGATATTTAGCCATCCTCGCTTAGACCCCGTTTCCTACCAACTTTCACCGGTACCGGGACTGTTTATCATAACTACTTCATTGTACCGCCATGACAAACTATCCCTTCCCAGTGTAAGCCTGGCAGACAGGAAGGCAAAAACAAACGCGGACAAAAATGCACAAACACACACACACACACACATACCGAAAATATATACACAAACACACACGCACACACTTTGGGGAAATATGTACTGCATCGGGATAATAAGTAGAAAAGTGTGGCAGGTAGTAGGAAAAATATGGAGTGAAAAATGTTGGCCCCTTCGCTTTGGCCGGTCGGTCGGCAAGTGTGCTGTTGAGCTGTTGATTTTTTTTTTTTTGAATTATTATACTTTGGCAGCTGCAGATGCCCTGTTGTTGGTGGTGTTGGCTTTCCGTACCCGGTTCGAACGACAGGAGGGGTAGCCATACCTCACTGTATGGTTATTTTGGTGTTCATGCAACATTGTTTTTGATTATTCTCCTGGGGGAATGGCCGCTGTGTGTGTTTTGGTTTAGTTTAAAAATTTAATCATTTTTGTGTTTTTTCTCTAATCCATGGAACCCAAATTTTCAGGATTAATTTTAAACAAAAATTAACTTCTTGTTTGTGATTTGTTGAGTATTTTAAAGCTTATACATTCAGTGTTTTAAATGCTTATCAGGTTTATTGTTCCAACTTGAATTAAATGTCATTCAATTGATATTTTTAATTTAACGAAATATATCAAAATATATCAAATAATATAATCAAAGCCGGTCTCATGGTACAGTCGTCAACTCGGACGACTTAACAACATGCCCGTCATGGGTTCAAGCCCCAAATAGACCGTGCCGTCATACGTAGGACTGACTATCCTGCTATGGGGGGAAATCAATAAGTCACTGAAAGCCAACCCCACAAGTGGGTTGGCAGGCCTTGACCGGCATCGGTTGTTGAGCCAAACAAGAAGAAGATCAAATGTTTCAAGCATCCAAATTTCAAACATCCTTATTACCTTGAAGTGTATGTCGAATTTATTGGCCTTGAAACCGCCAGACACTGCACTGATAGCTGTCGTTGAAGTAATACTGAACCCATGCTCGTCCAGGAGGTGATTATGAGCTCATACCGGTCCTGGAACTGTTTATGAACCCATACCGGTACTGTAATCGATCATGAACCTATTCCTGACCTGGAACCGCGCATGGACCCATACCTTCTTCTTCTTCTTCTATGTTGTGGGAGGTTGTTACACGGTTCGGTATGGGAATCCAGCGTCCTGGGCCTTCACCATACTACTCCCGGTATGCAATGTGATCTTCCAACCTCAATTAGTTTAGGACCGGCAATTTAGGTCATATATCCTTATTTTTGGGGTTTCCTGCTTTGTCTCTTTGTAGTTGTGAACCTGATTGTGCTCGCTTTTCGTATTTTTATTTTATATTTTTGCCATGTTAATTTTCTTCTATTTTCTGTTTGGAGTTGGTTTCTTTGTTGTTGGGCTGGTTTTGTTTAAATCGATCGTTTTTTAAAGGATATTCTATTTTTCTTTATGGATATGATTACCATCATAGCTACACACTAACCGTTCGGGTGCAGACGAGCTATACCCTACTAGGCTGGCGCAAACAGGTACGAACCCAAACCGAGCATGAACTTATACCGGTCCTGAAATAACTCTGGATCTCATTCCTTTCCTGGAACTGTATCTGGACCTGTTCCAGATTAGGAATGATACTTGAACCTGGTCCAAATATGGAACCGATACATCTATAATTACATACAGCTGATTCAGCTGGCCGTCAAACCATACCCAGCAGTACATTGCAGCGTGGGCATAAGCGTAGAATTTTTCGTAGAATTTGTAGTATGATGGATGTCTGTATGATATATTTTGAAGCATTAAAAACATGGAAAAACAGAACATTGCCTGTTTTTCAATGTTTGTAATGCTTTAAAACAGGATGCCAGGTTTTTTTTCCTAGAAACGAAATACAATACAACAAACCCTTTTTAACAGCGACGTGCGACGTAGAACAAAGCAAAACGGAGAACAAAAAATCAGCCCGTGTTTTACTCGGGCAAACTTCTTCAAATTTTAATGCGCTCAGGGCTGAATGAGTTAATTTTGTTCTGTTGAAAATCATTTTACATATTTTAAGAATACAAAACGATTTTTTTTCCACGGTGTTTCAACACTTTACTTGCAAAACTTTAAACCGTTCATGGAAATCACTCATTTTTAAAACGAAAAAACACTTGTACACACAATGGTAATTACTCATCAGGTTTACACCACACGTAATGCAATTGGCGAACAATTACCAAGGTGTTACGGGCGCAATTATATCGTCAGGGGAACAGAATGTGCGTGAGGCGTCTTTTTTTCTTTTGTGTTCGCTCCACAAACAACACCTAACAAAATCGTGCCTTCCCACCGATGTCTGCCAAATTTCACTTCTAATCGAAACACTCGCTCTGTGACGCTCTTAAATACCATTATTCGATTAAATGTGTGTCATCTTGGATGGTGAACGTTCGTTCTGCTTCTATTATGAAAATGAAATTCCCATCCACCTATTTTACACTTCGTTTCCTGTTTCTGCAGCAACACAAAAGTAGAGACAGGGGGAGAGAGAGAGAGAGAGTAAAAAATACGCCACTGATAGTGGCAGATGAGTTTCCTATTCCCAGCACGTCCGCGAGCAAAACGCTTCCGTCGCACAGACACCGCGACATTGACTTACTTTACCTCTCCAGCACGAACAAAGAGAAACCATGGGAAGGAAATCCGATCCCATCGTATAATCCCTTCTGCACCAGTCGATTATCTCAGGGACATCGATAAAGTAAATTATAATACAGCCAGTTCATGACCAACTTACAAAGTGTGGTGTCGTGAGTTTTCAAGCACACTCCACGAACCACGACAATGGACCGGGATGGAAGCATTTGCTGCAATAAAGTTGCTCAAAAGTGGCCAAAGGAGATGGAAAGGAAGTGGAAACAAAAACCATTGCCTTGCCTGAGCCAACGAAGCCAACGTTTAATGTCCGGTGCAATAAAGCATGTGATCAAAAGTGGTTTTAACCGCAGAAAGCCATTATGTTTGGCCCTGTTTTAAACGGCACCAAAAAATAATGCTTCTCAGGCCAACAAACTTTAACCAAGTAAGTAACCCATGTTGTGATATTGGCCACTAAAAGACTAAAAGAAAACAGAAATAGAGAGGGAGAGCTTTTGATTGTCGCAGTCTCCTAGCAGTCGGTCCAGCAGTTCCGATTTCAACCTCAATTACCATACCGGGGTGAGCTGACCATGGGGTACGCTCATAAATCTCAAAAACTAGGAAAACCAATTAAGTCGAAAAGGCATAATTCATCGTATGTAGTAGCTACACATTTATTTTTGAGATCCCCCAGAAACTCCGAATACCCTCTCATTCTCCCACAGCGCCGGAGCAGAAAAATCATCCAAAACTTCCACACACACACGGGGGGAACACGGGAATCGTATGCTCGGCCCATCCTTCGGCATCCTCACTTTGTACTACGGCAAGATTGCTTGCAGCGTCTAACTCGTGCTAGCGCAGCCCGCTGGCTTAAAATATATGGATCGAACTCGATGAGCAAACGAGCATTTCCAGAAACTTGTAGTTTGAGATTGTAGCAATCTAGTCCGACCCCGCCTCCCGGCCCGTACCCCATTCTAGCAGCTCATATATGTAGACTGAAAAAGAAACACGAATAATATATTGGCGGACAGCAAATGGACCGGTGTGCCCCGGTGTGCTTAATGAGTGTAGTAGAGCATTTGGTCAGCATTTGGATGGGAGCCCATTTTCGTGTGTTTTCTTTTTTTTGCACTCCCCCTCCCCTCCGTGTTGGAGTTGAAATGAAGTATGCATAGGTACGAACGTTCGGAGTGCCGTAACCACACTGATCCTTTTGTGCTTCGCCGGTCGCTGGGATGGATGTAGGATCAGCGTTGAGTTTAGTACGCAAAGGATTTATGGCCATATTATGGATTTATAATAGACCAAAAATTATTTGATTCCCTTTACACCCCTCGCTCGGCAGGTGCGGAAATGAGGCAAGAAAATTGTACCCCGGTCAACGGGATTTAGACACTCCCGTACGGCGGAGGGACGGTCAGGTCAGTATAAGCTACGCTGCCCCTTTGCCAGGTTACTTGGGCAGCGGGAGTATGACATGCAGAAAGGATTATGCGAATTTATGGCTGCTAGTGGTTTGATTCGGGTACTGCCATCAACCGCAACCGGCTCAACAACACACGTTCGGGGAAAAGTCCGACCCTTGTATCGGGCGCACACCACCACCAAACACCGGTGCACCAGTAATTGAAATGCAAAATCATTAGCACCGTCCGTTAATGACCAGTGCGGTGAGCATTTGCTAGCGGGTGCCCCCGTTTTTTGCTGGGCCGGCTTAGCAAAATAGTTGATTTCTCTCGCTAACTACGCCTAACCCTCATGCTGAGCGGCTGCGTTACATTTATCAGCCGTGTGGCTTAGTGTGGCCGGTAAAATCCAACTGTTAGATTGATAGAACGTACCACTGCGAGGGTGTTGATGAATCATTCCAATGGTCGGATTTGGTTGGTTGTTTAATTTTATGAACGTTTAGCTTGAAAAGTTGTGTCAAATTGATGTACAACACATTAAAAAAAAAACAACTGCCTACCCTAATCTAATGCGAGTAAAATGATGGCTAGGATTGTAAGTAATTAAAATATAAGAATCTCTGTACTTAAACAGCAACACATTTCTTGCCCAACAACTTTCACCCCTGAAGCATTCCGAGGAGTAGAGAGAGAGAGAGAGAGTGACAATAATTCAAACTGGAAGAGTAATCCAGCCGATATGAACTTTTGTCCAGCTTGCAATCATAAACTCCGCCACCGGTTGACAAGACACCAGCCGGCCGGGCAAACACTTACACACGACCCATCAGTATGGGGCACAATAAAATTATAACTTTTATCATTAAAGTTGAGTTTTTAATTAGCGTACACAGGCGGTATGGTGTGTTTGCGAAAACCCAGCGCCTGTACCAGGTTAGGCTGCCCATTGCAGTGCTGTTCTGGGGTTGCCGCATGCACAACAGCGTGTAGCATTCCGTCCACCGTCGGTGATGGTTGCCGCGACGAGCGAGACGATGAGCAAACTTTAATTGGAAAATTTTCGGATTGAGTGACAATTATACCGCTACCGGGCGAAATTGAGCACGAATTCACGTCCAGTGGATGAGGGCGTGGTCGGTTGTAGCCGCCGAACCGTTGCTCATGTTTGATACGCTTTTGAGGGACATAACTTTCCAACAAGTTCGTGTCGTGCAGTTCGCGAGTGGCTTTGATTTGTTAATACATTTTGTAGCGTTTCAGTATTATATTGCCGTTCCGTTTATGTGTGTCCGGTGGATCACATTGAATGTACATGACTTTTAAAACTGTTGATTTTGGTGTTTTATTCCCTAGTCCCCAGACATATTGGGTAAGTGCTGAAACTGATCAACGAAAAATACAGTTCTCACACGTGTTGGTCTAACTAATGGTAGCGTTTCTAGCTACTTTCTACTCGCACACCAAGCATTAATATTCTCAAAACCCATTCAATTGCTTAGTTTGACCTTTGCTTTCATTATACCGGCTGGTGAAATAAGCGGCTTTTATCTCACAATGGCACCGCTGTTCTACGTTTGCTCATTTCGCAGCATGAAGTTTGCACCCTTATTTCGATCTCCCCTGGGTCCGCGCAACGGCAGGTGGGAACCTAAGTCGAGCTGGTAAGAAACGGGCCTGCATCGCAACCTTCCACACAAAGGGCAATTAATTACCCAAACTCTTTTTCGGAAAAAAACACACCCGGGAAGCAAAATTATATCGAAACTGTCGAACGAACGAACACTGCAGCAAATTTTCGGGCCAATAGCACCACCCTTGCAAACGCCTGCAAGGTGCATGCTATGTGCTCATGTCTGTGCAATAAATATGCTCCATACGGTCGAATTACGACTACCGATCGTTACGTTTTTTTTCTGCCCTTCCCGCAGCAAGGCAGCAGCAGGTTTTTGTTGCGCCTCGGTTCGAAAGCTTGATCGATTGCTGAGAGGTTTTGAGCAAGCCCTTGAGCCAATATGGTATGGAGGTATGTGGCGTCGTCTTGCCGGCTTTACAACTTCTTTGCAGGGAAGAGGGGAGAAAGGTTTCGGCGAGAGGGCGGCGAATTCGGTGAACGTATATCGAAAGTCGCTCGATTTGGAGCTGCCATATTGATGCCAAATTATTGGCCCACGAAACAGATTGCCAAAGTTTTGATTGGGGGCGAACAAAAAAAATGGAAGTGCTTCAGGCACACTTCAAGGTTACTTTTGCACAAGATGGAACAGTTTGGGAAAAGGTTAATTTGGCGCCGATAAAAGCAAACTGTTTTATATAATTGATTTCATTAGATTGTCCATTTACGACTGATTAATTTAAAACTGATTCTGGCAAACTGGATTTCATCAAACGCTTCAAGCTGGTTTTATTTTTTTTTTCAATTCTGCAAGGTATCAGAAATTAAAAACAAAGTTATTTTTATTATAATATGCAAACCCTTTATTTGCTAATTCTCTTCGAATGTTCCTTACGCTACTAGCTTCGAGCAGATCAACTAATAGACTAAAACATGCAAGTGAGTTACAGGTGGGCATTTCGGATTTTTTTTAGTGAACGCTAATGAATCGATTCGCTCCGATGACAATACACGTCAACGTGCTTTTGGTTGCTTCGTTCTTTCACCGATAGAGAGCCTTTACAAGCCAACCTAATTAACAAAGGAATTCATTCGATTACTATAGTATGACATAAAAATCAATGGAAATATTGTTTCATAATGGCAGATTATGTTTTTAATTGTAGAAGTATAAAAAGATCATCATTTCTGGTGAAACAGTCCATTTATCTTTTTCACGTGAACTGAATGAACCGTATGATTCTCGTTCATTTGATACTCGTGTAGCATTATCATTATTTGTATTATTATTATTGTTATTATTAATATTATTATTATAATTATTATTATTTTTAGTATCTTCATTATTTTTATTATTATTAATATTTTGTTATTATCATTATTATTCATATTTTGTTCATATCATCATCATTATTATTATTATTATTATTATTATTATCATTATTATTATTATTATCATTATTATTATTATTATTATTATTATTATTATTATTATTATTATTATTATTATTATTATTATTATTATTATTATATTATTATTATTATTATTATAATTATTATTATTATTATTATTATCATTTATTATTATTATTATTATTATTATTATTATTATTATTATTATTATTATTATTATTATTATTATTATTATTATTATTATTATTATTATTATTATTATTATTATTATTATTATTATTATTATTATTATTATTATTATTATTATTATTATTATTATTATTATTATTATTATTATTATTATTATTATTATTATTATTATTAGTATTAGTATTAGTATTATTATTATTATTATTATTATCATTATTATTATTAATTATTATTATTATTATTATTAGTATTATTATTATTATTATTATTATTATTATTATTATTATTATTATTATTATTATTATTATTATTAGTATTAGTATTAGTATTATTATTATTATTATTATCATTATTATTATTAATATTATTATTATTATTATTATTAGTATTATTATTATTATTATTTTCATTATTATTATTATTATTATTATTATTATTATTATTATTATGATTGTTATTATTATTATTGTTATTATTGTTATTATTATTATTATTATTATTATTATTATTATTATTATTATTATTCTTATTCTTATTATTCTTATCATTATTATTATTATTATTATTATTCTTATTTTTCTTATAATTATTGTCATTAATATTTGTTTTTTTCGTTATTATTATTATTATTATTATTATTTTCCGTTTTGTTATTAAAATACTAATAATTATTGTTATCAATAATAATAATTATTATTATTATTAGTTTTATTATTATCATTATTATTATTTTTATTACTTTTTTGTTTTATTTGTATTTAATTGATCACATCTTTGATTAATTATTTTAATTTAATTCGACCAGCCTCGGATCACATTGAAATGTACATAATAAATAACGAAAAATAAGCAATACCCATGCAGCATAAATGCAGTTCATTTGGGTAAACCATTAGTATTCTTCTAAAAGGATTTCTCAATATTTTTCATTATGATATTAAAGGGAATTGCATGTACAATAAGCTGACATCAGTTCCTTTACCATAGCAATTACAGACTTTCATTGTGAAACATTTAAAAAGAAAGTAATGCAAAATTCAAATGGGTAAATATAATATAAAACCGTTGTTTTGTGTGTTAGGTTCATTATTTGTTCAACAGTCTTGGTTGCATTTGAAAACCTTTAATGCTTAAAACGTAATGCTTACAATACCTATACACTAGCATTTAATTGTTCGAATAATCACGTTAATCAGTGATCAAAAATTTCTCAAACTTTATTGTTTAAAAAACATCACTACAATAAATTACCCCAATAAATGAGAAATTACAAATTCTATAAAGTATTTTCGATTATTTGTTAAGTGGTGCCACAAGTAATAATGATTCCTTTTATATAAATTGATTATTTTGTGTCTTAAATAGAAGTATATCATGTTTTTTTTCATTTCAAGCTTTGCAATGTTGATTCTAATAGAAACAAAAACAATATGCTAATCCGTGAGGACTCATAGAAACATCTTATAATTTCTGGAATTATTAACTATTTGTATGAATTAATGTGTAGTTTAATTCATGTATCAACTTCGATGAATTGAACGCATTACACTTTATTTCACAGTAATCTCTTAGTTTTGTTTTATTGTTTCTATTAATGTTAATGTTACAACGACACTCTCTCAACCGTTACAAAGAACTTTCAGCATGTTCTCCTCGAGATTGGCTGGACGTACGCATTCAAGCACGATTAAGGCGTGCATTGCCAAAATCGACGGCCGACTTCCACGGTTCGTCGGTCGACGACTGGTCAAAGTAGTACGCCGTCTGGGCATCGCGCTGCCGTATAACTGCCGCCAGCTTGTCGGCATTGAGGGAGCGCAAACACCAGTACAGATCGTCCGCTCCCTGGCACTGCTTCAGTTCGCTCGCCTCCACACCGAACCCTTCGAAATCGCGCACAATCTCAGCGACCTGTCGAGCGATAGAAAACAGTCCACAGCATTAACATAAAACCAGCCCCGGGTATTCGATAATTAAGCAGCAATGTTTGGTATGGTACAGTCACTTACATTCACATTGCCCTCCTCGGTGATCCAACGGAACCCGCGCAGGATACACTCCACCGCGGTCTGATTCGGGCAGGGCCGCTGCTCCTCCTCGGCCCACGCAAACCCGTACCGCTTCTCGCAGTAGTCGACGAAGCTTTGGCCGATCTGTTTGACGCGCGGCCCGAGCCGCTGGTACGTGACCAAGATTTTGCGCAGATCGCCATGGAAGATGTCCAGTATGTGCTCCTGGTGCACCGCGTAGAACGGTGCGTACTTGGCGAACACGGTCGAGCAGTCGCTGTCGGGCAGCTCGCCCGCCAGCAGCCGCTGCGCGTCCGTGTACAGCGTCCGGATGTCGTCCGCCTCGGGGTCCTCGTGGAACGCGCGGGCCTGCTGCTCGAACCGCTCCGGCACAAACTGCCGCCGGGCCGGATCGTACAGCCGCAGATCCTCGCTGACACACTTCACGTAGCACTGGCTCTCGGGCGACTGGTCCGGCTGCCACATGACCCAGCGGATCTTCATCTCGATGCTGGCGGACGAGTCGTTCAGGCAGCGCACGTACGCGTACAGCGTTTGCTCGGGCGTTCGCGGTTGCCAGCCGGACGGGGGGCTGCCGGTCGCGGCCGGCCGGGGGCATTGCGATTCGAGCGGACTCCCGCTCGCACCGATCACCGCCGCCAGCGTTAGCAACAGTGCCGCCAAACCGGCAGCGGTAACAACACTACTTTCCAACGCGACCGTCACCATCGTACCGCTGGCGGACGACACTTTGATTGCATCTACACACGCGAACGGGCTGGAAGAGACTGGCCTGCTTCGAGCGCCGGCCAGTGCACCCACAGTCCACGGTGTCGGCTTATCAGACCGGGCCCGTTTCGCAGACACACATCGAGCGGCGGCGGGAATAATAACAACACGCTCGCGAGCTCCGGTTCTTTCTTCTTTGCTTCGTAAATGATTAACTCTAATCTTTGCGCGACGGGATGCTCAGACGGGATGCCCCGATTCACTACCAAACGGGTCCGAGTAGCGAAACCCCTTCATCGGCTTCAAAGCCGGCACCCGCTTCTCCGCGCCTTCCCAATCAAACACCGCCGCGGAGCCATTTCGATCCACTCCGTGCGATTGACTGACGACCTGGTAGAGGAAGCGTGCTATTGCATCGCACGTCCCAGACTTTCTTTTCCCTGTATCGCTTCCCTGTTCGCTGGGGCGCCCGGTTTTCGGTTGCTGATAAAGACACAATCTGTTTGTTTTGCTTGCCGCAGCAGCAGCAGCAGCAGCGGCGTTTCGTTGCGAGCGGTCGTGATTGTTCGACTGATCGGGCTCGTGAAGGGGATGATTGGGATGACGGTCCGGGCTCGGTCCGAACGCCTAAAGTACGCTAGCGAACGTGAAGTGCATAAACATATAAATCAATAGCATCACCACCGTATGGAGTCGTACACAGACACACACTTGCACACACGCACTCAAACGGACACATTCATTGTGGGTCCAATCGTTAGCAGGCGCATTAAATTTTCAACCCCCGGCTCAATCAACTGGACGGTGACATGCTGTGGCCGGGAACGATGTGCCGTTGGATGGCGCCGAGCGCTCGAGAGCAGAAACATGGTAATCTGAAAGTGATGCACTTCGGGACGACCGCACAAGCGCACGCACACACATGCACACGCATATACAAACATTTACTTTTCTGCGTGTACGATTAGAAAATTTCTCAATTGCTGCTGGCCGCTGGAACGGGGCAGGATCTTCAGCAGCAAAATGTCATTCGTCTGGCGAGCGATATCCCACCGGCGGAAGGTTTTTAGCCGTTCATCATTGGCAGAAAGGGGAATGGGGAGGGTGGGGGTGGGGGTGGATGCCGGACAAATGTGCTCATGGAAATGTGGCACGATGATTGATGAGATGATTGTGGGCGATAGGCGTCGGCACTGGTTTACAGTCGGGTGCAGCGATGATGCAGCTGTATTTGCGTCTTTGTTTGGGGCGAAAGTGACAAAGTAAGCTGGCAGCGTAATGTATACATTAGACTCTGTGGCTAGGAAAGCTGGCAAGTTGCAAACCGTACTGAGAAATTGGATGTTGATGTCATCGAGCAAAGAGGGAACGTTATGTTCCTGAATCGTAAAATATATTCCTTGCAAAGCAATCAGTGTGATTAGAATATTAATAAGAGGCCAATTTCACGTTTTAATACAAAAATACCTTTGAAATGCTGTGGCGGCCACCTTAAACTGGACACTTAGTTTGTCTTATACCAGATATAAACTAATGTTGAAGCTTCCTGGATACTTCGAATGCATTAAAACAATGGACAAAAATTGTACAATTTTTCAGGGGCTTATCTTCACTCGCACTAACAACACGTTACTCGCAATTTCAATAATAGTATCCCATGAGTCATCAGAGAAATTTTGACACCTCTATCAGTTATACTCTAACCGTAATGGCCCAACAAGTAAAACTTCTTCGTTGAGAAGTGTGCGCAATCAAAGAACGACACCTTGTAACATCTATAACGGACTCCGTGCGGCATTTTGCGGACATCGTCTAAGCATCGTCTAAGCTTTTCTAGCATCTACAATATCTTGGCATTATTAGACAACAATCATAGCATCGAAAGAAAGCCTAGTTTCAACTGGATGACGACCCTGGCCGACAAAGAGCTGCAAATTAAAACCTAGCGAAAAGTCGCTTCATCGCTGCCTTCGCTTGGCCTGGAGATCGATGCAACCGGCCGAACTGTGAAGTTGCACCTGTGAAACATGAACAAACATATCAGATAGCAGAAATCGCGTTCACTGGCTTTGCAACGGCAAGCAATGATGTCAAAACTCCAATCGACCATTTCGGCTAAATTTATTTAGTCCAACATCCTTAAACTGCGTCCCATAAATTCATAAATACCATTCCTTGTTTTACATTAATGCATAGTTTTGAAAAGATATTTATAGATATCGGTCTAATTTTTTGTAGGAACATAGCTAAAATGTATCATCAACGATGTGTGTTTAAAGTTTTCCATTCAATGGTCTCAGTAACTGTCCAGCAAGCTTCAATGTAAAGCCCGCGTTAGAGCCCCAGTAAAATTAAACGTAAAGTTTTGGGGTTTTCTGCTATATTTCAAATATTTCTAGTCAGAGTATGGCTTATAGTACACCGAAAGAAAGGATATTCAATTCCCCAACTATCAATATTATAAAAAAAATATTAAATTTTAAAAATTAAGTGCATTTTCTTGAGATTCCCCGCTTTGTTAACGGTGAAAAAAAATAGACATCAGGGAATTACAAGGAAATGTATTACATTCATTATTTTCAAATTTTAAACTGACTAAATAGTTGGGGAATGGAATATCCTTTCTTTTGGCGTACAATAAGCCATATTCTGATAAATATGCAATGAAATACAGTAAAACATACCACAATTACACGTTCACTTTCAGACAAGGTTTAAAGCGACCTTAATAAGAGTAGTGAAATTATAAAGAGTCCGACTTTAGATAGCTGAAACTGTACGAGTAATTTGACTTTTTGTAGCGTTTAATTTGTCCTTAATAATGGGCAATTATTTCCCATAAGAACTTCTTTGAATATTCGAGTCAATATGCAGATTAACTCGAATGGGAATCTTAAATTACAATGAAACCTAATGCTAAATGTAACTGTCGGGCCCAACAGCAGGTAATTAAAAGTAACTTTTAGCTTCGGAAAAACGGTTAACCTTTTTTGTTCCTGAGCACAAAGCTCCCTCACTGGGAAATTATCTCATTCTCCCACCGGGCCGGTTTTCCAACCGTTAAACACAACCACTAACGACAAGCGACGAACGCCCCACACTGTAGGACAGCCTACGACAATTGCGTCCTCATAGTTGCGGTCCTAATGATCCGCTGCTACTGGGTACCGAAGCCCGAACAGGCTAAGAACACATAATTTCCAGGCTCTCGAAAAAAAAAAAAACACTAGTGCACCCGATTCAGCTTTATTACTTGCTTTCTCATACTTTTTTTTGCATTTTGCAAGATATCGAGAGAGCGCGCAGAAGTGGTCAGCTTTGGCTCGGAAAATCGACCGACGCGTACATCATCATGTGATGCCGGCCGCAAGCACGGGCAAGGGGCAGCAAAGCCCGTGAGCGCGAGTGGTCATTAGAATAAATTTACATTTAACTTCCCACCCAGCCGAACGTTTGGGGTCGTTCGTGTAGGCTCGAGCAGTAGCAGTAGGCCAATACCTTCCGCCAGCATGCTATGGAGTGGATGGGTGAAGGTGAAAAAACTTTTGCCGGCACAAAAACTTGCCCATTTCTCTAAGCGCGAGCCAGCGGGCCTCCTTTCGGGCGGACGCATGCAAATGAACAGCAGGAGAAACTCTCGTGCTAAGCCTCTCGAGAAGTGGGTGGTCTGCCTACTAACACACACATACACATACATACATACTCACACACTAGTACCAAACGAAAGGAAACATTCATCGAGAGTAATGAGAGTCTAATGGGCTTCGGGGCGGCCTTTTCTTTTACCTTTTTTGTCCGGCGTACTCTGGAGCCTACTTCCGAGCGTTGCTCCAATACATTGTAGGTTAACAGAGGGATGGAATGAACGAAAACAAAATAGACACAAAAAAAGAAAAGTAGTAATCGTATTATTAGATTGATGATTGCCTACCATCGGAGCCCAATGATCTCCGCCTCCCCGCCGCTGTGCCGGTTTTTTGGAGGCTGTGAAGTGAGAAAACTTTTGCTACTTCTACCTCTGCCACACCGGCGGATGGCAATGGCTTAAAAGCATTATGAGTTATTTATGATGAGAGGAAATTGATTCCTTGCTTCGGTCGCTCCAAGACCGGCACGGTCAATCGCATGATGCTTTTGTTGGAGTTCGGTTCGGTGTAAAGGGTCCTTCAGTGCAACATGAGCGGTGTGTACTCACCGGCATTCCGAAATATCATCACAACCGTGCTCCTCACACTGCGGTATGCACTCTTCATCATTGGGCTCTTTACACGAGAGGGCTCGAAAGAAAGAAAGCACACTGACAAGCGCTTCCGAAGCCCATCGAATAGTGTGCTCCAAACGGGACTGGAGCGCCCCCCTTTCAGCTGCTCCCCGTAGATGGCCAGAAGTTAAACAGATTGTTTACGGGGAAACTCTTTTGGCTTAATTGAAATTTATAAAACTTTCCTCTTCATTTCGGCCCCCGTGCCCCGTGTCTTCAGCGTAACCGGAGTTTGGTGCTGGCAAGCGTGTTAGGGAGGGAGGGCACTGGTAAATGGAATCTTTGAATAAATTAATTTGGAATGCTCAAAAACTCTATCGGCAGTGGCCTTTCTCGGGGCACCATGGCCCAGGGCCCGGAGCATCGATGACGCCGGTGTAGTGGTCAGCTGCAACTATTTAGCTGCAACACTTTCCCCGCACTTTTCCCGCAAATGGTCAAAATTGTGCTATAATTTGTATGGTAGCAGCAGCAGCAGCAGCAGCTGCAGCATCAGTTCTCTTTTGCAGTCAACTCTTCGGGGGCCTCATTTCTCTCACAATGTGGGATGATGGGTTCGTACAGTTTCGGTCCCCATTTATGCGCTGCATGACAGTGGAATGCAAAACTTGCAAATACGTCATCGACCGTGTTGCAGCTGTGCTGCAGCTGTACTGTCTTTACTAGTGTTTGCTGGTATAATTCGAATCAAAGCTTTTTTTGTTGCTGCTTCCTTTAGCACTTCACAGCGGGGCAAAGGTGGGGGAGCAAATTATGGCTGCAGTCAGTCCCGCATCAAAACGATGGTGCGCTGGTTTTACCTACCGAGAATTCATTTATTAAACACACTTTCAATTGGAACAACTATTCATTTACCTTGCTCCAACCAACGTTCGATTATGTTGCCGTTGCGCCCGCCGGCAGGAGGTTGGCTCGGGAGGGTATGGAATTCAAAACGGAGCTTCAAAACTTTTCGATTATTCTTGGTAGCTTTAAAAGCGCTCATAAATTGTGAAACTTTTTTCATCCGAATGCTGCGATCGTGGTGGTGGTGGTGGTGGTGGCACCAGCGGGTGGCAATATGAATATTAAATTACAGATAATTACTCAAAAGTTGCTGCAAAGTTTCATCATTCGCCCTGGGTGGGTTTGTTGCGGACCAAATTCTTTCATAATCATGAAATTTCAAACAATATATGGATAGTTTCGAAGGTGTTGCAAAACCAAACAGATAATTCTTTTGATGCATTTGGACGCTGTTGTTTCATGCTGAATAGCTGATTAGCATTGTTTGTTCATTGGAAGCGTTGTAAATGATACTGATGTTTGATGAATGAAACTTGGAAGACTTGATATAGTCAAAGTTCAATGATGACACATCTAACTCTCAAATACAAAAAAATGCAAATATGTAACGACTGTTTTCAAATAAATAGCAAACATTATTTGAGTCCCATTGTGATGCAAGGTTAACCTTAGGACTGTTTCATATGGAGTTTGACACTTGGTGGCTGAAATCAAACACTCCAAACAAAACCACACGCATAACTATAGTCTCAGATTTTCAGCCTATATTATTTCATTTTGAAAAGTATGTTAACAAACGCCGATTCATCCCAAGCGCAATTGGGTAGGTTCATGAATGATGAATTGGACATGCTGGACTAAGAACAGTTAAAAATTGTTTTCTATTTTTTATCTATTTTTTCTTTAATTTAATAAAAGTACCATAACTCAAAATGTATCTTTGTTTGTACCCTATTGCTGAAATCCAATACGGTCGACCGTAACTTTCACAACCGTGGATACAACCCGGATGAAGAATACTGTTTCACTGAAATGTCAGCTTTCTGGCATAAAATATAGGCTCAAAAGACTGTTCAATCAGTGCTGCAAAATGTCACTGTCAGTGTCATAAAAAAAATCTGACTGACACAAAATCCATATCAGCGTCACGTACTCAATTGTGATAATCAGAGGTAATACTCAGAACGGTTGCTGTGACTAATATATGCTCATGACATGTTTGCGACCATTGCTTGGTCAGTCACTATGTCACGATTTTTTTTTTTTTGCTCTGATCAGTTTTGCAAAATGTCACTGACATAGTCATGACAAATTCCGGCTGAAACAAAATCATCTCAGCGTCACGAGCTCTACTGTAATGATCAGAGGCGAGCCTCAAACAGTTGGTGCGACCATCGCATGCTTGGTGACATTGTGTGCAACCAACTCTTGGTCAGTCACTTGGTCGCGACATTTTCAGTCGGTGATCATCGCGATAGTCACGGGAGATATATGGTGCGTACGAGTGGTTCCAAGAAACAAAATGAGCATGTTTTCTCGCTCTGTTTGACTCGACAGATAATCAAAACAGATAGAGGGAGAAAGCATGCTCATTTCGTTGCTAGAGCCCACGCGCCAAGTATATTCCAAGAATGTCGCGATTATCGCCGACAACAATGTCGTGACCAAGTGAGTGATCAAAAGTTGGGTGCTAAACTAAATGTCACCAAGAATGTGATTGATCCACCAACTGTTTGAGTATAGTCACTGATCATCTCAGTTGTGTACGTGATCTGATTTGAGCTTCGTTTCAGTCATGAGTGTTGATGACGGAAACAGTGGCATTTGGCAGCACTGTTCACAGCCAGAAAAAAGTCATGATTATGCTTGCACCGGCATTAAGTTAAGCTTGTCAGTCGCGTGGGACTCAAGTATTCACATGCCGTGTTCTGCATGTCATGACGCACTTTTATTGACTATCAGCAATGAGCATCAAGCTACCACGGATATGTTCATTGTTTTCGTTGGTGAAAATCTCCTGATACTCATGACATTTGGCAACACTGGATACAATTAACCACAGTCTCCTCATATAAAGGCTTCTTGTTCTTCTTTCTCTTTTCATGGTAGTATATAAATAGAGCAACACTGCTCTGTTTAAGATTTTGAAGTGCTTGTGTCGAACATCGCTCCCGAGTTGGTGTCGTTGTATTTTTGTTATTGGTGATTTGATTATTGGTTGTTATGTCCATGTCTGAAGGTTTAGTTCTTGTCTTTTCGGTTGGATTTTAATTGTGTGTTGATCGTTTCCGATCATTACGTTTGTTTCATTCATAAATTTTATTATGTATTTTACCAATTGCTCATCTTTCTCATTATTTTTTATACTGTTTTCTTCCTTATTATTTTTGGGTTTGTTTCGTTCTTGTTCACGCCTGTCAATAAGACAGCTGTTAGCAAAGCACGGACGACAAAGCTATGCGTTTACCATCATTATCATCCACTCTAGCAAACATCATTTAAGCAAGTCCTTCTAAACATAAATAACGATTTAAACCTTCAGTAGCGCAATACGGCACCCCACGAAGCCTTCGCGAACGCTTTCATTTTGAAAAGAAAATAACTCTCAACCGAACGCGGCAGCAGCGCAGCCTCGCAGCATGGGGCATCCATTTGTCGGCAGTTTAGTCAAGGGTCACGCCTGCCTTTGCACAAGCGATTATCAACTTTCTCAAAGCTCAGCAAACATACGGCGAGACGGCTTCCCCTCGTAAGCCATTGTTTCGGCACCAGTGTGGCACCGGCTGTGTCAGTTTACGTTCAGCAGCGGCTCAAGACGGCGTCTGCTCTATCGTTAAGAAAACATAAACGGTGCCAGCAGCGCGAGTGCATCATCATCATCTTCGTCCGCTTCACCTGCTGATGGCGTGAACTAAGACGCGTTAACAAAACAACACCAAAGCGGTTGCGGCTCGGGCCAGCGAAAAGGTGCACCCTGGCAGGAGTGCTGTTTTCGTTTCAAGTTTAGAAGGATTACAAACAATCGGTTAAAGTAATTTCGTAACGCACCTTTACCTGGGTTTTCCCGTGCGCGCCGAACCGGGTGTCAAGAAATCGCCCACCACCGTCCGCTGCCTTGCGGAAGGGTTGCTCCCCGGTGGGAGGGTGGTTTTTAGTAATGAAGCACAAGCATTCATTACCGGCACCAAGGCGCACGGTGCGAAGGGACCTTTGGGGCGGTTGGGCAAAGCGCTGGAAGTTGTTTAGCATAAGCCTCTTACGCTCGATTTCACCCACAAGCACACTGTGCGCGCTAAACACATCGCAAATCGATGTGACGAAAGGAAAGGGGCTGTCGTCCTGTGTAAGTATGCTCCAGGAAGCTGGGGAGAAAATGAAGAAAAAAAAACTAAATAATTATGCAGCCCAGGTGCATGCTTCAAAGGTGTACCACGCTTTCGTAACGCATAATTGCACAACCCCGTTTCAACCGTTGGTTTCATTTTTCTTACCCGATAAACTCAGCGAAGGAATTGCCGAGAAGCTGAGAGCCGTCGCCTCATACTCACTTAAACACGGCTGTCTCTACGCAGCGAGTGGTCGGATGTGCCGTCAACTGCAGCTGCAACCCCCCTTTTTGAGCGGTGGCAGCGGTTTCCCAACGGTCGAGTGCCTTTTTGGAGGCGTTTTCAGCGCCATGCATTTCAGGACGTTCTGGCGTGGTTGGGTTTATTTTTTGCTTTTCACATCTTCATCGTGCCGAGACATAAAAAGTCATAAAATTAATTCGTGCTTAGTGTCGGGTTACTACTATTTTTAATTTCTTCTCTCTATCTCGCTGGTACGACCAGAACGTACCATACGTACGACCAGACATACGGTGCAGCACGTAACGGAGGGTAGATTTAGCGCGTCAGACGCAAATTGCACCGCTACCGTTGCAGCGGTATCGCGCGTCAAGTGCATACGAAATATGCAATAAATTCGTACGAACGCATGGTTACTGGCAAAAGGTGAGTGTGAGTAGTACGAGATTTTCCCGGAGGCTTCTCCCCCGTTCCTTCGCGATTCCCCCGCCCGATACGCCGAATTACGTACGTAGTCAACTGCACCACATTAAACCTGGCTCGCGCAGCAAGGCAAGCGTAACTGCACTCGGGTTTCAAAGCCTTTTGGCCTGGAGGGCCCGGGCAAACGTTTTGCAATTGCGTTGGTAGGGACGCGTTCTGACGCTGGCAAGACCGCACAAAAGTAATGAAGGATTAGGGGAAGGTGTAAGTGAGCTGCACGCGATAGTTTACTTTTATGTGGTGCACAGGAGCGAAAAATCTTTCACTCACGAGGGATTGTTTCGAACGTAGATTGCAATGACAGCAAGAGGGTCATTAGAGCTGTGCTGCTTGGAGTGGATGGATTACGGTAGAAAACTTTTAAGTTGAGTTAACATTTAATTTCGTTGCCAGTCATCATTGTGAAACGCTGAAAGCTATCCAAGGAACATTTTTAATCTTATCATAGTTTTAACGTTGTTGTTACGGTTAGTTAATTAAGTTTTCCTTTTTCATTTGAATGTCTTGTGTGACCTAATGAGACTATAATCAAATTCTCTTAAGACTGAAAGAGTGCATCTACAGAAGTCTGTTAATACTATTTGTTAAAACAATTTCTAGTCTTTTAAGATGTGAAGCGCAAATATAATATTAAAAATACAGCATATTGCTATTAACATGTGCTTGAGACGGTTTTGAAGTAATGAACATGAAGTCATAAAAATGGTTGAGAATTATTTGAGAATCGTTACGTTGTCTTGATATTTTTTTTGGTGAAATCGCTTGCATATGAGCTGAAATTCATGTCAAGAAAATGTCATTGTTGAAATACATTATAATAATTTCAAAAATATCAAAGCGCCTCAATAATATGCGTCCCTTTTATTTTAAAAATAAATATATAAAAAATATAGATTTGTTTGAAACGCCCTGAGTTTGCACCCAAAGCTTTTAAAAGTTACCATTTTTATATTTGTCACGTAAATTATTAATTTGTTTATCAAATCATATCAACATGGCTGACGCATATTGGACACACAAATCAATAATATTTTGTATGAAAATGGATTCCATTGGCTCAAGATCAGGATAACTTTCCCGATCACAAGTTCAATCGATTTGTAGCGCTGTATGTGTGGCTACGATAGTTGTAAACAGTGCATTGCTTTAGAAAGCATTTGTGCAGAATAACACGTTTTAAGACTCTCCACGTACAGGTAGTGTGCGAGATAACGCATATCGACAAAATCGCGGTTTTCTGATTTGATACATTATCACTGCAAGCTAAAGGAAAATAAACTCATAAGTGATCCAAGACATAATATGCATTTAATAAGATCTGTTGACCTTGATGCCTCAGTCTCAAATAACAAGTCTTAAAACATGCTTAAGAATACATTTACATGTTGATAAAAACCAGCCATTTTATAAGTTTTATAAGCCAGTCTTATAGTCGCCTTCATAACGTTTATAGATTTAACAACTTTGAAGACTGTGAAGCATCTTCAAAAAACTTGTTGAAACTATGTGGCTTAGTACACTCAAAATCAAGCATTATTAAGACATGTTTAAGTGTAAAAGCTATAGGAAATATTTCTTGGGTATCCTTGTGATTAATGATCCCACTTTGCTATGTGAAAAGATGAAACAGTTTTTGAAAACTCATTTGTTTATATAAAGTTTCGAATTTAGTTTGATAATTTGCTGAAAAGCAACTCATTACTAATTATTTATTTTAAAATTAAAAAAGAAACGTTGATAAACGAACATTTCATATCTTTCATAAAAAATGGGGATTCATATTTCATGGGGGGATGGGGATGAGGGAAAATGGGGATTTTAATAGGCAATGGTTTTAAAAATAATCCAGCGACCAGTTTAAATAAAGTATATCAATTTACTGTGTGCATTAAAAATTGTCCAAGTTTGTCACGCATCAATCAACGTCACAGTCTTCCCCGAAAAAAAAATCTTTAAATTGCTTAAAACGATAGGAAAACATACCCTCCGTAGTAACAAAGTAATGCCCCGTGCTTGTACAAGCAGAGCCCAATTGTATCGTCTTCAATTTTGATTTCGATAATGCGCTGCATAATACAGTGAGAGAGCGAAGAAGAAAAAAAGCGCATACTGCAAGGGAGTGCATCGCGAGCATCGTACCGGTATGCAACAAAATTCACCCTCCCTTTTTTTCAACCCTTCCCGTCCCCCATCGAAACCGCCCATTGTTCGTGCAATCGTAAATGCAAATCGAGAGCACAATGCTCATCGCCGTTGCTGCTGGCTCGGTTTAGAAAGGAGGCCAATCACCATTTCCACTTGGCATTGGCCTTGCGACTGCTGATTTCACCGTGACTGATTTTCCGAATACGCTTCGATGGTGGTGCCTGTGGGTGGCATTGTTAACTGAAAGCGGAGGCCAATTATACTAACGCTGCAGCAGCGAGCATCATTATCCACGCAAGGGTTCGCTCATGGTGTGGTTTAAACGCGGTGTCGTTCAGCATGAGGATCCGCTCGTGGCACGGCAAAGAAACTAACCGTCAGCTGTGTTTTAAAAGCTTGAATCCACCTTGCAGCTGCTAGGCGTAACAATGAAGCAGTGAGTGGGAGCTAAAAATAAAGCTAAATAAGAATACAGAGTGGAATGGGGTAAGCTTCGACTGGAGGGGTTGTTTCTTTCGTTCAATCTAAGCCAAACCCGAGGGATGAAGCGACCACCAGCCAGCGCCAATCGGACGTAGAATTAATTGAATCATTTGAATTTTAATTTGAAATTTAAATTAATTGAAATTGATTGCGAACCATTGTCGGGTGGTCCGAACAAAACCGGCTGCTGGTCGCAGTGGTAAGGCGAACTCGAGCAACCGTCTGCCAAAACGGAACGGTTGGTAGGGAGCGACGGTCACAACACACACACAAACAGGACACCACTGCAAGCATCATGCATAACTGCATTTAGTGGATTTGCCAGTTGATTGCTGACCGACTGCTGATGTTTGACACGGTGATGCGGTGATGCATTTATCGTCGTCGTTTGCAAGCTGGGACGTACGAGTTTTGTCAAAATGAAAAAAATAAAATACCAAAAAAGGGGGCATTTCAAAAAAATCAACACTTGCCTTCCCTTTGGCATCGGGAACGGGATCATCATGAGTGATTGTAAAAAAGATGCACGCCTTTTTCAACGCAGCGCACCAAAAACGATCGACGGAACGGATGAATTAAAACTAAAACCATCGAATTTGTTGGTGCCGAAAAAGAGGGCTGGCAACAACAACAAAAAAACTGGATAGCACAACTGATAACACGCAAAACTTCCACTACACGAAGGGCAAAACTCACACGTGGACTGGACAGCAAACCCTTCGTGCACCATCGATGGAACACGAATAACGGATGCGCGTTTCGGTGCACGGTGGAATAAAAAATGCAATACGGAATGAAAGGCTAACCAGTGCTTTGGTTAGAAATTTTGCTAACTGCCAAAATATTCAAGTGATCACACAGGAAGCAACGGAGAGAACGGAGGAAGCGAGTGTGTGAGAAAGAGAGGGTAGTAGAGCAAAAAATAACCCTCACAAATGCACACACACACCGGGAGGAAAACGGTTCGATTCTCATGACGCTAGCATTTTCATTGCACCGAAAGCAATGAATCTTTGAAGCAGAAGTACCCAATTGTGAAACTTCTTTTTTTTTCGTTTTTGGTTTAGTTTGCGATCCTGCGTGTGTGTGCGTGTATGTGCGCCCGGATTCGGATTTGTGCACCGGAATTCGCTTGTTATGCGAAACTGCGGCCGTATTTTACTGCCAGCGGTAGCATGTACGGTGTAGTTTATTTGAATTGAATGGCCGATCCAGCGGAAATTGGGTGCAAATAGCGTGAATTTAATAAGACTTCCAGGTGGTACAGCAGTTTTGTTGTAAAAACTTTGAACGTTTTCACCCGATCGGGAGCTTTTGGTCCATTGAGTTCATTAACGATTCTGAGAATAAAACTATGTAAAAACGGGGCTCGTTCACCTACTCCCTGGAAGTGTGTTAAGGCTATGAAAAAAGATTAAAAATGATTGTCTAGCGATTTCGGTATGTGTTTATGGTTTACATTCACTATATGAAGGTTTATAAGTCTTTATGATTTATAAGGTTACACATGGAATAATAAATCCACATGACCTTAAGCAATCGAAATACATTTCGTTATTTATGTTACCTTTGTGTATGACATGGTGGTTATCATTAGTACACAAGCACATTATTTGATCGTCTCCAGCTGCCCCTAGTTTACCCCCACAGCCTGCATAGGTTCCGTAGGGCTCTAAAATAAATAGAAGGAATGTGCAAACTCTCAACGGGTTTTTCAAAACTAAATAAAGCAATGTTCATCAAGCTCCTCCAACAGCCGCTCCCAACAAAACCAACACAGAAGTCGCCAAGCTATCCAAAAATGCCAACAACTGATCGTGCTGCATTGGCTCGTGGCATTCATGTTGGTAATAAATTCCCTAAGCGACCGTGTTCGATGATGTCGTGGAAGATGATGAAATGGCACGGCAGACAACTGCCAGTGAGCAGGGTTTGGGAAATGGGAGACACTGCGCAATAAACATGAGCCATGTTTTCTGGTGGAACGAATTTCCACTTTATGATGGCTTTGTTTGTGTGTGTGTGTAAGAGTGTGTCTCGACAAATGGATCGACCCTACCACTGGTGGTGGTGTGCGCTTTTTGTTGAGTCGATTTTCTTTTTCGTGATTAAACGTGCCGGTGGTGTAGGGAGTGTGTCTCGCCATGCGTGTGCTGCTGCTGCTGCTGCTGCTGGCAAAGATTGTCTGAAGTCTCGTGCGTGCCATTCCTGTGACGTCCTTATCGACACGCACACATGGGCCCAAGTGGGATGGGTGGGTGTGAAAATAAATGGGGAAGAAAAAACGCCCAACCACCAGCATGATGTGCTGTGAGCAGCGTCGAACAGACACGACAGGCCAGCGTTCGTGACCACAGCTAAAGCAGTGCGGCCCACGTCAAGGCAAAACAGCCAGGGTTGATTAAAAAAAGCAAAAGAAAACAAAAAAAAACAAGGCCCATCCGTTGCCCCGGGCACCACACTTTACCGTACTGGCTAGGGTGAAAAATTTGAATAATTGATTATTTATATCCATGCCCACACGCTCAGAGTAGAATCCACCCCGTTGGGGGTTTTGTAGAACGCGGACTGTTTTCGTTTCGGTGCTGACCAGTGTATGGAAATGTGTGGCAAAGTGGGAGGAGTATGTAGTTTTGCGCATGAAGTTAGCCCAAGAGAGATAGAAAGAGAGAGAGAGTGAGATAGAGTGACAAGAAAAACAAGCAGCTTCAAAAAAGCTTCCTTTCAACGTTTTGGTCGGTCACTCCGTATGAAGCGCACAGAAAAAAGCAACACATTGACTACTGTTCGAGTGGTATGTGGCATTTTCCTACAGTTCTTTGCTAGTTTTATTTGCTTGTTTGGCACGACCACGTACCACCTTTCCAGCGAAACGATGACGAAGGTACCCGCACCACTCGTCTGTTACTAGCGGAAAGTATGTATGTTTGCCTCATTTTTGCAATTGCCATTCCCCGATATACGATCGTCTGGCGTGGCCGGTTGTCACTTATCATCCATTAGCGGTCTAGTTTAACAGACACTTTTCCAATTTCGATTTTGCAATTTCACGTTCGATAGTGCAGGGAAATTTGTTTTTTCCCTGCCAAGGATGTGTTTGTTTTTAAATGGATACGTTTTACATGTGCGATGACATATCAGCGGCTGGGTTAATTGGTAATGCATTTACAAGGTAGTTAGTGGATACTTCTTCTTCTTCTTTCTTCTTCTTTGGCTCAACAACCGATGCCGGTCAAGGCCTGCCAGTACCCACTAATGAAGAGAGTTTGGCTTTCAGTGACTTATTGTTACCATAGCAGGATAGTCAGTCCTACGTATGGGGGCACGGTCTATTTGGGGCTTGAACCTATGACGGGCATGTTGTTAAGTCGTACGTGTTGACGACTGTACCATGAGACCGGCTAGTTAGTGGATACAAGAAATATAAATTGCCACAATTCATTTAAAATTTTGAAAATGATGAAATAAAATAAGCAATTTAAGTGGTATTTATATTATATTTTAATGCATAATAAAAACTCTATTTATACTTACCGGCGGATCGCCCCGAGTCGTCCAGAATTAAAGTGATCTGGACTCGTCCGGAGTCATTCGGAGGCATCCAGAATTTACCGCAGTCAGATGCAGATGGCTGATGCAATGTTTTGGTGGTCTGACATTTCATCTCCGACTCTGACTCGGTCTCCTGCTGACTCCAGTCGACTCAGACTGTTATTGGGAGCTTCTACGACACTAGCCATCTGTTTAGAGTTTGGTACATGATGGCTGCCATCATGTCAACACTTCATAGAAAGCTACACGCAGCACTAGCCTCAGACTAGATTAGACTCAGAACAGGCCGAAATTTTCAGCTTGCTGGCTTCAAACAGAAAATGGCCCATCTTTAGAAATCAAGGCTTTTTAACAAAGAGCACGCGTAAAAGAAAGGAAGAGATAAAAAAACAGGAATTGAAATTCATCCGGACGACTCTGAACAACTCCGGCCGACTCCTGCCGGCTCCGCATGACTTTGGATAACTTCAAACGACTCTGGACAACTTCGAATGTGTCCGGAGGACTACGGCTCTGGGTGCAACTAGTGATTCCGATACTGCTAGAGTCGGAATTGAACTAACAATAACCAGTATCGGAATCATGGGTGCGCTCCAGAGAGCACGCCACTAGTGTGTTTGTGCCCATTGAGTAATATAATGTATTTTCTGGATGGAGCCGAGGAATACTGGAGTATGTGTGAGTTTGAGCACGCAGGTTAGTTCCTAAACTAACATGCTCGTGTGAAACATGACAACGCTTATTGAATGTTACCTACTTGCTCGCTATCATGGCGTCATGCGCTCAAGAAAGTTAAGCGATGTTAACACGACACCGTCCAGGGAATTCTCAAATATACGATGAGTGTGTTGTAGAAAATCGTGCCACAATTACGTTATTTTTGAAAAATTACTATGCATTTTCGTTATAAAGGTTCAAAAACACATATGAAAATTCAATGAAACGAACTTTACTCAAAATTTTAAACCAATGTCATTCAATGACCTAACCTTCTGCGTTGTTCCTACATCATGATAGAACCTCACAGCATGTACATATTGTGATTTTTTAAGACTTTTCGTATGTCTTTGAGGTATAAAAAGAGATTACCTAGAAAATTCTTCAAATTAAAAATGAACAACATGTTTCAAAGGAAATGCGTTAAACTCAGATTAAAATGTCCATGTTATACATCATCTTTATTTTATTTATTTTTTAATTCTGGAAGAATTAATACGTTCTACAAAGGAAATGTTTAACTTGGCACATGATTGAACACTCACTGCCCAATTAAATGGATTAGACAGTACTTTTTAACATCGTTTGCTACTCTCGGCCCTGAAACGAACGTATAAAAAACATAACGCACGCTTCAAAGAAGCCTTCCACACTTTGTTCGCAGCTTCTTGAAAAGAAAGTAACAGCAGCACATCAAAGCCATCCATCGTGCGAACATGACGCCAAAATGCATAATTGATGGTTTTGATTCCTGCGTGCGCGGGTCTCGCCCGGCTACGTTCGGGCCGCCATAATGCCTTTCCGCCATTCGTGGGCGCTACGTTGTTTATGGTTGCTTTCGCTATCGCATAAAAGCTAAAACCCTGCTCCGGTAAAGATAAGAGATACAGGATGCGAGTGAAGATGGCGCGCGCGCAAGGGTTGAATGGTTGGCACGATTTCCGCCCACAAGTTTTGCCGCCACCCGACGCTGATTAATGGCACTACCATGGCACCCGGCACGGTGAGCGGGCGTCTTCGTCGTCACATTAATGACATGGTTTTGACAACTTTTCGACAAAACAGGGCGACAGCCAATTAAAGCGTCGCCCTCTGATTAGCGTGACGTTGTGTGCGGACCTTCTACGGCGGCGGCGCGCTACATCATTCAAACGTGATGAATGTTGATGAAACCAAAAATGACACAAAGATGCTTGGCTGGGCGCATTTTTCCTTCACGTCCGTTGTCCCTGAGCAGACACACACGCGCGCGCGCGGGAAGGGGTAGGACTTTAATTAGGACAATAAAAGTCATTAGCTGAGAGAGGGATGGCGACTTCGGTGCGGTGGCGTTGAACAGGCTGGCCAATTTTACGCGTGTGTATTGTGCGTGCGTGTATTGAAATGGAAGGAAAATTAGCACCGTGTACACACACACACACAGTGTCTGTTTGCTGTATGGTCGTCCAGAATTCACGAGCCCCAGGAAGTGAGCTTGATGTTTTGCCAGCTCCGGCATGCTGATGACATCGTGTTTTCGCTTTTGTTCAGCACGAACACACGTCCCGGTTTGGTGGTGGTTTGTTGGTTACTGCCGTACACCTAGTAACAGTTTTTCGTCCATGTGACATGTGATGTGCCAGCGATATTTACGTCGCGATACAATGTGTTGCTTCCCAGTTTCAACGGCACTGTAAAACTCATGCCTTTGTATCATTTTTTTTTCTTTGCTCATTCGACCCTTTTTACTCGATTCGATTTTTCTATTTACTCATCTCGTTTTTCTTCCCTTTGTTTTCCCCACAGATCGCAGCACAGCACGGCGGAGCGGCGGAAGGGTTGAGTGACCGTTTTATGAAATGTGTTCCAGGTCTGGTGCGACCATGTTCGTGCCTCGTTACCGGGCTGGCGTTATTAAATGCTGTAAAAGTGTAAGCTAACGTTCGTGCGTTCGTGGGAATGTGTAGTGTGGCAATGAGGCGGCGTGAGCATAACCATTAGCGGACGGTGAAGGAGAAGAAGAAGCAAAAAAGAAAAGCAAAGAAAAGCCGTACTTCAGAAGCAGCAAATTAATTTTCTCGCCTGAATAACGATAACTTTTTCCAATATCCAGTGTAACGGGCGATGCAGTGTAACACTGGCAGTGCGGATTTGCTTTCCCGTGTGCGCAGCGGGCAGCGCCGAGCATGGTCTGGCTTGGGGTGGAAAATATCTGCTTAAGATTTATACGCCAGCGAACCGAACGGTTAAAATGCATTAACACTACGGCGAGTTCACGGTGGAAAACTATTTGAGAGAAGGAAAAAAAGTAATAACGGGGTTCTTTCTTGTGTATGTGTGTGTGTGCCGCAGGACAACGGAAGCAACGTGCGCGTCTCCGGGTACGTGTGAAGTATTAATTTCTCGCTGAGAAAAAGTCATCACGAACACGGTGCACGTCGCATAAAGTGAGATAAATTGAATGGCTGCTTTGGCGCAGACCACGCGCTCCGAGTGGCAGTGGGGATGACGTAGTGTTGGGTTGGTTTGTGCGTTTTGTGCACCGCAGGCAGGTCGCGTGTGCCACCGTCGAATGTGTCGTGGAACTCGCGGTTAAACGTTCAAGCGTGGTGGAGTAGTAGAAGCAACCAAAAGTGATCGATGCCCCGGCGCACGGTTGAAGACACGGTCGAGTGAAAAAGTGGTAGGGAAAAATTAAAAAAAAATAGTGTAAGAAAAAGGTTCATTCAAATAGAAAGCAAATCGTGCGAAAGCGGTGAATCATGATGCTGGAGCTTAAATTGATTCTTCTCTGCCTGCCATCGATCCTTCTAGCGACAACGCTGGATTCAGGTAAGTTTCTTTGGCTGGTTGGAAAATACAATTTCAATATTTTGTTAAACTAGAAACTAATTTGATCAAAATGTCGTATGTCGGCAGTTTTTTTTACATTGAACTATTTATAGACTTTTTGTTCACGTCTTTTGTGTGGCCATGTAACTGATGATTCCTCAGTTGTTGTGATTTTACATGAGTGTACATTTCGAGAACAGACTAGTGTTGGGTAAATCTGATTCAGAGTCATGAATCTGGATTAATTTTTGAAATGATTCAACGATTCTGAATCCTAATTTCCAAAAATCGTGAATATCAAAGACTCATTAATCATAAAGAATCATCAAATTCAAATATTCATTAATCTCCAAATATTCATGAGTCTCGAAAGATGAATATATCTCTAAAGATTCACGAATCTCTAGAAATTCATGAATTTCAAGGGATTCATAAATCTCCATGGATTCATAGAGCATGAGCTTATTATTCTTGGAGTAACAACCAACGTGATTATGCCATCCTATACAAGCTTTCGAAACTTCTTGGCAAGTACCACGCAGCCGGATAGTTTGTTTTGCTATGGGGAGGGTTGAACCTACGACAGGCCCTGTTGTTAGGATTTTATTGGATTCATGAATCTGTAGAGATATTGAAGATTCATGAATCATTGAAGATTCATGGATCTTTGAAGAGTCGATTCGAGATTTGTAATCTATAAGTCACTGAAAGCCAACCCCACAAGTGGTAAACGGCCTTGGCCTTGACTGTCAACGTCTGTTGAGCCAACTAACCTATTTTGTTCAGTCTAATCTCCTGTTAAAGCCATAGACCGCTTCCATAAGCCATAGTCTTCAACAATAGGTCACAAGACTGGCATTTGCATGTATCTGTGTTCAGTATAGTGGTACCAATTGTATGTATAAAGTTCTTATTCACATCATGGGACAAACTGTATTCTTAAACTCAGTTACTATCAAAAGCTCCATTCATACTCAACTCCTCTGTGCGTAGTTATTCCATCTGCACTTTTTGATTTATTACCAATTCTCGTTAATTCTTGGCCTTGGTGACAGAGCTATTGCCAGGATGCATACTGATTTAAGGATGCAATGTTTTACTTAAAATATCTACCTCCATGTATCCCCGCACGTTTTTTTTTTAAATTCTGAAACATACATCGTTCTTTATCCCATTTCAATGCCAAACTATGTTTTGCTTCAGGTGACTAATTCGGTGACATTCTTTTGCCAATGTTGTAATGGGTCCCTAGCGTGTTGCTTTTTTATTGAACTTATGAAAATATAAAAAAAATGAAAACATAACTGGATTGAATTGGTAAATGTTTTTGCTCTAGTTAGATTCATTATTGCCACTCCCTAAATTAGACGATGAATTAATTATACCTTTTGATTATTATTTTTGTCTAGGAAAACTTTAATTTCATTCCTGAGAGGTTACTTGTAGTGAAAACAGTACTGAAACAGTTACTTTACATTGGTAGTTTGAGCAGCAGTACATGAGCAGGAATGACAGATTGCTTCCACCGTGATTAGTAATGTAAATAATGAGTAGGAACATTGTCTCACTTCATCTAAGATTGCACACATTACCAGGGTTCATAATCTTACTATAGACCACAATTAGTCTTACCTGTTTCATTCCGGTGCCATTTGTGCTTCCTGTGCAAATCCACTAGCACGTCCAAAGGATATTTTTCAGCAATTCTACCAAACTGTGCCACGTTACAAGCACATCTTCATCGTTTGGAAATGATAAAAAAATACAATCTCTCCCAGTCCAAATGGTACTGCCACCGTGTCATCGTGCCATTGTGCCGGAAAGCACAAACCACTCCCTACATCAATAATCCTCTGTACGTGACTCACGCGCAAACAGTTTCCACTGCGCTTCCGTCCACCACCTGGTCGCAGGGTCTCCAGGGCACACTGGTTCTGTTAGCCCTGCAACACTTTAAGGCCAGAGAGAACAAAAAAACAACCCACCCCGGGCACCATCATTCGTTATCTTGCGCCAAGGGATTTGTAGCACTGGCTGGCAACGCTGTCCGCTGAAAATAAAACAACACACGTCAAGTGGGTGATACATAATCACTTCAATTAGCTCCTAAAATCCTACCTCATCCGAAAGCTTGCCCATCCGCAAACGGCCGCCGCGCGCCGGTCGGACATTAGGGGCGTACTGTCTGTCTTCCGGCGGATCAGCCCGGATCGGATCATACCAAGGATGCTGAGGTGGGGCGTTTTTTTTTTGTGCTTCACTGTTTCGGCTATCTGTATGGTTGAAATTTGAGTTGAGCGGCTCTATGCTTTGTCGCTGGGAACATGGCCGTAAATCCGCCCCGGATGTCCGTACCAAGAACACAGAGCCTTACCGGGTCGTCGCCCGTCCCCACTGCAGGAAAGGAAAGTTTCGAGACTGTTGATTTTCCCTCCCCCCCAATTGCCTCCGGTCCGATCTCGCGAAACGTTCCAAATGCGGCCGTATGGCAAGATCGTTCCGGAACGATATTTTACATCAAGATTAATTGCTCCAGCCTTGCCGGGACAGCGAACCGAACCACGCAAAGGGACACACGAGCGAGCCAGTAATTGCACAACAGCGTTTGGATGGGCGGAAATTTTTGAACGAAGCTCGTTTAGAACGTTATTTAAGCATGCCTGGTGGTCGGCAGCAAGATTGGGCATGGGGAATGTTAAAGGAAACCGTTCCCGACATCGAAGCAAGTGAAATATTTCCGCTCACGGTCCTCACGGACTGCAGCTGTGTTTTTTTTTTTTGTGTCGGGTGGGAAGCGCCTTTCGGGTGGATGCACACATTGATTCGTGCCAGTGCCACAGCGTACAGCGAGCGTAGTCCATTAGTCATTCGATCGGTTCAATTTTTTATCATAACCCAGATTTGCGCTGCACCTCCGTCCATTATCGGGACGGAAATCGATAACGTATCGTAGCGCCGTCACGTGACGATGAATCTATCTACCCCCATCTACCCTGCCGGAATGGTTGATAGAGAGAGCGCTGTGTCTTTGTGAATGCATTTTCCAACGAGAGTGGAGAGTTTTATTCAATGCAGGCTAGCTAGATTCTTGGACAAAGGGGGAGGGGGGGGGGGTGGCAGTAAGATCACGAAAGGATGGAAGAAGCAAAGCATGCAGATGCACTGGCAACACCAGCAGGGAGAAGAAGAATGAAAAAAAAAAAACGGATGACACTGGACGTGCATGCTTACATGCACACGTGCTCATCGCTCTTTTCTCCGAACGAACCACCGTTCACACACACACACACACACACATACACACACACATACATACAGTGGCTCAGTTGCTGTATCGTTTGCTCTCATTCTCGCCGCCGGTCCGTGATGTATCAATTTAAAATCTCTTTTTAAAGCAAAGTCACGTTTCGGGACATGCTATCGCTTCCAGATCCGTGGCGTGGTGAAGGGAGAGAGTGTGTGTGTGAGGTGGCCTGAGATGGGGAGGAGTTCAGTTCGGGCAGTTGCTTATCCTTTCCATTGAAATGCTACGGGGTGGGGTTGAATGCTGTGCGCTAAATGGTTGCAGCCGACCGAGAGAACCGAGGCAAATATGAACCAATGCACGGAGATGGTTGCGAAGGAGTTCGCTTTTTTCGTTTTCGCTTCCAGTTCCTGTGCCAGTCCACTTCTTTCCACCAACAAAATCGCTGTCCTGGCTGCGAGAGCAATAGTTTATGGCTGCCAAGGCCGTGCTCCAGATCGGGGAACGCCTTTTGAAATTGGGAAATTTATAAATCTCTATCGAAACCGAACTGTACATGATATGAATATTTGCTTTGAAGATAATCTATCCTCACCGAGCAGTACCTCTCTTCCACTGTACCGCATGTCCGTAGAACGACCCCACGGTGTCAGCATGTACACACCAACCGAAGGCAGAGCGCAAACTGGTGAAACTAATTTCAGATCTTGCCGCACAGATAGCGCCATGCCCGTCCCCATTTGCCAGCAGTTTGTATCTTTTGCGGACCAAAATCGTCCCACAAACCGTAACCGTTCACTGGGTGTGAGTGTGTTTCCGTTTCCTTCCTTTTTTTTTTGTTTGCTCCCCCCTTTAGTGTGCAGTTCAGATGACCCCAAATTTACATAATTAAACCTTCCGATGCACCTTGCGTCCGGTTTCCGTGCCGGCCTGCCCCTCAGCCTGCAGTTGGCGTTGATGGGACTGTTTTAATTATTTCAAGCAATTCCTTGCGCACACAAGTCTTTCGCAAGGCGTACGGGGATGAAAGCGAAGAAGGCTTTTGCATGGAGCAACTCCACAGCACAGTGGGGAGATGAAGGAAGATAAAACAAAACCGGGCACATTGTGTATGCACTGGCACTTCGGGGAAAGTCATAAATCAGCTTAAGGATGTGTTTGAGAATGAGATAAAGGCGGTGCAAATAAGGAGGACGATTTGAAGGGAAAATGGCTTCCACGTGCCAGTTTCCACAAGGCAAACCAATCAACGTGCTGATTGTTTGCAAATACCCGCAAATGCATCACGGTGATGGTTGACACTCTACCTGTTTTGTTTGATTTTTATAATTTAAGCATAGTTTTTTGCTTTGTGTGAGGTGTTTTTTTCCTGTAGAAGGTTTATTTACAAGCTAGCACATCCATAAGCAAATTAGCAAAAACAAATAACGACATTGTTTGATTTATTGAAAAGTTTATTGTTGCGTAAAGCATATTGTTTTGGAATGAAACAGAACAACACAGTTATAAAACGGATGAAAAACAATAATATGCTTATACATTCGATAGTTTTGTTTATTATTATAGACTGTTTGTAATGCTCAATTTAAGTTGTTTGACTCGCCTGTTGGTTGTTTGAACAGCATTGTGTTTGGCAATATTCTTTAGAAAATATTTAATTCAGTTAAGACAATTAGCCGGTCTCATGGTACAGTCGTCAACTCGTACGACTTAACAACATGCCCGTCATGGGTTCAAGCCCCAAATAGACCGTGCCGCCATACGTAGGACTGACTATCCTGCTATGGGGGGAAATCAATAAGTCACTGAAAGCCAACCCCACAAGTGTGTTGGCAGGCCTTGACCGGCATCGGTTGTTGAGCCAAAGAAGAAGAAGAAGAAGACAATTAATTTCCCGCAGTGGATAAAATGTATTTAGGGTGTTCACAGCTTTCACAAGCTGGTATTACGTAAAGTAAGTAATCGGGTTCGAAGGACTAAATGTTCGTAGCTCTGCCAAGAGATGTCTAACGCCCGGAATTCCAGCCTAGATTAAATTTATTCTACAATTCATTGTCCTATCTGTAATAATTACTAGCTTGCGCTGATACTAGTATACGAAGTTCATTAGGTCATGTGGTGCTCATTCTGTCATAAGGAGTTCATTTTGTTAAAAAAAACTACTTGCATAGCTTTAGGCGCTAACATTTGCTTTTTTTCTTATATATAGGACACATGCGACTTCAAGCAAAAAAAAAAAATCAAAGTTGTATTTTATAATGTAAAAAGTTTAGCAAATATGCAAAAAACTTTAGAAGAAAAGATATGGCCTAGTTTCAAAGCTCAAAATGAAACAAAATATATTAGTTATTATTATATTTCATTCGTTTACTTGTCTCAGGCCCTTGATCAAATGCAAATTTGGAGTGAGAATTACAATTTGTAAATTTAAAAATAACTCAAACTGAGTATATCTGTATTAGTAAGACAATGACTGGGATAACAAAAGTCAGATTTCTTTTTTTCTGTCCATCTATACCTTACCGTGATGCCAGCGAATGGTTTAAAATGTTAATCAAAGAATACCGGCTGTGCGCGCATGTAAATGTCTTCAGCAACAAAGGAAAGCTTACAGCGTAACTCCGTTACGGCAGAAAACCTTATTATGCATCAAAAGCTTACTTTTTACTTGTTATTCAGGCTACACGCTACACACAGCGTCGGAGTACATTTTCTCACATCAGTCGGCATAATGAGCCTTCAATAGCATTACCTGCGTAAGGTACCTGTTTTTTTTTTCCTTCTAAGCTACGTATTTTCGTCGAAAGATCAATCATCTGCACGGTACAGATGCTCGCATGCACACTTACAAAATTATCACACTCCATTTCACACCCTTCACCCGGCTGTGAAGAAGGATGTTCGTGCGGGCTCCTCCAGATCTAATCGAAAGCGTATTACAATTCACCGCATTAGCCCGTAATTGCCCATCGACAACGGTGTCATTATTTTGCATTATGCGACGTTTGCAGAGCCGGCCTCGGTAGAAAAGAAAGCAACCAACCGAGCTCTAAAGTGGAGCCCTTAGATCTAATACGCTTCTCGATGAGCTGCCATCAAGAAGGTTTCGGGAATTGGTAACGCTCGGTAACGCCTGGTACGTTCAACAGTGCAGCAGCAGCAGCAGCAGCAGGACGAGGTTGTTGTGTGAAGGCAGCGCGTTGAAGTCGATCCTTTGCGATGGTTCCTGCCAATGTTCGGCAAAGACCGACCGACGGGTTTTTGTGGCAAATCCGGGTATGATGGCATGCTCGGGTATCTAAATCCAGACAGCTGTCATGTATCCGGGCGCGGTTGGCACTATGCCGTTCCGGCGGTGAGGATCTTGAGGATCTAACCGTTTTGCGAACGAGTACTGAAGGCATCGTTAGCCTGCCGGGGTGCTCCCTCCACTCCCTCCGATCCTTAGCTCCTGGATTATGGCTCTCGGCAACCCTGCCTGCATGGCGAAACGACGCACTGGAACGAGATGCAAATTAGCGTTGACAATTTACTTAACTTTCTCGTCAGGCACACGCATGCGGTGACTGTGTGTTTGTGTGTGTGCAGTCTTTGTGTGGGTATGTAGCGTCGTGGTAGCGTGGTAGCTTATGCGGATGGCTTTTCCGGTCGATACTACTCCCGGTCGCCATATCGTTTGGGCTGCATTATTTCATTTCACTTTTGTTCGGCCACCCGGTTTACACTCACACTCGAGTTGACAATTGTCGAAAAGCCAGGCTCGAGATTGGGTCGGTCTGGTGTGTGTGTGTGTGTGTGTGTGTGTGTGTGTGTGTTTGAGTGTGACTTGGGGTAAAGGTTAGAGGCGATATGTTTTAGCCATGTTCTGAGCTCTTGAATAAAACAGTGACCGGTCCGAAGGGGCGAGCGTGCTCGAGCAGTCGAATTGCAAATCCATTTCACAGGCGTGTGTGGTGCTAGTGTGTGACAACTCTAAGGCTTTATTTGCCGGTTGTTGTTTGGAAGGGCAAGAGGACGGAAACAGCAACAGCAACAGAACAGCAGTGAACCAACCAACAAAAAAAGAGGGAAAGGCTGCATCACACTGTAGTAATAACATTCCGTATAGCACTTCAGCTTCAGTCCCCGTTGAATACGGCCACTGGGTGGGGGGAAAAGTGCGCCGGGTGCGCCGAGCATAAATTAACATAATTTTATATTATAATCAATGACGAATAAATGCGCCAAGCCGGTCACGAGCTCCAATGTGCCAATGTGCGTTGCGTTTTAGAGCTCGGGGGGTTTTGTTTTTTTGGGAGCAAAGTAAGCAGTATTTTCACTCGATGCCTGCCCTTCTGCGCCTCAATGCCGGCTGCCTCCGCCCAACGGCACCGTGCATTGGGCTAACGAAAGTGCCACCACGAGTAACAAGCGTGTGAACAGCGTAAAACATTGTAGCGTGGCAGTGTGTGGGCTGTGTGTTTTTGAAGGAACGAACGAACAGCAAAAACAAAAGCGGAGAGGAACCGAACACTGGCTAAACCGAAAAACAAGTTGTTTCACGCTACAACAACATGTTTATGGAAAGCTGCGGTGCGGTGATGTGGCGTTCTGGGTGAAAAGCTCTAGAGCGTTTTTAAATGGATGAATTGGACAGGCTTTTGGATACTTGGGATACTTTTTTTATGTTGCATTATTATAAGTTTTTTTTATCTAAGCAATGGATATTTTTTATAGTGTTTTATTTTTAAATAGACAAGAACATGTGTAAAAACTTCAAAAAGAAAAATTGGTACAGTTTTAAGATTGATGTTATTTTTGGCATAAATAAGATGCTTATTTAGAGATTAAATGCTGCTGTTTTGAATAAATAAATAATTAAGTCAAATTTTAACGCCGTCTTTGAAAGCTCTTCGAGGTTTGTGATAGAAAACGAAGCGGAAAAATGGTGTAATGCCGAGCATGTTCAAGCCTTTAAGTTGTACTTCAGCTGTTGCCAAAAAATAAGTCTTTTTATTCCGCCAGTTCGTTTATAATAATCTCTCTAGCTTTTCTTGCGAGTCTTTTTATCCCATTTTTATACAATTATTCTCTCTTTTTTCCATTTATTTTCCTCTCTCACCAATTCCTAACGCATAGGTCGACAGGTCGTTGGAACAACCTTGTTTTGCTGTATTCCAACAGTGTTGTTAAACTGGATTTTGTTTGAAGTATTTTTATTTGTGTTGCATTTAATTGCATACATTTTTAGAAAAATTTACAGATATACGTTTTTAATTAAAACAACTGGTAGCACAAAGTTTACCGTGATCTTTGGGATAAGGTAGCCACAAATGACATTATAAAATTAAATTTAAATCTGTATTAAACAAGCAAATAAGGTTCAAAGTCTCCGTTCAATAAGAGGATTTAAATTAAGGCAATCTGGAAAACAAAGTTTATCTGTAAAACTCTTTTTAGTAGATGCACAAAACCCATCAAAAAAATGAGAAAGGGAAGAATCATTTTGCTCTAAAAACATTTCAAATACATTCAGTTTGTCCAAGGCCTTGAAAAATGTGCGATAAAATCGCTAATAAATATTACACTTCTTTCCTAAGTATGTTACTACTATTTTCAATTTGCCAAAGAAATTGATTTCATCACACCTTCTGGCAGTGACACACGCACACACAAGCCCCTAGAGCTTAGGAGCCGTTTTCCGGTGGCATTGGTAAACGCGAAGGAGCTACGCGAGTTGCGATGGAAAGCAAGCGATGGAAAAGCTCCGAAAGGCTGATTGCAGTTTGATTGAATCTCGTTCGAATATATATACAAGCACAATCACACACATACACACACACCCTCACATACCTTTTGCATGGGCTCGTTGATAGGTTCCGGTTGCGGCAACCCTAGCGTGATGCGTTTCGCACCGGCACAGCAAGACGCGCCCGTTTTTCTTCCTTTTTTTTTTGGCTCTACATAAAGCTTGTTTGGGTGTATGTGTGTTAATGTCAGTTTGAAGGAGTTTTGTGTCAGACTTGAAAATGTTCGCTCGCATACTCGCATCACTCCGGACAGAAGGCAGCCGCCAACAGGGTTGGGAAGGGTGGGAATTGAGTTTGATGGGTTTCTATCTTTCTAGATCTTGGTGTTGTGTCGCTTCATCGATGATTTTTCGTACGTGAGTTGACGCGTGCTAGTGTGTGTGTGTAGCAGGCAAGCGAAGAGCGTACTGAATTTTCGTTGACGTGAAAATTGCTATCGGCAAATCGATGAAAAGTAAACGAGCGCGTCACGCTATCCCATTCCTCGCTTGGCGGTGGTGGTGGTGATGCTTGCAAAGCTTTCGCTTGTGGTAGCGATTTAGCCAAACACGGTTCGGAATCGGGTGTAAAGTGAAAGTAGAATTGAAATTTAAATTTCGCGTGAAATTATTTTCCACCCTTCCTCCACCCCACTGTGCCACTGGAGTGGATGGGAAGTTGTGAGCTATTGACTAGGATTTTACCCGAAGGCATTTCTGTTTTGGGAAGCTATGGAACTGCTAGCAAATGCTCTTTTAATGTTGTAGAATTTGGCACGTCCGCTCACTCGTTTGATTTTGAAATAAAGTAGATAATAATGAGACTCTTTTATCGGTTATCATTTTTGTTACATTAGAGAACACAGAGACAGCCAAACAATGACAAATATATACTCTTTCAAACTTCCCATACCTGAGTGGCAACATAATTTATTGACATTCAAGCTCGTTTCGTTAAAGTGGCCACTCCATATTAGCATTTCAAACGCGTGTCCTTTAGTCCCAATGGGTCGTTCTGTTGTGCCTATTTATCTGACATTTCTTCAGCCGAATTTTAAACGCTCCACCCCTTGCGGTCACACCCTTTTTGGCAGCATCTCGAAAGCCAAAGCCAATGCCGATTGGAAGAAAACGCGAATCACCCAATTTATCACGCATTTACCCAGGCTTAACCATGTACGGCACATAATTTATGCCGATAGCAATCGATCAGCCCGAACCTAGCTCAAGCCGCCGTACTTGCGTATCGCACCGACTCATCTCGCCCCTCCGCCGTGAAGAGGCCTTCTGCGTGATGCCGTTTGACTTTCATCATTCTTTCTGCTTCGCAGCCGGGCGCGCGACAGCAGTTTCGCAAAGGGTCACGCGTTGGTGTGTTCTGGTCGCGATTTTCCAACAGCGCCGAACCGCCAGGCACAACCCACCCGGTGGTGCAGATTTATTGCCCGCAGGCTTTGCCCGAGACCAGCCCGAGATGGTATCGAAAATTTCAAAAACTCACTTGCCAAGATTTATTGACCGTTTAGTCGGGCTACTTATTGCTCACCGCAGGAGCATGCTGTACCGTGCGCGACCGTACCGGGGAATTGATTTAGAACGTGTAAAAAAGCGTGTGCCCCGGGGGAGCTCGGCGCGGCGTTCTCGAACTGCCAATGTAACTAACTTTTCTGCGCTATCTGCAGTACGGGGCAGAATGCATTCGTAGCAGCTGTTACCATTGCCATTGTGGTTGGCTTTTGATGGATGTGGCGTTAAACAAGATAACTTACTTTATTGCCGATTACTTTTGGTGCAAAGCCGAAGCGATTTGCCTGAGGGAGTGTGTGTGTATGTGTACAGCATATCTTTCACTGTCAGCTGAGCTTAACAAATGTGCAAAGCAGGTGCGCTGTAAATTTTCTATTGAACGACTTTTTTTAAATTGATTTACCACAGTGGCCAGATTTGTGTGGCCTTTGAAGAAATTGTGGATTGCTTTGCGGAAGAGAAAGCTATTTATTTAAGTTGGTTGTCGTTAACAGATGTGCTTCACGAATGAACCGATTTTTTTTTAAGGAAAGCTTATTACCATACAAATCATGCATATGTTTCTCCCCACAATCACGATTAAATTTTTCACGTACATGTCTTGAATAAGATTTAAACAATTTTTTTTTATCAAAAAGCTCTGAAATAAGTATAGAATATATAAGCATTCACTTTAACTGGGACTCACAAAAATGAGTTTTTTTCAATCCCAAGTGCTCCAAAGTCCCAAAAAGTTGGATAGCACTGGTGTAATCTATCAGCAGGCACCTCTTTTGTTATGAAGTACTAGGCTTCTCCATTTATGTCTTGAAAATTTATAAAGTCTGGCGCTTGAACGTTATTTTGATGTTTTGTTATTAATAAGAAAAGAAATCTAAAACAATTGGAGCTGTTTGTATCGTTCTAAAATAGAGTAATAATTTTATTGCACGTAGATGGAGACGCATGGTTGCGCTTAACTGATGCGAATATAGTTGGTGGAGGCGCATGGTAGCTCACAGATTTAAATAACGTTTTCTCTTCTGCTGAGTAGAGGAAAAAATCAAACATATTTATTTGTTTATGAATCAGCGATTCAGAGTTATTTTTGAAAAAAAAAACAACATGGAATTCAAATATAGGTTTCATTTTCTGAAGGGGTTTTCGTTAGTTCAACAGTAAGGTTAGAAACTTTAAAGCGTTTGATTATCCAGTTGAAATAAGTTGCTGCTACATTATACCATACATACATTTTCCAATGAAAGTTCTGCAACAAAAAGGTTTTTTTCCTGCTTTGATTGTGTAGGGCTTTTTCAATTGGTTGTTGATTGTAAGACATTGCTTTACTGTTAGCAACTTTATTGACAAGATTATTCCTTAGAATATCATATCATTGCTTTCTGACAACTTTTGGAACGTTTCTGTGTTTGTTTCGGCACAGATCAATCAGGCTTAGCAACTCTTGTTTTCAATTTGAAAAAATCTGGTCAATGTTTGTTCTATACATCTTTTTTCGTATCATCTCTTATGTTGCTATCACGAAAAACCAACAAAAAAATTCGCAGTAACTCTTGCCAAAGTTTGGTTCTAATCCTGATGACAAAGGAATCGGAACCATTGGATTTTCATCCCACGCCAGGCGTTGTGCTTTTGTTGAAAAACCTCCCCGTTTTGTCGCATTCAATACACCGTTCGGAAGGTATTTCCATCGACCTTTGCCCGCAGGAAATGAAAAATAAATCCCGCCGCTACCGGGAGCGATGTGCGCTAGTGCGGCAGCATCATCCAAAACCGGTTGGCTGTGGAGAATCCGATGGCTGGACCAAAATCCTTGCCGGAGCATTTGGGGGATACCCAAAAGCCCACCCCGACACTGTTGAGCTGTTTTTATTTATTTGTTGTCGCCCCGGTTTGCCGACTTACCCGTGTTGGAAATTTTCAAAGTTGCGCTTTGTAATCCGTCCCGAAAGTAGCTTTTCCCCCCACAGACTGGTGAAAACTCCCCCCTCCCTCAGGGCCACCCTAGAGTGACGATAAACAATGCAGTGGCGCAGTCTTGTGCTCGCAGCGGTGCTAAATTTGGAAACTAAGACCGGTCCGGGCGCGAAACGTACGGCCCAGCATCGTCAGCCCCTCCAGCTCCCCTTACCCAGCCCGTTTGGTTCCCTTCGTCAAGGTAAACAACGCGGATTAGCGCATCAACTACCCGGCGCCACTAGCTCTAGGGTTTGCTCAACCCTGGGGAGCACAGGGTAGCAGACGGAGACGGGTCCCAAAAAAGGGTCGACCGCAGTGTGCCGCAGAAGGCGCGCGCGAGTACAAAATGGTGCAAAATGCTGCAAACGCACGCAGCGTGCCATAAGCTTCGTGCGGTGTTTTGTAAAGGAACATCCGACAAGCTGACGGATGAGTCGAGGATTTTGTACGGCAACCGGGGACACACCGTTGGGTCCCATACGCAGCTACGGGCCTGGGGAAAAGGGCTAGTCAGTTTCGCACGGAAAGCTAAACTTCTCTGCGGTGCGCGGCTTTCGACAAGTTGACCGTTTGATGTGGTGTCAAGGCGTGTGTCCGTGTAAACTGTGCGAACTGCGTACCTTTTTGCTACGTTTTGAACTTGCTCTCTGTGGGGAGGGGGAGGGGGGATGTGCAAAAACTGACGAAGGTGTTCAAATGGAAAAAGAATGACAATGTATTAGCATTGCATCAGATATTATGGTAATGAAGAAGGATGGGAATTTTCATCTTGCTGATCTTGTAAGACGAGCATTAGGCTTGACAAAACAAGTAAATTCAAATGCACGTTGGTCATGCTTTACTTGCTTCACGTATAAAAAAATAGTTATATTACGAAAGTTAAGTAAAGTAAGTAACAGAAGCCAACTGTTGAATAAAAATATTAAATAATACCTCTTCGCTCAAATTTTTCAAAGCCGTGCAAGCGTTTTTCCATGCAAATCAATTTATTTTTAGAACGAGCGGTTCACATGCCATAGCCTCATATGTGCCCGCAAAAAAATGCCACATACACATGCATGAAGTATGGCTCCATTCTTTGCATAAATATTTCCTTTTTTCCTAGCTGCAGGCATGATTTAACGAAATTTCACTTTCTCGCAAACAGTAATTGACAGTCTGAGAAACATCCCAACAACAACAACAACAACAAAAGGAAATGGCGGAAGCAATTTCCATACAGCTTACCCCAGACCCCCGTGCGCATGGTTTGCAAGTGCGTCGACATGCTTTTGCGTCAGCTCCAGCACAGCACAATATTTTTAGCTCTCAGGCTTCTAAACCCTATGCAAAAGCGAAGCGAAGTGAAGAGCAAAAAAAAAACGTTCGCATAATTGTGTTGCGAACTCAACCAACCGTACCCCGGTGCCAGATAATGCGCTGGCATCTTAGCGCTTGACTTGTGCGCCTAACCGGGGGAAATGTCGGGTGGGACTATGTAGTGGTAATTGCAGGTTGATTTTTGCCTGCGAGCCCCGAACGCCCGATTCACCGGCTAGGCCACCGACACATGCCAGTCACTGCGCTTAATTGTGGTCTCGGTTCTAGCGCACGGATTCACCCGGGTTGCGTTGGTTGCGTTATTTTTATTGCACGTATCCCTGCCGCACGAAGCGCAAAGCGTAAGCGGCTTCCTGCTTTTTTTTTCTTTTTTTTGTGCGTTTGTTGATTGTTGGCGTGCCCCAGAACGAAGAATTGGCAGGGTGACGACCGCAAAAGTGTGTCTCGCTAGCGCTAGCCGGGACACGTGTGTGACGCGTGGGAAACAAACCGCTTGACGTTGTCGCTTCGCACGAAGGATATAAACTGTTTTGCAACCGGGTTCGCTGGAAAACTCGGTTCTTTTTTTTTTGGCGACCGAAATGAATGACAGCAAGGAATGGGAAAGGAGCAAAAAAAACCGACACCGACCACATCGTCACGTTGAGAAATTATATTACATTCGTGCACTCGAACGCAAAACAAGTTAATTCTCATTACAGTCAAACAGCCGGTCTAGTGATGGTTGTTGAACTTTTTTGTTTCGCTCTGTCTCTCTCAAGGAGGCTGACATTTTTCTTTACCATAGAATGAGAATTTGGTTCGTTTCTTTGAGGTGGGGAAAAAAAGTGCGTAGGAACAAAAGCAGCACAAAAAACCCACCCGTCCGAGCAATGGAATGGCAACGAGTTTTGCAAATTCGCTTTCGCTATGCGTCGCTGCACGGTCGGCAGTTTGATTTCCGTTTGCTGAGCTTAACTGATTCGCTCAACCAGCTTCGGCCCAGCCTTGTTTGAGACGGAATGCAACAGCAACAACAAAAAAGCGAGTAAAGAACGTTGCAAAAAAAAGCACCCCCTTGTCAAGCACGACATCAATCAAAATTCTGTTCCTCGCTTGCGCGCTTGCCACTACACTAGCTCGTCTTACCGTGCAGCGGATGCTAAATCACTCTCACACTCAAAAAAAAAAGCGCCAGGCCGTATGAACCAACCTACGGAACGCTTAGGTATCATGATAATAAGCAAATTCGGCCCGAGCTCGAGGACAAGCGTACGGTGAAAAATTGGAATACTTTCACGATTCGGAACACTGGCGGTTGCTGTTCGGGCGGGGAACTAAATTAAAATTCCACTTATTTCCCTACTTTGCGGTCCAATTTATTACACCTGCGCTTGGTGCGGAGACGACCGGGCAGAATGAAAATCAAGCGATGCGTGTGTATGTGTGTATGTGATCCAGTGCGTTAAAGTGAAGGTCTTAAGTAAAGTTGTCAGCGAATACTGATTTCACCGTTGCTGAGGTTTTGACAAAGGAAGAAAGGTTTTATTACTTTATGCTCATAGTTTGAAGCCAGTTTGTGGCTTACGTGACTTTCCAGGAGGACGTGTTTACAGCATAATTTATCCAATAAGCACACAATATTACATGGGAACACTACATATCATTCATTTAATTTCAATTCAATTTGAAGTCGAACCTAAATCCACCTAAACTAGTTTAAATTTCTCCATAATGCTTTGGAAAAATCGTCCAATAATGCCAATTTGTTTTTAGTTTTATACCTCACTGAACAATACGTAATATTCGTAATATAAAAAAAACTCTTCTTCGTGTAAAACAAGACAAGTTATTTTTACCCTATACGTACCATAAAATTGTCACTACATAATACTTCACCGTTTCCTTTACCAATAAAGGACAAAAAACGCCTTTTTTTAAACGCAAGAAAAATATGCTTGTAAGCTCCTTTTTGCCAATGCCATTCATCATAACGATCGGTAGGAGTTTTTTTTCATCCCCTCCCAAACGTAAACCTCCCACTCATTGCTCCAAAGACGCACACCCACAAACTCCACTGAGCAGTGCCAGTAGCCATGGCAGCAATCTAACCATCCCTTGCAACATACGATAAAAGGTGTTTTTCCAATCGAAAGGTGATTAGAATGAAGAGTAATGGGAGAGGATAAAAATATCAATGGTCTACTACATCGAGAAACATGGGGAAGCGCGGGGGGGGGAGAGGGATGGGGAGTGAGTTGACCAAGTTGCCTGTGCCAAAGACCGGTTCCGAGAAAAGCCAAATAGTCACCAGGTGGGTAGCAGCGCACGGAGCGAGCGTATTTCTTTTCCACGCTCATCACGGGTGTACCGTTTTTTTTTTATTCTGCTTTCGCAAAAACGAAAGAAAAAAAAACCCATGACATTATGCCACCACACAATGGAACATCATTTGATGAGCTAAGAGATGCTCGTTCGATCGAAACGACACACGGTACCGGGAAATTGTTGTGGCTGGAACGAATTTTCTTTGGCAGGCATGTAGGAGCGAGCAAAAAAAACGGAATGGCAGGACAGGTATGAAGAACGGCGAGGGCTTTCCACACGACACCTGAAGAGGAGCGTACGTACACTTTTTCGTGGTCTGGTATAATGATGCTGAACCGTGGGACGAATGGATTTAGCGGCAAGCATAAGACCGTAGAAAATGGGTAAGAACAGCACGTTCCTTAAGCCCGTGTGGTTAAACTGCGTCCTTGGCAGGGGTTTCCGAATCCTTGCTTTCCGTAGATCGATGCCGTCATTTTCTTTAACCCAGCTTTAACCTACATGTAAAAAATGTAACAATAAACACTGTAGTAATTGATAGAAGCTTTATTTTATCCTAACTGGTATGTGAGATAAGAGTGTCTGAAATACCGTTCTGCTCTTAAAAGATACAATTTATTGAAGTAAGCAGTTCGTGAATGTGGGAACTTGTAAGTTTTGTGATTCAACGTTTCCTTTCTAATGTTGCCTCATATTTGATTTGAAAAAATTATCGCATGAAGAATTTTTTAGTCAATTTGATAGTAAAGTGTTGTAACATGTTAGTTTAAAGACTTATTTCATATCATATTTGCTGCTTAATGATGAATGCCTGATGTTACATTGATCTCCCAATACAATTTTGTTGCTCCAATTTAGAAATTGAAATTGTATGAAATTTTAGATGCGTACACCATTATCTACAAGTCAATACCATTACTAATTGAAAAACAAAAACGTACTTTCATCTTTCTCGTCGAATTATAGATTCGATATAAGATATAGGAGTGTGGTCATCCTAGCTATACACGCTAACATCGATCAGTTTTAATGAGCATTGTTCGTATCATGACTTCGGATAATACATCCCTATTACACGCTTATTACTTATGACGGAACTGAGTGGCACGAGATATGACGCACATCTGCTTTCGTAGAAACTTTGCTCGAGCATTATTCAAGTTTTCTTTACTGTTGTTACATCAATAAATGAAATCTCAACCGTTTGGAGCGATATTTTCAATCTTAATACATCTATTATCCATTTTCAAACAGTAAAACAAACTAAAACCAATTGTGAAACACCGGATGGCAGTACAAATAAGTCAGTTTGAGCCGGTTCGATGAAAGTTGTTATCAACATTCGAAGAATGTATGCCAAACGCGTACTTCACATATCAGTGTTAACGTTAACAAAAACAGATATTGGCAATAGAAAGACTTTTTTTTGCTAGAGCATCATTGCAGATCATTCAAGAAAATCTTGAACGCGCTTGGTGATATGAATTTCACAATGTGAAAGATAGCAATATTGCAATGTGCAACCCACCGTATTTCGAGTGATTCGGGAGAACCTAATTTATATTTTCGAGGAAATAGAATAACGTTCCGGCTCATCTCTTCAGAGTTCTCTAATGAATTGAACGGTAAATATTAAATTGTAGGGAAACTTTTCCATGCTATAGGGCTTTTTAATATGAAACACAGTGATTTGAAGAGAGAGAGAGAGAGAAAAAGAAGAGAGAGAGAGAGAGAGAGAGAGAGAGAGAGAGAGAGAGAGAGTATAGAAAGTTACAGAGATAAATTAAGTGCTACATACCTTGAGGGATGAGCAGCTAAATGAAATATGGTCATGACATTGCGCCTCCCCTTTCCCCCCAAGCTTGCTACTTGCTTCTGCACGCTGCCTTGCCGGGTGGTACAACCTTGTTTGTTATTTTGCAGTTATTTAATCATGTGAAGCTTATCTCCAACTTCAAACATAACAAATTGGGATGCTTACAAGAAAATACGAGTGTCACTTTACGTTTCTGCGAATTTCATCCAGTGCCAGACATCCAGGCAGGTGGGGCAAAGGCACGGGACCGGATCGTTCCGTACTTCATCATCATCACGTGCACCACTGCCACCGGCAAAGCGAGAGCGGGCGAGGGAGAGTATGTGTAGTCAGCAGGAAAGAAAAACACACACACCGGGCTCGGTGCTCAAATCTGCTTCTATTTTATTCATTACCTTGCCTTAATCACGACATAAAGTATCATCTGCGTGAGATGGGTGCCGAGTGCGCTACGGTGGCACGTTTGCCGCGGATCGGGAAAGTACACGGCCCGGCGGCATAGCACAATGGCGACTAACACGCTCCTGTATGGGCCGCGCCTGCAAGAAGCGAATGTGAAAAAGAAAGGTTCCGTTGTTTCTCGCGGCTTTTGACGGCAAATTTGATTAGCGTGTAGGGTTGTTGGGCTGTTTTGTGGGGACACGGGACGTCCGGAGACACCAGCTACGCGTACGCAGCAGCGGAAACATGTTTTCAGCGGCTTGGGTGCGGCCCAAGCTTGGCAAGGGTGTTCACGGGTGTCCCTGGGGCGGAAGAAAGTTTTTTTTTACGCTTTTCTTTATATTGCGTTCAACCACATCCGCAGGATGTAAAGAAATTTGCACAGTACTCGAAAGTTTTTTACACAAATGTTGAAGTGTTTTAACTGTGCGTTCTTTTTTTGTAAACTGTGAAGTCATCACTGCAGCTACATTCTTTTTAATGGTTTTTATATATTTATTTACTGATTTTTTGTTACTTTAGAAAAGGAAGCACAAGTTTTGGGGTATTTCGTTTTTTGACTATAAACATTTTATTCTATACAGTGGACCTATTCACCCCAATTAATAGACACACCTACACACAAATACACACAGTAGGATTTAATCCCATGTGCTTCTATAAAGATGCTAGAATCATGCCCAGTACAGTACGGCATCGTCTGGACGGCCTTCATCGCCAAAACTGCTGCAGTTGATTAAACCTGACAGCTCACCAATATTGGTTCACCCACCAAGCGGCTGAAGCGTTTTCCCTCTTTTATCCCTCATTTACCCCGTAACGAGAAGGTTGATGATCGGTTTGGCCGGTCCCAAGTCGCTATCCCCACCATATGCATCTTCACCAGCCAAAATACCGACAGAGCGACTTTATACTCTTTCCCTGTCTCGCACTCTGCATCTCAGTTTCCCGCCGCTTTTTCCTTTGCCCGTACTGAACTAACGACTTTCCGCGCGCTCTAAGGCTTCCCGCTGCTAGAACCCAATCGCGCGCGTAGACCTTCATCATATAAATTATCCTTCACCAGCACATACCAGTGGGGCAGGCAGGCAGACAGGAAGCTTTCCGTTGGGAGGCAGTAGCGTGAAGACTTAGCAAAGCACGTTTAGACTTGGCTTCTGTTGTTGCTGCTGTGTTGGTGATGGTTGAATAGAATCCCAGAGAGAGGTGAATGTTGCAACATTTTTTGTTCGTCTTATTTGTTGAAGAGGGGGAAAATAACCCACATTCCCTTACCCGAACTAAGGCTCGCCACCCTTGTTAAATGGGGATTGGCATAACGAACACGCGAAAGAGAGTTTTCAGCAAGATTGTTCTGACCGGGTAACTGACAGACGCCTCATCGACACACCCTATTGTTTATGTTGTGTATGCTCTCAGGGTAAGATGAGCAGCGAGAAGCTCAAACATTGCCACTCTTTGGTGAACTAATAGTCCAAAGTTTATTTAGACGAAATGAACCGAACTGAAGCTGACTGCTAGATTGAACGAGACAGTCAGAGTATTTCAGTGCCAAAAAGACTATCTGTCTGTTTGTGAAAATAGCACCTTCTATCAACCTTTACTTCATTACAAACAATCAATTTTAATGCTCAAAGACTCAAAATATTGATGTCAAGGAGATGAAATCGTTTCAACGATATCCCACTAATGGCGTTCCTGGAAAGGTTGTGACTTACATAGTTTGCTATTAACTTCCTGTGTTTCATGGAATGCTGCCCGTGACACTAAACGCATGCACATCTCGCCAATCAGGAATCTAGTTTTATTTTGCCTTCCGATTCCAATTAAACATCATCAATACGATGCCTGAAAGCATTGTGCGCAAATTCTTGGAATATCGCGCTAAATACATCAAACAGGTACGGCGAGCGTAAATTCTTCGAATCTTTTCCATTTCATGTCCCTGCTAATTGGATTCGAATGAAAGATAAGTGCACGTGCAGCGCTAAAATTAAATGCCCCTCTCTACCCACTTTTGGCACTAATCCATCCACTATCAGCCTAAGGGAATGTTTATCCATAATCTTGTCAGGCGGAGAGACGTTTCGGCGCCACCGCTCGGTAGCGGTAAATAAAACGACACACCACTTCCAGCTAATCCCAGCGAGCAGCGATGTGCTTATCGGGCTTCGTGCACTGCACCTAGCCAGTGTTTTGCGTTTGGCTTACACCAAAAACTCCCCATTGGATGCGTTTATCTAGTGAAGCTACTGCTGCACCATAGCAAGCCGGGCCCGTCAACGTTCCTTTACAGCTAATCCAGCTTAAGGTGACATTTAGTCCAACAAAACAGTTGACACAGAAACGGCGGCAGCAGCAGGGGCCAGAGGTTGATGACTGATGATCTCGTTTACATTTGTGTCAAATGCTGAAAAACAATGAGCTCCGTCCGTTCGATTAGGTTGATTCGCGCCGGCGAAGATGTGTGCTATACGATACATCAGCGCGTGCCCGGTGTAAGAATGGGCCTGATAGAGGCTAATCAGCGAATCGATTCGTGGTGATGAGCCGATGCTGATGATTTGTCAGGCGATAAGCCAATGGTGGGATATGTGGCGCCCCCGGAAGGCATGAAAGCGGAAGCGAATTACACGACTTCGGAGAAATGTTTTGTACGTTTCCAGCCGCCCTGGGCATGCTTGTGTGTGTTGTTATGTGTATGTGCGTGTATGTGCAATTTGATGTTATCTTCTTCTGAGTTCCGAGTTTTCTTCAAGGATAGGGCAGTGACATTTTCCAATCAAACCCTTTATGTCACTTCCCTGTACGGTCACAATGGTTCATTAGCGCAATGAATGGGATAACTTCCTGGAAATAATGTTTATTATGCTGCCTCGGGGGAGCGGTGGCATACCGGTTTGCACAATGCCGTATTGTTGATGCAGGAATGTGGCTACCGCGCAGCTAAAGTATCAATGTAATCAACTCAACATTCCTAGACCCTGGCAAAACAATGAGGCTTATCGAGATGCGTAAATACACGAATACTTGGACAACGTAATATTAGGAATTATATTGTTCTGTTTATTTTCGTTTGATTGCAATTATGATGGAGATTTATGCTAAAGCTAAAAACAAAAACCAAACAAACTGTTTATCATGACAAAAAGTCTAGTCAAAATATATTTTATAACAAGCAAACATCAGCTTGACGTCATATTTTGTTACGTGAACGTTCAACACTCGGAAGCTCAGCAAAAGTGTTCTGAAAAGATCAAACATATCCCTTCTCAAACAAAAACCAAAAACTTTTGATTTAAAATTCACGGTAAAACGTTGCAACGATTTCGTTAATCGCTGCAAAGCAGTAGCAGTAATCGCCCACCAGTCGAAACACTCTTGGGCCTAAATAGAGTCGCCTAAAAATAGCTCTTTGGTTAAAACCGACCCACACAGCATGCCAGTTGCGTTCAATACGGTGCTGATTTATGATATTTGATTTAGATGTTATTTTCGCTCTTTTTGTAACACAAATCTCTCTGCTGGGGTTCTGAAATCTAAGCAGCAAAATAACATCGGCTTCCTTCCTCTGAACCAGGGCGCTCCGGAGTCCACCAAGGCTTTAGACATTATTCAAAAGTCTGCAGTACGTCTCGCATGGGTTGTAAAATCAATATAGACTCTCAGCATGGAAGCTAGGCCAGTGGCTTGCTTTTGCCGGCGGCATTAGCTTCCTATTCGTTGGTTCAAAATTTCCCTTGAACACGGGGCAACCATCAAAGGGTAAGCTTAAAATAAATCTACGGTGAAACAAAAGACCAACAAATTGTTGTTCCGCTGAACAGGGCTTCGGCAGCGCAGGCTGGCAGGCACTCAGCAGTGGGCATCACAAAACCATTGGAGCAGTTTCAAACATTTACGCAATACTATAGCGAGCCGAAACAATATGGAACCATATATCACCCTAAGCTGGCCCTCGTTAGCCTGTGACAACTTGTGACAATCTTTATTTGTGCCCAGTTTTGAGTGCCTAATCCCATCCTCAGGAAAATGACAGCTTACGACAGCTTTCTGCGAGCAAATGCGGGGCGAAAGCAGCCCATAATAAGGCTAATCCCGGACATATCACTAAATATTGCCAAACTGTTCGACAGCCTGCCGGCGGGTTTCGCCGAATCCTCAGCGCCGTGAAAGCTTTCAATTTTATGCACACTGCTATGCTTCCATCGTAGGCGAAATGATCACATTCGAATGGCTTGAACTGTGTGCTCTAATAAACTTAATTTTCATTAAAACCCATCACACTGATTAGGGGGTAAAGTTTTCCGATTTTGGAAGAACGCTACCATTCCTTTGCTGCAATTAAAAGACCTAAAAGACCTGCGGTGACAGAGGCTAAGCTGAGTGCGTCTCAATATGTGCTACTGGCCTAGAAGCGCGTGCGATTATCGATCCTCATCAACCGTGCGAGCGCTAATAGGCAGAACGACAATAGTCAGGACGAAGCGTGAGCACAAAATCTTTGCAATTTGACGAAACAAGCCTTTAAGCGGGGGGTTTCCTCTAAAAATAACTTAGCTGACAGTGTGTGTGTGTAAGCTTCCTGCGGTCGTATCGCACTCCGAAATCTACCTATTTGCAATCTTTAACAATCAGCCCGAAAGCATGCTAGGAAAGAAATTACGGGGTTTGCGTACACGGTGGCTGAAATTGTGCCGCGGCGCCACACAATCGACATGTAAGAGCCGCCAGAGGGCTTCATATTTGGTGGGCTCATCCCACGGGCACAAAACCCGGGGCTGCTTCATTGCTGGCACGCAGCAATAATCGAAATCCTTTATCGTACACCATCGCCCAGTTTTTTTTTCTACCCAGCGTTGGCACTGTTGGCACACAATCGGAAAGACGATGCCATCGCGCAAAAAATCCGTTACCATAAAGTTTTATTTTTATTTTATTTCCCTCCCCAACTTGCTGTGCTTTGCTTTTCTCCTTTTTTTTTTTGGTAATATTTTCCCATACCTCTGCTTTGGCCGCCTTGGCCCTGCCAATCTTCTCCCTTTGTCACAGCGCCCACCCTTTTTATGCGTCCCAACAAGATGGAGAGATGAAGTGAGCTTTTCATGGCAGCACTTTCGTTTAATTTCGTTTTCGCCGAAATCGAACGCACACCCAACCAGCGCGGAGGGGGGGGGGGTTGGTTTGCAGCGATCGAAATGCGGGCTTAACAGGCAGCACTGAAGTCGAACCGACAGCAAAAAAAAGCTTTTCCTTCCCTTCTTTCACCCACCCTCGATGCACTCCGCAATGTACAACCCTGCATTGGTCCTGCTGCTGTGCAACCCTGACAGTCGGCTTGTCCCGACAAACGATAGCGGTGACATTCTACTCGTCGTTTGTGTTTTATTTTGCCCAGTCCCGGGTACTGCGGGGGAGGGGGCACAAATTCCATTTCCCCCCAGCCTGTTATCGGATCGGCCACAGCGAAACACAACCGAGCGAGAGAGATGAGAGAGACGGCAAACCGAACCAGGCACGGAATCAACCGGATCATCGGTTTGTGTGCGGCTGGCACGATAGCCGATCAGATTGTACGATTCGGAAACACTCGGTAACAATGATTCGTCGGCAGGTTTATGTTTGGAAATTGTGTCGTATCACCCAACCCTTTTGCTTTTGTGGCTCCCCGATCGGCAACCCCCGTCCCCGGATAGTGCCGGAAGAAATCGATTATTAATTGAAGGCAATAATAGGATAAGGTTGTGGCAATAGGGTGTAGTCTGTGATTTTCTCTCTTTTGTGTGCCGTACCGGATGACCGTAGGCAAGTAGGACAAATCCACTGGCTGAGCGATTTGTCAATAGCCTTTATGGGCATGTGTAAGCAGCACAAACTATCTTTTATTTGCGCTTTGGGCAGGAGGGCATTGTGTAAATATTTAAAAGATGTTGAGAGCTTGTATGTCAGGGAATTATTTGTTTAACGCTATGCAAATGGGCTTTTCGTGATTCTGAAGAAAATGTTAGTGAAAAATACGATATTTGGTACAATCGAATCTATAAGACTTTGACATATCGTACAGGGTTTCCCACGATTTTTTGGTCAGTTCCCATGATTTTTTGGAGCGTACCCACGATTTTTTGATCGTATTCCATAGATTTTTGGTTCGTTCCCATAATTTATTGGTATTTTCCGATCGGATTTCAATACAATTGGACCAAAAAATTCTGGGAAACGTTCAATAAATCGTGGGAACGCACCAAAGAAATACGGGAACCCACCAAAAATTGATGGGAATCAACCAATAAATCGTGGAAAACCATGTAAGTCTGGAATGCAATTCACTGTAACTCCAATATGCGATATCTGTATCCAGTTTAAAAATCTTCTTCCTGTTTAGTTTCCTGTTATATTGAACTCTTCACCCAATACTAGATGGAGCTATTCAGCATCTTAAAAGAAGTTTTTTTTCGTAAAATCCAGAAATCATCTCTTAAATTTCCGTAAAACTGTAACACAAATGCATAGTTCAAATCATCTGCTACATAAAACTCCACCTGTAATCGAATTAAGCATCAAACGTGAAGCGATAGACAGTGCTTTGATCTACGGGAAGAAGCCCTTTTGATGCGTTGATTCATAGCCGTACGGTCGCATCCAGTACGGGAGGTACAAACAAAACGGGGAGGCCCAAAATTACTGCGAAATACCAAGCGACAAGCTAACAAACTACGCTACGCAAACAATGAAACTACATCAGCAAATATGCTCACCGGCCGGGCGCACCTTCCTGGAACCGGGCTCTATTGGGGCCGTCGTTCACCGTCGATTTCCATTTTGCGTTATTCATCGCTTCCTAATAGTCGGTACAACCAACCTGTTACTTGTCAGTGTGAAGCCTTCCGAGAAATGGATTTTCAAAAACAACACAGGTTATTCTGGTCGCCCGATGGAAAGAATGTTCATACAGCAGATAATGGAGCAGGGCTAAGAATGTTATCCAGAAAGCCTTTTATGGTAGAAATTATATGGCCCAAAGTGCCACACGTTCTTCAAATGTGTGGAAAAGGTTTTTATATTTGAATTCCATTCCAAGAACGACGGGTCTAGTGTGTTCATGGAAAGAAACTGAAATTTATATTCGAAAGTATTGCGTTTCATGGAAGAGGATGAATAATTATCATGCATTTAAAGGGCGTTTTTTATGGATGACGCCTTTCCGGATGTTATTGAATGTAGTGAATGAAGCAATGGAACGAAGAATTTTATTGAATATTGTTATTCGTCATATTTGGATTGCCATCATCCACCACCACGTTTCATATCATCCAGCAATCAAGGTGACTGTCATGGTTGTCATTTTCACGCGTAATAATGTGCCGAGCTGTAGCAGCTTTGATTTATTTATGCGATAGTAATCTGTCACGTTCGATGACTTACCTGCCATCATTTGGTACGGGTTTCAGTAATCTCTCACCCTTTCTTTGCCGCTTGTGTTGAGCACCTTCGCATCAAACGTACGATCGCTCACTAGCCGGAGGCCAACCGTACTCGCCCACAAAGTAATGGACCGGTCTTCTCTTAAGATTGTTATTTACCTTCAGCCAGAATGCGTAGGTGACATTTCAATCCGTGCGTTGCGTTACCGTCCATTGCGTCCGGTGAGTGACGCACTCATCATGGTCGGGCAGATTAGCGTGGTACCAGCGTTTCGTTTTGTTTAGCAAAAACGCACCGGACTGACCTGGACCGTTGCCCACCGTCAGCAGTGATTCATCATAGCCGAACGTTTGGCAGCCACCGGTTGCCGGTTGGAGTGGAGCGCGCAAACCATATCACCTACACGTACAACCGCGCCCGCTCGTGCCGACTCCCATCCGGTGCTCTGTTCACATAAGAAAATTTGCTGATGAAAGATAAAGATTTGCCCCAATTCGCTCTCCTCCCCCTCCCCACGAGTGTACACAGTTGTGCACACGTACAGGAGAGTGTATCATCTTTCTGCTAACGTTATTATAAAAGCCCAACGGGGCACAAAAGCACCCAGCCGCAATGAACCGAATGCCTCGGGAGCAAATGCTTTGGCTGGGTGTGTTTCTTTTCGTTCTTCTATTTTCATTCGTGGAAGTACATTACAATGGCGTCGGAGAAAGTTGGTCGGGGAAAGGAAAACCCATACAGACTCATCAGACAAACGACACGGGCCGGGCGGATCGCTGGCACACGTCGTTCCCCAATGAATAGAGCTCGGTTTCCGTTCAAGTGTGTCCTACCGGTTGCGTCCATCCATGTACACACACACACACACACATACACACACACATACTGCTAGGATGATACTGATTGCTTGGGTGTTGATAAAAATAAACAAATAAATTGAAAACAGCGACCAAAGAATGGAAGAAAGTTTACCAGTTACACACCACTGCCCAGGTCTGCCCTTCGCTCTGCAAACGCAGCACTCCCAGGACGGGAGCAGTGCCAGGACAGTGTGTGCCGAGCGTTTCTCCGATCGGACGTGCTACCGATACTCTCAACCGACCCCTCCCCGTCGGGGCCTTGATTTGCTTGCCTCGCTCTGTCGGGCGGGAGTGGAGATGCCAAAAACAACATGAAATAAAGTAAACTTCCTCTAAAAACCCCGCACCGATCAAGTTACAGCATGATGATCCGCAGCAGCTGGGGAACGGACAAACGGAAACATGGACAGAGGAAAGGGGGGGGGAGAAGAGGGGGCGTGGGTACCACGCTTGGACATGCACGCGAACGCTCCAGTGGACTCGGGGAAGTCTCCGAGAGCGCTCGCAGTACAAAGAAAACGTAACGTTGCGCTGGGAATTGGATTTCCAACTTCGCTCCATTCTCCCAGGAGTGATGTGTTGACACACAAAACGGAAAGCGGAAAATAAAAATAAATGTGAAAAACGTTCCACCAGTATGCATGGGAATGTAGCTCTGTGTGTGCGTGTGTGTAGGTGTGTACATTATTCTAGCAATTTTTGTTGTACGTTGCTTGTTTGCTCCACGGCAATCTCTCTAGTGCATGATGGATTCACCATTCGTCAAGAGCTGAAGCTTAGAAAAAAAAAACAACGCCATCTTCGCTTCGGTGGGCTTTTCAATCTTGGAGTGGAAAGTTTTGCACGTGCTCACGCGGTGATAGCTTAGGGGTAAAGGTAGCGCGTAAATGGTAGAAATGCCATTAACCGCCGCAAGGATCGGCGGACGATCAATAACCGTCCGAACCGTTGCGCGCGATCGCTCGCTCGCTTCCTCGGTGCAAACTTTACATCATCGCCCGTGTTGACACAACGGGAAAAGCAAAGCATAAAGCAGGCACAGGAAAATAAAATCAAATGACCGGTTTTGTTGTTGTTGCGTTTCATTTCCGTCGAACTTGTTTTTTTTCAATTCTGGTTCGAAACTTCCGCCCGAGGGCAGCACATGAATAGGAAAGTTTTCGCCCAAGCAATTACCGTTTTTCACCGGCTAGCTGCGTCTCGGTGCCTGCCCGAAAAAGTGTAAGAGGCAAACAAATTTCCCGCCCTACAATGTACATACATATACATACATACCTATTGAGAGTAAATAAACATTTGGGGTCAATGTTTTTTTTTTGCGTTTGGGTTTGTTTGTTGCAAGTCCGCGCTTGCTTCCTGTTTCCTGCGTTGCGTAAACAAAGCGCAAAGTAAGGGAAATTGTTTTGCCCTGCCCCCATCGCAATTGTGGGAATCCGGTGAAACTTAAACCAAGCAGCTTTGGCGGGCGATATGAAGGGTAGGGGAGCAGAAACGGCAAAGTCTCGAGAAAGATTGTGGTAAGATTTATGATTTCGATCTGGAGGAAATGTTCGCAGTTCATTATCATTGGCGCTGTAAATTCCAGACCCAGACGGCAACCGGGGGGCGAGAAGACGAACCTTAGCCCATCCATATGTTTGTCGCTGGAAGGAAGGGAAAACGGGTCTCGCTTTTCAAGCGAGGAAAATGAGCTTTGCCAAAGTTTCGGTGCGCCCGCAAAAGTCAATCTTCTTATTCCGTTCGATTGGTTACGAAACTTTGCCTAATTTACGTGTGCAGTTGGGCAGTTGGGGCCGTTTGCCGGTTCGTGTAGGCATGCATCCTCTGAGCGGGACGGCTTTTGTAATGATTTGCGACACGTGCGCGAAATGGTATGGAAATACTTGGACATGTTTTAATTGAAGATATAAATTTAGCACAGGATGATCGAGTTTCTGATTTATTATTTACAAAAAAGGAGGAATTTTAATGTTAAAATTACTTTTTTTATATTCATTAAAGCTGGAGCTGCTCGTATTTCAGTATAGCAACTTTACTGCTTCATGTTCTGCTATACACCTCTCGCACACTGTGTTCTTATTTAGCTAATAGCACTAATTACACAACCAATTGTGAGCTCTAAAGTGAAAATTTTCAACTATTTTCCCTTATTAAGCAATAATAAAACAAAATTACATAGCCAAAGTTTCCTGTTCCGGTCGGCCGGTCCTTCTAGCCCTCCTCACTCCCACCCACACATGAATAACCATTTGCTAGCAATCGTTTCAAACTCTGACATTCTTTTAGCAACGCTCTCGAAGCACGGACCGTCGTCAAACGGCGAAATGGGAAGCAGGAATTCTCTTCACCAAATTGATCCATTTGCCACTCAACGCTAATCGACGCATTCCACGCGAACAGAGATATTGCTTTTCCTGCAAAACCCATTCCCGACCCCGTTGGCCTGGCGGCCCCGTTTCGGCCGAACTTTTGCCAGCGCCAACTTTTCCACCCAGCGGGCTCACCCTTCATTAACACTCGCATTAGCGGAAGCTCATCGACGGCATGGCCGGTCGGGTATCACACGGTTCTTCATGATTCTTCACCACCCCCCTGAGCCCCAGCGCACAAAGCACCCCTGCTTCAAGCCGGGAGCGAATATTTTGCTAATGGATATCGATTTCGAAATTTCCCAGCTCCCCTTTCATCGCGCAATCGAGTGGCACCGATCCACGCGGCAACCCGGCCGATCAAATATGACACCACCACTCGCACCAATGCAAGATGAAACCGTGCTCGAGTTAGCGGCGAACGATGAGTTAGCTGAATGGGTATATGTATATGTTCAATTCCCATTGCTGCTGCTGCTGTTGCTGCTGCTTAAAGATGCACTTCAGCCGATTTAAAGGCGCGTGCAGTAAAGCGGGAACACAAGCACGGGCATGCCACCGGGGGGGGGGGGGGGGGCAATGCAATTAAACATGCAATTCTATTCATTTCGCTGCATGTTAATGAAATGTTTGCACTCTCTGCTGCACCTGCAAACGCCTCTGACTGCATCCATGCCAAAGGGGGAGAACACCCACACACACACACATCAACCTGTGGCGGAAAATACCACACCCATCTAACGTGCAACGAAACGCAACTGATTCATTGAACTTCGATTATTGATTCTAAATCAACTCGACAGATTCAACGGCGCACTAAATTGGACCGAACCAATGCCGTTACCGAGCTGTACGTACCTACTGGGCGTGGTGGTGTAGAGGAATCGTTTAAGTGCCCCTTCCCCGTTTCCTGGTGTGTCGACCAGTTCCTCGACACTCGACAAATGGCCGATTTCCGAACCGGCTCCACACTAACGCGAAGTGCAAATAGAGAGAGAGAGAGTGTTTTCCATATACAGCTACTAATTGGAAGCATCTCGCGTACACTTTTCGCCTACTACAATCCGGGTGAAACGCACCCGGGTCCAGCAATGCAGGGCGCGGAATGGAGCTTCAATTTCCCCCCTTTATCGGTGCTAAACCAAAACTCGATCGATTAACGGACACTTTGCGCGTGGACGCGTAGTGGTAGGCACGTGGGGCAGGACGATGTAAAATAGTTCGGTGCTTGATTTCGTTCCACTTAATCGATACATTGACGCTGAGGAAATGTAGCTGCGCGCTACAACTGCACCAAATAGCTTTCGCTGCATTCGATGTGCGTGGGATTAACGTTGAGCGGGAAAGCACTGAGAAGAATGCTTTGCCAGCAATTCACATGCAATTCAGTTGATTGGCGTTATTTATTTAATAAACGTATAAGGTCACTTAAAATTTGGTTGGAAGGTAATTAGAAAAATTGTAATTGATAGAGTAATTATGCATGTAAAAAGGTAGGTTCATAGGTAGAATTTTAATTGTGCAACAACACGCTGGTTCACCATCGAAATATTTCACTAGCTTGATTCAAAATATTGCGGAAACCACTCCACTTTAGCACACTTTACTAGCTAAAATCACAGTTGAAATTTCACAATTGTCGGCAATAAGCTTTACGAATAACCAAAATTATTTTGTTACCATTATTTTATAAACTGAATTTTGGAAAAAAAAGTTGGACTCGATCGTGCTTTTACAAAGCTCATCATTCACTGAACTTATTAGTCAAAATGACCGAGTTATCGATTTAATTATATTGTTTGAAGAGTTTCAGGAGTCGATCACATCAAAGTCCGTCATGATGTTTACATTGTGTGAGGAAAAACATATATTTTTCGAATTATTATTTAAATTACCATAAATGCAGCAAGTATTCCACTCTCAGGAGCATTATAATGTAAGATAAAACGATGTTTTACTGAGAATTTTTCATTTTTTTTAAAATAACTTTTGATGGATTTGTAATGTCAACAATAACAACTTGAGTCATCTTAAGAGCTGCAGTTAGTTGTGGCGGCTTATAAACTGATGTTATGAATAAATGATTCTATTCAGATAAACTTGTTTTTGCCAGTCGTAGTTAGTTATCAAAAAAGGCATCAAAACAATCAACTGTTTGAGTGTATAAAAAACAATAATTAAATGTAACAACCTATCTTTCAGTTTACAGACTCTCAAACCAAAAAACTAAGTTAAGCGCATAAGTTGTTTTTGTAATTTTTAGTCTAGAATTTGAGATTAACACTTTGAATGTCAGACCATTTCTGTTTATGTTTTCCTGGGTACCAAGCACTTTTTCACTTTCATATATGATTGCCATGGCACCCAGGGAAGTGTTACAGAATATAAACCAACTGAAAGATGATAAAAATAATGATTTTCATATATTTTGGCTGATTTCTTGTTATATCTTTATTTTGCATTGTTTTGATCATTTATTCGTAAAAACAGCAGGTAAATGTTATGTGTACTTTTTTCAACATTATTGTTTTGTTCTATTTTATAGCATACATTATGTTTTTCTTTTCCCGATCATCATTTAAAAACAACAAGTTAATTTTATTTTTTATTTCAAGAGAAAGGTGCAAAAAAATCACACAATTCTGGCAAAAACTCGTCATTGTAACATTTCTGCACGAAAGCTACATTTACTTCCTCTCTCCCTCTCTGTTGTCCTCTTTGCCCTTTTTCTTTTCACCAACCGATCGTTATGTGACGCGTGAGCTAGACCGTCACATTGACTGGAAGCCATAATTGAATTGTTCGTTCCATCACCATCACGCACGTTTTTGAAAGTTTCGCCCAACCGCCCCACAAAATGAAGCGAGAAATAATAGTCAGCGTGCAATGGTGCGGGAAGGCAGCTAAGAAAAAAAAGCAGTATACACCCATCAGAGCTGAACTCGCTGATGTGAAAGGAAACGATTGAACGTGTAACGCGTTTATCGGGGAGGGCAAAAAAAAAGTAAAACCTTACCTCGCATCCTTTTTCTATGCACGCTGTTCTGCTACGCTGCCATCGCCTAATGGTTGAGATTCTAATTATCGAACTTTGCTTCGGTTTCTCGTCCCGTTTACCTTTTGGTGCCCGTGTGGCCGTGCGAGAGTGCGGGGAAGGAGGGCATTTACAACGACCAAACTTCCATCGTTGCAATCACTTTTCGTCCCTTTGCATATCGCACGTGCTGCCAGGGTGACGGTGGAGGTAGCCTTGGGCGGGCCAAACGAGGGTGTAACCGCGCTATACATCTTCAAAAGGAGGAGAGACTAAGGGTAGGCAAAAAAAACACTGCCCGATGGCAAAACCACGCTCTAATGACGCGCTTCGATGATAAAGATGTTACTGTGAAGGTTTCCCCCCCCCCCCCCCCCCAGTTTGCCCCCAATGGGGGAGTAACTTTTTTGCTGGGTGCTGCGGCCACCGTGCGGCGCGGAAAAGTTTGCATTGTGCGGTGGTCAGCGGAGTGGGGGAGGGCAGTATAGGTCAGTGTAGGGTAATAAATTTTCTCGAACACCTTCACCGACGGCGGTTCCGTGCTGGAGGCGAGGTTCGTATCCTTTTGCAGGCGTTGATCGTTGCTACTCACGAAAGCAGTTGCGCAAACGGTTACAGGGCAGGGTTGGGATAGTCGAGTTAGGACCACAAAAAAAAAGACCAACGCACACTATCAGCAGCCGCGATCGGACCGTACCGCCGGTTGGTTGGTTGGTTTGATCTCAGATTGTTCATTTAGTTTTTTCCCGCACCCAGATTTCCCGCTTATCTGATTAGTGATTTGTTTCGTTTAGTTTTGTGGTAGGCTAGCGGCGATCAATCTAACGTTTCGTTTTATCTCACAACACTCTTTGCAGACAACAAATCCATTCTGGCCAACACGGACTGGAAAAAGCTGTGGCTAGAGTCGGGGCAGCTGAGCTCGAGCGGCCGGATAGACAATCACCTCGACAGCAGCGACTCCACGCTCATAGACGATGGCGAGGTAAGTTGGCAGTTATTTAAAACCCGTTTCATGCCTGTTTAGAAGTAAGCCCTGGACTTTTGTGGTAAGGAAGAAACAAGCTATCAAGCTCTTTAGATAACGCTGTTGTAACACCTGTACATATGTTGCATTTCAATTTATCTTTATTGCTGTATTCTGGTCACGATCCTGAATTCCGATCGAGGCTCAAGTAATCTGTTCGTTATTGCGCAAAATACTGTTTTAAAGGCATTTATTATTTTTGTTTAGTTTTTACATGTACTTTCTTGTTATGAGTTCATACTTAACCGGTTATACCTCTATATAATTAACTTTACTGAAGTACACTTATTATATCTGTGAAAAAAAAAATCCAATAATTTTATTCTACGAATTGCATAATAATAATAATGCATAATAATAAGAAAAAGTAAATATAATTTGATTCTTATTACGGATAGTTTTAAGCTAAAGTTTCAAATTACGGACTTTTCGATTCAAATTTTGAACAGCCTCAAAATATAGTCTGTAATCTTTAAATTCACATACTCTACACCTTTTTAGTTTTAAACTTGTTTGAAGATCTAAACAACCAATTCTGAGCGTCATTTTCCTCCAAGACCGACAGTATGACGGTCCTAAGAACAGCGGGATTTAGGTGCTGTTTCTCTTGAACTCGTAGATGCATTGAAAGAACGATTCGATAATCTTTCCGGTATGACTATGTAGGCATTTACAAAATCTACTTTTAAATATAATTGTTTTCTTAATATAACCAATGTCTAGAATACATTTTTGCGGTTAATCACAATTTACTTCAACTGTTCGAAATTTAAAACTATAGTAATAGATAGCGTTTATATGTTTATTATTATACGTTTACATATAAAACATTCAATCACACCTCATCATCCTTTAAACAGCTTATTCAACTGACGTGTTGCACTGTCAGTTTGATGATAAACGCAGGCTCCTCAATGAAGACATTTTTTATTCCGATCGTTAAAGAGAAAGGACACAAACACAACACCCACGACTTGTAATTCTATATAAAAAAAACTTGGATTGAATTTCATCAGAAAACAGTGTTACTTTCACGTTGATTACTACCTGATGACTACAAAGGATTCCACAGCACTTCAGTGCAGTTGGACCAGATAAATAGGGATTATCGAAAAAATCAAATAGTAGTCGATTAGAAGCTAAACTGCTTATAATGCCTCCGGTGGTGGTCAGTTCACAGACAATATTTATTTATCGTAACATCAGGAGCTACTAAAGGCCAGAATGTTTGTATTGAATAGTATATTTTGGCAATCATGTAAAATTGAAATTCGGCATGGCCAGAAACGGGAAATAAAAAAAAAACATGATGATTGTCTTAAGTTTGAAGCTGTAATTTGAATCCAAACGGTGTTATTAGTCTTTCCTTTTTTGTAACGCAAAGCAAGATAATGTTATAGAGGCGATGGTATATTAACAATTAATGCTTAAATTTTTAGATGAAAATATTGACGAATGTATTTGGTAAACTAAAATTAAAATAATCTTTTAGCTAAAAGTTTATCTGTTTTAGAAAAAGGAAAACTTTCTACTGATTATTTTAATCCATTTGTGTAATTACTTACCTGCTGCTCCACTTTAAAACAACCTCCCGCAAAAGAAAAGCTTATTACTATTTTAACGATACAATTTGCCACGATTCATATTACGCGTTATTATCGCACGGCAACGCCGGTAATAGGCATTTTTAATTAGTGCTTTTTTAACAGCGACTGTGCAACAGTGCGCATCGAAATTACTAACTAGTTTAGCCCATCATCATCATTATCTGCTCCGTTCAATACGCATCCTGAACCGGATGCCTCATTGTGCGTAATTTGCTACGCCGACTACTATTTCCTTCCCCCCCCCCCCTCGGTGTTTCACAGATCAGTGCGTTCTGTTGTTCCCGCTGCTCGTAACACCGTTTAGTGCTTCCGCTCACTTGGCAGAGAATAGGGCATCACGAAAGCTGGGCGGTGATACCAAAAAAACCACCCATCCTGTAGACACACACACACAACACACCTCCACCAACAAAGCAGAAGGTGTGTGTGTGTGTGTGTGTCGGGCAAGTCCCGGCGCTAATTACCAGGTGTTAGTCTTGCACACCTTCTTCTAATTCGCTTTCTTAAAGGAAAGTTTCCTGTCCCCTTGTGTGACAGCACCGCACGCCCCATGGGGTGGGCGTTGAAACGGGTGAAACAAAGTGCGGCTGAAAAGTTCGTTCGGCACGGGCTGCGGAATCACACCCGTAAATAGATAATCATCAACCCAGAACGATTCGCCCTCTGGTCGGCAATCTCCGCCCCAGCGTGCACGGGAGCGCACAGCCATTTCAAATAAGCAAAATTAATTAACATCATGTCGCCGCCCGTCGCCGTTTCGGCGGGGTAGACGGGGGATGCTCAGCCCGAGCCGCGCAAGTGAGGCTTTGCGATGATGCCCACTGACTTACGTAAGCGCGCTCGAGGGGAAGGGAAGCGTTTTTATTTGCTCACCCGTCGATGGGCGCCGCACACATCGTGTCTTTGTGTTCGCAAGGATCGCTCGGGTCTGTAACAGGATCCGTTCCAAGTGTGGCAAGAGGCGCGGAGGAGATGGAGGGGAGAGTTGTTGGTACTTGTTTTTGTTTGCGGAAGCATAGTGTGGTTCAGAGGCGATTGCTCGAAGGCTAATGAATTCATATTTCGCTTTGTCTGGCGCTTTGGTGGCGCTCATTTCCTCGGAACGTTTTATGCAATATTATGTACTGTGCTGTTTACGGCATGTTTTCTGGCCCGTTTGCACATGAATGAAATACTATTTACATAAAATATGCTTCGCTTCTTACGTTGTGTAGCATGACACTTTGTAAAGTTTAAAGGGATTTGTGTGAAACCGGAATCCAAAGTAAATATATTTGCTTAAAAACAATTCCGATGCAATGTATTTTACTTAAAATCCTGAAAATTTAATTTGAAATTATTTAATTCTTATTTAAAATATTATTTTGATATTTTACTTCATTAACTGTTGTTTTAAGGATTTTGTGTATGTTGTTTAAATTTCATATTTTATGACTAGTTCGTTCTATAGTCGGGCTCAAATTATTTAATTATTTAACTATTAAAAGTTAAACACCATTTCACCATGTGCACCTTAAAGCCAAAAAGTCTGAAAGTTAAACGGCAAAACTCGAGCCGAATAATGAGGAAAAAAACAAAACAAAGCAAACAACAAGGACACGAAGCAGCACGTGCTGGTGCAGAGCAGCAGGTCAAACATTTTCCCATTAACCGTTCCACGGAAACGGCCGAGCGTCTCGTATGGCGCAGAGGATGTGCCGTTGTCATTAACATTTCCGACAGCAACGCAGCAGGAATGGTCACTTTCGGGGGAAACAAAAAAACGAAGGTAGTTTAGTCTACAGGGATGGCGAGGGAATGGACAAAGCAGGAACAGACAAAATAAAATCCCCATCCCCAGCTGCCCGAAAACCATCCCGTAGGGCTAATGGTGTCAGGTTGGGAGCTTGAGTGACAATCTTTCGGCATGCCGAGCGAGCGATCGAGATGAACCGGAAAGGCGGTTCGGGGCCTGATTGGAGGGTTGAGTCGGGCATAGCCAAGGTGTTCGTTGTCGAAGGATATTGTCCGCATGGCAGTCTTAACGGCAGAAACTTCCGCTCCCCCTTCTCTCGTCGTGAACACTATTAATATCATTTCAGTCATCCACAGTATCTTGCTTGGGTGGGCGTTTGGGGGTTGTTTTTTTGGTTTAGGTTGCTGCGAATCTTCACATTGTCCCCTGACCCATGTTAAAGATTTGGACACTTTGGACCAAAAAAGGGAGGACTGAGCAGCAATTTTTTGTTGCAATCATTCCTTTACTGCAAGAAAATTCGACGAAAAACATCTGCGTGGCTGTCTGAGACTCACCTGACCATCCTAACTCCCTAACGATGAAGTGAATGCCTCTAACTAGTCCCGTGGCCTTCGAGCGCTCTCGCTCTGTCATCTCCAGTAGAAACAATTCGTTGCTGTAGTTAGTTGCGTAAATGGTGCGGAAGCTCGTTCTCTTTCACACACACACACACATACACATTCAAGATGACGAAAATCTGAAAACGGTACCCACAGACTCATCCTGGGAAAAGGTGAAGAAAACACCTTTCACTGTGCTATTTTGTTTTTCCTCCCCCGAACCGGTCGGCGGCGAATGATAAGGATCACGTGGCAGGATGGGACCTCCTGCTAGGCGGCTCTGTTTTTTTCTCCTCTCTCTGTTTCACGCGAGGTTGTTCTCAAGGATGTTTTATTTCCTTGCTCGTCAGCAACGGAAAGTCCTCCTCTCGGTGAGGTTATTTTTCTCGCGCTGATCAATTTATCTTCGCCACTCTCCGGCCACTCTGTCGACATCTCCGGCTCAGTTGCTCGGCGCTGCGTCCTGCCCCGTCCCCGACGCGCTCGGTCAGCTGCACCGGACACCTTCGTCAACTGTCGGACCGTAATTTCGGATCATTTGTCATTTAGATTTGCGCTCCGGTTGTTTTTTTTCCTCTTTCTTTCCTGTGTCTTGTTGTTGTGTTGGGTCTCGAAAGCACGGGAAGGTAATTTCGTTTGCGTACGCGTCCTTGAGGACGACAACGCGCCTGGGTGGTGCTTGCTCTTGTCCTCATCTTGCTCGATTCTTTCCCTACCCTTGCTGTACGGTTTCCTTTTGCTGGGAGGGATCGAGTTCATCGCACTGTTAGCAATTTACTGACCCACAAATGACCGCAAACATGCCCACCGTACTGGTTAGTACTACTTGAGCCTATTTGCCCATCAAGCTCCCTCCCATCCACTGGGCCGAGGACGTGTTGTGGGCTAGAAAAGTGTCTTCCCTTTCCATCCACAAAAAAAGGGAGCACTTACCCTCCCTACGAAATGTTGGTAACGTGTTAGAAAAATAGTGAAAGAACACTGTGGGACTGTTTGGTTTTATGGGTGAATTCCGTCTGACAGCTACCGGACAACCGGCGGAAAGGCGGGCCATGGGGAGCTGCACGCCCCAAAAATACCTAAACCTTAGCAAACACTGGCGATAGGCGAGGGGTGAACGCTCTTCTTCGCTTTTGCCTTTTTTTGTTTGTTTCCTCCCCAACTTCGTCATGCTTTTGAAGTCTGGTGAGCTGAACAATCAGTTACATGTTTTTTTTTTTTTTTGCTGGTCTTTTCATATTCTACTTGAGCTAGCCTGCCTGTCACTCTCGGATAGCGTACACAAATCAATATCCGAAGCATAGTTTGTGCAAATGGGCACGGTGGGTCGCATGTGGAAGGGAGTGGAATCAATTCCCCTATTTTCTGCTCAATTGACCGTGTATGGAAAAGTTTGGCTGGTGGAAAATCGTATGGCAAATGGAACTACTTCCGGGTAGCGGCTGTAGACGCGGTTTTAGTGGAGGTGCGGGCTTGATTGAGCGCGCAGCGGTTAGCGATTATTGCATCAAAAGCGCAGTAACAAGTATGGTATGTATTGTGCAATCACGCTAATTGTTTGTAATCTCTCCACCGGCGAGCATGTTTGTATTACATGTTTGCCAATACTGTGTTCTATCGAAGCATCACATAGCTTTCCCATCGGTGTATAAAACGTTTGCTCAATCAATAACCTCATGCTATACTTGGAAGGGCGTTTTTCAGTATGTATGACTTTAGATCTTCAGAGAAAGTAAATATCGCATTATTAAACCCTTTTGTGACGACTAACAAGGAACAGGTCTGGTGGTACTCCGAATGGATCGTGCCCCCATACGTAGGACTGACTATCCTGCTTTGAGGGGGCTATCCATAAATCACTGTAAGCCCAGCCCACAAGTAGTGGTACAGGCAGGCCTTGGCCGACGACGGTTGTTGAGCTAAAAGAAGAAAAAGAATTCCTGGATTGAAAATGTCTATATTAATTCAACAATCACATTTAATCAGCAGTATGATATTCCAATTACAGTCTATAGGGTGGCAACGTAAAAGTTGCATTACCAGACGACCGAATTTTATTTATCTGCGGAATCAATGTCTACTTGGTACTTGGTAGAGTTCAAATCTTTCTCCCTTTTATATGTAAAAAGAAGCCCTTGCAAAGCCTCACGCACAACTTCATTTGACATTTCGTCCCAAATGTTCATCAAATCATTCTTGAATGCGTCTCAACTCATGTGCTAGCGTCGTCGAACTTTTCTAGCATTTATCTTCAAATACTGCATTTCCATGGCTCCAAACATGGAGAAACTCCAACCAATTCAGATGAGCTGATGAAATAAGGAAAATTCCCCTTACGCAATTCCTGAACGATTGAAGCCGTCTGAGCTGGAGTTGAGTCCTGTTGAAAGTAAAAAGTGTCTTTCTCTAAAAGTATCTCAGTGCATGGATTCAAATTGTTTTAAGCACGTTAAGCCAATAGTATACCTTGTTTAGTTTTACGCCTCTGTAAATGAATCAATGCGTTAATTTCCCATTTTTCGAAATAGCTCCAAAACCAATTTAGGTGCTGCATTTGGATATCGCTCGGCTGTTATTGAACAGCTGCTATATCACAAAGCTACATCACTTCTAGAGCTATCAATTTGGAACATTATTAGGTTGTGACCAGTGTGCGTTTTCAACTTCAACCTAGATCTGACCACTCTAGTACTGGGGCCCTTTCCGTTGTAAGTTCTTAGGCTGAAATTTCAGCCTGTCAGCTGTTTGCATTGTATAGCAGTTTTCGAGCAGCTATCTAAGTAGGTAAAATATATAGGTGGGCTTATCCCAAGGTGTATGAATTTATAAGGCTAATTTTAATCGCTTCTGCTTCTGAATGAAGATTTTAAGAATGGTTTGAATATTCGTAAACCCTCAAGAAAGCTTGTTTAAACAAAAGTTTTCACCCATCCTGTCAAAAAGTGATGTTCAAATTTGGTTTAAAAAACATGCTATGAGACCACCTGGACTACACTACACTTTGATTCTAGATTCCACCACGTGATCTCTTTAATGCACCTTGGGGTAAATGTAAACAACACCGTGTTTTCGAGCAGGTACTCGAATCTAATTCTAGCTTTTAGGCTAAAATTTTCTAGACTGAAAATCGCAGGCTAGTCTTTTGTGTGGTTTTGTATGGATTGTTTACATGATTTCAGCCTCCAACTGTCAAACTCCATACAAAAAAACTGACTAGAATCGTGAAGGGCCCCACTATTTGAATCCATTATATATTTTTCTTGAGAGCTGAATTGAAAAAGGGCTTCATATATGAATAGTAAACACGCAATGCCACGACACACAATAAAATGAGACACAAGCACATATTTCTTCTACGTTGCTGACCTGTAGAGAACGATCAGAGCAAACATTTCCGTGTGTTTATGATTTTCACTCTTGCTCAGTGTTTTGTCTTCCCAACAAAACACATTTAGCAAAATTCCGTGTAATGACTGTGAAACAATACACGAGTGCATTTGTTACGCATGATTGAGTAAATAATTATGCACAAATGATACGCTAGACATAACCTTATTGGATGTCAAAACATTTCAAGCTTTTGGCTTATTGTTTCCGGGAAAACCGGCATCCATATCGGCAAGAGTGCCGGAAGGTGGAAGAAAACAAAAAATAAAAACCCCTACTCACCACATTGTTATCGTGCATGTAATACAAGTGATGCGATCAATAAGAGTGATTTCCATTTTGTACCGTTGTTACATCTCCGTTTACCCATTTCCTGATTAAGACCACACCCGACGAGTTACTCGCCTGGGGGGCTACAGCTTTTGAATAGCAAAAATTAATTACCATTTCCACGCTCTGCCCTTTTGTTACATCGCATTTACATACTTCCATCCAAACACACACACACACATGAATAAAAACACGAACGTTCGAATACCTACACATCCGGTGCCTTCCTCAACCACCGAAAGCTTGTTGAATTCTTCAAAACAACTCCAAAGCGCGTAGAGCGCGCACGGGTGCTAACGAAATGATGTTTCACGGTTTGTTTATTTTAATAGCTCTTTCAGCGGGTACCACTTTTCGCCTTGGAACTAATACAAGAGTTGAGGGGGGAGGGGACATTCTAGCCATAAAAATGGAGCTATTGTTGCGCTGGATGGGGACGAAGAAGTGCAGGAATTAAATAACTAGTAACAGGAAGCAAATGATGTCATCCTCACTGCGTTCCCGACCGGTTTGAAACCGTTCACTTGCACGCGATCGTAACCGGTAACGGGGAAAACTGGAAAAAGGGGGGAGCACGACAAAGGGAAAATAGGACCGGAGTGACAGCTATTTCACGGTGACACTTTTATCATAGAGCACGCAAAAAAACTACAGAGCACAGCCCTGCTTGCCGTCTTTCCTGCTTTGTCATACCGTGGCGCGTTTCGGGAGACGGGGACGGAAATCGCACGAAGTAGTGCTTCGTTTCGCAATAAGCTAGGGCGAGCTTTTGTGCCGTGCATTCTGAGCACTATGGTGACAAAATGTCAACTTTTGTAGGCACCATTCTGATCTGGCGGCAGGGCACGGCGTGAACTGAAGGTTGGTCGCAGGTTAAGAGTTTTCAAACACACGCTCCTGCAAGAACGTGATAGATGAATGATGTCCCCGCGCAGATGGATGGAATAGCAGCTGTAAGGTAGGGTACAGCAGCAGCGGAGAGCACAACAAATGAGATTTTCCACTTCATGCATCCCCTTCCCGCTGCGCTGGATCTGATGCAGGAACCGTACCGCACACAGGGCTGTAGCGGAAACTTTGCCATCATTTGATTTCAGCTCAATGCTCCACGTTGCCCTCCGCCCTCCTCCATTCCTGAACTGGTCATCCCCCATTCCGACTTCCGATAGGCGACACGTTGTAACAGTGGAAAGTTTTTCAATTTCACAAATTGTTCCCGACATTACAACTTGCCTTGTTTCTTGACACCAACTTTGGCAGCGTTATCGGTTTCCCCCGTTTTTAATGACACTCGATGACACGGCACGCGGGCAAAAGGGGAGGTGCTGTGGGGTGGCGCTTGCTCGTGCAGCACAGGGCAGTGGACGGGATGGGATATGCTAGTGGATGCGGCATTAGGGCGCAAATCACGGTGCAAAAACCGCAAAACCGAGGCAACATCAGCGGCCATGCGCCATGGTGGGATTTTTTTTTGTTTTTCTTTCAACATTGTACACGCTACGCTGTTCGTGCACAGTTGCTAAAACAAACGAGTTTTCTGCTAAAGCTAAAATCAACTAGAGATGTGAGGAAAGCAAAAAAACAAAAAAACACACCACCAGACAAAGAGTTGCAAACCAAGAGCGAGGATTAAAACACAACTTTCTTTGGGTTACCCATTCCACCTACATTATCTACTAATGCTGCTCTTTCTCACTCTATTTCATTGTCTTTATGTCTCTTTCTATCCTTTCCTTTGTATTCAAATGGACAGTTTCCACTACGGCAGTACGAGTCTCGATGAGACAAACCATGAATTTGCCTGTTTTACGAGAACCGTACCCGTCCACTCGGGAAAGTTATCCAATGATTATGCTATTTAAGTTTGATGTCGAATGCAAAAACGAGCGACCGCGCCAAACATGGCACGGCGGCAAGGGGTACGGCCCACTGTTAAAGTGAGTCTGATTTCGTTTTATTTCTCTTGCCTGTTTGGCCTTTCTGTTTGCGTTTGTGCGCTTTTGTTTCCACTTGCACACTGCTATACTCACCCAAACGAACGGCGCAAAACGTTCAACTTTTTGCTACAAAGTGGACTTTTGGAAAACAATCGTCATAAGGTGTGCCAGTTTATGGGTTGGCCCGTTTGCGACGGAGCATATCTTAATGTTGCTTATGATATGGTAGAGTTTTCCTGCATCTCTGAGCAGGGCTGCTTTTCAGGTTGTCTGGGCCACGTCAGCGTCAGCTTGCTTGCCGGTGGATTGCTTTACATAATTGAAAAGAGTTTGTGTTTCATTTCAAATACACCCAACAGTGGAATAATACGTTATTGCTTCTACTTAGATGTGTGAAATGATTGCTGTCGCTAAAAATAAGCCTATTTCTATCTAGAAATTTAAGTCACATGCAAAATACGAATGGTTCCTTTTTCATACGTGTCTTCAGATGGACTTGGTTAAGAAAACTTGACTTGTTATTCATGTTTAATTAGTCCTTATTGGAATGTTAATTAACTGTTAATATTCTCTTTTCTAATAAATCTTATTAAAACTATTTCATTTTATTTTCCTTAATTCTCTGATTGCAACATTATTTCATCAAACTAAATATATCACCAATCGCTAACATAACGTTTATTTCACATTTCAATCTCTTCTTGACATCATCGATGATGCTTTTCTGACGTGTAAAATTCATCACTTTCCGCACAGCTCAAGCATATAGACTCGATTGTTTGCCTAAAGCTATTCAGCTCGACCTCCAGTTCCTCAACGACTCTCAACTCGTATTCGATGGAGCGTCGAAAGTTTTATCCCAAAACTCTTGCCCCACTGTCATAAGCCCGGAAATCGTTCTTCTGAACCGTTGTTTGCAAAGTACACCTCCTTCACTGTGCGCAAATTCCCCTGCCCAGCCCCAGAAAGTTCGACCTGCGGTTCGCTTCTGTATTCGCTCGATTGCGTCTAATTTTGAAGTAATTCTTCAAACTCTTCTCACTCACCCGATCGATGGTCGCGATGGGAAACGGAGGGTGGTGGTGTGTCCAAGGGTGATGCCCTGAAGTAACCGTTTCCTTTCAGGCCATGGTAGGCCGTACGGTTGGTTATACATCATCCTGTCCGTAAAATGTCCACCCACCCGCAGTGGTTGAGTGGTGAAAAATTAACTTCTCACAGCGTGTGCTCTACGGCTGCGTACGCCATGCCAGTGGTGCCGGATTAGAAGAAACGACTGGAGAAAAATTATCCCCAGCTCAAAACAGATGCGATCATTCGAGCTGCCCCGGGAACGATCCGGACGATGTCCGTTGCCTGGTCGGGTCCAAGCTTAGAGCGAAAGCGAAGATGTGCTAATAAAATTATAACCGTTTTATGACTTTCAAAAACACGGCCTAAGCCCACGCATCACAGCCTCTTCTCACTCGTGCTCGAGAGGGAACACGGTGGTGCAGTGCTAGGGAATAATCTCGTCCCCCAGGCCGCCTGGCACTGGTTGTTTATCTACCGATGTGTGCGGGGAGGGGGGGGGAAGATTCCCATGCACACCCATCAAACGTCGTAAAGCCAGCATAACGAGCGGCAAAGTTAGGCGGCCCAATCGGACCTGACCGAAACCGTACGATCCAGCATAAAAACTGCCTGTCGCTCGTCCGTTTGCTAGTGTCCGGACTAAATGTGATAGGCCGATGATACCGGTGGACGTCTGGTCACATTTTGAGCTCCAGTTTCCGGTGAGTTATGGTCCTGACAGTTCGTTGGAGCGAGTTGTTATGTTAGACGGTTGAGCGAGTGCAGCGAAGAAGAGAAAAAACAACACCGGATGGTCATCGTATCTGAGATGTAAATGTGTCACCGTAAGTTCCATTCAAATGATGCTAGGACTCGTCCGTCATGGTTACGATCAGAAGATTGAACCAAATAAACAAGGCTTTGCAGTGCATCGTGGGAGACTTATGTTTAGGATTGTGTGCGTAAAACTGTTGGAACTGTTATTATTCCAATTGTATTTGCAATCCAATTAAAATCTGATGGCTTTTATAGACATGTTTCATGCATCTGTTTTGAATCATATTCCCAGTTTGTACATAATAAAATAATATCAAATACCCTTCCCAAAATGAACTTTGAAATCAATTTAATTTAAATATCGACATTCATGCTGACATAAATTGTAATTTTTATTTTTAAAGTGCATCGGAAAATATGTTTTATTCTCTCTGTGCAGCACAATGATTTAGTAATGTCGCCTGTACTAACGGTTCTGCACATTCAAAAAAGGCAATTTTCAAACATCATACAAAAAGAGTTCAGAATGAAACACATTTAAAGCAAGCACTCACACACAGAAAAAAAACACCATATAAATCATTGGTCCCATTGCCGCTGGGAATGATATTATCGCTCGCACGGTTCATAATTGTACTTCTCTGGGCGACAATATCACATATCATAACCCTCATGAACTGGGGGGGGGGGGCACTTTTTTCATCTAGTTTAAAATGAAAAACCTTTCACTCGCCTTTTTCGCACTGCTCACTGAGTGGCAAATGGTAAATGTGAAAAAAATGAAACATTTATTTTCCACGAAAGCACCACCATCAACGGTGCAGCGACAAACTGGAGGGTGAACAGTGACCGGGCAACGATTAGCTAGCCTTCGGACAGGGCAAACCAAGCGAATGGGACTGTTCGTGACACCGGTTAAATTGATATGCTTTATTAAATTGTTGATAAATGAACTGTCGCCCTTGCACAGTCGGTTCGAGGTGCAGGTCCAGATCGTTTGATGATTGCCGACATTGCCATTGTTTCGTTTTTCATTAGTCACGTGTCCGTTTTTTTTTTCGTACGTATTTTGGGGCCATTTTTATTGGCTGTTGGGTGTGTCTCAATGCTTGGCATAATCTCGTGAACAGATTGTATGAAAATATATGATCCTAATGTCCAGTTGTTAGAACTTAAACGCAATGAATGGGGCAAATTTGATGTCATGTGTATCATGCAAGTTTATTCCATTGAATTTGGACGCTTTGGAAACTATTCTCGAAACAGTATCTGAGTTAATTGGGCGTAATTTTATGGGTTTTATTATTTCAAACTATTTAATATTACTATCGTTTCATAAAAAAAGACTCCTAAATCATTGCCAACCTAGAATAATTGAGTTCATCTTTCAGAATTATCAATCAATCATGGTTATTTTTGCAATAAGAAGAAAACAAGTTTCAAGACATTTGATATCGTTACTTTGTGTCTTACTTTTTACAACTTTGTCGGCAGTGTTAAGTTCTCCTTTTCGTGATTTGCTTCACTTAAAATCCAGCAACGATGCACGCAAATCCTGCCAAGCTGACAGAACGTTCTTAAATTTGCATTTCCCGTCTAGCAGCAACACCCCGTAACGAACGTCGAGCTTGCCGGAAGTAATGCGCCTGTATGTGCGTGTATGTGTGCCACCGTAACGTTGCAAACGAAGCTTCCCATCCCTTAGCACCCTCCCGCTTACCCGCTAAGGACACGTTTGCAAAACCAAAATCGGTTATCCACCTGCTTTACCTCGGCTTCGATAAGATCCAAACCGGCTAAAGGAGGAACAAAAAAATGGAAAGTTACTCCACCGAGGCAGGGCGGTGCAGGGCGCACAGGGGGGAAAAGCTGGTGAAATATTATTTATACACCAACACGCGCGTGGAATGAAGCAGAAACAGGAGCAGGAAATAAATCTTTCACAAACATTTGACAAATATTGACTGCGGCAACGGAATGGAAATGCTATCCGAAATGGAAAACTCACACACACACACACACACACACCAATCCATACACATGTTCACACACACAAATACATAGACGAGTTCAGCCACTTTTACGGTGACCATTTTACTCCCGCGCGGCATTATGCAGGCAGCCGTATACTTTATGGGTCGTTTACGTCGTCAAGACGCTGCACCTACGCTGCGCCCATGTCGGGCGTTGAACGGTTCATGCCAGGGATCGGTTTTTCGTTCGGCACAAATTTTCAGAGTAGATTTTTATGTCCCCGTGCCTCTATTTGCATATTATTACGTACGCGCTTCAACTGCCAAGTGCGGAAGCATTGTTGGGGCCTGGCTGACTTCGGTACCGCACACGGTTGCGCACCTGAGGTTGCAGGTGGTGGCTTTGGTTGGGTTTACTCGTGCAAATTATGATATTTTCATATTAAAGCTAGGATCAGCCATGCTCACGTGATGGCATTAGCTTTAAAATTTACAACAAAACATATTACAAATACGTATTTGCTTTCTTTAAACTCAGAACTTCAAGGATGTTTCACGTTTGCTTGTATGACAGCAATTTTATCAATTTTCAGCCATAATTTAACGTTTTTCATGATAGATGACGTCAATGATTTCTAGCCATCTCATGCACACCGTTGAAAGTTTACGACAATTATTCCTTAATCTAATTCATCTAACTTGTGGATGAAGGATAGGCAAAACTTCGCTGTCTATTTACCGCCACGAGAAACCAGCGGCTCCGGTTACACTAATTTATTATAACATCGCATCGAAAAGCATCGCAAAAACGAGCGATCGCATCGCTCCATCCAACTGTCCCGGTTGTCCGTTCACACTCTTTGATGAGTGGAAGTGGAAAGATTAGCACAAACCTCGCACTCATCAATCACGAAGATAAATGATGATTATTTGTATTTATAAGAAAGTTCCCGCCCCAGTTCCGCATCGTCCAAACGGGTGGCCACGTGTACGTGGATGTAATTTAATTTGAGTGGGCTTTATTCTATTCTAAAAAGTTTCTTTACTTCCCGTCTTGTTATGTACAACAACAACAACAATAAAGTACTTACTGTTTTTTTCTTCTTTACCATCTTTTCTTACAGGTGATGGCGCACAACACAACCGTCCAGCTCGGTGGAGTCGCGTTCCTGGTGTGCAAAGTGGCCGGCGTGGACAGAGTGGGTGTAAATTGGGTTTGTCTAAGTGTTTGATTTGCATTTCCTTCTCACCGTTCGCACACTAAAAAAAACATTTAATTATAAAGTATCCTCCATACAGTGGACGATCCTTGTGATTGCATCGCTGCGTTGTGATGCATTCGCAAAAACAAACAATATCTAATAGGAAAATGGTTGAATCTGTAGATCATTCGATTGGATTAATTCATTTATTACACGTTTTAACAATTGTTTTCCTTGTTATAAGTTAGTTTTATGTCACCTATAAGCATCACTCATCATCCTTATCCACCTTTTAAAAATATGTTTGTATTTTTTTTTACTATTTAATTCACTTAACGACCTGTTGCCCTGCTACGAATGCCATTTTATCTTGCATAATACCATTTGTTACAATCGATATCCAATATCAATGGAAAAAGCACATCAAAGGCGTCACAAATTTTTGCACATATTTTATATCGAACAAAACAAAAACGAAGACATTCAACCCGCGTACCCTCGACTGCCCTGAATGAGACATTTAATTTCAAACAAAAAGGTCACCTCCAACATGGTTGCATCATGTTCGGCCCTCGTTACGCACCCATTATGCATTTATTTTAATTAACGGCTAGCCGGTTACATACGGTTCACACACACACTTTTTTCCATTTTGCTCAGCTCCTTTTGTAAACGGGATCGGGAACAAAACGAAAGCTCTTTGAACCTTGAACAACACGCTACAATTCATCGGGTTTGGTGAGCTGGAAAGAACCAAAAAAAAAACTCCCTCCCGTGTACGTTCGTTATTGTTTGTTGCTGTTTTGTATGTACCACTTACACACTTCCTTTCGGCCCACGTGTAATGAACCGCTTAATTGTGTGTTTCCATAGTTTAACGTGAGCATGGGGCCAATTAAAAGCTCGCGCCCAATGCCAAAACGTAATAACAGTTGCCACGAAAACCATCAATGAAATGATAGGGTCAAACAATGCACTGGGCTTCTCATTTTACAAAGCATTCTGTCGAGTTTGTTGCATTTTGTGTTGTGTCCTAATGGAAGTTTTTGTTTCCTTTTTATCCTCGTTCGGTCTCTTTCTCTTCCAAAAATGGAACCACTTTGCCCTGCAACGCGGCCAGCTTTGTTCCATTGATTTATGGCGATTATTTACGACCATCGAGGGCCAACGATTTCACTGCAGTATCTGGGTAGCGCTAATCCTCATTAGGCTAGCGCCTGTGCCGGCACGCCCAGTTTGCGCCTATCTTTTGCGGCAAAGAAAAACACATTACCGGCCTACCGGCGTTTCAGCGTGTGTGTGTGTGTGTATTTTTCGAACAAATTTAGAAGCAAACCAGGTCGATTTTTGAAGGAAAAAAACGACCGTACCAAAAAGCCTCAGTTGCAGCCTTAATCTTTCTAGACGAGCGGAGCAGAAATTCAACAAGGGAAAGAATATACACGTTGAGCAACTACGGTACGCGGGCAGAACTCCGTTTGTGGTACCGACAAACAATTCGGTACCCGGGTTTGGAAAACCTGGAATAATTTCCCAGCACAAAACAATGCCAACCATAATGCAAAACAAAAATCGCAACAAAAAAAGTCCAAATTCCTGTTCCTCGGTCAGGCCGCCCGGTACGGCAGGGTAAACATTTATTCTGCTGAAAAATCCAGCCATTGCGGAGCAGGGCCTCGGCTCCGGACGGATTAGAAGAATGCAATTCAATACCGTTACGGTTGATCCGGTGCTGGTTTGGGGTGAGCCGGGATGATCCGTTGGCCTGGTTTTTCCTGGAAAAGGCTGAACAATTTTCTGTTCAAAAATATACACACTCACCCCAAACCAATGGTGTGCGGTGGCTAAGGTTTTGGGCAGTGTGCAAAGCGTGCGAGTTCATGAGTTTGGTAGGGGCATATGCAAAAAATGCCCCGATGAAATACTAACCTATGCATTTACAACCTTGCGCACAGAGGGCACAAAACACAGCAAAAACCCTTGCAACGACAGTGTGGCAAATGCAAGTGAAACAAACGCCTGCTGGGGTAATAATTTATCTTAATGTGCATGATAACTTATTTGCTGAGAAGGTGGGCGCTACCGTGTGGGGCTAGCAGTTAGCAGTTGAATGATTTGCTGTTGTGCAGTTTCCGCCCGTGCCCCGGGTTGGGCACGGGTGTGGGGAAGACTTGTAAAAGAAGAAATAATTTGTATGCTCCTTCCCCTGCTTTTTTGCGCTCACCCATTTGGGCAAACAGATTTTCAATGGCAATGGGTTCGTGGACTCTACGCCGCCCTGCCCAAAAATGCCATCCCCTCCCTTCAGGGCGGCAAGAACGAGAGCGCCTCACAAATACAAAGTTTGCATACGTTAGTGATTATTTATGAGATGCCCTGGCTCCCCAGCCCCAGCTATTGAACCGTCCTGTAGGTGATAGCATTTCTTTAGTTCATCTTTTTGTTCTCTCCGCCCTGAACCCAGTACTGCTCGGGGTGGCAGGGGCTCTCCATTGTTCGCCGACCGTAATGCATCTGCTTTGTGTTCGCCTTTGTGTGTGTGTGCGGGGTGATCGAGTGCGGCTGGTTTTGTTTTTGCTCGGTGACAGTGGTGGATGGGTGTGGGTGGGTTCGCACGGGAACGGGTCGTTCTGGGCATATGTGCATTGTAAAAAAAACAGGGAGCGGGGGAAGCGTGAGCCTGAACGTTCCACTACGTATGCGGGTGTTTCCGCTCCGCTGCTGAAGGATGAAAGGAAAAAGGGGGCGCCATGACTCATGACGGTTAGGAGATTTTATTGTCAACCGGGTACGTGGGTTTGCGTCTGTTCTGATGGGCCCAACGATGGCGATGGGTTTACCCGAACTCGTCACGTGACGGTGAAGCATTGCAACGCAAGCATTGCCATGAACTTTAACATTTTGGTGACCTTGAATGTCTGTTTGTGTTGTTTGCATGAAATTGTCCGTTCGTAAATCGTTGCTTCTTCGAAATATGGACACTTAAGGCATTTTTGACTTGTAATAATTTTTCACCAATTCATATCTAATCCGTAATACTCCAGAATCACTCATTTTACTGAAGCAAACAATTGAGAAAAAAAATATTTCCAATTTTTTTTTCTCGAAACACTGCAAAAACTCATAAAACTCCAACAATATTTTGATTCATTTTCCGAACAGTTTCAAGCTCATGTTTCAAAATACGGACGTTTTGATTCATATTCCGGACAGCCTCAAAATTTCATTTATAATCTTCATATCAACACACACACTACACCTTTTTTGTTTTTAACTAATATTTACGTCCGGAAAACAAAATCTGAGGGTCATTGTCTTCGTGGGTCGACAACACGACGGTCTTACTGACAATAGGGTTTTGGTGCGGTTTTCCTCTTGCATTGAACCGAAGTACTGTTGCGCGATTTGAAGATCTTTCCTGTACAGCTATTAAGACATTGGAAACATCTATCATAAAATATCGTTGTTTTACTATTATTATCACTGAATCTTTGTTCTTGACATTATCACTGCCAGTAAACATTTTTATGCAATTAAACAATATAATAAAACATTAATGTTTTCACGCTGACAACTACTTCCACAATGGATTCCAATGTATTTCAATGCACGTGGACGCGATGAATAGGAATTATCGAAGAGATAACACTGGTGTGGGTTTGAAGCGAAATTGCTAAAAAAAACCTCTAGTGGTGAACTGACCGACAGAAAATAATTATTTACTGTGGCATCAGGGCCTTCTATGGGGTCAGTCACATTTTTAATATATTCTAGCACATCATGGCCATTATATAAAATTAAAAAGTGGCATGGTCAGGGACTAGATATAAAGATATTCAATAAAAACAAGCCAAATGTCCGGAATTTGAAGCATAACGCTAATTGTTTAGGTGCTATGTTATTCGAATAAAACACATTTCATCCATAACACATTTATGGTGCCAATGAAAAAAAACAGCCCAAAGAATTCACAAAAATATTAAATTTACAATCAGATAACAAGGTAAATTAACTTCAAAGATTATATTACTATTTCTAACCGCAACTAGTGATTATTATTTGTTGTGACGATAGAACGTGATGTGTCATAAATTTGCGATCATGTGCACATAGCATTCCATGAGGCTCCTATCAATCGTTATCATAAAGCTATTAAGTGTCATAAAGCCATTTTACACTACAAACATCGCTCCCAAAACGCTGACACAGCTCATACATTGTTGTGCAAACAGCTCCTCCACCCAAGTGATAGATTTTAGTTTGTAATAAAGACTTAAAATCTTCACACCACCATCGCTTAGCTACTTGCCCGCTACGAACTGTTGCTACAGCTGCGATTGCGATTAAACGCATCCTCTCTTTTTAATGCTTCCCTCTTGTGCTGTGCCCTGCCTTTTACTGCCCCAAAACTCGATTGGCAAACGGTGCAAAGGGCGATCGGGGGAGCGGCCGAGGATCGTTAAAAGTTTGCGACATAAAATTAGTCGACCAAGCAATCAATAAGCTACTACGCACAGAACCTTTCCCTCCGCTTCCTCTCGCTCTCTGCCACTGAACCACTCGAATTACTGGTAATAACACTTCAATATTGTGCCATAAATCTTCCCATTTTGTGCCCCGCAAACCCTGGGCTGGGGCTGCAAATGGGCGCACTGTTTATCATATTCGATTGTCAACGCGCTGTGCCGGGATGTGCTGCAGGCGCAGCAGGAATTGAATGTTGATTTGATTAAGGCAGACACTGCTGGCAGACTCGCTGTGGGGAGGTAAAAACTTCTTTCTATGCCCTCGGAGTAGGCACGCATTTCGCTCCGGACGTCAGCCGCTCCATCCCTTCCCTTTTGTAAATAGATCGTTTGCTGATGGACGACGCCGTTCCAAGTGGCTGTGTCGCGATTGTTTTATCCTTGTTTGAGGCTTGAGGAACTTGAGCCTGGATTATTGTTTCGGTTAGCGTACAGAAATATTGGCGAGAACGATAGCACGAGAACAGAGAGAAGCAAAAAAGGATAAAACGAGCTCGTCAGCCAATGGCTAAAGCATACCAGCTGATGCTCCGCCCGGCAAAGCAGCAGCAGCTTGGTGCTGTGCCCACCATTAGGAAAAATGATTGGCGATAAAATAGAACATTAAGCACGCGTTGACTCGCAAAGAGCTGTGATGTTCCCGACCAAAACAGGATGCTGCATCGGGTTCGTTGCCGCGTTGTGTGTATGTGTGCCTGTGTTTGTTCCTTCTTCTTTTTCCCTTTTCGTCAACGCCTTCGCCTTTACGCTGCTAATACCAAGCAGCCGGCAGGCAGCAGTAACGAGCGGATAGCACGATGAAAGAGCTTTTAGCTTTGAAGAATGGGGCGAGTGAATGATGTTTCGCAAACGCTGGGCCAGAAGAAGCCAACAAACTGCCAAAAACTGAAACGCGGGGATCCGTTGCGGGGTGGGAACAGACAGCCTTCGGGCTAGCAATTTAGCAGCAGGAAGCCGAAACACCGCTTCAAGTGGTGAACGGTAGGACGGGAAACCTGGCAGCGTAACAGGAAACCGCCCATCTTGGGAAAGTACAAAAAAATGGATCAAATTTTTCCACCAGTCAAAGCGCTGACTGCCGTCTACAACTGGCTCCGGGAGCTGCGCGTTTGGAAGTGAACGTGTAGCTATAAATCAGTGCAATTTTTAGTAGCGTTTCTTTATCTGTCTCGCTCCACTAGCGAGAGTTTATTTTGATTGAATTTTAGCTCAACAGTGAAGGTTTACAGCAAAAAGAAAATGATGGAAAAATCGATATTTTCATGAAGAATTGAAAAAAGTTTTTTTTATAATATTTTAAGTAATAATTTATTTAACCAGATTATATGGAACTATAATCCCACGTATTATGAACAAATGTACAACAGCATCTCTAGGCTAATGGAGCAGGAGCAGGAAACACTTGAGGCATCGTTTAAAACGATCTCAGTGAAATAAATAAATGAAAAACACATCGGCGAAACCTGAACCAAAGCTAACAATCAACGAAACGTGAACCAAACAAAACTAGGAGAGAGCGCCGACAATCAACAGTGAGGCGAGATTTATTTCCTTCCCCATTCGATAGCGATATTTATTTTCCGCCAAATGCATTGATTGTTATCCGTCATGAACGATGGATGGAATAGGCAAACAGAAGTACACAGCATTAGGGGGGGAAACAGCAAATAATCAAAACAAAACAAGACAAAGAGAAAATCAAATCGATAGAGCCTTCTTTTCGGAGGCAATCGAGAGAGAAAAAAACCCAGCAAAAAAATGAAAAAAATAAGCAAAACCCCACCAGCTGATGAGATATTGGAGCACGTTTTTGTTGAAACAATTCACATGCCTTCCCAACGGAACCTACGCTTCACGGCCAGCCACCCAGTCTACCAGCAAGCCTAGCAAGATGAAGCTTGATTGGGTGTTGGTTTGCTGGCATTCAGCTTGCGCGTAAGATGATGGATATCAGTCAACCTTTTGCACGCACCAAAAATTGCGTCAAACGTGTGGAAGTGTTTCTGCTCTCCGAGAAGATGAATTCCCCAAACAAAAATAGGTGCAAAAGTACGCAACCCCTTTTTTGCTTTTTAACCGATTTCACTCCACTCACAGGAGCTTTTGTGGCAAAAATAAAAAGCATCAAGCATCGGCTCGCCGGCTGAAGGGTGATGAAAATCCGAACAATTTATGCTTGTACATGGGTTGGCCGTAACGATGATGTTTTCGATGTATTATTTATGGAATAGAATGCTCTCGGCCTACGCTCCTGGGAGCAAATGTTTACATTTATGGGGAGTTTATTTTGAAGATTTTACCTCTTTTTTTTTGTTTTTCGTTTGCTATCAAACGCTCGTGTTTACTCTAACGTATCGCAAATGGGTAGAATGTGGGGCACTCAGATTCAATGTGTATTTTAAAGCAGCCAACTATTGATTTCATTTTCCAGGAAATGTTGAACCGCTGAGTGAGGGACCTCTTGAAGGGGATAAACACTCTTGTGATAATTGTTGTGTTTTTAGTTGAAAATGTGAGCCTTATTTGTTTGAGGTTGACCTCAGGACCTCAGCGCTACAATTTACTTTATACATCGAAATTTCATCATCTTACACTCTCAAAGAAGACAAAAGAGATGAAATATTGCGTCTCAAAACTCTCACTCAAGTTTATAAGCTCCCGCTTCTAGAAAAAAACACACAAAACCAACAAAACAGACTTTTCCCAAACAAACATAAAATTCTACAAATATATCATCCTCGCACCGGCAAGCCTTTGTATACCGGTTGAATGTGTTTGGTTGATTTTGGGCGGCACCGGTCCGCCCCGCGTGACTGGGCTGTTCCATCCGATCCGATAGCCGGTTGCTGAAAACGGAAGCAGAACAAAAGGAAGTTCGGCAAGTTCGGCACAGCAACTCATTCATATTCATCCCTCATTTTTAACTCTATTCCGTGCCCTGCCGCCTTTGCGATCGGAATCTTTTCTTTAGCATTCGGTTCCATCCCACCCGGTGGAGTGTCTTATCGGCATGCTCCACCACCAACGGTGCCCCGAACCAGCATATTGAGCGCGGTGTGTTGCTGAAACGAAAACCAGGAATTCCCCTTTTGGGAAATGGCGGAAGTTTGTTGAGGCGGTTTTTCTTTTTTTTTCGCTTCTTGGACGTACTTTTATGATGTTGGTGTAGATAATATATTCCAGCACGTCTCACTTGGTGCGTTGTGTCCACCCCTTTTTTTCTCGGCTGCTTTTTCCTTTTCCTGAAGCTTGGTGGCTGTGGCGGCATATCCGGCCGTGCCGCCTACCTTCGCCGCTTTCGGGCTCTGTGGTAATTGGTGGCAGAAAATGGCATCGTTTTTCAGGGCAACTTATCGTAAACACTGTGGGCGAACCACTGGCTGGTGAGCCACGCTTCCGCTTTTGCGGTATTATTTGCTAAATGCTATCAAGATTTATCACCGCTCGTCGATCACACGGTTCATCGGCGGGCGGTGGTTGCTCTCTTTTTTTTCTATTCTTTACTCGACACGCATTTTAATGTTGTTTGTATTTTTGTACTATTTCTTCATACTCTCTCTCTCTCCGGGTTTCCCATTTACATGACCTTGCGTGGAAATCTGACCGACCGATGAACACATCGAATTACTCGCTGATTAATGGGGTCGTCCCGCGGTGTGCATTGCGAGCAGAATCAAATTTCATGGATCAGACGGCGGGATTGGCACATCCTGTCGTCCGGCGCCCAGATGTACACGAACGACGAACGGTTCGCGATTCTGCACACGCCCGGCTCCAACACGTGGACGCTACAGATCAAGTTTGTGCAGCGCCGAGATCACGGTACCTACGAGTGTCAAGTAAGTACAGCTTTTTCATTGTCTTGTTTAAAATAGTGTTTATTTGTGATTATGAAACAATGATAACTGGAGTGTGGTTATCAAATAAGTGTATTTAATCACGTTGACATTAAAGTATTTCGAATTGTTATCCTGTTGGAACTACCATTAGTTTAAATATGCAATAATTAATTGTTATATGCGCAACACACTAAATGACATCAGTAACACCATCATGCTTGATTGTTTCGAGTACGTCTCTAAACCAGCCAGAAAAGTGTCTTGAAATGTCCTTCAGAACATCATCAACTCGATTGAAATAGAAAGTTTAGGCTAGGGTATTACTGGTAAGTATTCTGGCCATATGTATGTCGCAGTTGTATCCTGATAAGTGGTGCGCCGGATCCATTTATTGGTTCTTGGCGAACTGCGTAAAGGATGCTAGGGAATACCATTGTATTCGATGGAGTATGACCCGTTTTTTCTTAATGAAACTATGTAGGTCATCTTGGGTGTGTGTATGACTCGGACGATTTCTCTGAGAGTTTTCCGAAGTCACTTACTCTCGTTTTTTTTTAATTTCATTACAACTATTAGAGTAGAATTATCTTATAGATACTTTCGTCCTTCTCAAATCTGTGTTGGGGTAAGAGATCATCATTTATTTAAAAAAAATAAAAAAGCTACTGAACTCGTGAAGAATAGCACCGGTAAACCTTAGATAAATCTCGCGTTAGAGCCTCAGTGAAATAAAACGTGAAATTTTGTGTTGTACAGCTATACTTTCAAAAAAAATATCAAAACTTGACTTATTGTACACCAAAAGGAAAGATATCCAATTCACTTACTATCTAGACTTTAAAAAAAATTGAATTAATAAATTAAATGCATTCCTTTGTGACTCTCTGCTTTGTTCACGGTGAAAAAATAATGGTCAGCGGGGAGTCACAAGGAAATGCATTTAATTTATTAACTGAATATTTGTTATAGTCTAGATAGTTGGGGAATTTAACAGTCTTTCTTTTGGAGTGCGATAAGCCGTATTATGATAAATATTAAATGAAATAAACAACAATTATGCAACAACAATAAAAAAACACAAATTCACGTTCAATTCCCTGCAAGGTCTAAAGGGACCTTAACAGCAGATAACTGACTTCAACTACGGAGGCTTGTACGTAAATAGAACTGCGGGCAGACCAACCAGACAATGAAAAAAGGCTTGAAATATGATATAGCAATGCTTTATATGTTCTATTTCATCTATAACCGATTCAGTTATTCACTACAACATCTTTCTAACAATAACAAACAGCAATATTCCAACCATTCCAATGCCCTCAACGATCCCAAACGGAACTAAAATAACTTTCTTCTGCACCGGTCCGTCTCGAATAAGCTATCACTTTCCGCATCAAAGCCATCCCCAACCAGCACGAGCTGATCAAACATACACAGCTGGAAATCATCATCTCTGTAAGCACCGAGCCAACCTATCCTGACGCGCGCAGACTTTCAAGGTTCAAACGTTTGCATGCCAAACTGCTTCGAAAGTGCTCATCGAGCAAATGTTCATACGTGTGTGTTTGTCTGGCTGCCGGGCATATTCTAACGGCCGACGAACTTTCATCGCTCGGTTACAAAAGTTTCTCCATAACGGGGGGAGATATGCTTTCTCTTTCACCCGCCAACGAAACCACGGCCAGCAGGGCAGTAAACTAACCCAACGATAGTTTTAACCATTTCGGCTACAGACGTCACTGGCGGAAACTTTTCAACCCACAGTAAACACACACAGACATACTCATACCGAGCATATGCTATCACGTGTGTGAAGGAGGAAGGAGGCCATGGAAGTGAAATGAAATGAAAATTTTCATAAAACATTATCCAACCTTCAACCCGTTCATCCCCTAGCGCCTTGCGTCGGGTTTCGCTCCGGAAGTGAACTTCACAAGTAAGACACTCGAAGCTCCTCCTCCCGTGGTGGGCGGGAACGAGGTGAAGCAGAAACATTCCAAAGCTTGAGAAAATTGTGACTTTTAGTGATTTGTAGCACTTGCGACTTGCACGAGACGAGACACGACGAGGCACGCTGGCAAGTAAATAGTAACGCTATCCGGCAGTTCATCAGACGGACGACCGCCTTCTTGCTTTGTGGGATGCAAGGAGAAGGACGCTCATCACACAGCATAGCACATCCTGAAACTGGTATCTCTCGCTCCCTCCCCTGCCACACTTACATACCGAAGATGAAGTGAAAATGATTGCACAGAGCGTGAAATTAGTGGCGGATATGAAGGTTTATGAGTTTTATGAATTTATAACCGGGCTTACGCTGGTGCCCAAGCGACCGGTGCCATGGAATTGCTTCCCTGCTTACCAGACATTTACTTACACCACGAGCATGGAGTACTGGTGTACGTGTGTATGTGTGTGGGGGTATTCTCTGTATTAGTCGTCCCGCTTTTGATGGTGGCCCCTTTTTGCATTTGGAAAGGATACCCGGAGCGTCTTTAAAATCTTTCTAATCTCTTCGTAATTACATTCTTCCGATTGGAGTTGCCGTGCTGTTTGGTATTTGCAACCGGGGGGGTTTGGGGCGCGCCGTACAGAGGTCGAAAGTCAAAGGGACGCGCATGTTTATGTTTATTGTGCTTGTTCTGGAATTGAAAACTTACTTTATGGGAATGGGGTTTTTGGCGGGTTGTGCGGATTGTCGGTGCTGAGATTGAAACGAATATTTGTTCCATCTTGTTTGGTACTGATCAGGATGAAGCGTATCAAAGTTTAGCTTTGCTGTAATTTGTGGACTACTGTACACGTGACTCTTGAATGAAAACTAAACAGAACCCCCTTTTTTAATCCTGTGTGTATTTCAAATCTACACATAACTGTATCGCATTAAGCGGATAGTTAAAAGTCATATTATTATTCATATTAATTCTCTAGCAACACATACTCCTGCAAAACTCATAGCAAAGTTCCCTGCAGAGACACACTCAATTAATCCAATCAACGGTCCGCCCACCGACCCACCACGCTCCATGTTTTACGTGATTTCAGCTTGATAAACTCGTTCTCGCTGTTTCATGAACCGGAAGACGGCACGAAACAAAAAACCAAAATCAGTACCTCCAACCAACAGCAAAATGGTGTACCCGACGCGTGATTGGCAACATTCGGTGCGGAAGAAATCGACACACCAAAAGACATTCGGCATAATCCGGCTAATGTTGTACGGACGATTATACTCGCACTTGGTATGCTGCCGATGCAGTCGTAGGGCAAGTTTTGTGCTCACGCACTCCCAGGTACGTGTGCTCCGTGTTGCTACCTGCTACGCCTTCCACCCTTCAGATTTTGGTGCTGCTCCGTTCGATACAATCATCTTCCCTTTTGGCTTCCTATTTTGGCGTTGCGCTTGTAGCCGGCGTTCGTTCCATTATGGAACCAGCGTGGCGGTTTTCTGCGAAAAGCGGAAGTTACATTTAGAATGAGTCCATTTAGCGCCGAGGGCTCGAATGGCGGGCTGCATCGTGATATCGTGCGTATGATTAGATGGTTTGGTTGTTTCGTAGTACTGGAAACTGTTGGAAACAAACTTTTTTTCCCATAGAAAGTATTTGGGATTCTGGTGAATGTGGATGTTGGATAATTTTATGGAAAATTTCATTCAATGTTCCGGATGGTTATGGAGTTTATTGAAATTAAAGATTATTTTGTGATTTTTTTCATACAGTTTCGGTCATACAGCTTGTATTTCACTCGTTCAATGAAAAAAAAAACTTCAATTTTATCCTTTTTACCCCAAATTATTAAAATAATTTCCACCAAACAAAAATAACTGCATTGATTCGATATTCCCTATCGATACTCATGTTGTATCGTGCAAAACATGCAAATTTGTGTAAGTGATTGCTTCAAGCCACCGCTCACGCGCAAGCTTAGATGTGGTGAAAATTTACTAAAAAGCTTCCAGTCGGCAAGATGAACTGCCAAACCGGCATTTTCCCACCCTGCCGAAAAGTAATTGCCGGCATTTCTGGCACCAATTCAATCACGCGAACAGCCTCCAAGCGCTAAACCCACCCGCAAGGGCACTGTGCCTTTGCTTTCGACATTCTTGGCTTTCTTACGCGCGGCTTTGATAGCGGACGAGAAACTTTTTCACCCAGCCGGGCACGGGGCCCGGGTTCCCTGCCGGCATTCTGTTTACTGGCGCGATTGAACTTTCACCGACACGCGGTGGATTGGTTTGGAAATACGCTCCAACCTAGATCGAGCGGTGCGAGTGCGTTTGCTCTCCTGTTGCTTCACGCGAATGTGCGTGCGGTGCTGTAGAGTTGAAATTCAATTTCCAGGGCCCCGCTTTTCTGTCTGCCCGGTCGGTTGATTTTGCCTTCGATGGAACGTGTCGATCAGCGACCGGGCCGTGCGTTGGAAGCGCCCGATGCCCGCATCTGATAGGCCCACGCTGGTTGGGCTTTACAAACTCTTTTGATCGGGTCTGCCGCAACGTGCGTACACACACACACACACACACACACACACACACACACACACACACACACACACACACTATCTGTCCGTCGCAAAAGTTGCAATCTGTAACATGGGTTAAGTTTGCAGTAATGCGCACGACCACCGCTCGGTGAAATTTTGTCGTTTGCCGCATGATTTTTAGATACCTTTTTGAGCAGCAGCTCATTTGCGTTAATGGTGCCACCAGGGGGAAGGGGAATGAATGGAGTGGATTGGATGGCTATAAAAAACCGGCAGCTGAGCCCGGCAGTTTTGAAGCATCCTTCATAGGAGATTGTTTAACAGATACTTAACGGTAGACTCTATATTTTACGTGCCGCAGCAGCAAGATCATGTAAATGGTAAGATGTATCCAGGAATTATATGGTAAAGAGTCGTACAAAATTGACAACAGACAAATGCTACAATATTGTCAAGAAATGGTTAACCAATTCAACAAGTGAGTTCTTTTCTTTTCATGTTTTTGGAGTTACAGAAGGAACAGGCTAGGTATTTTCAGTACTGACATTCAGATAGATATTTTGTGTATTTTTTAACAGCTAGAGAGCGTTCATAAAGCTACAAAGCAACTCAATATAAAGCTAGGCAATATAAAGCTAGCTCCTGAAGTACTTTAATTCAACGAGAATTGCAAATCGAAATTGCTTCGGCCTCTGATATTTGCTAAAAATATCACTTTCAAAAGAATGATGAATGCATAAATTCCGAATCTTCATATCCCACAGTGGAGAAGGATTAAGCTTCTGCACGAAAGCAACTGTGGTGTAGCTTAGATCATATATAGCAGCAGCAACTACAACAAAAAAAAACAGCTACAAAACTGTCCCATCGCCACCGGGCACCATCGGGCCCGTTATCAAATGAAACTCACCTGTTTTTTTTGTGCGTTCCATTTCGTATCATACCGGATAGCGAGACAGATGCAGAGGGCAGAAAATCAGATTACCCGCCTGCCCGCAAGGCGCAAAGTCGGCTCCACACACGGTCGGCTCCCGACGCAACAACAAAGACGCGCTATTTTGGGCTAATCTTTCACCGGGGAAACACGGACAGGGGAACGTGTGTGGCAAGGGCTACGGGAAGGTGCACCCGGAGGCCTGCTTTCGAGGCGTCACGTGACAATGTGAATTACTTATTCATGCTCACGCTCAGCTCTAGCCTACCAGAAAAGCTCTTTGCGTCCAAAAGCAGCCGACCACTGCAGGCGACCACTGCTCTTATCTGCTCTTACCGCTCTTAAGCTCTCATCCCGGTAGCTTTTATCGCTTACCGTGTGCATGATATTACACAAGGTTTGTGCTGCATCGAGGGAGAGGGAGAGAAAAAAAAGCCGTCCACTGAAATTGTAATGCAACACTACCTTACCGGCAGAGACTTGCATGCGGTTCCAAGAAGAGATACTGCCTGCTGATAAGTCACCCTCCGGCGGTGGATCTTCTGCGTCTGGGCCCACCAGTAAACCACATGAAAAGAAACGAAAGCACTTTAGTGCAGTGAGCCAGTCAGCCGCATTCACTTTCCACGTCACGGGCTCAGCGTACCATGCGGACAGGCACCTACTGCAGCACTCTGATGGGAGTGGGCCGGGTGGTTGTTTCTTGTCACGTTTGCTGGTGTGCTGCTTATTTTTCGTAACCATCATCCGTCTTTATACTTCACTTGCTGCCCAAGCCTAGTATCGAGCGCTCCCATCGTAACTACACCAATTGCTTGAGTGTGTTGACTGCTTTTCTGCAATGTAAGAAAGCCTTGTCTGTATTCGGTGTAATACTGACCTGCTATTCCGACTAGACAGTTACGCATGCAGTGGCGTAGAAGCTGGTGGTATGGATTGATTGGCAGACATAATGGAGGCATCAAATGGAATCTTTTGTACGAAAACAAGCCACAAAAGCACTCTTACCACTTGCACAAAGCGTAGACATTGTGCTAGAAAAGCATTTCCTCAACAAGGTTTATCGACTCATCGTAGGAAAAAGGATGTTTAAAAGTGATTAGCTAATGAGTTGCAACAATTTGTGTACGTAGCGTGATAGTCAATCCTTCCCCAACGGGAATATGGTACAGAAGATACTTCACGTCAAATTGTTTGCTGCTTAAACTTATGCACATTTTTTCCCAAATTAAATAGTATCTTAATCCTTCGGATACACTTAAATCAAAGTAAATTAATAACTTTTCCAACTCACTTATTTACTGTCTTTCATAACTAATAAATTGCTCACTGCTAGCCCGGCGCAGCCCCACTCGTGTGGGCGTTACGAAACAAACTACCTGTATTATCATATTAATGCATAACGTAACAGGTGCCAGCAACTATCACATCAACTGACATCAATTTATGTGTCGATGGTGCCCTGGTGGTGGTGGGAGAATATTTCTGCCGCATAACCTACGGCGACAGGAGATTGATCACCACGAACCACAATCTCGTTCGACAGCACACATACAGCTACACTTTCGGTGGTTTGGATGCGGTCACCTTCCACGCACCTTGCCTCGCGTCTGCATGGATGAATATTGCAAATGATGCTGAAAGGAAATTGAAACATAACTCGATTGCAAAAGCAACGGTACAGGAACGGTGCGGCTACGCGCACGTTATGCTTGGCCGAATGCTGATCTATGTTTATTAATCGTGCATGCCGCGGAATGTAATAAGATTCTTGTGGGAAAGATGACGTAGAAAGCTGTTATTAGGGATGTTGCAGGACGTTTCATTATGAAGTGCATGAGAGCGTTGTAGGTTCTTGTGAAGAAATAGAAATCAAAGTGCATAATTTTGTTTTCTTTGTTGTACAATGCCGTTGTTATTGATTCGCTAAAGTTTTCAATACATAAATCAATTCAATACATTGATGTGTTTGCCACACCTTGGCTCCATTCCACAGTGATGTTCCTTACTCATTTCAGTCGATTGTCTTGCCTATTTTGCAACCTTCATTTTTATCTTGTAAATGAAACAATATTTTACCCTAAATAAATTCCACTCTCAACTCATTAAAACACTCCTTTACTTTGCAATTGGCTTAGCACTGCAGAGGCTATTTGCACTGCATATTCTTCGACGTTACTTTGCAATGCAAAGCAACCAGTAAAGCACTACACTGCGAAAGATTTTTAAATCGCTTTCAACCATTTCCCTCTTACCATCCCATGCCGAACCGTCCCCCAGCCAGTTCGTTTGCAATGTAAATGCATGTCAGTGTGAATGGTGCCCGAGTGAGCAGATAAATATGCTAAAAAGAGCACTCCCTGCACGCGGTGAGCGCCGTTATCAGGGTGCACCAGATCTGGCCCAAGCACGCCTCCGCTCCTTATAAAGCTCGTGGGCTGCAAAACTGCTCGCTAAGTGAGCGCAATTGCAGCTTTTGCAACGGGCACCAGTAGCTCCTGCACAGATCGAACGCTTACCTTGCGCGTTACCTTTGAAGTTTGCGCAAGAGAAAAAAAAGCGCAGCCCACGGTGTGTAAAGCTTGCCCGAGTTGGTAAGGACGCCGTGTAAACGGTTACCACTTGCGCACATCCCTGCGAAAATGTAAAATAAATGCTTGCTCGGACGAGTAAGTTTGTGGTGCAATGAGGAGCGAAGGAAAAGCGGCAGCGGCTATTCGCACATATACAAACACATACACACACTCAAAATGAGCAAAATGGTCCAAAAGGGCAGGGCAAGAAAGTGCAAACAGCACTCTTTAAAACACCCATAAATCATGCGGTGTTGGTGATAAAGCAGGGTACAGGTGACCTGGAATGGGGGAGACAAAAACTGGACAAAAAGCTACCCCCTGCTGGGTTGAGGGATCGCGCACACTTTTCACACGTTTCCGCTTCATCTGGTAGTGAGGACTTTGTGCGCGCACTTGTTGTTTTCTTTTTTGTTTCCGAAGCAGCAAAGACACGTGCACAACAAACTGCGGACGCACTCGAGGAGCCCGCTTGCCCGGGAAGCGTGTACACTTACTCACCACACTGCTGTCGGGCGGTGGCTCCCGGCACGGCACGCAACACGGGAAGGAAGTTGTTGAGTTTCGTTGAATTTTAATGCGATTTTTGATGCAAACTGGTTGCGCCCGGACCGGCCAACCTGCTACTGCTGACCCGGGGAAGGAAGGGATGTCTTTGCTCACCAGCACTGTGTAGCGCTGTATTTCCGGAGTGGAGAGAAAAAGAAAAAAAAGAAGAAGAAACCGACCAACAGCACAACCCCTTCTGCCTTGCGAAGCTGTCACGCGGCAAGAAAAATGGCGCCCCGATTAATATTCTTTCCCAGCGTCCATTCGGCCGGAAAAGACCTCAGACAGGACACTCTTGTAACGCCCCCGTGTTGTTGTTTTCTTAGTTTTCTGTTGTTGTTTTTATTTCCATTCCTCGTGAGACGACTGCTGCTTCCTTTTGGAAATTTCTTTTGTGTATGTTACGCTACCCGGAAACGGCCAACAGCAGCACTCATTGAACTTTTGCCGCTTGCCATTATGCGCAAGTAGTGCAGGTAACGGCAGTAACGCAGTGGAACATTTCGAAACGAAGCTCCGCTGAGCATAATAAGACAAGACGATGCTGGAGCATAATAGAGCTCAACTTGAACGCTTTTCCTTCAGGAAGGGAGGTAGTTCGGTAGTTCGGTTGCAACTTGTATTTTATGACTGGATTTTTTTTTCTGAAGTCTCTCTTCGCTAACCTAGCTTTACCCATGTCACAATGGTATAGGAAAACGTGTTGGGTTAAAACTGTGCTTTAGAATTGTGGGTTAAAACTGTGCTGTAAAATTGTTACTAAAAATGGACAACAAGATTATTACTTTAAAACGATTGAATTCCTGAGGCAAATGTTTTAAACGTGGGAAAGTTCTTCAAGAGTTTTAATGCTTGAATACGTGTAGTTTAATAGAAAAATGCTACATTAAATGAAACGATGTACTCGAAACACTAATCGTGACAAAAGTGTCTCACTTTGCTTTGATTTGTTGTAACCACATTCATGATTTATTTCCCTTTTTTTGAAGAATTTATCTGCAAAAAACATATGGCTATTGGGAAACGTATAATGCTTGTACCTCTCCTGTCACAAATGTTGCTTTCATTCGCTTGCAATTCATACTAGTTTGTATTCATCGTAGTTTGACGAAACTGAAACAAGATCGTAGACTTATTTTCGGCTCCCACAGAGCACAATTTTGGGAACTTTCACCCAACAAATGACCATTGTGCCATTCGTTGGGAGTCGTTTTCACCAGTCGGACTAGCGGACTGTTTGCACAAAAGCGCACTAGCAAACACGCCTCGAAATAAATTTATAAACACATTCACCTTTTCCGGTTTCCGGCCACCACTGAGAGAGCGTTGCGAAACATCCCGAAAGCGGGCGATTGTCTTAAATTATTCAAATGAATACATATGAATGGGGGGGTTGGTGTATCGTGAAGGAAGAAAGTTTTGCTTCGCCCGTTTCTGACCCCGGAACTGGATTGCCGTCTTGAGAGCTGCTGTATTTGCACTGCTGCTACCGCACCACCACCAGGCAGTGGTTCTTTTCGGAGGCAAAGCAACCGGGGCAAGATTCGAAGAACGCGAGCGGCGAACGGTGAAGCAGCATGCATATAAAGCATCGTGCGGCCAGAAATTTGTTTCTTCCATTTTGACTCAACGCTAAATGCGTTCGTGGCAGCAGGAGAGATGTGCGTTGGGTCACGGTATACTGCCACACACACACACATACACACACAGGGCAAATGGACAACACATTTTCCGACATTTTCGCCGGGCTGCTTGTCCGAAGATGTCCGGTTTCGGGAGGATGTGAAAGAGTCGGCACCGTAAAAAAAAACTCGCTCTAACACACCGGAATATTTCCACAAAGTGCACAACTCTTTAGGTACCGGAAAAGCGATGCTTCGTTCTCGGGAAAGTTATCTTCGCTACGCTTCCACTGGGACCACTGGACAGAGCCCCTTTGCTGGAGGTGGCCTCGGGTTCCGTACCGATTTAGTTGCTAATTTTTCTTGCCCGCCCAAGCTTTTTCTTTCCATTATTGCAGCTCCTCTCGGCTCGTTCGGCTTTTGCTATTTTTAGCGAAGCGTCTTAGCAGCAGCAGCAGCAGCCGGAGCAAGTTTTATACGTCTCGCAGCTTAACGATAATGCTTCGAAACAGGCACACTAATAGGACGTGGCGCTGGCTGTGATAAAAATCTTTTGCCACCGTGCACGAGCTTGAGAATGTTATGCTGGGCTGGGCTAAGTGCGGGGGGGGGGGAAGGGGGGTTGGATTTTGCCGACAACCGGTCAAAAAGTTGCACCGTGGGTGTTGCGGTTAGTATGCGCCGGTGGGATGCTGTGGTTTGCAGCGATTTATCGCCAAAGATGTGAGCGTAGCTTCCTGCGTGAACATGGTTTCGGAAAATGCTTTTGGCAACGGAACTGTTTGTGCGGAGCGAGGCAAGGCATGGCTGAAAGTTTGCTTAACACAGCACAGTGTTCATACAAGTCCAAGTTTGTGCCTATTATTTTGTGTAATAGTTTTTTGACTGAAAGTATGTCTTCTAATCTATGTTCATTTTTATTCTTAGTTTTTATCTTCGTTTGTTTGTTATTTTTTAGGTATTTAAAAGAATTTTTATTTGTCTTAAAAATAATTTCAGTAAGCTTTAAAGTAAGCTTACCATAACAAAACACAATCAAACACGCGCACCACAACCATATGCTTAAATGTTCACTTCACCAGGAGCAAAAATAGCACTAAACGCCAGCTCGATTCATTTTTAATTAACTCTCGGTACATTGAACCCGAACCAACCAGTGAGGCGAACAGGCGAAATCCACCAACCCACCAGTTCCCATGCAGCACAATTCAATACACTTCAAGCGCCTACGGACGAGTGGTACGAGCGTTTCCTCAGAATCGAAGGCTCTTCAACTTCGCGAATCCATTATCGAGAGTGAAGTGGAATCACGTTCTCGCACATTAAGAAAATTGACGTTGCATGTTTATTCAGCTGTTCTTTCCATGTCTGCACATAGCATTATTATTCTTCCCTTTCGCTTCCGCTTTTCGTCTACATCGGCAAGCGAGCCAGAGTGTGGTGATGTTTGCCTTGTTGATGTTTTTTTTTTGTATGAATTTTGTACGATTGTTGTGATAGTGGAAGAAACAGACAACTACGAAGAGCGAAAACTAAGTAGAGGATGTGAAGAAGTTTATGTGTTTCGCTCATGTACTAATATTTAGTTTAATATCAGGTTTGTTTTGTAATGTTTATATTACAATTTAATTAAAAAGGTAAAGGTATGGCAAAAAAACTGCCACAGACACGTATTACTTTTCACAGTATCTAGTCATGTTTTTCTCCCCTCAGAATGTGTCGTTGTGTGTAGCATAGCATCTTCCCCATCATGCAGAAACGTTAAGATATCCGACAAGCAAGAATTCCATCCCACCCCCCTACTCTCACACTCGCACACTATGCAATGGATGCGCTTGCATGCATCGGTGTAACCTTCCAGGATGTGGCTTGATGCCCGGCACCATCCTGCTGCACCGGCACGGAATACAGCAATGATTGCAATTTTCATCAGAGCAAAAGATGATTAATTGAGCGACTTCTTCCGAGCGATGTTTGCCGCACGGCTCAACCCCTTCACCCAGCGGCACTATTTCTGCCATTTTCGTGCCCTTCAGTGCCTGACGTGACGTGTGCTATTCCGTTTGCACCATTAAGGGTTCAGCGTTCGCGCGATGCGGCGTCTTACCGCGATGCGGAAATTACAACATGCCACAGGACCAACCGACCGAGCGGTAGCGACCGTACCGTCGTGCTGAGCGCTGTAATCGCACGTTCCCTTTGCGCGGGGATTGAGAATGCCAACCCAGGAGTGATGTATAAATATTCTCCGCTGGAAGGAGTGGAGGGAGAGCGCGCGCGCCCGTGCTTGAGAAAAATGGGAATGCAAATAAGGTCGCTCCGTTGCCTGTCTGTCTGCCTGCCTGCCTGCCTGCCTGCCTGGCTGCCATTTGCTGGGACAGGTTATGCGGGTGCAATTTTTCTCGCATGACAGTTTACAAAACCGTGAAGATGCCATTGTGCAGCGCGAAGAGCGTGCTTACGTTGATGCTTTGCATTTATTAGTGCATTTTTCTCGCGTCATTGTGGAAAGCTTTCCTGGTGCGTTTTAGTATTTATTTGGAACTGTCAGTCGATGGCTCCGTCATCATGCTGATCTATGGAGCTGTTTTGCACAGTTACACTTTAGTTTTATAAATATGTTTTTTAAAACTTGTACAGAATTCAATAACTATTCGATTTACCTTTCGTCGCTAATGTACTAAAATTAATATGGAGACGCCTGGTTGTTCACGATGCTTAACGATGTTGAACAAAAAACATCACCTTTTTCCATACAATTTACATAACATAAGAACCCTTAGAAGAAAAAAAAGGTAAGTATTCCAGATTTCTATAAATATGAGAAGCATTTATAATGTAAGACTTTTTCTTCGTTTCACATGGTGTTCAATGTTTGAACATTCCAAACTTTTGAAATGATCAAATCACAAACTTTTAAAATTATTAAACACTTAAAACGTATTCTACGAGGAAAATTATTGCTATATTTATTTTATATAAATACATTGCTTCTACAACTATGCTTTTCCGCACAAGATAAAGCTGCAGCTGTTTGGTACATAGTGCTTCGCCGAGCGTAAGCTTAAAGTAAACCGCACAATCGGTACGATACTGTCGAGCACGAAACCGAAGCAATCGCGCCAACGCATCGAAGTAGAATGAGCAATGTGAATAAATTTTCATCAGCAAACAAACGATGTTCGTGTATGTATACATTGTTTTTTTTGCGTTATTTTGTTCACAGCAAAGCATTTCGCTAAGTAATTCGATCGTCTACGGTCTTCCCGCGCGAGCCCATGTTTTCCCATTATGAGCACATTCGCGAAAACGCCAACCATACTTTCACTGTCTGCTCGCTTCGATTCCAACCACAGAAGAATGCGTAAATATTTGCCATATCCGATTACGATGAATAATAAAGCACAGAAAAATAGCAAACGCCGGTAGCGCAATATTTGGCCAGATGAGAAAGACACCGCCAGAGACGATTGCAAAGGACGGAGACAGGGGTGTAGTGTTTGCCAATAGCTGCGAAAATGAAACAAACAGCGATTAAACCCACCCAGCGTTGTGGGGACGAATGCTTTCAAATACGTCTCAGTTGATTTTTTCTTTCTTTTAGTCGCTTTGTATTTGAAATCTGTTTTTCTTTTACCTTATTTAATTAAGGTACAAAATCAAACTCTCAGTGTGACAAAGATATCAGCGTTCAGCCTTTCCTTGAATGATCTCTTCCATTTCCTCAAATCTCTTTATTACATTTCCATTCTTTTGCAAATTTAACAAATCTAAGGAGACAAAGAAAATACTTATTTCCTCTCCAAAATCCCTCTTCATTTCTTCCAATACATTCAACCATATGATCAAGTTTCTGTTCACCTTGACCGAGACATAGTTGAGGTAGATAAAGTGCACTTTCGCAGAAGAATGCACACGTTTTACTGCATAAAGAAGATCTGTACCATTCGCGGCTTGGCTGCCTTCCGTAACCAGTCATGAATATTTATAGCACTCCGTAGTACGGAATCGGGTCACACTCTATTCACAGCATAGCCAACAATGTCGATAAGTGCCAGTACCGCCAGCTAGGACGAGATATCCTTACCCTTGCAGAGCACGCGAATGACACGCTTACACGTTTGTGTGCCCTGTTTCCTTACTTTCGCACAGTGAGTATTACTTTACGCTGCGCTGCTGCGTGCAAGTGCGCTGGAGCATTCGAATGTGTATCATTCGATCGATTGAGATGAATCTTTAAAATATGTTCGAAAGCTCCCGGAAGAGTGATTGCTACGATAAAGGTCATTTTTCAAATTGCAGTTCCATGAAATTGTTCACTAAGAAAGATACTAAAAATAGTCAAGATAGTAAAAATAGTCAAAAGTGAGATATTGAAAAGAGCTCCCAATATTGATGGAAAACCAGTTCAGCAAGGTAAATAAATAGTGTTACGGAAAACATATTTAACATATGTAAGCTTCATTTTGATAGCATCTGTAGCAGATTTTCATTTTGTAAGCTTTGTGTTACTCATAGAAAACAATATAGAAAGCATTTAAATCAAAATATAAAATAAGAAACATATTTAACACTGAATGAGGAGTTTTTGAAATTTGCGCACAAAGTCCGAACATTATTTTCTGCTTAAGCGCCCATCAACTTGTTTAGGGGATTATGTAAGCATAGCTTCAATATTGTGCTTTTACCACAAAATGAAAGAACAAGCCTAAAAATATACTTTTTTGCAAAATCTATCAGATTTGCTTCACCGCAACAGTAATCGCTTGATAACCGCAGTAGCGAAATCCCTTTCGACGCTTAGTCCCACAACGCTTATCCTCTCCGGAAATCGGGAAATGTTTCAAGCAAAGGTATTCACTACGCACTAACATGCGAAGAGACCGTCTCTGTAAGCTGTGGTTAAGGTTACAATGCTTAGACAAAGTGCTAAATCTTTCTTTTTCTAAGGTTACCTCTTCTTGGAATGGAAATTTCGGAAACTGTTTTGGCACATCCTTTGGTCCGCTTAAGGCAGTTGTAGATAGGATTTTGTTGTATTTTTCTGAAAGGTCAATATACACCTTTTCATCAAAGCTAGGTTGTCGGCGATATCATTCCAGGAAATCTGTTACGTGATAAGCTCCACGTATTCAGAAACAACTTATCCATTGGGAGCAAAGGGAAAGATTTATGTTTTCGTTGACTTTAGGGTTGATGATAAGCATAGCGCTTTAATTTTTGGATTGAGATTTGTTTTGCTATTTTTAACTCGCATGATATGTTTTCCAGCCGTTGTGAAAAGAAAGATGTTTTGTGCAGAGAAAGAAAGAGATACTGCAGGTACTTTTAGTTGCCAAAAAAATAGGTTTTTTGTCAACATTACTATATTAAACATCCTTTCAGGATGATAATTTGTTGTTTTTTGCAACTTCAACATTCATAATACATGTGGTCATATTTAAAATCAATGTATTAAAGTAATTATTCAACAAATTGAACCTGATTTTCAACAACCAATGTTGACAAAAGAGTATGTTTAGCTTAAACCAGCACACCTGCCTCGCTCGTTTATGAATTCTATCCCGAAATACCGTACTTGTGTCGATGTAAGCGCTACAACCACCCTCACGGGACATAGTTGTCATTTTGTGAAGGTAATCGAGCATCATCGAGCTGCATCTGCACGTACAGCCTGTCCCTCCCTACTCAGCGTATGCAAAACGCACATCACGCTCGACACCGTGCCGAAGTCACGTTGCATGAAATTTGTAACGAGCGGCTGCAAATTTCCCTAGTGACTGCGCGGGAATCCCTTCGCAGGTGCACCCCCCACAGTTCCTCTCGCTAAAACGCAGTGAATGATTCAACGTTATTCCTACGTTATTCCAAACCACCCCAACCCACCGGCGCCCACTTGACCGGCACAGCAAACCAATCGCGATCGTTAGCAGATCGATGGCACGTGAATGTAACAATTCATCCACTTTTATGTAAAACTTAACCACCTGCCGCATGCTGCCCTCCAACACACACACACACACACACACACACACACACACACACATAGAGTTTGTGTGAGACTTTTGTGCCAAAATCCATATACATGCGTGTGCATGTGTGGAAAGGCGAGAGGAACGAGACGACGAATACAAACCGAAAGTCAACCGCAAAACCCGTAAGCGCTTGTGACAACAATCATCAGCGACCGACCGGCTCGTCGGCAACGGTGAATGCGATTTTGTGGACAGCCGGAATACACCACCGACGCCGCCGTACATGTACGCCAAGGTTAGTTCCTCGTAATCAACTGGCGGACGGTGCGGAACGATGATTTTGTGAGGATGAAGTTGTACAACCGGCGCGCTGGTGTTGCAATAGAAAGGAAGTATGAGAGCGCATTTTTTTTTTTTCATTGTTAACATGCTCCACCACTGCTCATAAGTGAACCGTTTTTCTTCGCTGCTTCCCAGGCAAATATAATACGTTTTCTTCCCATACGCCCGTGCAGCCCCAGTCAGCGCGTACGTACAGCGCGTCGTAAAAGTAATATTGCATCGTTTCGTACTATGTCATTCCTGTATGCAACGTAATGGCACCAGCGAGACCATTACTATCTTGACATTACGGGGGACGTGTGCACGGATGCTTAATGCTCGGAAAACCCGCCACTTTCCGGCGTGCCGGGGCCATACCGAGCTAAAGAATGTGCGCTTGCTGGTGGTGTTGCGCTCTTGTGGTGTTGACGAACAAAAAAAAACACACACACACACACAGGCACCGCTGCACACAAGCCCTGAGGTGCAAGAGTTTAATCTGTTTCCTCGTACAATTGGATGCTTTTGCAAATTGAAGTGACATTTTGAACGAGCACGAGTGTGCGGACAAATGAAAAGAAGAGCGCGTAGCGGGTGAGTTCTGACATTTGATGGCGGGAAACACTTATTATAGCCAGCTAGCCAGCCAACCAACTGCGAGCGGAAAACGGATTGTCCCGAATGCAAACAAAAGCGCCCGTTAAAAGGAACACTGTTTTAAACGATTAAAAAGAATTAATGCAGAAACTGTGAAGCTCGGTCGAGAATGTCAATATTACAACTAGAAGGTATAAGCAAATCGACAGAAAATCTTGTTATTTTTTATGACTGATTTGAATCTTATTAGAAACCTTCTTCTAGTAGGCAAATGAAATAAATTCATAAATGATTAAAGCATTTCTAACAAATTATAAAAACATTCTAGAGCGATAAAGATTACTGCAACATGTGTAATTATGAATCTCCATGTTGTTGACTAATTCAAACACAGAAAATAATATTAAAATGAACAACAAACCAACAGATCAACGTTTCTGGTTTGCTCAACCGTTGCCAACAGCTGGCCCAGCCTTATCACGCACTGCTCAATTGATTCCATACTAGGAAACACAATCATTATACTGCCGTGCGAACCATTTTGCCGGGGCGAAGAAAAATGATGCCCCATCCGGTGCCATATTTGTCGCTTCCCAGGTTCCATGACTCACGGAACGGAAAAGTGAATTCAGCCCTCGATAATTGTGTGATAGATGCTTGATAATAGATGCGATCGTTACCGGCAAAGGCTCATATAAACACAACGCGGCAATGCCACAAACGATGAACGATTTCTGTTCGCTGTGGCGTGTGGTGGTGAAGCATAGAAACAAAAAAAACACGACCCCCAAATGCCGGCCGATCCAATGGCAGCGATGGAAATAATAGGAATCGTTTCGAATACTGGGAACTACTAGAAGGCCAGCAATGGGGAATAACTACAGCACCAAACAAAACAAAACCGACAAATATGCTATTGATTGTTACCTTGGCGACGGGTGGGCTGTGGAAAATGGACGGGCAACCGAGATGTTTCCCTCGGAAGCGTCCCCTCCTGCTCGACGTTCGATTGTTTATTCGATAAATCTTGCGTGAGCGAAGCATATTGAAGTGCCTTCTGAACTGATGGAAACCCACCCACCCTCGCGCACCCCTTGCACCGTTGGGAGTGTGAGGAGTGCAAAAGAGAGCATAAGAAGAGAGCGAAAGAGAGGAAGATTGAGCACGTAAATATAGCATATTCCCTCCGTTTGCCTTGTTTGTCGCTTTGTTTCGTTCGGCTTTGTACCATTTCGCACGGGTCGCCGGATCGACCATCGAAGCCCCGGGAATGCGCCGGACGAAGTGCAATCATGTTCAATATCGCGCGATCTATTTCCCGCGACTGGCATGGGCCGGGCCCGCGCGTGTCCAACGCAAATGGGTGTCTCATTTTTCAGGCGCAGCTCAAGGCAACAGCCGGCAACATTGATGAAAGTTGCCCAGCCAACAGTTTGCTTCCAATTGATTTGCCGGGTAGTATCAATCGTCCGCACAAGAGATCCACGGTTCGAATGGGGGTGTGGGGCACGCTCTCCCCAATCGGAAGCAATTGCAATCTATCGGTAGATAAATTATTTGCTATCCAAAATAGTGGAAACAGCTCCGATGTCCTGCCAGCCGGTGCTAGGTACAGGTACAGGGAATTTATCGTTTTTGGGAGGTCGCGTTGGCCAGTTTTATTACAAACCAGGTACCGGCCAGGGCCCCCAAAACACACAGAGGTTGCCTATTCTTTTTTTGCTATCTTTACTGTTGTGTGCTCTTGCACTCTTCACCAATGTATTGAATTTTGTTCGTTCAGCAGTTTGTTTCTTCTTTTTGCCGTTTTCTGTTCGTATTCGTTCTGCAATAAAGCGTGCATTTTGATTTGTGGGTTCGTGTAATTCTACCAAGCGGCTGAGGGACTGAAGAAAGACGAGCACACAATCAGGATGGCTTCAGTGGAAGTGAATTGTATTGTTGGGATGAGGAAAAATCTCGGTTCCCAGGAATTGCTTCATGTTTTGATTGTTCCGTTCTCGCAATATCAATATGCTTGCATGAGGTTTATGTTTGGTGGAGCTTTTCAATGTATTATTAACTTAAAATGATAAAAAAGTTGTTAAAAAGCTGACAAATTCGAGCTATAAGGTTTGTTTTAGGTTATAACAATGGTTACATGAGATAGCATGGAATAGTTTAAATTTCAAACAATATGTGAACCACTTCTCTATAAATCTATTCAACTAAAACCTGCACTTTACTGCGTAGAATTTTGTTTTAATGAATGAAAAATGAACATAGTGAACATAGTGAAACATAGTGAAACATTAAACTCAACGACTGTTTTAAGGGACATTTAATCTAAACTTTCAATTAGTTTTTGCTAAACATACGAAAATAATGAAAACACACAGTCTCTACCGATCTGCTTAGCTTACGCTCAGAGCAGTTTTACTTCAACTTACTAAAACTGTTTTTGAAGCATAAACAACATGGACTTTTCTTTCTTTTTCCGAACACACCACAACAATGGAGACGCATGGTGTTTTACGAGCAAAGCTGTAAAGCTATAGGTAAAGGATTTTTATGGCGCTCAAAAATCAACTGTAAAAATAACATTTTCCATTTTCGCTCTCGCTCTCGCACAAAACCTCCTTCACGTACCGTCACAGCCCCAACTCGCGTATCCTCAACATCGCAAGCAGCAAATCACAATCAACGCCGATATGGAATCGCGAACCCCCGCAAGGGGAAACCATTTCCCAACCCTCAGATGTCCTTGATGGCGGTGGAAATTTATTTATACTTAGCGCGTGTAATGCCTTCGCCTGATGCCTTGTTCATTTTGATCGCGATACTGTGTAATTTCTCACCAACGATAAAGCGATAGGTTCATTTTTTGTTTGACTCTCCCACGGCCACAACCGAGGGGCGAGGGGAGTGGCGTTCGTCGTAAAATACTGCCGATGGTGCGTGCCGTCCTGCATCGCACCCGATTTCCTGCGGCCAATGTTTTATTTGACCAAAGAGTGATAAATTCCCAGCCCGCGATTGTGCGCGGCGGTTGTAGTGGCTTGTAGCTGCTGAAATCAAAAAATCTCTTTCATTCTCTCCTACAGCTTTCGAGGACACGGGGGGGGGGGGGGGGTGCGGTAGATCAACCACCATCAACCATTGTCATGGTACGGTCCCGGCCCCTCTAAGAAAGGCCTTGCCTGCTGTGTGGCTCACGGAAAACATGACATGACTGAGGTTATGCAGGCTTATGGCGTGGGGAAATGTGTTCCCCCAGCGGCAAACCATTACCCGCTGAAAAGTGTACCAGCAGCGCGTTTGTAGCCTTCAAATTTTGGGCCACCGGTGGAGCCGGGCGGAGCACTCAATTTAAAGCCCATGAATGTGAGAGATTTACGATCGACCGAAGAGGTTAAGTCTCGCGCCGCTCGCGTGTATTTGCCGGCTGTAGTACAATTGAGCTCCCACTCCGGTGTGACTTTTGCTTGCTGCTCGAACTTCTCTTTTTTACGACACGCAAGTCGGGACTCAATACCACCAAATGGGAACCGCCTAATGCTTGCAACGCACCATCACAGCAGTGGTTCTTCTTTTTTTGCTTTTCACGACCACACACTAACCGCTAACCGAAAATCAGCCCCGTTTTAGTATTCACACAATCGGTCAAGATCGGTAGAGGTGTGCGGGGGTAGCAAAACGTTGCCATTTTGCATGCAGCGGCAGTATCGACATGATCGAATAGCATCTCACCAACGGCTACTTACCACGGCCGGTGAAAGTGAAATCCAATCTGGCGGGGCTACAAATCACTACCACTCACCCAAACGCCCCATAACGGGTGGCGATTTTTATGCCACAACGGCTTTCGGTTGCGTTCATAGCATTGTTGTACGGTGTGTCGGTGTGGTTTTATGAACTGTCTGAATGGATGCACTGTCTAGCGAATGGCACGAGAGGATGGTATAAAAATATTGTTGCCGTACCGATCGGGGCAGTACATTGGCGCGCCGAACCGTATTACACGTGCCGGCGTACATAATTTGTGGTGTTGGGCCGCGTACAGATATTACGTTTAATGCAGCATCAAATGCGTGGGAGAAAGATGTTATCTTGGCGGGGTTTATAGCAATTTATGATCGCTGTCCAAACTAATAAATCATTAATGGCTACGAAACGCTTTACAGCCAATCAATATTTATTATTCTTGAGTTTGGGTAGATCGTCACCCGCTATGATGTGTGGTTTTCTACCAATTGAACGCTGTCTGGTCGATGTCTTAAAAATTGTCTACATTTATTCTAATATGTTTTTAGGGTACTACTTAAAAAAATTCTCTATAGTAGCGTAAACTTCAATAAATATTTTCGATAATTTATTCAAAATATTTTTATTTTTCCATTATTTTTCTCTCGATTCGACTCTCAATTTATTTTATCTAAAATGATTTCATTTCTAAAGAACTCTAAAGATGAAAAAATAGACTGCCTGGACCTTTAATCATTTAACCCAGTGGTCTTCAACCTGTTGTCCGTGGCATTAACAGATGTAGTACATGAAATTATTTATTTTTGAAAAATAAGAGCTAATAACTTTCCGTATCGTTCAATTTTTTCCCACCATAAAGATAAAGTATTCAACAGGCATGGCTAGAATAAGATAAAAACATATTTTCGATCAAAAACCGTTGAACTATATCTACAAAACGCATGTCCTCGATCGATGTGGCCCGCAGAAAAGTGTATTTTCAACGCAAAGTGATCCGCTAACCTAAAAAGGATGGAGAGTACTGTTTTAACCGGCATCTCTATAATCAAAACTACACCTATGAGAGTTATAATTACCAACCTGAGTAGATCTTATATTTGGTATGGGAGTTTACTCATTATTAACTGAAATGTTGAGGTCTATATGATAATTATAGCCAAAGATATACGCAATTTAGTTTAGGGATGCAAAATCTTTTATAAAAATGTATGAACCACCTGGGTAGGTGCTTATAAAAGTACGGGATGGCACATTTAAAAAAATACTTCAAACCATTCTAAAATTCTGATTTTAATAACTGAAATAAATAACTTTACAGTAGGGTATACCACTCCAATATCATACCCAAATATAACAGAAAAGATCTCTTGTGCTCCTGGCCTGCTGTGAATGTCAACGATGAAAATCACAGCATTATCTAGTTCACCAAGTACGCAGAACTCCAACACGACACGTAGAAATAGCTTTCTTCCCGAAGGCACTATGCTTGATTTCATCGGTACTGATATTACACGATTAGATATTAAATATTAATTTAGCCAAAAGTTTCGCTTGAAATATCTATTAAACACTGTCAACGCCAAACCTGGATTTTCATCTCTCGCACTGCGTTGAGCAAGAACGTCGAACTCCATTGGCTCCATGATGGATGTCGCTCACGAATACATTGCCAACACTGTCTCTTGCCGGTCGGTTTGGCGCACAGTAAAGGCTTCGTACGTGTTCGTGAACTTTAACGCAGTCCTCCAATGTGCTCTCGCTCCTCCGCTAACAAACCGCACTATCGACGGGCCGGTTTCGGGCACGTGACACTCCCAGTGACAACCGGTGAAATATTACAACCCACTCGACACTGTGTGCTGCTGAGTCAGCTGCTACCTTCGGGTAAGCGGAAGCGACCAAGCTTCATTGCATGCCCCACCCCCTGCCGACCGGATGCTCACCAGCTCACACACAGATATATGTTTCGCACACACACACACACACACACACACACACACACACACACACACAAGGTAGGGAGTAAATTAAATTAACTGTCAAAGTTTTTAAATGGTTGCATACATTCTGCTGCCCGGGGAAGCTTTTCTAGCAACGCAACGCAGTTTTACAGCTCACACCGGTGGATAGGGAGCACTGCAACTGCACGGAAAAGAGAGAGAGTGGGAGAGGGTGTATCGGTGTGCGAGTGTTGTAGCTGGTGTGCTGCTGAAAGTGCAATTGAATCCAATTCGGAAAATGGCACACCAAAACGAAGGGATGACGCTATCGGTGGCGATAGCAATTTTAGCACATGGCACCCTAAACCTGCTGTAGTTGGTGAAATTTCCTGTCGTCTGCTAACCGAGTGGCAGCCCTTTATTGGCCCCTCCCCGTCGTGGGCACCACTTTTCGACAGTTTGCTTCAGTTGACAGCACATTTCCTCACGCCTAGGTTGGGGAAAGGGAAATCGTTACTTTGTCGTGGCGATACTCGGTCGGAGGCTTCATTTACACAAGCGAAAGGTTGTAGTAATGTCTGAAAATGGGAGCACAATGGATGGGAATAGCCATGGACATGAGCAGGCTATTTGATTTTGAAGCACGGAGGTTGTTTTCGATCTTGGTAAATTATACTAAATATAAAGCTTTCTACTAGCCGTAACAGTTTGCTGAAGGCCGAATAAGTATACTTTATTTACTAACTCTTACAGTGCTAAGGTATGTTAGCTTTCGCGTACATATAGTTATATAATGTTTCAACACTTGCGTTACTCAAAGTTTAAAGCTTTAAGTTGGTGCATCAGTTTCTGAGGAATTCAATCGACAGTTCTTAGGTTTAAGTAATGTTTATTAAATTTAGTTTAAAATGTAAGGATATTGAGAAGGATATTTATAATGCCATTTAAGGATCAGTTGTTCTTATACTTTTACTTTTAATCAAGTAAGGTAGTAAATAACTCGAATAGATTATTTTAGTACATCCACAAAACTCGAACAAACATCGTTTAAGAAAAGAAAAACCAAACATTTTGTCCAAATTTCCTTAACCACTGTTGCATCCTCTTGGTTTAAGACGATAAATAATTCCAGCAAACAAAAAAAAACACCACATAACTACACTGTCTAACACCACTTCGCTATGAAAACCACATCGAAATGAGCATTGCAGTTGCCGGCCCCCTTGAAGCACTTGCTAAACACCACCCAGCCCGAGCGTAAACGAAGGCGAACACTGTTTGGTGCAAAACTTTCAAGCCACCACCAATTCGATGCAGTTTGTGGTTGCGGTATCGCTGCTACTAAAAGTTGTCGAAAATTACTCTCTCCCTCTGTACCGCTACACGTGCAAACAACACAAACTGAACACACTGCTCAGCCGGCTTGCTGCTGCTGCTGCTGCTGCAAGGCAATAGACTGCTGTGCGTGCCGGCAAATGCAAGGGCAGAAGCACCCAGAACATCATCCGATAATTTCCGGTGGTTACGGATTTTCGGCGGTAATTAAGGCAAATGTTACTTCACACTCCCAAGCGCACGTACAGCAACACACAAAGATACCCTCTAATGAACCACCAACAGCAACGGATGACTATTGCATTCAATGACGGGCCGGCTTCTGGATAAATATTGTTCCATCATTAAATATTCGTTCAAAGCGAAAAACCACAGTAGAAAACCACCAGCACGGTTGTGGTTTGCCCGGAAGAAAGTACAGCTGCTGCTGCTGCTGCTGCTGCTATTGGAGCAATGATTTTCATTAGCCCAGCAAGAGCAGTACATATAAAAAAAGAAAACAACAACGCCTGCTCCACGCTCTGTGCAACCGAGTGCGCGAGACCTGCTCGATCGATCGGCACAAATGTACAACCGTTCTGTGTGACATCGAATAAATGCCGCCTAATTTATGGCCGCCCGGTTACCGGACCGGGGTTCACATTGTGGCATGCCGCAGCAAGTCGCCAAAAACCGTATCAACACGGTAACACAGTTGCCTTCGAACGCGGCCCAACGAACGGGCGACTAGTCAGCTTCCCGACCGCGGTAAGCCCTTTTGGCATGGGTTGGCCATCGCGAAACACACCGCTTACACAGCAGCAGCGGGAGCGTGCGGGAAGGGAGCGGCGCCAACGGGGGAAAAAACAAATCGTCACAGTTGTAGCCCACTCGAGGCACTCGATTTTGCGTAAAGCATCGGCGACCGTGTCTAATTTATTAACCGTATCATGTTCCTACCGAATCACGGCACCGGAAAATGCCACCCACCCCCGACCGCGTTGCTTGCGATGGGGTTGAATCGAAACATGTTTTCAGTGGCAGCTTGGCAACGGCTCGGCAGCTGTCATCATAAATTGTTTCATAAGTCCCGAACCGTGTGCGCCCGCGACATTTGGGGCAGGATGTGTTTCGGTTTTCTTCGATTTAGTCAAGCGTATCCCTTGCGCTTTGGGGCTTTGTCTTTGCGCGGGTGATTACATAAATTTCCAGCATCGCCCAGCAAGCACGGGAATCAGTTGATAATTTGACAAGCTATTCCAGTGTGTACCATTGGGTGATGTGTTCGGTTCAGTGGCCAGAATGACACTGTTGGAAGCAGTCGATCAGAAGGTCAAGTGTACAGCATAGAAAAAAGAGGAAATGTCTTGGAAACGGTCGGTGAGAATGGAATCAGATGAATAATAATATAGTCGGAGTTTGCTCTTGTGGTTAATTATCGCACAAAACAGTTTATTGTGTGCAAAACAAGCAACTAATCATCCTTATTCTTTTGATTCTTAATCCTTACGATTCATTGCTATTTATTCTATAGTGAGTTTACAAAATGGAATGGCTCAGTCAACCATTAAATACAAATAAAATTACTCTGACTACTCTTTAGTGAATAGGATGCATGTGTTTAATGACTCTTGTTCTATTTGGAGTACCGTCCTAAGCGGACTTGCCGGCCTATACAGCCTTTCGTACCACTTATTCAGTACCACGCAGCGAGTTATTATTATTTATTCAAGTTAGTCATGTCCTTGCTACGGAGTGCTATTAGAGTTAGTCAAGTCCTTGGTGCGGAAGGCTTGAACCTGTGAAGGCTGTTTCTCTTTCTGGAAATGTTGGAGTTTAGAGGCCTTACCTTGAGCAGGGGGACAAAACTTAACTCATTGAATGATAAGTCAATAGATGTCGATAGCTAAGTTCTATATAGCAGATATGCTACAAAGAGTTCCTCTAAATACTTCAAAAACAGGTTTGAGCGAGATGAAGGCATCTTACTGTAATGTGTTGTTAATTTTTCATTCCCTAATTTAACAACTAATTCATTAATTCATAATTTGATCAAATGGTGACAAATCAAATGTCGGACTTGCTTGTTCACTAAACACTTCATTCTGTGGTCTACGCACATAGTACCAACAAATAAACAAAACATCTTGCAATCCTTCTTGATATTGTAGACGCCCTCTTGCACGCGCGCGAGCTCTAAACGGTTTTTGGCGCATTTTTTATTTTATTTTTTATAACATCATCATCAAGGATGACAAGTGCAGTTCATAACTAACATAAGACAAAGACACATACCATAGCACATAATATATTAATTATAAGGCTTGTTTAACACAAACAGCACATCTGCATTTAAACTCAATTACCATACTCGTATCTTTTATTGTTTCAGCTGCTGGCATTCTGTTATACAATTGCAGCTCCTTGAAATATAAAGATTTCCTTGATTGATGTGTCTTGTAGTTTGGCAGTTTGGTACATCTACTCCCCCACTATACATCCTCCTAAGTATTGTTTTCAGGGTAGTCGTACAAAACGCTTTACGAAAATTAGTGTATGGAAAACAACACGCTGTTTCGCAGACATCCACTGAAGGATATCTAACATCAGCTGAGAGGACGTGTAATGTTCCACTTTGAAAACTATTCGCCTTACTTTATTATGTAACTTGTAAAATAAATATTTAATACAACAATTGTTTACTATGAATTTGTTAACGACCATACTCAAAACCAAAAAATAGACCTATAATGCATTATTGCTTTCGGAATAGTGTTTATAAACGTTTAAATATGTCAGCTAGATTACGCCTTTGTGGCCAATGTGGCACTCACATGAAATTACATTCAAGTATGCATTAAAATATGTTTGCTTATATATTTGTTTACACAGTTAAGTAACCAGCAATAACCACAAACTGTTTCGCATATCTACGAATGATTGAGGTATTATGATTGTCTTTAATGAACACAAACTCATCAGAAGCACGCTGTGAGTGTGGAGGATCAATCTGTAGCCTGCGCTCTATACATCAAACATCCACACATAAATGCTTTTTTATTGTTTTCTATTTTATTATTTTATATTTAATGCCTATCATGAATGTCAATAGTATTAATCGTTATTTTATGGAACCAAGCAGCATTGTTGACATTCTTCTTTATATTATGTGCATCCCTTTTGTCTATCAATCAAACCCGTGATCAAAGGGAACAAGCAAAGGGAAAAAACTAATACCATTAAAGCCACGCATACATTAAAATTGGACGTCCCAGCAGTGTGCACCCGTGCACCAATTAGCCCGCAGCCGAGGGTGATTTTTCCTAAATTGGATGTTAAAACATTAATTGCACCTCGCAAAAGATTAACAACAATTTCACAGCACTGCCACTCCGATAAAACGGTCACTGATGGAGGGGGCAAGTGGGTGGGAGGCGGGTTGCTTAAGCTAACCCACGCAGAGCCACGGCAGAAAATGGTAAAGAGTGCAAAATAAATAGACCACCACCTACGCCTACACACAGTGCGCATAAACACACAGACACACAAACCCGCAACAGAGCAACTGTGGCTGGAAAACGCACAGCACGCAATCATGAAAAGCCCCCATCCGCCCCCGACCACCGGGGGTCGGTCGTATATCAAACGCAACCCGCCCGCACAAAGGCCCGCGCGGATGGGGCTGATTTTCGGGCGGAAAGAAAAATCTCACACGTTCTGCAAATAAACAAACTAATTAAAACCATATTGTCACTCGCAAAGCAGGGTACCACTTTTCCGGCGCCGGCCCATTTTCAATTCCACCGCGCCACCCTGCTGCCGGGCACGGGACCGGAGCGAATAATGGGGGGTCGGATGCAATAAAATTCCCTCGCCTTAAATTATACCAATTCTAACCTACACACTGTCACTGATGGGGAGGGGCTGGGGCGCTGATGCTATCGGCTACCTTTTCTTTTTTGCTTTACGACTGTCATTTCAAGCGGCAGTTTGCAGCAACCGCTCACCATATTGGATGCCACCACCCTTTCAGCCGGCCTAAACAAGCCTTTCGCGTGGCGGGGGGAGACATGGTTGAGCAGACCCGGGCAGAAGCGCGGGACGACCTAATTTTAAACACCTTCTAGCCGAAAATGAACCAAAAGCGCTAAAAGCTGAGTGAGGGTGGAGGACGCATGAGAGCTTTTTTTTTTTTGCCCAGCCAGCAGCCTGCATCCAGCGCTTGGAAAAGCGATATTGAAAGTGTGCTCCCGGCGGAAAAGCACACTCATTCGTTACGAGGTCATGAAAAATGGGTTTCACCTCTGTTTGTCACCAGCGGCGCTTGCCATTGGAGCGTAAAGTTTTATGCTCAAACCGGCACTCACACACACACACGAACACAAATTTCGCTCTCAGCCCTTCGCCCCTCACCATTCGTCGTCCCGACCGCTGTGTGTGTCACGGGGTAATTAATGCCACTCAACACGTTGCCGGTATAAATCTCACGAGAGAATTTACGCCGCCTGCTGCGTTCGGTAGACCGGCCGTGTTGGTCTTGGAAAAGCCATACCGTAAGAGGCTAAACTGGCGAGTGCATTGGAGAGGTGTTGTGTGGAGCGGACTTTTGGAGCTTTGCGGAACAGGTTCTGGCCCAGGTGCCTGGCCGTGCTTTATATCTTTTTTAAACATTCGGGACGGCGTGAGCGCGTTAAAGCATATTTACGCTATCGGTTTTCTTGGCAGGGGCAGGGATTTGTTGGCTATATCTTTTATATTTGCTAATAAAACAAAAGCATGCAATATTTGCACGAGTAACCATCTGTTAACTGTTGCGCTTCGGACAGTTGAGAAAGAGTAGATGGAAAAAAATATTATAATGTAAAGCAGAAAACATGAAATTAGAACAGATTTTTGAGGTGCAGCATTTCATGCAAATGATCACTATTACACGAATGTCCTCTGTTTATAGCGCTTCAAGGAATCAAGTGAATCTGAACATGAGTTGCTAAACATAGGCCTCCCTATAAATTACTTATATTTTATTGAATCTCACACAAAAAAAGCGAGATGTGCTGCTTATATAAACAACAAGCTGTACATTTTATATCTGAATAAACACACTTTCCAACATAAAATGGAATCCCTCTGCAACGAGGTAAGTTGTTGCCCCTTTGGCAATTGCTCTTTGTCACTCCATAGGCTGTGCACTGTACAGCTGCACCTAGGAGACTTTTTCACGTGCCTTTCCGGGTACAAGTGCACAATAGAATGAAGGATTTATTGGAGTCGCTCGAGTGATAAGTGGATGATGAAAAGTAGGAACCTTTTCAAGAGTCCACGCAGCCCTTTCAACCCAACCAACAGTGGAAGTGGTTTTACGAATAAATTTGAGCACTGGATTGTTGCGACGCGCCTACGCTACAAAGGCGTCCCACGGCAAAGCTTGCCGATAAACCGATTTCACTATTCAATATAATCGGCAGGCGCTGAAACGGCATTAATAACCATAGTTTTATTATTTGTCCTTCACCGAGTTTCGATTGTTCCGCAACTGCGTTACCTCGTGCATACTTGCTGGAGTCCATAGAGCTTCGTGCTCGATTACCGACCCGTTGAATTATGGACCGAAAAATGCGCCATCAATTTGTAAACCGTGCAATGACCCGGAAGCAAACGCGCAAGGGTGTGAGCTTTGCGGCAAGACACAAAACCACCGATTAGAAGTGCGATGTGCGGTTGCCTAGCTAATATGGTTCCAGTGAAGGGGCACTAATGCGCACTGCAAGCTGTGGAAGCGGAAGAATCGTAGCGTGATTTTTGCTGCCTACCGAGTTTCACAGCACTACATTGTTAATTGTTCGTGTTTTGAAAGGAATTGCAGGAAGTTGGGCGGTTAATCCATGAAAGAGAGCAACCTAGGGATAAAACTGGTATTAAGTACATATTGGTGCTATCAGACCGTCGTAAATCTTATGTTTTTTTTTTATCGCTGCAAGGCCTACGTTGTAGTACTTCTCGAGACCGTTGCCAGCTTTACTGAATTGCTTTTACTCATGTTGCGATGCTACTACTTTTTTTTAATAACCTTAATCTCTAATTTTATCTTTTTATAACCTTGAAAGTGGCAATACAAACACTTGAGTTTTGGCAACAAGTGTATCTAGAATGAATGAAATTTAACTATTTTCAATAATTTTAATTATGGATTGTACTTACTGAAGGATGTGGCATACATTCGGATGCCATATTTGTCATAAAACACAAGTCAGAAAGTGCCATTTCAGCATTCACACGTTTCAGACGGCGAATGGTGTTGAAATTTAATAATTAACACCAACTGTTTTTTTCCTTAAAACCTCAAGCTCCTGTGCCAGTCCGCTCCTGCAATCAAATCCGCACTGCACTGAACAATCACTACATCCAAAATCACAGCTCAATTTGCCGTCCCTGGCGCTATTTCAAAACCTTCATCGCTTCGATATCATCTTCCATCGTGCACACTACTTCCCTTTCCCCCTCTCCCCCCCCCCCTTCGCCTGCCACCAGACTAGCAGTCGCTCCCGTAAGATACGCCATTATGCCCCCCAAAATGAAAGCACTCAAATCCCGCGTGCGCTCCAACACCTACGACGGGTAATCTGATTAAAATTCATGATGGCTTAGATTACACGTGGTACATCATAAAAATTGCACACCCGCAGCCCGCACCCACCCACCCTTCACCCCGTTCAATTTGCCATCGTTACCAAGCGCTCCGAGAAGCTTGGTTATGTGTGTGTGTGTAGATGAGAGGGGGGGGGGATAAAACGACCATTTCCTTTGCCCAAACATTGCTGGAAATGTATGAGTGTGTTTGTGTGAATGTGTGATCTATATGAGGGTGTGTGTGTGTGTGTGCCTGTGCATATTTCGATGGCACAGGAATAGTGCTTCTGGGTTAGCGTTGTGGCGGAAGACGTATCCTGGGACAAAGTGAAGCGAATGGAAGGAAAGCCAACAATACACACCATCTATTCGTCCCATTTCTCCCACGCACCAACGGTACCAATCCCTCCCCCTCTCATCAAGCGGGCAGGAAAAATTACTCGACCTCGAAAAACTACCGCTCAGCTCCTGCTCATATATCACGTTAATAACCTCATAAAAAGTGAACCAAATAACTTATCAGCAAAACTATGCCGCCTTGCGTTTCGTTCTCTCGCATTTGCGCGCTCTCTCTCTGTCTCACTCTCTAGCGCTCTTTCTTGCTACGGCACTGCCAGAGCAATCCTTTAATCCTTTTCCTCTTTTTCCTTCGCCCATGCCCAAGCGTTTCCATCTCCAGCTGCGAGGCGAGAATTGAGCCGCTGACGAAAAAGTGAACCATTTGCCCAAGTTCCCAATACCCCGGTTCCAGGTTCGAAGAGCTTGCCCCGTTTCGCCTCCCACCAGCCGGGCCCACACTGTGTGGACGTAATGGTGGGATTTTTCACCGTTCGTACGAATCCAATTTGGCGAGCGGCATGCTGATGAGCCCCGGAGCATTTTCGAGGACGGTGAAAAGGTTTGCCCGAAAATTGCCTGCAAAGAAGCACGCGGACCAAAGACGTCCGACAGCGTTGAAAAGTCAAAGCCCAAGCCAACGAAGCGGGAGAGTGTATGGGGCGGCGTCGAGGTGAAATGTTCCCTCTTTCCGAGGTGGACTTTCTTTCCAACCCTCTCTCCGTTGAAACGAAAAAAGGTAGGGTGTTGCAAAATTTAGTTCATTAAATCCATTTAATGGCATTTTAAATCGCCCATTACCGGTGAAGGTTGTGGTGAAATTGAAAGAAAATCAACCTCCAACCAGGAGGTGCAGGAGGGACTGCGCCGAGAAAAGCGGGCCGCGGGAAGGACGTTTTCGTCCCGGTGCATCAATACAAATTTCCCCGTGACCGAAATGTACCCATACCATCACCAGCCACTAGTCATAGTATTCACACGCCGACGATCCTTCGCCTGATAGTGGGGTTTGCTGAAAAGAATCACGAAAAAGAAACGCGCTTTGAAAAGCTCATCGACATTAAAATGTGGCCCAGAACCCCCGGTTTCCGGAACCGGGGCGGGCGTGAGCGTGGAAAATGAGAAAACCCACCACCCCAAACCAATGCCGCGTCATGCCGAAATTTAAAAAGCAAACGGATGCGCCCGGAATGGCCAATCCGAAAGAAAGGGGTGTGCTGAATGGTGACGATTATCACACCGCTCGGGGGCTCGACCACATTCAGCTTTTTCGAGAGAGGTTTGCAATTTCCCGCCAGTTTTTCTATACGGCAGCGGAAACTAATCGGCGCAGGATCTGATTGCACCGCTCGGAGGGAGTTTTCCGTTTTTTATCACACACACCAAAAAAAAAAAAACATACCATTCGGGAACCCTTTTTCATTCCTGGCTGAAAACGGTCAGGTGAGATGGCGATAACTCGTTCGGGTGGAAAAGTGGGTAAAGAAAGGCGCGCTCGCACACACACACACACACACACACACACACACACACACACACACACACACAGTTGAAATGGCAGCGCAAAATGGTAAGCGCAAACCAGCAGGCCGCCTAAAAGGTGCATCCCCGGCCGAGATGGTGGCGCAGCGGCAACGTGGTGCCAAATTTTTAATGAGATAAAACGGTTACTCCTTTGGGCTAGGCAGCTACATTTGGGATAGGCAGCTACTAGGGAGCGAACGGATAAAGAATGAAGGGTGTGGATGCCGTTTAGGCGGTGTTGGTCGTTGGATTATTGGATACGAGTGACGTAGCACCGTTTGTTGTTGTTGATGTTTTTTTTTTGCAGGTAACGTGATGTTGATGAGGGTTCGAGTGACGAGCTGTGCCGGCTGGAATGTTGACTTCCTTTCCTTTTTTATGAATTGTGGATGAATGTGGGTAAAATACTTCCTCAAATCTGCACTCAATGGAGTACCTTGCAAGGGCCCGCAAGCTTTGTGTTATTGTATTAATTTTTTTTAAATATTAAAATAAAGTAACAGCGTATAAAAATGGATTTTTAATCATAAAACTCATTTTAAAGTTGTTGTGAAATTTAGGTAACAGTTGTGAGATGACAGTTGAAGTAAGAGTGTTTTATACACGATTATTAAGAGTACTGTAGTTGAACAGTTGAGTGACAGTTTATAATGTAAAAGAGGTCACTCGGAACAATTTTTTTTCAATAAATTGTTCAAAATGTGCAAATAGAACAAGAAACCATTACGATTTTGCGAATTCCTGGATCAAATTTCAATTTAAAACAGTTTTAAAACTCTCCCGCTTCCATGGTTAATCTTTCCACAACGCTTTACTTGCTCATATGGCACAAAGCTAAAGCAATCACAAGCATAGCAAGCGTCTTCTTTACTGTGCTGCTTGCGTTCTCCTTACAATCTAAGCACCAATGGAAGCCCATCACCACTCACTTCCTCTTGTAGCTCGTTCACTCTCTCTCTCTCTGGCCCTCAAGAATGGTCCGTAATAATGGTAAAATAAATACTGCTCGTACCGTGCAGAGGAAACCGCCCGCACTCTGCAAACACCCCATGTGCCTCGAACTCAATCACACCGAGCCTTGGAAGTACCACTACACAAATACGATCACACACACACACACGTATGACGAGCGTTTTGGACGACATTTCCATTTCCTGTCGCGGTGCCGGCTCGCAAGGGTGGAAAATGCTATTTTTCTAGGCGGTAAAACCTGCGAAGCGCTGCACCGCGCGTGGTACATCCAACCGAGCGGGCAAGGCCAAAAGCAATCTCATCACACAAACACACACACACGCATACACACATCCACACTTGAATTGCGTGGCACACTTCAGCCGTCATCCATCACGTACGCCGCACGGTTTGACATCGTTACTGAAATGGAGCCCTCCGAGATTTGTCGAACCCCGAGATATGACGGATGTTGGTGTCCTTCGGCCGAGCCGTCCTCTACCATCCACTCCACTTCCTTCCTGCCAGGTTTACCTGCACTTCCTGCGTACGTCACCAGAGGGGCATTAGCTCCTAAACGTAGATCACTCTTTCGTATTCTCTTTCGTGCGCGCTCTCTCTCCCTCTCCGTCATACACTCATTGAAAGCAAACGTATCTATCATAATGATAATATTTCTCTTGCTTTCTATCCCTGCGGGAATTTTGGTGCCGCGCTCCCAAGGGAAGCGTTGAAAGGAAGTCCGTCGGCGCTACTTAGTATGCTTCGTGACGGTAACGGCATTCGTTCGTTCGACGAACCTTTCGGCACACCAGCTCGAACGCCACAAGGACAAAACCACGTCTTGTCTCATGGTGGTATCTATGTGGTTGCATAGCTTAAACATCCTATTCGCACCGGGATACCAAGTCACGGTTTTGTAGGACAGGAAGGTCGGCTTTTTGAAATTTTAGAACCAAACGAAAGTTGACATTTATATTTAGAGCAATTTGGTTAAAATTATCATACTCATGTATTGAAATGAAATATATTTTGTAAACATTTAAGCTAAAATATAGCAAAGACTATCACGTTTTGTCGAATACTTATTATAAATTATAGACTAGATACAATATCATTAAGATAAGATTAACGAATAAACACAAAGCTACTTATCCGGCGCTATAAACGGTTTTGCGCCCAAAGGTAAGGTAAATTAAATACAGTCGTTGTCACTAAAATTTGACTCTAACCTACCTGTTTTTGTCTTTAAAACATCAAATTTTGATAGAGTGCCACAATTTTGCCCAATTTTTGTCTCGAGGGCTTCCATTTTTGACTGTAAATCAATCACTTTATTTACAAAACTTAACGTAATGTCTGAAACTTTGTACTGTAGAATTATTAGGTCAACTTTAAGTTATTAGTAATTGCATTTATTAAAAAAAGGTTATAACCATTGTTATGCCTATTTTGTAAATTTTAATTTGATGTAAAAAGTAAAAAAATTGAAGCCTAAAGAGCGAAAACTGATGCAATTTGCCAAAAATGGATGCCTTTGAGCCACAATTTGGCTGCAACGACTGTCAGTGGTTCATTCGTATACAGGAAATCTCCGATATACGCTATTAATACGGACCGAAAACCGCAATAGCGTATCTCGAATTATTAGCGTAAGTCGAATTTCGAGGATTTCAGTCAAATTTTAGCTAATTTTCATATGATTTTGCTTGAACTGGTAGATTTTGGCCACTAAATTAGTTATTTGATCTGATTTCAACTGAAGATTACAATGTGGTACCCTTTAAAATGGTTTTAAAATTTCGAATAAAGGGGAATTTATTTTGCATTTGACATTTGATGTGTCAAATCAGTACAACTTGCTCAAAAGACTGTCAAATTAATAAAATCCCGCACATCGAGAATGGCGTATATCGGGGTATACCTGTATTTGAAAGCCGGTCTCATGGTACAGTCGTCAACTCGTACGACTTAACAACATGCCCGTCATAGGTTCAAGCCCCAAATAGACCGTGCCGCCATACGTAGGACTGACTATCCTACTATGGGGGGAAATCAATAAGTCACTGAAAGCCAACCCCACAAGTGGGTTGGCAGGCCTTGACCGGCATCGGTTGTTGAGCCAAAGAAGAAGAAGACCTGTATTTGAAACTCCCTTCTTAATTTTGAACGAACAGTCAGGACTAAGTGTGTTTGAATAAAACATTTTACCTTATTATGCTCAACTAAACAATTCAGATTCTTAACATCTTAATGATTAATGTTTAAAATCTAACTCTCTGGATTTAGAACCAAAAATTAGTTTTTGCAATTAACAAAACATATTGCACAATCCCAATGCTGCAATGCGCTTTAGATAGCAACGTTCTCTTTGAGCAACAAAAGCGACAATCCTTTCATGGAAATGACATATTTATTTCTCCCTCGTGACACGCCGAACCGTTGGGAACGCGTTTTTCTGGTACCAAAGAGAAAGCATTTACATTGTTTAATAAAATTAATTTTGCTTTAAAGACAATTCCAACGAAAAGCATTACAACTTATTATAAAGCTTCAAAAGCAACCTCAGCGTTTCAAAACAACAGCCACGATTTATGCGAATATCTCACATCTACAGAGCTACATTGTGCATAATGTGTCACAGTGCAAAACCATGTGTTCGCTGCGCCTGTTCACAATGGTCCGAGACCGACCGGTCACGTCCGGGCTTGGCCTGCGTGGGTTTGATGCGTTCCGATGGATTAGAGTGCCGTTTCTGCTTCCGTTTCCCTATCCCCAGTGGCACTGGAAGTATCACTTCCGACCATCGTACTTTTTGAAAGTCTTTTCGGAACCGCGCGGGCTTCCCCTACTACTAGCCCGGCCCACTTGTGGGGCTCGTTTCGTGCATCACTGGGCGTAATTATTCCATTCCATGAACCAAAGTAAGTGCCGTGCTACAATCATCTCATCTTTCGAGCCGGAGGAAGCCAGTGCATCCCCCGTGCTTCTAATGACGAAGCTGTTGTGGCACGTGAAAAACGGGCCGGTGTATGGTACTTTTTTCCACTGTGTATGTGTGAGTGTGTGTGGTACGAATAATAACAACAATGCGAGCGCACGGGCATGATTATACCGTGGACCACAAGGCATACATTGTTGTCGTTTTTCCGCTGTTCAAGATCCATCAACAAAAGCAAAGGGAAGCGGTCTTCTTTAGACAGAAGCGAAAAAGAAAATAATTCCACGGAAAGGGGCAGGATGGAAAACGGAAGAAGAAAGATAAAGAGTAACGGAGGGAGTTTGCAGAGGGGGGGGTGAATGGGGTAGAAATTTTCCGGTGAATTTGAAAATGTTGAAATAGAAAAATGGAGCTCCCCAGCTCCCCAAAAGAGCTGGAGCTGATGTGGATGAGCAGCAAATGTGGGCCATCCGGACACCCGGGCGTCCTGATTATCGTGAACCGTGCCGTGCCGTGGGAGAAATGCTTACCCCAGCTGTCGGTTTCATACAGGAGACAGGGAGTGGTACGGGAGACGCACTTTTGTAGCATGTTATTCATCATCACACACAGCCACAGCAAAGCAAAACACGTCCCTGGTTTGCAGCAGTCGCCCGCAAGAAACTGCCCCGAAGGAAAGCTACACACACACACACATACACACACACACATACACACACACACATACACACACGTGGGAACAATGGCGCACAATGAGGTTACTATCTTGCACACACATGCACAGACAGACACACACACACTGGAAGGACGGTGACGTGCAGTGGCAGTTTTGTGGTCGGCGATTGCTGCTGTCGGTTGCTGCAGCGTGCACAAAAGAAGCTGTTTTCCGAGTTTTTTTTAACTCCAGGCCCTGTTGATTTTTCCCCCGGGGAAGGAACCACCCCTCGGGTGTGTGTGTGTGTGTGTGTGTATGGCGTTGGGAATGAGAGTTTACGTTCCCACACAATGCTTTGCGTCGTCTTGTTTTGTGTTGGACGGCAGGCGCGCCACGCAAACCCAGCTCCACCCATATGAATTCCAATGAAGTATGAGCGGCGAGACGGGTTTGGGGGCAGATGGATGGTTTGCCATCGCGATTCGCTGGTCTTGAAGCACATCAATGTTGATGCCTCTCGGTCTTCGTGCTCGTACCGGTCCCAGCAACCACCTAGCGTCGTTTCAAACGTGCAGCTTCACAGCGAACACCTTATTGTTCTTGCCGCTGCGTACTCACAGGGAAGCGACAGTTTGTGAGAGAGCGTGTGAAAGAGAGAGAGGAGAGGTGAAAAATGCAAAAAAAGACCCACAATCCTCCGAACACTCCCACGAGAGACCCGGGGACAGAACGGAAGCGCTAGTTGGCCCGTGTGGTACGAGTCCTTTCCCAGCTGCTGCTGCTGCTGCTGCTGCTGCAGCTTCACGTTCGTTTGCATCAGTGGAGCTTCCAACCGAGCTGGCGCAAACGGTGGACCGAGCGAACCGAGGAAAAATAATGAAAGATCCGCCCGAATCGCGCGATCGCAACCGGCAAACCGGGCGCAACATAATGAAGCATCAACAAAGCTGACATTGTTTTGCCAGTGCACGGGCAAAAACACGGCTCACCGGGGGTGGGGAAGTCCCCTTGTGCGTTCAATCAATTCGTGTGCATCGAACCCCAATCGGTAAACGGGGACAAACGGGGGCCAAAGCTGTAGTAGAAGACACAGCCAAACGCACACAAAACATAGCTCCTCACACCGCCCGCCGAGTTTGGTGGGTGGGAAAAGGCTAAAAAAAAAGCCACCGCTTGTGAGATCCGGTGTGAGAAGATAAATCGATTCAGCCACGGATGCAACCTGCTCCTGGGGAGGACGGTACAGCAGTATTGTTGCATTGCTTCTCCCCGGAGTGTATTTCAGCCGGGGGTAAAAGGATTGCTCCTGAAGCCCTACATTTTATCACACACAATCGCACAATCACACACACACCGGAACGTAGCCACATGCACCGACTGGGAAGATGGATACCGATACCCGATTCTTTTGTAACTTTTTGCGCACAAACATTATAAGCAGTACGGTAAAGTCAACCAGCTGCTGCTGCTGCTGCTGCTGCGAGACGAAACAATGCATTGTGCGCCGCTCGGCAACAATGGAACGCTGTAGTGGAAAATAATGTTTAATGCACGCTTTTGTACGGCCAGCGGGAATGGAAGCGGGAGCACCGCTGGTGATGGCGGGAGGGGCAAGTGTCAAAGGGGTTTTGCACATTGGCTTTCTTATTATGGGCACGTAACAAATCCCATTTGTTGTGCTGTTGTGAATGCGCAACCGAAAACACACTGACAGCGCAACCTGGCTGCATGATTCATCACGCCAGCCCAGCCAGCCCGTGTGTCCGCTGGGAGAGATGAGCCTTTGTTGAGGTGCCATCGCGCGTTGAATGGATTGTGCCCGGTGATTGTTTCGCACTAATTTATGTGTACAGCTGATAATGGTGGCCCATTGTGCTGCTACTTTCGTTGTAATGTAAATAATAAATTGTCAAAAACACATAAACATGCTGCAGGCCGTATCAAAGAGTTGTTTGCTTATAAAGAGTTGTTTTAAACAATTGATTAGATTGTGTAAAATATTTTTTTTCATTTTATTGAGATACATTAGTTTGTGGTCATTATACACGCTCTTGAGTGATTGTTGATTTTTCAATTATTAGTTACCATTCACAAGTATAATGAGCTAAACCACGGAGCTTTTATAACGAGTTTGACAAAGTGCGTGTCATCCATTCGGGTCATCCTTTAGCATTGCTTTTTTTTTCAGGTTGTGTAGAACAACTAAAGAATCATACTGAATTCTCATTCTGCTTGCGTCCTTCTGGAGTCGTCCCGAGGCCAAACCGGACTCATCAGGAGTCGTTGTCGGCCAAGGTCGTTAAGTATCGGCATTGGATATGGCCGGTGCAAGAATTCCGTCGCAAAGCGTTGCTATCGTCTGTTGGCTCTATTCTTGAAACAAAAACGCTTCGCTTACTAAGTGCACATGCAAAGCGAAAGACAAAACAAAACTAACGAAATGAAATTCCACCTCCAGTCCAATACTGACTGACTCTCGCGAAACTCCGACATCAGACGGCTTCAAATTAAGGATGATTGTGGTCGACTCCGGATGACTCCGGTTTCAGAAGAACTCCGTCTCCGGCCATCTCCGTATCCAGCCGACTCCAACTCCGGGCGGAGCTAGTAATTCCGATTTTGTCAGAATCAGACTAACTAAAAACGAAGTCGGACGCGGAGTCATTCACTCCAGAGTTCACTTGTTCAAATGTTGTATAGGTTATGTGCCATGCTGGCTATCCCTTTTATCTATTTGAACACCAATAAGCCGTCCATGATTTTATGGTCATACGAGTATACGGCTGGATCACGGGACCGCCCTTGAAATGTCCCTACATTTTATGAATCTTTATATATCAAGTTTCAGTACTATCGCTTTCATAAAAACAGTATTTTACATGTTTTTCAAATGACAAAACTTTGTTAATCATTGTGTTTTGATAGCTCTTATTCAATTTACGTTTTTATTGCTACTGCATTCTTTTACCAATTGCAATCCTTTTCGGAGTTCATTTGTGCACAATTTATTCTCGAGTTCATTTCTAGATTGTATCGACTCTCCAAATTCTCTTCAGCCCAACTCTGCGAGATTGCGCAAGAACACATTGTCTTGAAAGATGTTCGTTGCACTTTTTTTACACATCAAACATTTTTGGCAAACGCTACTCTGCTGCTGACTCTTATTCACAACAGTTTACCAAATATAATCCAACCAAGCATAGCATCGTTAAAGAGCTCAGAAACAGGATGATAGGATTATCATTTCAATTATTATCATCTATACCAGTACCTATCAGAAGGCTTAACAACCACAAAAAACTCCGCTTGAAATCCGAAACTCACAAAATATCGATGCAGATTGAAAATGAAATAACCTCAACATCATTGCTCCATTCCAAATAATTATTTATTGCAACCGAAGCACACGTTCCTAGATGAACGATTAAAAACAACCGAGTCGTTTGAACACTCTTCTGTTGATTTGTTCTTCGTACAAGTGGTATCGAAAAAAAATCAGTGTACCCCCTTTGCAAAGCAAAAGCTAACACGTCCCAATGGAGGGCACAGGGCAATGTAAACATCTGCATAAATAATGCATTAAAATATTTGACTTACAAGTCAATCTACTTCGGCTCCTACGGCTGTTTAGCTGAACTCCTGGAAAAGTTAGCACAACTTACTTCTCGCTTCGCAACATTTCTCTCGAAACATTTCTACCCGTTTGCTCCGAAAAGCAAACACACCTCCTGCCCCGACGAACGTACGCGTCACACGCAAGCGTATGGACACTTTCACAGGTAACCGTTGTCCGGGTCCGGGTTGTCCGAATCGGTTCCCCTGTGTGTTCACTGTTTCAAAGGAAGCCAGCAAATCAATAGCCATCTACAGAGTGCGTCCATTCCTGGAAGCTTTAAACGGCTACACCGGCCACTGCACAGATATTGGTCATCGGTTGGCAACATTTCGGCCAGAAATCGGAGGGCCATTTGGTGGGGTGGGACAGTAAGCTGGTTTATTCATCCAGCAGATGACCATCAAGCTCTTGCTCGAAAGGTCAAAGGGAGCGGGCATACACGCACGCACACAAACCGCAAACAACCGTTGCATAGGTCGTGCATAGGTGTGTGTGTGTGTGTGTGTGTGTGTGTGTGTGTGTGTGTGTGTGTGTGTGTGTGTGTGTGTGTGTGTGTGTGTGTGTGTGTGTGTGTGTGTGTGTGTGTGTGTGTGTGTGTGTGTGTGTGTGTGTGTGTGTGTGTGTGGTGTGTGTGTGTGTGTGTGTGTGTGTGTGTGTGTGTGTGTGTGTGTGTGTGTGTGTGTGTGGTGTGTGTGTGTGTGTGTGTGTGTGTGTGTGTGTGTGTGTGTGTGTGTGTGTGTGTGTGTGTGTGTGTGTGTGTGTGTGTGTGTGTGTGTGTGTGTGTGTGTGTGTGTGTGTGTGTGTGTGTGTGTGTGTGTGTGTGTGTGTGTGTGTGTGTGTGTGTGTGTGTGTGTGTGTGTGTGTGTTGTGGACTTGTGGTGAGTGATCTTGCGTACAACGCCTGATTAGCTTACCTTTGCTGGTAGGAACAGGCAGGAACGTCAGCTCGGGGATGATGCATTTCTTGCAAGAAGCGCACGATCGATCTCAATCCACCAAAGCCGGTCGTCTTACTTGTGCTCGTGCCGGTGACGGTGTAAAAGCAAGTGGTTTTCAGTTTATGCAAATTTCTCATTTCAACAGAATTGCCCTTTTGCGACCTCATTTACCCTCTTGGAATGGTTGGTTGACTGTAGTTGCTGGAGAAGCATGCCAGCAGCAGCAGCAGCAGCAGCACTGCCCACTGCCTGAGGTTAACGTAACGGCCATGACAAGCGCTATAAATACTAAATCACAGAACAATCTCCCGCACCGGGATGGGAGCTGCATTTAATAAATCATAATCCACAATCCAACCGTGCGCAACAGTCGCCAGTGACCACTGGCTCAGCATCAAACACCCGTAGGCTTTCACGTTCGTCGGTGTAAGTTTTCCAAATCACTTAGAATAATTACTTATTCCTAAATCCTTCGCTCCATCTGGCCGGGATGGCGAGCGGGCACTGTTTGAAATCCCTCCCGGAGGAGACGATTGCTTCTGATGATAGCAAACGGCCTGTGTCTTGCGTCTTGCTAAGCATGCTAAGCCTCCGGGCAACGCACTGCCGACTTCTGGTGCAGTTGCCGATGCTGAGAAAACAGCGCTGCAGTCGGTTCCGGTCGGTTTTAAGTCTATTATAAAAAGTGGTTAAAGATGGAGTTATTCTAAGCCTATCGAAAGAACCGTGCCGGTTTGGAATATGTTAAGAGGATTGAATGAAATTACATTCCAACCTTGTTCCTTGTTCCTATTCCCCCTGTGCAGTGCAGTTGAGCACGATCAACCAGCACTATCACACACGCACACTACACACTACACACTGCCTACAGCCTGGATAGTTTGCCGCAATTGTCTAAGAAAAGGTAGCAGTTTTCTCCGGGCAAGCTGATTGGATTAGAACATGCTCCGATCGTATTTCAATCACGTTTTCACATAAATTATGTTACCGTCACACAGCCTGGTTGCAGTGCAGCGCGCAGTACGCCGCCGGTGTGGGGCAATATGCATGATCCTTTCGGTGAAGTGTACATTTCAGCGCTAGGATACAACAGGGACGCTCTCCTGGGAAATGCAGCCGAAACGTCGGTCTCTCTTTGCCATCAAGCGAATCACAGGGCTAGAGAGCGATGAGATATGCTGGAAATGTATTCTATCATTTGGACCCGCATTACATGCTAAATCTTCTTGGAGTGCATCCCCGTTAACATGGTCTAACGTAGGCAAGGGAAAAAGAAAGCCGACAAAACACTCCCCTTTCCAACGCTGAAAGGATGGATGCCGGGAAAAAGCTGCCTGTCAGCTAGGGGTACACAAATTTGTTATTGTTCTGTACTGCACACGCCCGTGCTACTGCAGTGCCGCATCGGCAGCACCAATTCCCCAAACGGCAATGTAAGTTATACAGCATACCGCCAAGAGAAAACAAAAGTCCCTAGAAAATAATCTAAAGCCTTGCGATAAGGTTGCAGCCCTTTCCTCTCGAAACTACACGATTCATGACATTACGGTAGAAGGTTTACAAATTCCCACAATTTCCAACATGGCCGCAGTTTGCTTTGCTGGACAAAGTAATTCATACGATAGTATAATCCTGTATTTCTTTACTAAACAAACTCTTGTTCTCGTGAAGCAGGCCGTTATCATCATTCCCCAAAAAAAAGCTACGAACACGTTTAAATGTACCCCTAGCATTCAATACATTCTACATGATGACCTCGTATTCCCATTCCACTGACGTCCCTTTTCTCTTTATCTTACTCTTCCAGGTTTCGACGCCGACCGGGATCATTTCGCATTTCGTGAACCTGCAAGTGGTCGTCCCGGAAGCGTTCATACTCGGTTCCGGCGAGCTGCACGTGGACATGGGATCAACAATCAATTTAGTTTGCATAATTGAGAAGGTAAGTTCTGGTGGGTCCTGGTTTGTTACCCTTACCGTTTGCTTATTTCATTACTACGGGAAGTTTACCCAAGTTTAACAAGTTACGATGAAATGTAACGCTGGATGAGCTCTTCGAAGCGAAAAAATATAAATGACTGTAAAACAACTTGATGCTGTAGAAGCGCTGTTGAATGTAAAACGAGAAATATGGCAAAATACATTACACAACAAATCTCGTCTCAAATTCTCTTCAGGCAACGCAGGCAACGGGGGGGCATGTGCCTGCTTCTGGAGCGGTGGGATTTTGTTTGCATTTCCGTTGCCACAGCACAAGAACAACGTTGTCGGCAGGTTCATCTTCCTCACCGACAGTAAAAGAGGAGGAAAACGGGGGGATTTTATTCTTGTACAACTATTTCAATAAGATTACCATGCAAAGAGGCTCAGCATGCTCAAAGCATCCCAAAAATTGCTCCTAAATTGCTGCCGAAAAACACGCGTGTCTATCTGCCCGCAAACCTTAGGCTCGTGTTGCACAACACAAGTTCCCGTCTAGCTGGAGGATGTTTTTCTACTTTTAATTTGCATCCAAAGCACCGATGACGCTCTGTAGCGTCTTCTTCTGGGAGCCATTGCGCTGCCCAGCCGGAATAAAAAGCGTTTCAGGAGGCGAGAGCGACAAAATGTGTTATTCCCTGTACATACACACACCGAAACAAATACACACCTGTTCTGTTGGCAGTTAAGCTCTTTTTAACCTACCATAACCCTTTCCCGTTTGGTATGCAGTTTGGGTTGGCATTTCACACGTCGAAAGGAGAAAAAAGGGTCCCACAGAACGGGAGATTCGCAGTAGGGAAACATTCCTTTGCTTGGGGAGGTGACTCAAGGTTTGGGGCATTTTACATGCAAAAGAATTCAATCGATGTTGCGTGAAATCTTTGAGCAATTTTAACGAACACATTTCTGTGGCACGTAAACAGTACTTGCAGTATGCTGGAAGTAATGAAATGTAACCATAGTCTTGCGAAACATGCGCCACAACTTTGTAGGACGATGAAAGGTGTATGAAAAGCGTGGCATTGCTTTGAGCGTTGTCACTCGCTTCAACCTTTTATTGACTGGCGGCAATATTTTACCTTCCAATGCATTTTCCGCCAGTCACCATCAACTCCATTTCATTGCCTTCTTGCTTCACTGTACGGTGTCGTGTCGTCCTGGGGCAGATAAAGGCTCCAAACACTGCCAGATAGTACATAGTCGCACACGGGAATGTCATCGTCCGCACGTAGCAAGTAACCCCTGCAAGAATGGTCGATAAAAGTATGTGCAATTGCGGAACGCTGCTCGGTCTTTTAAAGTGGGGTTTCTACCACCTTTTAACCCCGTTTGCTAGAAGCTTTCATAACAAAGAATAGCTGTTAAATTTTTTCTTCTACCTGTGCGCAAAAGTGTCAAAGGCTTTTTTCAACTTTTTTTTTCTTTTCGCTCTGTGCGGTTATCTTGCCTACCGTTCGTTCCCTCCGGGGCAAAACAATGAACTGCAGTCATTGAGTGGCACAGCAGGAAGAGGGAATTCAAAAAGATTATCCAAAAGCTTGCTGCTTCGTGCAAAAGCACTGCTCCTTTGCTCGGGCTGTTCATTATTGTGCGGTGAATTGAGTGATAAAAGCGATAAGTGATGATTCCGTACCGAATAGGATCTGAGGCGGGCAAGCGAAGGCCCACGGTCCATGTGGATTTCGAACGGTCAGTTTAGTGAAACGCTCGAATGGTTGGAAATTTATTACCAGTTCATCGCGTCTGCAGAAGATGGCGAGGTAAAGGAAGCTGCTCGCTTTCTCTGCGGACTCAATTGTCTCGATTTTCTTGGGTGCGCTTTTGTTTCATCCCAAATTCTGGTGGCCAACCGTGCGTTAAAAGGTTGCCGTTATCTTTCAGTTTATGAAATATGGATTTTCTTTCGATACTTTGCTGCCGGCATGTATTACAAAAGGGTTGCTGCTTGAATAGTTGGGGCTTTGAAAAGGTGTGTATTGGATTTTCAAAACCACAGTTTATCGTTTCAAATAATGCGAAAATAACGACGTTTATTGTACACTTTACAACTTCTAACAATTTTGCTTGTAGTAGAAAGGTTTTGAGTTTGCTAAACGAACTGCATTTGAATTTTCAGTAAATATTTAAACAAAAATATTGCAACCTTACATAACATGTTAAAAATAATCAATACGAAACACTCGCCTACACATGAAACTTTAACAAACTAATGCAAAATGAAGGTACAACCATCAAGATTCTGATTAACATTTCTGTTCCCTGTTCTCAACGTTGAACGGGAAGCAACAACGAGCGATTGTTATCACTCTGCCGCGTTGCTCCTCTCCAGCATCTATCGGCTCGTGAAGATTGATCTTGTCAGACAGGGCCCGTTACAGATAATGTCATTTACGGTGCGATCAAATCAATCAATCTGGAACCTTTTTGCGCGTCTCGTTGTGTTGCCTGGTGCTAATCTCGCATTCATGCGGGTCGATGTACAGACACAAGGAATCGTTTCTGTTACATCCTCTGCAAAGTCTAACGTCACATACGTAAGCACAGAATGCCAGGGAGCGATAAATGGATCGAAAGAGTGTGAAAAAATGTTTGCAAAAAAGTAAGCTTTGTTTGGGATGTACCAACACATTCCAAGGTGTTTTATGTACACGCACAACTCATTTTAGAAAACCAAAGACAATGGAAACACCATGAACTGAACTGCTTTTCACGCTGGAGCTTCGTGCAAATTGGAACAAAATTTTGACCAAATGTGTGCAAATATGAATCTAAAAATAACAAAAATTCTACAATTTTTTTTCGTGAAAATTTTCCATCCCATTGTTTTTTCTGCGTGTATAAACGGAATTTAAATAAACTAACGCTTTTCAAAATATGGAGACGCCTGGTACCTTGAACAGCTGTAATTATAATTATGGAACTATTTCCATTACTATTTGAGACTCTAAATTTGTAACTATGTTTGTATACCATTGAATTTAAAGTGGAACATATAACTTCTTAATAATTTAAGTTTAATTCGATACATATCCTTGTTAGCCTTCATCAAAACACGAAACGCACAGCAAACCCATTCGGTGGATCAAAATTTATCGTTCACCAAGTGAAGCTTATCGCCTCAACCGACATTACGTGCCTGCGTCCAGCGTATGTGTAACCTTTTTCCAAAGCCAAAACGCTTACCAATTTTCTGCCCAATCAACTTTTTTCGTTGATCTTCTCTCCACCATTGCCAGTACCACACTTGACGCAACGCCATACGACTACAATCAAGAAAGGCATCCTTTCCCCCCGGGGATGATGTTGACTGTTGGGGCCACATTGTCGAGGTCCTGCGAGATAAAAACATTAACTAACAACAAGCGCATCCCTCCAAATCGATAAGGGAACAAATTGTCCAAGGCTCAAACTCAAATCCTGTGGCTGATTCGTGGGGCGTTTTCGTATCGCGTGCCGGGATCCACCTTTTCGGAAATCCGATCATCAATGAACTGAAGAAGAGCCCAGCCACATCCCTTGGTTTGTGGGGGTCTTTTAACTCTGCTAGGATTATGTTTTTTGCTAAGCACATAATTGTAGGAGTTTCATAGGAGGAAGAGAGAAACAATCTAACTAGAAGTGGCAAAGAAAAGCTGTTGTAATTGTCACCTGTCTTTAAAATGCCAAGCAGGTTCGTGGGTTGTGTTGAACCTTTTATGCTTCTTACTTGGTAGCTCGTTTTCGACACCATAGGCCCGATTATTAAACACAAATTGTAAAGACAAGTTGTCAAAATCGGAAGATTTGTATTATGACATCCGTTTGTGTTGTGTGTTGGAAAAAAAATTTGACGAAACACAAACTCACAAGCATACTACCAAGATACGTATTATGAAACACAAACGGAAATCCATAATTGTCAAACTGCTTTCCGTCAGCTTTTTGTCACGGAAAGGCGCCAATCTCAGATTGTTTGACCGACAAAACACAACAACAGAGTTTTTGCTGTTGCTTTCACGACAAAAAATAAGTATTTTATTTCAGAAATAATCAATTTTATCATTTTAAATAAAAATATGTGTACTGCCATATCCATCAAATGGCGATAAGCTGGAGATACTGGTAACGTGATGCTGTTTTGGGTTAAGAAGCTGCTGTTATTTCCTTCCTCTGTTGTTCTTCGATGGTAGTCGAAAGATGAAGGGCTCACGCACCTGGTGTGTGTTCAACAGCATTGGATTCCAGCAACTTCTTCAGTGAGTGGCTGCTTCAACAACCAACAGCATACGCACATGAAATTATCACATCTAATACTGCATACACTTTTAGTAATAACAAATACTCGGAGGGCTCGATCTCCGCCAGAATGTTAAGGAAAATTTCCTTCGACGCACGAATTTTTTTCTTAAATGTGAAATTAACAACCACGAAATGAAACATGTATAACACGGTTTGCACAAATGATCCGTATGCTTAACTCACGCTTGGTTATAAAGCTGTAACGGGTCGAAAACACTTCGAAGCAGTCGGCGCTGTTTTGCCAGATCTACCGTTGTTTCTTCTTCACTGCCGCTATCGTCACATACGAAGTGGGATAAAATCATTTCGATGTTTTAAACAAGGATTGTTAGCTTGATAAACGATCGTGTCTTAAATAAACTTGTTTACGTTTTTTTGTTTTGATTTTGAACATTTTGACACATCGACACAGCTTTAACGAAAGAAAAAATTTAACGAAACTTGTCTGTCACAAGAACGGTTTCAAAATGCATACCTATTTTCCGTTTGTCTTGACGCACTTGTCTTGTGTCATTTCCGTTTGTGTTTAATAATCGGGCCTCATATTTCATTCAATTTTGTCAAACGCTTTTGCTTATGCAATTTAACAACCGCCAACTTCAAATGCACAAAAGTGCTTGGGAAAGCATAATCTGCTCCACCACCTAATTGGGGTGTCGCCTGGGAAATTGATGACAACCGTTGAAACGACACGAAATGGTCAAACTTTCCAGACGGCTGTCATTCGGCTGCAAATCGAACTGCAAAAGAGAGAACGTAACGCAACGAAAGAAAGAACCAAGCTCGATCGATTCTCAAATTGGCTTACTTTCGGTGTGGAGTAGGAGGGAGCAATTTTCATCGAATGAATCGCAATCAACGTGTTCGCTTATTTTCGCTCCCTTCCTTTGGAACTTTCCGATAGAAGAAAGGTTTAACTGAACCAAAAACCAAAAAAAAAAAATCAAAATCCCAAGCTGCACCATCATTGGTAAGCCTCTTTTTAATTCCATATTAATGGAGGAGGGCAAAAAATCAAGCGGAGCAAAAACTTGACTTTTTTGCATTTTAACACCGGGCATATATGGGCAGCATATGCCCACGGGAGTTAAATCGATCGTTACAAACCCATCGGCCAAAAGGGGCAAAACCGTCAGCTGGTTTTTTGCCGATCCGATCCCCAAACAAGCAAAAATGGCATCAAATTGGCAACCATGGAAGCTGGGTAAAAAGCACAACTAAAAAGCAACCATTCATATGAAATTTGAACGGCTGGCATGCCATGGTTTCGTAATGATTTGGTTATTTTCCGGCCAGCCGTTGAAATCATTTCACCATAAGCCATTATTTTTTGTGCTTGAGCTTTGCAAAGCTTTCATCTTTTGTTCATTTAATTTTCAACTATTTGTATGTTTCGCTTCGCTCGCAGCAAGCGTATGATTACCACGTCTTTTTAGTGGTTGCTTTTTGTTTCATTTAAGCTTTTTAATTAAACGGTATCATTTGTTGTAAAATTGGTAACAAGTATTTTGTACGTCAGAGTTCGAAATAAATGTGCTGCTTTTACGTTTAATTTTCCATGTTTTTTGTTTTTTGAATAAAATCATTAAAATAAAGATAATTTTCACAACAATGCTCAATACATATCAAACAAATACATCGCCCGGAAAATGTACATTACCGATGCACTATCATGTTAAAACTGTCCTTATTTCCGTAACTTTATCATAGAACAAGTTCATTTATGTACGTTCCATCCTAAACTACAACGATATCATATCGTTGCTCTTCAATCATATCAGTTTACATCAAACGGAATGCCACATTCAATTACGGAAAGAAACCCATTCTCGTTAGTGTAACGTAAGTGTTTATGTGTGTGTGTGTGTTGGCATGTGCTTTTGGTGTTGTTTTGTTTGCCTTCTTTAGAAACTCATTTAACGGAAGCAACCTCAAAGAATATTGTCGATAGCTCGTTTCAGTGTCCGATTTTCCATCCTGCCAGCAACGTTCTCCCCACAAAGCCACTCTTAACAAGAGAAACAAGCAAGCTGCGGGTGGAACAATTAAGCCACAAATTGAAATTTTGAAACTCTCTGCCCTTCCCAAGAGGTTTTGCCAGGCATGGTGTGACGTTGCTTGTGTTGGTTGCCTGTTCGCTCTTTTTTATTGCTCCTCACATTACAGGCCATCACAAGTGTCAAATTCAAACTTGCTAGCACAATCCAATCGCTTTCCGCACTCCGACCGGCCCTGCAACCGGCCAGAAAGGGCGTGCCGTTAAGTGACACGTGCAGCAGCAGCAGCACCAGCAGCTAGTGAAATGAAACCGCTCCACACCAGACTCGAGGAACGGTTTTTTAACTAGCAATTACGTTGTAAATCGAGGCACAATGTTAGCTTTTGGTCGGTGCGATTGGGAACGATTCGGTTGCTTGCTGCCTTTTTTTTACTGGAGAAACTCCTTTTATGCTTTCGAAAGGTTCAGCTATTGACGTGAAAAAAAGCATTGCCTTACAAAAGAAAAAACCACACACAAAGGCACAGCAACAGAAAATGCACATTCTGCAATTTGTCCCAAACAGGAGGAGGACTCTCAAAAAACAGCGCGCACACACACACCCATAGAAAGCCAAAACTAACCAACCGCCATTGTTTCCAATTCGCATTTTTCTCCAATGCTTGTCGCCGATTGAAATAACAACAAAATGGCGAACAATCGAGCATGCCATTCGCAGTCAAATCCGAGTTCGGCAAATTGGGCAACCGAGAGAGAGAGAGAGAGAGCAACAGCTATAGAAAAAAATGTATATACCGAAGAGTAACAGCAACGTTGCTGCCAAATTCCAATTACGCTTAATGTTCGCTGGTCGTTATGGAAATGGGTTTGGTTTTGAAATTTTCGCCCAGTCTGCCGGCGGTCCGGTACTACCAGTGGATCAGGTTCTGCTGGTCATGGCGTGCGACTCGGTGTTTCTTTTTCTCTGCACGTTTGGTATCCTTTGGTTGTCGGCCAGCATTCCCCTTAACTCTCTATTGCTCGTTGCAAAATTGAAACAATCACCCTAACTAAGGCATTCCGGAGGCAGCGGATGAATCGATTGCGCCAAATGTTTGCGTCCGCATGGTCGTAGCCGCGGAAGTGAATGAAATGAAACGGAAGGAAGCATTCGTGCCGCCCGTGGAAGAAGGTGGCCACCGGTGCACACACACAATCGTGTAGCTAAACGTGTGTGTGTGTGCGGGAAGGTTCCAATTCAATCGCCGTTTATTGGGGCACACTGCTCCTGGGGGATCACCGTTCCTTTTCTCCCCTGCTAGTCGAAATTAGAACCAAGCCATGATGCAAAGAAGTCAAAATGAACGTTGACTTGGGGAGAGAGGGTATGAGCGTCGCGCGGTGCCCTTGCCACCGCCCAATCGGGAGCGCAATGTGAAAACTTCAAATTGAAAGAGTTAAACGCTTGCTCCCGGTGCTGCTTCATGTGGTCGCTCCATTATTTTGTGCCATTTTGCGCCATTTTCGTTGTACGCCGCACGCCCTCCAGCCCCGCTCCAGCACCACAGCAAAAAAAAGCTGTGGTGTAGAAAATGAGGAAATTGATTTTCCATTCATGTATGCCATCCACCACGAGTACGAGGCAGGAAATTAAGCTAGGGTAAGTTGGGGCTGTTTTTTTTTTGGTTGGTCACGTTTTATGGTGGAAAGGAATACGCTTTTTTTTGTTCCATGTGTTTCCTTCTCACGATCAAGTGATTTCCTGTGAAGTGCTGTTTCAGCTGCAACGCCCCATTGTCTTGAGGGGGTAAAGAGAAACGAAACAAAACTTCACAAAGGCGGTCTTTTTTGACGCATAATGAGGCAATGATTTTGTCGCGTCACGAAGCGAATGGTGCGCCTTGCTCTACACAATATTTAACGAATGAACGTGTGATGTGGTCGTGCGCTGCGTTATGTTCAATGCATTATTTTTAATGTGTTATTGTAGTGGGCATTATGATTATTAGTTCGAATTGAACATACTATTCGAAACGAAGGGGTTTTTCTGCAGTGAATTTAAATTCTTTTATTAGACTACAGTCGTTTGCTGCTTTCTCTTCCATTCCCAGTGCCTTTCCATTGCTTTTGTCCACAGTTGTAAAAGCTCGTTACAACTTTGCACGAAGATGGATGATGCTCTTAGCGATGGACAGCTTACTAATGCAATGCGACTGTCTTTTTGTCCACCCTTCCGCAGAGCCCACAGCCACCGCAGTACGTGTACTGGCAGCGCAACGATCGGATGATCAACTACGACGACTCGAGGCGGGACATCACCATCGAAACAACGCCCGGGCCACGGACGCAGAGCCGCCTCATCATCCGGGAGCCGCAAATCAACGACTCGGGCAACTACACCTGCTCGGCCAGCAACACCGAACCGGCCAGCATATACGTGTTCGTGTCCAAAGGTAAGCTCCCTTGCCAGGCCGGAAAAAGTGATCGATCGATACAACAGATAGAGTTTTCGACCTGCGACCGAGCTGCGCTTAGTTTGTCCGCAAAATAGCAGCCAGCAAACTCGGCCTTAAGCAAGCTTAATCTAATCGACTACATCTTCTTTTGGGGCCAAACCTGGCCCTGGCTACTGCCGACAACGGGACAACTTCATTTCACTTACACGCCACCACCATTGTTTGTGTCGCTGTTGTCGCTTGTGGCGCACCATTTCTATTACTGACCTCCTGCTCCGAGCTGACGGGAGGTGCTCCCGCAGTCCCAAGGACAACATCTTGTGGCACCATTTTACGTGCCGGTTCGGCACAGGCCGGCAAGCCTCGCGCTCACTCACTATGTCTATCTTAGCACACTCCCCGCAACGCACCCCACCGCGTGTGATGAATGGACAAAGTTGTTGAAATTTATTAGGCCAACACCTTATCGCCTAATTACTATTCAGAGACTTAATTATGCCCGAAAGTTTGCCCCTTTCCGCTTTCCCGAGGCAGCCCTCCGCAGTAGTGCTCCTCCCTGATGCGTCGGTGATTGGAGAAAGTTTTTCTCACTCTCTCGACAGCACTACCATTGAGCCTGCTGCTGGTTGTGTTGATGTTGGTGTCGCTGCTGCTTTTCCTGCTACAACCACTTCAACTCCTACCGTGGGCTGCTTTGCTGGGTGGTACTTTTTCCCCACCAGTGTATGTGCACATCACCACCACTGAGGCACTTTGAAGTGTAGTGCAAGTGTAGTTTGGGAAGATGTTATCGGTAAAATAAAACATGGTCTCGAGCGTTGCCGTACTCTTGCTTCGAGCGCATCCAGTTTTGCGACTGTTTCGAGATTGACAGTTCGGATTGTGTGCGTTGGCGAAGGTGGGGCAGGAAAAGTGTGGCAGCGATGACTACAACTGCATGGATTTTGCACAATTTGTTGATGGTATTATGAAAGGTTAATTGGATTTGCTAGTGAACTTTCGTGGATGCTGAATGTTAAGCTGAAAGATGTTTTGTTGTTCATGCACTGATCGTGTCTTAATGACTTTTAAAGTACAGGAGAACCCCCATAGTCGACTGTAAAATTTTGGTACCCAAAAAGTATCTCAAAACAGGATGTAAGTCAAAAAAGTTGTAGATCGAATATCCTAAGATAAATCATTTATAACTGTGGTTTAGGGGTTAAAAACAAGAACATCGTATATCTCAACTAAAAAAGTGTTTAATAATGCATTAGTTTCAGTATAACAATCGTTAACACTACATGAATATTCAACTTCGTTTTTTTTTTATTCAGTAGGGACGGCTTTGCCGTATTGCTTAAATCAACTTCGGTTAGTTAGACAAACTTTACAAATGTTTATGTAACACTCATTATATCAGTTTAAAAAAAATAGTAACTTTATCAAAATCTGATTCAGTATCAGAAAAACAACTGTTTACTGTCCAAATCTGAGTCGTCCTAACTCGAGTGAGTCGTATCTCTAGGATCTCCTACACTATTTGATAACGCTTAGGCCAATATATTTAGATTTTGTCATTGAAAATTTCCATCAACATGGTTGCTTTTTTTATTTCATACCTAAGAGTAATGGCAACAATCTGCAACAAACCTCGCAATTGGATTCAGGAAAACTGTTCCCAAATGATGCACCTCAAAATTATGCACCTCAAACCGTTTAATTATGAAATTAACCTTATCGTATGGTGCTATGGTGAACACCTCAAACTTGTTTTAAATATCATTTAACTTACTTTAACATCATTTAACGAAGTTTTGAAACATTATATATTATTTAGATTAAAAGCATCAATATAAATTTACCAACTATTATTTTTATTCTATCATCCGTAACTTAATCGTCCATAGCATTGCCTTACAACCTTACCTACTTGGGGCGGTCCCGTGGTACAGTCGTCAACTCGAACGACTCAATAACATGCCCGTCATGGGTTCAAGTCTAGAATAGACCGTCCCCCCGTAGCAAGGATTGACTATCTATCCGGCTGCGTCGTAATGATTAAAGCCCCGAAAGCCTCTATAGACCGGCATGTCTGTTTGTGTTATAACTATACTATGCCTTCATGAACTCCACAGCGGATGCTTTGTTATTATTTTCTGTATTATAGTTCAATAGTGAGGTTCCAGGCTTTTAATGATTCTCTGTAGCACAAATATACGGTAACGAATATGAATAAATTTATTTCAATCAATGTTCTTCATCAAGATAAGATCCTACTAACGATAGTTTTACGTAGCATTGCTGCCTGGTATAATTGGAATATATCTACAGCGTAACAAGAATGTGTGGCATAAAAAAACGAGCAACGAGATAAGTTTGTTTGTACTTCACAGGAAATCGAGCCCCGTATGGTTTCCGATTACTCCGTTTGCTTAGCAAAAACCAACACACTTAGTGAACAAATTAACGATAATCCATAAATCCGCCTGCCGCCCCATAGCCTAGAGCCTCCCGAAAACAACACAGTAGGTAAGGGCATTAGTGTTTCATTTAAAAGGGCAACATCTTCCTAGCATTTGGCTGTGCAACACACAAACAGCCGCCCATTTCCCTTGACAAATCTATCTGGCCGACAGCCGCACTCCACGGCTCCCGCCGATACCAAACCGACCATAAACCACACCCAATAAGTGTTTCGCTCCGCCGCATCTGAGGCACGCCAAAGATAAGCGACCACAGACCGCAGGAAAGAAAAACACAACCACCTTCTCCCCTACCACCCAACTTGCAGCGCTTCGAGCTGAATGGGTGAAATTAATTTTCGCTCTCCCCCTCGTGCTCCCCACCGTGCATCCCGCCCTACACCACGTGGCAGCTTATTTATCTCATCGTTCCGTACAATTGCTACATTTGTTAAGTTTTTCGTCTGCCCGTTCTTTGCCCTGAGCAATGGGTAGTGCGTGCTTAGCGTGATGGAATGTGCAAAGTGTGGAGCGCGAGTGTGTTTTTCCACACACACGGAGTGCCCAGGTCTTGTCTTGTCGTGCCCGAGTACGTATTTGTACTACGATGCGCACCATCAATCCGACCGTACGGCACTCCGGCCCCAGGAGCGACCGGAAATAAGTTGCCAAGCATAACTTTTCCCATCACCAGTCGGTAAAGGTGTGAATCTACAGTGTGTCCTGTCCCTTGTCGCGAAACTAGAGACGCAAAAGTGGGGATGGGGAAGTGCGAGAGTTACACAAACACAGCTTAACCCGCAACTGCCGCCCCCAACGCAATCTTTCCCCCATTCTCCGTCGTGATGTGGCTGTTTTTTCGCTTCGCACCGTTCGATCACGATGGATCAATCCGGCCGGGGTGGGGCGCAAGAAAACTCCGATTGGTGGTCGATTTCCCGGAAGCTCGTGCTGCCTAATTGAGTCGTGCCCGGTGCCGGAGAACCTGAGCATCGATTAGGTAAATTATAGAAGCTTTACGCTTTGCCGGTCCCCGCTGGCGGTACGCTCTGCTAGGGCAGGAAGTCGGTGCCGATGAAGCAGACAAGCGCATTAGGGGGAATTAGGAAATGGTACGCAAAAACTTGACAGCTAAAAATACGGTTCAATTGATTCGGAACAGGCGGAGCGATTGCTGATCCATCAAAAGTTTTGCAGAGTCGTAACAAAAATAGACCCGGGCATTAGCGAGCGAACTTTGCGGGCACAAAGTTGAGTGTGGTTGAGGTGCGACAACATTAACGTCAATTTGGGTGACTAAACATTTGAACAAACATGCGATTGAAGGATCATACAATAGACGTTTTACTCTTTGCTGCGAGGTTGTATATGGTGATAGGGCTTTTTTTGCGTCATAAAACATCATGTAAATTTGAGAAAATTAAAATGGATTTCAACTAGAGAGCGATATCTTAAAGAAAATGCTCCTCATTTATTGATATATTAATCATATTAATTATTAGTCAAATTGTTTGAATAGATATTGTTCAATCTTAGGATTTCGGATAATCTTTTCTTTCGTGTTTCGGTGTAACTTTTCTAGCGTCCGATATTTAACGGCGGTTGTGGCTTATTCAGTTGCAAAATCAGAAGAGAGTTTATTTGTATAACCACACTTATAATTTTAAACTAATCGCCCGAGCCGAAAGCTCAAAGTTCAACGAAACAATCTTCGCGTTTCGTTAAACATGATTAGATGATGGGGCTTCGTGCCTGTGTCTCAACAGATATTCTTATGTCACCTTGTTTATAAAAACAATCTTGTCTTTTACGCTGCCTTTAAACATTATCAAATGGGCCAATGAGATGATCAAATGGATTTAAACTAGAGAACAATATCTTGCGTAATATGCTTTTGAAATTTCAGCTATATGCAAGAAAATGAGCCGCTCATTGGATTACGTCGTCAGGATTCTCATGAAGCTGCTTTAACAGGCAACGATACTTAATAATAACATACACGCAAAGTTACACATCCACTTCCTCTCGGCTGTCATTGTATAACAATATTTCTTCCGGCAAAAACAGCAAAACTTTCCCATACCTAATGAGAATCTTATTACTTACAGCATGCTCATGAATTTACGCCAACAATACGAAGAATTGGGCAAGTTTTTAAAAGCCCCCCGCGAGCTATACGGGAGAGATTGCACTTTGCAGACACTACTACCAGCCCAAGAGTTGCATTCGTATCTGCAAAGTGGCACTCCGGCGCTACCACCTCGTCCGCCCAATCCAAGCGAAAGTAACTTAAATGACAACTTTACCCCGAGTGCCGTAAGCGCGAGCACCAAAGAATTATGGCGTTGATTGCGCTGTGCTAGAAAATGGTCGGCGCACAGCGCAACACTGCCAACTGGTCAACTGCCGCTCGCAGCAAACTGTACGATTAAGAAACTTACTTACCCCTACCTACCGAGCGAACGCATAGTTTGGATGGCCGGAAGTGGGCAAAAACAATGTCATTACACAGAAAAAAAACAACAACGAAACTCTCGCAACCGTTAGCGGGAGTGAATGGCTGAAGCTTTCGCCAAACCCGGGCCAGCAAAGGCTTCTGCTCCGCATGAAACCCCCTTTTTTTGTTGCGCCACACTGGAAACATTCAGTTGCAAAGCGTGTAAAATAAAACTCGCCTAACAACGTTTCGTTGGCCTCCGGGCCGGGCAGGGCATGCACTTAGCCGGGCAGAAGCGAAACGAGACCAGAAGGATAAGACCTAGAATAGGGAAGAAGTGCAAACCCAAAAAAAAAAAAAGAAGTCACAATTGCATACATTTTACTTACAGCACGCTTCCCTGGCCGACACTATGGCGAACGGAATTCTTTCACTTCGCCCGGAGGCTGTAAAAAGAGCGAAAACTTGCAACTAACTAAATGCACTTTTACCATGCGTTTTCTGTTTCCACGATGCACCAGGGGAAGCCGTACCGAGAGGGGAACATATTTTAAAACAAAAAAATCTACACACCCTCACAAACACACACACACACTAACGTGAAATTAAACGCACGGACCCGGAAGGATTGGCGAAAACTTTCGAGTGGATCCCGCCCGAGGTACGAACAGTGAATTGTATTAGAATACAGCTTCACAGCGCAGTGGGCGGAAATCTAGTGCGAACGAGTTTTTCCACATTCCGTTGGGCGATAGGCGGAGGGAGGGCCGGTGCACGAGAAAAACTCGCTCACCAACTGCAACTCCATCATTTTGCGCTTCCGGGTGAGGGTGAGGTTACGTTGAACGATCTGCCCGAAGAATTCTACCGCTTTTAACCTCGATACTGTACTCTTTCGCGCGTACACACACACACATACAAACACACAATCACAGTGAATGCACGATGATGACCATGTTAAGCACGCGGATGGGCTCGCTTTCACCTCCCTCTCGGCAATGCGCGGAATTTAAGCTTAACTTACCCTAGCAGCATGATATTAATAGCGTGAAAAAAGTAAGCTATCCCATTGAAAACGTTGACTTTGGTGGCGCTCGATCTAGCGGTACGGGCAGGCAGGGATGCAGCAGAGGGAACGGTACCAGCCGGTGGAAACTTTTCATCGATACGCGACGCCCTAACGAGCGGCTTAATGGGTTGGCATTAACAAGAAATTATTAACATTCCGCCGCCGAAAAATCGGAACCAACCCTTTGGCGGGGACGTTGGACGGGTAGCGGCGAGTAATGAATTTTTCCAACTTCCACCAACTGTGCAAGTGCGAAACAATTTTGAAATACCGCCAATATTTTAACACTTTCCAGCCCGTGATTGTGTGCCGGGGCTTAGGCCAAGGTGTGACTTTGTGTTTCGCATTTTTCGGGGAGGAGGGACTTTCTTTTCCTCGCTGGCAATATTCCACCCCTTCGCTCCGGCTTTGACTCTTTACTGCTGGATGATTAATTCGTACGAAAGTTATTTTCAATACGCCGGCGACAGAGAAAAGGGCTGAGGGAAGACGGTTTTAAAATTAATACATGAAAATGGCACAATTGAGACTGATATTCAAAAACTTTTGACCGGTTTTGGGAGAGCAAAGTAATCTTCACACGGGAATAGTAAGGGATAGCTTAAAGTGTGGATTTTGTTCTATGCACAATATCACTGTACATTCGTACTAGTAATGGGTAAAGTTGGCAAACATTCTGAGTCGACTCTGATCTGAACTCCGAAATTTTCAGAACTGCTATGCAGAGCCGTTCGTAATCATTTGGAGTTACTCGGAATTGCTCGAAGATGCCCAAATTCGGAGTGATCCAGAGTTGTCTAGAATCATCCAGAGTCGCCTGGAGTCGCCAGGAATCATTTGGAGGTAGTCGCAGTCGTCCAGAGTTATCCAGATTCGTCCGGAATCACCCAGAGTCGCAGTTGTCCGAATTCTGAGTCATCTGAAGTCATCCGGAGTGGCCGGAGTTGGCAGCTGTCGCCCGGATTCATTGGGATCCATGCAGAGTCATCGGAATCCTTGCGAAGTCGTCCAAAATCGACCGTTGCAATTTTATTTTTGTCAGGCATTACATCTCCGGCTTCATCTCATGCTGGCTTCGGTCTACTAAAACCGCTAATTCTAGAAGAATAAAAAACATGTTTAAGAAGTGCAGGCACAAACCGAATGAGGAAAAAAACACCATTACATTAAAATTCTGCCCTCAAACACTTTAAAACTGCCATCTTATGCCCATTATGCCTCCGGCCAACTTCGAACGATTCTGACCCCAACAAATTCCTGATGACTCCAGAGGACTCCGGAATACTCCGGACGACTCCGGACGACTCTGGACGACTCCGGATGACTCAGACTCTGAGCGAAACTAGTAGAAGTAGTCTGATTTTGGACCGGAATAAAACTCGGTCTAACAATAGCCGAAGTCGGATCAGAGTCGTAGGCGCACTTCAGAGTACACACCACTAAATGTGAACATTAGCGTGTTGCTCCATTCCGTCCAATATTTCAAAATATGGTACTGCCTTGAAGGTACAAATACTTTATCTACAATGTGCTTTTTCCATGCATAAAAGTATTTGGTAAGAAATAACCATGTACAGTAATACTTACAATGTTAAAAATATAGGGATAATTGCATACTAAAGTAAATAATTGAAGATAAAGCATTTAGACACTGAAAGTTGGACTAGTTCTATTGATACTTTATATGTATTCTGACCAAACGTCCAGGCACGCTCAAGCCAAATTTCACTGTGGTACTTTTATCCAGCCATATTCCCAGTGTGCCGTGTGGTTGATTAAAACCGTACACCCTTTCCCTTCCACTGAATAACGCCAGACAGGTAAGAAGTAGTACTCTGGGGCTGCTGGCGAAAGCGAACCAGCAACAAGTTTTAATTAAAACGAACATTCGTTCCGGATTAGGCGCTGTAACATTGGTCGCACTGTGCGATAAACGAAGCGGGCCATTTTGGCAACAAAAACCATCTCCCGTTTTTTTTTTTTCGTCCCCTCTCTAACAGTAATAAGACAACGATCGATGCTTTCGATGAGCCCAAAAAAGGGAGCGAGTTTGGCACAATGGAAATTGAAGTTGCAACGAGCGACAAAGCATTTGCGCTTACAGCAACGTGGATGATCGTTGGCGGTTCCACATCCGATCCAACATCCATTAAAGTGTACTTATGTGGCAAGAATGAGAGTGAATGTCATGAGGGAGCGATTGGGGAAAAGGGGTTACATTAATGCACACCGCTACGAGCTACCTTTCAACGAAATCCATCGTGTTCCATTAGACGGAACTTCGCCAAGCGCGCGCACACACACACTCAGAGCACCCTTCACATGGGGATGAGCTGGGTAAAGGAAAGCTTCAGCGCCAATAAAAAAAAAACGACATATCTGCCACGTCAGCAGCACTCATACCGAGCAGCTACACCTGAGTGAAAAAAGTGCCCATTGCGCATCATCACGGTGGAGCAACAAAAAAACCCCTGAAAACTCACTCAAAAACTGACGTTCAATGGATTTGGTCCCTTTTTTTTCTCACTCCCGCACTTTAGGATTAGCTTGAGCAAGCTCTCATTGCAGCGAAATTAAAATGCTTTACCCTCACCCACATCGTCCTGCTTCCGATGGGAGCTGCTTTTTAATTGCAAACCCGCTAAACGGGATGATAAATTTCATTACTCTCCCTCCCGCCAAACGCACCAAGACGCACGCTTTTTTGCCTAATTTGATATTTTGCTGCCCGAAATGAACGTTCACCTGTCTTATCGCCCTGCCTTGGCGCCCTGCCCGGACCTAAACTTTCTAATCAACCGGAACCGGCCTTCTGGCTTCGGTGCCGCAAAAGCAACATTAAAGTAGGGCCCGCTGCCGGACGCATTAATTACTTTATTGAATTGCGAAATTTTGGCGCTAAGCACAATGATCGACTTTTGGCGACAAAGCAGCTTACCTGTGTTGAGTTTATTTCTAACCCAGGCACGGCGAAAAGAGTTTGTTGCTGGTTCAGGGCTGGTGATGTGGTACGGGGGTTTTCGTGAGTGCACAACCGAACTGAGCACGATTAACGCAAATGGGAAAATAATACCCGCCCTGGCTTAAGTGGAGTTGTCCCCGGTTTGTTGCTTGCCTGAGCCACACCATATCGTCGAGGGCGAACAGGGGTAGCCATGCTGCTTATCTTTGCATAGCTGAAATTGGATCCCGGTTACCGGTGTCTTCCCGGTACCTGGCACCGGTACGACGGCTTCTTCCGTTCCCGTGTGGACTGTGTTTGTCCAGCCGGGGCCGATTTTGTGGAGGTGCGAAATGCAGTAAAATACGATTAGCGTACATTTTCTGCAGAGACCCGTTCAACGCACACACACAGTACCACAAACGCCTATTTGCGGGTGGCCGAAGCGAAGCCATTTCCTCATGTTTGCCAAGATGCAGAGATAAGTCACAGACTGCTGCTGCTGCTGTGTTGTTAATGTATATCTGGTGCTGTAGCGAGGTGTTTTTGGTTCCGATTTTGGCATACCATTCGATTTCGGAGTTTTGGCCCTGTTTTTTTGGCGTTGTGACCTTTTTTCGGTGTTTAGCAGGCACAGAGCTTCCACATCGATTGGTATCGGAAATTTGCATTCCACGCGCTAGCGATCGTGGTTGACCGTTTCATTTGCCAGTTTAATAAATTGTTCTTCCGCAGCGTAGTATTTTGCACAATAATCTGTAGTGCGAGGTTTACGAACTCCAACGAAGGCTGAAAGGTAGATAATTAACTGATAACACTTGCAAGTGCATGTATCTTTTCCACGTATTGTATAGATATTTCAATATTGTGTATATTATTTAAATAATCGTACTGAGAGCGAGTTGTAAAGTTTTATCAACATTGTAATCTTGCAAAGACATTGGCTATCCTGGCTAAAAGAAACTTTTAATCTGTTGCTTACGGAGAAAAAAAATACAAACGTTCAATTGATTATTAAAAATAATTTTTATTTTACTAATGGTAGCGCACATGCTCTTGGTCTAAGTGCCTATTTAAGAAATTGATTTGTAGCATGATGTCTCTATACCGATATTTTGTTGGTTTTTGGTGATGGTGTTGTGCTAACTGTTTAAGTGCCAAAAATTGATAAGAATGTCTAAAGGAAGGGAGAAATTTAAACATGATTGGGAGATACTTCCGTTCTGGCAACTCCGGGCTAAGTCGCACACGAAACTGGACGTCATCGATCCCTTTTTCTCCGGATTGCGTACACACACAAGTGCACGTCTTACGAACGTTGTTACAGCCGGCTAGGGATCTAGAAAGACACAATCTAAACACAGCTGCAACGGTCCTGGGAAGTTGTTAAAGGTAACTTCAGACCTTTCTACCATGAAAGCTGACAGACTGCCAACAGCAGTGTTTTTTTTATTTTCCGTAATGAAAATAAAGTTGAAAGAACAAATAATGACAGCTTATAGCTATTTTTGATGTTTTTGTTTCATTGATAATCACAATATGAAGCCAACTAGTATATGAGTTGATAATCTTCTTCTTCTTCTTCTTCTTTGGCTCAACAACCGTTATCGGTCAAGGCCTGCCTGTACCATTTGTGGGGTTGGCTTTCAGTGACTTATGAATTTCTTTCCATTGCAGAATAGTCCTACACGGTCTATTCAGGACTTGAACCCATGACGGGCATATTGCTAAGTCGTACGTGTTGACGATTGCACCACGAGACCGGCTAAGTTGATAATAATCTGTTTAAAAAAAATTGTAGTTTTCCACTTCCAGTAAACATTATTTCTTTGCCTGGAAGTGACGGTCCTAGAAGCTTTTGCATTACAGCCCATAAAGAACTTTTTGCAAGAATTAAAGTCACTTAAAAAAACGTAAGCTCCTAAACGGCAGACGAACAGAAATATTGCCTAATTGGTTGCCTTATATGCTACACACACTTAGTTCCATCCATTACACATCAAAGAACAAAACACAAATGCAGGCATTGTGCACTACATGAAAGCTCTTTATCGTTAGCGTCAATATTTACTGCACCAAAAAACCAACCTTCACTGCACTGCTCGAATGCATTACGCACTTTTCCGTAGAGTTGTAAACAAAAACCATTCTAAAATTTGCTGTAAAAAGAGAGAAAGAGTGAAGAGAAAAAAAAAGCCCAAAGCAACCCACGGCAAAGTGCCGTAATCAAAATGTCAACATTTGCGCACGTTTCCATTACGACGGGGGTAGCTGACGCTGGCGATACCAACCATCGAACGCCGCTTTCCATCACGCAGCCATTGTGGGACGAGCATGGGCGAGATTTGCTGCCAGATTCAATTATTGGTTCATCGTTTTGTCGTAAACAGATCATCGTCGCATGATGCCACGTGCGATGTGTACAATATCAGGCTGTACGCATCATAGCCCAGCAACATAGTCCACTCACACACACACATTTTCACAAATACGGGAAGGGATGAAAGCCCAGATCTAAAGCCATAGCGGTGGTAGTAGCGGCAGTACAGCAGAATAGGACCTGGATCGATGCCGAAAAAGCGCCATCATGGTCACCTTCCCCCAAGGGGGAAAAAAGGATTTGAAAGTAAGCGGATTACCGTTCCATAAAATTACGCCATGATTGGCCAATAGGGAATTTGCTGGCCAGCGCAACCAGGGACCAGGGCGGGTGAAAAACGAAACGCACACCAGTCGTGACTGTCCAGTTTACCTTTCGAGCGGCAGCGTACCGTCGTCGGTCGTAGTGACGGTTGTAGTTTATCCATCACTCCCAACGACCCAACCGGATCGTTGAACTCAGGCTTCGCTTTGCAGCATCTTTCTACGAGGGAAAAAGAGCAAGGATTTCTGTAAACCTTTCCATAGTGATGCCTGTATGTTGTGCTTTCTTGGGATTATTTTTCTTCACCTTCCTCCTCCGGGCTGATGTATGGTTCTGCTAACATATTTTTCCGACCCACTTTCACAATCAAACACCACCAAACGCGTTTGCGCTGTGTGTATCGCTCGTTAGTTTATGAGTAGCTTATGCACGTGAGCAGCAGCACTTTACGCTTAATCGAGCGTGATTTTGAACGTTGCTTCGATCGTCGTTCCAACCGAAGGTTTTGGAACCAAGAGTGTGTTTAGCTTATTCCTTTCGAAAGATAAGCGCAAACTGAGTTATTTACTGGCACCCCACTGATCTTTCCTCTCCCCTTTTTTGAACATTCAATGCGTCGACCGCCCTCTACAAACCGTTGCTGGAAACGTTCAATGCAGCGGGATAAAATTATGATTAAGGAAAAAACGATTTTCCCAAAAGCATGCAAGAGCTTCAAAATGAAAACATGCACACACACACACACCTACCAAGGCGTCTCTTGTGAAGCTTCGGAAAACTTTCGCCAAAGATTCCCCCCTCCCAGCTCATCACGGCTCCCCCAGCGCAAGAAAACTTCCGTCCCAGTAAGGCGTACCGTAAATTTTGAGCCCGGGCGAAAAACTCTCGCACCGAAACTATGAAAGTAATAACAATAATGCATGAACCATGCCCAGGGATGAAACTTTAAACATAGCCAAAGTCAATATTGATTCTATACCCCGGGAGCACCCGAAACCGTACCCTCAATAGCCTACCAATAGCGTTCGCTTGCCCGGCCCAAACCGATCCGGTGGCAGCTAATCTCGCTCCGGGAACCGTTCAAGCTGCGAGCCCCAAGCGAGCGGGCAAGAAAAAGGGTGGAAAGAGCAGCGAAAACTTCTTCCACCCATAGCAACTGGCAGAAAGAAGCGTTCCCGTAAAACGCCCTCCGTTAATGCTCTTACCGTGCTCTTTTGATGGGCGCTTGGGTGTTTTTTTTTTTTCTTCTCCCTTTGAATTTCCTGCCACTTCCTACTCTTTGGCCGGTGTAAAACCGATGTCCGTAGGGTTAGGGAACAAGGGGTATGACAAGGGTATGATGAAAGAGCGGCCACGCCTTACCATGGAACGGTGATCCACTACATCCCTTGCTTGCCAAAACCCTCTTTCGTGGGCGGATTTTGTACAATGCCGGAAGAAAGCGGAGCAGAGTGGGGCAAGAGAATACATCGTTCCATGAAGAAGTAGCCGGAGCTACTGGATGGGCTATTTAACTTCTTCGGCAAACTTACAATTGAACTATCACGCAAGCTGCCAAACGAACGGAAATCAGCAAGCAACTCCTCCGTCACTCCTTCCGCGGCGGACGGCTACTACTCCTGCTGCTTTGGCTAGCGGGAGGAGGCGAAGGAAGCAGTGCAATTCCTGCAATCACGACAGACAGGAAGGTAAAGTTTTCCGGCCATTCTGAAGGTATCAGGGTTTCTTTTTGGTGTGTGTGTGTGTATGCTATAACCTTCCATGGGAAAAAAAGCAAGAACCACTGACAAAAACTTGATATACACTCGGAAAAGATCGTTGATTTTAAGCTGATTTTCCATTTTTCGCCCACTGCGTTACGTGGCTTCAATAACGCGGATGGGTTTCAACAATGCAGCCAATTTCCGTTCGTTTTTTGTTTCTGTAGTAAAAAAACATTCGATACCATGTTCTTGGAATGCTACCATAATTGAGATAAGTGTCCTTGGGGCAACATATCGTTGAATGTTTCGGTAAACTAATTAAGAGATGAAAAACATGTATTCTAGAACTGAACAAAAGACAACTTTGATAAAATGGGTTGTATCTGTGGTATAATGTAACGACAGATTTTAGAAGTGTGATCAAAGGACATTTTTGCATTTCAAATTAACCGTTAGATCTTTTAATGAAAGCCTCATGTGAATATAATACGTTAAAGACATTACTTTGAATAAGAAATTTATTATTTATTTATTGATTGTTCAGTAGGGACAACCTTCCATATTTTAGCTAGAGATGCATTAGTCAATACAGCTTGCTTTTGTTTAAAAAAAATGATTTAAAAACTGAAAAGATTTATTTTTACTATAATAAACAATCAACAATGATAAGTGTTATGAAAAATTAGAGCATCAATATGGTTTTAATTATTTATTTTACGTTTGTTTTGACATAATTCATCAATTCAATAAGATTTTAGTTGCAAGAGTAATTTTATTGCAAAAGCAAGTTTGGGGAAAAGCACGTTTATCTCCCATAAGCACAGTTTGCATAAAATTTTGCATACAAAAAAGCTACCCCTCGCTACATCCTCCATTATGCATCTAGCGCAAAATGCAAATACAAACGCAAAATCAGCACAAATGCAAATCGATGTGATCGAGCGGCAAAATTGGGTCACTCGCTTTATCAACCAACGCAACGCACCAACGAACCTTCCCACCCTTCCCATGGCCAAACGTGGCTGCGATGGAAAACCAGCCATGGGTAAAGAGCGTTAAATTTGTTGTAAATTTTGACCATCCACCAGCAGTGCTACGGCTTCTTCTCGATAGTTTCGCTCAAACCACCACCACGCTTGCAGGAATAGTTTTCAAAAGAAGGGGGGAAGCGTGGGCAGGGAAGGGGTTCAATTATTCCTCTTTTGCAGTATGAGTCGGGTGTTCAAAGTTTTTCGAAATGAATTCGAATCGGTTACAAATGTACGGGTCTGCAAAAAAGGCATGAGAGTAGAAAACTTTTCCCCTCAAGCGATGGAATAATTTTATGTTTAATTTTTTGTCTGCATTCATTTCTCATAATAATCTTTTGGTCCAGGTATAAGAGCACCTCGTAAACAAAATTATTGGGAATGATTAAAGCAAGGCTGATTTTAAAAAGCTTTTCATCAGAATGAATTTTTATACTATTTTGATTATTTTCTAATCAAATGAATTTCTAATGAATAGTCACTTTTTTATTGTTGTCAAGTTCTTTATGTAAATAAACTAATATGCTAAATATTTAACCAGAAACAAAGCATGATAAATTACAATTTTTTATTTTTAACATAATTTTTTCCTTCATCAAAACCTCGTTTGCTACTAAAAGACGTCCTTAGTGACCATTTACCAAACGTTTTTATTTTTCGCTAGACTATAGAACACATTACAGGTTCAAAACATCAAGCAAATTAAATTTGTCTACTTAATTTATCTCACTTTTGTACCACTTCAACACGCTTTACGATGACACAAAATGCGCGCTTCCCCTCAGCGCAAAACCCCTGCCTTTAAAAATATCAAAATCAATCAAAGCAGATATAAATGACAAAACACTCCCTCTGTCTCTTTCTCCCTTTTATCCTTTTTTTGATATTAACGCTACTAGAAGACAAAAATGCTGCAAAAGTTTGATAGGAAAGTTGATGCCAACAAATCATCAAATGGTCCAGATAAAAGGCCAACAGATCGAAAACAAACCAATACCGTGACGCATCGCTACTGGTTCCGAAATGCCGAGCGTTCGCGCCGGCCATAAATCGGGATATATACTCAATTTATGACCCGCAAGCCCGGTCCACCCAGCCAGTGCCCCCCCCCCCCAACCCTACCGCCTTCCACCACTCCCCTTCCCTGCCTACTGCAGTCACACTCTGCCGAAGTATAGAAAAGATTCCCACCGCGTCTGGCAAAGCAATTATGGTCACCGAAGCCCAGAATGACATGCGACCGCGCGCACCACAGGCAGGAAGCGGCACGCTGCAGCAAGTGGCAGTCTATAAAAATTAAACTTAGGAAATTAAATTTGATGGCTTTTCATTCAATCTTCCCCCAGCGCACGCCGTAGCCGTGCAAGCGGGCAGGGAACGCACAAAATCCCTGCACCATGCCGCGGTTTAGTCCCTCGCAGTCGATGCGGTATTTGCTCGCTTCACTTCTATTCCGCTCATTGCCATGTGCAGTTTGATTGAATTTTCGTGAAATAAAGCAAACAACTGACTGGGGACGAAAAGGAGACCCACACACACACACACACACACACACACACACACACACACACACACACACACACACACACACACACACACACACACACACACACACACACACACACACACACACACACACACACACACACACACACACACACACACACAAAAGTCCACTCTCCCGACATCATAAAGCTTCCCAGCCTGGAGTTATGATTCGTGCAGCGTACCTTGGCCCGCTTGCTTCCACGAGCGGGGCGACACAATTTTGCACAACGTCATCTTCAAAATTGAGTCACTAAACGGATCTCGCTTATTCTACGCACGATTGGACAACAAAGGCGAACGGGCGAACGAACTTGCCCACCCCGCCAGCTGCCCGTTGTTTGAAGCACTGCGCCACACTCTGCCCGTGGTTCGGTTTTCTGTGTTTTGTGTTTTGGAAAACATTTTACGAAGCACTAAAATTTTATTTACTTTCAAGTGATTGCAGCTTTTTAAGTGGTAGTTCGCTTGGGCCGGCCGCTGACGCCCCAAAAGCTGACGTGAGTGGGGCAGAGTGCGTGAGACAAATTGAAATTAAACTAAGTTGAGCCACTCGAGAGCTGGAGGGCTGGCTAATGATACAAGTGTTCAGATTTTAATGGGCTGGTGGGCGTTGGTGCTGGCAGATTTCAGACACATTAAAAGCGGATAACTATTTAGTTGATGGTTCAGCAGGGTGGAGACGTTACGGAGATGTTGGCCAGAGCTGATCAATTAATCCAATCGGTCGATTTAGTATCGTTTGCTCCATCCACAAACAGCCTGCTTGCTAAACAATAAAGATGTGTTTAAAAACAATTATTTGAGCCATTTTTAGCATTTTTTAAATGAAATCAGTCTGCTTTGATTTGATTGAATTTGTATGTTTAAAACAAATTAAGAGCCTTTTGGTTTTATGATTACTTATATTGGTAAAGGTTCCTCAATTCTAAGTTGTCTCTATATCCTTCCTAACGACTTGAATTATTCACTCGTTTAAAACAAATCAAAGGTAGTTTACAGATGTTCCACAATATATTGGTTGTTTCCTAGAATTTTTTGGAGTCTTCTCACGATTCATTTTCATTTCCCATAGATTTTTAAATCGTTCCCACGATTTATTGCTATCGTCCGATTGGACCTCAATACAATTGAACCAAAAAAAACTGAGAAACGGTCAAAAAAGTCGTGGGAACATACCAAAGAAATATGGTAAGCAACAACAAAACATGGTAACTAACCAAAACAAACTATGTATTGTCTATCGAACTTATTGAGAACCCATGAAATATTTTCAGCAAATCTCGTATATTCAATGGTTAAATGATCATGCTTCTAAGCTTGTTTACTAAACTAATGCACACTGTTATATTTTAGATTTCGTTCAGATATTCCCAGCAGTGGCGATGATCTTTTTCAAAGACAAAATAAATAAAGCCTTAACTAATACGCCTGCGGGAGAAATCTTTTACCAAAAACCACGAACCGTCACGTCTGTTTAGATTTCCGCTCCAACACCTACGATATACATTTAATAAACGGTCGTTTGCCATATTGTCACGAAGCTTTTGACCCGATTTTGCTGTGCCAGTGCATTCTTGTAGCACGAATTTTGCATTAATGCAAAACGGAAACTATTTACCTGCAATGCTGCGTGATCTTTCGCAGATGTTGAAGCAGAAAGGAGAACGAAATGGTTTCAAGCTCCCACATCATTATATGGTTGCGTGAGCATTCTGCTAACGATTGTGAAGTTCCAGTACATCTGTTGCATCGGGAGCAGCAAATTTGTTGGGAAGGGAATCTTTTATGCGTGTCTGTTCATAATGGACGATTATGTTCATCCGTTTGGATAAGGAAATACTCATCACGCTCCGGATGGGCTGATAAAAAAAATCCATGAGTTATAGGATACGAAATAGGTATGCTCCAACAGGTGAATTCAAAAGTGTTCAATAGAACATTAGATTTGAAGAACCCGAATTTCAAGGTTTTTTATGCTTCGAAAAATAGTTCTAAATACACTTCTGAAACTGTAATTGACATTGTAGACATCTACAACCTTTAATCCTTGGTGATTTTGGGAGCAAACCGTAAATCTTCTTCAACCCTATTTATTTCTTGTCTCTATATATTTTGATCCTACATCTTTCATTGCTCAGCTACCAACTCTCATCCCTTCATCCGGATGAGATATACCCCATTGCAGCTTACACCTTGCCTGCACTCAGTGTGCTTGATAAGTAAATCGCATCTCAACCATGCACCACAAGTACGGAAAATTAATATTTATTAGTGTAATATGCTCATCATATCCCACCGACAGCCAAGGGATAGAGACACACACCACGCCGGAACCATCTCAACAGAGCATGAGAGGACGGTGAGCATCCGGGCCCGGAAGGATAGCCTCGTGGCGTGATGCGAAGCGGCAAAATCATATTTTTAGCAAATCTCGCTCATTATCTCATCCCACCCAACACCAACGCGCTTTGCCATCGCCATCACCATCATCATCATCGTCAACCATTCACATCGTTCGCCCCCGTCCCGCTGCCGTTTTCCAGCTTTCACACCTTCCCATGTACGACTTCGGTCGTGCACACGCCGCAGCAGAATGGGCAGAGTGTGCAAAATGCTGCTCATTAAATTATTCATCCTTGCCCAGGTTAATCAAATTTAATTCCATCTCTCGCCCATTTCCGCCCGAGTGGAATAATAATTTCCACGCTCGCTCGCCTCTACTGCCCAGCGTGCGGGAGAGGACGGCAGGGCGGAGTACGAGCGTAGGTTATACTTTTAATTTCCATTGCAATCACGTCCACGGAACGTTTCGGCGACGGTGTGGGAGCCAGGCAAGGCTTTGCCTTCGGTTGAGTGGTAAATATGACCGGATACTATCACCGAAGCGGTCGGATCACGCTCTGTGGCGACCGGTACTTATCGTAAGACATGACTGACGGGCAAATGCGCCTCCATCCATGCGGCTGGCGTTCTGGCGATGGGAACGGACCGCGGGATTGGAAGCGAGGGACGCAAATCCCATCCAGCGAGTGACCAATGGTAATGCTCTGTGGCTAAAGCCAGACAGTTGTGGAGCTTTTAGGAGTAAGAGAAGGGCTATGCTGTTCATAATTCTGAGCTGTTACATATTCACGCGTGTGCAGCACGCGTTCTGTACTATCGGCTAGTTGCTGAAACATTAGCATACGAATAAGCAATTCACTTGGCTACGGCTATCGATTGGCTGGCAGTAGAAAAAGTCAATAAAAACATGTAGACTTAAAGCACTCTTTACAGTTCATAGAACTGTTTTTTCAACCATCTTTCGTCCTCTTAAAATCACCATGGAAATTGCATTGCAAGGGTAAATTAAAACGTTTTGGTGCAGTATGTTCTACCCTAATCCTGCAAAATCCAAGCCAATTCAAACTGCAAACCAATCGTTTCACCAAATCCTAATACTAATTGCTTCAGTGTTTTCCATGAACTGTTCATAAAAGGTATCACAAGCAGGTTCCGTTAGGCTGCAATTCTTTGCATAGATTAAATACCATTTCCCTTAACAAAACCGGATGCATAGGAAATACAAATCGGATCATCGGTGTTGATGCTGCATACTACATTCACCTGCATGGGTAGTACAATTGATGTCGGTTTCACTACTTGGCAGTATAAGGTAAAAAAGCCCCCCTATCAACATCAAACAGCTTACAGTCGGTAACAATGTGCTGCTATTTAATATGTACCAAAAGGAAATTCATATCAACTTGTCCAGTCCTGTAGAGGTGTTGTTGCTACAGCAGGTGGAGTTGGTCTATTAATTACTCACGCTTGCATAAAATTGCCCGCCCCGCTCCATCAGACCGGTTCGTTTGTGCTCACGGGACGGCAGTCCGGCTAGGGTGCTAGGTGGCAAAACGGTAGAAAAAGTCAAACAAAACCCAACACACACACACGAGGAAGAGGTAGGGTTTGGAAGCGAATGAGCTCGCTGTTAAAGTGAGTGGTAAAGCTCTGAAGAGTGCATAAAGCGGGATGATGTACTTCATTTCCTGTTTACAAAATGCTTCACTCGATACGCTCCATTGCACGATGCAAGCGCTGCAGCAGCAGTAGCAGCAACAGCAGCAACATGGATGCACTTCACCTGCATACGCTAGCCACACACCCGGACACCCAGACACATATGTTGGGTTTTTTTTTTCATTCTTCCTGCTATGTTGTTAACACACACGTACGTACAGAGCACTGCGCGGGTCGGCTCTATGAGTGCACTAATACATTACACTCGACGTACACCTACTCAGGTGGCTACTTTCGTTGACTTGTAGTGGATGCAGCCACACTCGGGCACACGATTCTGATGTTGATGCTATGAGTTTTTTGTGTGTGTTTGTGCACTCTTAAATATCCTCTATACTTTTTATTTACTCACTGCCAGTGTGCGGACAACAGTATATGGCGTGTTTATTTGCACCACAGCATGACAGGGAAATAGCGACGAGCGGCGAGCTGCATTCGACGTTAATAGCTTATGCATGGGTGTATGTGTGTGTGTGCGTGCGTGTTTATGTGTTTATCCATGTTCGTTTCCCTCTCAGCCGGCCCCTAATAATCACCTTCATTAGCGATGTGTTTGACGCCTAACTAGTCATTTTTGTGCACTTATGTACCAGGCTTGGGAGATTTTCTTTTTTTTCTGCTACAGGGGAACCAAACTAGGAAAATAACGTCAGGCAAATATTTCAAAAACTAAAACTAGTCCGATTTTTTTATACATTATTTAAAGCCAAATTACTGCAATTTAATCATGAAAATATATTAACTTGCTAGTTTTGACAGTTCAGCAGTACGAACATTATACAAATTTGGTTCAAAGATTTCATTCGGTATTACCTTTAAATAATTTGCTCCTAAATTATCTTAAAGTTATCATCTTCTTATTTAGCTTTGACTATTTTTGGAAATGTTATCAAATTATTTATAAATTTCAACTGCTGCTGCTAACCTGCTGCTTCTCATAATAGTTATTTTATTGCTGAATTTTGAGAGGTATAACGATTTTAAAAGGTAAAAACCAATTAGTCATCAAGATAAATGCTCCTTTTCAGCGTATAAATGCTGCCTTCGACCGGTCGAGTTGTCGTTTCCGAGATGAAAATTTATTTTCACTTACTCCACAATGACTTATTGTGAATTCTTTTGTTTTTAAAGCTTGCATCTATTTGTTCTCCATTAAAACGCCAAACCTATAAATCATTTCTTCCCGCTGTGAGCGTTAAAATTAATAAACGCTCGGCTGCGTGGAAGCCTCTTCCCCATCTGCTGCCACTGCTAGCACAAACCCGAGAGAAGTTCGAAAGCAGAGCTGGACATTTTTGCACGCTCATCTTCAGCATCTTCAAGACGCCCTGCCATCACGCCCAAAGCGGCAAAGCGGCGATTCTAGTTGACCTAATTTTGAAGCCACCCGAAAGAAAGGGTGCGCAAAAAAAAAGAGAGCGCAAACCCCTTTTCTGCAGAAAAAAAAACCCTCGTTCAGTTCGATCGTTACCACTCGTAGCGTCACGAACCCTGAAGACACACTCTTGAATACACACACAAAAAAGAAGGACGTACCGATACCGTACAACGCAGGAAATTGATGGGAAAAGACACACACACACACAACACAGCCCTACCTATCGAAGGTCCTTTTTCTGAAGGAGGAGGGGGGGGGGAGAGATTTTACGAGCAAGTCTCCGACAAGTTTCCAAACGGCAAGAATCGCATCAAAAATGGATTTATTTTCCCTCACGTCAAACGCTGCGGGGACGCCCCGCGTTCTTCCAAGCGTACTTTACGCAAAAGCGCACGACTATGCGGCACGAGACGTTCGGTTTAGTTTTTCTTTGCAAACGGAACAGATTACGATACTCATCCAGTGTGTAATCAATCATTGGAGCTTCAAACATTTCTGTCTGAGCTTGTCAATCGAGGTTTGCATAAAAATCGACGCTAAACGAGCTGTGCGGTGAGGCAAGTTTAACCCATTTTTTGTGTTGCGAAAGGAAATGAGCGAGCAGAAGGAAGGCAAACATTTCTTTGTGAGTTCGAAATTAACAGCAATCCGGAAGGTTTGGTGACAGAAGTATAAAAAAACACAGCTTCCATCCAAATGGATAGTGTAGTAATTGCCAACTACACGCTTCATTTGGGGCGGATTTCGTGGCGACGGGCGTGAGAAAAAGTGCGCAATGCAAAGGAGGATTTTCTGTTCCTTCTAGTGACCCACACAACAACAAACATGACAAATGTACTCAACCTAGTTCGAGCGTGTGCTCGTGACCTTTTTTGTGTGCGGTCCTTCAAACGGTTCTTCAGGCGCTGACGGGCGCTGAAAAGCAAAGTAGATAATAGCCTTGCTAGACGCTATCGTTTATCATTTTGAATATTTCTTTCAACACCCAAACACACCAATCGGCCTGCTGCTTCCACGATCCGTCGCTCGGTCGAGCGCACGGGAAACATTTCACTCGCTTTCAGACTCGGCAGTACAGCATTGTGTGGTGTCTGGGTGACTCCAGCATCAACCTTCATCTCACGAAAGTCAATGAAGAAGCTTTAAAATGTAGGAGAGAACAAAAAAAAACAACACTGTAAACAAACACCCCGGAGAAGTACTCAACAACACAACGCTCGAAAGGAAAAACGGAACAGCTCAAAGCTGATGCTCAAGAAATCATGAATCACGATACCCTGCGTGATGAGCTCTCTCTCGGCTACCTCGTCCGGAAAGGATATGAATCACGAGGTGGAGCGAGTCCGAGGTGATTGATTAGTGAGCGTGTGTCGCAGTGAGCTCAACGTTGCGTTCACTTTCGCACCGCACATCGTTAGCACATCAGTGGGCAGTGGCAAGTGGAGCAGATCTGACAGCATTTGGATTGGGTGGAGGGAAAGGACAACCCGGTCCGACGAACTTGCTGCTGCTAGTTTTGCAGCTCGGCACAGGACACGGAAGTGTGACGTTTCGAGGAAATGTATTTGCTCGCATAATCACATGTTTATTTAACTATTTTTCATCCAACAGCAACTTTCTCAGGCTTCCTGTTTTGTTTTGTTTGGTTGCTGCCACCATTCGATTTAGCAAGTGAAGTTGAACCGTTTTTTTTTTGCTTTTATAGACAAAAAGTTGTCTTGTTGCATATCCACTTCGCTTGATAGGGAAGCGTCACATGCAAGCCCTTCCCCGTTAACTAACCATGAGAGTGTGAGTGAATAAGAGTGAAGGTTATTTTGGCCAACAAAAAAATCTCTTCAAATCACTCCACTACACAAGCAAACACACACACACACACAACTATCCGTATGTACACAGTGCGTACTAGAGAACGAGGAACCAGCACTGTCACGATGCTTCCGGATGCGCCGTCCGTTTGCACCGAATGACGAACGGAGAAGTCATAAAGTATAATGGCGCATGTTTTGCGGAAGTTTTCAATATGCATTAGAAAATTTCTCCTCAGAATTGCATGCACAACGGGTTGTTGGTATAGGCATCAACACGCGGCAGCGCCAGTTCTCCAGTTTTGAACAACCCGGGGTACCCGGGGCAGAAGAGTTCACCCAGCGGCCCACCCCTGGGAGGTGTCAGAGTGAAGCTGGCATGCATCAAACTTTCCACTAGCCATTCTTCCGGGCGACCAAGACAAGACGCCCCGATCCGCAACTCGCAGCAGGGCAAATGGTTGGCCCAATTTAAAGCGAGCTGAAAGCTTTCATATTCTTCAAACAGTTTTATAGTTTGAACTTGAGCTCAACTTTTGGCAGTGCTAAGGATATCACCATCCACGACTGTCGTTTCGTTCATCACTTTGGGTAGAAGCGCAACTTTTCTCTGCAAATATTCACCGCTCTGAGCCTGGAGTAGGCTTTTGTCGATCAGCGTGCGCGCGTTCCCGCTTGCTGGTAAGGTTCAATTTAGCATCATTCAATCCATCCGACTACATCGACACATACACACCCACCCGGAGTGATTCGAAATCGACAAGACTTCTTCGAGTGGATTCCATTATCCCAGCGGATAATGTGTGCAAACTTCTTCCCTGCGCTGCCTGTTCCGTCCAACGGCGCCGCTGGAATTGATGCACCGCTTCCACCGGCCGGCATCCATTACATGTGCAGGCGCATACCGCGTACGCAAATGAATCCAAGTTCAAAGTTTAAAGTGCACATTGTTCCATTGGTGCTGCTGCTGCTGCGGGAGGGATAAAGGTCGCCGGAAAGGTGAAGAGCAAATGGCATTCTTGTTACGGGGAAATTTTCGGTGCGAGCAATGTCGGTAGCACGCGCAGATGAGATTTGAAGTGTAAGATGGAGAAAGTTTTCCGTTTGGTTCATTTAGCATCCTGTTAGTGAAATAGTTCGTTTACCTTTGTTTCATGCCTGCAGTGCGCTTGTATCGCATTTGCATAAGTACGGCGAGCATTGTCTACGTTATGCTCGTTTCATCTTTTTTTAATTGTGTTAGGGATAAAATAAAATAAATTACACAAAATTAAATTACGCTAGAACCACTTTAAATCGAAATACATACATAATTTACACTTGGTTAATTCCTTCCGAAGTTGAAGTCGTCCGATTTCGTCCGGAGTCATCCAAAGTCGTCCGCAGTCTTCTGGAGTATTTAGTATTTAGTATTTAGTATTTCGGCCGGAGTCGTCCGAAGTGAACTGAAGTCGTCCAGAGTCGGCTATAGACGGCTGAAGCAATGTGTTTGTGATCAGACATTTAATTTCTTGGTATTTTTTCAACTTCTCTTTACGTTTGCACTTTTTTAAACAAGCCTTTCTATCTAAGAATAGCGGTTTGAGTCGACCGGAGTCGGCTGAAGTCGGATGTTGAGTATTGCTCCGGCCCTCTCAAGCCAACTCCGGCCGACCTTACATGATTTTTTTCTGTACGACATCGGATGATTCTGGACGGCTCAGTACGATACCTAACGGCTTCGGATAGTACTGGTCAGACCTACCTTCCAGGGTCAAATTCAAAATTTTTGGAACCAGATTGGAGTCGATTCCGGATTTTTGCCATCTTTACCCAGCACAATCATGGATAAAACACTTTATTATTCTTAAAGTACCCGAAACCGCACTACGGCCTACGTCCAACCTCCTAATTATCTCCAATATTTTCTAACGGTTTGGATCTTACTTCTCGCACTCTCACGATCTTGCGGGAGCGACGGAGTTCTCCGCCGTAATCCGTATATACTGTGGGACAGTCGAGGGTACAATTATAAACTGCTCATCTGACCTTCACCACGGTAAAAAGTATTGATTACAACATAACACTGCACAGCTGTATGTACCGACAAGAGTACATTCATCACACGTTATCACACATTTCAATGGTATTGAGTCATAACTACCGCTTCTCCGATTGAGGCCAATGTCAAAGGTTTCGTTAATCGCGTTTAAATGGCACAAATTGCGCACTACAAAATTCGCAAGCACAGGAAGAATATCATTTCTCTCATTAACTGATACACACACACACACGTGCAAACGATTTCAATACAAAATCATTTTTGTTTATTTTACAGAAACAATGCCCCTCTAATCTAAAAAAACCCAAACCTGATAGTACAATGTTAGCAAGTCGCTTGTACCGAGCTAAACCTCGTTAAGTTCGTTGTTATCAAGGACCACGACTTTGGGAACATCCACGTACTGCAAAGAAGAGCAGAGAGCAATTTTGTTTTGTTTTAAAATGATCATTTGGCTCTCTCGCGGTCGGGTTCGAACGTCGCACACAAAAATATACATCAAATCTGTGCTACTTACGTTACGGCACGGCGTCATGCGGAAGAGAGTGTTGTGGAACAGATCGTACACGCTGATTAGTTCCGGTGCCTTGCAAATGCTCAGCTTGCTTTCCAGGCACTGCCGGAAACCGGTGAGGGTGCTGAGGATGAAACAAAAGTGAATTTTAGAACCAATCAGATATTAATCGCCAGTTTGACGGTCTTACTTGCACTGGTCCTGGTTCAGGTGAGAGATATCCCAGTCATCAGTTCCGTTGAGGAACGTGTTGATGCACTCATTGAAGTTGTCTCCAATCTTAGCAACACAGTCCGCGTACTTGGGTTCTTCAAGCTCTGGAAAGGAGTTTTCCACACATGATCAATGATGCGTTGCCAACTCTCTATCCAACAGAGCACACTTACTGAACAATATTTCTCCCTCATTCTTGCACATCAGATTCACGGCATCGGGAATGATGCCGGACAGTGCCTCCACGATCGTGAAGTCATCCTCCTCGAGGCAGGGACGGAAGTCATTCAGCAGCTTATCGGTACACTTGTAGGCCGTCCGCAGCTGGGGACAGTAGCTATTTTGAAGAAAATTAAAACCATCCCCGATTAGTCTTCTACTCGATAATCCAACTACACACGGTCAAAGAAAACCCATACAAACCGAGGGAAAAACGTCGACCGAGTTTCATTCGACAGCGTGAACAGATCGCTCATGAACGCGTCGAAATCGATGGCACCGACAAAGCACGTAAAGGTGGTCTGGGCCGATTCCATCAGCGTAACGAAGGCTGCATCGGAGCCACTGTTGTTACGGCAAAGTTCCTGCAGCTCTTTCATAATTTCACCCGTTTCGGCAGACTCCTCCGAGGAGGAATCGGCATCTCTTGCAAACCTTGGTGAAGCAATTGCCACTGTATTACCGATGATAGGAGGAACGAATTGTTTTTTTAATGTTACATCCCTACATTATTCACCACTACGTTGTATTACCTGTTGTGAGCGCTAAAATGACCAAAAGTTTTGCCTTAATTTGCACCATTGTTGCTGCACGGAATGGAACAAATTTCACGTCCTCTTTAATCCACTGCTCGACAGAGAATAATCGTACCCGATCGCGTCGGTCAAGAACGAAGACAAACGAAAGCAATAGCGGCTGGTCTGATAAGCTGCTCGTGAAAACACTGCAGCTGCTACGTAAGGTTCGACACCGCATGATAGTGTCAATCAGCGTGCTTATCACACCAGCGCACAGTGTCAGTGCTCTTGTTGACAATTTCGCAAACGCGATTTCGTTAGAAATCGGTTATGTTTGATGAAACTGTCTTTTACTACGAAACAGTTGCACGGGGATTCATGGTAAACAAAACGTCGTATATTGCTTGCACCAATGGACAGATTGTTGTGTTTAAAGATTCTAGGAAACAAATACAAAAACTATCTCTGCTATATAAACATATGCTATATAAAACTATATTCTGCTGCTGCTGCATGTATTCACGGTTAGATGATTAAAACGATTTGCTATTCCATTATATACTTCTACAATTACTAACTTACTATTTACAGTGGGGTAGATTTGATTAATGTCTAAACTTAATATTCTAGACGTCATATTCTAAACTTAATGTTCTAGACTTCATATTCTAGACCAAATGCTCCCAAAGCAATAAACATTCAAATTACTCATACTTGAGCCTGATGATCCTTTTTCGTTTTTGTTTAGCGTAACGACCTAAGCGGTCATGATCATGACCATGCTTATGTTATGATTTCGAGCGCCCTTCTAGGAACTAGCACACAATCCGCGCTTAACGCACTTTTAATCAGACTTATGATATACATGCCGGTCTCGTGGTACATTCGTCAACTTGTACATCTTAATAACATGCCCGTCATGGGTTCAAGCCCCAAATGGACCGTGCCGCCATGCGTAGGACTGACTATCTTGCTATGGGGGGTAATCCATAAGTCACTGAAAGCCAATCCCACAAGTGGTACAGGCAGGCTTTGACCGACAACGGCTGTTGAGCCATAATAATAATAATAATAATAATAATAATAATAATAACAAAAATAATAATAATAATAATAATAATAATAATAATAATAATAATAATAATAATAATAATAATAATAATAATAATAATAATAATAATAATAATAATAATAATAATAATAATAATAATAATAATAATAATAATAATAATAATAAAAATAATAATAATAATAATCATAATAATAATAGTAATAGTAATAATAATAATAATAATAAAAATTATAATTAGATGCAAGGTTGTCATGTATTAGAATGATCATGCCTGGAGATGCAAATTTAATTATTTAATAATGTTCAATACAACTAGTATCGTTACATTTCATTGTCAAAGTTTTACTTCAAAAGATTTTGAATTTTGCTTGTTACTTATGTGAAGGGATCTGCTTTTCCTATTATTCTTCTAATCTTTATTTGGTGCAACAGTAGTTCTTTGTCAAGGTATGTTCCGGTTATTTATGGAGCCATTCGTAGGCTCGAAAAGTACTCTTTCTCAAGCTACCATAAACAGATTTTTGCTCCAAACAATTTGCCCTTAGCTATACAAACCTTATGTCTCTGCAAGAGTTGCCAAATGTTTAATCACTCAGCTTCATTGAATGCATACCATCTAACGACTCTTTTCTTCCCTCCATTTCCTTCCCATTGCAGGCGACAACACGGCAGCAATCTCGCGCCGAAAAACGAGCGGTGCCGCCGCCACGTCACAGCTGTCCGCCATCCTGTTCGAGTGTTTGTTCTTTCCCAGCGTGATACTATCGTATCTGCTCAAGTCGAGCTATGCCTAATGGAGCAAGCGAAAAGCATACGAAGGAACGAACGGAACGGGAAGCGAAGGTGTTCAGGTGAGGGCCACTAGTCGCCCATAGCGCAATACAGGTTGATTGATCCCGGGGACGCACGGACGGGCGGCGATCTAGACGAACGATTAACAAAAAGGCAAAATTATGTTTCACTTCAACAGTTCAACCGATACAGCTACTTCCAAGAAGTGTGAGACAAAAGTTTTCTTTAAGTTGAGAGCGGGAAAAAGAGCGGTGAAAAATCGACGCATAAAAAAAGTTTATCTCGAAAGAAAACAATCTTCCGACTCAGTGGGAAGACGAGTGAACTCTTTGTAAATAGGTAGTGATCCCACTTTCTACTCATTTGTTTCCACCTTGGTTAAGCGCTCACCCTTCATCATCATTGCGCTCTATCTCACCTTCCTCCTTACAGCTGGTGGACCAGAATCGAATTACCCGGGAGTGCCGCTTTCCTCTCTGCTCCGTGCAAAAGTGCAAAAGTGCAGAAGGCGGAAGAAGGAAACCATTAAATAAATTAACTCGCTGCATACGAAAACAAGCAATATGAGGCGGAATGCATTCACACTAACAAACAAGCGAAGAGTGAAGTTGAAAAAAAAGGGAGCACAAACAATCTACACTGCCGCCCATGTGTGCACCGTTGTGCAGCGTTGCATTGGGAAGGAAAACTTTCCGCTCACATACGCACACACGCGCACACACGTTGGAATGACCTCGCCCCGAACCTGTGTCACACACCGCCGTGCGCGAGATGGTCACGTGTAAATAAATCGAGAGCTTAAAAATTAAAGGCAAAACGAAAGCCTCATCCACTTCACTTCCCACTGGTTCGTGCAACAAACTGGTGCGCTAAAGGGTTGGACAAAGGGACAAACACCCAACCCGATCAAGGGTCAAATGCTGGCCACAAAGGGTTTAACCCCGCACGGTACCGGAGAGACGGGGCAGGGAGGAATCGCGCTCGCGTGCGGTGCGTGCATGCATTGTTAAAACGCAATACTGCTGCTGCTGCTGCTGCTGCTACTATTGCCGAACATGAATTAATCAAACATGACTTGTGCCACCGGAATCGATGGTGCATGATCCGTTGTTCCTGGAACGGGTGGAAGAAATGTTGCTGCAAGCAAACCCGATTGCAAATGAATGCTTGGGATGGCCCGGGGAGCAGCAGGATACACAGCGGGAGCAGACATGATCCTTTTATGATCCGCTGAAACTCCTCGCTGAACCCAAAAGCACCGCCGGGGAATGGGTGGCTGGGAAATTGGGACAAAAGTGTAAAAACAACCATTTGAATAATGAACGCACGGGTTAAACTGAGTGAACAACAAAGAATGCACCACATGCCGGGCGCACGCGGGTTGCAAATTAACCCGAAATGGTAAATTGAACCAAACAGAGAGAGACAGAGAGAGAGAGAGAGAGAGAGAGAGAGAGAGAGAGAGAGAAAGAGTGGAAAAACATTCAGCAAGGAAGGAAATCAAAACCAAAATTGAACCGAAATCGTTTGTAGCGATGTTCGGAATTTGTAAATACACAAAAACGACCCCTTCTCCTACTGCACCCTTGCTGTGTTCTCGCTGTGTGTGTGTGTGTGTGTTCCACATCGATAGACAAATCAACACAAAAGTGCATTAAAAATGCATCATCGAGAAAAAAAGCATTCGTTTGGGGGAAAAAAACCCCGACTCTCAATAAGCCAAACAAATGGATGCGCCAGATAATGAAGAGAGAAAAAACCCTTCCCTGTTTGCGTTTGCCTATCAACGCACCTTCTGAAGCGTTCCGATAACGCATACAATGCAGCCGGACCCATTCCTGTGGAATGCAAACACACTTTCCACCGTGGAAAAATGGCATTCACTCAGCCAACCTGCAAGATGCGGAAAGAAAACGGACCACGGGGGTTTTTGGTTTTATGTTTTTGCCCGGCCCGATAAACTTGCGATCGAGTGAATGATCGTGAATGTTTCAATAATTGGCATTGGCGAGTGAATGCTGTTTTTGTTCTCTTTCTTTTGCATTTCACAAACATAGTGTACCTCGTCCCTCAGCTCCCAACCACAATCGCAGGCACAGGTGCTACACGGGGGGGGGGGGGAACCGAATGGATCAAATCCGCATATAGTTGGAGCTTATCGCAATGGGCCCGACCATTAACAATGCAAACAGTTACGCTCTCGTGGCTGGGAGGCGTGCGTTGCTTTCTTTCTCTTTCCTTTGCTTCTATTAACCATTGAAAATGGGGTTTTTCCCCCCCAGGAAAATGCATCGGAAAATGTTTGCGCACTACTGTTTGACCGTTGCACACTTCCTTTGACATAGCACGAGCCGACTTGCGCTGCTCCATTTGCTAACGCTTTCCACTAGCCGCCTGAATGTAGGCAATCGAATGTTGATGATGGTTGAAAATTAATAAAAAATCAATCCAAATTAAATTCCCCTTTTTTCAATAGTTTTTTTCCGCCTTTGCACCCGTTAGGGTCATTCTAAATATTAACTTTATCACCGTCGTGCCCTTTGACCTTTTTCTCTCTTTCCTCGCATGATTCACTTCTGTCGTCCTTTGTATCACATTGTTTCAACTAATTCATGCTCCATCGTGCTCGTGATCCAATGCGCCTTTACTTCATTACTGCTACGAAATAAAACAAAAATCCATCCCTTGCAGAATCCCCTCGAGAAAGGTTCCAAAGAAGCCCTCCTCAGAATTGCCAAAGACAGCAAAAAAAGGGGGGCGAAAGCAAGAGCAAAAAAAAAACAACTCCCAACTTTTGTCCTGCGGCAACTCCCAAGACAATGGCGGTGGCACAGGAAAGCAATAAACCGGGGGCTAAGAGCCGGCGACCATCGTCATCGCAAGTCATCGTCCCGACTCGACCCCGCTCGGCCGAAACAATGATACACAGTTTATGAAAAGCTCATCGGAAAGTATAATTTACAGTTCGCTTTTCACTTCATTCCGGTGAACTTGTGCGACTGTAGAGCAGGGCGTGAATAGGGGAGATTGAACGATGAACCTTTTTCTGCCATTTTGAAATTATGGTTAAACTATTCACACACCCACACACACACACACACGCAGTGCAAAATAGTCTACTCGAAACCACTCGAAAATGAAGTTTCAAAACGAGACCCCATTGCTTCGCAGCGAAACGACCAGCAACTGCCACCGTAGCGCAATACCGCCGTCATCATCGTCATCTTCAAAGTAAACCAATCAAATGGAACAATCTCGTTCTCAAGAACGGTTCTGCTTGAAACTGTGCTCCCTTTTAGCGATGGCTAAATGGGCAGAAAATGTGCACAAGGGTGGCACAGTGGCGTCGAAAAGCAAATGCAAATGCAAATCGGTACTGGAGATTTGAAGATGAAGTGCGTTTGTGTGTACGCTTGAGTGTGTGTGAGAGAGCGAGAGAGCGAATGGTATGGCATTTCTTGAAGTGGTTTATGAAGCGTTTTTACGTCCCATTTCTTATGGAGTGGTGAAATTGAAGCAGACCGATAAAGTGGTCGTGCGGAGCAACTGTTTGAAATTGCGTAAAACCCGATGCACTGCATCCCGCGGCCAATATTCCAGTCCACCAGCAAAAGGGTTAAGAATCGGTACAGCTAAGGCAAGTGTAATGCATCTTATAGTCCGCACTGTCGCCAGCCGGGTACGGACACCGGTGATGGAAGCAGTGCGCCTGTACATAATTGAATTAAGAAAGCATGTATCTGTTATGTTTAGTGAGGAATTTAATTTAATTCACCAAAAAAAAACAAAAACAAAAACTAAACAAATCCAATCATACACACAAACACATAAAGTAGAGCAGAGAAAAGAAATAAAAACTAAAGCAAAAGCAAAACACACGAAACACACACCTTCACGCGTTGGTCTATTAAAGCAGGCGCGCAATGTAAATTAAAAGTATCGTTACGTCTCCCTCCCTTCTTGACTATTTACCCCTGCGCTGTGTACCATAAAACTGTAGCGAAATGATGAGTTTAGTATGAGTTTCAATTTGCAAAGCATAACTCAATCTTGGCTGTCTCTACACGATCGTGGTTCGGTTTTTTGTTACTGCAGGTGGTGCAGAGGAAGTATAAATCCCCACACGCTAAACTAAATTGCATGCATAAAAAGATAGTAGAACGATTTAACGAGAAAGTAATAAATTTGTTACCATTTTCTGGAGATATTCTAGTTACAGTGACATAAATTTAAAGAATGAAAAAAAAACACACACACACACACACAAAACACTCACTCACAAACACACAAACATATAGTCTTTCCGTTGAATAGTGTAAAAAAAAGAAAATTAAATGAAAACTTACAAAACACTTAAACAATAACTGTAGCGAAAGCGGAACACGGAAGTCCGAAACAAGGGGACAAAAAACACGTTCACACAAAGACCAGATAAGAATTAAAAAGAAAAAAAAAAGAAAACCACTACTCGATGTGGCAAATAATGCGGTTGGTGAAGAAGAAAGGAAGAAAAATAAAGACATTCACAACTAAACTGTAAAATAAAGACACTTTTAGTTGCGGAAATAAAGTTAAAAAACAAAACTAAACATAACAGAATGAAAACATCACATGTAACAATTACAAACGAAAGGGTGGCAAAAGCAAACTAGCAAAATAGCAAACACTTACAAGGTATTCACACGAAATTCATTACCACAAACTGGAAAGGAAAAACGGAAAAACAAAAGAGGAAAAAAAAACAACAAAAAATAACACTAAACTAATCGAGCAAGTCGTGCGTGAAACGTGTGGAAAAGTAGTTAAATCTCTTTGATCGTAACAGAAAAAACAAAACAAAACAAAACCAAATCCCTTTGTTTCTGTGGCTGAGCGGAAGGGCGAACCTCCCTCCCTCCCCGTTTCACCGCACAACTAGCACAAAAATGGGAAGCAATGGAATTAGCAAAACGAGCCGTATAGGAATGAAGGTGGATCTAGTGGAATTGTACACTCAGTCGTTGGTGGCACACAGGCACTGCATGTGCGAGGAGGAATTGTAAGCGTTGTTAAACCTTTTCAAACTGTCTATTCGATGCCACTGGAAAAAAAGGGCTGCTATCTTTAATGGAAGGGGGCAAATGATTGATTCATCTTAGCGGTGGAATTGCATTGCAAAAGAACGAGGCGCATAGGCACGTCCTCATGCAACCTGACTTTGGCAAGTTCACTGTCTTTTGATCACATTTCAATCCAGTGACTCACCAAAGCGGTACGAAAGCGCAAGGAAAGAATCGACAAAAGAGTTAGTCAAAATAACAGCCTACTCAAAGCCCCCGTAGAGAGCAAACAGACACTTTACAGACGTTGAAATGTTTCTGAAACAAGTAAGTGAAACTAATAACAAACGTTGATCGATCGAAAGCGCAGTAGCAAGAGGATAGCAATTGATTAGAACGGTTTGCACAGGGTTTGCACCGGTACACGAGTGTAAAACGGAACCGGTTAAAACATGGACAGGAAACAAAAATTGAGAGCAAACAAAAAGTCTAATAAAAAACAAAACTTTCTTTTCGTATAAAAATCAATAAATGTTTTGGCTTTTCTTTTTGCTTTTGTTTTGAGTACTTTTTTGAAAGAAAATTGTTAAATGTACATTAATCTATTAAGTTGGGCTGTATTCGTTCAGATGATCAGTTTGCTGATAGAGTGAGAAAAGGCCACAACTACGAGCCTTAGCTCACAGCACATTTTGTCATACCGAAAGAATTTTACGCTGTGAAGCGAGAAAGTGTAGCCAAAATAAGTTTGTTACAGGGTTTCACACGATTTATTGGTTGGTTTGCGTAATGTTTTGGATTCGTCTCATGATTTATTCACCATTTTCCATAATATTTGGATCTTTCTCACAATTTGTTAGAAGCATAGGTTCAGTGTATGTTCCAGGACCGGTATGAGTTCGTGACTGGTTCCAGAATTGATATAGGGTTGTACCATATGTACCAGGACCAGTGTAGGTTCATTCTCATTCAGCTATGGATTGAGCAACTAAAAGACATGGTTTATGATCGTTTCTAGGGCCTCGTAAACCTCGGGGCTTCGTTATTGGTTCCAGGATCGGTCTCTGGACTAGTACGAAAAATCTGGAGTCGAACCCGTGCCGTCTCCGAAAATGTCATGTCAGCAATATCTGGAGCAGTGCCGAATCGTCCGAAACCGTTCGGAGTCGAGGCTATATAGAACCGGAATCTTTCGGAGTCATCTGGAGTCAAAGTCGGAGTCACCTTGATTGAAAGTCATCCGGAGTCGTATGTATAGATCCCTGTATCATTAAAGATTCATGAATCTTTATAGATCCATAAATCTTTAAACATTCGATTCGAGATTCAAATCGCTCTTTAAATCGTTGAAGATTCATATGAATGTATTTCTACGAACGATTCATGAAATCCAACACTAGTCTGGAACCGGAGTCGGAATCTTCAGGAGCTGGACTTTGAATCTCCTTAAGTACGGACTCTGGACGATTCCAGCCTCAACTCCAGCAAACTCCGATTCTAGACTACTTCGGCTTCGGATGACTTCCCAATTGACATTTTCGAGCACGAATAACCGGGAATTCGAGCAATGTCCCTTAAACTGGTCACTTAAACTTCCCTTAAACTGCACCTGTTATCCATTATTCAAGTATAAAACCAACTATTCCTGTCGTGATAGTTGGTTTTATACTTAAATAATACCGATTTTTTATAAAATAACGTCAAACAAAATTAGCTTTAGTTTTTCATCAAAAAACCAAAGCTATGTATGTAAAATGAGTTCGACGGCATCGCCCATCGGTAGAAGAAAGTCAAATTTACGAACACATCAAATGTTGGCGCTTTCAACACACTTGATCACACAAAAATCAATAATTACAGGCGTATCGAGTACTAATCTAGCGGATATGGTAAAAAAAATCGAGCAAATGACACTTGCGTCCTATCCCGGTCGGAATTATTGGTTTCACTTTTGCCGGATTCGGAATCTAACTAACAATAGCCGAAGTCGGATCGGAATCTTGGATGGTGAATTCATATGGATATGTTCATGACGTGGTCCTGGATTCCAGGATCGGCAGACCAGCAACGCGGTCATATTAACTAGTTACATCGTATTCAATCAGATCTCGTTGGTAGGGTCTGTTAGGCTGGCTTATTTATCACATTTCAACTCAATAGTTAGGTTGCATGTCAATAAAACATATAACTTTTAGAGAAATATACCATAAAATAGCCAGAATGTCTTATCATTGATGCAAAAATGGATGTGAATTGCAACATCAATTCTCTTGTTCAGACTATTGTATACTCCCCAGGGTTGGCTAGTCACCAAAATTTACTTTATTTTTCCTAATATCATGTAATACACTTCAGTTTGAAATTAATGCATACCGATTTTATTATCAAATTCTCTTTTCTTTACTTCTATCTTCAGTCCTCAAAATCTTCTGCACTTTTCTCGCTAAGCAGCCAATGTTGCGTGGAAATCATTTAAACTGCGAAAGCTACTGCAAAGGTTTCAGGTGGGGAAAAGTTTTACGAGCTAATCAACAGTAATTTGTACCGTCCGCCGGGCCCTCAGCTCATTTTACATCGGAAGGCATAGCGGCTCCATACGAGTTATAGTTGGTCTGGGAATGAGAATTTAGTTCATTTGCTTACTGTTGGTTTGAATTCATTCCAGTGAGGAAGGTTTCAGGTTGTCCAAAACTTTAAGCGCTTTAAACGCAATCAAATAGACGAGATGCAAATGGAGACCCTTTTGCAAAGCATACAAACCTTTTTTTATCTCTTTTGCTGAAATGCAAATATTGCAATGTGCTTTTGCATGTTTGCAAGAGCAAACCTCATTGCATTGAACATGTTTTTTTTTGCGAAATTTGTTAAACAAACTTTCTCCTGCACCTACTGCGGCACTTGTACGCATTCGTCCGCCTTGCTCTAGCAACGCCCTAGCTTACCGTATGGGCCAAATCCACTCATCAGCTCATCACCCGATAGTGAAACGAAAGAAGGAAAAATACCGTAAAAACCCTCTCAAACTCTAATCAGGGATTCACCGACCCGAGCCTGGTGGCTCTAAAGCTCAAACTGACCCGCCCCGTGTAAACGAGGGATGCAATCCGCTCACACGCCGCAAGGTTTTACGACCGGACGACATGTCAAAAATCCACACCGACTGTGTCGCTGTGCAAAGTTTACCTTCCTTCTAGCCTGATGCAAGGTGAGGTGGAAAAAGAATAAAATTAATTAACGCGCCTTGCACCGCCAGGGCCATGTACGTGGCGTTCGCCAAGGATAAACCGGAAACCCCCGGTGTGCGGTGAAATGATGACAAGCTTTATAATCTCGCGTGCTGTGCGAGTTTCGGGAAAGTGGAAGGGAAATGCGGTGTAGAAGCTGATCGACGGAGGCATAAGCATAACCACGCCACCACACAGCGCCAAATGCGTCTGGGAAATGTGGCTGTGCTGTGCTCGACCCCTCGCCGCCGTTTGCAAAGCAAACTCCTTTGTGGCTTTGTTGTAATCAGGTAAAATGAGATCGTAAAAACTTTCGGTCTAAAACGCAACCCAGCCTAAATGGGGGGGAAGGATTTTTTTTGTGTGTGTGTTGTAAGGGCGAAGATAGAATCGTTTTCACCAGCCCGGGAAAGTGTCAACGGCACGGAGCAGCACTTGTAAATTTGCGATTGACAGGTCTAAGCAGTGGTGTAATTTCTCGCACCAGACTGCTGGTGACATTCTTCAGGCGCGCTTCGGTAGCACAAGTCTTCGGCATGTATTGGTGTGTTTGTATTGCCCAGCTTGACTGTTACCACCAAATTTGGGGCTCCGTAGAGTAGCACAAATCATCGGTTGCATTCCACAGCAGAAATGGTTGAGTGGGACGAAGGTTGTGAAATATGGAGTACAACACGTAGATGACTTCCGGGACATCGTTGGAGGTTGTCCGTTTTTTTTTTTGGGGGCTGTGTGTTTTGTTCCCAACTACCCAGACTGGGATGGAATTTTGTCGGCTTGTGGTGACGCAAACAGCCTCTCCCAGCTCTACGCAAGCTGCAAGAGGCTGAGATGATGAATTTTTGGCTCCCTGTTTTGGGGTTCGGGGATAACGAGATCTCTTCATTGCAGATTGTGCTTTGCGTTTTGCGGCGCTACCTCCCGCGGGTAGCGCTGATCAGCCCCACTGCTGCTGGGAATGGGAAGAATGTGTTAAAGTTGTAATAAAGTTTATGCGCGGCACGATGAGGCTTCCTTTTTTGGCAGATGTGTCGACAGAACAGCGGAGGTCGGCCTTTTGCGCCAACGAAAGTCATTCATTTTTCTGGTAAATAATCACGCGTGGGAATGCTAAGGGGTGACACACAGAGGATGCGCAACTTTGTGGTAAATTTTGCATAGTTTTAAGAGCGACAGTTTTATATCTAGCAAATGATAATCGTGACGAGAAGAAAATAAAAATGCTTGCTCAGCAATCGTGCAATGTTTCTGTTGCACAAATTACCATTCATTATGTGCAGGAGCCCTGGCAATTGGTGCACTCGTTCACTATCCGATAATTGTTTACGACAGCACCTTCACCGTAGCAATTAACACCGCATGGCAGGTTGATTTTTAATCGTTACATGCCGCACGGTTCCTCTTTGATGTGGTTTCGATGCGCCGAATGCCTTACAGAACCCCTGGAGGGCAGGGAGCCTGAATCCCTCTCTAGGGCTGTAGCACAAACGAATTGGCATTTTAATTGCAATTTTTGCAGAAATCGTTGAAAAAATTTAAACGAAAAATGCCAATCATGGTTGTTGTTTTTTTTTTTCGCCGAGTGGCTGAAGCAATCAATTGCAGCTACTTTTGGTTGCTAATTGTAATTTTGGATGGTTTTGGTTGTATATTTTACAGTTGCAGCAATTGGCAAATGAGAGGGTTTGCAACACATTTCACCAACACAAAAAAACTGGAGTTATATTTCAATGGTTTTCACAGGAAATACAATCTATTCTTGGGCGAATTCGCTAACATGCATTACATTACAGTCATGTTTTAGCCATCGTTTTGTCACGTTTAGTCTTAAGTTAGCAACAATTAGCACGTAAAACGTCGCACGACACGAATACTAGTTAGCAATGCGGCGCACGTCATGTCAGGTTGATGATGATCACAAATGACATTAAACTGACGGCACATACCAATAAACGGATCAGAGGAGCCAAAGCGAGTGCAGCGTTCCTTCACGTCGAGTAGCGATCTAGCTCGGAGCGATCTCGGCGGGACATATATATTTAGCTTCGAAAGAAGCGCGGGCGAGTCGATCCGATTGTCAAAGAGTCCCGCGACAAACAGCCTCTGAGCGTTGCGGTTCCGTTGCTTCAATGTCTCGATGCCAACCAACGCACAGCGTCCCTCATAGTCCAGTTGGACACTCCAGGAGCGCAAAGCGAACCACGTGAATTTGCGCTGGATCGACTCTAAAACGAGCCAGGGGGCGAGCAGCTGATGGCAGCTGATTCGGGATTTTTAACTCTCTTATGAAACTGGTCCCAAATCCACTCCAGACAAAGAACTAATCTTGTACCAAGGCCGACCCTGATACTGGACCCAAATTGTCCCTGGAACTGATTCCGAATCTAGAAAGATTTTGAAACAGTGCTGAGTCCCCTTGGTTGGCACTGATTCTGAATCTCACCTTGTGCTGTAAGTGCTGATGTGTGGCTTCAATATTTAACTCGAATAACGATAATTAGGTATTCAAAGACTGGAGGTATGTGAACTAGTGTTGGGAGATTCAGGATTCGGAAGATTCAAATATTCAATCCCTAGAAATATTCGATCGGATCGGATCCCGTTTGTAAGATTTGAATCCCTTTGATTTGAAAGATTCCATTGCGATTGGGATTTGATTGCGAATCGATTGGGATTGGGATTCGTTTGCAATTCGATTGCGATTCCATTAGGGTTGGGATGCTGATTGGGATTCTAATTCGGATTGCGATTGCAATTGCGAAAATATGAATATCTGTCAAAAAGTGATATTCAAAATTGGTTATAAAAAACATGCTATGAGACCACCTGGACTACATACACTTTGATTTTGGATTCCATCACCGGATCTCTTGAATGCACCTTGGGATAAATGTAAACACCTCCTTGTTTTGCCATTTTTTGAGCAGGTACTCGAATCTAATTCTTGCTTTGAGGCTAGAATAATCTAAACTGAAAATCGCAGGCTAGTTTTGTGTGTGGTTTTGTATGCAGTGTTTACATGATTTCAGCCTCCAACTGTCAAACTCCATACAAAAAACTGACTAGAATCGTGTAGTGCCCCAGCGATTGAGATTGCGATTGCGATTGGGATTGCGATTGGGATTGGGATTGGGATTGGGATTGAAATTAGTACAGGCTGTCTCCGAGATACGCTATTGATGGGGGTCGAGAGAATCTGCGTATCTCTAATTTCCGAAGGTGAATCACGCTGTTCCCAGTCAGATTATAGCAAATGATCGTGTAATGTTGCATCTAATGAGAAGTTATAGTTACTAACTAAATTATTTATTTTGATATTGAATAAAGGTCCACATATCTCGGGTACTGCCTGTGCTAATTACGATGTGAGTACTGAAATGTTAAATAATTAGGAGTAAAATAGAATGACCTCTTATTCCAGAATTCCAGAAACCTCTTTTCCCATCACTAATGTGGACAGGATCAGATCGTCAGTTTCACCACAATTGCTGTAGAACGTATTTTTTTTCTGTCGCAGTGACTCAGTCTCAGTCATGGAATAGATCCCGAAGCGTTCCTGGTCTAAGAACCGATACACTACCTTACCTAATGCGGCCACTGATTCCGCTACCATACTGGTTAGTGAACCATATCCGGCTGCTCCATGCTTTTTTCTTGGCATACACATTCAGCGTTCAAAGTTCAATTCAAATAGCTTGAGCGCCAAATAACCTTACTAGAACTCATACAACGACACGATATCGGCATGCTCTGCTAGATTCCGCTCGTCCAATTCGACGTATGCGAAGGTGTTGATTTCCAAGAAGAAAATGTATTTTCGCATTCGAATGTGTATGTGTAACTTCCTTCCTTAATTTTGAATACTTTCAGAAGAAACAGTTGTTTATTCACCAACCCTCCTCCCCCCCCTCACCCCTTCCACCAAACATCGTATACGATGAGTATCAGCTCGCGCCAATGGACTTTTTGGATTGCTTTTTTCAATCAGCATGTTTGTTGAAACTACTCCATCATACTATCATTTTTAACCATTGTTCAGACACACATTCAAATTGCTTTCGTTGTGAAAAGTTTTCCCATTTCTCAGCCAAGCTTCACGCCTCCAAGATGATTGCACCAAGCAACCTTGCGGCTCCCAAAACAGAAACTCCATCATCTTGCATCGTACCAACCAATCATATGCTTGTTTTGAGATCATACAAATGCTTCTAAAACGAGAACATTGCACGCAGAACAGTGTAACTACTTCAAACTACTGCAACTACTGCGTCGATGTGGCGGTGAATTGGAAAAGTTGCTCCAACCTCTCGTACGGTCAGTTGTGATGATGGCACGTACACGACTCAACCATAGCCTCATTCACAGTGCTCAAGCAAGCTTACCTAATTTCACCCTAATTTAATCATTTCACTAAACCACACACGCACACACTGGCACAATGTCACACTATCTTGTGCACCAGTGCGCACGCAATATGGGAACAAATCTGACCCACAATTTGCCACCGTGTCAGCTCGCAAATCGAAGCATCAAAATGTGTGCCAATAAAGTTCCGATTTGCGAATTTGATTATAACTTTCTAACCTTGCCGGTGAAAGCAGGCTGGGAGGGAGAGGAATACTAACCGCACAACTGTCAACCACAGCCACAGCAGCAAGTGGAATGTGCTGTTGGAGGTGCACAATAAAATGCAGGAATTGATTTCTTAATCCTATTTCGTTTGAGGGCATGCTGCTCGGTGATTTTTTGCTTTCCTCTGCATGCAATCATGTTCGCAATGTACTCGAGTGCACTTCTTTCTCGCTTTGTTTTTTTTTATTTTTTGTTCAAATTCTTCAGTGAAGAAAGCTTACCCGGTTTTTTGTTCCTGACCTTTTTCCGCATTTTTTTTTTGTTATAAAACCGCAAAACTTACCCGTGCACCACGGTCTACCTTTGATTTCAATGTCGACGCAATTATTGCAGATAAAAAAGAAGATAATTTATATTATAAAAGGTTGACATGGGAGCAGGGTAGACCAAAAAAAAAAAAACAAGCTAACCGTAAAATAAAATGTCTGACAGCGCAAAACGGAAAGAAAGCGGCAAACACGCAGCAACCGACCGAAATGGCACAAAACTTTTGGTCATTCTTGGGGTTGTGCGTCTTTGGCTGAAGCTGCAATGGCGGTTGAATCGTTTCTTCTTCTTCTTCTTCGTCTCTCCTCACGTGGCCATATTGCTCTTTTTCTCACCGCAGCAGCAAGGAAAAGTGCAGCCTGCAGTAGCTGCCACCGTGGCGGAACCGTCTATCTATCGCCCCTGCAACAAATGAGACCTTTGCTCGGAAATCTCATTTGCCGTGGCTTTCAAATTCAGACCAATTTTTGCTCCCCCTCCTTAACCTTAAAATGTGTTTGTGTGTGTGTGTGTGTGTGTGTGTGTGTGTGTGTGTGTGTGTGTGTGTGTGTGTGTGTGTGTGTGTGTGTGTGTGTGTGTGTGTGTGTGTGTGTGTGAGTCAATGTGATAGTATGATTGCACGGATGGGAACTTTTGCACCGTTTCAGTCCATTTTCTTTTTAGTTTTCGGGTCTCAAACTCACTCTACGTTTCAGCTTCTCTCTGGGATGGAACGCAGCGGAGTGTTCCGATTTTGCCGATACGCTGTGGAGAAAAGGGGGTAAAGTTCATTCAGAAAGTGTAAATTATGTTTAAAAAGCTCTCCGGAAACTTTCATTGAATAGTTGCCATTGATCGCTGCTTTGTAAAATATTTTATAATTTTCCGTTTATTTGTTAAACAGATTTCCGGATCAGTAACTGGTGATAAGCTGGTTTGTGATATGATATAAGCAAGGCAATGTAAAATATCTTTAAATTTTCCAGATTTTTTTATTTATAAAAAGTTTCCGAGTTTCCGATATCAGAATGATTAAGTACAAAAGAGAGTATCGAGGACATTAAGTAGGTAACAGAATAAATAAGTGAGTGTGTGAGTGAGTAAGAACTAATAAAACAAATTAGGAGATTAAAGAAATAAGTAAGTAAGTAAGTAAGTAAGTAAGTAAGTACGTAAGAAAGTAAGTAAGTAAGTAAGTAAGTAAGTAAGTAAGTAAGTAAGTAAGTAAGTAAGTAAGTAAGTAAGTAAGTAAGTAAGTGTGTAGGTAGGTAATCATATACATGAAAAAAGTAGACAAGTAAATAATTAAATAAAATAGTAAAAAAGAAACCATGAAAATTAGTAAAGAGAGAAAAGGGTAACTAACTAACGAAATAACTATATAAGTAACTATCTAACTAGTTTCATTGGAAAGTACATATGTTAATGAGAAATTAAATAAGTATAACAGTAAGTTAGTAATTTCATACAAAAAGAAAGTAATTAAACAAGTAAGTAAATAACTAGCACAATAACTCACTATCTAATGAACTAAGTATAAAGGCGAGAAAAAATAAAGCAAATAAGTAAATAGGTAAATGAGTAAGTAAGCAAGCAATTGAGTAATTAAGAAAGTAAGTAAGTAAGTAAGTACGTTCGTAAATAAGTAAGTACGTAACTAAAAATGTAAAAAAGTAGGAAGGTAAGTAAGTAATTATGTAAGTAAGTAAGTAAATAAGTCAATAAATAAGTATGTAGATGAGTGAGCAAGTAAGTAAGTAAGTAATTAAGTAAATAAGTTAGAAAGTAAATATGTAAGTAAGGTAAGTAGGTAATTAAGTAAATATATTAGTGAGTAAGTAGGTAATTTAGTAAATATATAAGTGAGTAAGTATGTAAGTAAGTAAAATAGTCAATTAGTATTACGATAGCGTTAAATGGTGAATGTAACTTGAAAGACTTGCCTAGTGTTTTCACACACACAAAAATCCAAAAAAGTTTTTGCAGCTGTGTCAAGTTTAGATTTTTCATTTTTTTATATATATTTTAACCACAAACTAAACCTTGCTAAACAATCCACAAATCGTTGCAATTGAAAACATCCTGAAAAATGCCATCATGAATATCACATCATTTTGGAATCTGGATCCAATACCTCGTGCCACAAGTAGTGAGTTGCAAAAAATTCATCCATCATCCAATCACAAAAATACCTTCTACAATGAGTTAATCAACAAAATCCCACTGCTAAAAAACTTAACCTTAGCTGGTCGAATGTTAGCGGCCGGGTTGTTCAATGGTGTTTTACAGTTTCAAAATAGCTTATTTTTCCACTCGAAAATATCTTTACCCAAACTATTCACCACAAAACTAAACATTTAGCAACGTATTTTCCCCTCATCTTACTGAATAGTTTTAAAAAATGACACACGAACATTAAATGCCTCTAAATATACCCGTAAATGCCACTGCCTGCGTCACTTCACCTCAGTCATAGTGCAACTAAACATTCCAGCAATCCAAACTGCAACTGCACAGCATAACAAAAAATTAAATAAATTAAAATAAAACTCAATCCCGGAATGATGATGGGTGGTAATTTCATTCCCATCTTTCCATCCCATCCCTTTTCGTGCGTCTAATGAATATTCACTGCACGGCACACTGCATCGATTGCTTGCGCAGTATTGCTGTACAACGTCGTCGTCGACGCCGTGTCTGTCGTGTCGTGTCGTGAGAATGACGGTGAACGATTTCACTGGAAAACTCTCCACCCCTCTTCGCCAGCTGAATCCGAAATCAACATCCATAAGACGCGTGCGACCGTCAACCGACCCGGTGGAAAAGATTTATTTCCTCCCTTTTCGTTCCATTTCTTTTTTTTTGCGTTTTTCCTCTTGCGGGGACGAAGGATTTGCCAACACTCGGTGTGTTTGGCCGTGCATGGCCATACACAAGCGAACGCCCTACACATTCGTGAAGCGCGCGTTACATTTCTGGAGAATTTCTTCGAATCGCCCTGCTCCACTCGCTCTCTGTGCATCTCACCGCACTTTTGCCCGACACGAAATTTGAATACATCAGAATAATATTACGCGCGACATTCATAATGTGAAATATATAGCTGTCATAATTTCCCTTCGCTCGGTCGCGATCATACACACACACACGCATGCTGCCCGCTGCTGTTGACTGATAAGCAAAGCTCTGTTTCATTCTTCCTCTTTTTTGTATTCGATCGAACGTGTGTGTGTGTGCGTGTATATTTTTACAGCTTTTACTTTTTTTCCATCTTTGTTCTTTGTTTTGTAAGCTCCACTGTGCTGCTGTTGCTTTTATTTTGTTTTGACTTTCAATGCTCCACTCCCGTCTCCGTTTTTCCCTTGGTCTTCGGTACGTTCATTTGATCCTTTCGTGTTGATTCCCGCACCTCTCCACCAGCCAACCAGCGTTCCCTTCTTCCCTAATCTCGCGCGTTGGATGAAAATTTCGTGGAAAACAAAATGAAAAGAAACTGTTCCCGCGGCAAACTGGCAAGCACACGCACGACAAAAAAAGAAGGTAACAGTTTTCAGTTCGCTTTTACCTGCTGTCGGCCTTTTTTTTTTTTTGGGCCCCACCTTGATCCATCCCAGAGATGAAGGTTTTCTTCGTCGCAAAACAAAGCACAACAGCAAAGAAAAAAGTAACAAAATAAAACCATGCCGGCCCGCTACATTATGCTCATTGAAGTGAAACCCGCGCGTGTCCCGAGGGTGATCCATGCGTCAAGCTCGGGCGCTCAAGTGTGGTCACGTGTGTATGTGTGTTGTGTGTGGATGTATGTATAGCTTACATTACACGAGCCCTCGGTTCGGAAGTTGTTAATTAGGCAATGTTTAATGACGGATTTGTGTAGCCTCCCTTTCTCCACCACTGTTGCAATAAGTTTTTGCTGTCCCTTTTCCTTTGTCGCTTCGTGCAAATACGCTTCTACGCCATTGTAAGGAAGTGACGATCTCTTAAGGATGAGTTGAGCGGGCACACACACACACACGCGCACTGGCAAACAGCTCCACCTTTAGAATGAGCACACGAGTTTAACGAGTCGCTTAAGATGTTACCATCCGAGTGCGAGCCGTACCCTGCCGTACTAATTACACGCGCTTTTACAGAACATTTGCTGGCGCAAAAGTGTTTAAATTAGCATACAATTCGCATTCGTCTGTCGTTGAAATAATTAACTTTAAAATCGCACTAAGCGCTGTGCAGTTTATTGTGCAGGGTGAAGGTTCAGCTCGCTGTTGAAGTGATTAACGTAACAGTTGCTGTGAGCTTGTGTCGTGATGGAAAAGGTTGAATATAGTTTTTTTCCCCGAGCTACGGGATTTTCGAGTTGAGGTTTTTTTTTTATTATTTGTACAGTTGATTTGTCAAATTGGTACTACAAAAATTGCTAACTGAATAAAAAGTTTAAATAATTAAAGCTAAAAGTTTTAAATCATTGAAAAAACAGCTACAACCTAATTTTCTAAACTAATTGTGTAGTATAAGTAAATTTAAACAAAACAGTTCTTCAGTTAATAAAAAATTACCATTTGTAAACTTAATTTTGGTTGTAAAATACGAGTGTCAAAACTTACGAAAAAATCTGAGATACACCAATGTCTCCAGAACGCATTATTCGTGTGCCTCGGGGAAAGACTGTATAATCAAACAACAGTAAAGCTTAGCTGTTTTACAGCGATTTTGCTAAATTTATGAAGTAGAATACATAAAATAATTATGACATTATTAATCTTCTTTAATAATTATTTATTGTTTTCATGGCACTTTTGAAGTCGTCCAACAATTGAAATATCTTGGGTCAAAGGTTAGCAACTATAACACAATGGTAGCTGAGTTGCGCGCAAGGATGCTGGCTGCCTACTGGTTTTTCTACAGCCTGAAAAATCAGTTCACCTCAAAGAACCTGTCGCGACGGAAGAAGCTGGGACTATATAGAACTGATATAATACATACGCCTCTGAGTCATGGACACTTTCTAAATCTGACCACCATGTTATACGCATGTTATACGCATGGAAACGGACGACCCAGCCCGTAAAGTCTTTTTAGTCCGTCCACAAGAACAAAGGATGCCTGGTAGTCCAAAGGATCCCCAAATTGCGGTGACAAGATGGCGTGGAGGCGTTCGCTATTAAGGCCAGGGTCTGGCAGACTGGTAGAGGTGGGCATTTTGGTTCTTTCAAGTGAACGTGAATGAACCGTGTCTTCATCATAATGATCGTGAACATGATTTCGGTTCATTCGTTCTTTTGCAAAAAGCAACACCTGTTGAGTCTGTGAATCGGTACACTATTCGAAAATCGGTATACTACATACCAGTACTATACTGGTTTTGCACATATAGTAGGTGACTGCTAATTGAGAGGAAAACATAGGTTTCGAGTGACGTTTCTATGGATTGATTGTTTTCATTGGCGTTTACTTGAATAAACATACCAAACTGTTTTTTTTTTTTCATTTGTGTTGATATAAAGTATATTATTTCACGTGATGGCGTAATTGAAATGCAAACGTCGGCAAAACATCCTAGATTTGTGTGAAACATGGACATTTGCGCTGAATTTCTCTTCATGAGATTCCGGATGTTTCGTGCTTTGACGTTTGCGTGTTTTTCAGTAACACTCCAGTTAAAAATCACTCCAGTTAAGGCACATCCAGTTAGATTTGAACTGCTGTAAAATGTTCAACATGATAATGAACACTTGTACTCATCTTGTTAATTCTTATTTTATTTTTATATATCCAATGAATCATAGCGTTCTATTCTCGTGAATCGGTTCATTTATTATTTAACGTGAACTGAATGAACCGTACGGTTCTGGTTCATTTGGCGCACCTCTATGGCAGACGAAGTAGAGAGACCGTGAGCGGTTTCGGACACTCCTGAGGCAGGCCAAGACCGGAAACCGGTTGTAAAATAGAGCAAACAACATGCATTTTATACGTGATTTATAACGTACAATTAAACATAGCCAATTCAGAGCGTTTCGAAGAGAAATTCGGAAAAGTAAATCATCAATTTCGGGTCAGAAATTAAGTTTTCCTTTAAAAAACACACGAAATAGAACACTATACCGACCAGTAATGTCATGCAAAAATTAAAGCTATTCCTATACAGGCGTCCCCCGAGTTACGACCCCCTCGAGTTACGACGATTCGCAGATACGACGATTTTAATTTTGACAGTTAAAAGTTGTCATTGAGAAGAAATTGATGTATTTTTTTGAATATCTGGGCACATAACCGTTATACACACATTTCCAAAGATTCCACAACTACCCTATCTTGAATATCTATATTGTGTACGGTTTTTAAAATATAATTATTACATTATCGAACATTATTTTAAATAAAATACACGATATCATAAATTCCAACTCTTCAACTTCGGTTATAAACTTTATATTCATAGATATTCGACATACGACTTTTTCGACATACGCCTTGCTTTGGGACATTTTCTCGGTCCCAAATACAGTCGTATCTCGGGGGACACCTGTACATTGTTTTGAAATATGTGTGTGGTTTAATCTAGAGCAGGTGTGTCAAACTGGCAGCCCGCGGGCCGCATGTGGCCCGCGTCGATTTTGAATGCGGCCCGCATGAATATTTCGAGAATTGCTTAAAGCACTGCAAATCAAAAATCTGTTATTACTATTTGTCGAAGTGTATTCAAATTTTTAGAGAAGAACAGTCAGTTTGTTGCTATATTCTTCGAAATTAACATTAATGTACCCATAACATCTAACAAACTTATTCTACACGTAGGCACAGAACAACCGAAACTCTTAAGAAACATTATATCGAATGCAACCTCAGTCGTATTATGTTTCGATTAAATTCTGAATATTAGCATAATTTTGTGCAGATTCGATTGCACATTTTATATGGAAAAACAGATTTGTGTCAACTGTCTAGTAACGAAATAGGAATGAAAATAACTTGATACACACACTTGGAAACTTTGCAACAACTAGTGATGGATTGTAAAACCAAGTTTCGCTCGTTGCCGTCCGAAGCCTATAGAGCCGTCTAGAGTCATTAGGAACCGTTGGAGTCTTCGGTTGTCGCACGGAGCGGCTAGTCTTAAGTCGGAACCATTTCTGACGGTCCTACCGATCTCAATGCCTCTGACTGCCGAGTAAAGGCTTCAGTCGGCTCCGAATTGCTCCGAACAGATCTGTACGGCTGCGACCTTAGAATGTTAAATTTTTTTATGTTCGATTGGATCCACTTCTGTTTTTTTTCATAACCATGTCACCATAAAAATGTTAGGCTGGAAATAGACGAACCGAGATCGTCGTGGTACCGCGAAAATCGCGTATGACTTGAGCTGTCAATTATGTTATAAAATCTGACAGCTAGGCGAGATAATCGCGGTTCGTGTATCGAACCATCCGAGGTCTGGTGACGATTGAATGTGCTAAGATAATTTTTTTAATCAACTTGCGAATCAAATTATTTAATTCACATAGTTCATGCAAAATAAAATACAAAACTCGTTTGTCGACATGAGTTTTCACACAAATCCACCAGAAAAAGTAAAAATAATCGGTTCTCGCTACCGCGAAAATCTCAGCAATACCAAAGTTGGGTATCTCTGCGAAACAGCAGGCGTGATTAGAGGCGCGGAAGATTTGACAGCTCAATTGTTCTACAACTGTTATAAACAAGGCGCGAATTTCGCGGTACCGCGACGATCCCAGTTCGTCTATTTCCAGCCTTGATATCTAATGTTCATGACTCATTGAAAGCGATTGTAACCAAGTTGAAATTATTCGCACCCCCATTCTACAATATGAACTAATGTACTTTCCAACCTCCCCAAAAATCAAAACCAAAATGAAATGATTACGCTTAAGATAGAGGAATTTAGATTAAGGATTCAAATAATCTGAATGCCGAAGCCCTGCAATACATTGCTTATTAATAGATTAGCTAACAAAGTCCATTCCTCAATTTGCTAATCATTCAAGACGCTTCAACTGCCAAAAAATATTTGCCGACCTTTGTGGGATCACACACCACGAATCTTCGTCAGATAAAATTATCGTAATTTACCAAAATGTTTCGTATAATACGAGTTTTTGTTATAAGAAATGAATATACCACCACTTGGAACTTGGAAATTTGTGAAAAGTAATGTTTAAACACGTTATATTACAATTTTTCTCTTGATCTGCCAAAAAATTGCAGGACAATATTTTTGTAATTCATCCAGCGATGGATACCTTGGATTCCTTGAAAAAGATACGCAACAGGCTGCTAGACTTCCCCTACCTCAGTGAAAAAGTGTGGTTGAGCGATATTTTCTAACAGACCTGCCGTTTGAGAACGCGACTAATAAAAATTTTGATTTTCCTATTTTAATAATAAGGACAAAAGAAATTGTATGTGACGTTAAAAGTACATTAAACTTTTTTTAAATAAAAAAGAGCACAATGAAATATAATCGCAAATTTTTAAATAAGAAACGATTCCAGATTTGAAGCGTCAATTTGTCAAGTCAATTTGTTTAACAATAATGATTTTAAACAGTATACTATATAAATATTGGGGTATATTTTTTATTATCAACTATGCGGCCCGCGAATCACTGAAAATCTGTACTTGCGGCCCTCTGATGAAATGAGTTTGACACATCTGATCTAGAGCATTTCCTCTTTTAATTCTACTTATGATTATCTATATTTTGGTTATTTCTACCAGTTTTTTTGTGACAAATGTAGTTAGTGCAGTATTTTTTTTTTAATTCAGGAGGATCGGTCCAAAAAGGTCATATTGCTTAAGGACATTAATTTTTAAATATTTTCAAATAGCCTTCCCTGCTATTTCTGTTCCTTAATAACGACTGACGTGTTCCATTTATCCTACACGAAACATCAATCATCGAATTTAATTAGCTACTTATGTAACACATACACCTCCTTCTCATGCACTCGTCCGTCAACTCACAATTCTCCGCTTCGGCAAGCACCTGCCAACCAACCAACCGATCGTCCAGCGACTTCCCCACTAAAGGCGCACAAGCATAATTTGACAAAATTATGTGTGAACTTTGTGCCTCATAAACCTTCCACTCCACCGCTTACCCACGCCGCAAATAACCCATTAACGCATTGAATGACAGGTTTATTTCCCTTTAATTGTGCCCCATCGGGGGCTTCATAGTTTTTACTTCATCGACCAGCCACCGGTTCATTTTCTCATCGAAACACCGCAACCCTACTACTGCCGAGGAAGTAGCAGCAGCAGTCCCTTGTCCCATGCCGCCGTTTTTTGCAATCATATTTTCGATACATTTTATTATGCTCGGCTATTCGGTTCGGCCATTTTGCGGCGCCTTATGCCCCCTTTATACCTAAGGCGTAGCTTTTAAAATTTGCCAACGGCACGCAAATTTCAAATTTATTTCACACCTCACGTGGCCCCATTCATCGTCCGCTTCGTTTCGGGGCTGCTTGATTCTTCAAGCAGGGGAGAAGGCACACAGGGTATCGGGGCCGGAAGTGCTTTTTGCGGTGCGGTCTAAAATGCGGAACGCTCAACAATGGTTACGCGGCTTGGAGCATTCTTTCTGTCAGCTCAGGTGAGAAAATGGCATTCGGCTGGGGCGGTTGGATCGGGTTGCTAATTATAACTTTATTACTTTTTGCTTCTTTTGCGTCTTGCTTGCTTGCAGCGCTTCTTGATGCCGTAATGGTGCTTGGGGACGGTTGGAACGGGAACGGGTCGTTGCGTATTTCGGTCCGATTTCAGTTTGATCGGTGCTGCGTTCATGTCGGCGAGCAATCAATGAACCTGTTCGGAATCCATTACTGGCTCAAACGCGATGTTTCGGGCATAGCTGGAAACTGTCACTATCAACGGCAGCACTGTATCGGAGTTAGTATCAAACTTCATAAATCACTTTCGTTGTCGGGATATGTGAAAGTAGCATACGGTTGCAGGATTTATGTGAATCAATTTTTATTATTTAAATGCTACATAGTGCTACCTTTTTACATGCACACTTTATAGATTTTCAGCCAACAATAACACACACTAAAAACATTGTTTTGTTGAAGGTTAACTGCGCCCTACTGTCAACATACTATTTGGTCATTTTCATGAATATTTTTGTAAATATTTCCTTTTTCAAAGCTCTTTTTCGAATCATCCGCGCTCAAAGCATTCATTATTTTAAAAATGCCCTAACCTGCAGAGCTCTTTGTACGTGGAAGTGAAACAAGACTTACGATGAACATAAAACGAATGAATTCAATTATCACACAGATCACTCAGGTGTGTATCTCTGACAAGTTAAGGGGAACTAAGCATATCATTAAATTGTAATCGATTTTATGATAATTCAAATTTCCTTGAACCGAACTGTGAGATGCCTTTTCCAAACATAATTTTCACCGCTGAAATATGAAGCAGGGCGTTCGTCTTCAAAGAATTTTAATTGCAAAATATCATACGAATTGTCTGGGAATAAACGTTAAGTCAATCTCATTACAGAGTTCCGACAAGTTTATGACTGTAGGTTTACCACCCGTTCCCGTAATAAAACCATCTGCAATGCACTTATCAGAACTCTGTAATGAGTTTGATTTCGGAAGTCATTTATCGGCCAATTCTCGAAATCATTTACACCATAAATCGAGCAAAAACAGAGATTGCGCCCCTTGCTAATACGCAGTCGCATGTGCGATTCGTGCCACTGTGTACCAAAGCAAACCCATATCCCAACATTGAGAGCATAAAGATACGTTTGAACAACATTTGGTGCGAAAGAAAACACATGAAACTAACTTATGGTTTCTGAGTAAACTTCAACTTTTCCTTCTGATTGTACTGTCTTGTTCTCCGTATCAAGTTGAGTTGGGAAAACATAGCTCCATTCATATGTTCCTTTCAGAAATTGTGTCCTCATTGACATCATTGAGCTTTGCCATGATTATATCACAACTGAAAAATCAATTGATATCATTTTGCTATTGAGTTTGTTTCATTAGAAAAAGAAAAACACCTTTTCGTGTCATCAGACACACATTCAGGGGTGGAATTATGGATTAAACCATTCTTAACTATTGATTTATTTCGCTGGTATCATCACTTAAAGAAAGAATCATTAAAGTCTTATTCTTAAATCTTGTTGCATAAATTACCGCTTTACTCTCCGCCAGTCGCTGTGCATCCAGCTCGGTAGTAGTTCCTAACCTCAGAAAAGATACAAACACTGAAGCAAAGGTTAGACCCCCGAAAGCAGTACTGAATAAAACATCTTAACGTCCAGCCTTTCATCCCTTTGGGCCCGATGAAACCACCCGTCAATGTACTGATGGCCGTCTGCTGACCAAAGCCGTACCAAATCACTGCTCCCATTCCCTTCTCATTTAGTTGTTTCGGCTTCAACACTTGCCCATACATGCATGCGATACGGCGGTGCAGCAAGGTACAGTGTCCGTCCACGAAAGAGCAAGGCGTCCGTCTCACGAGGGACTTAATTAAATTTCTTCTCACCCGAAACACCGAAACACTCCCGAAAGTAGCTGCATTCGAATAGGAAAGCAAAACAAAAAAAAGGTAACCGGGAACGAAAATAATCTCAATCCAAACCACCAAATGGTAAAATTTAATTTTTGCCCGACCTTTAGGCAAGCTCTTCAAGATTGGGAGTTGGGAAAAGCTGGTGTTGGAGGTTAATGTTTCCACTTCGCCTTAAGATTTGTTGTGCATTGGCTTCACACGGGCACGTTGCACTTTCGCATTTGCTTTGCGGTTCGTTGATCGTTCAACTGTAGCAGGTTTTGGTGGTGTTATTAAATATTTATTAAATAGTTTTAGGATGCAAGAACAAAATTTGAAAAAAAAATATCCCTTTGTTCAAGTGTGATTGAACGCGTGAAAAGTAATCCATCGCGCATCTTTTTTTTTTTTACAAAATTGTTGCTAACGCTCGAAACAGCTGTGAATTACATTGTACAGCGCAAACTAATTACACACAATTTTACCCAATGAGGTTCAATGCTAGTCGTTTTGTATAGATTTGCCAATCAGGAAGCTATTTTTCTCCCAGTTTTGTCCATTGCCCAATGACTGTTTTTTCAGGGAAGGAAGCATTGTGTGTAAGAGTTTTGAGTTTTGATAGAAATCAAACAAAAAAAAACAAGCTCCAAACTCTTCTCCCCACAAACTCGCACACAACAACAGCAGCCCAAAAGCAGCGGACACGAAAATCACAATTCAATTCCGTAGGGGACAGTTTTAATTAAAACGTCAAGCAACATAATCAGCAACAGCTCCTCCGGAACGCCTGAAATAGTCCCGCTCTCGTCGCCCTTGGAAAAAAAAACGTGGCGCAATTCGGGCTAAGGTGGGTTCAAAAACAAAACAAAAACAGCGACTCGCTACTCACCGATAACCACAGTCCGGCAAGCGGTAAGCTCGAACAACGGCCACAACAACACGCCTGCTCGTCCTCGATTCGTCCCGGGACCACGGCAAACAACAAGTGCTTTTCGAGCGTACTATTTGCTTATTTCATCTCCAGATCTCGTGCTTGCTTCTTTCACTTTTTCTTACCGCCTCTCGGAACCGGGCCCCGCTACACTCTGTTATTACTGTACCGTGGTTGAATTTTTACCTTACCTATTTTTATGCTGTTTAACTTTCTTCCCCGCTCCTTGCCCGAAGAGCTCGCATGGCAGTGACAGGAGCTCGGAAATTTCCCCCGAAATCACAAAACTCGACTCGTGGTCAGGAGAGTGTTTCCACTTCGAAGCTGAAGAATTAAAAATCAACAATTACAACAACACACACACACACACACACACACACACACACATATCTAAGAAAAGAAAATGAATGAACAAGGGGCTGGCGGTGGCGATGGTGGTTTGAAAATTAAACACCGCTTCACACAGAACATGAAGGTCTTGCGCGAGCGCGCGGGCGCCTGTTACGCGACCCAGCCGTCGTGGTGCGCTGCGTGTACCAGTTCTTTTTGCATTATTTGTTCATATTTCTTGCCGGAGAGGAAAACTTGCCCGAACTTGCCCACACTTGCCACCGCGCTCCTGGGCCGGGAATTGAATCAGAAACTTTCCAAATTAGCATAAAACAAACATTTGGAGTGGACGGAAATAAAAACGCCAACACACAAATCACGCCCACCAGTCCACCGCGATCAAGAAGAGAAAAAAATATATATCAACGCAGCGTTGAATGCAATTAAAAAATTTTATCTTCAAACTGAAGGGCGGGAAATAAACAAAGATGAAATGCAAATGCTTTCGGCGTTCTTCACCTCGAACGTTTTCTCGAAGGGACAGAACGTCAAGCAGCGACGCAAAATGCAATACGACCATGCAGCCCATGCAGCACGGCCTGTCTTACTGGGCTCGCGCACTCTCAGGGCGCTCTGTTCCGCATCTGGCATCCCTGCAACAATCGAACTCTATTACCATTTTGATTGCATTCAACCACTCGGGCCCGGTTTGGAAGTGACCGCCCGACTGCCGTTGGCAGCACTGGCTCGCTGTAATGTAATGGGCGTTTGTGTGAGATCTATCGAAATTTATTGTTCTTTTTTTTCTGCCCTCCTTCGCTACGCTTTTGCTCAAGTGACAGATATTGCGGCGGAGGTTGATTGGTAAAAGAGATGATAAATTACGAGCCCAAGGCTCGTGTTTGCTCTTTAAACGATGTTGTGATATTTTGACGAGCAACGAGATCATACTGTCCTTTTTTTAAAGAGAAATCTAATCAAACAGAGCATAATTTATATTTTTTTTTTGTTTCAAATTATACGCTTAAAAAGTCAAATATTTCAAATTTGCCACCTTTGAGTTACTGAATCCCCCACTGCAGACTCCGTTGGAATGAGTGTGTCACTATGAGGATCTCAACTCATTTAAAGGAATGATTTATCCCTCCTGTAGACCCGACTGCTCCATTAGCTCATACACTATTTGCGAACAAATGAGTCTTCTGTAAGGAAAGCTGTTTGAACTAGTTGAGCTGCTTACTTACTTCCTACCTGGTCTCAATTAGCGCCTCGCAGGCTCTGGTATAGGCGTGTTCGCAACCACTGATGTTTTCATGCCGCCGAGTGCCATTGCGGTATGTCATACTGATCGAGCTAACGCCCTACGTTGTGTTTTTGTGTAAATATTTCTTAGCATATTTATTCTTCGCATCTGTTTTTATTTATTAGATTTCACGAGATTCAACGAATGCTTTAGTCGATTCACGTGGCTCCGGAATACAAACAGTAATTGTGATTGTACGAACGGAGATTGTTGCAAACAGTGCACAGAAAAATGTCATAAGCATTGCTGATACTCCATGAAAGTGCGCCATGACATGCTGAGCGTGACATGCGAATGCTTGTGAATGAGTCCAACGTTCATACTCTGACTGACAAGCTGAGCCTAATGCCGCCGCAAGCATGATCAACACTTTTTCTGACTATGAACAGTGCTGCCAAATGCCACTGTTTCAGTCACCAACATGACTGAAATGAAGTTCAAATTAGCTCACGTACACAACTGTGATGATCAGTTTACAACTGTAGTGAAACTCATGCAGTTGGTTGACCAATCACATGCTTGGTGACATTTTTTCTAGCACTCAACTAATAGTCTCTCACTTGGTCAAGCCATTTTCTCACTATGATAATTACGACATTCTTTCAGAATAGAGTTGGTAGTAAAATTGTCACCAAGCATGTGATGGTTGCTCCAACCGTTTATGTCTAACTACTGATTATCACAGTTGAGCTCGTGACACTGACTTGATTTTGTTTCAGTCGAAATTTGTCCAGACTATGTTGGTGACCTTTAGCAGAACTAATCACAGTTATAAAGAATCATGACCAAAAGATTGACCAAGCATTGGTTGCTAAAATGTCACCAAGCAAGTATTGATCACACCAACTGTTTGAGCATCACCACTGATAATCACATTTGAGTCCGTGACGCTGACATGGATTTTGTTTCCGTCATAATTTTTTATAACATTGACAGTGAAATTATGCATCAGTGGTTACAAATATGTTGGGTAATGTTATTCCCGCAAATCGACTCTACCAACACATTCACACAATTGCATCAATTGTCTCATAGTTTGGTGAATCGCAGAACGATAGGCAAATGAAATATTAAAAAAAAAAACATCTGTGAGCTATTCTAAACACAAATCCTCTGTCCTCGCAGACATCCTGTAACAACAAACGTCCTTTAAGGACTCCAGTCCAGTTCGTAGCTTATAAAATTCCAAACCCAGCCAGGTGAGCTCGATATGCAGCAGACCATCGTACAGCTCTTATAACTCGTCGTTGTTATGGCTCTTTGACTGTCCTTTCAAGCATACGGGAGCTCCAAAAATACTTCTGAGCAATTTTCTCCTCAACGCAGTCAAGAAGGTATCGTTATATTTGGACAGTGTTCACGTCGCAACAATCTAGGTGGTTACGGGTACTGTAAAGGTTGTTTAGTTTTATTTAATCTAAATTCGGAGAATTTTGAAGTAAATTTATTTATTTTCTACATGTAAGATGTCTAATCTACTCACGTATATTTCACAGATTCTACAACGTATTCAAAAATGTGAACGTCTATAAACGACATGGCTCTAAAATGTTCAGTTTACATGCATTGTACAAAACATGCATTGCTTACGATCAAACAGCAGGAATTCAATTCGATTTCAAAGCATTTCGGGACTTCAAAGACATGTGTGCAAACATTGGAGAACGTATCATATTCTTCCGGTGCTTTGCTGTCCTCTATTTAAAAGGATAAAACCGATTTCAACACAGTACATGAACAACTCACACGAAACAGAATAAAAAACAGCCATAACACGTTGAATAATATGTGTCTTCTTTGGGTGTGTTTTTATTACATTATTAATCATCATAATGATCACTCTCCCTCACTACTTTACAAAGCTTGATTTTTTTTTGTCTGAATTACCCCTCACATGTAACAAGAGATCTTTCTTTCTCATATAGTTTTCGTTGTAATTTTTTATTCTTCCAAAAACGGGTCTGCTTTCCGTCACCGTGTTTGTTCATTTCATCAACAGCACATTGCGAGCAGAAATTAATAAGCCCGTCTTTCATCGCTTGCTCGTCACTTTATCAAAATCACGGTTCGGTGGGTGGTTTTTGAGGAACGATTGGACTGGACACAACACAGTCACAAACAACCAAAAAATCTCTGAGATATAGGCAAACTCCGAGCTGTGGATGAAAAAAATGTGGATTTATATAAAACAAAACTACCATTCCCACTTCATACATCTTTCTCGGTGGGGTGGAACAGTAAACGCTTGGCGCACGTACGATACTTCTTTAATTTCTTCGCTGCAGTGTACAAAGGAAGATGTGTCTGCGTAGCTTTTAAAAAGTTTAAGGATTTCGTTGTGCTTCCTCGAGCTTTCTACTTCTGTTGCCGATCTTCCCCGGCTGTTTGGAGGGAAGATTTGTTGTTACAGAATCCTGCCATTGCCACCTGCTGCCACTTTTTTGTTGCGCGCACGGTAAAACAAGAACTTACATTTCCCCGATCGTGCAGCCCGTTCTTCAAGAACACTTCCACCGATTGTGCTCAACGGCTTGGTGCAACTGTCTAAAGCCACCAGATGCAATGGACGGATTTACTAGACACGCTGAAAGCACACTGATCCGACGCTCGGATGGCGCAACAACAGCAACAAAAAAACCTTGAGAAATAAAACAAAAACCCACACAAAACGCATTGACGGGGCGTGGATTTGCAAGAGTAAGGCAATGTGTGTCGGAAGGAGCGTCCTTCGAACGGAAAGATGTTTCTTTTTCTTACTCCACCCACCACCATGAGGCAAAAACAGTAGCACAAACAAACATGAAAGTAGTTGCTTCGGTGAGAAAAAGCAAACAACGTAGAAACAAAACCCAATCCCAGTACCGACCCAGTCACTCTCGTTCACCCACTGTAACTTTCGATAAAGGCGGTAAGAAAGGAGTGAAAAGAAATGAAAACCAAAATGCGAAAGAAGAAAAAAAACAAATACATTCACACACTTTCAGCGCTTGCAGCAGAAGACTATCTAATTGTTCGGAATTAATTCATGCCCAGGCACACTGGCTGTGGCGCTGTAAAGATGGCCGTACGCTGTACCGAGCGCTGTCTTTTGTTTATTTTTTCCCGTTTGTTTTTTTTTTAGCAAACCAGTTGGTGGTTTTGTTTTTGCACTCCCTTCACTCCGAAGAAAGCGAGAGCCTGCATTATTTTTGCGTGTTTGTGTGTTTGCTCTGCGAAGAAGCTTTTATCGAAATGAAGCTACATTTTTCACGCGACGGCTTAGCGAAAGAAAATATACTGCTTGCAGGCTTTCGCTGGGACTGGTTTAAGCTGGACAAAGCTGTTTTTCAGTTACGACTTCAGTTTGGGTGTGCTTTTGATGCTAATAATTTTGCGAATCATGCACACTTGAATGAATAGTCCCGGGGGAGCAAAGGGAGAAGCTAACAGATGGTTTCAATAGCTGATGTATGGTGTTGGAGTTGGTGTGCATCATACTTATCGTGGCGTAAGTAACGCCTTATTTAGGGCGAACGAAATGGTTGGGATAATTGCTTCGTTTCATTAGCAAAAATAAAATGGCAAAAACCTACGCTGCGTAATAACTGCAATTTGGCCATATTTGAAAGGAAAAGTTTAAACATGATAGCAGCTTACGAGGTAAAGTAAAACAAGTGGTTGCTCTATTGATTCAAACTGCAAAACTAAGAGCTTTTGCTGTCTTAAAAGCAAACTGAAAAGCTTCCGGGAAGTAAGGTAGCATATTAATTGGGTAATCTTATCTTACCTTGAAGTGATTGGTCAAGTGCATTTTCTGTGAATAACCAAATGCTTTCGTTCGGGTAGCTGTTAGGGTTTACGATACGATGAGAAAAAAAATCTTTAAAATTATTATTTTCTTTCCATGAGATACTTGAACGAGCAAAACGCACAGTGAACCCCAAAGACAACAGATCAAATAACAGTAATATCGGATCTAGTCAGTACTATTGATCGGAAAGACACGTGCGAGGCAGGCTTCCTTGTTGTAAAATCATTTTAATACTGTATTTTAGCGTGTATATTGGGTTTTCCAGAAGTCCTCATAGCTGTGGAACACTTTATTGACTTTTTCTTCGGTGAAATGGACCAGCAACCTTGTTGGACAAATCCAATCGGAATTTCTAAGGATCCTGACCAAAAAGGTTGCCATAGAGTCCAATTCCCATCATATGAAGTTCATTTCCCATAAGAAAAAGCCAAGGAAGTGTCCGACAACTATGAGAACACGTGGAAAACCCTGAAATGACTCCTCTTTAGGTCAACAATAACCAACTTCAAATAAAAGGAGTCGTTATACACGGCTAGTTATAACGTTTAAATTGCAATATCATACCTTTCACACCATACCATACCATAAAATGCCACCTCAAAGTGTTTTTCGAACCTTTTTTAACAAAACATTTGTACTTTAGATTCAATTATAGTAAGAATTTCAATCGGTCTTATGAAAAGCTCCTGCAGCATGCACAATCTGACCATTGGAATAATTGACAAAAACTTGGCTGAAGTCCTACGCTACTCTTTATAAACCAGAAGCAAGTTGAAATTGCAGACCAACTCTGCATGAAGATATACTTATGTACGAATATTAATTTTTCGAAATAAAGCTACATACAATGTGCTATATTGTCTACAAAAAAGATAAATATGGTTAAGGAAAAGCGCATGAGTAGAGCAAACGTTCCAATTATCTAAGCAGAATATCCACGAAACTCACATTTTGCCATTATCATGTATATTTACATAATCGAACTCAATACATGCTTGTAGCAACGTTCCAACTGCATGACTGAGACAATATTGATTAAAAAAAAGAGGTTTCGAACCCTTAACTTCAGAGAGTGCCATTAGTGCGACCAATAAAAATAAGGTTAACGAGGAGGGATAACGATACCACTAAAAAGTAGTTTTTTTTTTCAATATCTGAATAGAAGCAAAGAAATGAAATAGTTTAGAAAGAATGTCTATACGATATTGCTGTGTACCATGTACGATATCCACCATAAAGTATCATTTTTAGCAAGTGATCCTCAGATTGAAGCGCGTTAAATGAAACCAAAACCATCTTCTTTTTGTTTTAAAATACCCAACTGCAGACCACTGCATCGTTTACCTTTTCAAGCACAGTTGGGCGAACCGTTTAGTAATGGTTTTCAAATGCATTTCAGCATCCCCCTCCTACAAAGTGTAACACAATCCGCTTAGTTGAAATGAATCTTACTTGAGCTGCCCGATACGTTCTAAAATCAATCTAAAGTGTTGATACAGCACAACACATACAGCATTGAACAATAACACCAACAAAAACCTCCGTCACTTCACTGGAAGTTCATAAATCGCACGATAAGCTTCCGGCGGCATTGTACTATGCAATGCAATAATAACAACAGCAACAGGAAAAGTGCTTTGAAGCCTTCAACTTTCGCCCGTCCCGAATGCAGAAAGGACAATCATTATTCCCACCCACATACCCAAGCTGGGCGGCCACATGCACATCCACGCCAGCCAAATCTTTAAATCCCCACACTCTCCTCCCGAAACACTAAAGCCACGGTCTCGTCTGTTCGATGGCACTTTGTTCGAAAAACCCATTCCATTCCTTTCAGCCGTACATATACACACTTATACCCACACACACGGCCAGCGACGACTGCACTGCAACAGCGCGTCAGAGACAATTTTGCTGAATAACGTCCAGCGCCGCATCCTCGCTGGCGCTTATTGCCTCCTGATCGTTGGCTGTCCCTGACCGTTGCTGACGCGGAAGGATGATCCCGATTGCTAGTGATGGGTGACACTGTTAAAAATCGTCTCGAGAAGATCTTTATCAGGCGGGCTTAATGTGCGCTGCTCTTACTTACACACACACACATGCTTGGCGGTAAAGACCCGAAACGTTTTTTGTCGGTACGAACCGAAGCACGAAACCGAGTGTCCTTTTACGGGTGTTTCTCTACTTTTTTGTTCTACCTCACACGGTCGGATTGCCAGCAAAGGCAATTGCTGCTGGCACATTGTAGGAATATGTTGACCAGGGACCATGGCACACTGCCAGCACGGGGAAGCGCTGGCCGATTTTGGAAAACGGAGAAAAACGGGGGTGTTGAGGACGAGTCGGAGAGAGAGAGAGAGAGAGAGAGAGAGTTGACGGAGACCGAGTGGGCGCGGAGGGTAAAGTGAACCAAAAATCTGACATCACCCATCCCTTGGTTGAATGCTATGTGCTTTTTGTTTCTTCTTTTTCCTCTTCTTTGTCATCAGCCCAGCCCGTCAGATCGGTATGGTGGTCGGCTTTCGAGCCGAGTAGATTCCGCACGTTGAGCTGGGTGGTAACCAAAATTTAACGCAAAATGCAACAAAGCCCGGCACATGTTTACAGTTAAGGACGGAGAAGTGAAGTAATAGAACCAAAGCATTAAAATTATTTTATTTTATTTTTTTATGAAAAATTGTATTTTTAATAATGCAGTACTTTTGAAACACAATTTTTAGAGCATTTATTAAATTTTTTAAACAAGTTTTTTTGTCTAGTAAAGCAAAAAAAATTTAATCAAACAATTCTTCGATTTATTCTTTCGGTATTGTACAATCCTTTGTAAAGGTACGGATATAATGGGAATGAAACGCTAATAAGGTTTCTTTCACATTTTGTTTACCAATTGGAATTGTTGCCTTTGCTATTCGATTCACATAGTGTCTGTTTTGGTCCTTTCATTTCAAAGCATTTTTCAATATTTATTTTATCTCACTGTATTTTTATTTATTTAAATTAAACTAATTATAAATTTTACTATTTTTCAAGTTTTGTTTTCCTTACTTTTTATTTTTTTTTCAAAATTTTAGCCTTCAATTTTTTTTTATTATTTCAAGTCAAAAGCATTTTATTAATTTATTTAAAAATGTTTAAATAAGTCTGGCAGCAAACACTACTATAATTAAACTGATATTAAATTGTAAGTACCCTAACTATGCTGTTGAAAACAGTTGAAACCTATCAACCATTACTGTTGCGAAATGAATGAAACATCCAAAAATAGATAAAGCCAGTGGCACACTGTATCCAAATCCGCTTCCGTGACCACGGCCCACGGCGTGATGTCCGGTTTGCTCAATATTACTTTCGCCCATCGTCGTCCGTGTCGTCGTCGTCGATGGTCGGTAATTTAAAAGCGTATTTCGGTGACAGTGCAGAAACCAGTGGGCAAAGCGCGGTGTGAAAAAGAAGGGCGCAAGCACCCCACGGGGCAAGTGACAATATAGGGGCCGCATGGCCACCATCTCCTGGTGGGGCGCGTAGGCGAAGCCTCATGGAGTCCGGTTATGTGTTATTTATTTTACTGTATTATACGCTCGAAATTTATGTGAAACATATGGAAATTCTCGCTCCTCTTGCACGAAGCCGAAAAAAACGCCAGTCCATGCATGCCCGGCAGGAAACCCCGGCCTGGGAAAAGGATGCAAGGAATGTACAGCCACCCTTACACATGCACACACACACACACACGCAGTGGGTACATTCCACAGCCGGCCATAACAGGAACCCGGCTCCAGGATTGTACCCAACCCATCGGACCCAAACCCCAAAAGCCAAGGCCGGAAAACGCTGTGCCGGGTCGCTTTGTCAGCTTGTGATCATCGCTCATCCCTCCCCCTGGGTTACACTCCCTCATGCCCCCTTCCCCCATTGCACCGTGCGCACATTTCGAGATTCATTAGAGTGCCCAGTAACGCTCGAAACCCGCCCAGTAACGCATGACATTTCCAATCGAAAACGAAAAGATTCAATTTTTTTCTGTGAGCCCCGCTACCTCTGCTACGATGCTGGCCCAAGCAAAAAGGCCAGTGGTGCTGTATGTGTGATCTGTTTTATCTGTGTGTCTGGGTTCCAAACCTTCTGCTCCGTGTCGACCAGTACCAGGCCGGAAAGGATCACTCGTTTCACGGGGGTTGACCCCGTTCCGTGGCTTCCATTATTACCATGTCACATCCCAGGGTGAATTGAAAAGCTCGCCCGGCATCGGTCATCAACTTCTTTTTTTTTTTTTTTGCTTCTCCGAAATCTCTCTTCCAACCTTTTGCGGAGGAGTCGGTACCAGTTGGTCCTTTTCGAAATTGCCTGCGCGTGACAAAAGCGGGTGAAGAGTGTGGTGTGTCCTTTTTTGTGTTGCCTACTTTACTTTCTCATATTTTACCTCGATCCGTGCAGATGCAAATCGCTCGATGGACCACCTAGTCCATCTTCAATCGGCACCATTGCTGCTCCCCTGCCAAGGTGCATTCCAATGGTGCTTCTCGGTTTTGCGCTCGCTGGAAGGTAAGGAGGAGCTTTGTCCCGGCGGATGAATGTTTCTCTCTCACCCACACGCACACACACTTGTGTGAGCCGTTTGATGCGAGTAAACCCGCATGTGGCTTACCATAACCATTCGGCTGCAGCAGCTGCTGCTGCTGCTGCCCTCCGCTGCTTTTCTGGAGCAATTTTGAGCAAAATCAACGATTTATGCTACTGCTGGCTGAGGGCGAGCGGTGCACGGTAAGAGAGGCGTGAAGGCAATGGTTGCAATTGTTATTTGTGGTCAACGACTGGGAAGCAACTGGGACAGTACCTTTGCCTTGCGTTTGGGGAAAATTGCGAGAAAACTCATAAATTCTGTGCCCCTGTCGTGCAGATGTCGTGCTTCTGGGTGGGTGAAAAGAGATGCACTTTTTCCTATAGGATCTATAGAAATCTAGTGTTGAGAGTCAATATTATTGGAAAAGTTATTTTATTAGGCTGTACATTTCTTATAAAATTTGAAAATCATGCAAATTTACTGGTTGAGTCACAATTTAAGCACATTTTTTTCAATATTGATGCAAAGTTCAAGTTGAAAATTTGAAGAAGAAAAAAACAAGATTTCATCGCTTCTTTTTTGTACACAGAACGATACGATGCTTATCAAAAAATACTGTCTCATGATTGCCTATTTAATTACATTGCGTACCGTGTGGACAACGAAGGATGTAATAAGTTTGTTTAAAAAATTTCCCAATAATAAACCTCTGCATTTTCAAACCGAATCTCCAGAGCGCTCTAGGGCTTTTCCCACTCCCTGCTCGCAAATAAGATAAGTGTAGGTCAAAGGAGAGAGAGAGAGAGAGAGAGAACAGCAGGAGCGACAGAATGAAAGATAAGTAAAAACGAGAGCCCATCGGTCACTGGCGAACATTTCTCGATAAAATCCCTTCACCCATCCATCCCGGCTAGAATCGCTGTCATTGACATTTTTGTGTTCCTAATATTTGCTTCGGTTGTTTTTTCGTTTTTTTTTGTATTTTCTCCATCGTACCGGGTCGTAACGGCCACCATGACCTTTTCGGAATGGCTGTTTCGCTCAGCTGGTGGCTGGCTGCTGACTGCTGACCACCCCAAGCACGGCCGCTTCCCTCATCTAAATGTCTTCAAAATCAATAAAAATGCCCTTGCCAATGTTTGAGCAGGGTCGGACCCGGAGGCCGACAATGCGCTTGCGACGTTGAAGCGGTTGGGATGGACCGGAGGAAAAGGTTCCGTTTTATGTATCCCCTGTGCCCGATGCAATTGGACACGAGTCACATTCGTCGGTAAACTCGGGCGATTTTTTTCCTCTTTCTCTTCCCTTCCTGCATAGCTCGTCGGGCGAAGCCTAGTTTACGAATGCTTCTGTCCACACACACACATACACACACCCACCACCAGCGCTCCTGTGTGGTTGGTTGAAATTCATTACCAGCGTTAGCGGCTGTGGTTGAGACGATGGCATCCCTTCTTTTACTGTCCTAAGCAGAACCTGCTGGAGATGGTCTGCTTCGTACCCGTATTCTTTTGCGCTTTGTTTGCCCTAACCGGGCTGCAATGGTAACGTTGAGTAAGTCAATTGTTTCGTGAACCATCCGTTGCGTTGCTTGTGGTCATGGGTGTATAGCTACGTTTTGGTCAGACGCGCTAGGAATGGAGCAGACTGTTTTTCTGTCGTGATTGCACTCGATGCAGGAGCACTTATCGGTCTGTCTGTGACATGGTCACGGTAGAGAGGGGTTTTGCACCACCGGAAGCTAGCCATAGATTTGCTTCTAGCTGGCGGTAGAAACATCTACACTGTGCTTTGTTATTAACCCGCTTGCCTTACAATGCGAACATGTGTAACAAATAACCATACAACAAGCAAACGACGAGCGCGATCCTTCGAAGGCCAACACATAGACAATAAAGCCTACAAGAAGAGATTAATATGCGTTTGATCAAAAGCGACAGACTTGTCCCGGATAATATTGCACAAATAAAAAGATTCTTATTATTGATAAGCAGTTCAGAATGGGCTCTATTCATTTGTTCCTTGTAACGATGAATTATTATTTTTTTTTTAGAATTGCTTGATTGACCAACTCCACGTAGTGGACATTGCCGAATTCACCAGCAACAGAGAAAATATTTCCCTTTTCCCGCTGTAAAACCTCTTCCGGCATGACATTTAGTTTCACTAATTTAACCGTTGCCATGAAATTCCACCAAACTATGGCCGTGCTACTTCAATCAAAAACCTTCGTGAACAAAACTCCCCTCACTGTCGCTCCCAGCGTTCGCAGAATGCAATGTATAATGTGGTTTAGCAGCGGGCCTAGGTTCAAGCACCTTGCTTTTGTGCCCTTTTGCTTGATGGACGTACATTGATTGTGCCAGCATATTTCTACTGCAGCCAGTGTCTGTGCTCATAGGCGTTTCATGTGTCTGGGGGTCGGGGTGGGCTGTGGGCGACAACAATGTGACTCAACAATTCGGCTTCGGGCAATGCGTTAGATACGCGCGGTTGCTGCTTTTTGTGCAATTTTGCTAGCTAGAAATAATGCTCCCATCGTATCATATCAGCATAATCAATTGGTTCAATAATTTCATACGGAAGGGTTGCATAATGGATCTAATTAACCTTTTGTTGTGCTACAAACAGGCGTAATGCTCCAGGGTCCTCTCTTATCATCGCTGTAAATGATTGTAATCGATATGGTAAGCTTTGTTGGGTGCACTGGGTTACTTTTTTTTTGTGGAAATATGTAAATAACTCGCACGACTTAACAATGTGCATGGTCATCGGTTCAAGTGGCACAATAAATATAGTGTTTCAATTTCATGCAAAAACAAGAAAATTGAAAAAAAAGTATTATATTACAGTTTATTTATTAAGTATATTACTTTTTCAACAATTCTGAATGAGTGGTTGATGATTATTATCTCGTTGTGACTTTGAGCATGTATCTAAATGAAGTTAATAGCTTGAATTATCAGTTGATTGCAATTAAAATGAACAAACCTTTCCAGATATTCAAATTTGATGTCTAAAAGTATTCCACAATGTCTGCCAAAAGCATCATCAACATGACAAATTCTCTTGAATTTGTATTTTTAGGCTTGTGTTAACCTCAAACCTCATTATACTATTCAGGCGCGTTTTCCATCCTAAAACTCTATTTCAAACCAAAACTCCCCCGTCCCGTAAACAACAAAACGAAAACATTATTAAAGCCATTACCGTTTGCGGCTCTGTTGGTATAAAACCGAAATGAAATGTGAAGGATTAGTACCGGCAAAACTGCCTTCTACGCACCAAAATCTCCCATGCATGCGGGGAGGAAAAATGCACACCAAGCTTTCGTAAGCTGTCCTAAGCCGCAACCGCACGGTGAAGCTAACCGCACCAACGGCTTTGTAATGCCACCCGTCGCGCATAAACCCATCTAAAATGCGCCCTGCTCCGCATAGTGTGCCTCGAAACCATTGCCCTGTCAGCTAGCCTGCAACCAAGCAGCCAACAATTCATGTCCCGTCCTGCGAAAAAAAAAGCTGCTTGCAAATTGTCACCATTCGTCGAAATAGTGGTTCTCTTCCTTCCAGCCCGCCCTCGCACACACACACATACCCGCGCGAGCACAAAAACACATTTTAGAGCCATCCAATCCCTTCCTCCTATCTACTATTACTTCTCACGGCTGGTCGGGGAACTCAGGGCATGTGATTAAAATTTCATCGGGATCATGTGCTGAAAATATTCATTACAATTTATGATTATTTTCCAATTCGCGCAAATAGAAAAGATGATGTCGGGGGGTTTTTTAGTGTATGTGTGTGCCAGGTCCCGAAAGCCCGGTCCGTTTGGCCTCTGGATGAATAATGGAGCGCAAGCAGACCGCCGACCGTGACTGTGCTTGCATGTGTGTTCCCGACAGGCTCGAGCCCTGCCCGTGTTCGGCCCGTGTTGTGCTCGGGAAAAAGCGCACTGGCTTGCGTGCCGCTCGGGGAACATCATTCCAATCGGGAACGTCGATTCAGCAGCCTGGGTCTAAACTGGGTGCTGATTGTGCTGGTTTCCCCTTCTTTTTTTTGTGTACCATTATGCGCCAGAACTGATTGCAATTTTAGGGTAAAATAAGTGAAAACGAGAGAGCTTTTTTATTCTGCTTCCACCAACTCTACCACATTCTCATGCACTCGGCTCGGGCGAAAGCTTAGCGAATGGGAGTGCTGTTGAGTGCGGGACATGTTGCAGCCAGCTGCATATGCAGGCGATGTGCAGTGGCAATTTTGGCGCACGCAAAAACCCGTTGTAAAACTGGACAAACTTGTGATGTGAGTCAAAAAATCAGCGGAATGGGTAAATTCCTCCAAACTGCATTGTTTGCGAATTGTTCTGATGCTGTTCAGGCAAAAGGCTGGAGGAATTCAGGCAGAATAGTTCGATTAGTTCTGGTAGTTGATTGCAACAAATGATTTGTAGCGATTTTTCAACTGAATTAATTGGGGGAATTGTATGATACTTTTTCCTTTAAAGTGTCTACAGTGTGTCGTAGTGTACCCAACAAGATAGTTAATAAGCCAAGCAGCATTTTAAATATTATCATTGTTTGAACGATGTTGTTACGATCATTTCATTTAGTCTTCCTTTTTCATGTGATTGTCTTGTAATACCTAATAAGACTATAATAAAACCCACTGAAGACTAAAAGGGGCTATCTACAGAACTCTGTTAAGAGTACTTGTTAAAACCGTTTTTAGACATTTAAGAAGCACAAATAAATTATCAAAAATACAGCTTATTGCTATGGATTTACTCTTGGAACGGTAAAGCAGTCATGACAATGAAGTCATAATGATGCTTAAGAATAATTGACAAAGGCTGTTCTGATATTTTCTGATGAAATGGAATGCGTATGAGCAGAATTCCATGCCAAGGAAATTTAACTGTTGAAATGCTTTATAACCATTAAAAGTGTATCAGCAATGTGCATCTAGTTAGGTTAAGCAATATTATTTTAAAAATGTAGAAATGTTTTAACTGCCCTAAATTTTCACAATAAACTGAAGGCTAGTAAACTGAATAAACTATAAACTGAATAATTTGAAGGCTGTGGCATAATAACCATCATGTAGAAAGCGTTATCGAAATAGCGATTTTTCATTCTGTCATGTTAATTATTAATTTTGTATTTCAAAATATCAACACATTGGAAACACAAATTAACAATCATATCAATACAAAAGGATTCCATTGCATTAAGATCAGAATTATTTTCCCGATCACACGTTTAGACGATTTGCAGTGCAATCTGTGTAGCTAAGATAGTTTTACACAGCTCTAAGAAGCACTTATGCAGGGTTACAACATTTAAGAATCTTCACATACAGATAGTCTTTGAGATACACAGAACCTGGTATACCCTTATTTAGACACATTGGTATTATACTGTTGTGTTAAACAATTCATTCTGATTGAATACATTAAGAGTTGAAAGCACCATGGTTTTTTCAATAAATCATTTCTGTTGAACTTTTAAAATCAACAAAAAACTAGAAGATTTACTCTTCATTCAGAATCATATCTAATAATTCTTGTAGGGGATAAAATCACGCACTGCATGTAAAACGACAGCAACATTAAATATATTATGTCTGAGAACTACGAAATAAAACTAAAGCGAAAATTTGAAATCTGTTTCTCCACGTTTTGCGTTAATAGCGCAGCTCGGCAGCAGGCTGTATAGTGTGTTGTGAGTTTCCTTTACCCAAGACATAAAAATCCACTGATAATATCAGTTGATCTTGATGGCTTAGTCTCTAGTAAATAATCTCAAAACTTGAGAATACGTTTACAGGTTGATTAAACCAGCCATCAAAGCTCCAATTTTAGTTTTAACAGATGTTTTAAAGGTTTTAAAGCAATAATAATGGTTTAGCTTCTAAAAAAAGACATGGTAAAATTATGTGGCTTACTACACCCATTACACAGGGTTTCCCACGATGCGTTAGATGGTTTCGATAATTTGTTCGGCTTGTTTAACGATTTATTCATCGTATCCCATAGATTTTTGGTTCGGTCCCACAATGTGTTGGAGTTGTTCAATTTCGTCCTCAATACAACTAAACTAAACAATGCTGGGAATTGCTTAAAATCATGGTAAACATACACCAAACAAATGTAGGAAATAATCAAAATAATTCGGAAAACAACCAAAAAATCTTGGGAAACCCTGTAAAGTATTGTTTAGAATTATTTATGTGTAAAAATTATAGAAAATGTTTCTTGGGATCCTAGTTTGTTTCATATTAAACCTCGTTTATATTACATCTCCAACCCCATTTAACGTTCCAAGGGCTATTTGTTAAACTAAAACCAAAGAAACTCCAATGAAATAAATGATCAATAAAAGAAGTTAAATTAATGCTTTAAAATTTCACACGCAAACTATTATGGTTCTGCCGTTCGATGATTTTTTTTTAATTCAATAGTAAAATAATGCTTCCCCTTGCCCAAAACGAACTGATGAGCAAAAGTTCACGCGAACAATAAAGGCAACAGTGTCCCGAAATCGAAATCTCCCGACACCCGACCGTGATGACACGCGACGTTTAAAACCAACCCCCAACACCCCCCTTTCAATTAGTGAACTTTTCCCCCACCTCGATTGAGGTTGACTGTGTGTGTGTGTGTGTGTGTGTGTGTGTGTGTGTGTGTGTGTTTGTGTGTGTGTGTGTGTGTGTGTGTGTGTGTGTGTGTGTGTGTGTGTGTGTGTGTGTGTGTGTGTGTGTGTGTGTGTGTGTGTGTGTGTGTGTGTGTGTGTGTGTGTGTGTGTGTGTGTGAAAAACGGGTCTCCAAAGTCGACGCTGTCAGCAAAAGTGAACATGTTTGTTTAACCATCCACGAACCAAGCACTCCGAATCGACGTGATCGAAAAGCCCACACGTGTAAGCCCAATGCTATATCTCCCCAAAACGAACACGCACACACACACACAGCGACAGTGCGGTATGCTAAATGCATACACACTCCGAACTTTCGAACCGACCTACTTCATTACGGGAAAATTATCGCCCATCCACACGGGACCGGGCTTTCCATCCTCGGCCATGCTGGTCCCGTCCATCTTCTCCTCGGTTCTGCCCATCGCGCTTTGCAGCTTCCCATCGTGCCCATCTTCTAATTCGCCCCGTCGAGCCAACTTTATAATTGACACGTTATTGCCCTAACCTCAAAACCTGTTCAAGCCGGCCGATCATGCGTTGCCGTTTCATCCCGCACCCAGCCCATGCGACGTGGTCGAGGGAGCGTCGTAATATATTGTCACATTATAATATCTATCGTTCGCCGGAAAATTACGATCCCGGTGCGTCACCCCATACACGCTTCCCGAGGTCGACGACGGTCCCAGGTCCCGGGCCGCACTGATTTCGCTCTACCCCGCGCCGTACTCCGTCCCCCGGAACCCGGTTACGCTAGTTGGCGTTACCACACACACACGCGCGCGCACACGTTTCCGCGCCTGCCGCGCCCGCATGGTCCATTCAATCACAGCGCAAGCAGGCAGACCACCCGGCCCACTAGTTTCTTCAGTAACGTGCTCGCTGCGCCCTGCTCCTGTGCGACTTGGCGGTGGACCCGGTTTGGCCCAATGATAAACGGCTTTCTCAACATTTTTGCTTCCATCGGTGCTACTTCGTTCGAGGTGGTTTGGAAACGGGAGCAAGTCGAAGCGGGGGGGAAATTGTCATCAGTCAACCCTTCCTCCAGCTCCACTTTACAATGACTATCTCTCCTGGGCCTTGTGTACGTGTGTGCGATGGAGCCGCCTGGTGGTTTTTGAAATGCCGTGGAGACGCCTGGTGGTTCATGTGTGTGTGCAGCATGGTACTGCCGTACCGAACCGATACCGATACTGGGTCCACTGGGAGAGTGTTGGGGAGGGAGGGGGGGGGGAGACGAGGTGCAAGTGGGCAAGTCATTTTCCAAATAATCATCTACCAGCAGGATGCGCGTTAGCATCCATCGGGCCAACCAACGGAGCAGGACGAACGCGTGCGGCTGCTGGCTTTCCGTCTTTACGCTTGACGAGTCACGAGGCCGCACCATAGACTCACCATCGATTCATTTTCCTGCTCTCCTGGCCGCAACATCAAACGGTGGAAGCGCGTGTGTGTCGGTGGCGCTTTAGCTACATCATATCCTTGGCAGCGTTGGTGGTATTACCATTATTTTCCACTTTATAGCGCCACCGCCAGCAACCGCATTCGCTTTTTTCTTTCTCTTTTTGTGTGTGTGTGTGTGTTAAGAGCCAAAGACGACCACGCTCAACGACACAGCTCATCATCCGACACTACACGGTGCAGGGCATCGAAAACCACACATCGAGCACTTTCACTTCCTCACTCGAGTGCTTTTGTTGTCGAGGGAAATGGACGGGAAGCAGAACCGCCCTTTTGAGATTCTGTTTTTTTCTCCACTTTGTTTCGGGGAAAAAGTGCTTTCCTGTGGGCCCTTTCAACAATCAGTAGTGGGGGAATGGGGTGGAGCGGAAACCATTTCTGGCCAATACACAATCGATGGCGTGGCCGGTCAGGCTAATGGGCGAACACTTACTAACGAGCAGGATTATTACGGCCTTAATAAATATAAATGACTTTCTGGTGAGGTACGACTTTTAATGGCGCAATGGGCACTGCACACAGTTGAAGAATTTATGCGAAAGATTGTCCGTTTTTTTGTGTGTACTCGTTCTTGGTACGTTTCGTACCAGAATCCTATGATAAATGATAATATGTTCGATGGTTTTTGTGAGTGCAGTAGAGACTGGTTTTGCTGAAAAAAAAATTTAACAGCACTTAATTGAGCATCGGTTCGAGGAACGAAGGTGCAGGTACATTAAAAATCTCTGCATAATAATTTAATTCCAAAGCAAATGGATTTTCTGAGAGCAGATTTTTTGAAGTAATCATTAGTGCTTTCAATACAAACAAGTCACTTGCGAGTAGTGAATAATTTAGAAGCTATTAACAACTAATCTGTCTAATCTGAAACATTATTTTCGAAAATTTGAATTCTTGTAAACGAACACTTTGTGAGAAAAATATTTCCCCAGCATAAAGTTGTTTAATAGATCATACAACTTTCATGCGTATCGAACACAAAACCAAACGCTCCGAGCAAGAAAACCCTCACAAAAAACGTCAATATGAAGGCGAAAAACTTGTCGAAACACTTTTCAACTGCACTGCACCGTTTGGTGCAATCTTCCTCTAACATTTTCTCGAATCGATCTCACCCACTCATCATGCCGTGCTTATGAAGGTGGCGAGGTGAAAGCAAGCAAAAAGTAAAGCTCAGACGAGAAGAAGAGATTTAAAAAAAAACACACACACACACACACACACACACCGACACAAAGCGTGGCACCGAAAGGTAGAACAGCAGCATAACTTTTGCACCGAGCCCGACTCCGACACGCTGGGAGTGTCACTGATAAAGGATTCAGGCGGGAGTGAACCGGCTAGTGAGGCGGAGGTTCTATGTCCAGCTGACACCCTTTCGCCAGCCGGAACATGGCTTACAACTTTATTGTCACTTTGCAGTCTAAAAAGGTAGCTGGTTGGATGGTTGTTGCTGAGTGACAAGCGCACTGCTAACATACCTCGTGGGACAGTTTTATCGGTGCTGCTCGCTGGTAGTAGTTCTTTTGCGGTACAAGCTTTGCTCCTTGTTCAACACCTTCATATTATGCTTGCTTTTTGCAACTGTTTTTTTCTTGTTTCGTAGAAAACAATCAGTGATCTTAGTACGCGTTTTAGAGCTTTAATGCGTGGTAATAAATTTCGCAGAAGGAAACTGATACAAAGATGTAAAGTATTTTGGTGGAAAATTTCTCATTACACGAGCACCAACTTATTAAAATTATAGCAAGGGTTTGAGCTCGCCGTAACTTAATAAATTGATTGCAAGTCGTGTGTTGCGTGTTTTGAGCTCGCTGAAACATTGAAAGCAAACAGAAAAAGGCAAAAAAACGTAATATCATTTTCAATATTTTCTTTGTTGATAATATATTCGTGATCAAGATAAATGTAAACCTATATTTTTTGCTACTTTTGATGATTGAAGTTTTAGCTTGTTAGGGTAAGAAATTTCATCATTCGCATTATATTTTCCATATTAATTCGACAGTTGTGTTACCCCATATGAGAATTCAACAAACTTTGGATTTGTTTCTTGATATGGTCACAAACTATGTATTCATAAGCAGAAAAGTTATAATCGAGTTAACCTGATCAAACATGAAAACAAGAGACTATTTTGGCGTCTGGTTTTATAAGGTTTTTGCGGCGTCTGGTTTTTCCAATTAGACAGGACTACGACAAGAATTCAAATAGGGCTAATTAGACACTTTTTAGACGGCTATCAGACAGTGAGTCTAATAAATCTTATTAGACACAAAAAGACAACAATTCGTCATATCGTCTAATAACACGGGACCTGTCAATTAATAGACAGTTATTGTGATCGATTGTCTTTTTATTTAGATTTTTGCTGGTAGGGGAGTGTTATTATGACTTCCCCAGCCAATTGTCAAACTCCTTATAAAAAAAATTGGCCAGTATCGTGAAATTGATCGTGTCTATAGTGTTCATGAATATTCTCTAACATATCGTAACTGTAACGTGAGCTGCAGCCTGCTTAATTTTGATGATTGATCAGAGTGTACAAAGTTTACCAATACAACTATGTGACTTACTCTATGTTTTTTCTCGATAAAAGTAGAGTCGAGAAGTTTGCCTCGATTGCTTTTTTTTTTTAAATATGCTTATCGTTACAGAAGTCTGCTAGGGAAAATCCATCGAGATGAGCATCCAAAATTGCAGCAGGGGTCACATCGCCAGACCAGATGTATTTAAAATACTCGAAGATGCACTTTAAAATATGTAAATGGAATATGAATGTAAGCCAAAAACTAAATAATTTCCTATTAGATAATTTCACCAAAGTATCCCGTTTTATTTTTGATGGATTGTATGTTGTCTGTTTGGTGGTTACTGTAAAGGTATTTACATTACACAAGCCATTCAAACACGTAGTGCATTTTACGTTATGAAATTATGCAAAAATATTTTTAAAACCCCTACTCACACTACAAAAATGCTATTTCCCCCCCTCAACCGTACAAAAATGTCATCAATAATTCCTTCACTAGACAAAACGCACAAATTCTCCCCCATCACGGTAGGGCGTCGCACATTCCTGTCGCACCGGAAACATTTGAATGATCGTTATTAAATCATTGTAGCCTGAAATTGCCGATCCGTATTACAAAAATGTTCGTGTTCCCCTCGCGCCCATTTCCCAATGAGTGTTGAAAAATGCAGCAGTAGTTTGTACCGCGTGAGCCGGACAGCATGGTCATCCTCCCTTTCCGAAAATGAACAGAGCACACCAACTCCTGCAGAAACGTCGAAGTGAAAAGGAAAAATACGCAACTGAAAACATTATAAAAAACGCCCCCCATGATGTCCAACCACTGCTGCTGCTGCTGCTGCTGCTGCTGCTACTATTCTACCAAGTGGATCGAAAATTGAACAGAAATATACACACAGAAGCCGCACACTCTGGTACTTTTCACCCCATGCAATGGGCTCGCTCCCTCCCCAAAAAATCGAAACGAGCGCGCGCGCGTCCCATACCCTTCCCCCAGTTTCCTGCCCCGAAAAAACACTGAAAGCCACCCTCGCCAGGCCCAAGGTTAGCATTGTCCCGCATTCCCGCAAAATCGGAAAATATGTCAATTTGAAATGTATTATGAATATTTTCATATCATTTCATGCGTATCGAAATTGTTTGCTCGCGTACGCGTGACGCGCCGGGCACGGTTGGACACTCACTGGGCCGCGGGTTTTTTTTTGCCGCAACAGGGAGGACGAGAGGAGCCTCCCTGAATGGGAGGATGGGACGGGCAATGGGAAAGGCAGAATCGTATGAATAAAAAAACCACCCGCCGGAATCGATAGCGGCCCCCTCCTTTTTGGGGGGTTCGCGCCACCGTAGGCCCCGTGGGAAAACGTTCTGTATTTAAATGCATTCCAAAACACTGCTACAAATGCACCCGGGAGATTGGTTGATAGGGTTGAACAATGGAGGTAGGGGTTGAAAGAGGCACTGGGTGCTGCATGTGTAGATGTGTATCTGTGCGACAATGGTCCCTGCAGGCCGGGCCAGGCTGGGAAAACGGGGCCACTAAAAACCGCAAAGGCCGTGTGTCAACGTGCGGTTCCCTACCACAACCATGCGCCGTACAAAACTAACATACAAACATGGGGCAAAAATTTGACCCTTGAAATGGGCGGGGGGGGGGGCACTTTTTGGGTGGGTCGGGTGGATGGGATGCATCGAAACGCATCAGCGTGTTTGTGTATGTGGTGCAAGTGCAATTCCCCCGAAAGGCTACACTCATAATGCAGACGCAAACCACAGTGGACCGTTCGAGCGTTTTCCATGGAAGATAATAATTCTATCCCTAGCCGGGAACTACCCCTCTTCCTGCCCTTCCCTGCCGCACCGCTCAACACACGCCCGTTTGTTTTGGGACGCACGAACCCGGGGACTGCACTGTATGTCCACACTGTGGTCCGGGCACACGCCGGGTTGACCAGGATTTTCGGGTTTGCTGTGTCATGTGAAGTTATGGGAATTTATTTAATTTCGAAAAGAATTAACAACAACAACAACCACAACAACGAAAAAACAACTATTGCACGCACCGCAACTGGACGGGGTAGAGTAGAAAAGCATATCGGCAATTGAATTTGAATATTGCGCTTGCCTTAGGCGCAGTGGGCGGTGTAAAGGTTTTGCCTGTGCTGCAGGCTACCAGATGGTCCCCGTTGGTTGTGCTGCCATACTGGACAGTAATGGTATGCAAGCGGTGCACATTTCACTTCATCGCACGACGGAGTTGTTTTAATTTAATACTTTCGTTTGCAGCCGTTTGTTTGTGGAATAACGAACTGACTTCATTTGGGTGCACTCTGTGCAACGAAGTTTGAGGATTGTTCATTGTTTGTAATTTTGGTGGAATAGTTTTATTATAGTCGTGATAATGACAGAGCTTACAATGACGATCGAAGATGCCGAGTGTTATATTTTTGAGTTCGGGAAGCCTCACAAATGATTTATTTATTAAATAAATATATAGTTGTATTGAACTCATTTATCTTTTCTAAATAACTACAGTGTACAAAGTTATTTCGAAATCTGAATTCGCAGCCACCCCTGCCATCTAAATTGTTCATCAAGAGAGTATGATTCTTATCCATTATTGATAGGGACAATAATCCAATACCCATACCAGTTCTAGGGCTGAACCTAAACGAATAGTGGTACTGTTGTGTGCGACAAAAGAGGTTGCCTACCCCTGGAAGCCGACAGGATGAGTGCCGATCGGGAACGATAATCGGTGATCGGTCTTCTGCATGATGCAAGAGATCGATACACGAACGGGGGCTCTCTCCTACGGACCGCGACAAGGCTCAGGCGTGCGTGCTACGCTTATTTAATTGTTAAAGTGAAATTCATCTGTGGCGTTTAAAATAAAGAGACTAAGTTTTTAAACAATACAACAGGTACTGAACCTGATCTTGACCTCATATCATTCCAGGAGCAGATTCTAAACCCATACAAGTCTTGGAATTGATTTTGGACCCATGTCGATACTGGAACTGATCCTGTAACAGTATCGATCCTGTAAATGATCGGAGTGTTCACTTACAGCCAGTAGACCCGCTAAGACGTGTGCGCTCCGCATATTAATATCGGTCTTCGTCATTGTTATGTTGTAATAAAACGTATAAACCCTAAACCACCCATATTGTTACTGGCGAAATATTGTTTATCTCTAGGAACTCATACTGAACCTATATCAGTCCAAATCCTTAACTGTTCTGGAAATGATTCTGAGTCCATATCACTCCTGGAACTGATCTCAAATTGATACCAATCCTCGAACATGTTCCCAACTTCTACTTTTCCAGAAAAATATTTTTTAAAGACCATACCGACTGTGGAACTGTTCCTGAACTCATGGCGGTCCTGAAGCTACTCTCGAAAGCATACTGTTGATGTAACAAATCCTTATCCCTTACCAACACTGGAGTTGAGTCTAAGCTTATATCGGCTGATTCGGATCTTAAACTAATCCTCGATCTTAACCCATATGCTCATACCTGTCCTGAAACTTATTTTGAAACTACACCGTTCCTGAACCTTGCCCTGAAGCCACACTGTTCCAGGAATAGAATCAGCGCCCAAACTATCCCTAGAAGAGATCCCGAACCTAAATCGATCCTGAAAATGCTCCCTTACAAGCCAGGAACTAACAATCTAAAGAGCGTCACTCTTCATTAGTATTAGCACGGTTAATTACTCAGATAAACTGTACATTTTGAAAAAAACCGGAAATATTTCACAAAACTTTTCAGGAAGACATGGAAACATTTCAAACTCCCGCCGTTGAATTGACCTTCCGAGCGAGCTTTTGCCCTGCGGACCAGTGTGGCCAGATTATATTGGCAGATTTCGGCAGGAGCACTGTTGAGAACGCAACCATTTAAATTTAATCAATTATTTTAACGATTAATTTATTTTTACCCTACTAGCATAGAGAATGAAAAAGTGTGCGTCTTTTATAAATAATGTGTGAGGTTTGAAGTAAGATTGTGTAAAGCTATGAATTGAAATGTGCGTTTAATTTGCAATAAAAGTGATAAAATATTTATAAACCAAGTTTGATGTGTTAAAGTTTTTCTTTTGATTCGGGTGCACCAAGTCCGTGTAAAGGGAAGCGAAAAGCGCGCTAAGAAAAAAACGAGCGGGAGGGGATTTCAGTCCAGCGCAGCGCAACTCTCTGGAATCAAGTGGGGTACCAACACCGACAAACCGACGTGACACTTCGAACAAAATGAGCTTCAAAAGTTGTCTCCTTATTTCAAATGAAAATATGTTAAACACTAGCGCCATCTCTATAATGATTCGCTTACTACACTGACACAGAGAAGAAACTGCTAAACCCCCTTTTTGTTTTTCTTTGCAAATTCCATTGCGTATTGTTTTATGTACTTCTCACATCTTTTGCATTGATTTAGAAACTTATAAAATGATTTTCCTGGGTGTTTTTTCCAATAATTCTCACAAAATCTTGCCTCACACTTCCTTCATAATTTGTATTTAGAAAAATTGTTTACATCCAAGCAGCAGTGAACAGAGCTTACTTTGACAGAAGTGTTCGCCTCACTGGTAAATGACAGTACTTTCGTGTGGGACACTTTTGTAACACCAGTGTCACGTCGGTTTGTCGGTGGTACCAATTCAGCGCAGCGCAAGCCGAAAGAAACGGAAAGGAACCCAAGCGCCACAGATTAAGCTTAAACGACTGGAAAATTGAATATCCATAGAAAAAAAATGAAAGCTCCACAGCTTCATTGGTTTGATCAATAGATGGCGTATTACAACTCATCATTATATTGCTATCCTTTTCTTGCAATGTGTTTCGACAAGTTTCATCTTATCATGACCTATATAGCCTTATAACTTTCTGAGCAAAAATCTATATGAATGGTCGTGTGGTCAGATACGTGGGTATCAACACCAACAATCATTACTCAAATCTCACTTGCTTCAGTGCTGGTGGTTTCCGTTGGAGTTTAGTATTTAAACAATCGTATCGCCGTTCTAGTTCTAGCGATGCATAACTTCAATGCGAAACCATACAACAGTACAGAGGAAATGAGAAAGCTCTCCTCCAAGCGATGAAGCTCAACTGGTTGGGGTATCCCACCAACAGAGAGCGCCACCAGCTTTTTTGCTATTTTTAGAATGAATGAGTCGTTTGCCGTCTGCTAAACGAAGTCTTTCTATATTCCGTTTAGGTAGAGAACTTGAGTCGTTTAGAAGCCGTTTAGTGGTCGTTTAGTGGATTTGTGGCACTTGGGAAGGGGTATAAGGAAAATACAATGAAACAGCGCGAGCGAGCGTTCCGCCTCCTACTTTCAAAATTACACGAAAATTAGTGATATTTTAGCTGGAAATCACGAGATTCGACTTACGCAGAAATTCGAGTTACGCGGTAATTTGCGGCCGTTTTGGGTCCCCATTAACCGTGTATCTCGAGGACCGCCTGTATAAAAAATCGGTAGGAATACAGATAAATCGGTATTTCTGGTCACTCTGCTGACAATCAGCTGTTGTTTACACCGGTACTTTTGACATGTACCACAGCTACGAAAAAAGCAGTGGGCAAAAAAAACACACAAATCACAACAGTCTGTGCAACAGCGAAAGTGTTGCGTTGTTTTTAAACCAACCGGACACAAGGAGCGTCCACCGAGCGAGGCCAACAATCTGTGGCTTACGAGCTACGCCCGGACGCGTTTTGCACTGGTTTCGTGAGCAATGCTGAAGTTGCTACTCTCCCCGCACCGACAATGTTGCTGGCAGGGACTGACACGGTCGGTAGTGGCCGATTTTGTAGAGAGATTGCATAACCTCAACCTCGTTCCCGTTGCTGCTGTTTTTTGTTTGTTTCAGGTCTTCTCCGTACAGCACGGAAGGAAGGAATGTGCTGCTCCGCAAGACGGTCCAATCGTTCGGACTGGGGAGGAATGGATTCCTGCAACCGATCCGGAACACCGTTCAGCGATCGGCGGTCCGGCCCTCGCACACGGTCACGAAAACCGGTTCACAGGGATCGCGACTGATAAGGGTGCTGCTGGGTGGAACGGTCGTAAGCATCACGCTGGGCTATCAGTACCGGAAGTCGTTCGTGCTCTGTGAGGCGTCCGTAAACCGGCTGGCCGGTCAGCGGCAGCTAGTGGACGACGGGGCGGTGCGGTTCGATTGGTGGAAGTTTTGGTATTACCTGAGGCGGCATTTGGGCAAGCTGATTGGTGCCGTTATGGTGAGTAAATACTATTTTAAGGACAATTTGGACACCATAATGCTTTAATAATGATTTCGATTTGTAGGCTGCCCTTGCCGTGGCATATTTCAACATTCAAATACCGAATCTGCTCGGAGTGATCGTTAACAAGCTGGCCCGGTATGCAGGCAGCAGCCTTAAAGAGTAAGTAAAATCACCTTCCCAATCATGGGGAACGTAACTTCAGTCCATCTTCTTCCCTTTCCTCCAGCATCAATACGGCAAGCTTCTTCCGGGACATGCGGGGCCCTGCGCTGCAGCTGTTCGGCATGTATCTGGCCCAGTCCGGCTTTACCTTCCTGTACATTCTGCTGCTCAGCCAGATCGGCGAGCAGATGGCGGCCAGCATCAGGCAGGATCTGTTCAAGCAGATCATCATCCAAGACCTGGAGTTTTTCGACCACAACCGTACCGGCGAGCTGGTCAACCGGCTGACCGCGGACGTGCAAGATTTCAAGTCCAGCTTCAAGCAGTGCATCTCGCAGGGTTTGCGCAGCTTCGCCCAGCTCGTCGGCGGTGGCATTTCCCTGTTCTGGATCTCGCCCCAGCTGGCCAGCATTGCGCTCGTGTCGGTCCCGGTAGCGGTGGCCATGTTCTCCCTGCTCGGGCGCTCGCTGCGCCACCTAAGCAAAAAGGCACAGGCCCAATCGGAGCGAGCCACATCGGTGAGTGAGGAGGCACTGTCCAACATTCGCACCGTACGGGCCAGTGCCAGCGAGTACAGCGAGATCGAGCTGTTCCGGGTGGAGACGGACAAATCGGCCGTCCTGTCGCAGCAGCTCGGTGCCGGCATTGCCGTCTTTCAAGCGCTCAGCAATCTGTGCCTTAACGGGATGGTGCTGACGACGCTCCTGCTCGGCGGCCACTTCATGTCGGCGAACTCCATCAGCGCGGGCGATCTGATGGCATTCCTGGTGGCGGCCCAGGGCGTTCAGCGATCACTCGCACAGGGCTCCATCCTGCTCGGCTCGGTCATCCGCGGCATGACGGCGGGGGCGCGTGTGTTCGAGTTCCTGAGCCTGGAGCCGCGGGTCGACCTGAAGCATGGCCTTATCATCCCGGACAGCAATCTGCGGGGCGAGATACGCTTCGAGGGGGTTCAGTTTGTGTATCCGACACGGCCGAATCAGCGCGTGCTGAAGGATTTCAATCTCGTGCTTCGACCGGGCCAAACGGTGGCACTGGTGGGCGCGAGCGGGAGTGGCAAGTCGACCGTGGCGGCGCTGCTGGAACGATTCTACGAACCGACGGCCGGTCGCATCACGATCGATGGGTACGAGCTGGGTCATTTGGCGCCGAGCTGGCTGCGGGGGGAGCTGATCGGCTTCATCGAGCAGCAGCCGGTCCTGTTTGGGACCACCATCTACGAAAACATTCGCTACGGCCGGCCGAATGCGACGCGGGAGGAGGTGATGGAGGCGGCGGAAATGTCACAATCGCACGAGTTCGTCAGCCGGCTGCCCGATGGGTACGAGACGATGGTGGGCGAACGGGGCATACAGCTTAGCGGGGGCCAGCGGCAGCGGATCGCGATTGCCCGGGCACTGCTGAAGCAGCCGACGATACTCATCCTGGACGAAGCGACCAGTGCGCTCGATGCGGCCAGCGAAGCGGTGGTCCAGCGGGCGCTCGATGCGGCCGTACTCGACCGGACCACGCTCGTCATTGCGCACCGCCTGTCGACGATTCGGAATGCGGACGTGATAGTGGTGCTCGATCAGGGACAGATCGTGGAGGTGGGTACGCATGACAGCTTGCTGAAGGCGCAGGGATACTATTACGAGCTGGTGAAGCAGCAGGAGCGCCAACAGCGGCAGGAGCACGATGCACGATCGTACGGTTAGAGGAAGGGCGGTGTGTTGCGTTTGGTTAAGGGTTTAGTTGTTATGGAATGGTTGGGGCCGGGAGTTTAGCAAAATCAAAAGACAATTATTGCTTAATAAAGCAACATCATGCACACTAGGGGCTATTTATTACACGAAACAAATGCTAACATTGGGTTTGGCTCGAATAAACGACGAGATAAAGGATTTTTTGTGCCTTTGCTCATAGAAGAAAATTAAAACAAATTCAAATGTAACGTTTATAATCGTTTATTTCTATTGTCTTTTCAACAGTTTCAGGTTTATGTCTTGTTAACTACAGCATTCACACAACTTTTCCCTCATCCGCCGTTTGATGCTTTGCCTGATGAACGATGAGCGTTCGTTTGTTGGAATACGTTGTATCACACTGCTCACACTGGTAGCTCCGGCTTGCCTTAACACCTAACCCACCGGGCGGATGCTTCCGGGCCATGTGCTTCTTTAGACAGCGCGCCAACACCTTCACCCCACACTCCGGACAGTTCTTCGACAGATGATCGCGCTGATGTTCGACGAGCAGCGCCTTCGTGCCGAACGCTCGATCACACTGATCACAGGGAAAGGAACAATGTTCGGCCTGCGACACGAGCGCCGAATGTTTCCGAGCGATGTGCATGTTCAGTACGCGCAGCTTTACCATCTGCTTGCAGTAAGGACACTCTTTCGTTTGATGATTGCGCTGATGATCGATCAGCAGCGTTTTGCAGTAGAACAGCTTCTCGCACTGATCACACTTGTAGATGCGCTTCTGGGGCAATGCGTCGGATTTGGGATGGTTTAGGGCGACGTGCTCCTTGAGGTACCGGGCAACGATGGTTTTCTTGCATACGGGACACATGTCCAGCTGGTGGTTACGCCGGTGGTTGTTCAGCTGGCGAAGGTTCACGAAAGAAGCGTCACAATATTCACATCCAAATGGAAGCGATTGGTTTTCTGCATTCGTTGTCCTTGTAAAGTGTTCAGTGGTATGATCTACAAAAAAAATATATATAATTCGTACAGGTATTCTAGAGACTCTTGTAATTTGCCAACTTACCGTCCATCATTAGCTGGTGTTCCATAGAACCTTCGTCGGTGGAGCTGTATTCCCTTTTGATTTGTACATTTTCCTCAAACTGAGATGCAATCGTTGTGGCACCAATTTCAATCTCACTCACAAACGAGGATTCTCCGGCACTGTCCGTTGAATGTGCATTGCTTGCCGCCAGCAAGTAACTTTCGCTCACTGTTCCATTGGCCATCGTTTGCGGTAGCGATTCGTTAGGATCATTTTCCCTTTTAATTTGATAGTTGGCGATCATTTTCGCATAGCTGAGATGGATTTCGGCGTGCGGAATGCTTTCTATCTTGATTCGGCCTGGAAGCTGCAACGAATATCCATCTTGGTGTCGTACCGGTGTTGTATTTGTCGTTTTGGTTGTGGAATAACTGCACGGGTGTAGTTCAGATTGCATGGTGTTATTGTTTGAGCGTTGATTTAACTAATCTTTTACTTGTTCTCTGAAGTAAAATCTTTACCCATTGCTTGAAATAAGAACATTTATCGTTTTCTGTAATCGATTTGCTGGCGTTGGAGTGGTTTCGGGATTGTTTTGTTTACAAATAAACCTGCTTGACAGTTGGCAAGTGCAGTACTAGCAGAGTGACCAGAAATACCGATTTATCTGTATTCCTACCGATTTTTATATGCCGACCGATTCACAGATGACCGCCCTAAACCCACCGATTTTCCATTTATCCTACCGAAAATCACAGAGCAAACAAGAAATCGCAACGTTTTCGAAAAAACAGCTGTTTTAAATAATTTACACCCATTACAGCAAACGATTGATATATTTCGATAAACTGTACCTTATTGTAAAGATAAATAAATAAATAAAATGCTGATGAACCGCAATCCGCACGGAAAGTATACAACTCACTGTCGTAAACCAAAAAAACCATTTGACGTTTCGGAATGACACAATCGAACTGAAAGCAACGCAGTCACACACACACACGCAAATCCGTAAACACAATACCCCGACCAAACGGGTCATACGAAAATCAGCCAGCCCAGCGAAGGCAGCGCGTGTGAGTGTGGCAGACCGTGAACGTGAGCACAATTCACAAAGAGTCAGGCAAACAACTCCAAGTGGTGGGCGCGTCGTGCAGCGCTTCGTTTCGGCCGACAGGTAGGAGAAAGAGAAAACCAACCCAAAGCCTTGCCAATGTGTGTGCATCGTCGTGGCGTGTGATTCCGAGGCTGCCTTTGACTGTGTGCAGTAGCTGCCCCGTGGCTTCCAGAATTCGGCCCAAATTTGACAAGGGCAGGGACGGTCCGTGCGTGCAGTGTGAGAAAGATAGTGAGGGGTACCATTCGGTAGAAAAGTGTCTCATTTCGGGTGCGACTGCTTTGCTGATTAACTGCTCGTCAAATGTGTGCATTCTTGCAGAGTGTGTGGTCATTGGGCTGTTCAAGTTTCTATCCAATTGGGCTGGTTTTTCGGTTCGGTGAAAGGCTAAACTTGAACGATCCACCACCCCCGTGTCCCGTCGTGCGTGCTCTGTGAAAACCGTCCCCAGTGGTGTGTGTTGCCCAAAAAAGGGGCAACCAAAGGCAGGCAGAACTGCTGCTTCCGGGAACCCGGGGCCGTTCCGTGCCCGACCAACTGGGCCAGTTTTCATTCAATAAAGTGCATTTACGTGTTTATGTTTCGCTGCAATAGAAAGTAATTGAGTGATTGGACCCGTGGTAGGGTGACAAATAGGCGAGGGAGAAAGAGAGAGAGAAAAAATACACCACAGCCACGACACACAACGACGACGACGAGAAAGGGGCCACATAGCAAAGTGGATACGGTGTATGTGTGGGTGAATATGTGTGTGAATTGCGAGATTGCAGGGTTCTTAAGACGTTTTGTGGAAGGCGTTGAGTTGAAAAAATGAAGTTTTGCTCACAAAGTATTCTGGCAAAGTACTAAATCAATTTGGTAAAGTGGATAGTTTTTAAATGTTTACCCATACTTGTACAAGCTTCGCTAGTAAAATCGCTTACTTATTGAAAAGTCATTAACTGTTGTGCGGGAATAATATTTTTTCAATTGTCTTGGACAATTTGCATTGGTCAGTATGGTAAAATATTCTTTATGAACGTAAACACATTAACACTTGTTTCTACCGTACAGAAATCACCAAAAACTCATAAACGAATGGGGGTGAATCTGGGGGGAATCCCATGGGTAGGAATCCTAAAAATGAATTAAAATACCCTGCTCGATTTTACGTTGCCATAGGAAACGATGATTTTGGCAGGAGTTTTCAAGCAGAAATCGTTCCGTCGAAACGCGACTAATGGAAAGCTTATACAAATTAGAAAGAGATAGAACATTCAGTATGCAACCTTGATTGTTGCTAGAGCAAACTAGGAACACGCTTGAAGATTGGAGCATACATCATTCAATAACCACGATAACACCATGTACAAATAAAAAGTTTCACAGATTTCAAATGTTTTCCAAATTCTTCTTCTTCTATGGCTCAAGAACCGTGGTCGGTCAAGGCTTACCACTAGTTGGCTTGTCATTCAGTGACTTACTAATTATACACAGCAGGATTGTCAGTCCTACGTATGAGGGCACGGTCCATTCGGGGATTGAACCCACGGCTGGCACGGGAAAAGTAATAGCATGAGGAAAAGACTTTTTAAGACCGTTGCTTGATACAATGTAGCAATCTTATCTTAATCTTAACTCAACTAAAAAGTTTGAACCAAAACCATAAGATAGACAATTATATTGAGTTAAATCATGTCACGCTCTAACATTATGCTAGCTACTGTCAAACCCTGCAAGCCAATCGATTGAAATGAACGAAAGTGCAGTGGTGTGCGTGCCGGCTATCCTCACCGTGCGCGTGTGTGTGTGTGGCGCAAATGTGTTGGTGGTGCGTGATTGCAGCAGCAGCAGCAGCAGCGCTAGCAGCAAAAGCCAGCTAACCAAAAGGAGTCGCTAGATTGCCTCAAGTGTGCATGCTGCTTGTGTTTCTTTTCCCTCTATCCCAACAACACAGCCGCACACACAGTGAAAAGAAGGAACGCTCTGCTTGCTATTTCGGTGTCGTGTGCCGTGTGTCCAAAACACAAGAAAACTCAAAGAAAAACGAGTGGGCAGTGGCCGTGAGAGTGCGTGAAGACGGCGGGATGCTGTGTTGTGTGTTGCATTCTTCAGCGTACAGTAAATCACAAGTTTGGTATTGTTTTGAGCAATTCCCCTGATGAATAGGGGCGTGTGTGTGTGTGAGCGTGTGCGTATGTAATACATGTTTGATAAAGCTGGAAGGGCAGGGAAGGTGCGCTGTGTCGGGTCGGGTTGGTTTTGTTCATGTTCATACAACGCTCTCGGGATACTGCAAGGACGACGACACAGAGCGTCAAAAAAGGGAGAATTTATGAGGTCAGATGAAACACAAAGCACAAGTGCACAAGTGCACCATATCAGGCCAGCATATTTATGCTCCCGTTTGTGTCGTTGAAAAGTAAAACGTTCGAAGAAACAAACAAAAAAGTACCACTTTGTTTGTATTTTCTTTGTGGTAGTCGGGATATCCTTCCCGCGAAAAGGGAAGCTGCATGTTTTGGAGGGAGGGGGGGGGGGGGGAGGTGAAAATTTCGAGGTCATTCGCGGGAGAACGGTGGCGTGGTTGCTCTCTTGTTTTTTGGCGGTGGGATGAAAATGAGCAAGTAAGCAAATAGAGGAAAGGTCTCAGGGCTGCTTTGATTGTGTGTGGTGTCAATGTAGTGGAACGATTCGAACGCTGTGTGACAATTATCCTTCCCGAACTGCAGCGGGCGTTGCGTGTGTGTCATCATGTGTTTGCCCTTGTTTCTGCCAGTGTGTAGGTGTTCATGTGTGCATTAAAATATGTGAAGAATTTCGAAAAAAAAAATAAACAAGGCAAACATACCCACCCACACCCACGAGAAAGAGTGCGTAAAAGAGGCGTCCAATAGGGCCTCGCCTAGGTGTGAAGTCAGAAAATTCCAATGTTGGCCCAAATTGTTTCTTATAAGCATATTCAAAAAGTGTTTCGTTAATTTCAAAGTGTTTATTCTTCCCTTTGTCCCAACAGCAACAGTGCGTGTTTGTGTGTGCGTGCGATTTGTATGTGTGTACATGTGAAATGTAATCGTCTGTAGACGTGTTAGTGTATGTGAGCATGTGTAGTAGTTAGGCTGCTAGAGCAACGGGAAAGCTGGAAAAACCGTCTCTAAAGTCAACCTCCTCCGCACCAACAGGTGAAATGACAGCGTCGTAGATTTGTGCGGATTAGTGCAGTGCAAGAAGAAAGTGTAGCAAAAAAGAAGAAGAGGAAGAAGAAGTAGCGCAGAGAGAACGAGAGAAAGCAAACACTCCCGTCCTCCCATCCCATCGGCTCAACGGTTTGGGAAAAAGCTTCAATGTGGAGTGAAGTTATCGAGGTGTGATTACACTTGCCAATTGTTGAATAAAAGTTCGCCAACCCAGCAAAAGGGGAAAGGCTTAAGTGTGTGTGTGTGTGTGTCCGTAGTTTTGGCAAGAAATAATTCCCGCAAAACCACGAAATATCGTCGATTTTGTAAAGTGCTTCCGGCAGAACGATGGGCAATTGCTTCAGCAGCACGGCCAAGGCCGACCCGAAGGACCCAATCGGACCGGGACCGATCGACAGTGAGCCGGTGCTGGCCGGCAATCCGGTGGCCACGCCGCCCCAGGAAGCGATCCGCCAGCCGATGCCGGCCCTGCCCGATCCGGGCAACGATTCGATCAGCACGGCCAAGATCTTCGTCGCGCTGTACGACTACGATGCCCGCACCGACGAGGATCTGAGCTTCCGCAAGGGCGAACATTTGGAGATACTCAACGACACTCAGGTAGGTGGGGACAAGGGAAATGCTGTGTGAATGCGGAAGCTTGTAGAAGAACTCCGCCAAGGACCACAGGAGAAGACGGGATGGTCGGTTTTTATTGAAGATTTTTTAAATGCGCAGGATCGAAATCAATTTTGTTTTTTTTTTTTTTCTTGGGAGAATGTAGACGTGAGAACAGTCAACTATCGGCCCGAAGACAAACCCGCATGCGGATGTTTGTTGGTGTTGGGGAGGAGGGATGGGAAGCGTACGAGCAGAAGGACCCGCGGGAAGCCTATAAAATTACCAAATCCTCACGATGATTGCCCAAGCCGGAAAGCCCAGAGAACCCGAAGGAAGGGAACAAACAAACAGCACAAACGCACGGAAAGAGAGAATGAGAAGCACAGCAAGAATTGGGCTGTGGCCTGTGCTCTCTGCTGACGGCCATCGAGGCCCAATCGCGTCTTGTGAGATTGTGTCGATCTAAAATTATCGCCACCAGCACGCCAGCCAGCATCAGAAGCATTAAACGCAGGCTGATGATGGAGAATGGATAGTTGTACAAGTTGCCGCAGAGCAACAACTAACCAACAAAAAAAAAGCATAAGCCAGGGACAGAGGGATGGAATTTGGTGCCTTTTTTGTTGGTTTGTTTGATGCGAGCGGAGGATGAGAATGAATAGAACTTGTTCCCAACACAAAAACACACACTCACACATACACATACACTCGTATCCGACCCGATGATCTTTCATTAAAAGGTCCACCGATCGTGGGCCCATAGTGTGCTCGCCCCGGTCCCTGGCCGTGCATGCTCTACGTTTTTTTTCCTGTTTTGCTTGGTTCTGTTTTGGCGCTGGCCTGGGCGCTGGATTTGATCATGACGCAAGGGTGGTAACACTGATCGTGGGTATTGCTGGGAGTGTTCCAGGGTGCATATGTTTATGTTTTTGGAGCTCGTTTCTTTTTTGTTGTGCGAGCTGTTGTGGTGTCGCTTTTGGACCTTTTTTCTCTGTGTATGTGTGTTGTGTTTCGGTAATCCGAAACTTTGATGGAAGGTTTTAGCTTCTGGGAGAAGAGCGGGAAGGGTGAACTCAATGCCGGGTGGTTGGGTTGAGGCCTTTGATGTTGATCTTTCTGTTACTGTTGTTGCTGTTGTTGCCACTATAATCACCACATGACGAGGTGAAATTGCCGAAAGCAACGATTAGTGGCAGTTTTTCTTTCGTCACAATAGAAAGACACTTTTTTTGGCGGGCTCAGAACCATTTGATGGCTGTAAAATGGTTTCTGTTGCTGGCTATTGTCATTTGGTAACTATCTGGACCTAAACCTTTGATTGCAGCGCGAATTATTGAGTGACATTTTATTGTTCCTTTTTAGACTGTTTCAGTTTTCCTTTGGTTCTTGAGTTTATAGTAGTTAATATATGTACATAAATATCTCTCTAATAATAAAGATAGATAGATAAATAAAGATAAAGATATCTCTCAGAAAATGAAGGATGAAATGATATTGTGTTTGCTAAACTGTAGATAAAGTTCAGGAGAACGTGTTGGAAGACTTATGAAAGCCGCAAGCTGGTGCGTAGACCTTCTCCCCTTTAGCTATGGGTTAACTACGTGGTAAAGGGTTCCAACATGTCTAGAAAGCCTTATAATGCCGACCAGACTGCGTAGGGTGCTATCCCGTAAAGAAGAACTCAAGGAATAAACCTCACCCTTTCATCTGAAGGGTCGTTTTTTAGCGATCATTTATGAGTTTGATGAATAAGTAATTCGGGAATCTTGAACTGGCTCTGAGAATCTACCTTCACAATCAAGCTGAATTGCTTCGGATGGCAAGAACCAATCATTTTTGCAAAGCAATTATCAATGGAATAATCGAGTGTCAGTTGACTCATCAAAGTGACTAGATGCCTTTGAAACATTTTGAAACAAGTTTAGTTCAGAAATTTTTGAAAAAAACAAATGCATGCAACATCGGGATCTACACTACCCTTTGCTTTCTGTTACGCAACTTGGGAACTCGGACAGGTCCCGTGCATATTGTGTACAGTAATTTGTTCAACATGTCGGCAAGAACGAACCCTCCAAGGGACCCCGGAACCCGGACCGAACCAGCAGCAGCAGCCGCCGCCTTGACTCGACGATGTACCAATGCAACGGTTGAACGTATATGCCATCTGGTTCCGCTTCGAAGGTTAAATATATCTCAAACCGTAGCAGCCGTAGTTTCGTGTAAGTTTGATCACCCTGCATTAGGTTCAGCCTCGATTGGTTCGGTTGGCAACCATAATGAGAGTGTGTGAGAGAGAGGTATATAGAGAGGGAGAAAACTGCCCCGGACTACTAAACCTCATTAGGGATGAGGAACGATTTGGCCTGACTGCTTCTTGCCTCGCTCTGGGTGTCGGTGGAAACGTTCTATAATGAGGGGTGTCGGTATGTCGGGTTCCTGATCGACCACATTCCATTGGATGATGATGTTGATGAGCACATTTGCTGCGGGTAGTTATTCCGTGTTCTGCCTTCTGCCCTGGTGCCGTGGAATGACGAAACTGTTCGAGCAAACTGGGTGGATCTCTTGTCTGTTATCTATTTTGCTCAATGCAGTGGATAGATATCGAAGATTCAGTTATGTGTTTGTTGGGGGGAAAATTGGTTAAAATCAATACATAAATCATATCATGCAACACGTGTAGACGTGTGTGTGTGTTGTAACTTGCGCTATTTTTACACACAGATATGGAACTCACTGGTTGGCAGGATTCGAAAGGTGTCTGTCGCAGTCATCCGACAACATCTCGCTCTTTCTCTCTCTCTCTAACCTCAATTACACGCGCGCTGATGATGTTCCAATCGGAATTATAATTTGTATGCCTTTTCATCTCCGTCTTTTTCCATGGCTTTACTTTACACCCAATGTTTCTTTAAATGCTCACTATCGATTGTGTGTTGCCCAACAGACGAAGCGCCAACGCCATCGGTGTTCGTTGGTCCCGTGTATGCATTGAAAGGGAAAGTTTTTCGGCTCTACCGATGGCGACCGCTCCTCCGATATGTTGTGGTACCGTTTCGGTTGAATGCGAATCAAGAAACCCCCCTCTTTCTCTCTCTCTCTCCATGAAATCGTTATCGGCTGCTCTACTCTGCTCTGTTCGACCCGCTTGTCTCTGCCCTACTCCCTCCTGTACTGATAGCTGCAAGCCTGCCGTCTAATCGCATCATAACGACGGTGCGCTTTTCCAGCGCTCCTCTTGTACCCCTGATAGGGCGCTGACCGGGTGGCGTCTTTAACAGTTTGTTGCAAAAGTTGCGTCCCTCCCGACAACAGGTGGTGGTACTGGTGGTGGTGCGTCAATTGAGAAAACATCGAAGCGGGTGAGAGAGACGCTGTCGAGAGCAATCACGGCGTGCGAGTGGACCGACCTGGCCCCCAGTCCATTAGCATTATTAGCAAACTAATGGGCCGAAGCAGAAGACGCTTTTCTAGGCCTTTCTTTTCGTCGGTGAAATGAAGAGTGTTTCGGCAAACACGCAGAAAGCTGGTGGTGGTGATGCTGGTGGGGAGAAGCATTTGGTGTACATCTTGTACATCATCCCACTCCCCTTTATTGGCCTTCTTGGCCCGTGTTGTGGAAAGTGAACGTTGGCGGTTAAGCTTTTTCTGCAAGGTTTTACACGCTCCGTTGATTTGCAAAATCGAAATATCGTGGTGTTTACCCTTTTTTTGAGCCACCGTGTGTCAATATGTTGTGCAAATCCTTCCCAGAACATGATAGCGATCAACATTGAGCATTATCGTGCCTTTTTTTACCTTTGGCGTCTAATCGGGTGGATTTTATTACTGCTTTGACAGATAGAGAGGTACAATTTAGGGATTGCTAGCAATGCGCTTGCTTATCAGTCGGTATGCTGTATTGCCTTTTGAGAAATAGCCATTTTTCTGGCAACTGATAAAGTAATTTTATTTGTTCATTACGTGTAACATGGACTTAGTGAGCATTTAATTTGTACCATTTCATCAATTCCAGTTCGTTTGATAATACGCTCGTGTGGAAATAGCAAATATGCCCAAATAAACAGTATCTTAAGCAAAACGTACCTCTCAATCGCTTGTTTTATCTGAAATTGAACTAAATGCATCTCAAGTGAATGGAGTTTTCGAATGTACGTTGATTAGTTTCGAACCACTTGCTATCACTACTTTACTAGCGACTAGTCTACTCTCTATAATTGGCTGCCGGTTTAGTTTGAGCCGGGCCGCAAAATCACAGCCGATTGGGGAACGCTGGCAGGCTGGCTCACTAATTTGTACGGCACCGCTGCTCATGCGTGACCAAAAATCCCCCCCTCCCCCCCCTCTCCTCATCATTTTCGACCATGACTTCGGTTCGGTGACAACTCTGTTTGCGCTGTTCGTTAAGTGTGTATTAGGCCGTGAAAAACGCAAACATTAAATTAAACGATGAGCCGAACGGTTGTTCATTTAGGGTGGTCAATTACAAACAGGGTAGTTTTGTGTTCACAGTTCATAGTTTGATTTTAACCGTTCATTTGTGACTCATTTTAATGACATATATTTAATAATTTTTTTTAGTAATTGATTTGCGTTGTTAGTTAAAGCGTGATTAAGATAATTTGTCGATATTATGACCGTTTTTCCAAGGAAATCTATGCTTGTTTCTTCCCGTTAAAGTCATATTTTGTCAATGTTATGTTTAACATCATACATTTATATCAAATAAAACTTTCAAAAACACAGTACAAAAGATCAAAACTTGTTAAACAAATATTGTTTCGCGATTAGTCATAAATTGAGCCTTACTAGCTGCGTGAGTAATATGCTACGACCGTTATAGCATAATGTTCTAAATCATCGCACACATGCACATTATCAGCAGCCCACAGCTCGCGCCTCACTCATCCTTTCATGCCATGTTTTTGCCTCACCAAACAAAGCGCGCAAAATTGCAACGTGCCTCGTGGAGCGCGCTCGCGCGCGGTGGGTGTTGGCGGGTTTTAAGTACAGTGGGTTGCACAAACACACTTATTTTTTGCCCAATGTTGCACGTCAATTTGTTGTATGTATGTGGGTGTGTGTGTGTGTTTATGCGAGTGTGTGGTGGGCAATGAACCGTAACATTATTCAATGTTTTTTTCAACGATTGTACAAGGTGAATTAGTAGGCCGGGACCCTCCTTGGACGGGCTGGCGAGAGGTGTGCACCAGGGTGGTCTAGACTGGGTGTGAAATCGGTATTGATTTTTTAGTGATTATATTTCCCCACAAGTTTGCTAGTTCTCGATAGTTATCTATTCTCGAACAATTACGGAAAAACGTTCATTAGCGTTCATTGCTTGTTTAAAGTGGGTTAAGTTAATCATGCAACTATGCGCTGCTTAAGTTTACCGTAACCAATTGATTAAATTAGACTTCATACAATTGTTATTCAACTGTGAAAATCGAGCTCATTTCTTGGTTTTAGTTTATGTAAGGTTTTGTTAGTAAATTTCTATTTAATTTGCAATGTTATTGGACTTTGTTCCTTCAATAAACAAATCTCGCTGCATGTCGTACCAATACCATAATGCTCCAAATTCCTCTGGTCATGTCGTTGTTATTTTACCCTTTAATACCGTCATGGAAACAGTTTCGCATGGCACACACACACCGTTATAAAGGGACAACATATGACCACGACGATGAGCAATAGCAGCGCAGGACGGCCCATGTCTGCACCGGAAGCGAAAGTTTCTCCCTGGCGCAAATCATATGCTCCAAACGAAGCGAACGTAGGGAAAGGAGTGATACAGCCGGAGAAAAGTCAAACGCGGCAGAAGCGCGCCCCACCAAGCACACTGTGCCAAGTAGGAGTGAAAAATCGTTGCATTGATGATTGGTCGTTCCGTGCGCCGGCTCATCAAATCGCAAGGCCCTGGATGGTCTGTCTCCGTTCGGAGCCGCCGAGCAGACACGGAGCCAAGAAGGAACTGTCTGCTCAGCGTTCGCATGATTGCCTCTGTGGAGTGTGTGCGGGTGGCGGTTGGGAGTGCCGGCTATGCTTTCATTGCCATTGCCGTTTTTTCCGCCTCGTGAAGCGCATTCGTCCCGGCGGACCCGGTTGCGTTGATTAGATAATGGTCCGAGCTAAATGGCGGATCGTCAGCGCGTTCCGTGCCCTAGCCCTAGCAATGGACATGGACAGACCTAGCAGTGGTAGTTGAGCGAAGCTGGGGTGAAACGAAAGCAAAGCAACGGTTGCAGTTTACTTTCTCCTTCGTGTGGATTATGTGAGTTGTTTTTTTTTTTTGTTCACTCGCTTGGTGTGTTGATTATAGCAACATGATTATAGCAGTGCCTGCTGATTTAGTGAAGCTACTAGCAGGAGAATATGATTGATGTGTGTAGAATTTGCTTATGACGAGATTTCGATTTAAAGCAACACTTTGAACCTTGAACATCCAATTAGCGTAGGTGTTAAGGATGTTTTGTGCTACATGGAGCACATCATGTGAAAGAAGGACTTTCAGTGTATGTATTTACTCACCATTTTAGGAGAAGCATGCTGATAAGAGGATGATGCATCAGAGGAAATTCCTGCATCCAAGCTAGTATATTTTTGGTCAACATTTTAGAAGAAGCATGCTGATAAGAAGATGATGCATCAGAGGAAATTCCTGCATCCATGCTCGGAGAGTCGGAGTAATCTGTAGTCAGAGTAGTAAGGAGTTGGAGTCGTCCAGAGTCGTCCGGAGTCGTCCGGAGTCGGTCGGTGTCGGAGATGTAATGCCTGACAGCAAAAACAGAACCGACCGCCTCCTTCCGACTCAGATCGATTCCAATACCGGACGACTCCGGATGACTCCAAACTTCTCTTAAAGGCTCCAGATGACTCCAGAGGACTCTGACTCCGGAAGACTATGACTCTGGACGACTCCGGTCGACTCCAGACGACTGCAAATGACTCCGGATGACTCCGGACGACTTCGGACGACTCCGGAACACTCTAACTTCGGATTACTCCGATTCTGAATGACTCTGGATGATTCTGAATGACTCCGAGCGACTCCTGGCGATTCCAGGCGAGTATGATAGGAGTCGACTCCGGATTTTTGCCAATTTTACCCATCACTAGTTCTAACCTTGCTGCACGATGTGTAAATCACGTCCCTGCATTGCCAGTACCGGTTCACCCGTTGGGAGTGCGTACGTGTAGTGACAATAAATTAAAGCCATTCTCCCGTGGGAAATTCCCAACTTGATCGTATCGATGCACCACATCGTGTTTGCTGCACGTGGCTCTCTATCAGATGCACCGGGCAGAAGTTGCAAGCGATCGATCTATCTAGCAGAACTCTCGAAGTGGTCGTGACAACAGTGGTGATCATTTTATTGTCGCGCAATCTTCTAACCCCGTCTCTGGCCAACGCGTCGAACGCATGCCAGCAGGCTAGCTCAACGTCGGAGTTGAACTCGAAACACGTCAATCATCCGGGAACAGGCCCGGACTTGCGATGCGACGGAAGTCATCGGCCATTTTGCATTTGAAATGTACAGCCACACAGGCACGCCGCGGATCGATTACCGTTGGTCGCCGTACAGTAGCGTTAGGCGTGAATTAAATTAATTTGTCTGTGCGTGTGCCTGTGTGTATGGGCAGCGTAAACGGCTGTTAACCTTCTTTTTTAGTTGTTCCGGTTTGGTTACTCACGCTCATGCGATGCTGTTCGATTGCGGCAAAGCGTTATGTTTGTTGGAGAAATTAGCTGGTTTTAAAATGTTGTTGAGTTTTGTAGCCAGCTTCATAGGACAATTAGCAAGCAATTTGTAATTCTTTGAAATAATTTGGGTCTGTGTTTGTTTTTTCTCCTTACAATACATTTACAGTTTTAAAATTTTGTTATAAATGTTCAGTGATCTCAACGTTGTGAGTGCAATATCTGTAGACACCATTGAAATTGCACTTTGTCGTATAAAATTTCTGAGAAATGCTAACAATCAGTCCAATCGTTATTACCCTTTCATTGGTCTGCATAAGTTTGAGCGCAAGCATAAGAAACGGTTTTGATCAACAAACAGCAAAGGCTGTTTTGCATTCTCGTACGCCTAATGTGACATAAACAGCGTCGTTGTCGTCGTCGTCGTCGTTGCTTTCTCCTCCCAAACCTTATCTCCCAATCCCATCCGATCCGTCGCTTTCCCGTTCCAACAGAACGTGAGAGAATGAAGCAAGTGACGCAGCGATGCAGTCGCTGACTTCCGTCCAAACCAGACTTTTCCTTTTGCGCTGGGTCCCAAGCCCGCGGTCCCGCGTGTATCCCGGAGGTTTTGAATCCATTTGCCGACTTCTCGGTGGTGTTTGGTGAGACTTGGTATAATAAATGTCGAAACACGAGGGCACGATTGTTCGCAACAACCACCACAAAGTGCTTTGCATCGGTCTTTGGAATATGGTGCTCGCTTCATTGTGTGTGTCTATGTGTGTGTGTGTGTTTGTGTTGAATGATGGACTGCGGGACCTCCTCGTACTCCAAAACAACAACAACGCTTGGGAATGCTCTGTGAAGCAGCATAGACCGATCCATCATGGGTGTGTTGCTCCTATCCGGGACGTATAATGTAGTACTTGTGTGCGTGTGTGAGCGTTAGAGCTGGGGCGTGGAATATTTCAATTATCAAAACGCCACTTCTGCCACTTCTGCAAGGCCGATTCTTGGTGCTTCAGTTGTCTATGTACATAAGTTGCGTCGGCGAACTATGATAAAAGCTGAAACACCAAAAACATACCCTTGCTGATTATCTTGCCGTGCTGACCAATCGACCAAGGGAGTGTGGCACACAAGGTTGGGTGGGGCGGGGGCGTTGGGGATGGAGCCACCTGACCTTACATGTGCTCGCCCTGTTCTTCCACTGTCGACAGACGGCCCCCACGTCAACGATGCTGGTGGAATAGAACCGGTTTGGGAAGACATCTCCTCCGCTCCGGCCCCGGCTGGCTGACTTTGCTACTTCGGCCCGTCCCAGCTACTCGATGCTGCTCCAGTCATGTGTATGTGTGTGTGTTTGTGTGTGTGAGGAGAATAGTTTTGTTGCTATATTTGTTGCGCTGTTGTACATTTTCACCTTTTGCCAATACTATTTCTATTCGTTTCTCTCGCGGGGATGATCTTCTCCTCCTAGCCCGGCAGCTCAGAACAGCACACAGACACTCCGTGCGAACGTACGTTGTGTACGGGGTTCGCTCTCATTGTCATCCTTGTCCGGCGATTGTTGGCAGTGCCATTTTGTTTCAAGCGGACGAGCACGACCGACCCGGCTTGACCATACCGGATGCTAACCGGATCGATCGCTAGTGTCGTTCTGTTGCCTGACAAATGGCTATCCGGTTAAGCATTTCGCACAGTATGGTCCGTGTGGGACGTAAAAGGGCGCACTGTTAGGGAAAGGTGTAATGGGGGTTTATGCTTTGCATTGTTTCGTTTGAATATTACCGTATAATCATAAAGCTTCTTTAAGGGATAAGAATAGTTTCTATTACACAACCTTTCTAAGCAAAATTTCTTTTTTTGGAGGCTTTTACGATATCAGTCAGCTGTTTTATATGGAGTTTGACAACTGGCGGCTGAAATCATGTCAACACTCCATGCAAAACCACACACACAACTCAGATTTTCATTCTAGATTATTTCAGCCTGAAAAAATGTAAATAAACGCCGATATTGTCGCAGGCGTGATCAGGCTAGCTCATAAATGGTTGATTTTTTTTTTACTGAAGTACTATAACTCATTTTAAACCGAAGAAAAAAAAATAAAAAAACAAATTTAAAATGCATCTTTGTTTGTATGCAATTGCTGAAATCCCAAATGGCGGATTATAACTGTCAAATGGATTCAACCTGGATGGTTAATACTATTCCAGTGACAGGCTGAACATTTAAGCTTTTAAGCTAAAAATGTAGAAGAGTCCTTTGTTAGTTTTTTATACTATTCCAATTAAGGGTTACTTAGAAAAGCTCTCTTTAGTGTCATGTTTTGGACTTTGATTTTTTATTGAAAATCGTAGCCAACGTTAATATTGCCCTTCCATGTGTTTATACAAATAAAAAACCTTTTTTGTTAGATCTTTCCTATCGAGCTGTTTTGTTGCAACGGCTGTTGCGTCCAAATCGAATGCAATGAAAAGTATTTTATGTTTAAAAAGCCCTAGAACTAACATGTCACCAAAAAGTGACCAGTACTGTAGCGAAAGACACACAGACAGTGCGATAAAAAACAGGTGGATTCGAATGGACATAAGAATGAGGCAAATAAAAAAAGTTGCAACAACGGCGCGGCTGTCACCAGTCCGACCCGTCTGTCCGTCCGTCCTTCCGTCTGGGTGTGTGTGTGTGTGGAGGGTTGGCTTAGTTCTCACGCTGGTGGATTGTGCAGGGCGCAAAATGCTGTTGGTTGCATTGTTTTGCACCAGTTATACGGTGCGAAAAGTGGTGGTCTCCAAAACAAAATAAAAGGGGAAAAAGGGTTTTGCGGCAGGCTTGGCAGCCGCCGCAATATATGCACACAGACCCACTCTCTCGTGTGCAACAATTGCTGCATGTGTTCAGGAGATCAAATAAAAGGAAACGATTGGCTGGTGCCATTCTGATGTGTCCGACTCGGTAGGTCGTTTCCTAGGGGTCGATGAAGCGTGGCGTGATGATAAAACTGTGGGTACTGACCACACCAGCTCCAAGGTCGTCGCAGGTTTTGCGCAAATCGGCCCCGGCATTTATCTGTTTCTGTCCCGCGGAGGTTTGTGTTCCCTTCTCTCCAGGAAGTTGCATGATACGTGGGGCCAATGTTTCCTCTTGAAAGGGGCCGTGTACGACGTGCAACGTCATTGAACCAATAAAAATTTGGCGCATCAAATAAAGTGTAGAAATGTCTTTCTTTCTGTACGAATAGACGCACGAGAGTTGAAGAGATGTGGAGGAGCGTTATTTGTTAGAAATTGCACATCCAATTGCAGACAACTTTACACCCCGCGTCTGGTGTAAATTTGCAAACATTTATTGCTTGCAGCAGATGACGTACAAATGGTTTATTACTTTTATTGTGAACAAGTAACAGTTTTATGGTCTTTTATCTGATGAAACCTCTTGCATTCGTCCTGATTGTTTTTGTGTGGCAAATATTCTTGTTTTCTTCCTATTTTGGTATTTTGTTTTCTCATTAAAAGGATTTAATAGTATTTATAATTTTCGTTTTTTAGCTCTTATGTTAGGCGTTGAAACATGTGTGAAATTTAGTTTTTTGTTTACAAATCCTCTATTTTTTTGTGTAATGAACCTTTATCACGGCAATTTATGATTGATGATCATTTTAAGTCCAAAAACTTCTCTTAGTCTTCTCTTAAACCTATTCTTAGATCATATCTTCATGTCGATCGAATGGATACATCGATAGCCAGTTTGGCCTTTTGTCTAACCCTCACTCTACCAGTTTGTTGTAGGTGGAAGGGCCCCACTACCGGCGTGTATGTTTGACGATTATTCACTTGAACTGAAAATACACTGGCACACGTCATCCAATCCCAAGTGCACGCGAGTACGGGGGCAAGTCGCGATCGCTCTCGAAACGTAACGCGAGCGCACGTTATTCGTAAGAAGTGTGCATAATACACAACAACTAGCATACATACCCACAAGCCGTAGCTGCATCGGGCAGCAATTACAAGTGGCTGCTTCCGGTTTGTGCAAAACACACAGAACGGCTGCTAGTGCCGAGTGTTAGTTAGGGTGTACATTTTCACCAGCCCTGGCCCGGTCCTGTTCACCTAAATGTGTGCTGGCTTGAAGTGCATTGGCGGCTCCAATCGTGCGTGTTACACGGAGGTGCTCGCTGGTACCACACACGGGGAAACCCTATAGAAGGCGGTAGAAATCGTATCACATATGGTAGAAACCGTTCCTGGGGTTGTAGTTTGAGAACAGTGGAAGGTTAACGATGGAAGAGATTAGCCAGGGAGTGAACGAGGAAAAAAAACGCACCACTGATTGTGCGTGAAAGTTCTAATTGCCGCTCGCCGCTGCTGATCGATCGTTCGATCGCTAATGAATCGATCGATAATTAACAAATTCTCAACTGGGTTCCTGATTTGACCATTCGTTTAATAGCTTCTGCTTATTCTCGTTGATTTATCCTTTCTTATTCTTACTCTCTTTGCCCCACAGGGAGACTGGTGGTTAGCTCGCAGTAAAAAGACACGACAGGAAGGCTACATTCCTTCAAACTACGTTGCCAAATTGAAATCCATCGAAGCGGAACCGTAAGTATTGTCGATTTTAATTCTTTTTTTTTGCAATCAAAAACAAGTCAAAAAAACCTATTTTTTATTATTCGATTTTAAAGCGATGAATGTCGCCCAACGCTTGTATAACAGTCTTCAGCTTGAATTTGACAAACGATTCACCCAATGTTTGATTAGACCTCGGTCGCCGGCTGCGTTATCTGCAGCAATTAATTACATGTTTCTAGCCTGCTCGTTAGCGTTGCCTTTCAAAGATTCACTCCGTAAATCCCATTCAGTGGTCAATTGCGCGATGCTCACCCTGGTTTCCTCCGTCTAATCTTCTCGCGTGAGTGCAGCTGATGCCGGGCGACCCGCGTTTCGTGCTCTGCAAACTAATTCATTTATCAATCACGGTCTGATAATTTTATGATTTTTTGCTCAGCACTTTACAGCACACGACCGTGTTGGCGGTGCAATCGGCTTAACGTGTTAAATCTTCTCCTCTTTTTTGTTGGTCGGTGATTTGATTTGGGCATTCAGGTTGTTGTTTCGGCACCTCAACAACTCATCTTTTGCTTTTGGAGTTTTGCTCATTTGAACAAAAACCAATGGATGAAACTAGGAGGCCAATCGTTTTACTGCTACATCAACGCGTTTGCTCGTACATGCATTGTTGTGGTTGTTTCATCAGGCCGCACTTTCTTCACACACCGCGGTATGGAAAACCCAGTGTGGAAAGTGCATTCTGCGCTTCGCACTCTGCTGGAATTTGGACGCTATGTAAATCATCGTCCCTCCTCCCTGCTCACAAACAATTGGGCATCGTTAAATCAAGAAAGAAAGAAAAACACATTCCACATCGCAATCGTCATATAGTGCGTGTGCGGGCAAAAGACCGCCGCCGCTGCATCAAGATGTGTGTGCAACGACCCGCAATGAAGCAGATGATGAAAAACGGGTGCACCCAGCCCAAACCATCTTCGGGTAATCGGCCGCCGGGTGCGGCAAACTAGAGCGCAAACAACGCAGCGGTTGGAGGAAAACAGGCGAGCGGCGTCTTAATGAAAAGCAACAGCGCTGCATAGTTTTACATCTCCCAAATGGGACGGTCGCAACAGCAGCAGCAGCACAGCAAGTCTCGCCAATTTGTCTGAGTTGAGCGAAGTAATAAGATGCTGCAAAAGCAACACGCATATTAAAGACACACACACGCGGTTGTATTTTTCTTTTGTACACTTGAACACGTTCAATGAGAGGGTTTTGTTATTATTATTATTTTTTTGAACAAGCTTCGTTGAAAGTAACAACAAATAGAGAGAGAGCATGGAAAACGACCGCCGTGTCCCATCGTCTCGAAAAATGGGAAACAAAAATAAAGCATCGCTCCCCAAAAAACGATGCCAGCTGTTGCACGGATTGGTGAGCCGTCCGTGTTGGAAGCATAAACACGGGCCCAACCCAACAGCAGCATAAAGATAAATATGCAACGGGTTCAGCTCGTGGAGCCAGCAGCAGCAGCAGCAGCCACCGCGTCCCAACACAGTTGGTAAGAAGGAGAGATGGATTTGGCAAATTTTAGGCTCGCGCTCACTCGCGTTTGTTCTTTGCACAACGGCTCTCCAAGGGTTAACGCGATAGGTCAAACATGCGGTGCAGACGGTTACGGTTCAAGGTGGTTTGGAATGGGGGATGGGGGAGGATTTTTCGTTTTCAAAAGCGTTAAGTATTTCCATGGAAAGCGTTAAGATGTGGAGCGCACAAGCGCTTTGCTGGAGATGAAACTGAGCGGAGGAGAGTCTCGGTTCAAGAAGGGAGGGAACTATGTAGGTCGCATGAACTGAATTTCCCACGAGAACATCTCCATGCTGAGGTTAGCATATCAGATGCTGTGGCCGGTGCCGGGGTTTCTGAAGGATGAATAATTAAATTTTCGATTATATGCTAAGGTAAACGAAAGTGTATCCACCTGCGCCTTGTGCACACGGGTCGGGTCACACGCTGCATAAATTAGTTGCCGTGTCTGGTTGGTGTCATTTTCCAGCAGCTTTTTACAGCGCTTTGCTACCATCGGAAATAGGAATGGAATAGGAAAAATGTCCTTGAAGTACAACAAATAAGCAGAAAATAGGCTGTGAAAGTGAAGCAGTGTCGATAATATATATGTTTCATATAGCTTCTGTTATAGTTAAAGGTTATTCAAACATTAACAACTTATTATACTCTCGCTTGTCGTCTTTTCCATTCACTTTTGGAAAAAAAACAGATTGACAATTTAATTGCTAAACGCGCTGCCGACGTTTGCATCAAATTTACCCATTCACGTACAACCGGGTTGCCTATTATCATTTTCCTAACTGTATCCTCTTTTCGTGTCGACTGCCGACAAAAGATGCCGCCTTATTTTGAATTACTGCTGGCCGTTCTGCTTACCCTACCCCTCTCAAAAGCTAACGACCTGTGGAAAAGTGAAAATTAAAAATGTAAAGCCAAAACTTTCCTTACGCATTTCACCCGCTTCCCGGCCCTTTTTTCTTTTTGTTTTCCTTTGCTTTGCCGAGTGAAAATGTAAGCCGACGGATGAAAAGAAAAGCGAGACCACGGTTGATGATAAACAAGTGCATTCATACAGGCGCATACAGCATAATTTAAACGACGGGCAGTCCATGGCCTCGTATGAAGATGATGGCACGAAACTGCACTGTAATGTTGGTGGCGTTTCGGCATGATTGCTGCGCATGCATTCACTTTTGCTGCGTTGAGCTTGGCTGTTGCTTCGCACCCGTTTCCTTTTCATCCGGAATCTTTGCAGCTCACTTACTCTCGTTTTCTAGTTACATTTTTTTTGCTGTTGTTTTTTTTCTGAGCTGTTTGGAAGATTGTGTCCGTTTCAACGGTCCGTTAGCTTCGATGTTGCGGTTGGGAGGAAGGAGTTTTTACGTTGTGAGCGGTAAACGAAGCTGGCGGTTTAACCTTGGTGGCGTCCAACATGGGGTACGTCGCTGCGTGGAGCATGTTTTTCACCAGCCACGAAGACGACCGCCACTGGTAAACCGAACCGTTTTTCCTACCACGGCCCCGGTGAAAGAGCAAGAGAAATTAGTTCGTGAAGTTGTTGGTGATGGACGCTAAGGAAACGCAGTCGACTTGGGGTGCAAATTTACTGCGAGGAGATGAGATGGAACTTGTAATTGATAAATGATGATGATGAGGATGTACCTCATGTTGAAGAGAACTGTGAAGCTGAAAAATAACTACCCTCCCTCGGTCAGTAAACTGGAATCGATCGGACAGTGCACACAGTTTCTTTCACGGGCGAGAGGAGAAAACTATTTTTGAACTTCGCCTCAAAACCCTTTCACTTGCTGTCCCTTTTCTTCTTGGCGTCTTGTTTAGTGAGCAACACAATAGTGGAACGTTGAACCACGGGTAGAAGAGTTTAGTACCGACGTAAACGAAAATCCCATAAAACCGAGCGAGGCCGGCATGTTTACGTTCTCGACTGCCGGCTCAGTTCCCATAGAACCATGTGCCGAATGTTCCAGTAAGACAAATCGTTCCGAGCAGAGCCGCGTGCAATGAGTTGCGGGAAATTGAGTTCGATTTTTTTTGGAGGGTGATTTATTCAACTTCCTTTTTTACCTTTTTGGCATGTAATTGTAGTTATTGTACCGTACTGTACCTTTGATACTTGTACCATGAAATGAAGTACATTATGCCTCGTAAATGCTAAAGCTTCAACTACTGCTCGTTTCCCTTGATTTGCATCAAACAAATACGAAACGAGTGTTGAAGGTATGAACACTCGTTTCGTATTTGAATTCGCTTTAATTTCGCTTTTCGAAGAAAGGTAAAATCCCTACTTAACATGTATTTTACAGTAATGCTTTCTGTTCGTTTGTACAATTAAAAAAAGGAGTACCCAACCCTTTAACTGTAACTGTTAACTGTATTTAATTGAATATTGATTTGTTGATTATTCTCCAAACTTTGTTTATCTGGTGCATTTTGCAGTAGAAATTACCTAAAATTTAAAACATAACAAAAATTCTATAGTTACACAGCGGATTTCCAAAAAAAATAAAAACAGTTAATTCTACAAAAAAAAAACAAGAAATGTAAATGAGACACATTTGGCGAAGTCAACAATAACCTCGAAAAAGAAAAGAAAACATACACAACATTTGTTGAAAAAGATGGCAACGGAAATTTGTTTTGTTACTAACTGTATGATAATTATGTAAGATTTTCATAGTACGACACTACAATGTGTGCCATTACTTTAGCTTTTGCATAATAATACACATCTGTTGTTTAGTTGCTGATGAAGTCCTTCAACCACCTGCGCTCCTGCGCCGATAAATTGTGCCATGGTAAACAGTTTTGCTCTACCGGCGCCCAACGGCCATGTAATGATACACAAAAACCTAGAGGATGTTGTACCAGAACAACGCCATTTAACGATAACTTGATGACTACACCGGCAACGATAACGACTGATGTGCTTTTGCCGCGATGGTTTCGCTGCTCGGTAACTTCCGCTTCGAATTATCCACCGCTTACATCGCTCAGACGTATCGCCCCATATGTGCGGCTGGGTGTGTGTAAGTGTCTAGTCGACCATTTAGTTCTAAAGACGTTGGTCGAACTAATGGGTAAATTCAACGTTTCATGAGTTTTTGCGAAACCATTTCCTTCCCTCCCCCGCTCGCGCGCTGGAACTGTCCTTTTGCAGGCTTTTGCAGCTCGTGGGCGAGTGAGTTTGGTTGTGCGATTATTGCATGTGTTTTCGCTACCGGGTGGTGGCGCCGCCGCTCTATAGTAACGATTGTCGAAATATTCGCCCCCCGGCTTTGCTCGGTTTGCGAAGCAACCCAAAGCAGAAGGCACTGTAGCGTGTAGCGGCGAAGTTTTGCCTGCCAAGCACGTCCTTTGTGCTCATCCAGTCGATTAGAGCCGCGCCGGAGTGGTGCGGAGTGGTGTGTGGAGTAAGTGTGTTATTAAATATGTGTACTATGACGGATTGGATTGGACGGCGATCCGCTCACTTCCCCGTTGCGTAGCGGGCCGTTTTTTTTATATAACAGTTGGCATTATTTTGTTGCTTCCTCATGCGGGAGGAAGTATGCGGTGCACTTTGACCTACTGAGCACAACGCATCATCATGCGCTTCTTGCCTTTTGCGTCTAATTTGCTTTACGTTTCCGTGCGCTTTCAATCGGATGGAATGTGCACAATGCACCAACCCGTCCGTACGCGTGGAAGTTGTGATCAAGTGTATTTTTTTATGATCGTGTGACATGCAATTCTCACTTTGCACCGGCAAAAAGCACCCCATGGCTTTTAATAGTCATTGCTCGGTGTGTCATCAATGGGTATGAATATGTGATAAAACGAAACGTAACGCGATGTGTGGATACTGTCGTCGTAAATGTAGGGTGAACGCTGGAAGTATTGTCCGATAGTAGTTAAGGCAATGTACTTTACAGATTGGGTGTTAATGCAAGACATTTTCAGTTTTTCAATTTTATTCTAAACATAAGCTATTAAAAGCCTATCGAAGAGTTGAAAATATTATAATTTATCATAAATTATTAATTTTAAATGATTAAATAACGAGCAACTATTGAATTGACTCTGCGCGAACTCTAACGAATCTGCGACAATTTTAGCCATCACTGTACCTTCTCCTCTCCTCGAAATAAGCGCCTGAAGATAGGCAATTCCCACTGCCCGTTTGTGCGCAGCACGTTCAAGCTTGCACACAACAGCTTGCATTCGTGTTCGTGTGCGGCCTTCGCCCAAGCCAGACAACAAAACAAGTCGACATTCGGGGGTGTGGGTGGGAGCGTTGTGCGGTCGTGTGTTTCTGATTCATCATCTCGGTCGATTGTAGTTTCCTTTGATGCGTATGAAAGAAATTTAACACGAGCCCCAGAATCCAGACGGGTGGGAAAACCAGAACAACTTTTTCAAAGTCAGCTCCGTTGGCGATGCCCTCCGTCAATTCTCGGAAACGATTACGCTAAATTAGAAGCATACAAATTTGTTCATGCGTTGTCGACAATTTTTGGTAGTTCAGTTTCAGCAGGGCAAGTATAGATACAGAGCAACAACTTTCAATTAGCACTAAAGTGCACGAAATTGTTGATTCATGTTGTGGGATCTTTTGGTGCCATCTCTCTAAAGTACCGACCGGTGTCCTTATGTGGTTACCAGAAAAAAGAGACCCAACATCATTCGACCCTTTTTTGATACTTCGTTACTGTTGCGCAACGGCCGGCGAAAGATGCCTCCCACATTACGACCTTTTACTCGGTCACGAACAAAAGCCGTTAAGAAAAGCCGGGTTTCGTGGCATGGGTGGACGTTTCGCCGCTCCATCAAGTTGCGCCAGTTCACTGTCAAGGGCAGAACCTTTCTCGCTATGGTAATGAGCCAAGTGTGTAAGTGGCAACGGAATGGCTGCCCTATGTGTGTGTGCGTGTGTCTGGTGTGCAGGATCCATTTTTGCTTCAGTCACTCGGCCCCAGCGACCTTTAGCTGTCGGTGGTTGTATTTTGGGGTACCCGAGGATTACGCAGAAACAACCACTTTGGACGTAGCACGGAGGTGTTGTGTTCCGTTGGGACGCAGTGGAGGCATGCTTTCGTCTTGCCGTTGGCTCGGCCCTGAAGTCGGTCAACTGTACAGTTCAATCAGCATGATTGGGCTCGTCAGCTGATGGTGCGATGGTGTTGATGGAACCGAACGACCACGCGGGGAGAAGGAGTCTTTATGAAGCGCGCGTTTGGCAGTTGCTTGAATGCACCACTCCCTCTCGTGGGGTTGCCCGCAGTTGTGGGGTTTTCCAATTCCGAATCGAATTTTATGTGCGAAACGCACGGAAGAAGTCGTTGCAGCTTTGCTAGAGAGTAGCTGATGGCTGGCAGCTTTGGATGGACATTTCTGAGGACTTTCCAGTCAAATATTTGTACTCTGCAACAGTTTTTTTGTTGTCATGATTGTTGAAACAAAAGTAATGTGTTGTTGTGATGTTTACCTTGTGGATATGTTGAAACACTCTGTTAAGAAGCCATTCCGTATGCCATGCTCGTACCGCCGATTCTATGCCGTCCTTCTGCTGATCAAAACCATCAAATGATACCATCCATTTTTAATTTCTACCACAAATTCTACCCTCAAACACCATCCGGATCTGATTCGGAACATCATCATCACCATTTGAACAGCAAGAGTCTTTGGTTCCGATTTGGAGTTGTACCTCTTCCGGCGCACGTAGCCACCGGTTTGTGTGTGTGTGTGTGTGTGTGTGCTCGAGGTATTGTTGTCCGTCGCCTCCGGGTCGAAGGAACTGGCGTTTGGTGGTAAACAAAACCAGCGTCGTGTCCTGCGTGCCATGCATCCGTGCTTCGCCGCCTCAGGGTCAGCCGGGGACGACGGGAAGTGTAGCCGAATTTCGCACCCACCCTAAAACCCCGTTACCGTTGCGGGATTGTTTATGGATGGATTGGAATCCGCTTTACCTTAACATATGATTGATTTTGCGTTTTCGTACTTGTTTCTGTACGGTGTACGCTTATTGATTGTCGAGTAAGCATGCATGTTTTGGTACAAATGGTGATAAATGTCTCACCAGATACCTCCCCGGACTCTAGCAATGGTTGGTTTTCATTCCGGTATTGTAAAATATTCTTGTTCGATTCTCACGTGGAATGTTTGTCGGGTCACATTTGACCTTCCGTCTAACAAGTGTGCGTGTGTGCTACATGCTTAAGCTTCCGAGACGTACGTAATGAGACGTGCAACAACGCGAATGTCATGGCGACCCGATGCCCGGACAAGATCGTCTTTGCGAAGGGTGAAGTGTGGGGGTGGGGGCTTCTTTTTACATTCAGCAAGGCAAGCGCGCAAGCAAACGACGGTGGCAACAGCAGCAGCATTTCTGCCACCACTATTGGAACGTGGCGATCGATAATTGTTGGTGCAGTTCAATAGCGCGTCGTCTGATAAAGAGATGGGGTGTGAGCAGTTTTCTTCAATTTTGTTTGGGTCGTCTTTATATCCGGCATATGGAAGAAGGCTAACTTGGATCGAAAGTAAAGAACATATTTGGAAGATCTAGATTTGGTCGCTTTTGTTGGCAAATGCTAGCCTTATGTAAGATTGTTTTGGCATCGTTTTGTATATATTGAATTTTCCTTTCCAACTTTAAATGAAACTATCTGTCCAAGGCCTTTGACCTCACCAACTGTCCTCTTTGAGTTTTTTTTGCCAAGTCCTTTCTTTATAAATACGGCAAATTTAACGGTACACCAGTCGGGTCGTTTCTTGTGCTGGCACATACATATGTGTGCCGTTGTTATGTGCTCCGCGGCGGCAGATATGATCAATTCGAGTGACTTTGCGATATCCGCCGCTGCCTGTGCCTATGATCGCTCCACTTGTTTCCATTTCGCAACTGTCCCGATCAGTAGAATGACCTGGAAAAAATGGGTTCAGCTAATGGATTTTGGATTCTGAATTGCTCAATCCTCTTTCGAACGAGTAGTTTAAGGTTACGCTAAACAGAGAATAAAGTTTGAAGAAGTATTGGACATTGTTGTTTCTACGAAACCGCTCTTTAAATCCAAATACGTGAATCAGTTTGGGTACTGCTATAAAATTTAGACATATTTGGGCACAAAAATGCAATTAAAATCTGGGAATTAGCACAAAACCCGTTTACCGCAGTTGCATTTAATTGTTTCCTGTTTTCCGCTGTTGATTATGTCGTTTAAGGAAAAAAGCGATGTTTTGCTTCCGTCAAACGATTGCGCATCTTGCGGACACTGCACTTCAGTGCTTCGCGGTCCCACCACCGTGTGTGTAAACAGCATTAGGCATGCCCTTTCATCAACATCGCATCAATATTATATCGTTTTACATTATCATAATTAAAATCGTTCGACATCGGCGCTGGGGAAGGCAACAGCCCCCGTCCACGTTCGCCGTTCAGGTCGCATCTTAATTAATTCCGCTATAATTTGGCCTCGTGCAAACGTGGGCATTCGTCGTAAACTACCTTTAACCGCCGCCGGTACCGGCAGCAATTGTGTAAATATTTTTCGCCGGACGAATATATATGCGACTAGGAAATGGTAGCGCGCCAACGTCAACGTTCCTCCATACAACCACCGGTGGAGGTGGGTTGGGCTGCAAATGCAAATATGATATATGTATCCTTCGGGACGGGCGCCAGGGGCCGACCGAGACCCTTTTGTAGGCGAGCTTTGTTTTTGACATTGAAATTTGTGCAATTGTTGGTGTGTTGCTGTTCGCTTCTGCGCTGCGTGGACAAATATTGTTTTATTGCGCTGACGCGCTCTTCTCCACCCATCGGTTTTGTGGCACGGCATGTTAAAGCCCAGAACTGCCAGAGGCCCCGCAAATATTGGCATTAAATGTGCAATTACCGATTGTGCGGATCGATTGTTCGCGGTGTGTCCCCTCCCCAGCAAGGACGCGCGCACTGTAAAGTTCTACAATACGTTTTTCCTTCGCTTTCCATGCAAATTACACACTGTCTCTCCCGAATGTGTCTCATTATTTGCGCGTACAATAGTCGTCGTCGTCGTCTTCGTCAAGCTGCCAATACATTTTCAATATTTGTTCGGGCAAATCGCCCCATCCAACCCCTTTGATGCTCGCGTATCCGTATGATGCACCACGGACGAAACGGAAAGGGAACGATCGCGGCCCGCGCCACGTATCAATAAATTATTGAGCCTGCGGTGCGTCTGGTGCTGCGAACGGGGCAGAGGTTTGCGACCGATTTATCGTGCCCGTGCGATCGATCGGGCAGGTAGATAACAGGTCGTCGGCCACCGCCATCCCTAGCGGGGCCACAAATCGCGCCGCGTTGTCCGAGCCCTTTTGCTACCGAGATCAGTACGCAACGGTGTCGCCAGTCCGATGTGCGTGTATTTATTGAGCGCGATTAAATTGCAATATTATCCTTCCCAAGGCAGGACGCGACGGACGCGACGGACAACACACCGGTCAGTCCCGGGACGGGAATAATTTGTCGCGCAAGAAGCTGTAGGGACGGGTGAGCTGTGATTCACGCCCGCCGCCGTACAACGAGCCAGTCGAGTGAAACATTTTAATTGAAATCGATTCTCGTTACACGGCGGGAGAGCTGTACGTGCGCTGATTTGCTTTTTGTTTACAGCACTGCATTTATGTGCGTGTGTGTGCCTTTATGTAGGGCCTTTTTGTATTCTATTTTGTTTCTGGTGTTGACCGCGGGCTCTGCCCAAGCGCAGCCTGGACGGGGCCGATTAATTTCTTCGATTAATTGCTTTCGCACCATTTGCGCACCCCGAGTACCAACACGGGCGCGCCTGGGTGCGAGTTTGTTGATGACTTTCGCGGTTGATGACGCTCTTTGGGTGTATTTGCGGTCGGGCCCGCGGGAATGGATCGATAAACTTTATGGCCTTTTCGTGTCACTGGTGAGATGTGTCCCTCTCTGCGCCGTCTGTAATCATTCTTCCACTTTGGGTTTTATGAACCACTACAGTCAGCTTTCTTTACGACAGAAGTGTGTTTTCGTTGCATTTTGAAGTGGAAAAATTCTTTCAAATACATTTTTACATTATGCTTATGTGCAGTACTTGTCTCTGAACACTTGTATCTTTTAATGCATGCAGTAGATACAAGTAGAACATGTTTTCAACCGATTTCACCCCTCCTGATTACGATTTGTGCAGAGAGAAAAGACTCATTCCTATCATAATTACACTGCAATGACGCTCTTAACATTTCACCATTACACTAATTGCAGCGAAATGCAACTTGCGCCACAACTGTAGGGAAATTCTACGAACCACCACATCACTGTTTTCCCTCCTTTCCGTACCGGCGAAAGCGAACCCTAGAAGCTGCCATTCACTTTCCAGGTATGGTGGCTAGAATGGACAGGAAATGGAAAATTATTTTCCCTGCTCTAGATTCTCTTCGATTAAAAGAGGATTTGGCTTACCTTTTTCCAAAACTCTCCATCTTACTTCAGCAGACGAGCTTCTATATTCGCTGGTCCTGAAGGTGACATCACGTCGTTGATGGGGGAAAAAAAGGAATGTCTCGTCCCGTTTCCCTCTCAAAGCTTAAGGAAATGGTATTTTCCGGAATATCCTCATTATACTGTATGCTTCTTTCCAATGCCGAGTTGGGAATGTCGTGGGAAGAGCAAGTGCGGTGGTGTGAGAAAAGGGGGATTACGTATGGGCTGGGCGAGTTTATATTTCATCTTTTGGGTGACTGTCTTGTGCACGTTCCTTTTCAGCAGATTGCCGTCGAAGCATGGCCCAAGTGTCGTTGGAGATTGTATTGTTTTTGCTTCTGTCGCTTTAGACGTTGCTTCTGTCGCTTTAGACGTTGCTTCTGGCTTTCGTCAATATTATTGTTTTCGTTGAGGATTAGAGCATAGCGATAGCTGCAGGGGCCCCTTTAAAGCAGATGAGCTACCGCGCGATGTAGGGTTTTCGGATTTTATCGTTTGCCAACTGTATGCGCTGACGTCACGGTAATGGGAGCTGACAGTTAAACTTTAACCTCTTTGTAAAGTTGTACACTTATCGGTAGCTTAAAGGTGTGCGTCATTTGTGTTAGTAATGAAACATTATTATAGTTGAAATGTTAAACAAACTATCTACCATATGAACGATAATTGACCTCGGTTAGGTTCTTTGTTTTCATATTGATTTTTTTCAACTGCAATAGAACGCTCTCGGGGAGTGTTTGCCTTAGCAACTTAGCATTTCTATCGATTATCCTAGTCCCCTTCGACCGCGACATGCCTTCCCTTTCAAGCATGCCGAGTAATTAAGCGTCCCGAGTCAACCGTGATTGCGTAAAAATCACTTCCCTCAACGGCCTCGCTGTGGTCCGCCACACGGTGTATTATGCAATTTGTCAGAGCTCGTAGCACAAATCATCGCCTGTCAGTGGGCGGATTGATTCTTTTGCATCATCCAATGCTTCGGTTGAGTTGTTTGCAAGTGAAAAGCAATCACTCTTTGCTCTGGACTTTTTTTTTTCATTGCATCGCTCGATGACAATAGAGAGGAATTGGTGGTCGGGCACATTCTCCAACGGACCTCTCGTAGGTTCTACTCGTCAAAAGGGGTGAAAATTATCCACGCGACAAACAGATGCACTTCATGGCCGGTGCATTGGAAGAAAAAAAAAACAAATACCACCCATCGGGTGTAGCAGCGCGCTCTTTCCATACGCCGAGAATGCAAACCAATCGATCAAATGCACCGGGCGATGATCGAGCAATTAAGTAATATGGCAATCCATCGGCGGGTCTGTTGTTGCCCCTTGTTTGGTCCGTCCTGGGGCCACCCAGAGCGCGCGCGCGCGACTAAGTGCAACGATCAATCGTCTAATTGTGCTCGGCTACTGCTAGGCGGAGCTGGGTGAAACGAGCAAGTGGTCGGGACTTTCCCAAAACCCCTGTGTAAAGCTAACCGTTTTGCCAAAGCAGGTTTAGCATCGACAACTCAAAAATAAAAGGCTCTCCTTCTCGATGGTTCCGGCTGATCAAGGGAAGCTTACAAAAAGAGTAAAACCCTTACAACAGGCAACCGCTTTGATTCTTCGAACATTCGCAATTTGCACAGCTGGGCTGTAGTATCGCTCGGGCGAGGGTATGTTTTCGTGTGCGCAAAATGATACACAATTGTCGCAGGAACCGGGATACACACCGAAAGAGGGTGTAAGCGCGTGTCGCCCCACTCGTTTTGGGCACCATCCGTGTGGAGCCGGGGTGCAAATATTGTTCTTGCCGCTGTTTAGTACACTGCCACTGGTAAACGGGAGTTCGCTGTCAGATCCACGGCTGGTGACATCCGGACGCTCGGCTCCACTAACCAGCGTGTAAGCCGGCACATGATGAGTAATTCTTTAAACGGGTCTGTTTACCTTCGACGATACGTGGCTCCCGATAGTGTCGCAGTACGGTTGGATTGGAAACCTAAGAAAAGGCGTAATATGATGGAAAACAAATCAAGTCAACCGCTTTTTATCGTTACATTCAGCAGCAAATGGAGACTGCTTCCATTGGAAATGAGCTGAGCAAAATGTTAAACATGAACGGTCGTTTGATTTGTTGATCATCGTTATCCACGCTTCTATAAGGGCTTACGGTATCGCAGAGCTGTCTCAATGATTAGCATTATCGTTTTTGTTTCAAGCCTCCGAGTGGAGCTGAAGCTGTCTCGCAGAAGCATTTAAACGCATTATTACGGACGAATAAATGTCAGCACCACCCCGCGCACTGGACCCAGGCGCACTATGGGACAGAGTGTGGAGTATGAATAAATGCATTTAATTGTATTAAAGTGTTTGATAGCGTAGAATGAGCCGCAGGATCTAGATTCTGTTCTATAAAAATCAAACAATCGACGAGGAAAGTATTCAGTGGAAATAATAAAACATTACATTTCGTTTTTTTTCCTGCCATAGTGATGATACTAAATGACAAAATAATTTGTGTTCACAATGACACAGGCGCGCAATTAAGCGGCTTGCGTGAATGTCAAATCGTTTAATGTGCGTGGAAAGCGAACAGGTTAACTCATACCTAACTCGCGTGTATGGTTGAGTGTGTGCTGAGCTTGCAATTTGTGCACGACCGTGACAATCGAGTTCACGCACAAGTTCAATGGAAAGGATTAACGATTTATAGAAAAATGTTCCATTTTCTGGTCTACTGTTGGACCTAGCGACGTTAGAGAGAGAAGTAGATCGTGTAATTCTTGTTTATGTAACAGAAGGAAAAAAACTGTGTCAACAACAATATGGATGGAAAATCCATTACAAAAACATACACAAATGTTAAATCGAAGACTTCATGTGTAGAACTTTCCAATATCAGCGTTTGTTTTTCACCTGATTACACTTTGACCTAAATAAAATCAGCTTCGGGAATGGTTTGCTTCCTGGAAGTGTGCTGTATAAAAACCCTATGACGACAACAAAGCCCAAAGCAGCCAAATGTGTGATAAAACAGCTGATTGTGTGGCACACTTATCGATTTAGGGCGCGGCGTCCGTACGAGATGAGCTGCTTGCTGTTGGGGACACAGGATATGTGTGTTTCGTGGCAAAAATTAGCACATCGTTTGCCATAAAGCATTGGCTTAGGCATAGAATTGGGTCATCGAAAATGGGGAAGGAACCAAAATCGCGATCGTGTGTTTCGTGCGCTCGTTTTCACCCGCTTCCACCGTCTGTCATAAAGCCATTTCCACCAATTTAACAACCAGCGTCTGGCCAATTTACATTTTATGTGAAGGTTGGTAGCGATTCTTCTCGTTTATATGACAGCTGGAAAAGCGCACACGGATTTGTGTGGCATCGTCAAAAAAGTGTGGCAAAATTCTTGTCCCTCGGCCGACTGTTGCTGCACTCGCTCTCGCTCTATCTGGGCTGTCTGAGATCATCTCGACCGATGGCCGACCAGCGCATCAGGTGCACACCCTTTCGCGCCCTTCGCTGCTATCACTAAATTCGAAATATTCTTCGCAGTACGTGCCTGGTGCGAGAATGCTCTATCCGCTACTCTTCCGCCACCGCTCGATGCTGCCGCATGTGCTCTCTGGAGTCGTGGCTCGGGCCGCTTTTGCATGCGCACACATTTCCGTTCCGTGACTGTGAATGTGAACCGTTGGGCGGTGAATCATCGGCGGGCAGAATAGAACTAGAGTCAGATTGTGTGCGTGTTGTTTGTGCGTGTTTTTTTTTTTTTTTTGTTCACACAATTTTTCTCCAGACGCGTGTTGTTTTGTGTGCACAGCTTCGTTCGCCGCTTCCCACCACACGCTATAGCAGTCCAACACAAACTCGTTGGTCGCCAGCGTACCCTATTATCGAACTGTCCTGTTTGTTGGACGGCCCCCGATACACGGCCAATTTGTGGTTGGCGTTTTGATAGATTTTTACAGTTTCGTCTGGGGTACAGCCCGCCGTTTCGGCGAGACACCGCGCCAAACATTAACCGGGGCATGCAAGCGCGAACAACCAAACCCGCCAAACGAACCATCAAAGAAGGAAGACATAAAAGGGAGAACAATCGCTCGTTCGTTTTTTTTTCAATTTTGTTTGAATGATTACATGCAAACTTGCTCCCATGTGCGTGGTGAAATGAGAACGGGGAAAGGGGGAGGTATCTCCGCGTGTGCCATGAACCATGGGGAGGGGAGAGCATTATTCATTCCGATCGCCAAAATGACATTGAAAAAGGTAACGGAAGATCGCAGCTTACGGTTTTTAGTTTTCATTTTCGTGGGGCCCGAGGGGGAGGTCTCTCTAGGCTTGGGTTGAGGCAAGCGGGTAGGTAGGTAGCAGGGTTTCTGTGGTCGAATGCGAATGTTTGCTAATTTGCTTGGTAAACGTTAGGCAGCGGCAGCGCAAAAAGGAAGGTTAGTAACGAATCGAATGTTATTCGCAAGGGATGATGGCGTTGTTGTGTTTGGTGAGTTAGATGGCGTCCGAGAGATTGGTGTTTTGATTCCGCGATGACCAGACACGTGTTTGACAACATGAGATAGCAGGAGGTTCAATAGCTTCGATTGGCATTCGATCACATTTTTATCCAATTAGTGTATAGTAAAATACGATATACTATTAACAACAATCGCAAAATGAAAATGAATTCGTATCGTAATGGGTGCGTCTTTTACGAATTTAAGTAGTTTTTTTAATCGATAGATAACACAAACAGATAACACATTGATAATGAACCACAATTTGAAGAATAATTTATATGCAAATAAGTGTTACAGACAGATTTATTAGGAAGAAAATTGATCTGAAACTCAGATCTCCAATAAAAAAATTTGATAATATACGATTTTGAAAAATGCATCCATGTATAATTGAGTACCTCAATCAGATCTAATCAAGTAACTGCAATCCAGTTTATCTTCAAGCACGCTAGTTATAACCTGCATTAATATTGGAGATCTCACGAAGTCGTCATGCCGCTCCCTAACTTTAATTAACAAGTGGCACTGTGAAGTCTTGCATAAATCGATACTCGCACATGGAGATGATCATGCAAAAACTGTCCTCGATCGAGCCGCTTTTATTCAATGCATATGATACCGTGCATGAAAATAGAAAAGAAGGAACCACTTTCATCGTAATTTCAAATCAATTCTGTCTTCTAACGCTTGGGTGGCTTGTAGTGGCTGTGCAACTTCTCATCAGCGAACGGGCGCGCGCTTGTTAGTATGACGTTGCAAATCGATGTCAATGACATCATTGCTTCACACGTCCTGCCCGCCGCCCCTGCGGTAGAGTGATGCCTCTGGCGGAGGTAGGCTGGCTGGCTGGTTCAGTCTTGTTACAAGATCAGTTTTAGATCCTGGTCGTGAGGAGTGCAATGTCGACGACGAGCAAAGCCGCTCATGCTTGTCTGGGCACACGGATGCCAGCCACGAATGTGATTAGCCTGTGCGGAAGCGATGATAAAACTGAGCTGGACAGTTGTGCCGTGTCGTGTAAGCTAATTGGAGGATTTATGAGCGCTTTGTTCAATTTATTTAATTTATTTCATGTAAAAATGAAGCCTCTTCGACTGGAAGTATTTTATTCAAATCTTTTTTTTTCTATCTTTTTCTCTTTTCAGGTAAGTTTACAAGATACTCATCTAAAGTGGTTAAACTCTATCTCAGTTAGTGTTATGGTAAGCCCTTTTTACATCGAGTCCATTGGAATGAGATCTCTTATACCTTAAATTACTATTAACAAAACAAACTTAAATTAAGCCCAAATGTGGATCTCTTCATGGTACCCGTTCCTTAAATTCCTGTTTCGTCAGTTCTGTTCGCTAATAAAAGCGTATGGCAGCTCTAAATCCATTTTGCATCGTTTGTTGTGTTTGCTTCGAGCAGCAAATCAACCACTTCAAGAAGAAGACCCCGTGATGCATCTTCGCATGATGCAGCAGCAGCAGCTAGCAACAACCAGATGCAAACGGGGTTTGAACCATATCGAATTGCCAGGGGGGAGGTAGCAAGCAAAGGTTGTGAGAAAAAAAATGTTTTTTTTTTTGCTCGCGTCCTTCATTAGCCGCATCATGGAGAAGTTGCTCGTTCGAATGTTGAGCAGCAGCGCTCGTCATGGCAAAAGCTTCCGAGCCGCGTGAGCTTTTGATGAGCGTGGAGCTCTGTTTCTCCACTGCTTTGCTCATCTCCTATGCTCTCAGCAAAAGTTTATTCTTTGGAGAGACCACGTTTGCAGCATCGAACGAGATGATAAACCGCTTTGGGAAAACCGCACTTCGAGTTAACCCTCTCTGCAAAAAGCTGCACCATCCCCCGGTCACTACTGCGATCGCGCTCCGAACGCTCAAATCGATCGCGATCGATGCCTTTTCCCTGCGAGTTCGACTCTCGGGCACTCTCTCACTAGCTTACGAGAGTTTTCGCTCAGCGGCCTCTCCGCTCTCTCGTGAGCCGGAGCCAAGCGCCGGCACTACACCCCGGCTCTATGACTATGGGTGCATGCGTGAGCGCTCCTACCACTTAGTCAGTTTCGGAGGCGCGCTCAGTGAAGACGTGTGTCGTCTGCGTCGCGACAGTTTTACGGTTTTTCCAACAAACAAACACAAACAAAAAACGCTTCAAGTTCTACACACACCCCCTTATTTCGCGCTCGGGCAGCACTAAAATTGTGCATGCTCGTTTGTTTGGTCTGTCGGCGTTGTTTTACTCCCTCGCAGAGCACCACGCGTCGTCCGGGCAAGTACGCGCGAAACCGTAACGTCTAAAGTAGTAGTGCTTTCCCGTTTAAAAAGTAGTGTCTGGTTTTTTTTGGATGCGAGCTTGATTTCTGACCCAGTGTTTAATAACACACCAAAACAAAATTACAGTTCGTTAGTGCATTGTGCGCCTCTGGTCGTCTCTGGGGCGCAGGGGGGAAGGCAGCATATATACTTGGTGCCAATGGCGCTTTTCCCCTCTTCGGTTCTTGCCTAACCGCTCACGGTGTATCCCCTACCTCCAACCCGCGTTACATTTTAGTCGCCAGCGCGCCTTACCGAGTGGTGAACCTACCCACCCCATCGGACGACCGGGGGGGAGGGCATGTTTTGTGAGTTGCGCGCGTGTACGTGTACGCCATTTACTACTGCTTAAGATATATCTATTGCCGATGTGTTTGTGGCCGCCTGGTCGCAAACACACTGGCTTTTCCACATTTCGCTTTCCACCGAAGCGACACAGTTCATGGGTGACGATGGTGGTGGCATAGAGTGTGTACGTGAAATCGTGTGTGCGTGTGTGTGTGCGCGCAATTGGTCCACAGTAGCTTGTGGTTGCTGGTGGCCCCACGACGGTATTTAGGTGTGTGTACGGTGGTTCTTTATGATGTCTCGATCAGCCCCAACATTAGCGCCGCGATCTTGAGCAAGCAAAAACTGCAGCAACGTGAGCATGGCGAAGCAAAGGAGGAAAATTTCGACCCGTTCAATTAGCAGCAACTGACGGCGGTTTGCAACACGCCACCCCACTAGTAATAGAAGCGAAGCTAACCATTTGGCCAAACAAAAATAATTAAAAAAAAATCAGTGTCAGAATTTAACGTGTTTCTACGGGTGGAATTCAACGCGGCACGCTCAACAGGGAGAAGAAGAGACAGAAGAAAAAAAAAAGCAAACAATTTAATATTGAACAATAGACTTAAAGCGACGAACTCGCCGTCACGGTAAACGTGAACGCGCACCAGAACCATCACGAAGGAAAAGTAATTGGTAATGCTTGATTGACTCTTGGTCGAGTGGTACGGACCTATGTGCAGTGTGTATCCATGTGCCCTGTATGTGTATATGTGTGAGAGTGCGCTGGAGCTCTGTATGATCACGTTATGGGGGACAAACAAACAAACAAACGCAGCGCTGTTGCTGCTGCACCTCTTTTTTAATGTTGATGTGTATTTTTATGTTTAGTTTAGTGGTTGTTTGAGTTGGCAATACATTGAGGCAAGTTGGGGGAATAGAGTACGCAGGGTTTTTTTGCAAATGGAAATAGAGATTGTGGCTTTGCGTAAGATTAGACCATCGTTCAATCGCCTTCGCCTCCCGGGGAGGTGCGAAAAGTCAGCCATCCAAGAGTGTTGAATATTTATACCCCCCCCCCCCTTCTCTGCGCTGCTCACTTACTGCTAGTAACACCGCGCTGAGGAATCTGGTTGTAATGGGATAGTCGCACGGACAGAAACCGCTGTGTACTCCCAGGAAGCTTAGCCACCAGCAGACGGAGGAAGTTTGTCAGCTGCTTGTGTGTGCTCCTTCGGTTCGTTTTTGTATAGAGTGGGGGAGACTATCGATCCGTCTATTTACTGTTTTTTTTTCTTCTATTCCTGAGCTACTCGGGTGCCGTTTTTTTTTTTCTAAAACGAACTAAAGCCATCATGTTCTGCCCGTCGGTCGATTCGATCCGGTTTCGATCTTGTGACGGACTTGTCTTCCTACCTCCCTGCTCTCTGGGTGTGTTTCGCGGCAGCCACAACGGTCGGCGAGAACCGCTAACACAGACCGCCGGGCCTTGATGGCTTTGGTGGAGTTGAGCTGGGAATGGGAAAAGAAAAGCAGAAACCTCCAATGCGTAGAGCGGAGTACAATTTCTTCGGCGGTTTTTGCCGGAGTGGTTACGGCTTGGAACGAACGATGGGCAAGAAAAAACTGCCCGAATACGTACTTATGATGGACAAGACACCCCTTTTTTTAGTGCGGTGACTGTGGGGAGAACAGGGGAGTGCATTGGTAGACGCGTCCAACTCCATTTCGCTGCCCTCGGTTCATCGGTGGAATCTTCCATTTGTTTCCATTTGTACGGCTGCGCGTAGTACACGACTATGGCAGATGACGTTCCAACGCGTGTGTTTCAACCCTGCCCATGATTAACGGTGTAGGGTCCGCCCGCAAGACCGACAGAACCGAAAACCATCAAACCACCGCTGGGACAGACGGGGATGATAGGATCAACAGCTCGCTTCGGCCGCCGTCTGCGTTTTGCTCTGGGCCGTTGGCATGCAGACGAGACAGCAGCGCAGCGCACGGTGTAAAACACGCGGAAGAACAGAAAGGTGCAAGAGTTTTGGAGCCATTCCAACTCCAACATAGCGATGCTGGGTGTGTGTGTGTGTGTCTGTGCGCACGCAAGTGTTTGTTTCGTTATGTGCCAGCTTCGCAATCAGCATATCAGTTGTTAGTGTTGCACAGCTAAACTCCAAACCACTTCCCGTGAAAGTATGCTAAGATGGACGCGTACGAGCGGGATGTGTGTTGTGTGTAACTAAACGCCGCCCATGTTTTCTCACCATAAAAGTAGCTGTGTGTGTGTGTGTCTTGGAGTGCTTTTTTTCGTGTTCGTTATTACCCTTATTGGACCTTTTTTTCCTCGAACCCCCTTGCCGAGCGATAGACGCTACTTTAAGCCGGCGATTGACCTTCAAGACCTTCGCCATTGCCATTCGCGATGAGTTGAGGGAATTTTATTTCCCGTATTTCCCGCAGCCTCTCTGTCTCTGCACCCAAACCCCGCTTGGCCCCGCCCTATCGGAACACAAAGTGCCCGTTTCATTAATCAATCATTAGCGTTGAATCGTCGTTTTCCGATGGGCGTAGTGTGTGTATGAAAGGTTTTTTTGTTGCTTCTTCATTTTTTTGGCTCACATGTAGGAAGCGGGCAAAAAAGATGAACCGATCGAGCTGGCGTATTTGCAAAAATTTGCTACCATAGACTCCATCCCGCTGCGGGCGTGCGAGCGCGTGTGGGATGAATATTGGCGAAAATGGCAATTTTGCAACGACCGGGCAACGAGTTTGTTTGTGGCTCTGGCTCTCTGTTACGTAAGCGTTCACATTTCGCCAATTTCTAATGCAAAATTGTGAATTCAATGTGCTTCGTTTTGCTGCTTGCTGTGTCTTTGTGCCACCTTTGGAGCCATCAGCAGAGAAGAGCTTTGCTCACAATTTGCTTCAGGTTAAAAAGTTCCCTTACTGTCCCTTTTCGCTCGCAGGTAAAAGCAAAAGTAACGCCCTTTCACACCCTCGCGCGCTCCTCGTACCGTCTGCCGTGGGCTGATTGGAAACATACATTTCGTCTTTCTTTCTCCCCTCTTGTGTAATGCTACCTTCTCCACCTCGCTGTGGCCTCGAGCAGTATCTTTTCTTTCACTTGTCACAGTGCGATGCGTCTCCACGCGCTATGTGACATGATTTTTAATGCATTTAACGCGCGCGCGCTCGCGCCGCTGACCGCAATGAACGGCATGCCAAGCGGCCGGGCCAGCGCTGCAAAACCGACCGGCCAGAGTTGCCCATGGTGCCATTCAACTTTGGAAGCCCTAAGCGGCCCAGGAAACGCTCTTCAATCTATACAACCCCTGTCGCTGGGGGAGCGTTTTGTAACAACGAAACAACAGAGAGCTTGAGCAGCACACTGGAGTAAGAAGGCGACCACCGCCACCAACACTGATGGGCTGGTATGATACGATCAAGTGGAAGAAACATCGCTTTGTCTAACGTTAATTGAATGAAAAATTCGCATTGCCTGTGGACGAACGTTTTCAACTTTGCACATATTCTCCTATTTTGGCGCGAATTGTAAAGCCCAATCCAGCCCAATAAAACAATAAATGTGTCGCGCTCCCCCTTATTCCCAAGGCACGATGATGGCCACACCATCACGGCGGTTTGCCGCCGCTGCAAGGCTATTTATTCCTTCGCCTAGACCCCCGATTCGAACGATTCCGATCGGAGCTGCAGTCCTGTTTCTGCGAGTCTGGTAAGATTTATTTTTATTGCACCACCGGATGTGTGCATTTTTATTGTACTTTCCACATTACCATAGGCCAGAGCCTATAGGCTGGCCAGTCTCCTTGGCTGCCAAGGCGGATGTGGGACGGTTGGTGCGGTTAGTTTGATTTCTTTTTGCTCAGACATCACAGGCAACCCACAGGAGACGACAAACGTCTGGCATTGGTTTCTTGCAATGGTAATATTTTATGCAGAAACCAAATGCTTAAATTATTATTAGTGTGTTTATGTGTGTGTTGTCTGCTTAACTTTCTGCAGTCATTGTGATTTTGCCGCATCGCTCGTTTCAACTTTGTTTCGACGCTGCCGGGCGAGATGAAGCTTTGCGTGATTCCTGTGCAAATTCTCACGCATTCCGGAAACGCTTGTCGCTTGTAAATTCACTCATTTTCCACATTTAAGCCTGGGGTTTTGGGTTCGCCTGTTCGGCTGCCCTTTTCCGCAAAGAAAGCATTGGGCAGGTAATTGGGAACAATTTAGCTCCACGTTGTTCAACGCATGTTGTACACAACCGTTAGCTGATGAATCGATACAATAGCACTCAGCCTTTCCTTTGCGCTGGCGATGATCTGTGTTTTAATGTGTAACGCAACTGCAAGGGGCTTAAATAGAGTCAGCGAGAGTGTGCGTGCCGCTTCCCATACTCTCCCCCATTGGTGGGCCCCATTAAAAGGGGTAGCAGAGGTTGTCTATCAACGTGATCGCGCGCCTCGCTAACTGTCCGGCGATTAGCGATGGAATGCATCGTGCAGTGTGAATTGATCGCTTCGCAGGTGTATGTGTGTGTGTGTGCTGTGCTCATCCCTGTACCAACGTGACCCTTTGGATAAAACAAAGCAGGGAAAAAGCGAAACCCCACCCTACCCTGAGGAGTTGTGAACGCATCCCGCGCAACCGGGAAGATGCAACGCTAGCGCTAATGTTCCCCCCCGGGCAGAGGCATCGGTGTTAGGGACTGCAATCAAAACGATATTTTTATTTGCCTATTAGTTGGTGCGCATTGCCCGCCATTAATGGCATCAGTGGCAAACCGCTTCGTTGGTGGCTGGTGGCAGCTGGCGCAAGTGGTTCGGTGTGGCCCGTGCCATATCGTTCGTGACCACCCGTGGGATACCATTGCCGATGTTCGTGACTAATCGTAAGGGAACGTGCAACACACCTTTACTGTTGGAAGATAGAGAAGGTACATGGGGGGTGGGGGGGGGGTTGCAAATGACGGATGTTTCGGTTGAGATTTAGCTGCAATTAGGAAGGCACACGCTTTAAGGAATATGCGTCAATTGCAATATTGAGTGAAAATTTCTCAATTAATGCAAATATCATCCAGAGTCGTTCGAAGTCTGAGTCGTCCGAAGTTGGAGTCGTCCGAAGTCTGAGTCGTTCGAAGCCTGAGTCGTCCGGAGTCATCAAGAGTCAGTCAGAGTCATTAGGAGTCATCTGGAGTCATCTGGAGTCATCCGTAGTCATCCTGAGTCGTCCGGAGTCGTCCAACTCATATCGCTAATTGCAGACGACTCCGGCTTTGCACTACTCCGCCCGACTTCAAACAACTCCAACTTTGGACGACTCCGGAAGACTCTGACTTCGGACGACCCAGGATGACTCTGATTCCAGGTGGAACTAGTGGTACTGAAAGTTGGAGTTGGACGACTACGGACGACTCCGGATGACTCCTTATGACTCCTGATGACTCTTGATGATTGCTGATGACTCCTGATGACTCCTGATGTCACCGAATATCTCCGAATGTCTCCAAATGACTTCGGATGACTCCGGGTGACTCCGGATGACTCCGGATGACTCCGGATGACTCCGGATGACTCCGGATGACTCCCGATGACTCCGGATGACTCAAGCCGACTCCCGACGACTACGGAAGACTATGACTTCGGACGACTTAAGATGTCTCTGATTCCAGGCGGAATAAGATTTTGCCGTAGTCGAACTTGAACTAATAATAGCTGGAGTCGAGGGTCCGGACCAGAGAGCACACTACTAATATACATGGCACTAGCGCATTGTGGTAGTGATTGCATTATAGTTTCTCAAAAATATCGAGCATCAAATAAACCTCAACGCAAAACGCTACTAACCTTTCTAACATTCACGCGATCTGAGTGTTATTCTAAACCTCCAATTGAATAGAACCCCTTTTCACACCCTACCGTTTTTCCATTTGAAATGGGAATCAATCCACTCAATCCGTCCAGTTGAGAGGGTGAGGGATCGTATTGTAAGTAAATTACGCTGATTGCAGAAACATCTCACCGTTCGTGTAACGGCTGCATCAAAAGGAACGGTGGGGTAGCGCCTCAAACACTCCAGCGTACTTACAAACACGCTTACAGCGCTCCCCTTCCATCATGCGTGCGTCGTTTTACTGCGGACTGGCTGGCGCATGAGTTGCGTGTGTAATATTTTGTGACTTGGTACAATTTTCCCCATGTTTTAGTTTTCTTTTTTCGATTGTCACATCGTTTTTTTTCGATATTGCATCGCAGCGAATACTCTCTGACTAATTAGTAAACTACGCGGTCAGTTGCCTTCGTCACAGTACGTTTGAATTTTAATTCCATTGCAACATGTATGTGTGTGTGTGTGTGTGTGTGTGTGTGTGTGTTGATGTCTTTGAACTCTTTGGAAACTCCAATGAACGGAAGGGTTGCAAAGGTACCAGGGAAAGGTGTACTGACGGTGCAACCGAAATAAATCGTAGCACCCGCAAAGCAGCATAAAAAGTGCATCCAACTCCCGAGCAGCAATTTGCAATTTGGTTCGCAATTAAGCTTCCGGTGTTGTCGATTCGCTTCCTTTCACTGTCCGTCCCGTGACGCTGTCTCGCTTGTACAGAGGTTTACGTTTGAACAACCACCACGTTACGTGAATGGTGGGAGCTTCTGAGCAGTGTGTTTAGGCTGTTGCTTTTGAAAATAAAAAAGGGTTTCAATTCGGGAGCCTTTACTTCGCTGTGCAGATTTCTAATTTCTATTGCCTACACTAGCATGTAGGAATATTTAAACGCTAATACATCATACTGCTTAATGCAGAATTAAATTGCAGTAAATATAGTTTGTCATCCTTCTAATTTTCCCATGAACTCACTAACGATGTATTGATTTGCCCTATCTTCAATGCAATACTGCTGAATGCATTACTGGGGCGCTCTTTAACGCGAGCGCTTGCTAAATCGATCTTTAATCACATTCAGCTGTGAAATGCCAATCCAAACAGAGAACGCAACGCTCAATCAACGAGCACTCTACGCAACGCAACGCAGAAGCTCTAACGAGTACTCTAAGTGTGTGGTGTAAAGAAAGGGAAAATGGTTAAATTGTCGGTGCAAAAGGGTGTTGCTTTCCGATCGAAGACAGTTCGCTGTGTCCGCTTTTCCTCGCTTTGGTTGGTGGTGGTCGATTTATGCTCTCATTTGTGGGCACACGACACACGGGCCCGCAGCATACAATGTTGCCAATCTCGATGGGTTGAGCAAATTTCACCTAGTTCGCTGCTTGGTGCACAACACTTGGCGGAGGTGGTTGATCGCGCAACAGCTTGAGCTTGCGGAATTGTTCCAGATTGTCGCCCTTTCAACGAGGATAGTTTGCTTCAGTTTTTTTTTTTGCGAACTGGCTGCATAAAGCTTGTTAGTAGCCGCACAACGGATTCTCGTAAGCGCGAGCGCAGTTCTGCAGTGTGCTGCGTGACATTTAACGCAGCCTGGCTGCAAATCGAACTCCTCTGCAGCAACGAGCGGGAAAGGGAAGGGGATGGCATTTGCCAATGCGTCTCATTATCGCATTGCACACCCTGGCCGCGCTGTGCCCTTTATTTACCTTTACCAGCGTCGAGCACAGTGAAATCAATTAGCATAAATCTATTGGATGTTAGAATTTTCTCTTTTCACTCCACAAACCACTCCCGTTTTCTTTGTGTGTTTGTGTGTGCGCGTGTGTGTGTGTAGGCTGGTTTGTTGAAGTGAGTTTCCTGTGACGGTGTTTGTGCAAAGTGGTTTCACCCGTTTTACGTCAAACAGAGGGTTTGGCCCTCTGCGAGATGTTGTGGATTGTGCTTTGTGTTGATCTTGCCCCGCCAGACCGAAGCAACAGCTTCAACACGATCGTTGACGATCGAGTCGGCTGGTGGTTGCCTTTTCAGTGCTTCAGGTTCAGGGAGCGAGCGACCGCCGATAGAAAGTTCGCAGCAACGCGCGGCTGAATGCCGATCCGCTGCTGCTGCTGCCGGGTCGTGTTTCGCGCGATTATCCTTGAGCTAACCAAACGATCGTGATCGTGATCGCGGGCTGTGTGGTTGTTTGTGTACCGTTTTCCATCGGTATTGGTGCGGCGGTTCAATCGAGGAAGTGAGTGGTGTAGCGCTTGCATGGAAACAGCTGATTTTTAAACCCCCACCGAGGGTATAGCGTGGTTAGAGCAGAACAGCGCTCCTCAAACAGTAGAACTACATTTGCTGTGGCATTTTTGCTTTGCTCGCGAGGGGTTTGGTTTGGAAAGGAAGGCACAAAACAGACACGGTGGAATGGAGTTTCATAATTTGCAAAACAAAAGTGTGTGCCTATAGGAAGAAGCAGCAGTTGGGGTTCTGGTGTACCGCTCTCTCATACTCTGGTGACGATTTTTGGGTCGCTTGGGAGCTGTTTTATGACTTTTTTCATAAAAGCGTTTACGGACCATTAAGTTATTACCGGTGGGCACCACTACGGAGCTGTTGCCTCGTAGTGGAAGTATGTGAGTGTGCGATTTGGATTTCAAGGTTAAATGCCGTCTCAGTGGAAACCGTATGGGCAGCTCAAGCTCTTGGCCCAAAGGTTTGCAAGGAGAACTTCGACAGGCAGCAGCAGCAGCAGCGACAGCAACCGTTCCTTTTTTGTTGTTATTTTGTCGTTTGCGTTGTTGCTGCGTTTGCACGTACGTGGTTCCGTTGATAAGCGGCTGCTGCTCTGGTGCTTCGCGCATCGAAGCATTCGCTGGGTTGAATAATATCTTACCATTAAGGGAACGTCTTGTGTCACATTGTGAAATAATAATGCGGCTCTGGGCAGGAGCGTGGGTGCTGTAATAATACGTCTGCAGCAAGAATAAATTATGAAGAGTATTTTATATTTTCAATTTGTTATTTACATTACATCTCATTCCATCGAGCAAATGTGTATTATTTCTTTTTCACTTTGCTCTAAACAACTTCCATAGCTTCAAGCTTGAGCTCTGATTTCTTACGTCGCATCACTTAAAGGCGCGTGCGGCAGCTCCGTATCAGACTTGAAGCAGAACAAAAAAAAAAGCGCAAACACACCTCCTCCAATAATCGTTTGACTTAATGTGCACCCTAACACCACTCCCCAGGCTGCATACGATTATCATTCCGGTAGCAAATAGTAGATGGCGGACAAGGCAGGAAGAGAGGGAAGGCAGGATAGGGGAAAAAATGTCACAGCAAAACGAGAACCACTTCTCCGTGGCAGCCACAAGCACACACAGCGCCCGTCCCGTGCGTACACATAGAGACAAGTTTTTTTTTTTGGTGTGCCCCTGTTATGAGTCAACCCTTTGGAGCTCTGCGCCGTCAGATGCCGGTAGAGTTGGCTGCCAGCAACAAATTAATCCTAACCACCAGCAGGAGGAGAAGGAGTAGGGGACTGGCTTTAACGTTCTGGGGGAAGCCAGAGTTGTCTCCGTTTCGACGCACCGCTCGACGCCGATCTTATGCAAATCAGTGTGTAATCTTGATTTTCCACACCACGCTCTCCTGCAGCCTTCCCGCGTTCGCTCGTGCAGCTCATCAGAACTATTTGTTGGCTCTTATGCTAATGTTTATTGCTAGCGACGTGCGAGATTCACGCCATTCGTCAACGGTGACAGCGCGCGCCGATTTCCCTTTTGGCATGCCTTTGACTTGGTGCTGGTGCGTTTTAAAATGTCTACGATTGGATGCGCACAGCAGCGGTATTTTGCACACAGAACAAGTTTAATTTATGATTCTTGCATGTAGATATGGTGCACAATGCTTGAAATGCATTATTACTGTACCGTTTATGTACGTTGAAATGCAAACCAATACTGTAAATGAAACAATATAGAAACGATTGCGGATAAGCTTTTGCGTTTGCAAAAAGAGTAAAAATATGCACTCAAACTGTGCATTCACTGGGCACAAACTATGCAACCATTCCAAAGCATATAGATCGCACACGAAAGTGACAAAAGTTGTTGGTGTTTGTGGGCTGAGCACGGTGATTCTATTATTCACACACATTTTCGCACAATTCCGCAGCGGACGGGACGGTTTGCGCGCAATTTATGGGGCGAAAAAGTTTGCCAACTAAACACTGGCCTGGCCTGGCCATCCACCGACACCCCCCTAGCGGCAAGGTTTTGCGCGTGCTGCTTGCTCACCCCCGGCATATTGGCGTTTTGGGTTTGGGCGAAGGGTTTGGTTCTTCCAATTCTGTCGCGTGGAGCTCTGATTGAAGTGCTGTGTACGGGCGCGCGTGTGTGTGTGTTGGATGGAGTTGGAGTCCCTCTTACCACCCCTGTATGAAACTGTTTCAAGGTCACTGTGAATCGATTGTATATCGAAGGCACAGAGGGGCAATCTCTCAGTTCGAGCGCGGTTTACTCTCGAGCTCAACACACTCTCTAGCGTGCGCGTCGTCGTCTGCACACACAACCCTTGATTTTCTGCGCCCCATTACGCTTATGATGGACCGCGGTAGTGTGTAGTGTGGATAGACTCCGTCGTGCTTCTGTGAGCGTCACATTTCGATTTCACCAACAGTTTTTGGTGGTGGAGCGTTGGGGGCGTAGAGGAGGTAATGCAGCTCAGTGAATGGTGTTGGGGGTGCGTGCCTAACGAGCCGTAGTTCATGATCGAGGCTTTAGTTGGCACGGTGATCGAGGCCTAGACTTAGCGGAAAGTGATGAAAACGAGTCTTTGGTTTTTTTCACAACCACTCATCACGACGGCAGCACTTAGAATACATGTGTATGCAAGAAGGTTGTTTTTTTATGTTAGGGCTTCATTTTTACTTGTCTGAAGATAGTCTGAGGGAATTAATAGGTTCAAGACCTTATTCGTCAATTAAAAAAAAATTAATTGGAGGAAAAAGGGCATCTACTGAAGACATAACATAATTTTTGTTATAAGAAATCAAACCAAATTCATTTGAAACTCAAAAGATCAAAAACCGAACTCATTTGCTGTCTGTTGCTATTAGAATTTTTCTTTTATTTAGTATGTCGCCTCTTGGAGGTATTTAACACTTACTGTGCTAACAATAGATTAAAAGTCCCCAGGTATTTCAATATTTTTGTTTGTTTAATGGTAGTGATAATGAACAATTAGAACCTTTAACAGCGTGGATTTTTTCCATCAGACATGTTTGTTCTTGACGTACTTGTCAAACAGCACCAAATTCAGAATTTGTCAATAGATTTTTATGTAACATTAATTAAACCGTTTGCATCATTGCTCTAAATAACAAAAATTAGAATAAAAAAAACGAGTTAAGAACTATCTTCTCAACACTTCGCATGAGTATGCCAACTAGGCGGTCTAGCATGGTACCGACGCGTGGAAATTACGTGGGTGACGCGTTGAAATTAAGGAAAATTTCAACCTTTTACGATATTTTTTAGAGCAAATCTCCAACAAAACAGCAGCAGCATTTAGGGACAAAACAAATCAGAATCGCAAATCATACATCTTACGCTACACTTTATACACGCCTGTCTATGCAACCTGCTTGGAGTGCACCTTGCGACACGCCTAAAACGCCCCCAGAGCTCCCAAGACGCCAGCAGTTTCGTGGCCACAATCTTTTTTTCGGTTGTGTGTTGTTGCATCGGTAGCGGGTACGAGGGGGTTCGTCGCTTGCCGTTAGTCGTTGCTGCCGCCACCCATAAAGTAATCCACCATGACAGAGCGCCGACCAGATCGACTTTGAAGAAGGGGCTTTAAGGTGGAGATGGGGCGGAGGGAGGGCTTCACCCGGTGTGGCACACGCTCACCGTGAAAAACTTTTCGGACCTCCTTTTTCGCCCACCGGTAGATGACCGGCCGAAGGTTTTTCCACGCCATCTTAAATTGGCTAACCTCGCGGCGAGTGCACACGCGTGCGCACGATCGAGTGTGTATGTGTGTGTACGTACGTGTGTGTGATGCAGCGATCGCGGCTTCTAATCCGTTTCGCTCATCGTATTGAACTTAGCGGCGTTAGGCTGAACGTCGAGCGGAAAGAGAGGGTGCACAAGGGTGTTTGGGCAACCGTTTGGTGTGTTTTTGTGGCGAATATTTTTTTGTACATCTCGTCGCCGTCAGGTGTGTATATGTTGTAAATATGCAACAAAATTATTGACAACTAACTCTACTGAAAAACACGAAAGCAGCATTTTCCCTCCTCTGTGCGCTTGTGCGTGGACCACATTGACTTTTAGTTTCAAACCATTTGTAGACCGCTCTCGAGCGGTGCGGGCAGTGTTTACTTTTCACGCTCCGGTGCACCCCCGCATAGTGAAGGGCGGGGAGGAGTTGCTTTTCTTCTTTAGTTTAGCTTTATTTCACCGTCGATCCATGGCCGAACGCGCGTACATGCTTCGCCCGACGGCGGCCACCACCAGCCGTCGGATTGCATCGCCGTATAATAATGCTGGCTGGGAGACAGGAAGAGGCAGCCGAAATGGCCGAGCGCGCTGTTGTTGTGTAGCATTGCAATGCCAAATCGGGGTACCTGCGCAGGGTTAATAACGGTAGCCAGGGCGTGAGTGATGGGCCGCCGCACGGGTGGTGGGAGCTGCTTTAGTAGATCTCATTGCCGGAATACTAAGTACGCAGCACCACTGGCAGGCTTGAAGGGGTTTCACCTGATCACGCGGTAAGCACGTTTCGTGTATGTGTATGTGTGAGTGTGCGTTCGGTTTCCCTTGCAGCGGGTCGTGGTTTTGGGAAGGCACTGCACGCCACCAATTATATCGCACCGATAGGCAAATAATGGCATCGCCTCGAATTGGATGTGCATCAGGTCGGTGCACAAATCATCGACCGATAATAGCGCCGTCCTAGTTGTGCGGAGGCGGAGTGGGGCGAGGCGTTGCGGTTGGCATTATTTCATAAATTATCTGTCGTTACTTAATTTGTGGCTTCATTCTTCTTTTCGGCTGCGTAATATTCTTCTTTGACTGAAATCAGCATTGTTTGGGATATTTTATTTGAGATTATAGTGATTTTGAGATCTAGGTCACTCTTTGCACACTATTTTTGTACTTTTCTATTGGTGTTATACAAAATCGTAAAATTTCAAAACAAATTTGCCATCTATCATATAGAATAGACAATAATCCTATGGATCAATCTCTGGGTTACACAGCGGAGGGGATACAACCTCCATTTTCAGTGTTCCTTAGTACTTTTTTAAGGATGTCGTTGCAGTAGTTTTTTAAAAAGTGAACTAACGGGGTTCGTCGCTTGTTGACACGATCCCAAATTTTCCTTTCGGACAAATTTCAAATTCAAGCGATGGGAAATTATTTGCTAATCTTTTTGAAATGTGTCCAATAGGGCACATTTGCAATAGTAAAGCAGAGATCCCTGCAATAACGCACTTTTTGTTACATCAGCTACCTTGTTTAGCGTTTTTTGTCTATTATTCAATAAGAGTGACCTTGCCGTATTAAATATTGAGTGGACCTGATGTCAAGAAGTAAACTTTATGGTTACATCAAACGGATTAGCACAATTGAGTGAAATAGATGCAAAATGCATCCCCTTCCCGGTTGAAACAAAGCGATGAATTCGCCATGTTTGGGCAATAAACACGATAATCGCGGGCAGTCGTTGCTGAATTTCAAACACTCGACAAGCGTTGGTGGACTATCATAAATGGCGCCATGGCGCGCACACACCCTCCCATCGGGGTAGGAGACACGATTAAACCCACCTGCCCACAGCACCGCCCAAGATGGTGTCTCGCAATTAGTCATGTTAGATAAGTTTTGGCAATTTCAGCAGCAGTTTGAACCTTCCGCGCGGATGAATGAATTTGAAGTCTCCTCCACCACATGGCGTGCTCCTACTGCATACCAAACTAGCTGCTCCCCCGTCGGATCTATATTTAGATTTACAGCCAGCTCACTCCACACACACACTCGTCCCGTGTTAATGCACATAAAAGCGCGAAGTAGGTTGAGTAGTGTTCGATCGTAATACATTGCACAAATAATGCCGCAAACGAAGGCGCGTACAGCGACTTAAGGATCTAGTCTCCCAACTGATCGAGGTTCGAAAGTAGGTCTGCGCCGCGGTAACACGTACACACGCTAATGCTCCCACCGCGTCGGGGATGGGGTCGACGATCGAAGCATTACGACATCGTAACTAATCATTTTAATGCTCCCGCAATTTCACAAATTGCGTCGTGTGTACCCACAGAACCCACAGTAACATCGTCCATCGCTCTGTGGCCTCTACGAACGTGCAGAACGTGATAGTGTGATAGCAAGTGTTTTTTTTTTTTGGTGCAACGACGACGACAAAGCAACGAACCCTGTTTTTCTCTCTCATACACGTGCAAAGTACAATCGAAAAGCAGTGATACGAATCCTGTAACCATCTTGCCATTAGCTCGTAGTTCCTGCAAGGAATTGCTACGTTTTGTTCCTAGTGTGTGTTTGTATGTGTCCTGTTTGTGAGTGTGTGCTAGTGCTCCCTTATTATATTGGTCGTGTGGGCGCAGTGCATTAAAACATAATTTAAAAAAGCATCTTACAAAGGGAAAGAAAGAGGACCGCGTGAATTCACCAACCGCCAATATCAGTGCCCACCCAACCATAATTCCATTCGATCGATCCGCAACGATTGTGACCCATTCAAATGTGACTGATTCGTTGTGCCACGCTGTGGAAGTGATCAAAGTGTGTAATTTCACCCTCGGAGTTCAGTGCCTTAGTAGCAACAGAGCAGTTGCAGTACAGTGTAGCGAGTAAGTGAGTGAGCGCAGTACACCAGGCGCGTTGTGTGCGGGGCCGCGCCCCGAAATCGAACTCTATTTCATATTTTAGCGCGGATCCTTCTCGCCGTCAGCCGCCATGTCCGCGGTACCGGTCGTCTGGTGCTCGGACCCGAACTCGTCGGAAAAGAAGCAACCGTTCGCGCTGCAGGGCATCCAGCTGCAGGGCAACATCACCGAGAAGCATGTGCTCGCGATGAAGGAGCTGATCAATGCGGCGTCGGAGGGCCGGCTGCTGCTGCCGACCGACGGTGCCATCGTCCTGCTCGACTGCGGCCTCTCCATCGGCAGCATGGTGATCGAGGGTAAGGCAGGGAAGGAGGTGGCTGCCGCTGCAGCCGCTGGCAACAACAGCACAGCAAATGGCGAGCTGCTACTACCAGCGGCCGGCAATCATAAATCAATTCTGCCCTATCGGCCTGCTGCCAATAATTGTGAACAACCGTCGCCGGTCGACGGGGTGGAAGGAGGAGACTGTAATAATCATAATAGTAGCAGTAGCGACAGCAGCGATGAGTCTGATAGAATAGCAGCAGCAGCAACAGCAGCGGCTGGTAGTGATAGGAGGCGGCGGCTCGAGGCGGCCGAGAAGCTGCGCGTCATGCTCGAACAGCAGCTGGACGGCCGGGGGGACATTGATCCGGATCGGGCGAATGCAACGGTACCTCGACAGCAGGACGAGGATGAGGTGCAGCATAGGCGAACCAGTGGAGGAGGCGTAGAAGAAGCGACAGACGCTCGAGACGATCGTTTAGGTGCTGGTGAGCAGCAGGAGATGATTGATTTTCCAATCGACGACGCTGCTAACCCCGCGGACGGTGAAGAGCGGCAGCAGGAGCACCGTGATGGCGAACGACAGCAGGGAGCTTTGGAGCGAAGCGGAGGTTCGTCGCTTGGTGCCGAACCGCTCGGGCCCGAGCTGTTGTACGAATTTCTGTGCTGTGCCAAATGCATGAACGACCCAACGTCCAGCTGCTCCAACCTGCCCAGCCAGCGCACGCGCAGCCTAACCGCACTGAACAACAGCTCCAAGCTGCTGTCGCGCGTACTGAACGGGCGGGCGAAGGCGCGCCTCTACTGCGACCCAGTGTACAGCATCTCCAACCTGTACTTTAAGCGCTTCATCAATTACAAAATCACCAAAAGCCGTCGCCCGGTCATACGCAAAAGCTCCAGCCGAAGTGATCGATCCGGTGGTGGCGGTGGTGTTGTTGGTGCGGGAGACACTACGCCAGCAGGTATTACCACTGTCCCGGATGGCGGTGGCGGTGGTAATAGTGGTGGCAGCAAGAAGAAACACTTCGCCGAAGGTTCGCCAGTGTACGCGACGGTCAACAAGAAGCTGAAGCTAAAGTCGCGCCTGGACGCGCTGCGGCGCAGCGGCCATATGGTGGAGGGACGGCGCATGCGCACCAGCAAACCGCGCGACAGGCAGCAGCAGCTGGTGGTGGAGGAGGAAGTCGGCGCCAATCCGGCAGTGCCGGAAATTTTCATCTCCGGCGCGTCCGGTTCGCCGCTCAAGCACCCGCCGCTCGGCAGCACGAGCAGGAAGACAAGCTTCGACTCGACCTGCACCGTCAGCTCGATGGATTCGGGCTTCATCGATCAGCAGCAGCGGCAGCAGCTGAAGCAGCAGCTACAGCAACAGCAACAGCAGCAAAGCGCGGTGGAGGAACGCCAACCGAAGGGTGGTGCCAGCAGTGAGCAGGAGGAAGACGATGGAAACGATCGGTTGAACGATCTGTCGCAGGTGCAGATCAAAGAGTGTCTGGTGACGCAGTCGCGCAATCGGCGCAAGTCGTACGAAGAGTTCAAGTCGCTGTTCCGGCAGGAGACGGCGGTGGCGGCGGCGGCAGCAGCAGCACCGGCCAGTGACGCTGTTGGGCACGCTGGACGGGCCAGCAACACGGCCGGCCTGCCGCTGCCGAGCGTGGACGAGAAGGAGAGCGTGAAGGCGCGCCGCAAGTCATACGAGGAGTTCAAGGCGTTAGTCAAAATTTGTGATACTAGCTTTAGCAGTTTGAAGACGACGGCCGAGGAGGAGCCGGACCGGGAGTCAAGGGAGCAGCAGGAGGAGGAGCAGGATGCGCGGGCGCAACGAGCGGCAACGCTGCCCGCATCGGCCGCCAGCACCATAACGGGCGCCTCGGCAGTCGGCAACTTGTTTAAGATGAAGCGCAAAAACTCGCGACGCCTCAGCCTGAAGAAGCCGCCGACGGCGAGCGGTGGCGGTACGCCCGCAGCAGACATTCAGCGGTCGGCGTCGGGCCGGGAGCTGGTGAAGGGGAGCACCATTTACGATATTCTGCGCAGCGATCGGAAGTCATCGGCAGGGACGGCGGCAAGTCCGCTGATCAAGGATTTGGGCCAGCTGGCGCTCACGCGGCGGACGGCCGATGAGATCTACCGCAAGAACTACAAGATCTACGACAAGCTGATCTCGTACGGCAGCAAGGCGTACAAGCGGTACGACAAGTACATGACGTACGGCACGATCTACGAGATACTGCACCGCAAGTCGGACGCGGCCGAGGACGTTTTTCTGCGCAAGCGCGCACTGTCGGAGAAGTACGCGAAGCGGAAGGTCGGCGGTACGGCCACGCACTACGGCTCGGTGAAGCTGGGCACGATCTACGACATACTGCAGGGCAAGCACCAGCAGCAGCTGCCAATAGGGACGAGCGCGAGGAAGAAGTCTGCGCCCGCCGGTACGGACGATGCTCCGCCGCCGCCAACGCTGTCCACGATCTACGACATCATCCACTCGAAGAAGGCGGCCGATCCGGCGGCCTCGCCGAAGGATAAGGCCGGCAAGAATCGGTTCCTGGTGAAGAAGATCACCGAGGAGGAGCTGCACCTGAGCAATGAGAACGATCGCAACGAGCTGAATCTAGCGCCGATCGGTACAGCAACCCCTGCCAAGGGGAGTTCCCTGGAAGGAGCTGCTGCCCAAAAGACTGGTGACGATACGGCACCACCGTCACCCGACTACACGACACCGAAATCCGTTGGGCAAGCGAGAAAGCCAACGCGAACGCGCCGCTTCTCGAACATTCTCTCCTACAGCTCGTCGCACTCGCCGTCGCCGAAGGTTTCCTGCCCAACGGTTAGCCTCACAGCGCCGGCCGAAGAGCCCCGGCTGGACAGTGCCCGGCTGAAGCAGATAGCGGCCAGCGATGAGGACCTGTACAAGAGCGCCACGGCGAAGCTGCGGGCCGCCCAGCAGCAGGTCCAGCGCCATCAGCTGTCGGTCGATGAGCTGTACGCGCGCATCGGAAAGATGCGCAAATCGGCCACCGTCGCGTTGGCGCTCTGTACGAAGATCGACGAAGTTGTTGGCGAAACGGGTGAAGCAGGAGCGATGGTGGAGGTTGGTGCAGTGAAGGTGCTGGAACCGCTGCAACCGACCCGGCCGCAGCAGCAGCAGCACCATCTGCTGGATGTGCCCGGTCGGCGGCAGTTAGCTTCGGCGGCGGATGTCGTTCAGCCCGGGACGATCTTTAAATCGAACTCGCTGGACATGCTTGCGCCGAAGAAGCTGTCGCGTACGGCGCGCTGGAGCAAGCACGTGCACGATGCGGCCAGCGGGCTCAGTGGGCCGATCCGCAAGCTGTCCCCACTGATCATGCCGATGCGCAAGGGCGAGCAGAAGAAGAGCACGAGGCGGCTGTCCGAGTTTACGCGCGGCGAATTTCTCAACGAGAAACCGTAAGTAGAGCGCTTTGGGGGGTGAATGGTTTATATTGTATGCTTTTGATCTTTATGAAGAGTGTTCTAAAATTATGGAAATGGAGGAAAATGGTTTTAAAAAGTTTTGAATACATTTTATTATGAAATGGAGGCGCATGGTCGTTGTTATCAAAATTAATTAACTATTATTTGTTTTCCCAACAAAAGGTTCTGTAATATGTTTTAGTGTAATACGTGTCACTGTTTTTTCTGTTTCTTTAAATTCATTTCAAATTGAAAATTAAATCACACAGAAACTCTCATGGTTCGCTTTTCACCCTGCTCAACATTCATTTCCGCCCAATCCGAAGAATAAATTAGCTCCGGATGGTCAATTTATGCTTCATTTTTGGGGCTATTTTAAGCACTGCTAAACCGATCACATAAATAATCGGCCTCCGGCCGGCAGGACTCTGACCTTTGCCGGTGCAACATTTTTGCAAAAAAAAGCATCCAAATTTTGCAGTACGATCAGCATCACCATCTTCGCTCGGGGCTTGGTGGTGGTGCATTCGATTTTAAACGCTCAAAATCACGGCATGGGGTGCTTTTGGCTACTCCACCTTAATGCTCCTCAATGCCCTATTGTGTTGCAGAAGCATCTTCTGCAAAGGAAATAAATATGAATAATGCACCCGCCGGCCGAGGACCGGTTTGTTCTGTTGCCTACCAGCCCCATCGGGCAAACTCGTAAATATACACCACCAAAACGAAATGAAAAGTTATTACTCTTCCCTACGGCCAAATGAAAATTAAAAATTGTTTCCAAAAGCCCAAATGGCTCGATATTCTGCTTGCTCCGGCTGCGCGGTACGGTGTTCTTCATTAGGTTTTGGTATTGGTGTGGGCCCTTGGATGCAATCTTAAGCCCTCCTGTTTGCCCCCGCTTGTTCGAAAAAAGGAATTGCTATTTTCTTAAACTCTCCATTCTGACACGTTTCTGGCAGGTTCGAGCGAGATGTGCAGTTGGTTGACCACAAAAATTCAACCTCAACAGGAGAAGAAGAAACGACAAACCTTCTCTCTTCTTACCTTCAGGGCAGCAAAGTGGGACATACAGAAAATATGCGAAACGAAAGAAGGGAAAAAATGAGTTGCCAGCATGCGCAAGAAGAACGAAAAAAAACGTGATCGGTTTTTGGGCGTACTGCGGGGATGGGGCTGGTGTTGTTAAATATTAATTTTTCTGAGAAGGGATAAAACATGATCTTGGCCCTGAGTGCCCCGGACCTCCTTTCATGGGCAAACGCACTCAGTGCGGCCTTGCGCAGCGTCAAAAAGGCATCGAAAACGTTTTACGCCCCGATTCTTTCCTCTTCCTTCCGATACACGGTGCTGCTTGGAGTTTGATTTCCAGTTTTATTTTGTGGGTTTCTTTACTTCGGTTGCTTTTTTCTCCTGGCGCGCTTGGCTTGGCTAATAGCCCGAAAAACGTTCCGAGCAAAACTGGAAACACGGGATCGCCTGTTGGGTTGGTTGGTCGTTGGGTTGATGGTCGCCCAAGTAAATATTGATAGCCCGTTGGACACACTGCTGGGGCTGTCCACATTTCGGCTGCTGCAGAACAGGTTTTTGTTTCGTCGTTCCCTTCGCGCTTGAGGGGTTTCCCGTGTTTCCCAACCACCAGAATCGATGCATCCTTCTTCTGGTTTTGGAGTTGTTTTGGTTTCTCCCTTGCATCTGGTGCACTCCACAATCGCTCCAACATCGAGCAAAAGTGTACACGCCGTATCAGTATTATCACTTTTCTGTCCTCCAGTGTGTGTTCGTTCGATTGGTCGATTATTTAACGACAGGAAACAAGACACCACCATGGCTGGGGGTTTGTGCCACGGGCATGACCTTTCTGTGCACGCACGCACCTTGTCCCCCGACGAAGCAGCATATCCGTACGGAAATGGAAATCGTCCGTACAAGTGTCGGCGGGCCGACGACAAGTTGTCAAGGACTTTCGTAACAATTCACTCACTGTCCCACACAGCAGGACAATATTGTTATTTAATTAGCGATTGGTTGTGCGTTGGTTAAGTTTGTGCCTAATGGTGGTCAATCAATTTTAAGCTTCCTTAAATGATTAATACAACACACAAGCTAAGAGCCTTTTGCTTTGCCCATCTTGAAACTGACCAATCGTACGTAATGTTGGAAACAAGTTAAGGGAAAGCGTAATTTTCTCTCGCCATGGGATGCGTCTGTTTTTGAATCTCGATGTAAATTGCGCTCATCCTCGTAAGAAACAAACACACAGTCAGCTCGATCAATGATTGTAGCGCGTTGATTATTACAAATGTGTTGACACGGTAAATGATCCAACGGATCGTGGATTCGTGACAAAACGATCTGCTGCTGCTGCTGTTGACGATTATTCATTCGACGAAAGGTGATGAAAGGAATGTGGTAGTAATATTTGCTGGTGTTTTTTTTTTAATAACTTTGATTGCTGAACCCACCACACTGCCGGACTTGCTGTTGCTCGGCCGACAGAGATTAATCACTTACCTTGTGTGTCGCTTTCACTAGAGCGGCCAGCGTGTTCGGGAGGCGCATCATATCTCCGGTTGAGCATAATGGACGGTTAATGTAGGTTAAACGAAAATGACTTTCATTCTTAAAGCTGCTGGTGGTGTGAGCAAATGCATCCGCCATGAGCGATGAAGCTCCGTCTCGGGTGGGTAAGGGCAATAGAAAATTGCACAAAACTGGTTGCACTTTTCTTTGTGTGCTTTTTCATTAAACATGACACTTTCGCTCCGGGGCACTGCTGAGATTGCGCACCGCGGCATCCCCACTGAATGGTGCTGCCGTTTTTGGTTTTCTTCTTCACTCCTCTCGATCGAATTGCTCTTGCTTGCCGTGGTTCACACAAAAGAAATGCACCACCAAAATTAGGCCAGCTCTAGCAAATGCGGCGGTGAGTCCGCCGCGGAGGGAGAAAGGTGCGAGAGCATTTTCTGTCCCCTTTTTCCCCCTCCGCCATTACTGGCTCCCGGAAACGCAACGGTAACGGTGCGCGACTGGTTCCTTTCTTAATGGCGTATTACGTTTCCCCAGTGCTGCGCGTATTATGTTAATTCAAGCGACGAACCCCCTCACATTTGTATGGCGTGGTATGCGACCGATTAAACTGGAAATATTACACCCTCATCGGTTATCGGACAGCCGCCGAAAATGCACCGGTTTCAAGCCAAAACGAGAATTTTATTCTAATGAGGGCAGCGGAGGGATTTTCCTATACCCACCAGCGATCGCAAAGCACACATGTTATCGAACGCTTCGGTGTTTGGCTGCTGTGTCGGTGTTGTTGTTAGAGAATTCCAGCAATGCTGGAAATGAATGCTGCATTTATGTCTACGATAATCAACAATGAACCCGGTTCGGTTGTAGCAAATGTATTGTAATGGGAAGGCCCTTTCGCCCGGTCGAGAGGGCTGTTGGCCCCTCGATTGGAAGCCATTATGCTTTTAATAGACCTTACGGACGCGGATAGTATCAGCGCAGAATAGCATGCACTTAGAAGAAGCATGGGCTCTGCTGGAAGCAACCGACGAACGTTGCCGAGCGAGAGAGTGCATCAACTCCTAACGGCAGAATTTATTTTCCCTTTTGGTTTTTCACTGCGACTATGATTATGTGGCCGGTGCCGTGCGTCATCGTGCCCCGTGCCTAGGCGCTATTGTATCGCATCCCATCCGGATGGACACGTATCGATGACTCGACCGGCACTCCGAACACTCCGGAGCAAGGAGGGATGGTAGCATTATTATGCAATGGTACGCGGCTACGCCGAAGAGATTCAGCCCGGTTGGTGCCGTTGTTGCTGCTGCCGCTGTGTGGCTTCATCCGCGAGCGCACAACACTTTCCGGATGCAACGAGCAAAAGCATCCCGTTCCCCGCAGGCGGTGTGGGCAATGGGGGAAAGGTAAAAAAAGGTTATGCCATCGATCGCCTTGCGATGCACATTGCTGCAGGGAAGACAAAGCGACACAGCCTCCTCTCCTCCGGACACGGACACGCGGGGAAACATCGGCAGAAGGAATACGGCCAATAAACATACTTTAGCCTCCGCCTCGAAACCAGTTGCAGCAGCACCGACGGCACTCGTTTGCCCTCTATTTCTCCCTGCTTTTTTTGCTGCTGCAGCACGGCAAACGACTCCATCCATCCGCGGCACAATGCACCAGCTATCGGGGGGAGTGCATCGGCCATCGAGTGCAGTAACACCACGCGAGGTTCGTCGCTTGCACCATCGGGCAATGTTTTTTCCTTCCATTTTTTTTTTTGCAGAGCCTCGGCGGCGGGTGCGCCTTCGCGATGCCGTTGTGTTCTGGTTGCGCGCGTTGCTAATGGGTGATGGTCGTCTTCGTCTTCCTTCCATCCCGGATCCCGGTCAAGAACATCATCCTCCCGTGGATGGGGAGAAAGGGCTGTGGAACCCGACTACATTGCGTTTTGCGATCGTTTGGCTTCGCGCGTTTGTGTATGCCTCTTTGTTTTGGTTTTCTTCGCGCGCGCGCGCGCATAGCGGGGACAGAATGATGCAATGGAAATGATGCTGCTCACCGTCAGAATAGTGTGCCCCGTTTTGTTCGCGCACTGATCGGAGGGCATCAGATCACATTAAACGAATCATAATTTATAACGCGAACACATGGTGTGTTGATGGGGTGGTGGAAAGAGAGGAGGAGGGAGGGGACGTGTGTGTGATGTGTTCCCTCTGTTCGCATCTTGCGCTTACGATACGTGACGAAAAAAAAAGGAATCACGCGGGGCCCTTTAACCGCTGCGATTAAAGCACACGTACAACACAAAAGTGTTCTCTTTATGTGATTACAGGAGATCGAGGGACACAGGGAAAAAGGGATGGAAAGCGGGGTGGAAAATCTCGCGAGGTATAATACCCTTTGCCCAGGGCAAATGAACCTCGCGGGGCGATCGGTTTCCAAGAATAGAACGGTTTTCCTTTTTTCACTGCTGCGTTAGAGGTCGTTTGGTGGGGGTTTGGGAAGAAGGCGGCGGTAGAATGATGAGGTAAATTAATATCCTTATGTTAATGGGCATACGCGTGCATAATGTTACACACGCAACCAACACTGTGTAGCCATAGGATAATGATCAGCGGGCAATACTTTGTAGCTACTTTATTACGACATCTTCGCGCAGAACAACGCCCTGCATGCTTGTGTTCCCTTTCAATACTTTCTATTTTCAGAACGCCAGGCGTGTGTGATGCTCTTGATAGAAGACTTGTATAGTACTTATGTCTTTGTTGTTTTGAGAGTTTGAAAATGTTCAACATACGTTTTCTAATTAATTGTTTTTAGTACTTTTTATTTATTTCTTTTACGTTTTACTGCCGTTGTCATAACTTTTTTTTTTCATCTGTTTTTGTCTGTGAGGCACAAATGTTTGACAGTGTGCCTCAGGTTTTGTCTTTGAGGCATCAATTTGACTGTGAGTCAATCGCTTTATTTACAAAATTCCAAACTGTGTGTTCCAAAATAATTCAATTAAAGTTAAAACATTAATAATTTAATGGATAGAATTTGAAATATTAAATTGTTACGCCAATTTTGTATGTTTTAATGGAGTGAAAAAATTGGCATGTATTTCAGACGTAAATAATGCGTTGATATTTTATTATAGTATTTTAATTTTCATTTAGTGTATTAGCATTTTTCTAAACGTTTAAATGAATTTATCGATTATTGTACTGTTTATTGAACAATTGTTAAAATTGTAATTGTCATAAATCTGCTCAAATAACTTGTAAAATTATAGTGATTCCTACAAGAGTCAACCATTGTTGACTTACAGCCAAATATATGTGCGTTAGAGTCAAAAAAAAGGATGCCTTGGGGTCAAAAACTAGTGCTGTAAAGCCAAAATTTGGCGTCAACCACTGCCATTCGATAAATTTGATCATTCCATTGGATCATTGGTGTAATATGGGCAATTTATTTTCTGAAATATGTAATATTATAAAAAGATTATGGATATATTACTAATGGACATTCTTTTTTTTGCATTTCTTCTCTTTTTTAGGTAAGTTTGCCTACCTTTCCCAACCTTCGTGTGCCTTTCAGTGTATGGCTCTTCGTGTATCTCCTCGGGTAAGCTTAACCAAACCAAAACCAAACACAAGCGAAAAGAAAACATTCCCCTCAGCAAGCAAGCAAGCAACAACCGTTCTGTCTGCCATCCGTCCGTGCGCGTCATTAACATCTGTAAACATCAGCCTTAGCTGCCAGTCTAAAATGCCGCCCGAGATGCCGCTATGTAGGACAACTGCACCAACTTTCCATAATGACCATCGGTGGCGTTGTGCGTGCAAGGTGGTTGCTGCTACGGGTGGTCCGCTAAAAATACCTACACCCGATATGGTTCAGAGCTTTTAGAAGCGCTCGGAAACTTGGAAACCGTGGTGCGCACCGATCGATCACGCGACCAGTTTCCGCGACCACAGCCAACGGGCGGTTGATCGTGTCGCAGCACATTTCTTTCTACGTACATCGAGTGACCAGAGACACGGACACATTCTGGCTAAAAATAGTTGCCGCGCACGAGAGGACACCAGGGGCGGACGATTCAGTGCGGTTTGATGGTAATTAGAAATGGCATGCGCGAGCGCGGGCACACCAACCAGGATGTTAGGATGAGGAAGCATTTCTTCTGCGCTAGAAGATACGTGAGGGAGCTGAAGAAAAAAAAAGTGCGCGAAAGAAAGAGTCTGTGTGCTGCTAAAGATCGATGGCAAAGCAACGCGCGCGCCTATTTATGACGGGGGAAGACGCATTTTTTCACTCCTCTTGCAGCAGCAAGACACTGTACTCGCTATGGTAGGGAAGTTTAGAGGGAACATAGGGTGATTGGAGGAGTCTCTGTTGTCGCCCTGCCAGCGGACCCTGGCCTTTTTGCTTGGGACACCTTGGGACGTGGCTAATCTTTCACTTAATGGGCATAATTCTCCGTGACTGAAGCAGGAGCTTTCGTTCGAGGAGAGAGACGAACCTGAACGCTTCTCCACAGACAAAGAGGGCGTCCTGACGCGTACGCTGTCCAAGCACACACACACACATACCAAGGGTAAATGAAATGCAGCGAAAGAGACGGTCCCCTTACTCCTCACTGCCCTTTGGTGGCCTCGGTTTGGCGGCCGAGTCTGGGCGATGGTGAAGATAAAACAGTTTAATTATCCGTGCACTATAAACAGTGCAGTTATCCAGCCAGCCAGCCAGCCCCACCCCTTTCCTTTCCCCGAGCATATGTCACTTCGCTCGATGCGCACCTCATTTCCTGCCCGCTGGCTGTCGCTTATCAAAGCGGGCGATTTGCTGCATTTTAATTAGAAAAGAAAAAATGCATCGCTAAAAATAGCAGGCGCTCGGGTCCGCGCCCTGACTTCTGGCGCGGTCTACTCGGCGAGCCTGGTTGGCAACCGTGACACGGCCGCTGCAACCTTTCTCCACTTTTTCCACACGCTCGCCTGAGCTAACCAACCTGGACAGGCGGGTAACAAACGGATCGGCGGGGCACAGGGTTGTGGGGGGATCGATTTGTGCTGGGAAGCGTTCGACGATCGACGAAGCATCTGGCGCCTGTTGGAAAGGAGCAGTGGTTTGGGCGGGGGAAATATTATTAGTTATCTATTGCATATTTATCGTCCAGTGGATACTCCCAGTGCGGCTGTTGCGGCGGTATGAGCAATGTGGTCCCGGCTGGGGGGCTGTGGAAACAAGTCTCATCTCCGATTGCTTCGATGCGCACGCGGAGAGCCCGCTCGTCGGAGGAATTGCTGACGCTCATGATTGACGAGATATGGGAAGGGATACGCCTTCTGCTTGCTCTCTTACCAAGGGGACACCGCATGCCTTGCAGCGTTAAAATATGCTCTAATGGTACGGCTAAACCGCTCTGTGGTGGTGAGCAGGGAAAGCAGAGAAACAAAAACAAATGGGTATTTGAAAATCGCTCGACGGAAGTGGAAGTTGCAGCGGGGTTGAAGCTGTGCGGATGTAAAGCGAATGACCCTTCGTGTTGGCAAGCTCAGCTAACGATGCATCAGCGAACATTTTGCATTTACGTTCATGTCGTGTAAGTGAAGTTGAACATGATGTTCTCAAATAGTTTGAAATAGATTGAACAAATATCATTATTTTGGAAAAAATTAAAACAAAAAGTTGGTTGAAGGTTGCAAAATTTTGCAAAATTTTCTTACGAATCCCGAAGCATGCGACTAGCTTTTAAAGCATTGGTATTTTTTTTTATCACCAACATTTAAGTTCCCATTCCTCCGGCACTATCGCTTCACTGTAATGAAAGGAAACTGGTTCGCTTGCCACTTGACATCGTGTCAATTCGCGCCATATCAATAACTTTCATTTTTATGCATTCTTCTACCAACGAACGACCGCCAGACTTGGAGAGATGGTACCATAAATCCATTTGCCAACGTTTGCAAAGGATATACACGGTGAAAACGGTCACATCGCTCGCAAAGTGTGTGTGTGTGTGTGACAGGTTATAAACGCGGGCGCGCGCAGCGATAGTGAAGAATAACTTATGCGATACATCAACGTTGTCAGCCATCGCATCGAGCCATGTCCAAGACAGCCGGGTATTTGACTGACTGACTGACTGACATGGGGCACGGGACAGCCGAGTTTGGCGGCCGCAACCTCGCACTGGTACTATTTCATCGGTACGGTTTTCCAACGGTGCAGGGGAAGGAGAAGATCTATCGTGTTTAAGAAGTTGTTTTTCTGTTTTTTTGTCGTTTCCATTTTGGCCCACTCAGTGTTGCCATGCTTATGAGCCGTACCACTGTGCCAAAACGTAAGGTCGCTGCCGTAAATTTGCTTGCCGCGAACCCCGTGCCCGTTTGTTCTTTGTACGCGAAAATGCCATGTGCTGCTCGAGCCTGCGGCGAAGGACACAATCGTTCGTAGCTTACAGTGAAGGTATTATGCGCTCTGGTACAACCGACGTGTGTCGCCCGTGCAACTGTCGAGTTTCACTTTCCGGACGGTGTGTGAAGTATGCAATTGACGCGCTGCTGGGGTTTTACAGGAACAAAAGGCTAAACTTCGCTTCACATTCAACAGCGATTGAGCTAAAGTTTCACGCGTGATCGCGTGTGTTTGGTTAAGCAAAAGCTCTGGCCGAGGTGCAAACGGACTGAGCAGAGAACACACCTAATATCATCTCCAACAACACCCTTTTGCTCGTCGCGTTTACATCGCGCCGTGCTGCTAATTGAGCGACGCTCACAGGTTTGTGATTCATGGTGGGTTTTTTGTTCGCTTGCTTTGCTATTCTCTGGAGCTCTGCCACCACCGCCTCCTCGTGTTGTCGTGACCGATTTTCGAAGGCAGAGAAATCAACTGATCAAGCCCACAAGATTGTGCACCACGTTGCGTGCATCAGCAAATCACACTTTTATGAATGAAGTGTTTAGAAGCTGGTATTGTTGTGTGGTGTGCTGGTGTTGCAGCTGTTGCTAGGTGTGTTGTTAGCTGCCTCTCCCTCTTGAGCGCGTCAAGGGGAGGAGACTGGTTTGCTACTGCGGAAATTTCATTCATTTTGCTGTGGCTTAAACATGGAAATTTGCCTTACGAGGAAGCGTTGTGTGTGTGTCTTTTTCTGTTTTAATTTCTCAGCAGGGTGACGGAAGCGCAATTTTATCCGTTTTTTTTTTTTGCAACCGCTCGCTAATTGCTACGTGATTAATTCGATAAATGGAATGTGCACGACTTTACGCCATGATGGTCGATTTTGGTGTTTTTTTTAAATCGACTGCATTTTATATGAAGATATTCGTCATTCCTTAGAAGCTATTTGAAATGCTACGTTGGCTAAGGTTAAGGCCTAAGATGTTCGAGCTTCTATGTATTATTGATGGATTTAAAATTCTCAAAACTGACTTAGCTATTGGAGAGCTTCGCAAAAAGCTTTCATTTGCAACTCTGATTAGGTAATTCTATTTAATTTGCCAAATTTTGATGGGCTGACACCTAGGAAGTTTAAACCAAATGCGAGTTTCCAAGTGCGATTTAGAAAAAGGTATGGATTAATTAATTAAAAAAAACATCAAAATAGTTCCTAAAAACAAAAATACACCTAAAACACCACAAAAAATAGTTCATTTTCAAATAAAGCTAGAACTTCGCTAGAAGCTCTAGCTTTATGCGAAAATAGATTTTTTTATCAAAGTAATAGTCAAATAACAGTTTTGAGGAAGTGACATAAATTATTAGAAAATAAATTCAAACTATTTTTTATAACTAAAGGCAAAAACAAAAGTCTAAACTCCATGCAGCAAACTGACCAACTTAGGGGTTTCATTTGGTTAGTTACGATTGAACGAAGTTCAGATAAGCATCAGTATTTCAGCAGAACGTCAAATGTTTACTTATAGTTGAACAATGTTCTAAAGCAGCTCAACTTCGTTTATTTGGACTCAAAAACGGTTGAAAATGATTATCTATCTAAGCTAGCACAAAGATTGCACAACCTTCATTTACTCCACTCAACCTACGCAAGGTTATTTCCCGCTTGTCGCTCATGGATTTTTCGCGTGTTCAAAACGAAGCTTCCCCTCTATGAAGCGCAAAACCTGTTCCGCCAAATTCTCTTCCATGTTTGCGAAACCGACATTTAGAACACCGTTCTTTGCAAAAGACGGACTGTGTTGGGATTTCCAACGCATCGCAAACGCGATTTGGCATCGCAGGAGAGAACAAAAACCGCTCAAACTACACGGCGATATTCCGGTGACGTCACAATTATTATATTCACTGCAGCAGCATTAAAGATAGGGGTAGTTAATGTACCAGCAAGCTAGCTGCGGACTGCACCGTGCGACTGTGGTTTGCGGTTCAAGTGCAGCGTGGACGACGACGACGACGACGACGCTGATGCAGCAGCAACGATAACCGATACCACCGTTGACAGGTTGATAAATTTATCCACCTCGCAATAGGCCCATTACGCAACTGCTGGCCTGTGCCCGCACCTGCACCATTGTGCCACCTTGGTTTGGTGGAGGTTGGTCCCCCGTTGGTGGCTACCACCAGCGGCTGGGCAATCCGCGTTTAAGCCCAGTGGTGGTCAGCTGACGCGACCCGTGTGGTGCGCGATTTTGTTATGTTGCCGTACGCCGTTGCCTATTTTTGTTTCGTTATTTGCTTATATTTAGTGCGAATCACGATCCGCGTGCTGCCCGGCGTGCCACGGCGTGCACGACTTCATGTGTGGAAATTCAATTTCTTCCAGCAAATGCGCTTTACCAATGTCTCCTTCGGGCGTAAGGCGAAGGCGACAAATCGACAAAAGTTGTGTCGGCACAAATCAAAAGTTGGTGACGTGTCAGGCGGCGCCAAGATTATTACACCGAGCGCGCGCGCTATGCAGTGAGCCTTTGCTCTGGACAGATTAGAGTTTTGGGCAAATTGTCCGGCAAGATTTATGACGCGCTGGTAACAATCCACAACGGTGAAACAGAGCTTACAGTTCATGATGGTACAGCAATGGTGAAAAAATGCCACACTGTGGGAGCTGCGTGCATTGTGTTTAGCCCAGTGTCGACGCTTGAATGTTTCGATTGTCTATTTGTTGCTCGCGCTCCGTTTTTGTGTTGCACAATCTGAAACAATTTTGCCAATTGTTGCGCCCAGCTACCGTTCGATTCGAGTCCCATTCGCCGCTGCCAAACGATAAGCCAACCCGGCAAATGGGTTTATAATGAGCACGGCCACAGCAGCTACTGCGCCCCTCGCTGACTGATGGCGGTGTCTATGGCGTGAAAGTGGCGGCGCAGGCGACTCGTCACCACCGCCGCCGCCGTGTTGTTTGTGCAGATAATAATGGTGCCAAACACACACACACACACACACACACGCACACTCACAGTAATTGTAAATGTCATTCTTTCTGTTTGTGCCGCAGAAGCAACCACACAATCGCAGGCGTCGGAATTACTGCCAGGTAATTTCTCGGCTCGCAGATCGAACCCGCAACAAAAGCACCCAAATCACTTTCACCATTAGTGTGTGTGTGCGGGAACCATATGTGGGTCGAAAGATGACACCCTTTTTCCGAGCCCTTTTGCGTCCATTCACAGCTGTGTGATAAAACGTAGGCAAACAACAACAACAATTCCATCTCAACATCGCTGTGGCACGGGGAAAAACTGTGCTTATCCTTCACCTTCTTAATGCTAACTTCCTTCCGGCGAACCGACAAACGGCGGGGGCTCGGGAAACGGTGGATTGCTCACGCGGACCCGGACCTTCTAAACCACACACAGATCTGTGCGTTCATCGCGAATGACAGCCGTAATCATCGTCCGGGGCGCAAAGCTTACGCGCGTGTTTCTTTCGATTCCCCGAACCGTGTGACAGGCAGGGCGTATTTCCCCAACACACGAGAAATTAGTTCATCGCCTTCTCCTCCCTCGGTGCCCTCGGGTCGGATGGAGGGGAGAGACGAAAAAAAGCGCCCCTCTAGTTGCCTCCTCTCCCGTGCATTTCTCCTGCATATCTTACCGGCGCCATCTCTTCGCGCGCCGGGCGACGACGACGGCCCTGGAAATCCATCTGTCTCGCTCACCGTTCAATAAACTAACCCACCCCATCGGCCATGCGTGGGGAGCGTCAAATAACAGCATCATCTGGTGGTCAGCATCATCAACAAAAAAAAAACAGAGTCAGAGAATCGCCTCGAGGTCGCGCCACTCTACGAGGAAGGAACTAGCTGTGAAGCGGAGGGAGAGAGGTTTATGTGCGGGATTCCATATCATTTGCAGCAAAATTACGATCCCCCCTTTCTCTGCCCCTGCCCTGTTTGTCTCCTTGTGCGTGTGGTAGCAACCTTCGGGAAACGCCCCTCACTCCTCTCTGTACAACTGTGCGTTTTTTCTTTCTTTCATTCGTTCAACTATTGCTTCATTCGATGTGGGCTGGCGCCAGGCGCTTTCACGTGGTGCGACCGTCCTTGCTGCGAAGGAATTCTTCGAGAGAAATTATTAGCGTCATTCCTTCCCCCTCCCAGTTGCCCTGACCGATGGACCCGAGGGAGCGCGCCAATATTATGTGGTCAAGTAGCACTGCAACATGTTTTTTTGTTTTGTTTCGTTCCTCTTCTGGCGTCCTTCTCGAGGACGGAAGCGGTTGCGAATTGATTCGTTTGGATTGATTATTCATTAATTGTACATGGGTGAAGGGGTGAGAGGGGTAGAGTTTCTCAACCAGGCTAGATTGTGTTCTTTGAATTAAAAAAAAAAATATATATTTATCGCATCTTCTGCTATCAAACCTTCATGGTAAACATAAAAGACTTAAAGCGACGAACTTCTTTTTTTTCTTTTATGATGATAAATATGTGTTTTTTTTTTTTCATTGATTCATAGAAGAAGCAATTGCATCCAAAAACTTCACCCATAGATAAGAAGGAGATTTCCAAGCATCTCCTATATTTTTTTTAAATTCACATAATATCCTGTTGAAACTCTCATCAACGAAGCGGAAGACTTTAAGCGACGAACCTCATCATTCTAGCACGCGTTTTTGCGCATTTTTTTCACCCTCGCCCGCTTCCTTAAATGTGGAAGAAAGACAGTATCCAATCACCGCGTTAGGACGAGATTTATTTCGTTGCGCATTAACCTCATTTCCGTGCGCCAGTGCGATCGGAATGCGAAGATGCGTTCCGCTGCCAGCCCCATATCAGGGCAGGCAGCCAGGCAGCACACCGGCAGGCCATGATGATGATAACATGATCTTCTCTCCGGGCACCCGGGCCGATGCCGATGCCAGCACCTTCGATGGCCTATTTTCTGTCGCTTCGGTCGCACACAATCTCGCGTCTTTCTTCTTTTGCCTGCTCGGCGTCGGTCGCTTGTGACCGATGCCGTGCTGGACCGATTAGTGTTTTGATTTCGCCCGCCAGCACTACTATATTGGCCACGATTGTGCAATTTTGCCACATTTACCAGATACGCGAGCGTGCAAAAATAAAATAAAATAAATAAAAACAGACACACACGCGAAGTAGCAAAGCGCCAAACGATCACCGTCGGTCTGTGCTCAGTCCCATGATGTTTCGAATGTGGACGCATAAACGCAATATAACGCTAACGGTGCTTTTGCCTCCATCTTGCTCCGGCTTAAATGGCAGTAGCAGCAGTATCATCGTCCCACAGAAGTCACAGAACACGCTCTGATCATGATACCCACGATAGGGGAGAGAGAACTCCTTTCGCCCGGCCAGTAGTGATGTGCGTAATTGTCGTGCAATTACAGTTGGTCGCGATAAACAAATCAACTGGGTTGAGGCGTCGGCAGGGCACACAGGCACGGGCCCATACGAATGGTCCAGGGAGAGAAGCATCATGTCCGTCCTTCCGAACGGTAATTCAGCGCGACAGAAATCAAATTACATTACTTAACACAGTCACAACAAATGGCGGTGGTCGTTCCCGCTCTCGATGCGCGCGACACGCGAATTGCCATTTGCTATTTTTAGCAGGCCACACGACTTGTTTTGCTTGCTTCCATCTGGCGACGACCCTGCCACACACACACACACACACACACCTTACCCTTGCCAACTGCTCCGCTTTACATGCTTTGCTGCGGCGATCGCAAAAAGACATCGCTCAAAAACAACAAGCCCGCCCGTGTGTGTTGAACTCCTCTCTGCCGTGCTGTTGTGCTGGCCGTGTTGTGCTGGGCATCCGTGTTTCATCTCGCGCAGTTGTCATATAACTTTCTTCCTGCCCCGAGGGCGCGCACACGATCGTGGCGGCATTTCTGCCTTTAGCGCAGGGCAAGTTTGCGCGCGCGAGCCACGATCGCGATCTTAATCGCGCCATCGGTTCGCATTTCCTTTGCGACATTTCTTCGTGCCGCTTGAGGTTGGTTTTTTTTTATTTCATGTTTGCGCTATTTCGCACCTGCTACAAAGTGTGGTGGGATGAATTGGCAAAGGCAGAAACGGATGCTCGCTTAAATGGAGGTTGGGAGATTTATTTTTTACGTACGACTGGGTTGGCCACCGGTTAGTAACTGTGTCTCTCTTTTGGCGATGTAAAACATTTCAGATTATGCTTGCAAGCACGAAACATGTTTTGCACGGCGTGGTGGAGCTGCAATGAGGCTGAATGTGGCTGACAAACCAGGCCGCACCAGGTCGCAGGCCCCAAAACTGCCGACCGGAAGAGCGCAGCAGTCGTCAGAAGTTTGCTCGTTCAGCGATACAGCATTTTCTGATCGCGATCGGTTATTTTTGCGGGAAAAAGTAGTAAAGGCTCGGTTGCGGTGTACGGAGGCTCTGGCGCTAAGACAGAGACGGATGAAGAAAAGTGAACGTAACCTAGTTTCGTACGAAAATGTGGAGAGTGTGGTGTGTCGTCCGCCTGGTGGCGGGTAGTGGTGGCTTGTTTTTTCTCTACCACTCTGTTTTTGCTTCTAACTTTTGATTTTTATCCCTAAAACAGTGGTCGATCGGACAAACACAACCACTCAACACACACACATGTATTGAAGACACCAGTGTGTATATTAATCGAACGTCCAATAGTCCAATCGTTCGTTTGACAGTTGTGTGAGGTGTTCTAGCCTGAAACACGCGAAGAGAAACACTGCTCTGCTCACGCGGTGCCGCGTGAAAAGAGCCATTAGTGCGGCACAACGCGTGAGGAGTAGCATAATAACATTGGTAAACATGTGCTCCCCGTGTCGGGTTGAGTGCTGTTAATATGCTTTGGAGATTTGTTTGAGCAAAAACTTCTCGTTTACCTTTCTAATCATGGGAAGACGCCTTAAGCTTAGGAATTTGTGTAGAACGGAAAAGTGACAAGAAGTAAAAACCATTTGGCTCCGTTTTCTATCAAGTTAATTTAGTTAAACAGGCTTAGCCATCATCATCATCTATTCTTTTGTACGAGTATCGCATTTTATTTAATATGAAGCAATTGGACGGGCTTAGCTTTACTTACGATGTATTAAACCGATTCACTCTAAATGGCTTAGAACTAACGATTTTTGTGCCGTTCAAAATTTTGCAGTGTTCAAATCGACCAAAGGCGTTCTTTTTGTACGACTCAAATAATACTAAGTTTCTAAAAATGCGGAGAAGTAGATATGTTTTTAAATAGTTTCACAAACACAATAATTTAAAATACGATATAGAAAGCCTTAATTGAAAAGATCTCTAATGCACAAATGAAAAGATTGTAATTTTTCGCCGATAAAAGCTTTCTTTACATCAACGACAGCCATTCGCTGCAAACGGCTTCTCCGTCCCGTCCCGTTTTCATCAGAGTTTAAAGAAATCATAAATTTATTCTGCAATCGGTCAGATCGGCCACCAGACAACTTTCTTTCCCTGCGAATATTTCTATGGTCGATAAATCTGACCATTTTCTATCGGCCATTATTCGCCTAATCGCGATCCTAGCTCTCCAGAGCAAGCAGCATGATTATGTACCGTTTTTCACTCGTTACACGGGCCAACATAAAGGAGCATTTATTTTCAACTCGTATCATTTGATCGTATCTTCTGCATGCGTGTGTGTTTGTGTATTGTATGTCTATTGATTTTTTTTTAACTTGCCCATGCCTCTCTACCGTCGATTGATGTCAGTATTGTCGATTGTCCGCCGGGTGTCATAAAGTGGGTAAAGGGAATAGGCACACCACCGCCGGCAGCAGCACATCAGGGACAGCCACTAGTAAGTGCTTGGAGTTTGTGGTGCTTTTTTTATGCGGGAGATACAGCATAGATTGCTGTACAAGCGGCATCAATCCCTTAGGATTGATTCTGATTCCCCCCTGTCAAACGCATCACTGTTATTAGAAGGCAGACTCTCTCTCTTTCGCGCACGCTCCCGCTCGATGTGCGGTGATGAAGTGCTTTAGCATTTAAAGAGCACACCAATACACAAGCAAGACAGATGTTAAGCACGGGCGCCAAACGAACAGGCCAACTCGGCTGGCGCCAGACATTGATCGAGGTGTTTGCTACTTGTGGGACGAATTTGAGGTCATACGAACGGCCGAGACACCACACCTCTTTTTCCAATCAAACGCGATTCAAAATTTCAAAACCTGCTCCCGGGGAGGAAGGGGGTAGGGATGAAAAACTGCTACCGTTCTGTGTAGCGCTTCACGAAACAAACCAAACCAAAACATCGCTAACCTTGACTCTTCAGGGGAAGTGGGTAGCACCAAAATCGTGCGAATTAAATTCATCCAAACTCGATCAACTCGATGCCAAAGTCGCGACACGAATCAACAGCCGACAGAGTTGTTGGATGCGATGGATTCCTTCCCTTCCTTTTTTTCTCACACCTCATCCTCCCTTTCCCGAGCCTTTCTAACGATCGTGATCTTATTTTTGCGCGCCGGCGGTTTGTGCGAAATATTACACTTACTCCGTGGATGCATCTTGCCGATTGCATTACGTGCATCTCGCGCATATTTTTCGCCAATTATCGAGCGCACATGCTGCTGCAGCAACGGAATTGATAGTGATTAGAATCGACCAAGTTCCCTGTTGACGCGGTGTTGGAGGAACGGAACACGAGTACGAGTGGAGCGAAGCGTAGGGTTCGTTTGTTTGTAGCGAGATTATTTTTCCCATCGACGAATTGCGATTGAATTGAACGGACACAAAGCAGCAGCAACGATAAAGGATGAGTTCGACATACTGGCACGACGCTCAATCCAATTATGACTCTGCTCGTCCGTCGTCAGCCCATTCAAAACACGCCCCAGCTGGCGGCAAAACGTGGTTGAAAATGTGACTTTTGATGTGCAATTACTGTTGGGTGTACGATCGTTTCGGTGCATCTTCCGCCGCCCTGGAAAGCTGCTCCTTCGTCCGGTGGTCGTTAGGTTGTTTTTTGTTTTGTTTTGTTTTTTTCCGATTCGCTCGTGAGCCTATTAGCTCTATCCGTGTAGCCTTTTTGTTGCAGCCCGATCAAGACGTTCTAATGACAGGGTAGGCGCTTGAATTGATTGATTTAACTTCATCACTTCATCGCCGTGCACGCGAATGCAGCTCCATCTTCCTGCGTCACTAGAAATCGGGATCGGCAAAATAAGATTGTGTGGTTTGGCTTTTTTTTTTGTGTGCACATGATTACCTTCTCTTTTTTAATGATCTTGGTGCAAGCTAGGTGAGGCGCGAGTACGTGTAATAAATACTGCGAATTGAAATTAATACCACTCAGCAGTTTGATTTACCCCTTTTTAAAATATCATTACAATAAAGCGAGCTTTTAACGCATTTACTTCGCTAAAAAAAGACTGTCGAACCCATTTCTCGATTACTTTTACACTATTTACACATTGCCTGTGGGGTGGTGTTAATTTACATCCTTTTTCGAAAGGACACACACACACACGATCCATTAGCGACCGTTGCCGATTAACGACACATACACTCCCTTGACGAGCATTAAGCAGCCATTTACCGCGCAAGCTAATTTACCCTCCCACAGAACGGCACGTTTAATATTTCGATTTCCTCGATGCATGGTGAACCGACCTCCTCGTGGCCGGACGTGTGTGATGCAATTATGTGTGTGCAGCATTTGTGTGTCTTGTGTAAAAAAAAAAAAGAACAGCGGAGAAACATTTATTTCCTCTTCATTGTCGTGCGCCCTCTGCTTACCATCCGCACTAATGCGAATCTTTAACACATCTCCGCGTCCCGTGCATCATCATCATCACCATCAACATCGTCATAATCGCACAATAAACCATTCAGCAGACGGGGGAGCGGAAGGTCAGAGCAGAGAACACAGACACACGGTGGTTCTCAGTGACACATTGCGGAGGAGAAGCCCCGTACTACACTATCATTCACACACACACACACACACACACACACACACACACACACACACAGTCGGTGGTGACACATGGGCAAAGCGCGTTTTGTAACCTCCCCGACCGAGCGGAGGGAAGGAAACAAGCCCATCACAACCCCATTACTCATATCGGCCACGTGGCGACGACTGATATGCAGAAAGCAACAATGGAGGTGTGAGAAGGGTTTGCAATGGGGCGGTTGGTGCCGTTCTGTGCGACAACTGCTGCTGCAGCGATGGAAAACGAGGTCAACGCACAATGCTCTTTTACGGCTTGCCTAGGTCATCGCCAGCCTCGCTGTTGTCTGTCAAAATAATTCATAATTTTTATTGGCGGATACAGTTGGGGGAAAAGAAGGGACGAAATAGTCAGTGCTTTGTTTCACGCATCGTTGAAATTCTTTCCAGTGCTTTAACCCTGCTCGAAGCGATTTGAAAAAAAAACACACACACACACAAATAGATAAAACAGTAATGCATCAGTTTTTTTACGGGTACAACCCTCATCTACAAAAAGTGGAAAAAAAACAAAAAAACAAAACTATGCCAAACAGTGTGCAATTGCACTTCAAACCATCTACCATCCCACTCCCCCTTCAGCCTGTTGCTTTATGGCCCAGTTGGAACTCTGCTACGCCCCCTGTCTCTCTGTCCCCTATTTTCAGCTACCCTTATCGGTGCATTTGGCATTGGCCACTGTGACGTGCGAAAACCTCCGATTGGCCCCATAGCTCCAATGCACACGTGCGTGCGTGTCTGCTTTTTGGCACATCCACCTGCTGGATGGGGAGATTGTGGATTGTGGTGCATTGGTTGGCCACATCGACCTGCAAATTCACCAGCAGCAGCAGCATTGTTAGGGAGGGGAATTATGACGCCAATAGGTCGCCACTACCACCCATAGGGGAGCGCTTCGTTTGCACTGTCGTATTGTCTGTGTAGGTTTGGCTGGGTTTATTTCGTTCCCAAATAAATGCTTTCCTTTTGTGTGCATAATGCAGTGTGTGTTCTTCTGTTCTGTTGCTCCACGGGTAGAATTTAGAGCCCGCTGCACAAGATGGACTTGTCCGCAATAAAGTGGCCAATTATTTGGGCTCACACTTTATCGCGGTGAGTTTATCGGGGCGGTCGTGTAATGAGCACATAAGTTTTCCGTTTTGGTCAAATGCCAGACGATTGTGTGAGGCAGTGTCTACCGTGCAATTGTGAAGGATACATTTATAGTTGTGTTTTAGCTGTTCATGTTCATCTTTTGCAATTTGCCTTTGTTCTATCGCGGAATAGCTTAGTTTGATTTGGTTTATCTTCTCTTTATTTTTTATTTCATTATATTGTTTTAGTTTTCTTTAAAAATATCATGAATTGGTTCATTCGTTTCGATTCATTGGTTTCGTTTCATGAATTTCTGTTCAATCTTAACCAATCTTTACATCTTTTCCTGTTTATTAAATTAATTCTACAAAATTTATTGTGTTTCGAAGAACTTTCTTGCTTCTTCCTTTAATTTTTACTTCCTGCATTTGTAAAGGATATATTTTTGACACTGTTTATGTTAATCTTTTTCTATTTGTCTTTGTTCTATCGTGGAATAGCTCAATTTGGTTTAGTGTTTTATCTTTTTATTTTTTTAATTGTTTTATTTTGTTTCATTTAAAAAACAGTTTTTATTTCATTTGTTTTTTTAATGAGTCTTTTTTCTTGAAACTTAACCCATCTTTACATCCTTTTTGCTTATTATATTTATTAAACTATTTTTAGTTTTACTTCTTAATCATAACATAGACAAATACATTAATGATTAAATTCATCTAAGGATAGTAATTTTTAATCTCTTAATTATTCGAAAAACTCCTTTCAACGCTGTAGCGTTAATTTAATACAAGTCTAAAACTTCATAACTGTAAAATCACATCCTATATCAAGCCACTTTTTCGTCATCTGTTTTTTTACCAAACTATATGTTTCTAACTGCGCAACTAATGGTCATTTGTCTTTAGCGGTGCTGGTGATCTCACACTTCCGGCACACACGGAACACCGGTAGGCCTGGTGACGGCGGCGCCGGGTTAAGCCTACACCGCTCGCCACCCGTGATTAGTCTCATTTTCAAAGGCACGATTCAAATGCCTTTTTTTTCTGCGTGAACTGCGTGTGTCTATACATGCTTTATTTATACCGTCATCGCTTTGCCTGCCCAAAAGTGCAAATTAACTCCGAGTTGGTGCCGCTGGGCAGATGTAAGAGGATTTTTTTTATTAGCGTATTGTGGATTACTCAACGCCCAAGCGCATAAATTGCATGTAATTTGTTTTTTGCGTCTCTAGTTCGTCTGTTCAATTGATCGCACGCCATTCAATCTGTGTGATTATTAGTAGTGTGTGCTGTTTAATAATGTGCGAATTTTGCCTGCCCTAAGCTGTGCCAAACACATGCAAACGGCAGCAGTACAAGCTGGGAAGTCTATTAATCATTTATGTATTGCTTTCAGACGGACTAAGAGATTTTAGTAATGAAATAAATCGTTCAATGTCTCACTGTTTGCTCTCCAGTTCGGAAAGCATTTCACCACATTACGCAAAAGCTCCACCTTGCAATAGATTTGGCATCAGAGAGCTTCAAACAAAATTCTTTCCATACTCAGCAGCATCTCACAATTCCCCCCAATTGCTGGAAATCCCGGAAAGAGCTACGCCACACCTTAGCCACGATAATTCAATTAAACGGAATGATCTTCACAATTCTTCGTTAATCGCCCCATCATTGCTACTGTTTTCGGCCGTCCGCCGGTTGATTTCTCTTTCGATCGCACCATCACGGTCCGGGTTGAGTCTTTCCGCGTTGCTGTGTTTGGATTTAAACAGGCTTTTTTATTTTTGGCCACACGAATGCCTTCTTTCAATGACTTTCAGACTGTTCCTATTTGCGGTGCGCTTCCAGCATCCACAGCTAATTCTTCCCAACAGTTGCGTCAAGACACGGATGCAAAGACCATTCACACACCCGTCGAATGTGCGGACAGCGAAAGGCAAACAACGCACGGAATCGCACCAGAATAGATCGGATGAGTCTTAAGAATTGAGCAACAGCGGGTTCGAATTTGAAATTAAGGCTTTGCCTTCAACACAACCGCCACAGAGACAGTGATGATGATGAGCTGCCGCGCTGATCTCAGCGAAAATTATTTCGCCTCGGTGATGTAATGAGTGTGGTATGTTGAAGAAATTAAATATCAAAATATTGATGATGCAAAGCAACATTTTGAAGCTCCGTTTGCGCCGCCATTGTGTTGCTTCTGTGAGGGTGTGCATGTTTGTGTTTTTTTTTACTTACATTGTTTTCTTTACTTCTCCACAGCCTCATTCAACCACGCTGTTACATAATTCCAGCAATAAAAGCAAACTTCTAAGCTGGAAAATCCCTCCAACAGAAACGTGTGGCATTTTCCAGAAATTCTGTGCATGTTTGTACCCTCATTTTAACGACCATCGTTCTTGTTGTTCGCTGTTGTTTTGCCCTTTTTAATAGTGGCACATACACCGGCATTAAAAATAAAGATCAGCGCCACTGTACATCACTACTCACTCTATCTGCGATCTGTCTGCTTGCTGGTGACTGTTCTGGAAAATGGTGGAAAGTTTTCACGCCCTATCAGCGGCACCCGATCGTCGTCACCTCCCCGGTTAGGGGCGACATTTCATTGTCGGCGGATGCGGACGATGGTGGTTGGTTTGAAAATTTTCCATTTGTAAGCTATTTTTAGCCTCACATTTGCACAATTTCACGCTCCCCGGGTTGCAGTGTTGTAATTTCCAAGCTAAGCCTGATAAGCCGTGCATAAATGTAAATTAATGACAATTTACAGGTACCACGCGCGCGTGTGTGTGAGTGATGATTTTGATCAAACTCCTCCCCTTTGTCATGTGTCTCTAATTCAATAAGGGAAAATCGCAAAGATCTCTTTCTATTTTGTGCTGTCTGGTGTGTCTGTGCTCTCTTCCGAACAAAGCAACTGACTACAATAAAAGATGTGTCTGTCACAATTCGCTAAACTACCAAAGTGCTTCCAATTACCGTACACAATTACGTACCGTTTTCGCGTTTAACACACCTTTTTACGCGCTCATTTAGACTAGTTTTTTCTTTCTATTTTTTATTGCTTGATGTAAATAAGCTCCAGACACTTTAACGTTTACGTGTGTGGTTTATTGCTCTTTGGGTTTGTTGGTTTTTTTTTTTTGCAATCAATTTTTGTTTTGGCGCCAACCAACCAAACCAGCAGCATTACATTCAACAACTGAGGGCATATAATTACTAGTAAACACACACGCACATAGTGCAGTACAGTGGCTGAACACAATCTGACAAACAAATAATTGTCCCATGAGTTGTGAGTTTCGTCTCGCTGTCTATCAGCCGCATGATGGCAACAACACGAAACAAAACAATAAATTAAATAAACAGCAGCAGCGCACTGGGCTCGTCGTCTCGTGCGGAATCATCATCGACAAGGCGCAACTGTGTAGAAGTAACCCTCTTTTTTTTTGCTAATTGCGTGCATTTTATTTATCGTGTGTGCGAATTTTTGTGCTTTATCATACAGTTACGAACTTGGAACCTTAGCAGGTCTGAGCAGGGTCTGATTGATGCGTAAATTGAGCCCCGCACATAGTTACTGCTGTCTCAAAGCTTGCTGCTAGAGAGACGATAGAGAGAGGAGGCTTCACAATTTGTCTGCGCCGCACATCGTGTGCGCTGCATCGAAAGATATTAATTGCATCGAACGGATATGGATGGCACCGAGCGTCTCGCGGTCGTGGCAAATTAATGCGCTTATTTCGAATAATTTACCAATGGATCTGGCTTATCTTTTGTGGATGTCCAGATAAATTGTGTGCAAAACGATTATTCTTTTGCCGGCAAGTGCCGACAAGCGCTGGCAAGATTAAAGCTCGCTTACACGCTTGTAACTTATTCGAGCATGTAAATCATTGATTATTATTTACGCCAATGATGAACTTGTACCCATGGAAACAGTGTGCTTTCATCCTGTTCGGGCTTGGGCTTTTATGTAAGCCTACACAGGGTTTACAGTGATTCTACTCGCACGCCACCGGATGATGATGATACACTTTGCCGCGGCGGGGCTTTGATATTGTTGCACCCCCAGCATCTCATCGCTCTGCTACATCTCTCTTCCCACCGCGCTCAGGCAAACAAGCTGATTTAATGTGGCGTTATTTTTAACCTGCACTTTGTGTCGATAATTGATCCCCTCGGCACAAGGTACATCGGTTGCCGCAATGCGTGAGAAACACACATGATGAGCGCGTGATCATCTCCCCCCTCGTGCCGCGCAGTTTTGTTCTCTCGCCGAAACCTGTGGGGCGCACTGCTCGACAATTGCCAATGCAAACACTATCCACACTATCTTGCTGTACGCATAAATTTTCAGCCACCAACACTAGAAACCAGTTCCCAATTAGATGTCTAACTGAAAGACACGAATGTCGCCTAACAACGCCACCATCTATTTGTGGATTGCAAAGAGAAAAATGATGGTCCCTTTCGCTCGGTGGAAAACATTGCAAAACATTCCCTTATTGTCACTTTGTGCGGAGAGCAGCATCATCATCATCAACCGCTTTGGGTGGTTGTATTCCAATAGAAATTGTTTAATGCATCGACAAGCCTTCCCCCCATGTCGAGCGCTTTCCAAAAACGCTTCATAGTGTTAATAGCGGCAAGGTTCGGCGTAAGGGCCTGGAAGGCAAAACGCAGCTTATGTCACTCGTAAGGATGGGGACCATTTTGTCTCCACCTCACCCGGAGTCGTTGCGAAATGGGCAAAAATGCATCTGCCGCCCTGATGCCAATTAAGGGCGAGATAGGGTCGTGCTGCTGCTGCGAGCCTTATCGTTGCGAATTATGCACACCCGGGCCCGCCGTATTTGTATGATTAGCTTTTTTTTTACCGTACCACAGAGATGCAGATTTGCCCCAACTATTCCACCACCAATGCCTCCCCTGTATATGTCAAACGCTGATCGCCCATCCTGTGGCAGGAGAAGCAAAAAGGAGCAGGGCGCGGTACGGGAAATGTATCTAATACACACCCTGCCTGCCTGCCTGCCTGCCTGCCTGCAAGCGATGGGTAGTAGTGCTGGGTAATTATAGACTTTCTTCGTAACAAGCGGGTGGCGCGCGCGCGCTCACTCTCCCCTCGGCCCTTTGGGAGCGATTGGCTTGCCGTGCTGTGATGGGAGAAATGGCCATCCTGCCAACCCGCCCGTCAACCGGCGCCGTATAAGGGGTCCACCACACGTGGTCTAGATTGGCCACGTCCGCCTGCATGATAGTCACCTGTCCAAAATGGACAATTTCCAACGACACCCATGGGCAGCGGCTGCCGGCCCTAGGATGTGTTTCGGTTGCGTGTGGCAGGCGCTAATTAACTTTCCTCCGGGCCTTTCCTTCGGGGCGTTGGTGCGGTCGTTCATTCCAGCAAATAAAGTCCGGCAGTAGCAGACAGTGTAGGTAGCGGTGGTAGTGGTGGTTGCTGGGATGGCAACTGCAATCAAGCCCTCCTAACACCATCGGAATGTGTTGCCCTTTTTTTCGCGCGTGTTACAGTGTTACCTTTAGCATCGCTTTATGATTTCCTATGAATTTTACACCTTTTTTTTGTAATGCAATTAGGGTTCTTGTAATGAATGTTATTAGGTTAGAGGAAATATAACGAAGAACACGCAGCATGTACTCTTTCCATTATCGTTTGTCCGGTTTGTACTTCAGTATTGTTCAATTATTCGATTGTCTGGTCAAAGAAAATATACTCGTTTATACACAGTGTTCAATGTGTGTAGTACAAGGTTGCCCAAAGTGTATTTGTGGCAAAATTACTTTCGAACTCAATTGACTCCTCATATCTGCGGGCCATAATAACCTCAATATTTGGACAGGACTAAGACTAAGATTTCCTTGGTCGATAAAACTGCCTTTAATACAGTTACGAATAAGAGCAACTCATAAAGAAGACCTACAGGCAACTCCTGGAGAAATGGTGCTAGAGCAAAACTTAACACTACCAGAAGAGTTTATTCAGCATGTACAATTGTCGCAAAATACAGAAACCAACCAATCAGAAATTATAAGAACGCTTAGAAATACTTTAAAAACGTTTAAAACATGTATACCTACATTAAAAACCAAAAAAACATTATTACCCAGAAGAACTACAGAAATGCAAATTTGTATTTGTTAGTCTTAGAACTAGGACTCTAAGACGTAATGAATTCTCAAGTATTAACTTTTGGGAGATGTCAGCAAGGCTCTAATAAACCGTTTTTGTCCACGGCCTATCATATGTGTATTTTGATTTGAATTGCTCTAATTTACTCAACTGACTAGTATAGGATAGATTTCATGTTACATGGGCCACACAAGAGGCCATGCCGAATTTTTTTTTGAATAAATAAATAAATAAATAAATAAATCGCTTTGCTCCTTACACTTTATTCCTTCAATTCTTGGATCAAAAATGTATTGATGAATTCTTGGTTGTGTTACTCACTGTTTTAGGAATGTATTACAGTCAATACACAAAGTTTATTTAAGGTTATGGTTGCTGAATTGGTAATAAATGTAATATACAAAAAAATAGTTCGATTCATATTGAAATTAGTGACTTCAGCTCGGAAAATCTAATTTCTGCAAAAATTCAACAATTTTTCTGTGCAAAATTCCACCGATGGAGCCATACTGTACTGAACAAAACTCTATTCCAACCCCTTACGTCATTTTGCTAATCTGCTCGTTTACTTACTCTTCTCTCGTTAGATGGTACTTCCGCAAGATCAAAAGAATAGAGGCGGAGAAGAAGCTGCTGCTACCGGAGAACGAACACGGCGCATTCTTGATCCGCGACTCGGAAAGCCGTCACAATGATTATTCCCTATCCGGTAAGTACATCTTGAGGTTTCCTTCTCCTTCTCCTCCTCTTGATATTGACGGTTAATAATTGCTAATTCGCCTAATTCCTTTTCCGTTCCAGTGCGCGATGGCGATACGGTCAAGCACTATCGCATACGGCAGCTGGACGAGGGCGGCTTTTTCATCGCCCGAAGGACCACATTCCGCACGCTGCAGGAGCTGGTCGAGCACTACTCGAAGGATTCGGACGGGCTGTGCGTGAACCTCTGCAAACCGTGCGTACAGGTAAGGCGCAAGCGAAGTGTTACTCTTTTCTTTTCCTTTAATCGGTTTCATGCAATACGGCATTCGCTTTCCTTCTTGCCCTGTGAGATGCTTCGCGAGTTTGCTTCTTTCTTTTTTTGGTTTTCTATGTGAAATCGTTTCATTCTCGGTCGCTTCTTACAATCGGTAGAACGTTTCTATTATTTCGCGCAAATTCCTTCTGTTTCACATGTGAGCTGTGTGTTTGTGATGCTTTGGTCGTTTCTTGCGTTAGTTTTGTCGTTACGTTTTGTTGTGGACTTTCTTTCAGTTTCGCTTTCCATGTTGAATGTGTTCTTTTACAAGCAAAATAGAACATTTTATGACAGTGGTTCTTCTCTACGCGAAAAAAAAGAAGAAACGATTAATGTTTATAGATACTTTCTGACTCGTTAGACACCCACATGTGCGTCTTCTGCACTGTTTGCTTTGATTTTGCCATCCCATATACATCCCAAAACGGTGGAATTCACAGCTCAGTACGAAATCTGACTATTCCCGCATACTGTTCCTCCAGCAGGACAGCACATGAAAGACCAATGGTGCTTTCTTGGTTGATTGATTTTCTTTATCTCCAAAAAACACACCTCCCCTGTTTAGATTCGGTTTATAGCTGTTATTCCTTCATTTCGCCAAATCTCTTTTTGATGTCATTTTCCTTTTCCTTTGCACTGTCCCGTTGTGGAGCAGTCGTTGCCATCAAGCAATAGTTGGGTATATTTAACACAATAAAAAAATGCTCCCTCCCCTACAATGTGGCTCAGCCCACCATGAATGGTTAAATTTTTGACGGCTAAAATCGACTGAACTCCCGTCGCTTTTGAAAAACTAAAAATCCAATTAACCCAACTCGTAAAAATGACACCAGCTCCCCCGACCGCCACACCTGTCGTCTGTCTGCGTTTAATGGCGGGGAGTTTGAGTAGGAGCACACACACCCAAACGCCATTAGTGCTGCTCCGCTGACCGAATGTTTCGCGATGATCGCTCCTTTATCGCTCTCCTCGCTCGTCGTCACCTGAAATGGTTTTAAATCTTACGTCAAACCGGCCGGACGGACAGAGAGGCCGGAGAAGAAACGTTTTCGCGAGCCACACGGCGATTGTCTCGTCCTGGTCGCGCGGTCGGTGGGTGGGCGGGTGTGTTGGGGCGCGCCACCATCCGTCACTCTGAAAGGTTCGTCGCCGGGCGTTTAAAAAGTCTCTTTTAGCTCGTGCGAACGTACTTCCTCCTCCTTAACGTGTCCGTGCTCTGTCTCTCTCTCTCCGCTTTCAAGGGCGTCCCGAGCTTTCTTCTAACCAGATCTTTCTTTCTCTTTCTCTCTCTCTTTCTCTATTTTCTTTTGCTTCTCTGTTTAACCTTCGGTTGCGGTGTATTATCGTCTTCATTTTTTTGGTGCGCCTTTTTCACTGTCAACATTTTCACCTTCATCATCAAACTAAAACACAAAACAAACCGGATTAAACGCAATAACATTCGCGTGCGCGCGCACCCATGAAAAAACGATCAAAATCAATCAATTCCATTCGGTTAAAATTATCGAACTCACTTTTGAACAAAACAAACGAACGGGAACCAATAAATGGAATGCTCAAACCGACCATAAAATCAACCAACCGATCAACTACAACAACCTCACCATCTTTTCTCTCATTCGTCATCTCAACATATCAACATCAATCATTTGCACAGTCAAGTCGTTACTATCAGCTGTTTGAGGTAGGAAGCAGTGTTTGTTTGACTACAGCATACTCCCGCCCTCTCCACTCCGTCGTTGATGATCAATTTTTAAGAAAAATGCAACATTAAACATAGAATTTCCATGCAATGCTCCGTTCCATTGTCTTCAGCTATCCGTTAGAATGAATTTGTGTACAGTAAACGTAAACATAGCTAGTTGATGTTGCGTAGTTTTCCTCCCTTAGTGTACAAATGGTAACAGTTTAGGCCTCAGTGTTGATTTTAATGGTTACAATTAGTGTTTAACTTTGTTCCTTTTTAGTGCCTCTTACTTTGTTTTATAAAAAGTTGAAATTTTAACTTCCTAAACTTTTATGATTTCTATGTAAATAAATTGTACAATCTCTTGCTTTGTAAATAAACGACACCCCTGTGTACGCATTTCCCCACCAGCAATAGAAGCTTTTCTTCGTGCAAGGCCTTACCGGCACAGTTGATCCTCCTTGTTTCCCCAACCTAACGGTACCCAGCAGCTCTAGCCCATGAGGGGTTGTAACTCCCAACCCCACCCCTACGTCCCGAAACGTCATCTTCGCGAATGACGCTGCGACCGTGCGGCGTTGTTCCAATGCACCCAACGGCCTTGGATCCTAACGGGCCAAACCGCCGCCGTCGCCGCTATAAAAACACACCGAAAAAAAAAGAAACGCGTTCAATGGCTTCCTGCCGGCTGCTCTGGGAGATTGGTGGAAGGGGAAGGAAAGGGAAACAACCACACACACACACACCACCGCACACCACATTCCCGGGCCACGTTGTTCCTACCCTGTGTAGGGTGTGCTGTTGGTGGTGTTCCGATCGTTCGATCGTGGCGTTTCGATGGATGATCTGTCATGGCTTGTTTTGCAAGCGAGCAGGCAAGCAAAAAAAAGACCCACAAAGAAACGTAACGTCATGAAACACGGAGCATCATCATCTCATTTGATATGCGATGCTCGACTCAAGACATAAAATACACACACATACACACGAACGCGCACCCGTTTAACTGCCCCCTGCGACCGTTCGATCGGTTCACAAAGCTCCAAAGCTTCAATCGATCGCGGTACACAAAGCTATACAAGAACGCGATGTCGCACATGATGATTATGCCGTTCGGATAAAGCTCCATCGCAGTGGTGCTGCGTATTTGTACTACGTTCTAGAACAAGTTCTAGCCAATCTGATTAACCACAAGTGTGTGTGTGTGTGTGTGTTCAATCAGTTTGATTTTTTTAATTGAAACATAAATTTCGCCCCGCTTTATTATCCGCTTTCGATTGAACAATATTTCACCACTGTTTTACATACAATTGTGTGTGTGGGTAATTTAAAAGCACCCCCTGCAGCTCGACACACGGAAGTGAACGAACCAATAACGCAAGGCAAATCAATAAATCGTATGAAGAAGCAAGCACGGTCAATTTCCAGTTTCCAATTTATCTGGTACAAAACTAAACAGCCCCATCGGTCGGGTGTTACTGACGCACCCGGGTAGACTGCCCGCAGCAACCACAGCAAGGAATGGCGTATGATAAATGTACTGCAATTTATCATAAAGAACAAAACAAAAATCAATAACACACAATATGCATGCAGTCCACAGGCGCATACCTCTGTGCTATCTGCACTGCATACATCTTCTCTCAAATGCAACTGTTGCTTTGCGTGATTATTGCTGCCGATGGTAAAAGAAACAAAACGACGGCTCAATATGTGCCCCTATCCTGATTGATCTCTTCCTGGTGTTTTAGCTACAAGATTGAAAAATAACTTCTGCGCCTTTTAATTACACTATTTTCAAGCGAAAAGGCAAGGAGCAAAAGTGAACGATTGTGGTGCAGGGCACATAACACACACACACAGATCAATCTCTCTCGGACGAGACTGACGTACACGATCTCCGGAAACGGACGTTTTATTCAAACGCGCGCATCGCCAATGCAACAAAGCAGCGCCCAGAAAGACTTAAGGCGACGAACCGCAATTTGCAAACCCAAACACCCCTCAACAAACCCCCTTGCGATCGTGATCTTCGCTCAGCAAAGAAGCAACCCTTCTAGAAGGTTGGGAATGAAAATTGTACTTCCAATTTCTGTTGGCCCAAGAACAGAACAGAATCGAGCGATATAAAGTTAACGGAGTGTGAACGCTGCTTATTGCGTGACGTCAATGGTACGGCGTGTACAAAGGTAAGTCTTTGTGTGGTTGCCCCTCCGTCGCCAGCGCGCGTTCACTTTCATTTCAAGCGGGAGGAATTGTGCTACCTGTTGCTTAAAAATGTTAGAACGAAATTTACAAACAAAAAAAGCAAAAAAGCAAGACCACACAAACCGATTGCGGAAGCGTACAGTACAGTTGTTACCCCCTTAGCAACGCACATTCCAAACGCGTTTTCGTGTGCGCGCAAGAAGATGATCCACCTTTTGCGCCTACTACCACCCTTCATGCGCGCGAATTTATTTGTACATTGCCGGAAGAAACGCTGCTGCGCCTGCGCGGCCAACGACACAGTGAGCGGATGTTTTTTTTTTGTTGCTTCCTCGCCTACTCAGCCCAACCTGAGGAGCGCTTTAGTTGACACACACGCACTGTTCGTTGTTGGGTGTGTGTGACAGCGTGGTACGGCTCATCTTTCTGCCACGATACAACCGCTTGTGTGGTGTACCGGGACGCATTTGCATTCAAACGACTTTCTTCCTACCCACCGGCATGACGGCCACCACACCTCTTCGCGCGCGCACACACACGTTCGTTTTGCAAGTTTAATTACACTTTGGGCGGGACACGACACGGCGATCATCGAAAGATGCGCGCGCCTTCCCTTCACGAACGAGCAGAATTCGAATTCGAAGCGGGTGGTTGGCGTCGTTGTTGTTCTGTGACCTGCTTGCTGGACATTGACCAAGGAAAGAACGTCGTCGTCGCATTCCACCGTTCTTGCCTTGTAGTATTTATTGATGCTAGCGCACGATCGCGCGCGCACTGGTGGTGGTAGAAGGTATTCCGAGGTGCTGCTGTCGCCTCGGTGTCTAATGGTTGTAGCGAGGCGCTTCTTGCACCCATTTGTGTGTGTCTGTGTTTCGTATCTCACAAAACCAAATCACACCAGTGTCTCTTTCCGGAACGAAGACGACCTACCTCGCTGCTGTGTACGCATAATTGATAGTGTAAACCTTCTCCCATTCCTTCCCGTTCGTTTCATTTGTACACATTAATGTTGAATTTCAATGTGACTGTTTCTCTTGTTAAGCCGTTTTTTTCTTGCTTGCTATTATTCTTAATATGTTTCCCCTCATTCCCTTGTATTGTACAACGCCTAACGCTATTAAGTATGAAGCACAACAACACACCGAAGCGAAACATGTGTACTAAAACGACCCTCTTCCTTCCTCACAGATCGAGAAACCTGTCACGGATGGTCTATCTCATCGCACACGCGATCAGTGGGAAATCGATAGAACGTCCCTCAAGTTTGTGCGCAAGCTCGGCTCGGGACAGTTCGGCGACGTGTGGGAAGGACTCTGGAACAACACCACCCCGGTTGCCATCAAGACACTCAAATCAGGTAAGGAAAGGAGCATTGAAAAGGAGCTTTCTTCCTATCAAATACCTAACCCATTCTTCCCTGTCTCTCTCTCTCTCTCAGGCACGATGGATCCGAAGGATTTCCTTGCCGAGGCACAGATCATGAAGAAGCTGCGGCACGTCAAGCTGATCCAGCTGTACGCCGTTTGCACGCTGGAGGAACCGATCTACATCATCACAGAGCTCATGAAGCACGGCTCATTGCTAGACTATCTGCAGGGTAAGTGTGTGTGTGTGCTCACACTCTTGTTTTTTGGTTGCTAATCATTCATTTTTCATTTTCCCTCACAAAAACCACACACACACAGGTAAGGGCAGATCGCTGAAGCTGCCCCAGCTCATCGATATGGCGGCCCAGATTGCGGCCGGCATGGCGTACCTCGAGTCCCAGAACTACATCCATCGTGACTTGGCCGCACGTAACGTGCTGGTCGGTGATAACAATATCGTCAAGATAGCCGATTTCGGATTAGCTAGGTACGTTGGTGGGGAGAAAGGGCAGAAAGCGCCACCGGAAAGAAAAAGAAGGATTTGCTCACTCACAATGCCTCTTTTTCGTCAATTTTGCAGATTAATCAAAGAGGATGAATACGAGGCACGGGTCGGTGCCCGGTTCCCGATCAAGTGGACCGCTCCGGAAGCGGCCAACTACAGCAAGTTCTCGATCAAATCCGACGTGTGGAGCTTCGGCATCCTGCTCACGGAGCTGGTCACGTACGGCAGAATACCGTATCCGGGTAAGTGTTATTTTTTTTTGGTTTTTTGTCATTAAATGCCTATGCTAATGTATGTACCCCTCTTCATTCACCCTTCTTCAGGCATGACAAACGCGGAAGTGCTGACACAGGTCGAGCACGGGTACCGCATGCCGCAGCCGCAGAACTGCAACACCCCGCTGTACGAGATTATGCTCGAGTGCTGGAACAAGGACCCGATGAGGCGACCCACGTTCGAGACGCTCCAGTGGAAGCTGGAAGACTTCTTCACCATGGACCCAAGTGAATACAAGGAGGCCGCACCCTTCTGATAAATGTCCGGCCGTGCCACCGATCCCTCAACGTCGCTACCGTCGCCGGGAGCGCAAACCTCGTCATCATCATCATTAACAGCAGCAGCAGCAGCAGCAGTGATTGCAGCCCGGAACTAACAACCGGTATCTCTGCGCGCGTCCACCCTTCCCTTTTGGGTTTAGTTTTCTTTCTCTTCTGCCCAATTCCCCCCTGCCAACCGGACCGTGGCTCTTCTTCCTCTTCCCCGTACATATACATTGTACACCCGAGTCCGGGTCGGGTCGTTTGTTTTACTTGAGACGCAGAGACGCTGCTAACTACATCACTCATATGCGGTGGGGCTCCGGAGAGCGGAATGGTGGGGGCAATGCAGCAACTATTCGGCTATTTATTTAGGTTTCTACGATGCATTCACACACATTCACACAGTCACCGCTGCTTAGCTCTCATATATACATATACTGTAATATGTAATATGGCGTATTAAAAAAAACTAGGTTTATTAGGAGCGGGAAGACGACAAACAAACAAAAAAACTGTGTCACAGGCGCGCACAACCCGGGGTGTGGGACAGCAAGATAAAACGGGGAAAAGGAAAACAAAAACGCGTTTTGAGTCAGGGAGGGAGTTTAGTGTTTTGCCAATGTTGAAGTCGTCCCCCGAATCGATTAGCTAAAAAAAGGAAGGACGCAACCCTTCCCCGAACTGAGCGTATTTAGTGAACGATAGAGAAAGAGAGAGATATATATGCCAATCGTGCACGGTCAATCAGCAGTAGTGTGATTTATTAGCGCAAAAAAGCGGGAAGAAAGCGAAGACCGTGCGCACCGTGCCGCGTCTGTCAGGGGGTTTATTTTTGTGGTATTTTGTGTTAATTTTTGTCCCCCTTTCCTTAACACCCCCCCAGTTGGTGTGCACACATAGATGATTTCTCTATTAATTCTGCTTTATTTTTCGCGCTTATGATAGTTTATGCTCGAGGTTTTGTTGCTCTCCACGTACGTCCACTACTTTACATTACAGTTCGCGAATGTAAGAGAATGCTTTATGTGTGCTATGCTGACTCCGGATCGAATGTTGCAGTTCAATAGTAGCTTGAGGGTCACAGCACTACTACTCCGTGTATGAATTGTCCCCCCTTTGGGAGGATTGTTTTGTTTGTTTTTAGTGAAGAAATCGGCGCGCTTGTTTCTTTTGCAAATCGTACGTTTTTGCTTGACCTTCGTCCACAGGCGTGCAGTGTTAGCTTAATTGCACAACATCAGTTCGTGTAGGTTGTACTTGGTATGCTGCTTTTACTGAGTTTTGTTTTGTTTTTTTAAATGCACATTGATACGATTGCTCTAATTGTTACTCCTCGGGCAGCTGCTTCATGCGGGTGTGTGCGTGCTTGTGGCGTCCCTCGTTCGTAATATCGCTGACAGGTTTTAAAGCAGCTTCAGCAGTCTCTATGTGTCTAAACACTTACTAACACCTGTCCTGTCGTATCATTCCTGTCCTGAAGCTTTACATCGTAACGCGGGAGGAAGAGAGCTAGCTTAGCGTTAACGAGAGAGCGATACAAGGAGCATAGAACCAGCAACGACAATGTGGTACTGAATATTCGTTTGTTTGTTTCTTTTAAACTGTAGCAATGTTTGCTGATGATTTAAAACGCTTCTCTTTTTTTTCCTATTTCTAATTTTGTTTCTTGTTTAAGTTACTAAACGAAATGGGCGCGCGCGCGTGGGGAACGAACACAACGAGATTAGAGACACGTGGTGTGGATGAAACAATCAAAAGTCAATCAATCTCTTAATTCACTCGCGTTCATCAGAAGAGTTCGGGGCTCGGAGGGGGAAGGAGAAGTGGTAAGCAAAGGAAGTGGAACAGTGGAATGCGGGTGCATTTATGTTTAAGCAAACTCTCTCGGTACGTGTTAATTAATCGTTTCTCAGTATCATCAGTGGTAGCAGAGTTTAGTGGTTAGTGGTAGTTTCCTCCGTTTGCTTCACCACCATCCCATTACTCATTTAAAAAAGCAAAAACTGGAACTTTATACGACGAAAACACACACACAAGTATATAATGTAAGTGTAAATATGTTACGATCGATGCTTCTACTAGCTACTATTTTTTCGAATGAAGATCACTCTTTTTCATATTTTATCCCCCTCTCGTACACAGCCCCCCCGTGTTAGTGAACCCAGTAGCCGATATCGGTATCATGTACGTGTTTTTTTTGTTTCATTCTTTTATCTTGAATTCAGTTTGTCCCTGATGCAAAGTTCTTAACGGATAGGGATGTGACGTGTGTTGGCATGCTAGTAAAATGAATGATCTTCAATTGGTTTTGCGCGCCAAGAAGCAGGAAGAAGAGAGGAGACAGGAAACATAATAAAACAAATTTCACATGATAAGATGATGCAATCTATTTACAAATGCTATTTGTAATGGAAAATTAAACGAAAAAAAAACCTGACCCCTTCACAATAAATCACATACAAAGACGTTGGGACGAATACAAGGACACACACTCTACGTAAACAGAAATACAAATGATATTAATATAAAAAAAAAAACAGTGAGCTCATATTGCAACCTTCACTAAAGGAGAAAAATGCATCACAATTCCGTAATTGTGCGTGTGTGTTTTTATTGCAAATATATATAAATATATCGAGAGGCGCGTGAGAAAAGTGAGAACGAAAGCCCAATTGTATGTTTGCGTAGGGTTGATCGAGTGATCGTTTTGAGCAAGTGATCCGGTGTAGCAGGAGAACGCGGGGACAAACTTTGACAAACTTTTTCAACACACACTCTGAACAATGCTGAAGTCGCCCCACCCTGTATAAAGCTTTGCAAAGTTTCATCTTCTATAGCATATATACGCAATATACATACATACATGCATACATACACATATATTTCTCTCTCTCCGAAAGCACTAGGCTCTCATTAGTAGGCGCTAAAAGGAGCATCAGCAGCAGCAGCCAGCACCATCATACACATTCACGCGTTCTTTTTTAAATGTGAAGGCAAGCAGAGCAGCGCGTGTCGAATATAATACACTATGGATAGGATTTTCTCTGTTTTTTTTTTTGGTATAAGTGTAAATGTGTGTTGATGAAACGGGCAAACAAATATGCAAGTAGCTGAGTAAAGCAAAGGCTCGGCATGATTATAGCGATAAGTGAAACGGGAAAAAACCGGAAAACTATTATCTTTTGACACCAGACAAAACCGGGGTAGAAGGGATAATAGAGACATACGAAACAAAACAAACGAAAACAAACGTGTACTGCAGCAGGATGATAAGAAGGATACGTGGGTGGCCGATGGGGAGATAGTTGAAGGTTTCCATAGTCTTCTCGCTCTCCTTTGGCGTCACCCGCGATTTAAGTTCGTCGCAGAAAACTGAAATAAAACATAGAACTATATGAATATTATGCGTTTTGCGGTCTGTTTTATATCGATTTTGAATTGTTTTTTGACAATTAGAACAAATATTCGAATGCTTGTTGTTATATTACGATTTAAAAACAAATTTTAAACAAATTCATTGAGCAATCCGTTAAAATTGAGCAAAATTTGCACAATTTACACAATTTCGCAACGGTTTTTCTGCCTTTCGAATCAATCAGCTGATTTGTACAGTGCAAAGACATACGGCACGCCTTTTAGAAGAGAGCTCAACCCGCGCGCATAAACAGAACCGCTCGCGAGCGATGACAGCTCAACCAAAATACAATGCGCAACAAAGACAGCACCAGCAACACTCGCCACAACCCCACGGGAAAGAAAGAGACAGGCTAACAAGTCGGCGAGCAAGAAAAAAACTAACAACTCTGTCTGTCGCTGTGCCTGGCCGCTAGCTGAACTTCCCTCCCCGTCAATCCCTTAATATCTTTATTATCACCGTAATTAGCGCATTCGTGCGGTGGTGCTGCTGTTTGCTCTGATAGTGGATTGCGCCAGACAAGCACCACACCTATCAGTAGGCTTTAGTTGTGCAATATCCGTGGACAGACGTGCCACAAGTTAGATGATTTGCTAAGGAGGCGAGCGAGCGAGCGAGCGAGCGAGTGAGTGTGTGTGGGCCCACCAAACTCCTAAACTAAGGTGACCGGCGGTCACCGAGGAGACAGACCATGGCCAAGAGTAGAAACTTTGTGTTTGTGCTGGTGTGGTTCGCCCTGCTGATCAGTGCCGGCATACATCTCTTCTCCAAGGGTTTCCTGCTGACCCGGGTCGCCCAGACGAACGTGAGCAGCTGCATCAACTACGACCAGTATCGGTGCGAAAGTGATGGCAAAAATGGTTCCACCCAGAAGGTAACCCCCGGACACTGGATTCGTTCCTCTTAGCAGTTCCTTTTCGCTAATTCCTTTTTCCTCCCCTTTGCACACACAGAGTGAATGTGCCGGTGCGGAGAAGGCTTCCTCGATACTGCGTGACGTCGACATTGCGGCCGGCATTTGCTTTCCACCGAAGGCACGCGTCATCCTGCTCGTAATCGACGCGCTGCGGTACGACTTTGGCCTGTACAATCCGGACAATCTGCAGCCGGCACCGTACGAAAACAAGCTTCCGATTATGACGGAGCTGCTGCGAAAGCATCCGGATCATAGCAGGCGGCTCAAGTTTGTGGCCGATCCACCGACCACCACAATGCAGCGGCTGAAGGGCATCACGACCGGGAGCTTGCCCACCTTCATCGACATTGGCTCCAACTTTGCGTCGCCCGAAATCAACGAGGACAATCTGATCGATCAGGTGGTGCGTGCGAATCGCACCAGTGTGTTTCTGGGTGACAGTACGTGGACGGAGCTGTTCCCGCACCGGTTTACCCGGGAGTACGCGTACCCGAGCTTCAACATCTACGATCTCGACACGGTGGATAGTGCGATCGAGCGGCAGTTGCCGCGGGAGATGGCCCGCGGGGATTGGGATCTGATTGTGGCTCACTTTCTCGGCGTGGATCATTGCGGGCATCGGTACGGGCCGGTGCACGATGAGATGGAGAGGAAGTTGGGCGAAATGAACGACGTTATTCGGAACATTACCGAGCAGATGGCGGACGGTACGACGCTGCTCGTGATCGGTGACCACGGTATGACGCAAACCGGTGACCATGGCGGTGAGACGGAGAATGAGGTGGAATCGCTGCTGTTCGCTTACTCGAAGGGAAGTCCACTGCTGCCTCGGGCGTACGATGGACACGCGGACACGATGCAACAGATCGATCTCGTGCCGACGCTTGCCACCCTGCTGGGCGTACCGGTGCCGTACTCGAACCTCGGACAGATCATGTTCCAGCTGCTGCCCGACAAGCGCGTTGACAGCTTCCTGCGCTACCAGCTGGCACTGGTGCATCTGTGGCAGAACGCTCGTCAAGTGCAGAACTACTACCAGCAGTACGGTGAACCACGACCGATCGCCGACACCTCCGGCCCGCTCGAACCGGACCAAGAGCAGGAGCTGGACGACGCGGAAAACCTGTTCCTCATGCTAACGCAGCGTGTTAACAGTGTGTACACGGAAGCCGCCTTCCAGAGCTTCTCGGGCGATTTGCGTCACTATTTGCGCGGCATTCTGGATGGTTACCGGCGCATCTGGGTCAAGTTTGATCCGCAACTCATCTCGCACGGGCTGCTCATCACCTTTCTCGGTTGTTTCTCGATGGCGATTCTAATTGTGCATTCATCCGCGCACCAACTGGTGGCCATGTTTACCGAGGGCAACAACAGCTCGTACGCCTTTCTGCTGGTGGTGTTTGCGGCTCAAACCGGGTACGCTTGCCATGAGCTTTTTGGGCTAAGTTCGGCCCAGCACGGTGTGATTCTGTTCGGATCGGTATCGAGCGTGCTGTTGCTAGCCCTGCTTGCCATACGCCACTGGGCGTCCATCTCGGAGAACATGGCGAGTTGGAAACGATCCTCCAACCTACTGACGCGCGTCTCGTTCGTCTTCACCACGTGCGTTTTCTTCGCCAACAGCTTCATCGTGCAGGAACAGAAAATCCTTTCGTACGTGCTGATGGGCTTCTTCCTGACCGCACTCTACCAACTGCACTGCCTAGGCGGACGGTTCGCCCTCCCTCGAATGCGCTGGGCGGCGGTGCGTAAATCAACGCTTGCGAAGCTGGTTGCGCTTACCCTGTTCGCGCTGGTGATGATACGCCTGTCCGGCGGGTACTTCCGCTGCCGGGAGGAGCAAGCGAACTGTACGGATCATCTCGTGAAAGCCCCCAGCGCAACCTCACCCACGGAAGGGCAACGAAGGCGTGGAACGAGCGCCGACATCGGGCTACTGCCATGCGTTGCCCTCGTCCTGTACATCGTTTGCAGCCGCATGTACCTGAAAGCGTGCGGCAATCTGACCGGCACGAGCGTGAACGTGCTGCTGGCCCGGTACGGCCCAACCGTGGCCGTCGTGTGCACCTGTGCGCATTTTACCGTGTCGAAAGCGGGCGTCCAAAATGGTGTGCCGCAGCTGCACGTCGACGCGCTGGCTTGGGTCGTGTACGGGCTGCTGCTGGTGCAGGTGGGTGTGCTGGTTGGCTCGCCCCTCCTCCTGTACGTCCTGCCCAAGCGCACCGACGTGCTGAACGTCCTGTACGGTGGTGAGCGGAGCAATCTGGCGCCCGAAATCTATCGTCAGCTGAAGGAAAACTTTCGCGGTCGGGTCGCCAACGGCGTCAGCCCGGCGGACATACCGATCGTGTGCGGTCTTGGGACGGTCTATTCGTCCGTGTTCGTTGCTGCCGGGGCACTGCTCACCATCACGCTGGCGCTGCTGCTCGGCTCCCACGGCACGATGGGACTGATCATCGTGAACTGCGTGGCCGTTGCGTACGGCATTATCGCTTCCATCCTGCAGTACGAACAGTCGCACACCAGTTTGGCCGGTTGCATTCAACCCACCTTCCCGACGCTCCTCACCTGGGTCATACTGCAGCAGTACGGGTTCTTTGCGACCGCTCACCAGCCCACCCTGTCGCAGATCGACTGGAATGCGGCGTTCGTGGGGCGAACGTACCACTTCGACGGCAGTAACCTCCTGTCCGGTACGCTCGTCCTGCTCAACACGTTCTCCGTGACGTTTCTGCTGTCGGTGCTGTTTCCGCTGCTCGTGTTTGTGCCTTTCTGTGTGTACTCCATGTGGCCAACGCTGGCACAGCGACCGGTCACCAGCGCTCCCAGGACACCGCTGGGAGCGCCGAACGCTTCGACCACGATGCCGCCCGTTCGCGGCGGAAAGGGGGAGACGAGCAATACGCTAAGGAAAACGACGGCCGACGGTGGCAGTGTCGAGTATCGGAGCGTTACCGTGCACAAGGCGGAAGAGACGGGCGAAGTGGCGGACGGGGTGACCGATTTTGACATCACCAAGGGGGAGCTGAATCTGTACGAGAATGAGAAGCTGTTCATCGGCACCGTGTTCAAGACGGCCTGTCAGTTGATTCTGCTTCAGTCGCTGAGGGTAAGTTGCTTGAAGAACCCCCAAAACGAAAGCAAATTAACACACCCTTCTTCTCGTTCTTTTCCGTAGATATTCTGTGCCATGTTTGCCTGCACGCTGCACTGTCGCCATCTGATGGTGTGGAAGATCTTTGCCCCCCGGTTCATCTACGAAGGTATCGCCAGCTACGTCATGTTTGTTGGGGTGGTGCTGGGCTTCCTGCTGCTGCTACGGGTGCATCGTTCCGTCAGCGGGCTTATAACGGCCATCAACAAGAGCCGATAGGACCGAGAAGATGTAGGCAGCGAGGGTAAGTTAGGGTAGCGCCTTTTGCATTTCTTTCCCCTGGAGGTAGGATCTCCTTTCCATCATCCTCCACGACGACCATCACCACCTGCTCTAGTCTTGTGTTCAGTATCTCAGCCTTCCGTAATGCTCGTCGCTGTAGTAAGGGAGGAGGAACCGTAATATATGGTATTGTATCTCACTGACCATAACAGGATTTCTTGAGACACCACTGTTAGATAAGGTTTTGTTTTTTTTTTTAGTAGAAACTAGTAATGAATTTGACCGACAGTTCGTCGTACCGTGTGGAAGGGGGTGAGCGAAGTTTTCACCCCAGCACGTCCGGCACAATGAAGTTAGTGTTTTTTTGGTTTTTTTTTCGTTGTTAACTTTTGCATTTGCACAAATACAGCCTTCGATTGATAGAATTAATTCTAATTGTTCTCGGTGTTTCATTTGGTTGAAAGCCGCTCTTCCTTTCGTAATGATAAATATCACACACTGACAGCTAGAGGGCGCTAGTAGCAGCGGCAAGCGTTTCGCGCTTGAGAAGAAACGCTTCATTTGCTTCGGATTCATTTTTTTTTGTAATTTTTTAAAGTTTTTAATAGTTTGCATAATATTCGCAATTGTTTGCAAAATAAGCGATTATCTTAAAGTGAAACAAGAAGAAAACATATTGTGTAAACGGATAATTTGTATTGCTTATAGGCTTTTTAGCCTTAACTCATTAAAATAATCGTTGTAAACTTAAATCGTTCTAGAGCCTAGGCCAACAGCCTACAAAAATCATCTGTTTAGTTATAAGTATGCATTTTTTGAGTAATCACTATTAAGAATATGAAAAAACAGATCATCGCAACACGAAAATGGCAATAATAACGCAAGATGTAACAGGCAACGACTTTTTTGCACTGTTCGGAATCGATCTTTTAATAATAGTAACCAGTGGCGGATTTAACGGTGCGCGGACTGAGCGGCCGCGGGGGGCCCCGTCAATGTAGGGGCCCCGTGTATGGTAATTCCAGCATATAGAACAATGTGTACAGTAGTCTCAGCAAGAGCTTCTGTGCTAGTTAGGAGCCCCATGGATGAAGGGACTCATAAACTATTGGGGCCCAGTACAAGGATTCTGAACCCCCCCCCCCCCCCCCGCGAGCAAACCATTAAAGTGTGTTTGATTCAAAACCTAATGCAACCATATGCACCCCCCCCCCCCCCCCCCCCCCCCCGGTCGACACCAAGCGGGGGCCTCCAATCCTTTTAACGCTTAGGGCCCCCCACACCCTAAATCCGCCACTGATAGTAACACAATAACTGCTTCGTGGTTTAAACGTCTACTAAAGCAGCGTTAACAGTTTTAACTCTTTTTTGTGTAGTTTGTCTCATCGCTGCATGTTCACTGTGGATCTTCATTCCTCTACCATAGACACTGATTGACTGATTTTGGTGTGAAATGATCAACATGAGATCAACCTATGAATACTAGGTTTCCGAGGATGTGGAAAATTTCCTAAAATGTATGTAGTGGATAGAATTCAAAAAGAGAAATAATCTAAAAATTTTATCACAGCTTGTTATCTGAGTGGATCTTAATTAGTATCTAATAGGATCGTAATCTAAATGAGACGTTCTAAATGCTCTCTGAAGTCCTTTTCCTTTGTCAAATTATGATAAAATACTTCAGTTATGCCTATAATAACACGATACAGAGTTTTTCAGGAGTTCTGATAGTTGTGGGACACTTCCTTGACTCTTTATGGACAGACTCCTAGGAAATTCCTATTGGATTTGTCCAACAAGGGTGCTGTACAGTCCAATACCCATTACATTATGTTCATTTCCCGTAAGAAAGAGTCAATAAAGTATCCCACAGATATGAGAAACCCTGTAAGATGACAGAATACACAAGAATTGCCATAATACACATGTTTGGACACAACTCTCAGGAGATACTGATAGTTCTTTAATGTATTAAACTAATCACAACTAACTAGCTCTGCTTCGAAAAACCATAAAACTCATAAATTACCTTGGCAAAACGTGTTAAACTAATATAACTGCGCTTGCATTCCAGCTGCTGAAGGTGCATACCTAACATGAAACAATGCAGTGCACACATCGATAGATGCGAGATTCCAATCGCATCACTCCTGGCTACGCCACACTGAACCTATTGTTTTCCTCCTAGAAAAGCCCACTCACTAGATCACCTTCTGGCCAAAAGTCATTAACAGTTAGTCGCGTAGAATCGACCGCGGTGGTGCTGCGCTGGTGCACCACGAGTCGTTTCGATTGCCATCGACGCAAAGCGACGCATTCCCCATTTTTCCTGTTTGTATGCAAAGTACGACGCCGATTGACTGCGGGATCTGCAGCCAAACTACATCCTCTGTTCGCTCCTTTTTCCCACTCTCCATTGAATGGGGGGGGGGGGGGGGGGCATCATCGATATGCATCACGTGCTGCCATCAATTGTGTCAACTAGTTTGCGCACCGCCCCATCAGCACCATCCACCCCGATGGGACCACCGGCTGGAGATGGATGGTGTGCTTGATTGGTGGTGTGATTTTGCGCTTTGCCATTTTTGTGGCCAGGCTAGTCAAAAACGATCCATCTTCATCGCTAAATGGCGTGTTCGTTGATCGGGTGGACATGGTGAACGTGGGGGCCAGGTGTAGCCACCGTTGTAATGGGAGCGACGTGCACGCCCAACAAGATGGTGACGCAGTCGGTCGGTGCAGAAGCGTTGCAATTGCATTAATGGCGCACACGGAGATCACGGCCAAAGTCTAGCGTCACCGTTCGTTCGGCGCGTTATGCAGTATTATAAAAGCGAATTAAAACCAACTTGATGAGAGATACCAATTTCATGAGTCAACGATTGAAAGATGATTAATTTTCACATTTGCTAACCGGTGAAGGTACAGCAGACACGTGCACACGGTGAGCTAGATGATTGAGACGTATGAGCGTGAGATCGTGATCGAGATCCGCACAACCCCTCCTCATCTGGTCGTGTACTTACCGGTACCGATCTGATCCGAGTAATGGAGTGTTTAATTATGACGTTGCGGTCTGCCGATGGTGCCGTTTGTGGTACCACACTTGACCTGTCTCCTTCGCTACACCTGGGCCACAGCTTTTGACATCGGCCTGTCAGTGGGAAGAAGCGTCTCCATTAGTGTTAAGTGGCGCTAGACACGGGGCAGCCGCCTGTATTGGCCGCTAGCAGCTTTCGAAGAGAAAAGAAAAACATCCATGCGCGTTTGTTTACCACATTTGATCGATTTGATGCTTTCATCACACGTACGCTTGAACGCAGAAAGGTGAACAATGATTAATGACGGAGTTAGAGTGTTGTAATTTAAATGTTGTGAACATGTTCGTGTCAGTAGATAGAATTCTTGGAGCTGTTGCAAAATACTCATTTAAAAGAAATCAGATTACTTTTATCATTGATAACATTCACACATCCTTATCAAAACAGGAAAATGGTAAAGACGCAAATATAACAAGAGGAAAAGGACAATGGAGGGAAGGTTAGAGGTGTGGTTTGGAAGCCGTGCACGAAAACAAGACACAGATAAGTTATAGTCCAACAAATGGTACAAATCTTTGACAGCCGATAATACCCTTAAAAACGGGTCATTGGCCCGTAGCGAGTATGGCGGAATAGGACATACATATCGAGGGTCTTTCACGCAGGCGACGAGACGGAGCATATAGCTGAATAGAAGATAGGAGGAAAGGAACATCGAGATCGTTGGATAAGACGACAGCGAATAGGATAGGAAGGAAGAATATCCTCTGCTATGATAAGAGTATGTGATAAGCGCCTAATAAGAGAGAGAGAGAGTAAGCTATGCATATTCTCATGTTCTCTCTAGAGAGAGCGGGAAATGGTGAGAGTGTGGATCGATAGATCTTCCTCCTGATTTGGATGATCTCATGTTAGGCATCATCCATCAATAACGAAACGCTTATTGGTGAAGGGAGGGGAGGTAGGGGTGTCGTTAAACGTTACATGGGGTAGACGCTTAACAACTGTTTAGTAATGCAAAAAAATGAGTTTCGTAATTAATGGATGACACTTTATGAAACATTACGGGAAGTGACGTTCTGAGCTTGATGCTGAACCCATACCAATCTTGAATAGGATCCCGAATCCAAATAGGTCCTGAAACTAACGCCTAACATATACCATACCAGGAACTGATCCCCAATCAACCCATACCGGTCTTAAAACTGATCCTTAACCCTAACCAAGAGCTTATCCTGAACCAACAACATTTATCCTGAAACGCATCTAGAACTCATATTGTTACTGGAATTTATACTGCACCTGATCTTGAATCCATATAGGTCCTAGAACATATCCTTACTCCATACTGATCTTTGAACTGATCCCAAATCCGTAACGAATCTTGAAATGGTCCTAAGCCCATACCAGTCCTCGAAATGATCTTTAACTGATATCAGTTCTGGAGGTAATGCTGAATCCATATGAGTCCTGGAATTAATCTGCAATCCATACCCATATTGGAACTTATCCCCAAACTGTATCGTTTCTGGAACTGATCTTGATCCCAAACCGGAGACCCATCCTGGAACCGGTTACCTATACCATTTCTGGAACTGATCCAGAACTCATACAAGTATTGTGACTATCCCTGAACATATACAGGTACTTAGGACGGATGTGAATCCTTTCTTATTCCTGGAACCCTTATCCCTATATGGAATTCATTTTTACACACCTCCTAGACCATATCTTGACTTCATACTGATCCTCAAACTACTCCCGAACCAGAACCAGGTGCTGGAACTGAAACTGCACTACTTGTAATTAGATAACTATATCTGGACCTTTTTCTGTCATGGAACGACGAATTGCCAAACCTTACGCTATACTACTTATACATCCCAGAAAGTAAGTACTACAATCAGGACTGACTATTCGGTTGCGTGCAGTAGGACACTCCTGATACAGTTTAAACTGATACTAACTATACTAAAGCAAACGGTACTGATTAAACAACAACAGAGTAATCACAAACACGCATCCTTTTTGCTAAATTCGTTCCAATTCTCTAAATAGAACACAATGTATGGTTGTACAATTGCACACATTGCTCCTCGTCGGTCTGCTCCTCGGTCTATTTGCTTTCCCTACACGCTCCCTCTTCGTCCTGAACCGAACCGAACCGAATTCAATCGACGCTATTCACCCCACCACCACGCGTATCGTCACGCAGGAACATCTTGTTTTTGTTTCACGGCCAACGGAATTCCACCATCGGCCAAAAGGGGTAGTAACCGGAAACAGAACCCCTAGCGATCACCAGTGCCAGTAACGCACAGAGTTTTGCGCTGTCAAAATACGATGCGTAAATAAACACAACCACAACGCAACTATTGAGAGGAACACGGCACGCACGCCCGCACTCTGATAAATTGTTACGTTTCATACACCAACACCACATCCCCAACAACCCGCACCGGCCATTGCCAGCGGTGGTACATTGTGCGAAAGGCAATAAATTCTAACCCAATTCCGCTGACAGAATCGTTGGTCTGTTACCATTGGGAGGAAAAAACGCCACCCGTAACGCCACGTGGCTGGCTGCCCTGGCTGGCTCAAATCACGCCCCTGTCAAAGCTGCTGCCTCGATGGCAATCTTTTGATAAATGGTCACACACACACACACACACACACACACACACACAGTCATCATACACAGTGTCGCAAGGGAAGGGAGAGTTCTTGTTCTTTTTCCAAAGATGATCACACACCATCCTGTGGGGGACTTTACCGCTTTGCTGTTGTTTGCTTGGCGACGTTTGCGCAATATTCGCTCACAGCCACGTGGTGGAGCAACAAATTGATTGATTATCAGAACCCATCGGAAGCCCAAGAAGGGGAAAAGATGGAGGGGAACAGGGTACGTTTTTGCCCTCGCGAAAGTACCGTTCTAACTGCCGATGGTCCGAATGAAGATCGGAATGTCGTCTCCCCAGAGCCAACATCTGGGCGTTGTTAGGAACGCTTCCCCGAGTTGCCTGTTTTTGCGTTCCTGGGGTCCGGGGTATGCAGTGCATCCACTTCGTTTTTTTTTGCAAATGTGGCATTCATATGTCTCACAGAATGCTGCTTTCACCAGACACACACACGCACACTCACGCCAGAAAAAGGCAAAAAATTAAGAAAACGAAGCGAGCGCACGCACGCACTAGAAAACGATTGCACATCGGGTTCGCGCACCGAAGAACGCACAAACGGAAGAAGTCAAGGAGGTTGGTTGCGCACACACACATGTGCGTTGGCTGGGTGGTGTGCCGCAGGTCTGTTTACGTTGGCCCTGATATGGGCAGGGAAGGAGGGCGTCCGTTTCGCGCATGGTAGAAGAAGCGTTATTAATGAGCTGTGAGCAGCAGCGAAAATGGCACATAATCTTGGCCGAAGTCGACAGCCGAATGGCTTCCGTGCATCGCCGGTTCAATTACAAAGGTGCTAATGTTCATTCAATACGCGCGAAATGGGTCGATTGAGAGACAAGGAGGTGGTTTGTAAGCAAAACGCCTCTTATATCGTATTGATGTTGTGTCTTTTGTTAAATTATTAACTACGGTTGAACTAGTATGTACTATTATTACGAAACAAGCAATTAGGCTATTTTAAACCATTTAAAAAGTACTAAAAATAAAGAAGATACCAAAAATCCAAAAAATATTAAATTTTGATAAACATTGCAAAGACTCGCTCAATTCAACACATTTTCTAAAGTTTGACTTTATCCTACAGCTGCTCGCACATCGAAATGAGGACCCATTGTTCATCAATTATAACCTAATCATTTCATTTAAAGAATGCATTATAAATGACGTTTAGCTCTTTTTTTACTTGTGTAGCCAGAAGCATCCCGACCGATCGAACTTCGTGCAATGCTCCCTGTTCTTTGGATATGATCAAAATACACGAAAAAGTATCCTCATGTTGTCTAATTCGCTTTTTGTTTTGACAGGCGTGCTGATTTTTGAGACCAAGTTGAAAAAAGCGCATAGAATGAGCGCAGGCCACAGCTGATATATCCGGCAGAAATGGTGAAAAAGTATGACGGTAAGATTCGACACTGGCCTTCAATGTCGGTCAGTAGAGTTTGAGGTTGGCTTTGGCTAGTTGTTGCTGCTGGTCAAGCTATGCCTCTGACGTCCGAGGTACTTCAGGTCTAGTTTGTCCCCAAAAGTTCCTGTGAACAAAATTGAGTCACAATTGGACATCAGCATATTGATGCATCTTCGTAGAATTCGCTGAGACATGATACAGGTCATGTGCACGATCGACAAAACATTTGTGCATGTTTTCAGGTATTGCACAGTTGACATCGGAGGTACTGCCTGCTAATGTCTATTATATAGTCTATTAGTCTACAGCTCGTCATTAGTAGTGCTTTCCATCAGCATTACAAATTTAAACACAAATGTTTTTTTGCTGTATGGTCCTACGAATATATGAATGATGTGCGTTTCTACTATCTACTAGCTTATGCGACTTCCTTTGCGAAACTATAATTCATGGTCTAATTTCCAAATTCGGAGGATCGTGTTCAGATACGTTGGGAAGAATAATAGTAACAACCAGCGTTAAGAGTTCAAGTCTACAGTAGTGATGGGAAAAATGAACCTCAGAAGGGATTCGAATCTTCGAATCCTAATCTTGGATGGGATTCGAATCTTTGAATCCCAATCCCATCCCCTATGTGGTATAGCGTTTTATTCTAGTTTACAGCGGGGGGGGGGGGGGTTATTAGTTAAAGCGGGAATAACAGGACATTCTGTTTAACTCCAAATTATTAAACTTTTCAGTACTTGTAGCATAATTAGTGCACGTCCCCGAGATGACCTTTATTCAATATCAAATCAAATAATTTATTTAGTGACTATAACTTCTCATTAAATGCTACGTTACACGGACATTTGCTATATTGTGACTGAAAACTGCGTGATAAGACTTTCAAAATGAGAGATACGTGGTTTCTCTCGACCCCCATTAATAGCGTTTCTCGACACACATTAGTAGCCTCTAATTTCAATCGCGATCAGAATCCCAAATGCAATCAGAATCCCAAATGCAATCAGAATCCCAATCGCAATCAAAATCACGTTCGAATCCGAATCCCAACCCCAATCACCCCCCCCCCCCTCCCGTTGGAATGCCAATCACAATCGAATCGCAAACAAATCCCAATCCCAATCGAATCTCAATCAAATCCCAATCGCAAAGGAATCTTTCAGGGATTCAGGAATCTTACAATCGGGATCCGATCCGATCGAATCTTTCTAGGGATTGAATTTTCGAATCTTCCGAAGCCTGAATCTCCGAACACTAGTCTATAGAACATCCAGTGTATAAATAGCTTGTAGAAGTCTTATAGAAATATCTTAAAGTTCTTACAATTCTCAATTTTTTGTCTCAACATAGTATGTTTAAACCCTGAGCCAGAACAATCAGTTCAACTTCTGGGATGAAATGTATTCCGTATAACAAGAGACAGTGCATCCCCGCACCAAAAAGAATCAAATTACTTATTAAAAAACACTGCTAGTTTTGCGCCGAACAACGTAAAATGGTTAAATAAACACACTACTACACAACTAACCACTGCCCCTCGAATAGACCACCGGTTTGTTTTCGCCGACCAATGTGTAACCATTTTCCATACGGCAGCATTCGAAACATTCCCTCCACTTTTACGGCTTATCAAATTCGTCGGCATCTAAACGTTGCGTTTTGCGCAAATGCATCCCCCCCCCCACCCCACCCCACGCCATGTGGCGTATAATGAGCGCTCCCGTTTTGATGCCATTACGTAATGCCTCGCTGAAGTCGGTGGGAAGTGGTGGGCCAGAAGAAGACGTCCGCGAAATGCACCGGGAACGCATTAAACGTCGCGAACATTTTGATGTTTACGTACTGTTTGTTTTTAATTTTATTTCATCTTCTCTTCTACCTCACGGCTATGTGTGTGTGTGTGTGTGTGGCAGCAGGAAGGTTAGCAAAATTGCGCTGATCCAATCCACAGGCCCACAGGGTGACCGTTTGACGACGACGACGACGCCGAGGACGACTGCACAGACATCGTGTCGTGTCGTGTCATTTCACGCACAGTGACGGATGGACGGATGGTTGGATGATAGGAACGTGGTGGACATTGAAAGGGGTGCGGATTCGCGAACGCCATGGAACTGCGCTTAACGTCCGCCTCGTCGTCGTCGCGCGTTTGCGGGCCGGGTGGTGGGAAGGGTTGTGCTAAAAAATGCATGAAAATAGAACGGAACATGCCACGGCGTTCTTTGACACGGTATGAGAGGCCCCCCCAGGCCAGAATCAACCGGTGGTTTCTTTTTTTCTTCTTCTGCTTCTTCTTATTTGGGGGAACGTCGACCCCTGAAACGGTGGAATTGGTGGCATGAATCGTGTTTCGTTCTTATTTTTAATTTCCCTCCTTTAACCATCCACGAAAGCGGACGCTTTTGGATCTTACAAAACCGTTGACTCATCATATGCCGCCCAGTTGGTTGATTAGTCAGTCAGAGACACACCGTCTCAGACACACCGTCGTGGTACGTACTTTCGCCGTCACAACCAACGTTTGCCACCGGCGAAATCGGGGCAAGCCAAAACCGTCCAGCTTAAATATTCACCGCTCGGTCGTGAATCAGCAGCAGCCAAAGCTTCGAATCCAATCCAATTTGGACACACGCGCTGGCTGCGGACGGAACGTGCTGGAAAGCAAAAATCAAGACCAAATGAGCGTTCATTTAAAACACGCAGTTTTTCGGTGGGCCACGAACCGAGGGCGGACACGCGTTGATGAACTTTAAAAACAATTATTCGCACATTGCCCGCTGGTGGTGGGGAGAGGTGACTATCGGAGCACCCCAGAATGATTGATAAGTTGGTGTTTTTTTTGTGGGGAGTTTGAAAACTGTATTGCAAATGCAGATGCTGCTAGCGAAGTGGCGCAAAACATTGTGTTAAAAGTATGTTTTGCTGGGTGCGAAACAACTGGAAGCTGGAAGTTCGAATGATCTGGGGATGTGTTTGCGATGCGCTGGGCATGTTTCTTTCACGCTTTACGCTAACGTTTGCATGTTTGTACGTGATCGCATGGTAAATTGGTGTTGGAAGCAGATTTATGTTGAGCATTCGCTTGGCAGCGGCATAGTGGGGACCTAAAATTACAACAAACTTCAAAATGAACGGAATGATGATAATTTAACCATGAGGAGAAGCACGATTCCACGTTTTCAATCAAATGAAAATCATATTTACACATTCAGCTCATAAAAGAATCATTTATGAAAGTATGAGACACTGACATTAAATCTAACAAACTAAGGTCAAAAGTCAAAAGCCTTAAAGGAAGTAAGATTACAACGTAATATTGACAATACTTCTCCATGAATGCATCAAAAACATGATACTCTTTGACGATGCTCTCTGACGATTTGCTTGGTAAATCCTGTTTCGAATTTCGAGAATAGAGGATTTATCAGGATCAATGGGTATTTGTTCATCATCTTCAAACAGTTTTGAGGTATTCAGCAAGGCGCAAGACCGCGGACAGTTTCGGACACAAGAGCTGCAGCAGCAGCACGAGACAGTGCAAGGCCGCAAAGTAAGATATATTCAGTATGAAGCAAGAGATCTCAAAAATGCACAAAAGTACATTAAAAACTACTTGTTATCTCTCAAGTTCAATTACTTTATAAATTCCTCAAATTAATGTCACAAAAGTGAACAAAAAGAGCAACGAAACTTTGGCTCTTACGCTCTGTAGACTTTGTTTAATTTATTTGATTGATCAATTCATCGGGATCTTCAGGATCCTACATGAATGTACCAACAGATGCTACTTTAGGGCTATATTATGACTATTAAGGTTCGGAAGATGTGTATGAGACATGCCCAAAGAGACAGGGCAAAGTGGGTTCTGTGTCGAGGGATGGTAATATATTACGGCGCACGTAGAGTTGCCAGTTGGAGCATTCAAGTACATCGTATCAAGTAGTGTTGGAACTTGAATATTTTGTAGCTTTCTATCTGCAACGTTTACCTGACGGCCTAACCTAATTCTACCAAGATGCAAGAGCTTTAACCAAAGCCTACAAAGCCTGATATTGAGGACCGTTTGCCCCTTTGTTTTCATGTGTTTTGACATTTCGTGTAAGATCATTTTGCCCCATAGCTAGATCATTTTACTCATAAATTTTCATGGCTTTTGACGTCGATTTTTAAAATTCGTTTTAAACACATATATATTTGATATTATTGCGTAAAATTTTGATTGTTTTTCATGTTTAAGATGTTTAATTGTAAAGGAGTTTAACCAATACGATACAGACCAAAATCCTTGACAGGTCCATTTGGCACCGCTTTCCCCTACTTAGTCGCTTTTCTTTCGATAGCTTCGATTCGATTACTCCATTATTGGGTATAATGTTAACTACCTATACACCGGCATTGAAGAACTAGTGTAGGGTATGTATAACCCTACAAGCTATTTTTGTATAATTATATTTTTTTAATTATTTTGCAGATTTTAGCGAATGTTAAATCAAATCTGTATGTAATCAAGGGATCTTCCATCACAACATATTAAAATGTGAAAATTTGAACATTTGTCTTTCCTATTGGTATTCACTAGAAAGTGCATGTTTAATAACCAAATGCACTACTAATGGCACATTCACTCCATATGCCGCGTAAACCTGTTCTAATAATACTAAAATAAAACTTTAACTACGTCAACGGGTACTTTGAATACAGGGAACTGCATCATCGCGTGGCCTGAACGTGCATAGGGGCTAAATAATTGGACCGATTTTTGTAATTATTCAATACCACAAATAGACACACAAAGTGTATTGTTGTGTTTCCAGTGAAGTTACAAGCAATTGCTAGTATGACGAAATTATTCACTAGTGACGAAGAACGTCATGTCGAATGCCCTTCCCGGTAAGAAAGATGATACTAAACTCTCGTTTCTAAATTTTATTACTTTGTTTTCACCGCATTCGCATAGTTATCCGTGCAAGACTCACGCCATTCAGTAATTCCTAATGTATCACGAATTCGTGTCGCTCAAATGGGATATTAATATATCTGCAGCCATCTGCTCGCGTTAGCAGCTGCATGTTGACCGGCTAATCAACCGTGTACAGTAGATTTTGCAAGCTACAAATTTGATATTTGCTTACAAAACGATAAAAAAGCATATATGTTGATCACCCTTTTAGGGAATTTTAGAATGACATCATTGAGGATCTATCACAATGCAACACTGAATTTGGACTTGGAAGACATCTGAGCTCGGTGCTTAACATCCATTCCAAGCCCTCTTTTTGCACCATTTATATCTCAACCTCGAGAAACGATTTCACTATCGCGATCGAACACATTCAACATTGTGTTTGGCGCACCGACACGGAGCCGACGACGACGCCGATCGACTACTTGATCGGTGGGTGAAACGCCATAATCAACCGTGGCAGAAACATAGCAACCCTTCAGGGGACACTTTCCATGATTCCAGCGATGGCGTACGATCAAAGACACCAGCAGCAGCAGCAGTACTGGGCGCATTGTTCCGCGATAACATCAAAATTCGCTCGCGTAAAATCCGATCCCGCGATCGCGGGCAAATGATCCGCGCACAGTAAAAATGTTTGAATGTTGGTTAGAAAAGTTCGTTGTGCCGCCGCAAAGTGCCATAGCATGTTCACCTTTTCGGCGTGCAAGGTTTCACTTAATAATTATACACCTCGTTCCCTCTATCTCTTTGGTGTGCCTGTGCAGTATGCGCTGCATTCTGTTGCTATTGCAATGCCCTGCACAAACCCTGCCCAAAACATGACGCAACCCCGTGTGGCAGTGCTTTGGAAGCAGTCGGGTAGACGTCTTACCCTAACAACGACTCATACCGGGAATGAATTCGCGCGTATGCAAATCAAGTCACCAACACCACCACCACCATCAAGTGTCGCGGGAATGCATGCTGCACATTATGGAAATGCATCTGGGCAATACCAACCGCGAGCCGCGGTAATAAGCGACACGCGATGGTTAAAAATTGCATCCCAAAATGGATGTATTCGTGGAAATACGTTGCGTGAGATCAGATCGCGCGATCACACTTGACATCCTTGGAACGAGGAAAGGAGCATAGCGAGGTGACCGGCGGGGAAACATTAATTCCCCGACGCCTTATGCTTTCGGTGACAAATTACCACTCTAGTGCCTAACCTTGCGTACGTTTCCATGCTTTGCACCATGCGTCACTGACATTGTATTGAGGTGTCTATCAAGAGTTTGTGCGCTGCTGCTGCGTTTGAAGCGAGGAGAGGCACGGCACAGGAGAGGTGCGTTAGAAATCGGAACAAATCCTTGGAATGCGCATAGTACGGAGGAGGAAGAAGGGCAAAATCCGACCGCGACAAACAGGCTTGCCACAACGAGTTGGAATGTCTGGAAATCAAATTATGATACATTGTGTATCGTGTTCTCGAGAGATCGCGTTAATCGCTCGGTATCTATAGCGCAGTCTGAACGTGGTTTCGTAATGCCACAATAATAACAATAATAATTAAGAAGATAAGAAACCATTCCATTCAATCGCTTGTTACATCATTCTAATCAAAGCTGCTAACGAGCTGCTTTTAAAACAATCCACATTTAACGACGACGCTGCTCGTACAAAGTAATGCATCTCGGTAACAACCTACACCCTCGACGGTTGATTGCGACCCACAGCGTGCACATTGCACGTGGCGAAGAAATTGCTTTAGAACGGGCGCGATGTTGATAGCTTCTATTAGATTCCGGCTAAACAGATCACAGCGTGATAGCTGACAGCAGCAGCAGCAGCACGAAGAGCAGCAGGAAGAGCAGCAAGAACAACAGCGCTTTGGCAACACCTTTTTTCCCCCTAACGGTATGGGCGTAAAAGCGTGAAAGCAGTAACCATCAATGGTAGGTGGTAGGTAGGTTCGACCTTTCGACAGTACAAAACTTGACCTAACATAGAGCCGGGAAATTCCAACACGTTTGTGTTGGAATCTTCTGAAACTCGACAACATCTTGAGGCATTAATGAACCTCCTTAATCTCAAAAATAGTGATAAGGAAAAATGATTTCAAGAAGTATGATGTTGCAATAAAAATAATTCTATTGAAAGATTAAAGCTTTTGAATATCTGGAAGTGATTCTTCTCGACTTGCATCTTAATGGATTGCAAATGGAAAAGGTTCTGGTAGTTGCGCGTTTGATGTGCAAATAACTCCAATATATGCAAGAACTTTCTACAAGATTTAGACAGATCTTAACATAGATTGTATAAGTAGTAGAGGTAGATTAATTGGACTGGATTTTCTGGGGTTCTCTTATAGGGTTTTCCACAATTTATTGGTTGATTCCCATCAATTTTTGGAGGGTTCCCATATTTTTTGGTGCCTTCCCACGGTTTTTTGGCCGTTTCCCAGAATTTTTTGGTACAATTGTATTGATATCCAATCAGAAAATACCAATACATAATGGGAACGAACCATAAATCTATGGGATACGATAAAAAAATCGTGGAAACGCACCAAAAAATCATGGGAAACCCTGTATCAGTGGGACACTTCCTCAATATTTTGGACATGCTGCTTTGAAATTCTTATGCGATTAGAATGGATGGTTGAATGGATTCAAACTGGATGCTATAGAGTCAAATTCCCTAATATGTAAAGCTCACTTCTAATAGGAAAGTGTCGAGGACTGTGTCCCACAACTATGAGAACTACTCCCCTGTAACCCTGTAAATTGCACTTTCTTATTGACAGCATATTTATTTAATGCATTTAAGCATTCAATGTATCATACTATTACGTCCTATTTCAAATCAAATTAAACCAACAGTAAAACACCATTCGCCAACCCTGCAAAATCCAATACAGCAACCTATCCCACTGTTCCGTATCACCCTCTTACCACACCACTGTTGGCGCATGGAAGGAAGTAAAAATAAATTCTCAAATCTCTCTGCTGCACTTCATCCGTGCCCCTTTGCCAATGGCTTTGGGTTTTCCCAGCTCAACGAAAAGCGCACTACTACTTTCCCCTTTGGCACCACCGTCAGCCGGCGCACGGTGATAGCCGTCTTCTTTTTTTTATCCCTATTTTTTCCTCTATCCTCGTTATCGACGCTTTGGTGAGTTCTTAATTATCGCAGAAACCATTTCGCTCCATCCTTTTAACATCGTCGTCGTCGTCGTTGGATCGTGATAGGTTCGCGGTCGCCACTTTCGGGCGGCGATGAGAGGGAGATTATCATCAGGCGCGCTCGTTTCGCTCGCAGGTGAAAGATGTTTACCCCACCGGCCACCGCACACATGACCACAGTGCCCCGGTGGGTTTAAAGTTTGCCCTCCGCTGGCGCGGTACACGGTGAAGGTCGATTAAAGTGTGAAGCGGTGGGCACGGCATGCCTTCGGCAAAGGCAAAGAATGGAAAGAAAGTTTTAGAATGCGCCACCACCGATTGCTACTTCGCTGCAGCACCCGCAATCTGCACAGTCTCAACGCCCGACGAGGTGTGTGTTGTGCTTGGCCTGAGGTGGCTGATAAGTGGCAATGGGTGTGCAGTTTATACCCCACCCATACACATCATGCTTCTTTTTTTTTTTTTTTGCAGTGCGATCTCATAATACCGACATCGGGGCTTAGCTTCAGCAAATGTTTGAGAAACTGCTGGTTTTGCGGTACTACCAGCCACCAGCCACACTTTCTTGACAAAAGTCAGACACATTAGCGGTGTGAACTTTGTGCCAGAGTTCGGGCGGGTTTGCTTCCTTTTTTCCTGCCTGTCTTTCTGAGTGTGCAACATTTTGCATTCTGAACCCACAGTTGAGAAAGGTTTCGAGGGTGTACTTATGTGAGAGCGTTGCGTATGCGTTGCGTTCCGCGAATCGCTCGACGAAAAGAACCCTTAAATGTGAAAAATTCTCTGAGTGGGTCTGCTTTGTGGTGCTGTGCTGTGGTAGAAAGATGGAACAGATGGGAAGTGTTGCACTTGCACTGAGTTTCCCGGCTTCAAGAGTAGCCTGATTGTTCTTGAATTGTGTTGGCAAACAAAACTGAAAGATTAATTACTGTCCATGGAATCATGTTTAAGCATTTAATCCCGGTCTCTTACAGTACGAGTTCATGGTCATGTAATTTAGTGTAATTTGGTAACTTCCATATTACTTTTACAAAGAAAATACGTTAATAATACAAAAAAACACATCGTAAAAGCATAACTATTTACATATCTTCAGGTTCAGACGTATAAATTTTGATTTTGATGAATTTTGAGTCCTTGTCTATATCATTAATCTCCCTTCCTTAAAATTTCCTTCTTCCTAAGTTTGTAAGATCTATTATTGTGAAACCCTTAATGGCTGAAAATAATAATAATAATAATAATAATAATAATAATAATAATAATAATAATAATAATAATAATAATAATAGTAATAATAATAATAATAATAATAATAATAATAATAATAATAATAATAATAATAATAATAATAATAATAATATAATAATAATAATAATAATAATAATAATAATAATAATAATATTAATAATAATAATAGTAATATTAATAAAAATAATATAATAATAATAATAATAATAATAATAATAAAAATATTAATAAAGATAATAATGATAAATAATAATAATAATAATAATAATAATAATAATAATAATAATAATAATAATAATAATAATAATAATAATAATAATAATAATAATAATAATAATAATAATTATAATAATTATAATAATAATAATAAATAATAACAATAATTGGAGTTAAAATTTGCGGAGATCAATTTTTCATCATCTGCGGGTATGAAGTAGCTCAAGTTCAATAAGAAGAGTATGAGCTAATGTAGACAGGTGCATGGTTATGTAGGGCTTTGTGCCGAACACCCCAGTTACATTATAATTCTTTTTTCCGCGTATTGAAAAAGTGCATAAATAGTACAGATACGTTAACATTTGAATTAGAGACTATTTTTCTCCACTTAAACTCCACTTTAAACACTTAAACTCTGCCTAAATGAAATGTCTTTACGAATTTCATAATAAGAACAATCACTGGCACTCGGATCGTATTCTTCGCCATTGTTGGGATAGGACTAAACATAAGAACAGAGATAGAAACCATGACCTTGATCGAGACCAGCAACAACTGTCGGTAATGATTAAGACAATTGATATGGGAGACTTAAAGTTGATACCGATACAGGAACCAGAACGAAGATCAAGAATAGACAAGAACCTGACCAAAAGCTTAGTAAAAGTAGTTGAATGCTAAAGTTTTATGAGAAAATTAACGAATGTGTTTTGTTCAATTCATCCATCTAATTAGCGATGAGTCGTATCAAGACTATACGTTTATTAACGATAATTTCCTTCATTTTGGGATACTGCTCGTACACCAATTCTAACAGAGATTTCGTATTCTCATTTTCTGCAACGGTTAATATGCTTTAGTGCTACCATTATTTGATCCGCCGAAGCAACAGGCAATACACCACAAGTTGAGTTTGTATCTAGAAAAGACACTCTACGTCTCGATGCTCCGAAACTCCGTTTATACGTCGAGCAAAATGCACTAAACTCCACATGCATTCCCCCTCGCCACATCCAAAGCGCGTATCTAATCGCTTGGGCCCCATTTGCACACACAACCAGTACGAGCCGTGCCACACGCAAACATCGGCCAAGTTTGTTCGCCTTAGTGCGATCAATTAATTTATTAAAAAGAGATATAAATTCATCTTTCCGCAATGGTAACAAACCCCCATTCAAAAAACCCCACGATCGACTGCCCGATTCCAGCGCGTGTTCTGCCGAGTTCATTGCAAATAATTGCAACTATGCGCGCGAGATAAAGCTTTTGCAATCGTTTGCGGCAGTGTTGCGCTTTTGCGCTTACATTTCTGACACTTGTGGCTGATGGAAGCATGATGGAACTAGCAGCGGGTAAGTGAGTGGAATGTGGAGATTCCTCAATACACACAATTGGTCGATAAACACACACACACCAACTTCCCAGTTCTGATGCAATTCTGAGCTGCTTTCACTCGAAAGTGATGCCAGCGCTGCGTGGCCAACATCGAGCGACGGGCATGTAGGAAACAGATGGAACACGTTTCATTGACTCTCGGTACGCCTCTACGGTTCTAGGTCAGTGGTGAGACACGTCTCGGGGTGCATCGCGCGTCTGCGTTGCTCGTACGATACCGCGTAAACTGTCAATTACAGTCCCTGTGCGGTGTACAGTGTGAGCTCACCAGCCTCCACCGGCTTCCATGGACAGACGAGCAATCGCGCTGATGTTTGCTTAATTGATATCGCAACGATTGAAACGCTTTGCCACATTCCAGCAGGGGAGCGGGGGATGGGGCGCGCTTAGAACTTCGATTGCGTAATTGCTACACGCGAGATCACTTTCTTCCGTATCGTATCGTAAACATCGTGTTGCTTTACACGTGTTCATCTAAGGGTGCTATTTCTATGATTCTCTGTCGTCGATTAAGGTCTAATTTAAAGCTCATTCATTAGCGCAGCAATGGCACAGTGTTTAACACAAAATGTAGCAATATTGTAGCAATTCGGTAAGAGTGGCATACATTTTATGCATAGTTGAAATCACCGTCAGGTACGGAGGAAGAATCATAAGATTAAATATGATAAAATTTTATTAATCATAATGACAACTTTGGCATTTGAATGTTTTTTTAATACGAATCCAGGTGAGATGGATTGTTCTTCGTTTGCCGTATTTAATCGATTCTATCGGTTGCAATAATTTACTGTACGCACGACCAACTACACAAGCGGAAGGATGTACTTCAGTTGCAATGTCTGATGAAAACACACCAAGAAATTACGAACGATGTAGATTGGTTGTATTGGTAATTTATCAAAATGGAAAGGAAAACTTTGTCAGATCTTGATATCAGTTCAAATTGATGTAAAGTGTACATTAATCGATGTGATACAACATCGTTATCTGAATACATGGGCAAACTGTTACAGACCTACGCAAAACTACTACTACTACGAGTTAACAAACAAATCAACTGATCAACTGAACCCAACACAGCTAGCCATATTAATGAAGACTTACAACCAGTAAGGTAAACAAAATCGATTTTCTACCTACAACCGCATCCCCAAACCAACCAGCTGCAGTTAAATATAACAACTGCAGACCGTATCACAAAACGGCGCACAAAAAAAAGGCATTTCACCCTATCCATACGGTGATACCATATCAACCTGATAGACTTGGTGGAAGACATTATTTTTAGCTAGCAAATATTGTTATTTTCTTACATTCGTCCGTTGCGCTTGATCGTCTCGTTGCAGTTTCAAGTGCTTGCTTACAAGTGAGATGCCCATCAGGCTGAGCTTGTTTATTGATGCTTGTTCTTGGTAGCTGCCGCTGTTGTGACATATTTATTGCAGATTTCTACTTTCCCTGCTCATAACAACGGCACACAGTGCTTTCGGTATTGATATGTTTATTGCAGGCTGTATTTTAAATCTTTCTGGGGCCCTTTTGGGACACCTTTTCAAACTTGAACTTGCCTTCAGAATGACATTGCTGTGGGACAGCACACTCGGTCTTACTGGGACTTATTTTTCGACTCTTCAAATTCCTCAGCTACTTCAAGAGAGACGTAGATCGATCGATGTGGCGAAGAGCGCCGGTTCCTGTGCAAATGAATTCTTCTCCCAACGATCTGTTTGACGATTGCCGTACCATAAAACGCAGCTCATCATAACTAGGCCACTTGGACATTCCAGACCAAAGTGTATGCGCCGGGGGAAGTATTATGTTTTATTTTTAAACATTCAAATCGTGCATTCTATTCGCATGATGTCAAGCGTGCTTCAGGCATTGACTGAATGATGAAGCCAACGCCATTTTTATAAACAAAATAAAAATGCAAACACAATGTATAAATGAGGAACAGTCGTTCCCATCTTCATCCGAGCGACAACGCTTTCCCTGACCATGCATTCGCGCGCGCACACACGTACACATTAAACTAATCCGCATCTGGTCAGGCGCAGTCGAGTTAGAATAAACATTGACAGTAACGCAAGAAAAAAAAGTGAAATTACAACGTAAAAACTGCTCGACCATGCTCTCGCGCTTTGGACGCAGTTGCATGTTTACCACGATTCTAGGGGCCCCTAGGTGAATATTTTCGATGGACAACACACAAACACTGACCACACCACCGTGGGAAGGGCGTGTTTGGATGACGCGTGTGTGCGGCATGTGGCCCCACTAATGCCGCCTGCATTTTAGGATGATATCATTCAAAGAACGGTCGACCCCGAGGTGGAGTGGATCGTAATGAATAGCGTCTGGCGCTACGATGATCTGCAGCCGGAGGGAAGTGTGTGTGTGTGTGTGTGTGTGGTCGATTTACTAGTAGACAAACAGACAGTGGGGGAGATGCGTTTGGGCAGTACGATTTGCTGCAAAAAGATGAGCTTGTTTGAATTAGTACGCCGGTCCCAGTTGTTTCGGTTTGTCCCACTTGCCACCAACTGCCACTGCCAAGGCTCGACTTTTGCTAGATTCGTTTTAGCGCAACCGTTTGGTGTGTTGCATGCTGTTGCGGTGCATAAAACCGTGCGATTAGTCAACGAATTTAAGGTTGGAAGTTTTATGTCATTCATCAAACACAGCTCCAGAGTTGTATCTAGTTGTTACCATGTCCTCAGTTGACCCTAATTTTTCTTACGTCATTTGATCAAAGTTACGTCAGTTCAGTTTTTATATATGTCATGTTTTAGGTTATGTTGATTTTTTCATAATTGGGGTTTCCGAAGATTTCTTGAGACTTGAGATCGGGATGACTTGAGATGATATAGCTACCAAGAGATGTTTGATGTATGAACTAACTACAGCCTAACACGCCTATTTTGAGCTTATTGTTGTATTTAATATTATTTTCGTAGATGCTCATATTTTTGGCTTTTCTAAACCATTTTTTTAAGCTTCTTAAACCCGGACAATGTGACAATGGCGAACGATCTTCAACTAATTTTTAACAATGTTAAGGCGTTTAGGTGTGTCTCCTCCACTTTGTACTGCTTCCTTTAATCTGCTACAAATTGCTTACATCTAATCGCTTCAAAAAATACACACCACACACCGATATCCCATCTAAATCCACTGACACAAAAATTGGTTCAGTGGATGTTGTCAAATTAATTCGATTAGCGCGCTCGTCTTACCGGGACCAAAGCGGGGACGAGGCGCACACGCGAAGAACCGTACTGCCCCGTGCCGGTCCGTAATTATGATCGATGAGGCATTGCGTGTGTACGTGTCCCTCATTCACAGTTCGGAAGGAATCGAGGTTGAAACAACACATCCTAAAATGTTCCACACCGGTGGGTAAATAAACTCGCGGCGGGTGAAAAAACATATGTTGCTCTGGTGTTTTGGTGCTGCAAAACGACGACGAAATCGTTCTTTGCTTAAAGCAAAGAATTGGATGAGAGGAAGCGATAAAAAAAAGGAAAAGTCATCACGGTCAGTACAATCGGAAAATTGCTTCGTGAAACCGAGGAACAAAACAACATGGCACAGGGAAAATCCATCTTGATCGCGCACCGCAGACGAAGAAAGTGGCGTCTGTGAGTAATTTATTATTCATTTGTGTCGTCGTCGTACGCGTGCTAACGGGTTCGGGTCGGACGGGTTTGGTTTTTCCTTTACGACAGTGTGTTGCATTTCAATCTTTCATCCCCCGTCAACATCCGCTTTCAGTTCACGCCCAACGGTAGGTCAATAGAGCAGCAGCACGCAAGCGGCGGCAAGATTTATGATTCCGTTCCGAAATTGTTCACACTCGGCTCGCTCACGAGGGATGAAAAATTTTTAACCGATGACTTAACGCCAAACCACTGACCCTGACCAATTCCGCACCGGGATCGCGAGAGCCAACCGCCCGACACGCTGCACGTCGTGGTCGTGGTGTGGTGGTCGTCTTGGTCGTCGCGCGTGCTTTGCAGTGAACCTCAAGCGAACCCTACGCGAGCAGAACATGATGTCAGCTGTGTTCATGACGCAATGGGAGCCGTGCAGTAAAACACGGACGACGTAATCGTTAGCAATGGACAGAACGGACCAGAGACGTCTCGTGGGTCACGCATGCAAATGAATGAATTTAAATGATTCGCAGAATTGATCTTTCATTACCAGCAACAAAAAAAAAACAACAACTGAGGAGACTGGGCACGGGCTGCGGTTTGAACACGCGGCTCATCTCGACGAGACGATAAAAATGCAGGGGAATGGGAACGGATGAACATCATCATCATCCGATTTTCGACGAACGTCGACGGCTGATTCACTTCCTTCCGGGCACGTGGGCAGGTGGTTTATGGATTGTTGGTAGGTTTACGAAAATAGAGCAAATGGATTACACTTGTTGGATTCCAAGTTTGGAGTGAATTTACGCCTGTTCTGGGTAGCCCATTTTAATAGGGTGCGAACCGAACTAATCTGTTCGAGGAGATAGATTCGCAGCATTGAGAACATGTTTAGTAGTAGTATTTCGTGACTGTGTTTACACATTTGTTGGTGATTTGTTAGTCTCAATTGCCTAAAATGCTAATCAAAACTCCAATGCACTATCGCTTGAAGTTGTGTGTGTGGTTACAAGCCACCAATGAAACCATCTACTGCAACACTGCTTCTTTCATCTTTTGCAACTCTAATTCACACATTGAATTCCAAAAAGAGGTATAAAAATGACGTTATAAGTGTTCTATTCCAAACAATTGGTTGATATTGCAAGGTGGCTTCCTGTGGGATTATACATTGGCCACAACATGAAATAAAACACGCGTGCGCTATTGATTTATTGCAAAGTCATCACATCTGCACACTTTGCGAGACAGCTTTAAAGTGCAATTGAAGCGTTCAACAAGGTGAAACGAGTCAAGTGTATAAATCACAAAAAAATGAAACTAAATGAAACGATCTCAAACTGATCTTTCGTTGAAGGTGTAACAAGGAGCTATAAACGATACACTAATGCTTGGACACTATTTCATTACAGTATCTAGTTGTATTAAATTGTAAAAGAGATATTTTTAAGCAAAGCAAAGAATTATATACAAGACGAATACATTTACAGTTAAAGCTCTCTAAGATCTAATCTCTTCAAGATGCATTGTTTCTTTAAGATGAACATTTTTACGGTCCCGTCATATTCCATTCATTTTGTGTCTCTTCAAGATGAATGTCTCGCTAAATGTTCTTGAAGCTGCATATGCGATTTGGTAGTCGAAATTCTCTAAGATGAGTTTTTGGACGATGGTTCATAAAAATATTGGTCAAAGGATGCCATGTTTTTTATGCGGTTTCTGGGACACTTCATAGCAACACCTTAATTAGTTTTCCTCAACGTGAATATCTCTCTAAGCTGGCGGTCCCTTGAAGATTCACCTCAGAGAGATTTCACTGTACAGTGGCGGCCACCTAAAGTCGGACACCTTATATTTTCTCCTATTATATGACTTTGCGGTACCCTGGACAGTTATCTAGACCACTTATCGGAGAACTCTTTTCATCCATCGGTGCGGGCACTCTGTGTTCCTGGAAAAAATCAGACCGATATCTTTTAAAATCTATGCACGCTATGCATAAATGTGATAAAAAGTATGAAATTCTTCATAGCGGTCCACTGAAAGTCGGACAGTCTTTATTTCATAACAAAATGACCACGTAGCATGACAATATTGACCATTGATATTGATATTAGTTATTAGAGGTCAATCGACTAGTTTGGGGGGTTATCTACGTATTAGGTTATCTACGACTTTAGGTGGCCGCCACTGTATATACACATTAAATCAGCTTAATCCTGCTAACTGTAGCCTTTTGATGGACCAGTAATATCGACGAACCTAAGGGGATGGGGGTTTACGTGATTTAACATATTTAATGATACTTCACTTTATTTGTAGTTTATTCTTCAATGTTCCCAATTAAGATAACAAATAAATCTCATTATACCAACTCTTTTCTTTACACGAACAAACCTCCAACAACTACCTCACATCAAAATATACATAATAAATAAGTATTACTTTCTACTCATTCTTAATCATGTACTCCATCCCACGGTGTCGCTAATCTGCAAGTAGCAGCTACAAGTTAATCTTTGCATCCTATCTTTATCGCTTTTGGAACACGCTGTAAACCAACCGCCACTGGAACGAAGACGAACGTGATTATGGTACCCAACTTGGAATGTCACAAAGGCGCTAAACGGCGATTTGAAACGACCCTTAAATTTATGTCTCCATTGAACCTCGTAGCTTCCACACTACTGCTGCTTTCGACACAACAGCCAGTTGTGGCACAAAAAGGTTAATTAGTGAGTTGATAAGTGTGGTGCGTGTTAACATGTTTGTTGCCACCACATAAACTTCATTGATCCTGCTGCTAAACGGAGTCGAAAGCCTGTGTGCTGGCGTCTTCCAGTTGCCAGAAATCGTTCATTAAAAAGTTTCCTCCGGTTTTTTGGGGGACACCATTCCATTCCCTACACTCTCTCTCTCTCTCTCTCTCTCTCTCTCTCTCTCTCACTTCTCTCTCTCTCTCTCTCTCTCTCTCTCTCTCTCTCTATCTCTCTCTCTCTCGTTCTTTCTTTAGTTTAGTAGCACAATAAAACGGAAACCGGAGCAGCTCGAGTTTATTGAACTTACTCGTCTCCCATCTATAGCGCAACAGTTTTCAAAGTTCAAGGCTTGGGGCATTGAATTGTGTATCCCAATCTTACCAATCATTCCGGATCTTCCCTGGAAAAGGCACCGCGAGCGCGCGCGACAAGTGTTTTCACACCAGCGCCACCATATCGGGGACACAAATGACGAGAGAGAGAGAGAGAGAGGGAATCGTTCAATCGGCCCGAAAACGAATTTTATTATTTATGTTTTATGATCGATTGTTACGAATTGATAGGCACTGGGGGAGGACGAGCGATTGCTACTTTTGGCACCGATTTTATTGCCTCCCAGTTTTTGTGTGTGTGTGTGTGTGTGTGTGTGTGTGTGTTGCTAGTGCACCTTCTCACACCCTGCAAATTAAAACAAAACAATCCGGCTTCACAAACAAGCACGAATCTCGCAATCATAATCATAAAACGCGGCCCAAACCAGTGCTGATGCTGGCAGAATCGTCTGTAGAATACATGAGTAGAGGAAAGAGGAAGATAACGTCCAGCTTAAAACGTGTTGGAAAATCGGCCACAATATCGATCCATCCATCCATCTACGTGTCAATGCACATTGGCTAAAGGGAAGGGGTTTTGCAACGCATCGAACGCGGGCATCGAAAGGACCGACAAACTCATCAAATTGGTGTTCAATTTGTGAAACAAAACAGTTCATTCAGCTGCCATCACAAGTTTCGTTTCGCGCTGGCTGTGGCTGTGCGGTCAACGTGCGTTTGTGGTTGTGGTTTGGTTTTGAAAACATTCAAATCGTTCATTGTTCCAAAATGATGTTGTTTATTTATGAAGTGTCGTGGAGTTGGTACTGTTTCAATTTTAACGCTTTGTGGCCATTGGTGGTGGAGTTTTTGATTGTTGTTTTTTTTGTCGTTGTTTTAATTGGCTAATATTTCAATTGTATGATTTGCATATGGATTTGTGCGTATATGTTCTATAGAAGAGAAATTAGAAAAAATCAAGCATTAAATGTTGTTTGCTACACAAATGTAGTGTTTTTGGCAACAACTTGAAGAGTGTTAGACACAACCAGTCTATCAAAAACTGCTTATTAGATCCGGACCAATCCGACTAAATGGTTTTGAAACACCGACACTGGCCATAAAGATGCAGAAAAGTCTGAAAGCCTGATATTGCCATATGTTTTGCTTTGACAAGATAAAGATCGTTCGGTATTTAATAATATTAATTTATCTGTAAATGCATTTTCCACTGCGAAATCCAAGAATATTCAAATGAATTGGATGTCCATCAGGGAAATTTCTGGTTGAGATAAAGAAATTTAGAGTTCGATAGATCAGCTTTTCAACAACGATAAGTGGATTTGGAGTATTTCTGATTTGTTAGAAGATTTTGGTGTAAGGTAGGACACACGGAAAGGATTTCAAATCCAAAATCATGACCAGACATGTTACTCCAGTTCTTCTGATTGATATAGATCTTTGGTGAAAACCAATAAGTTTTGTTAGTAAGATACAGATGGGATTATAGCTAGAGTCCAATCAGAAAATGACTAGAATTTCAGTCTTCCGTCTTCTCCATATTTCTAAAGCATATTACCAATATGTTTGTTTTATGAAGCTGTTCCCAACTTTCAATATATTTTTTTGTTTTTATATATAAATAAAGAACTCTTAAAGTTGAATCCCTGTTTAGCTAATTGAGAGCAGCAATTAGTGCATGCAACCTCTTTCTCATCAAACATAACTCTAATCTAACACGAGCAGGTTTTACCGAAGCAATTGACTCCTGAAGCTATTTTAAACCTTCCAAGATCCCCCCGGACTGATAAAGGTCATAGTCATACATCAACAACTCATGCACCACCCTGGTCTAGTAGTAATCGATTGATCTGAGCGATGCATTCCTCATACAGCCGGCAAAAGTCAACGGTTAAATGCACTCCCACTGCACACCATCGCCCAGGGGGCAAACGGTTACGCTATCCTGCCTCCGATGTTTTCGATTGTTCCAAACAATGCGGTAGTTAAGATTCAATCTTAAAACAGCAAAACACCCCCCCCCCCTACCCCTCGCCATTTATGTGCCGATTGTCGGATCGGGACCGGTACAAGCCGACGCGGCACGATAAATAAACCCGATAATTATTCGCCATCGGATAGTGTGCGCTGCTCCAGATTCTCGCATGGGCGAAAACGGGCGTTTGGTGGACACACATCGGTGTAACGTTTCATGTTCGCCGGAATGAATGAAGGTTAGGGCTGGGCAGCAGCAGCAGCAGCAGCACCACCATCACCCCCAATCAGATGGTCAATTTGTTCCGGAGCAGTAGCCACCGTAGGAGATCTTATTACCGAATAACGCAAAAAACACGGACAACAATACCACACCTCCCCGTGCTGCTTGCTTTTCCCGTTCGTCGTTCGTCCGCTTTTTATCCGCTTCCGCAACAGCAAACACTACCGACACTTGGCGGCTGGTCGATAATCTTATCCACGTTTCCACGCTGGCATGCAACCGGATGCAGTTGGAGAGCGAATTTTGTGAAAGGTAAATTCTGAAGCTTAGCGGTACATCATCCATCCAAAAGATAGGCAACAAGAACAACAATGAAAAGAAAAGAACTCCCCAGACCTGCTGCAGCTGGCAAATAATGATCAACAGCAAACACAAAAATGTAATGCCACAACAAGAAAGTAACCTGGATGGCACGAAGATATCAGCAGCTTCCTTCTGCTAAATCGCGACCATAACTCATCATGATTTATTGACGGTGATTTATCCCGCTCTCGTCCTTCGCCCAGATGGCAAGATAAAACAGTGGGACGGGCGTGGGGTTGTGACCTCCCGTTCTCACCGCCTCTTTCCGCGCTTCACACTTCCATCATTTGCCTTGATTGCTGCAAACCGGAAGAACTGGCGGGCATGTTTCGCACGAAGAAATTGGAGCTGCTTAACGGGTTAGTCTCACAAAAGCCGGCTTAAATTTAACGATTTTTTGCGTTTGTTTTTTTGCGAAAAGGGAAACGATAAATGGGAAAAGGATATACTGAGCGGAATATTAAATTCACTTAAAGTTTGGTGGGATCAAACGTCGGTGGGTATGATTAAGTGGGGCGTGAGTAAAAAACGCGGAAAAGGTTTGCGTGAGTTATTGATCCCGGTAACGGTAACAAATGAGTACAGTGGGATTGATGGACAATTTTTTTGTAGAATTCATAATAAGGGCTTATCCATTCGAACCTAATTCTTCCAAATTCTTTGATTTTCATTACTCTTATCTTATGTTTTATTTATGGATACGAGAGCGGGTCATGTCAGCGTTACTACCATGGTTTGGGCGTTATCTAGGTATAGGTCTAGATCACAAGCAGAACTCTGAATCATAACGAGATATTGATGATGAAGTTAACCAAAGATAACCAGTTATTGCAACTGAATGATGCTCAATGCCTAAGAATTGTTGTCTTTGTTTGTCTGATGACATCAGAATTTTATCAGAAGGCTGTGTAATGAAGTTTTATCCACTATCGAAACAGGAATTAAAACAAGACAGTTGACACGTAAATTTGATAGTGATGGTCTCATACTGTTTCAGGAACTGATTCTGAACCCATGATCGATCCTGATACTAATCCATATCATATATCAGTGCTGAATCTGAGTCTAGATCCAAACCATTTCTGCAATTGATCTTTAACCCAAAATGGCTCTAGAACTGATTCCCAATCCATATCAGTCCTGAACTTATCTTACTGGTACTGGAACTATTCCTTGAGGTATACCGGTTCTGTTATTGGTCCTGGACCCTCATTATTCCTGGAACTTACACAGAACCTATCCATACCGATCCTGGAATAGATTCCAAATCCATACTGGTGCAGGAACTGATACTGAATCCATATCGTTTCTGATTCTTGATTCCCAATTCATATCGGCCCTAAAACTATTCGAACTCTTAACTTAATCTAATTCCTACTTTATCCCGTTTTCGCTTCAATTTATGTTATTTTTTATATGAAGGTGATTAGAAAAGATCCAGTAAATGAAGAGTTAGCATATTCCCGAAGATATCGGAACAAAATGTACGTGGATTTAAACGGAGTTTCTTGGGGTGAGAAATTATGGTGCGGAATTCAATTACTTGCATCTGACAATATATCACAACTTGTATGAGATATATAATATAATAATATAATGATAATATATGAGACAACATAGCAATGCCCCAAACGAAGCACTAGACATAACAATTGCGACTTAAATATATTCTTTAACATTGAAGTACATGTCTGTTAGAAATACGTTCATACAGCCCTCAAGTTAAGTTTAAGAATTTTGCTTGAATTTGCAACATTAGCTACGAACGAAATTCACCACCACACGGCAAGGGAAATAATTGAATAAAACATTCATTCCCATCCGTATCCGTACGAAATTTAATTATGACTATCTATTTTGCTCTCGCTTTCCCCCTGCAAAATATACCTTTTGCAATCCAATTCATCCAGAGGGCCACTGGGCAGAACCAAACGTGACAATGTTCCATTCACCCACACTTCACCCCTGGGACCAGTGCGCTGTACGAGATCGTTTCAACTTTGCTCGATTAAATTGGGCTAAATGATTCAATTCAAATCGAACCGTCTCCGGGGACGGTGAAAGTGAGCGTGAAAGTTGAAAAGATGAAACGGAACTACGGTGGGTGCAGCATAACACGGGAGCAGCTAGTATGCACCACGAAGACCTCAGAGATCCCGTTGTGGTGTAGTGTCCTCGTAAAACCATTCTCTACCACAACGAACGTAAAGACAACATGCACTCGTGACGTTAATTGAATTTATGTGTTGCGGGGAAGTGTGTTCCTAAGTCGGGTTGAAAAAACAAAACCGCTCTTATTTTCCCCCCTCCCGAGAAGGTCACGGCGTACGTAAGGCAATGTTGTCGAAGTGTCTTATGCTTCCTCCCGCTTCAAAACCCTGCGATGCGAAAACGGTAAGTACGAAACATTCCTTGCACCCGCGTTTAGCAAGGTGACGATTGATTTGTATCCCTGCGGCATAGAGCTGCCGCCAAAGTGCACCCATGACACCCACGGACGACGGGACTGTAAGAAGGGTTATGGTGTTATGCACTTGTCGATTGTTGGCCGATATCACCGATACTTTATGCAAATATTTGCACTAATGACACATTGAGAATTGGCGTGGCGAGTGAAGCTGCTTATGGCCGGCAGCAAGGTAAACTGAGCGTGTAGCAATGCTTACGTAGCAGCAGTCCTCCGCACTACACTAACAGCGATCTTGCAGGCGCGAGTGCAATAAATAAAACAAATCATCATGCGGACGAGGTGGCACACGCCGTCACCAGTAATTGTGCAATTAGGCGCTAAAGCTTCGTCGGCGTCGGTGTGCGCAAGGGGCGCATATTTATTTCAATTGAAACCCTCAATTACACTTTGATATGTTGATGGTGTTGTTTGATGAAGGGTTTTGTTGTTTTCCGCCTTACGGGTACGCGGGATTGCTGTGTTTTGCAAGCGAATGAAAATCATTCAGCAGTTTAGTTTGCCTAAGCAAGTCCGATTGCCTTGAAAGCATCAATTAAACGTTTGTCGATCGATTGTGTACAAGGCGGGATTTTTTTGTGTTCTTTTTTTCTGTTTTCAACCACCCATTGTGTACAAATGTGCAACTAATGCGTTTGTTTTACTTTATGACATCCGGAAGGTGGCATACATGCATTGTTAGTTTTTATTTCCTTGTGAAATACTGTAGTTAGCGATTGAGTTGCACAAATAGGAGGAAGAATTCAAGTATAAAAAAATAAATGATCGTGCCTAAAAACGCTGGTCATTAAGAATTATTCAAACATTGAAGACAATTTGCAAGGCGCTGGTGGCTCTTCAAAGTCGTACTTTGGTGATTTCTGTACACTATCAATAGTGTGGTGTCGATATGAGTAAAGTTGGCAAAAATCCGAAGTCGACTCCGATCCGACTCCGATAATTTCGGAATTGACTCCGGAAGACCTACCTTCCCCAGCTTTATCGGGAGTCGTTCGGAATCGCCCAGAATCAACCGGAGTCGTCCAGAGTTGTTCGAAGTCTGAGTTTTCCGGAGTCGTTCTTAGTCGTAGTTGTCCGGAGTCTTCCGGAGTCGTCTGGAAATGGTCGGAGTCGGCCTTCGAAACAAAGGCCTGTAAACGAAGTGCACGCGCAAAGTAAAAGACAAAAAAACACAAAGAACGACTCCGGACGACTCCGAACGACTCCGAACGACTTCGAACGACTTCTGCCGACTCCTGTCGACTCCGAACGACTCCGAACGACTCCTGACGACTCCTGACGACTCCGGACGACTCCTGACGACTCCGACTACGAACGACTCGGACAACTCCGAACGACTCCGGACAGCTCCGGACAACTCCGACCCCAGACATCTCCGACTCCTGGCGACTCCGAACGACTCCGGACGACTCCGGCTCCGAGCGGAACTAGTGGTTCGAATTTGCCGGAGTCGGAATCGGACTAACAATAGTCGGATCGGAGTTGGATCCGAGTCGTGAGTGCGCTCCAAAGAGCACATCACTAGTGTGCTAACATCATGAGGAACTGTTCCTCTCGGATTGGTGTATTGTTTATGAATACTCAGGTTGCCAGGCATTGGCTGGAACATACTACTGAACATTTAAAGTTGATGGATAATCAGATACAGTTTCCAAAAACCCAAAAAAGCCTGCTTCGATGAGTCAGACCAAGTGTCAAACCTAGAATGTTACTGACATTGGCATTGCTAAAGAATTGGTTTCAGAACCGAGAAAGCACTGGGACGATTATTTTCTCCCAAAAAAGCTGGTTGACACTTCAGAATGTGGAATGTTGAATTACAAACTTTTATATGAATGATGTTCTACAATCAACAGTTAAACTATTCAGAAATATCTAGTTCAATTCTGTTTACTGTTAAACAAGTCTCTAGCATCATTTAATCACACATTTCGACTACAATTGTTGCGCCAAAGTAACATACATTTGTGTCTACGAAGTGTTTCATCTAACCACACAATATTCTCGTGATGGATTTGGCAAACAGTATAAATGTTTTCTCCCATTTCTGCAATCAACACCAGCCGCTCTTGCTTTGGCCCAAGCAATTAAAGAAATCAAAGCAAAACCCCATCAATAAACAGAGGTTAATAAAAATTAGCTCCATTAATCGCACCCACAAAGGAAGTGGAATCACCTTCAGAAAAAAAAACCAATCCAGGGAGCAATCTAAACACACACCCGCACGCACATCAGCAGTCTCCCATCAGCCATTCGAGGCGTGTTAGAAATAGATAAGTTATTTGTTTATGTTTGCTTGTTTGCCTCACCGTGCCCACTGCTGGCGCCCTTTGCTTGCTGCCCATGACTGTACGCCGACGAGGACCGCTGCTAATCCGGAAAAAGGGAATCGCTTGTTTGTGTTTAGCAACTCTGTCCGTGCGATCGAATAAACAAACGCACTCCGAGCAGGGATTGGCGTCTTTTGAACGCAATAATTAAAGGGCCCGAACTCTAATGGTTTGCATGGCTGGTTCGCCAAACTGTATTGCTGCTGCCTTCCGGTGAGTGTGGGGAGCTTTGCATAAAATGTGATGTTGTCTTTGGCGGGATGTTGTGTTGGGTACCGTTCGAGGCAGTTACATTCTTGCAAACTGCAACTGGCTGCAGACGAGCCGCTTGCTCTTGGAAACACGATCGCGGGATCTATTTTCGGGTGTGGTCAAGAACTGAGCTACGGATGCGGTAAAGAAGCGGATGCACAGCAGATTGTTGTTCCAACCTCGAATCGGACGCATAATGTCGCTAATGAAGTGTGAGTCGTAGATAATGTTGCGCCGGTCGGAAGATCCGGAGAATGGCGTCATCAGCCAGCAGACACACAGACCAAGGCAACCATTTTCGTTTTGGGAACCGTTTTACGACTGCAACGATTTTATGATGATTAATAGCGATACCGCTACCGAGCGCATTGGTGTAGGGTTTTGGACAAATATTTCCTTCTCCCACCCCGTAGCGCTGAAGGACCCTTTCACCCGGTCGGTTTACAAATGACGCGAAATTAAAGTAGCGTTTAATTTTATGGCTGTTTGGACAAGTGATCCTTTTGATGGCCTGTGAAGTTTGAAGAAGGGCGAGGGTCAGATTTTGTCACCGTCCGACAAGCGCTAACGATTCCAGCTATGTAAATCAGAACACAGCACAGGTTTTTGGAAGAAAAGAGAGAGAGTTTTGAAACAATTTAAAGTATTTTTCAGTAACTTCTAACCCTTCTCAGCTATTCTAAAAAATACCGATGACATCACAGCTGTTGAAAGGGTTTGTACTTAACCAAACAACTAGCACGTTCCTCTGTTTGTTACATGTTGTTTCACACTAAAAACAATTTTATTAATGTGTTCCAATTAATAACCGCATAGAATATTCCTTTTATGTGCCATTCGATGCTAACTAGTAGGGCCCTATTCTGTGTGTGTGTGTGTGTGTTGGAGCAATAAATTATGATCATTCCTGCCCTGGATGCCAGCGCTTGTTCGCTCCAATGCTCTTGGCCTATTAAAGAAACATGTGCCGGGCGCGATGATACAGGGCGCGATCAAGGGCACGGCTATTTCACTGTGAAGCATATTTGGACGATTGAATTTTTGTTCGATGGAAAATCGTGCTATCTGCGCAAAAAAAAACGGCAAGCAAATCATTTCCCAAGACGGTTCTTGTATTGCTCGGTCACTGTCGTTTATGCTACACTCTGCTAGCCTGTTAGCCAACACGCCACACAGTTCTTTGGATGGACTCTATGGTAACGAGAGGCTCCTTCTTACGGTTGCTACGCTTTTTAACAATCACGTTCGAAGCGCATAAACCATTCAAAGCACGACCTACGCGAAGCGCACATGAGTTGCAATCGTTGTAGCAGTTTTTCTTTCTCTATTTTTTTGCTATCATCTTCTCCCTTATGCAATGGAAGGCTGCTCAGTCTGAGCGCTTCTCTAAACAGACTTTGCCTCCCAGTATGGGGGTTTCATTCAGCTTCATTGCTGAACGCTTTCCGATCTTGGCATGTCGGCACTACTTGCGGCGATGCTGACTCATCTATGATTTGTTTTTTTTGTTTTTGCTTCATGGTAGCTGTTGCTTTACTCAACGGTCGTTTGAATTACGACTGAACGAGCAACGAGACAAATGAAGAAAGCACTCTATAAATAGACACATGACAACGGGGCTGCACCTTACCGGTTGCATGCATCGGTTGATGATTGTGCTGTGTGCTCGCAAGGAGCGCACGAGAGTGGGGGATTCCGATTTCTTTTGGGAAAGGTCAGTGCGGACGCGGATCAGTAACGGAAGTAACCACTACGGTGGCGCTAACACTGCATTCAATCGCATTATTGTGGGATAGCACGGGAAGGGACCAGGGCATGGGTAGTGTAGCGGGATGGAAGTAGGAGAAGAAAAACACGAGTGAATCAAAACAGAGAGCTTTCGCTACCTTGCGCTCTATCCCAATGCTCTCATGCTGAGGGAATTGTTGCAAAGGGAATCAGATGAATTGTTCGATGAATCGGATGAACCATCATGATCATCGTGACTGTGACATTTGGCAAACGTCCTATCCCCCTAAAACGAGTGAAGTTTCAGAAACGAGTACTTCTTTCATTAGAATTTAAGAGTGCTCGAAGAAATTTATTAAAACTATTGTTAAGATATGTTTGTGATTGGTCAAATAATTTAATAATAAAAATAGTAAAATATATAAACAAGAAATGAGCACCGTGTTCGCTTAATTAATCACTCATATTCTTTTCTTGTAATTAATGAATTTCGACGACGAGGTGATGAGTTTTTAATACAAAAAAGCTCACTTTTAAGTTCATTTGACTCGACTCCAGCTTAATCAGGTTTTATCTTTTTGACTGTTTAACCTTTTTAACCTCTGGTATCAAAGTATCAAGGTTAAGTATTGTGTAATTGATTGCAAATTGTAGCATTAAAATAAGGTTATGTGAAACTAATTTGATCAACGTAGTTCTTTCAAACACTTTACTTGTTTTATGCCTTTAGATGGAAATGTTTAAGAATTGTTTCCAAAATGTTTCGAAATTATAAGCGAACATTCATCTTCAATGTTCCCCCATCGTGCACAATATTATTATTTTATTTTCGAAACACAAAATGGTTCAAATCTGTAAATATAGTTTAATCATTACAGTTACTGAACAATCGAACAAGAAAATACATGAAACACTCACATAATGTATTTCTTTATTTAATGAGAAATAAAGTAATAAATATTTAATAGCTTATCAGCAATGAGTGCCACTTACTCTGCAAAAAGCATGTCAAATTCAATCAAATTATCTTATAATTTCCGAAATGCTATTACAGTTAACATAATATATAATTTGCAAAATTCTAATTATTAATTGTGGTATCAAGATGAACACAAACACAATGTCATACAGATTCAGCAAGCAACCCTGTGATACATCCGTTGTCGCACAACATCTGTGTTCATCGTGCAGTGGAAAACTCCATCCCCATCGTTGTACAGCATCACCACGAAAGAAGAAACACACTCGTTCGTACAAACGGAGAACTAAAACAACGCATCGTCTAGCTTGGCTCTCCCGCTCTTTCTATCTCTTTTAATCATGCTTTCAGAACAATTTTATGCTCTCTCTATCTCTCTCCCCCTTCCTCTCTCTTAGCTTTTCAGCTACACGGTCCCAACCGTTTCGGTGCAAATCTTCCCACAAACGCAGCAGCTGCGCTGGGGAAAAATCTCTCCCTCCGGATGAACACAACACGAATGAACGCGCACACAGGAATGACCACGCAACTGTCTGTTTCCTCTACTCGCCGGGTTGTTCATTTGCACAGGGCGACTAAAACCAACGACGGGCCAGCCAAAGCGAATCAGTTGCTTTCAGCCGTTCGATATTTTCGCAGCTCTGCTTGAACCGCGTCCGCGTACCGAAAGAAAAACAGACACTTCCAACCCGGCAAAGGTGTCTGCTAAGATCGGCACCATCTCCGGTGTGTGAGTGCGTGTGTGAGTTTCCAACCCTGATCGCATGTTTTATCGGTCTAGTGTTACCGCGATTTCGAGTTCGTTTGCCCAAAGCCGGATGAATTCGTGAAGTTCCCGGTGAATTTGCGCTCGCCGTTGTTGTGATTCTGTGTCAAAATCACCGGTGTATCAGTGCTGCTAGAAGGGGAGTGAGGAGCCAAGAAGGGCTCGTGTGTGTGCGTGTGGGTGCTTAGTTGGGGAGCCTTGTCTGGCCCAGGACCTCTGAGTCCTGTGTGTGTGTGTTGGGGAAGCTTGGTGCGCTGCCGGAATCTGCCACCAAAAGAGCGTAATTCATCTTGTGCTGCCAGTGGAAAGCAAAGAAAAATCCTTATCAATTTGTGGTGATCGTGAATTTAAGGTTTTTCAAACACACATCAGTAGGTCGATTGTTGTTGGTCGATTCACAAAATAACTGCTTCCATTTGTACGTGTCCCCAAGCGTCGCCCAGAAACAGACGTTTGCAGCTTTGAAAAGCAGGTAATGTGGTGCATGTTTTACTTAAAGAATATAACGCTTGCTGTAATGTGTGCTGCACGTGGAATGTTACTCTCGATAGTAGTGAATTTATGCTCGATGGGTTTATGAGTTGTGCCCGAAATAGTGTGATGTGATGATGAGCTAAGAAGTACGCCCCCCTGTGCCGGACGAAGAGTTAAACAAAGCAATAGCAACGAAAGTTCGGAGCATAATGTATGCTACTTCGCACTGAATAATTGAATGCTCTATCAAATGCAGTAGCATCCTCAGCTCCCTCAAGTTCACGGTCAAGGTTCATCTTCCCGAATTGTGTGTTTGTATGTATGTGTGTGTTTGTGTGTGCATGTTGATTCATCCCCACCGTCTAGACACAACGGGCCATTTCACGTCCAATATCGATAGCGAGACGGACGAACGAGCTGGGTTTGCCCGCTTTCTCTCTGTGCCCCGGTTATGTGTTCTTTGGCACGTTGTGTTTAAATTATGTTCCTCAATTGGCTCTTTTATCGTTAACTCATCGATACATCGAGCGTTGTTCGTTAGTGGCGCGTGCGGCCTTTCGGGACTCACACTGACGGGTACGACGACGCGGGGATGATCAAGCCCATCAATCCGCTTTGGGGGTTTTGTTGGTTTCCTTTGCGACGGAAAAAGGTCAACTCCCTTTGAGGGAGTTGAAGAGCAGAAAAAAAACACACACACACACACACAAACTCGTGATGCCGGAGACATACTTGTTCCGGTCTGCCGGCATGCAGATTCTGGCTGGTTGCTTTTTATCTCGGTCCATTCTCTGTATCGCGAAGGTATGTGTGTGCTCTCGCGTGGTGCGTTGTCTCGAGGGGGTTTTCTAACCCTTTTCGCTTGACGATGAATCTTCACCCTCGCTTGTGGGGTGGGTCACAGTTGACAGAGTTAAAAAAGGGTGATAGCAAAAATGTGTTATAAATCGGGATCGAGACTGTTGGGGAAGTGTTAGCAGCTTGAGGTGAGCACTAAAATTGTCCAAAAAAGATGACTCAGCTCGCGAGTTTGTGAATGTAAGTTTTGCCACATGTGCAAGGGATGAAATGATTTTCATGTTAGCAATTTTACGCTTAAGATGATGACTCACACCACGTATTATGAATAAATAATTAACCGTGGACATGAAAGTGAGGCTCGAATCATTCAAATTGGGCTATTTTTTGTATTTCTATAAAGTGAAAAGGTCTGTTTGTCATCTTATTCCTTCAATCGACAATGAGCACTTGCAGAGACAGAGAATCATTTTACAAATTCAAATCTTAAATTCCATCTTTAAGCTTGACGTCACACATCAAGATTGCAAACACAATTCTGCAAATTAAGTGACGAACAATGTCGTTTAGTATTATCAGAACAAACACCTTCCCACAGTAGGAAAAAATTCACTTATCTAACAAAATGTAAATGAATTGAACTGCTTTCTAACCAGTGCTGGTACCGCTCAAATCATGTGAACAGCAAGAAACTTCCTCTGCAAAACAAACAACCCGGCATTTGGTACTACCCGGCCGCTGCTGTTTGTTCGCATTCGGAAATCAATCAATCGTTTCCGTGAGCGACATCGAGAGCATCATCAAAAATAAATCGTTGCTGCTTTCGGCACACGGCATGGAACTCGGAAGGAACCATTCTTGGGTTCGTGTTTCCCGCTGTTTGCTGATGTGATGTGAAATAACATTTTGTCCTTTCTACATATGTGTGTGTGTATATGCACAAAAGAGCAACATTTGCCACACATCGCACACATCCTAAATGGGAAGAAAACACATCCGCCAATCCGATGGCGAAAAACACACACACATTCTGCGCCGGAATCAATCCATCCCGTACGCTGCCGAGAAACGGTTTCCCATTTTCCTGGCTCGCCTCTTGTTTGCCCTTTCGCTTTTGCCTACCCACCCACACGCGCGTTAGAATGATCATCATAAAAGATATAAAAATAAAGTGCCATCGAAAGGACAGCGAATCGTGATCGTTCTATTACATCGATAACCTAAAAGGAGAGCAGCGAGAAGGGAGCAAACAAGGACAATATCCTTTTTCTCATCAAAATCATCTCAACCTTTCGTGGCCGTTTGTGTGTGGGTGGGTGCGTGTGGTTTGCCATTAAATCCATCCGTAGTCCGTCCACGCAACGGAAGCGCTGTGGGAAAATCGAAACGAGCTTCTGCTGCTAGATGAAAATGGCAAATTTCCTGAAGCTGCTGCTCGGTAGTTTGCGTACGCTGCTGCGCTTATGCTGTTCCAGTGTTTTTCCATCCGTAGAACGCTTTTCCCTTCGCCTCCTTATCCACTCCCATCTCACCGCAGGAAGGAAAGAAGAAACGATGCTTGACCACAGTTTTATGTGCAGTCATTCACAATTTTCGGGGTTATTTTTGGTCACGGAGTGTTTCATTCAAATTGCTCGGCGTGAGAAAAGCTGCAGCATTTTCACACACACACACACCAACACAGTTTCTTGCTCTAGTTTCCATTCTTCCCCCTCCAACTGTGAAGGTACACTCCGCTTTATTTTTATTCGCGCGTTGGCAAAAATTATGCGCCATTTGCGAAAAAAAAAACAACCCCGCGCCACTGTCAAACTTGGATGGTGCTGATAATGTGCACGGTGTGTGTGGTTCGGGTAGTTCCGCCCGTAGGGTGACAGGTTTCCCTTCATGTGGCAGATGCCTTCCGCAGCAGCATACAAAACGCAGCTTTCCTTCTCCCTTTCCCCACCAAGCACCGACACGAAAGAGAGAAGAAAAAAACGGAAGGTACCATCATCTAGATAAGCAAGTTTGCTAGCTAAAGTGTCACCGTGCCTCCGTGCTCACGCAAAACACTCACCCACCCACCCACACACGGGCTGCTGCTGGGGCCGGATGGGAATGATTTCCTGCGAAGGTGGATGGGACGGGTGGAGGTACCAAAAAAAAAAAAGGCCAACGCAACGCAGACATTCGATGTACCGAAACTGCCGTGTCGTCGCTACGGTACCAGAATGCGGTTTAACGTGGCCCAGACTTTTGCAGTAGGGTGGTGGGAGTTTTTTTCTCTCTCTCTTTACTTATCTGCGTAGCTCTATCGCCATGCTGCCGCCGTTTGCTTCACAGCATCCAGACAGCTCCGGAGAAGTGGGAGAGGTGTGAAGATGAAAAAAGACACCCAAACAGCAATAGACAGGGAACGAGAGAGAGAGATAAAACGGGCTGATATCATTACAAACCGAGCATACCTGTCTTTTATGCGTACACGGTCCCTCCGTTTCGGCGTTTTTAAAGAACCGCTGGGCGCCAAGCCTTTGCGAAATCGCAATGGAATACACATACACACAAATGGTCTTTGGTGGGGGCGTTTTTAAATGGTTGCCGGTTTGACTCGTGGATTTGGGAAGGGAGGTTTCTAATTTCTAATATCCTATTTTTAGTATTGACAAGGTAAGATGAGATCGCTGAAAGGTGTGACCTTTAAAGGTGTTTCAAATTGTTCGCCAGCTAAATGCAAGTACCTTTTTCTCCACTGGACCGATTACTCCGTCTTTTTGGTTTGTAAATTTACTCCAACTTTTCCGTCAACTACACTAACCTCCAATACAGAGGAGATGGCCAGAACCAGGGCATCTCGTTACATGATCTTTGGTTTTCTCCAGTAGTGGTCACAGATGTTTTAAAAGCCTCGAGAACATGCAGCGTCTCTTGACGGCAATATTCTCGATGGAGCTGCCTTGTCTAACACACTTTTGTACGTTCTGCAGTTGTCGGACTCATTTTGTTCTGAGTATCACGAATCTATTGATAACTTTATCAAAATTGATCAGTTCATAGACGACTGGGTACATTAGCAGATGCCGAAAAGATGTGAGAGATAGAAAATGTCATCTGTGCTTGCAAATTCGCAAAAAATGAAATCTTTTGCAAACACAGCACTGTGCACATCAAAAGCTGTTGCCGTTCTGTTTCGGGTCTTTCTGGTGCTGTATAAAATTGTGTCATCTGTTTTTAATCGTTTTTTTTTATTTAAAAACATTCAGGTGACATGTGTCACTTTTATAGCATGAAGTCAGTTTTGCAATAAACTGCATTTACAACGTTGTTGTAATCACTATGGTGAGTCATGAGCCAAAGATGTGAGATAGCGAATCGATGCCTTGTGATTGGAATCTCGGCATCATTTACCCAATATACAAGAAGGGAGATAGGTTGGACTACAACAACTTCAGGGGTATGAGGTTGTTGAATACCGCCTGTAAAATATTCTCCCTGATTCTTCAGGATCGTCTTGTCCTTCACGTCGAAGAGATAGTCGGAAACTATCAAATAGGATTTTTCCGAAACGGAAAATCAACCACTGATCAGATCTTCACCATGCGACAGATTTTGGAGAAGATGGCAGAATACAGACACAACACGTACGATCTCTACGTCGACATCAAAGCTGCATATGCTAGCATAGCCAGGTTAAAACTACATGATGCTATGAGCTCTTTTGGAGAACTTGGTACTTGAGAAATTGGACTAGTTAGTTAAAATATCAATTTATACAAATTCCGACATCTACCTGGAAAGAGCTAGCGATAACACAAATTGTTTTGAACTATCAGACAGAACATATTCGTGTGTACTGGATGCTTTCATCACACTTCTTTTCCCGTTTTTCACTCTTGAAACTAAACATACTTCATCCCTCAACGGCAGTGTCGAATGTGCGTGAGGTAGTTCCCTCCCCCTTGTCTGACGGCTAGGTGGTTGGGAGGAGGGTGGAAGCGCAAATGTGCTGATAAACAGGCCCTCTGCCGGACGCGTTTACAGCACACAGCACTGCCAGCACGGCAACAAAAGGTACATCCATACCTTCACAAGCACAACCACACACACACATACGCATACCTGCATATCTACCACGCCTACCCCATCCCTTCCTCTTTATCATTCGACAGTAACGAAGCAAACCAGAAATTTGATTACGCGCCGAGTGTAAATATTGATCTTGCTCCCTCCTCTTCTCTCGGTAGAACAGTTTGTTGCGGCACATGTTGTGACGTCGTCGAGCGCGCCCGAGCGGTTCCCGTGGCCACCGGGTGAAAATTCCGGGCCAATGTTTTGCAACCTTCCTCGGGATTCTGGGTGGTTTGAAGATAGGGGGCGGGAAAGACCCATCCACAAAAGACCTTCCCAACTCGGGAATGTGTTCCCCCCAATGTTGACTTTCATTGCCCCGGGCACCGAGGGCTGCCCAATTTCCTTCCACGATTCCCTCTCTTCACTAAACATTTCTGTACGTATATGACGCAATTGTTTTCCCTTTTTTCGAGGGGAGAGTGGGGTAATTTTCGGATATTTTTTTGGACGTAACGGAAGACGTACAGGGCGCTTATGTGCTGTCCCTCTCCCAGCGATCCACGGCCGTATGGCACAAGAAATTAGCACCATCCATTAGAGAACGACACGTGTTCCGGCACATGATGGCCCCAGTGTAACCGAAACCCATGCTCATGGTGTGCATTATTTATAACACACACACACACACACATGGATACACGATAGTTTGTTCGAGAAAAATCGATACGAAATCGACGCTCTGCGGGATTTTGTTTGACGAAACCAATCCGTCAATCGACCCGTTTTCGAAGCCGCCTCAGCCTATCCACCGACGTTAGACACTCTCGTAAATTATCCTCTCGCTTAGTACACCGATCTCGATAGGGCTAGTTTGTGACGGGAGCTTCGGAATCGTCTTCTTCGCCTCTCGAGAGCTAAAATTATGTCATTTTTCTATCGAAACGGATGGAACGGATTACTCTAGCCAAAGCCAAAGAGCGGGCGGTTTAAAGCTCAAGTGGGTTCTGCCTAATGATAACTACTTTCAAGAATGCTGTCCACCTACCTTGCACCGCCGCCTTTAATCAACCAGAGACGCCGTTTTACTACCAATCTTTTGTGTAAAGATTCTCGGAAAGCGCAAAACCTCATGCCCGCTCCGGCAAACAGTAAAGAGTTGTAATCCTTCAAAAACTGTAGCATAACTCTTTCCCGAAGCATCGAAGCACCGAACAAGGACGACGATGGGGGGGATGATGAAGAGGGCCGTAAAATGTTTACAACTTTTCAGTGGAAGGATTTTTGCACCGAACAACACCGGCAAATCGATTGCTGTGCTGGCGGGTTCTAAGAAGTTGGCCATCCTTCGGGGGCTGGGGTCCCTACTGTACCGCCTCTCTGATGGTGCTCATCTTACGAACTGCTTCGGTTCGACTTAAACACCGCGCTCTTCATTTGGCAATGGGCGCTGTCTGGACGGGGCGGGATGATGGCGAGCGTTTAACCGAAAAGCTCCCCGGCTAATAGCGCGTTTTATTTTTAACGACCACGGTTGGTTTGTAGTCAATAAAAGCACGCCAAAGCGTCAAGCGTGTTGAGCCAGAGGAACCACTCTCCTGCCCGTGCCGATAACGGATGCTGCGTTTGGACGGGCCACCAACGCCTACACCACAGTGCTGCGACCTCCAAAAACGCTGTTCCCAGTAGCAGTCGATCACCACCACCACCGGTGGGTAAACGCGCGCGTCCCAATGATCAATGACTTCATCAGCCTGCCAGCTTAGCTGACATAAGCGCTGTCATAAAACACCGCGCCACGCCACAGTTTTGCATATCAATGATCGTCTTTGTGACCGTTGCCAGTATCGTAGGCAGAAGCCGACAGAGCTTACCGTTTCCGGTGGGGCTGGATTTTTTTTTGAGTTGGAAATTCTTACTTCCAACCAAAAGTATTTCAAGCAAAAAGGTGCTCGGACCCGTATGCAAACGACAATCGCATTGCGTGAGTGTACTTTTTTCTATCGAAAATGTTGTCTCCTATCATGAAAATGGTTCGAAATGGAAATAAATATTGTTCTAGTACATTGATCGTTGAAGACTGCGGCAGAAGAAGTGCCTTCTAGTCTTTGTGTTCTGCGTACAGTGAAACACATATTTGCTTTCTTTCGAATCGAACCTACAAATTGCACAGCACAACATTGTTTCGTATGCTTATTAAACCTTCTTTGTTTTTTTCTTGTCTTTGCTCGTCTTATTTCTCTACAACAAGCCACGAGCCTTCTGTACCGGGAAGAAACCCCGATGGTTTTGTGAGGATGTCATCATATTTGCACGGGGTAGCTTTTTACCTTTTCTGAAAGTTGGACCTTTTTCGTTCGGCAAAAGGTTAATAGAAAATGGAGTTCCATGTAGACAGACAGAGCAGAGCATCCTGTCGTCTTGTCATATCTCTTCGGGGTTACTTTTTCTCCACTTTTTTTTTGTTTTGTTTTTCGGACAAATTAGCTAACTCTGACAGATAAAACAAAAGAGGAGAAACAAGCTCCGGAGAATGGCAAATGTTTGTGAATTGTATGAAAACCCCACATACCCACACGTAGGCGCAGTACCGAATGTTGCTATTTACTGCGACAGAAATGCGAAAACGTTTTGGCCAAACAGTTGATTGAAAAAAAAAATGGTATTTCTTGTCGAGGTTGGCAGCGGGAATACGATACGCAATGAATGAACGCACCGCAAAGGTATCGCCGTTAGAGAGAAGGTTTGCTGTCAAAAAGCAACCATCCATCCATCCGTGTCCATATCCGTTTTGCTCGCTTCGCGTAAGGTGCAGACAGTGCCCTTCGTAACGGCAGGCAGTCAGGTGCGAATTGGAATCGGGCGGTATCGGCAAATGTAAATGGGAAACTGTTTAGCAGGTGCTAGAATAGAGACAACAAATAGGCGCGATTTTGAACCGACCAACGCGCCCCAATCGCAAATAGGTTGGTTCCGTTTGGTTCTGTGCCCTGTGCCGGCGCAAGGTACACGGCGGATGTGGGATGGTGGTGAGATCCCATTCTCGATTGGCGAGCATCGACGTCATTGAAAGGTGTTGAAAAGATGTCTCACATGTTCATTCACATGTGTAAGGCGGGTTGGTTTGATACTGAATGGAATAGTTGCTTTAGTTCGGTTGAGTGCGTTCGCACTATTCCGAAATTTGTGAGCTGTGAACGGTTTTAGAGACAAAACCAGCTGTCAGGCCGATTCGTACGAGGTTGCTTAGAGTTTAATGTATTTATTTAAAAGATTTGTAGAGCAAATATAGGAATGGCGAATTGCAAAATATAGGCAAAGTGACGCAAGATGACATTCACAATCAGTAAGGTGGTTATAAAGCCGAACATTCTCAGAATATAGTGCAGGTGTTCCCCAAGATACACTATGAGGCATCAAAAACGGAACCAAAAAAAAAATAATACCGCGTATCTCTAATATCACGGTTTCCAGGCAAAATATCACTACATATTCGTGTAATTTTGCTTCAAGTGTAAGAATTTACACAATAAATTAATTATTTGACATAATACTGACAGCATAATACAATTTCATACTTTCTTCAAGTGTATGAAGCCAGTTTCATTATTAAATATAGCTAGATATCTCATAGTGAGAAGAATAGATCAGAAAACTTAAGCTATCTATCAATGTTACTGAATAAGTACTGAATTTAGATTACTTCAATATTAGAAAATAGTACAAAATTTAATTGGTTAAAATGATGCCCTCCTCACTAACGTTTATCAACATTATTGGTATTTTGTTTTATCATTTGAGAAATAAAGGCAATGCGAAACAACTTACTTCAAAATAAAAGAGCAAATTATACGCACATTAATCAATATTTGTGTTCAAATGATATGATATCATAAATGATATTGTGCTCTAGTTGTTCAATATCATTTTTGCCACCAAGAGTCATGTAAATGTGCAGTAACGCTTTAAATACTCTAGTTGAATTGCTCAACTCATGGTTTTTGTCTCGATAATTCGCCATACTTTCTCAATGATATAAAGAAGCATTAACAATACTTGGAATGAATTCCACGGTCTATGAAATACGTTTCATATAAACTTCATTCTTTCATTGCTTCTATCGAACATACAATTGAACCCATTTCCCTGCTATATTTGACTTATTCCATGCTCATAATAGCATGGAAAAATATAAAACATATCACATACGGTGATACTATTGGAACACACAGCTAAATACTAAATGATAGTGCATAGTAAAACACATATAAAGAGAAAAGTTACATCAACATTTGGCGTGTCACTTAATCACTCGTGAACGATACATGCGTAACCATCTATCTGCGCCTGCCATCTTCATCAGTGCTCTCCAACTCTTATCTTATTCTCCAAAATCTTATTCTAGAGCTGTCTGTTGAACATGTACTATTTATTGTGCGGAAAAAACACTATATGTATTGCAATAAACTTATCTATTAAAAAAATCAATTATTTCACGGATCACGTCTGTTAACGCCACGGACCACAGGTTGGAGACCACTGATCTGCATTATACATGCGTAACCAATGATCTTCACTTTCACGATGTGTGGGTGTAGTGAACGAGAACAAACCGGACGTACAAGCTTTCGACTACATCTTACGTCCCTTATCGGCGAAGTGGCTTGTTTACATAAACAAGATTAGATAGCTTCGACGCGTTTCAGCAGGGGTGGGAATTAATGTGAGCCCTTTTTTGTTGCTAAAATAGAGCATAGCCGTGTAATGAACAACAAGGTTGCAATTTACAAACTGTCACTCCCATTCCGGAGTAGAAAATTTTAATTTTACCAATCAGTGGTAGAAAAAAACATCAATTACACTTTAATTAATTATTGTTTTGCAACTTCCGCAATGCAATATTTGCTATCGAGCGCAACATCAACAAACCCTTCTGCATCTGCAGTCAACATTTCCGTCGGTCCATCAAGCGCATCTCGTTTACATTATGAAATTGACCCTTTCCATCAGTGCTCCATCATTCCCGTTTCCCCCGCCCTGTAGGTCGATGTTTATCAGCTGTAAATTACTGACAATTATTAGGCCATACATATACGCGTAGAGATGCGAGTACGATCTGCCTGTGCCTGTGTTCATCAATGTGCTCAACGAGCCCGAGGGTTGTTTCCATTGACACCACCACCGATTGGTCCATTGCGTGGGGGTAGCTAGGACTGTCGAGTACACTCATGATGTCACCTGAAACACATTGTATCAACAGTCTCGTTGTTGCCCATACGTTAGCGGGTGTGTGCGAAAATGGCAAACAAATGTTTTATTTCTACTACAACAGACATTAAAACCAAGTGATTGTGCCTCGAGCAACAGGGTCATAAAAGAAACCCTTTCCTCCACGCCATTTGTTACCGCTTTCAGCTAAACTATTCATAAAGCTGGGCAAACACCAAAGACGGACCCAGCTAAATAGCTTGTAGCCGCAACCGACCGACCGAAAAGGGCATCGAAACGGCGAACGAAATTCGGAACGTGCCGGGACTAATTATTCTAGACACTAAATTTATTAAACCAATTAACATATCTCGCTACCGCGGTTATGCTCCCGTTTTGAATGAATGACCATCCATTCCGCCCCGCTACCCAGGAAAGGGCCACTTTTAATAACAACATCATCTCACCCGCCCTTCCCAATACACGTGCGTCAGAGTGTGTTGTTTGGGTGGTCGCGCAAATTCCACCCGCTGTTCCGTGTGTCCATTTGCCACCACAGAAAGGCGTGCCAAGCCCTCTCCCATCCACCCCAACACACGCCGCCCATCGCTGCCATTTTCGACGGCGCCCTGTACCGCGCCGGCCAAGCGTATCAATCAAAATCTAACGAAAATTGATTGATACCAAGCCAAGTGCCGCCGCGCCAGGCCAGGCCGAGAATCGTCCCGAAGCCCCGGAGGCTTGGCTAGTGCGTGCTTTAGTGGGCCATCAATCCAAAATCTTCGCTCCAGTAGGGGCGTTGGGGGACAGGACAACTGAGTGGAGCTGGGCGGAGGGGAACGTTTTTGGGTGGTAATATTTTTAGAGCATCACACTGCCACCGCCCGCCAGTTCGTTGGCTTTTGTGGAAGGTGGCCAAAAAGGTAGCTTTTCGGATGGCTCGATGGTCATTATTTATGTGCCAAAATAGAACCACAGAAAAGAAACAAAACAGAGCCAGCTCCGCACAAACATACTGAGCAGCAAACCAGATAGCTTCCCAGAAGCGAGCCAAAAGTATGCTTATGCGGCAGTGTTGCTGTGTGTGTGTGTTGTAGGGGATTGTCTTTGGCTGCCGTTTGATCCGCTTTTTTACGTTATTTGATTGCTCTATCCATTGGATGAATCGCTTCAAGGCACGTAAATGTGGTTTTCCGGCCCCCCGACATCAAGCGGTGGGGGATGAAAAGCGACGCAAAACGACCCATCCAGATGGGCAGTCTTTGGTGTTTTTTGTTGCTTCTACCACTCTACCACTCTATCGCCTGTACTAGAGTGCGTTGTGTCACACACCCTCCGCCGGCTGGTTCTATCGTTTCGATCGTACAGATAGTGGAGGCTCACGTAGGAATATAAATGGATCCAACAAGGTGTGAGCAAGATGGGTTCGCGTTCACGTTTTGTTGGGCTACCACCTGGTCTGGCTAGCGATCAATCTTATTCGGTCCGCTAGTGGAACAATGGAAGGATTCTTGATGCCACAAAACGGTGGTAAAATCAAATAAGTATTTAAATTGGTATTCAGATAAGTTACAAAATGATTTTTCATGTAAACAAAAACTAGCAAAAATGCAAAAGCTACACTTTTAAAATCATTGGAAAACGTAAAGTGTGACATTTTTGTTTTGTTTCAAAGTAGGGCAGATTTTTTTTATTGTGAAGAAATAAGATGTTAAACAATACACTAAACACAAAAAGGGATCATGAATATATTTTCAACGTGTATCCTAAGACAAATATGCAATAAATTATAAATGAAACCCGAATAGAGTTAAAGATCAACGACTTTAACTTCATATTTAAACAGAATAATATGAAATAAAATTCAAGAAATTATGCAAAATTGAACTACAAAATTCAAAACATACAAAATTCAATAGATGAAAGTATTAATCGACCACTGAAGATAAGAATAAACAAAATGATACATAAAAATGTAAAAATAAAAGATGATCAGAAGAAATTGCTGCAATTGCTATAAACTGATATAATAAGAATCAATAAAAAAGAACACGAAAAGATCAACAAGCAATGTTACGAATTCAATTTTAAAACTATTTTAAAATTTAAAACATCTTAGATAAAGCAACGTGAGAAGCATAAAAAAAGAAAAATAGACTAACGTACAATATCAAATAAGCATGTGATTTAAAACCCTAATATTTGAGTCTTTAATCAAAATATAAACCATAATTTTCTCCTTTTTAGGCAACCTTCCATTCATAAAATGTTTAATATTAAATTGCAACTCGTTCCCTCAACCCTTTGCTAATTGTTCCCGGTAGTAACAGTAGCCAAAGGAATGTTGATTCCTTCCTTTCCTTTCTTTCTTTGGCTCGTGAAGCAGTTCATTCCCATCCCGGTCCTACACGCTCAGCCATGGGGAAGCTTAGCGGAAGAATGTTTCGCTGACAAAATTGCCTCAAACTCCTGTAAACCCGTAGGTTGTTACGGATTTTTCCCCCCCATTTTCTGCTCGGTCATTCCACAGTGTCCGTTCCATTCACGTGCCCACCAGCACGTAGGATATAACGAACGGGCAGCAGCAGCAGCAGCAGCAGCACACTGTCTACCGATGCTTCGAATGGGAATTTTCACAATCTTGCAACTTTCTCAAAATTGTTTAACTTTACAAGCTCGCCGTAGGAATGTGCCCAGAATGTTCCTCCAAGCAAGCTTTCCTCGCTGCCGGAAAGCGTCCGGCCGTACACGTCGAACCGCAGCAAAACACCTTACCGTCGGTTTCCGGGAAGGATAAGGACCGTACGATCCGCAAAATGAATGGAGTTTTAAAGCGTGTGACACACATCCTGTGTGCGGCGAGGAGCAAAACGCCGGACGCCGAGATGGAAAAGGCTTCAATGGAAGACTGGAAATAGAGCACCGAGCGAAACTTTCTCCTCCGTGCTAAGCAAATAATCTCGAATCACCCACACAGGGGTACATGTCCTTTCCCGGCAAGACACCGAACGGGTCCTTTTTTCCACAAAACTAACACGGAGGAGGCACACGGACACATCGAGCAAGCGTACGGTCTTAAACCGTTTCAACCCGCCGCTGAGACTACTTTATCGCCTTTTGCTTCGGGCTCAAGATGCTCATAAAAAAGTTATCTCCTCACCACTCCCGCCGGGCTCTTCCCTTCTTCCTGCGCGTGTGTGTGTATCATCCTTAGCAAGTGTCTTTTTTTCGGGTGGATTTGCGTACGTAGCGTTGTAACCAAGTAACAACCCTCCCGACCGGTCCAGCAAAACGAACACACAAAGTTTGATTTTTGGCTTTTCGGTAAAGTGTGCTGGTGGCGCAAGTCGCTCGTGAAATGTGTCCCCCGTGTGCCATATTTGTTTTACATGATCATGAACTTTCAAGCGGCAACTGAATTTCTTGTCAGGCGGGCTGAATTTCCCTGCTGCTTTTTCTTTTACGGCCACCGGGAACTTTCATTCTCAAGAGACACATGCGTGGTTGGGGTTTGGGGAAAAAACAGTCGGCTGGAAAATTGTCCATCGATGCTGCTGTGAAGGTAAAAATGATTTACAAGCGTGATCGCGTGAATTGAAATGGAAGGGAAGTTGAAGTGAAAAATAAATGTTTGCAACGTTGCTTATTTGAAATGCAGTTGCAAGTGTTGTTGTTTTTTTGACAGATTTTAATGTTTTTGTGTAGTTTTATTGAGTTATATGTACAATCAATGTATGCTTTTCAAGGAAAAATATAAGAAATATGAGAAATTCAAAGCCTTACAACTAATTGTAAATATCAAACCAATTTAAAATGACAACAAACATATCAATTATTTAAAAATGTGGAGTTCGATTGACAAAATTTGCAATCTGTAATTAAAATTAATTTACGATATTTCCATTAACAAAAAGTACTTGTAATTGGACGAACAAGTTATTCTTCTTCTTCTTGTTTGGCTCAACAACCGATGCCGGTCAAGGCCTGCCAACCCACTTGTGGGGTTGGCTTTCAGTGACTTATTGATTTCCCCCCATAGCAGGATAGTCAGTCCTACGTATGGCGGCACGGTCTATTTGGGGCTTGAACCCATGACGGGCATGTTGTTAAGTCGTACGAGTTGACGACTGTACCATGAGACCGGCTGAACAAGTTATTAGATTATTTAAAAAAAAGTAAATATAATAATTTAAATAGAATAATAATAGAATAATAACAAGAAACATAGTTTAATAAATTCAGATTAATGCAATGAGGCAGAATTAAATTGACTAATTCCATTTGTGACTATTGATCACATTTAGTTTCTGTGGTCCTCTATAATGTGCAGTGATTTACCTTAGGCATTAGAACGTTTAAAAAGGGGTTCAATGGTATTTTTGCACAGGAGAAATTTATCTACAATAACCGTCATCCTCAAGGACGCTTCACACCCATGTTCACGGTCATTGGATGATGCTTTTCAATGCATCAGTGCATGTACATGATGAAACCTCCCCATAAATGTTGTACTTCCCAAGCAAGACGACGAAATACGACCCTCACGACGCTATTCACGTCCGGCGCCATGCATGATCGCTTTGCGTCTGCGCCTTTCGCGAATGATCACGTCTAGACGCGCAACCGGCACGATCCCGCTTGTCATCCTGCACCCAATAGAAATGCGTCACCGATGCGCTACGCAAAGTGTGTCGTCCGCAGCAAAGTTATCGAACCGAGCGAGTTTAGTTCGACCACTTCGGGTGGAGTGCATTATTATTTGCAGTGCCGTCGAGTGTCATCAGATTGCAACAGTGTCACGCAGCACTCGAAAACTGTCGTGTACGCAAACACTCGCGTACGCTGATAGTATAGCGTAATACAACAACAAAAAAAAGGTGCCAACTCAAACCACGCCTCACCGCACCTTCTGCGTTTAGTAACAAAAAAAAAGAAGAGGAGCAGCACACAGAACACATCGGTAAATCCGTTCCAGTGAGCAAACAAAGTCAACAAAATTGCAAACAATAAACAAATTAGCGACACGAACGCCGAGGCCGCGCACACGCGACTGTAATTCCTGCGCTGCACTTGCCAGGGCGACGGTAGGGGAGTGGAACCAGGAAGGGCGTTACACAAAAATTGCAAACATTTGTTTGCAAATCTCAGCGGGACGAGCGAGCTCTTGTTCCATCGGCGAGGTGTTGAAAAACGGACAAGCAGCAACCTTATCGTTGATAAGATCGTCGTTTGCTGCGAGTTTGCTTTTTTGCTTGCACCACCATACCGGCACTGTCCGCTGTTTGGTTCGGGCTGACATGGAAGAGCACAGCGTTAATATGAGAATAAAAACATTGGCTGACATCGGAACCGGTGCGACAATGTTTCGACTCGTGTTGCCAATTTCGTTCGCGGTTAGGCCGTTAGCAACATCGTGTGGTGCAATTTATTTAAAAAAGCGGTGGAAAATACACCTCCGTAAACATGCGGTCAGTGGCAGTTTTTGGTCGAGAAGAGAGAGAGAGAAAAACACAACTCCTGTCTATAGCAGCACGATTTTTACACTTTGCATCATCGAGACACGGTGGGTTCAAAGTTAATGGAGACAGATACGTATATGCCACGCCAATGCACGTGTTTTGCTAACGCAAAGTGATTGCCAACTGGGAGGAAAAGTGTGGCATGCAATTTATAAGAAAGATATTTGGTTACCAGCCTCTGTCTACGATCAACGCCTATCACTTTAGCGCCCTCGTATGGATGCAATTTTCATAAATCATCGAAACGGGCAAGTTAACGCCTCTCCCGAAAGGTAAAACAATACACATAAGCACCCACAGCCGTAACAATGTGTGCGGGGCATAAACATTCGGCGGTGGTTGGATGTTATGGAATATCAGTACATTAATTTATAGCGTGTGGTTTTATAGAGCTCCATTACCAACTTTGTTTTGCTGGTTTTGCTGGTTTTCGAGGGTGCATTATACATTGTACATTTTATCGAATTTGATACCGAAACCTGTCGATGTTTCATAACATTTACAGTTGTTCTTTTGTTGGCGTTCAGATCATGTTGCCAATTAGTGTTGCAATCATATGTTGTTGTATTTTACGAACGCACTTTCCGTTTACAATCTCGACAAACAGTTGGGCTTACACCAAACAGTAAAAGTTCGTCAGAAGACTGAAGTCAACATTTCTTTAAGATAAGGCCTGCGAAGTATACCATCCAGATGAATCATCTAATCTAGAAATACTGCGAAGAACTACTGTAGGAATTTATGTTGGAAATCATCCAGTTCATTTGGAAAGACTGCATTCGTTTGTTAAACTGTTCGAGCTTACGTGACATCAAAGTCTACAATAATGCCTATAAGTTTCTGTCTAAACTCCCAGTTTCAGGCCTCGGGTCGCATGTTTAAATATATTGATCAAATATGGAAACTCCACCATCAAGCCTATCAGGCTGGCTTTTTATGGAAAATCCGCCATTGGTCAATCGTTTAATCTTCAGCAGATTCTCCAAAATTATAGAGTACTTCAAAACTGTAGATAATAAGAGATAAAAGAGACCCACGAGGTCCAAAACATCTTTAATAATACTACAACCTGTTGATGACCGACTTAGCATTGCCCTACCACCACCATAAAGCGCAATGAAGCTATGAAACCTTGTACAACGGAACAGTTCATATGAGGTGTATAAGATGTATACCCCTAAAGTCCCAATAATCAGATTGATAATACATGTGACAAAGACAAAGTACCTGATTTATGAAGATTCAAACAGGTCTTCTGAAGGTGTTGAAGTAATAGAAGAGGTTTAGTATCTTTGGACAATCAGGCGGACGTCAGTAGGGCAATTCGGATAACCGTATCGGGACTTTATCGGGTTTTACAAAAAGGATTTTAAGAGAACCTTAAATGCGAAGCAGTATCAAAGAACATAGAAACCTGGAGCATTGCTGTTGAAAGTGTTGTGTACTACCAGGAGGTACTCAACCATGATCAAACCATTAAAAAGGAAAAGAGATAACGCGAGAACTAAAACTACAGCGTTTGGATACAGTCGTCAACTCGCACTACTTAACAACATGGATGTCAAGAAACCAAGCAAATTATCTGTTTAAATCCTCCTACGGAGAAATGTAAAATCAATAAAAACGATAACCAGTTGTCCTTAACATACAACATACCTTATTAGAATCACTCTCTCTTTCGATGTCTTCAACTTTCGACGAATCCACTCTTCCGTCAAAATGTTGCCATCCTTTAAACCAACACTCACTATCATTATACACAGACGAAGCCACTTTGCCGGTACATTAATTATTTGTGCACACTAATTTCACTACCGCCACGAATATTCAATCGGCGTCCGATTTCAACTGCGATTGAGTTTCATGCGAACTTTGCGGCGAAAGTTTTTGGCCAGGTGAGGAGGTTTCGTCGAGCGTCGGTGCTAATTTTATCCTTCCAAAATTTCCATCGTACCAGCGCACACATACACACACACCGAACGGTGGCGGTAGACCTCTTGCAAACCCCTTTCGTTCCCACGAGCATGAGAAACGCTTTCCATTGCGAAGCTTAAATTCGCCGTTTGGTATTTCTCCAAAGCTCCAAAAGGGCGGTTTGGACACCATTCTATCCACCGGGTCGGGTCGGCCGGTCGGAAAAGGTAGCGTCTGGAAAATTTGGCAAATGAATAAATTAACAACTACCCCGAAATCTGAAAGCTCCGACCTTAGCACCGAATCGGCGAAATGGGTTGTGTCTTCTGTAAGCTAATATGGAGTATTATCTCACATGCAGAACAAAAGCAAAGCTCCCCTTTCCCAAAAAAACTCTAAAAAGGGCATCTAAATTCATTTGATAGTAGCGAAAAGGATGAAAGAAAGTTAGAACAGCTTCGGGCCATATGTCATGGCCCTATGAACTTCCAGCAATTCCGGTCCATTTTAATGCTCCTCGCGGCGCATTTATAAATAGCACGCTAGCAACATAAGCTGTGCCGAGCTAAAGAATGATAACAATAGGGCCACACCGTTGCGATACACAGCTGGCGAAGAAGGGACGCTTGTGCTAGCGGGCTTATTTGAATGAGAATGTATGACGTCACGCAGCACAGAACGCGAGTAAAGCTGACGTTCTGCTCTCGAGATGTTCCAGATTTTAGCCAGATCGTTGACCTTTACCGCCCCTCCAGCGCACATAAATTTCCCCCGGTTTCCCGCCCAGGAGCAGAATTAGCAGCCACATACCCCGTGCCAGTTTCCATGTAGTTGCGCTGTGCAGCGATGAAAACTCAGACCACATCCGGAAGAAATTCTCACCTACGGAAGCATTTATTTTCAGCCACATCCTTCTACCATACCTTCTCCACATGAAAGTTAAACCGTTTTGCGGATAGCTCCGGTATCTGGGTCGGGTTAAAAAACTCAATCCTTCTATTGTACCTGCTACCTAGGACAACCGCTTCCCCGCTGGTCATGCAAAAAAGGCTTGGATACCTTGGGTACATGTGGAAGAACAAATACTCTCAACCGGGAAGAATGAAGGTCCGGATGAAGGATGCACTCTATACACTTGCTATCCAATTGCTGGTTGGTTACAGCTAGTAACGAACGACCACAACACACCGTCGTCTATACGGTGGTATGTCGAACACGTCTAACAAAACCGTAAGGCCAATGCTAACCGCCCGGAACCGGATGCTGGAGTTAAAAGCACATACAGCACAAAAAGAGCAACAGAAAAGAGGGACTACGTGGCAGAGTATCCTTCCGACATGCGACGGCAACATCGCTGGGGTGGTCTGGTATTTGTAGAGGATCGTCAGTTTTACGCCTTGTCGTCACTATTGTCGTGCTGTGCTTGTGTGCTGGGAGATTTGTCTATTTTCTTCAACACAAGCATTCCCCGACACCAACAGAGCAATGCCAGAAATGCTACACACACACACACACGAACTTGAGCAAAAAAATGTTTGAATGTGTAGATTGCTAAGCTTGGATACAGAAGTACATTCACATCAAGAAATAAACGATTTAATCAATCGCTCTGATCTGCTGCTGCGTTGAGCTTACAAGGATGCGAAATTAATATTTGCACAACACTCACGTACTGCCGGCTTCAAAATCCCGTACATGGAGTCACATAGAGAGGGGTTGACAAAATCTCTTATCTCTTACACCTCAAACTACATGCTAAACCGCTGCTAAATGGGATTTCGGGGGCAGTGTCATGAAAATGGTGCAATTTGCAAACCTTCTTCCTCGCATACAAAACAGCAAGCGTAACGCAAACACACACACACGGAACACTGCAGCAGTAAAGTGCACCTGAAAACCACTCGGGTGGCGTCAGCATGTTTATTGTTTTATGAGCTAATTGTAATTTTAAGCTCACCGTCACGTACAACTCAGCAGCTTTCCGGCTAAGCCAAGCGAAGCAACCTACACAAGAATACAAGGAGCACACACACACTCGTGTGCCAGATGTTGTGGGCGCTTCATCTTTGCCAAAAGTAGGCCGGTTACGAAGAAAGTTGGGTTACGAAAAGTTTATGTTCCATTCGGTAGAACAATTCACTTACTCAGTAACACACTCGTATTGCCAATTAAAAGGGAAAGGGAGAGAGAGAGTGTGTGTTTGTGTGGTCTGTAGCAGGCAGTTGTTGCATGAAGGATTAGAAGTTGCTCCAGTTCGTGGAACAATTATACGGCAGTACAAGAAGAACCGTAAGGCATACCCAACATTTCTCGATAACACACATCCGGGTCGCTCACGTACCACATTTAAAACTGTCAACTTGCAGCCCCGTGTGTTCTTCCTTTATGGTACTAAACATTAATTTGTACAAGTACTAATTATAAACAATGGTAACCGCCCTCCGACACTGCCACCGACTGCCAAACAGTCCGAAGCCAACGCACCGGAGCGATGTTGGGAAACCCCGCCATCGTTGATGAAGTTATTCAAACTTCTACGGCAAACATGTTCCAGCAGTTAGTAACCGCAAACAAACGCAAAACATACCTCGCCGGGCCGTACACCCACCCGGGCTCCTCAAGTCTGCTACTTGCAGTCCCGGTTTCGATAAGGAACGGAAACGCTACTCCCCTCCCTTGTAAGGTACTCAACATCGTTTCTCAGCCCGACGCAAGGCGGCAAAATATCGTAATGGTGAAATGATGGGGTGTGTGTGGTGGTGCTTGTTAGAGGTTAAGGGGAACTATGCTTCCCTCCCAGTACCCCAGTAAAAGGATACACGATCGAAACCGGCGCGGGGTATATGCGGAAAAGGACTTCCACGGCAAAAGTTACTCCCGACTAACGCTTGCCCCGTTCATTCGGGAAAGTGCTGTAACGGAGTGTGCCCAGCCCATTAAGGGATCCGTTTCGCACTGCCACTGGATGGGTAAGAATAAAATTCGCATAAAGACACAGATTTAATCCCTCAAACGGTGCCACCGAGAGCTAACGTTTTGCCAAATCCGTGTGCTGTTCGCACAGTAATGAACAGTGTAGGGTTTACGCAGAACAAGAAGGAAATTGGAAATTACATATTTCTCGAAGCGAATTGATCCCCGGATTTGGATTCCTGGTCTGGTTAGGTTTGGGAGGATTGAATTTGATGAACTTTCCAAACCGTTGCACATCCACATCCGCTAATCTACATCATTCGAAATGGATGTCAGTTGGTAACAAACACTTCCAAAAATACCAAACCACCACCAACCGGCACAGACTGGCAGTGTAATGAGAAAAAAGCTAATTAAGTATAAATGCAAACCGATTAACTTAATGCCTTTCATTGTCCTTCACACGTACGGCTTCCACGATTGGTGGAAATTAATTCCGACAGCCCAAAAGAGACCCGCTGAGAGGCAGTGGAATTTCGTGCCAACACTTACAATGCTTCGAGCCCTACAGCCCACACAACACCCCACACGATTAAAAGCACGTCGTCCTCATTGTCAAAGCAGAAAGTGATTGCAAAGATTAATTCCAACCAGATTATGATTGCGTTTACAGAAACAAACACAACAAAGGATTGAGTTCAGATAAATAGGCTTAAAATAGCAAACTTAAGCATAGAGGGAGACTATTATCACTCAAACTAAAGTGCAGCACTCCCTCCCCTCTCTAGGATCGTTGTTTTCTTTTTCCCCGTAACAATACTTCTGGCCAACAACGGAGGGCATCCTCCGGCCAAATTAAATCCCATCAGCCACTCTCAGCGTAATAGCCATATTTAAATTGCAATGCCCACTTCACCCACACACACACACAGCTAATCAAAGCCCAAACGGTTCGCTATCCACCCAAAAAGCTTTTTCTTCCAGCTGTATACAAGTATGCACCTGAAACGTTTGCCATGGTCTTTGTACGGCTTCCATCCGACACTCCGAGGGCCGCCGCCACCCTGTGCCTTGTGTGTGCTTGAGTTGAGTAATTTTGTTTTCATAAAATCTGCATAGCAATTGGCGAACCCGGGTGAGCGGGACTGCCGCCCCGTGGTACCAGACATCTCCTCGCGCCAGCGTGACACATCTCGAGATGAAATGCTTTGCATATTATTCCGAGAGTTCATTGCTATGCAATGTCACTACTATTTTGCTTTCCACGTGCACAGCGCGACATGTTTGCCCGGTGGGGCAGGGGGGAAGGGAAAGCGCTTTGTTATATGGCTTATGCGTTCGGATATGAGCCTCTACCTCTTTCGTTTTTTGACAATAGCCAATCATCTGCCAAGGTTGAACGAGGGAGCGTCATGAGACGGAGGCGACGCGCCAGAGCATGATTAAAACCACAGTCTCAATCCCCCTGCTGTGGGTCGTAAAAATAAGATACACTGCACAAGACAGACAGGCTCCGGTGTATCCACCTTTTTCCGATCCCTCTGTATATCAAAGTGCTTGACATAATCATACAATCTGTACCTCGGTGTGAACGTTCCTTGTTATGCAATTTGGGCAGCATCCTCTCGAGCCAGACAGCCTGAAGCCTTTCATCAACAAAACAAGGTCCTGAAGTGATTTCCAAAAATATCACCGAAAACCATTGCCACCAACATGCTTCATCGGTGCTTCTCGACATCAAGGATGGCTTACAAACAGCACTAAAAACAGAACCAAACCACAGAATGTCACTAAAAATGTTACACTTTTGCTGTGCTCTAAGCGTACCACACTTTACCACACCACAGATGACACAGTGTCTCCACAAGCGCAGCGTTTGTTTTGGCACGGCTGTGTGTAACTTTGCCCAGCCGCCCGGCCCTGCAGCGGAGGAGTACCTTGAAATAAATACTGGAAGCTATTTACATTTCGATATCGCCAACGCGAACGCAACGGCACACAGACTGCGCCCCATTGCTACTAGATCGGACGGCACGCATTGTAGCAACGGGAACGATATGTAGACGATGACTTCATCGCCTACTACACGCATGCAGGGGCCACAGCCAATGCGTATGTTTGTTTCGCACCACGTGTCTGTTGTTGTCGTGGTGGCGTTACATCTTCCCGGCAGATGAAACCTTACGAGAGCGAATTATGACCATACACTGGGAGGGCTTTCGCTATTTATTGTCGCACCGAATCTACAAGGAGGAGAAGCAAAAGAAGAGTGTTTAAAAACCCATTCCAGCGCCGCGCGCGACGATGAGCAGACGATGATTGTCGCTGACGACAATTTAGGCTTAAAAAACAAAGCGTTGCTAGGTCAATAAATGCTGACTAGCTACGTTATGCAACGCGCCAGCGATGCGCGCTGGTTTAACGATTAAATGGAAAATAGGCTAAGAAGAATAGACTAAGAAAAATATGCTGATCGACGACGGTCAGCATTTTTAGAGTATAAAATCAATTGAATAAACTAATGAATGGATTATTTGCCAAGAACCAGTTGGTGCGTTATTATTGTGCTTAAGTCGGCGTGTACTGTGCCTGTCTTAAGCTGCTGCTCCGAAAGACACTTTCGTGTGCGCGACAAATGGTGGCTCCAGAGAGGACGCATCAACCAACGGTTCGGCAAGTAGTCAAATAAATCGGGAAATAAAAACCCGAAGTAGTAACAAGCCCGTAGAGGCGTGAATAGACCCCACAGCAACCCAAGCAGGGTTGTGATAGTGAAACAACGGCGACGGACGACGATCCGGCGTAGCCGATATACGACAGCCAGCCCAGGAAGAAGGGCCACGCACCAGTTGCCGACGAAGCAAAACCCGAGAAGCGCCTCGGCGGTGAGTGAGTGCAAAATAACTGTAAGTGCAACGACACAACAGTGAATAGAACGCTGTCATTACCGCTAGTGAAGTGACGCAATCGAAAGTGAACTCGATACTGCCAACGTATAAGGCAAATGCTGAACTAGTGAAAAGGTGACCAATACGTGTACGCCGCGAGCTTCGAAAGGTGCATCCGTTCTCGCAACACAACATGACACCGTCAGTTTAGCGCCAGTTGAGAAAAAAAAAACAGTTATCGTAAAACGCGTGCGTCGCAAGTATCGGACGTTAACTCCGACGAAACGTGATTATAAAAGTCTGCATAACGAAACACGTGTGCCGCGAGCTAAATATTGCATAAGGCATCCGACGCAGTGCAACGTAGGAAGAGCAAATTGATGAAATTAATTGTGACGAGTGTATCCATCGTGTGTATGACCGTCGTGTGTATGACCGTCGTGTGTATGACCGCCGACCCACCGCTAAGAAAACATCGTTCTGGTTGAGTCAACCATCGTTCTCGGTTTGAGGGCAACCGGCACGTAATACAGAAGACGTCGTATTTGATCCTGAGAAGACCAACAAGCAGCAGTGAAGACATCACTCCCGATCCAGCCGTCCCTGACCAGCCGAATAGGAGTTGACTCTGCTGAAGCGGATCTGAACCAGGGTGAGTTCAAGATGGAATATGATTTTAAAAAGAATCCGAATGGGCACTGCAAATTATGCACGAACCCAGATGAGATAGGGAAACTGATAACTTGTATTGATTGCGACAGGTGGTTTCATTTGTCATGCTTAGATATAAAATCACCTGTTAAAGATTTTTTATGCAAAAAGTGTAAAGATAGGGAAGTTGAACGGCAGGAATATAGGTCAGCACTAATGCAAACGCAAAAACTGCTGAAAGAAAAAATGACAAATGAAGAAGAAAAAGAAAAAGAAAAAGTAAGAATAGAAGAAGAGCTAAAACGGCTACAAGAAGAGATACAAAACAAAAAATCAGAAGAGGTCAATGAAAAACCAATGACAAGTTTAGACGTAAAACTGTTAACTCAGAGTTTAGACAAAATGGTTCAATCGTTGTGTTCTAAGGACTCGAAAGTAACACTTTCAAAGCTTCCAGATTTCGATGGAAGCTATAAATGCTGGCCTCAATTTAAACAAGCCTACGAAGAAACTTCCCGAGCCTGTAAGTTTTCAAATTTAGAAAACATGAATAGGCTGCAAAGGCATCTGAAAGGCGAAGCACTTCGTGCGGTTAGCGGGTTAATGCTTAACCCAGAAAACGTTCCGCTTGTATTAAACAGGCTCGACAAAATGTTTGGAAATGCTGAAAGCATTTACAAGTCTTTACTGTTAGAATTACTAGCAGTAAAGCACATAACGACAGATAATCCCTCAGCATTTTTAGAATTTTCCAACGCTTTGCGCAATCTCATTGATAACATGGTGTTGTTGAAACAAGAAGGTTTTTTGAATGATCAGAGGCTGCTAAACGATTTGACATCAAGGTTTTCAACCGAACTTCGGAACGAATGGTTGAAACACACAATAAGTAGGAAACAAGATAATAAGAATCTTACGCTAGAAGACCTAGCAGAATGGCTGAAACCCTCTGAAGAACTGGCCATTATACTGGCCGCGAACGAAGGAGTAACCAAACAAGAAAGGTCGAACCGTCAAAACATGCAGCATCGTCATAAAGGGCCAGAAAAGGAAACGATATGTCTAATTTGTGGATTTCTTCATGAAACCACTCGTTGCCGACAATTGAACGGTAAGACGCCCGATGAAAAATTATCTCTTTTCATTCGGCATAGAATTTGCACCAATTGCTGCAAGTACAGCAACCATAACGCCCAAAACTGTCGCCTACCACCACAATGTAATGTATACGGTTGCGGCAAAAGGCATCATAGTATGTTTCATAAAAGAAATCTGGTAGAAGGGCAACCTACAAACAAAATAAATTGCCATCAGGAAAAGAATAATCTGTTCTATCAGATCGTGCCCATCACTTTGCACCACAATGAAAGAAAATTCGAAACTTATGCATTCATGGATCCTGGCTCTTCAACTAGCCTCATTTTGGAAAGTGTCCGAAAAGAACTAAACGTTCACGGACCAAAAAGACCGCTAACTCTCTCCTGGACGGACGGAAGCATTCAAAAAGAGACAGAAAGTAGGATAGTTCCCATAACAGTAGAGGGAGCTAACAAAAGAAAATTCCAAGTTAAAGGTCTCAGAAGTGTAAGGGAACTTAACCTTCCCGTTCAAAGCATAGATGCTCCGTTTTTGCAAAGAAAATTTAAACATTTGAAAGGCATTAGTATCTCTAGCTATGCAGATGCGAGGCCTACCGTGCTACTAGGCCTTCCACATTCGTATCTTTGCCATGGTGCAAAATATCGAGAAGGTAGACCAAACGAACCAATTGCCCATGAAACGAGGCTTGGTTGGGTCATTTTTGGGGGAACGAATACGCCAAATGTCACAGAGAACTCATTTGTGATGACAGAGACGTACGAAGAAGAAAACAAGAACATGATGCAAATCTTGCGTGGTTTCTTTTCTACAGAGGAATTTGGAGTTAAACCTACTCCAACCCGTGCCTCTGAAGAAGACAAAAGAGCGTTAAAGATTATGAAAGAAACGCTTAAAAATACTGGCGACGTATACGAAATTGGTTTAGTATGGAAAACCGACAATCCTAAATTGCCAGATAGTTACGGACAAGCGCTTACGCGCTTAAAAAGTCAAGAGAAGGCAATGGAAAGGGATCCAAACTTAAAATCATGGTATCATAAAGAAATAAACGCATACATTGAAAAGGGATATGCACGTAAGGCGACACCAATGGAACTGCTGCAATTGAACGGGAAAATAAACTATATTCCCCACTTTTCCGTGATAAACCATAATAAACCCATTCCCAAACCACGTTTAGTATTCGACGCGGCTGCAAAAAATCAAAATATATCCCTTAATTCTCAACTTCTTTCCGGCCCAGATCTTACTGCGTCCCTGTTCGGAGTGCTAGTCCGCTTCAGGGAACACAAAATAGGCTGTTCAGGAGATATCAAGGAAATGTATCACCAGGTAAAGGTGAGACGGGAAGATCAAGACGCTCAAAGATTTCTATTTCGAGAATCGCCTTCTGACGTTCCTCAAGTTTACGTTATGCAAGTGATGACATTTGGGGCAACTTGTTCACCAACTTGTGCTCAGTTTGTGAAGAACGAGAACGCACTGCGTTACAAAAATATTTATCCCCAGGCAGTAAAAGCGATTATTGAAAATCACTACGTAGATGACTACCTAGATAGTTATCCAGATATTGATACAGCCGTGAATACTATCTCGGAGGTGTGTAAAATACATGATGATGCTAAATTCTTTATGAGAAACTTCTTTTCCAACTCAAAAGAAGTAGAGAAAAGCATTCCAACCAACAGGTTATCTGAGAAAAGTGTACTTGGCATAGAGGAGAAAAATCAAAACTTCGATAAAGTGTTGGGATTGATTTGGGACAAAGAGTCTGACGTCTTTGCCTACAAGTTTAAAAAGGCAGATATTAAAAATTAACGAAACGTCAGATGTTCTCATATATAATGAAAATCTACGATCCTCTAGGTCATCTTGCCAACATTACTGTTGAAGGTAAAATTTTGATGCAAGATCTTTGGAAAACTAAACTAGACTGGGATGACGAAATCACACAGTCCATAAAGGAAAAATGGGAAAACTGGATAAACCGAATCGAAAACTCGATCAACATATCTATACCTAGATGTTTTTCGATTGGAAATAACGTAAAGATCAGGGAGCTCCATACTTTCGTAGACGCGTCAGAAAAAGCCTTTGCCGCGGTTACGTATCTTAGGACAGTCCACGACTTAGGCATCGACATAAGTATCGTGGCCGCAAAATCAAGAGTCGCTCCTACCAAACCACTGTCGATCCCTAGGCTTGAATTGCAAGGGGCAGTGCTAGGCACTCGCCTAAACGAATCAATCAAGAGGGAATTGCGGTTAAAGGTTCAAACAGAATTCTTTTGGACCGATTCAAAAACAGTTCTAGCTTGGCTTAACTCAGAGCCTAGAACATATAATCAGTTCGTAGCCCTGAGAATCGGAGAAATTTTGGAGTTCAACTCTCCGAAGCAGTGGAACTGGGTAGCATCTGCAGAAAACCCTGCTGACGAAGCTACAAAAACTTGTAAGAAAAAGTCAATATGGTTAAATGGTCCCGACTTTCTCAAAAATTTAGAAATAAAAACACTAACACCAGACATTCCGGACACATTTGAAGACCGGAAAAGGGTAAACACTTCGAGAACAGTGGAAAGAATAGATTATGACGCCATTTCCGTCGAATGGTGTTCCAACTGGCACCGTCTAAAACGATCGGTAGCGTACGCACTAAAGTACTTGGATTGGTTAAAAAGTAAGGCTAAATCCCTGTCATTTTCGACAGCAATCGATAAAGCTACCCTTGACTTAGCTGAGCGCCACTTAATAAAAAAGGCTCAATGGGAAAGCTTTCAAACGGAGATGATACAACTCTCATTGAAAAACCCGATTAATGGCAGCAGTAAAGTTAGGTGCCTGTGCCCTATGTTGGACCAAGATGGGATCATGCGTTCTAGAGGAAGACTTGAACACGTTAAATTTCTTCAATTTAACGCACGTAGCCCTATTGTCCTACCAAAAGGGCATCACATTACAAACCTTATCCTACAACATTATCATGAGAGGTACTACCACCAGAAGAGCGAATCAGTGATGGTTGCAGTTCGTCAAAAATTCTGGGTGATAGATCTCAGAAGCAGTCTTAAGCACGTAATAAACAAATGTCAATACTGCAAAAACGCACGAGCTAAACCAATCCCACCAATAATGGCACCACTGCCAACATGTAGAACAGCAGTGTTTAAAAAACCATTTACGCATTGTGGAGTAGATTACTTCGGCCCCCTATTCGTTACGATAGGCAGACGGTCAGAAAAAAGGTGGGGTGTTATATTTACGTGTTTAACCACAAGAGCAATCCATATAGAAATAGCCATTGATCTAACGGCAAGCACCTTTATTGTTTGCTTAAAAAATTTGCAATACAGAAGAGGAAAGGTATCTTTCCTATACAGCGATAATGGGACCAACTTTGTCGGAGCCGACAATGAGATGAAACAAATAAGATATCGATGTGCCTCAGAAGGCATAGAATGGATCTTTAACCCACCAGGCGCCCCTCATTTTGGAGGTGCGTGGGAGCGAATGGTTGGAGAAATCAAGAGTCTGCTTCCCATGGCTGAGAGTTATAAAGAACACGTTCTCAGATCAATACTAACTGAGATAGAGTTCCTAACAAATAATCGACCATTGACTCACTTAACACTAGAACGAGAAGATGACGAGCCCCTAACTCCAGCTCATTTCTTGCTAGGTTGTTCCGGCGAGGCAGAGCCGAATATCTCAGATATCACCAAAACAGAATTGGTACGGTCCGATTGGAAAAGGGCCCAGGCAATCACACAACAATATTGGCGACGGTGGATAGCTGAGTATCTCCCAAAGCTTTCTAAACGAGAGAAGTGGACTCAACCGGCCAAACCATTACAAATAGGCGATATTGTCACGTTTCCCGATGAACAAAGGAAAGGAAAATGGTTTAAAGGCCGAATCTGCGAGCTGGTAACTGGCGTAGACGGACAGACTCGTTCAGCACGAATCAAAGTAGGTAATAATTTAGTTAACAGGCCAACTGTAAAACTAGCAGTACTCGAGGTAAAACGAGATCAAACATTTTCAAATTGGGGAAAAAGGAAAGAAACAAATCTTAACGTTATAAAAGCTAAAGCAGAAGAACTAGCAAGTCAAATACCAAAAAGGAAAAAGCTCAAAATTAGGCCCGTATCATGGAGCTCATCCTTAAAATAACAATATACATAGCCGCACTGTTTAGAGTCGAATGCTTATCGATCGTACCTATCCCTGAACCAGGAATATATTTTGATCATATTGGGACACTCCTATTAAAAAAAGGAGCATGGGAAACGACATTCCATACGGGGACACGTCCGGAAAATGATACGGATACGTTACAAACGTTGAAAAAACACTTAACCATAGTATTGAACTCCGTTAATAGTACGGACTCTGAACTCTCGGATCTAAAAGTTACACTTCAGCACGAATGCAACCATGCAATTCAACTAATCCAAGGAATAAGTCACAAAAGGACAAAACGCTCCCGGGGAATATTTGGTATACTAAAAGATTTCATGTTCGGGGGAGACGACATAGACGAGCAATTAGCAGCCTTCAGAGCAGCAGAGGATACAAAAATTACACATGTGTCCGAACGTTTGACCCAAACAAATAAAAAACACAATGAGTTAACAGAAAATTTACGTCACCGAATAGACAAACTCTATGATGGTATAGATGTTCTCAGCAAGGAATTTAAGCATAACAAAAATGAAGTTCTAACAAAGTATATACAAGAAACGATCATGCTTACAACCGCTCTAGTACAAGACATGATAAATAAGTATCACGAAATAGATTCAACCAAATTATATTTAGAGGACGAAGAGATGTTAAAACAAACTATACGAAGAAAGATGGCAAGTCATTATAACGTTTTAGAATACTCGGAAATAACCAATAGGAGAATAGAAGAGGGTGAAATAGTCTTTTCTATCAAAAAGATAATTGTATCGATAGAAAATTACGAGATGTTTAAAGTCATAGCCATTCCAAACTTTGCCAATCATACGATTTTAGACATACATGAAAAAATAATAGCCATCAACGAAACTAGTTACTTATACCCGAAGGAAATTTTTAAACTGAACGAATCGCACTACATATCTTCTGAGAAAATAATACAACGAGAACCAGACTGCATAGCATCAGCATTACTACACACAGAAAGTGGTACCAGATGTAGTTCAAAGGAAATAGGGCCAGAAGTCACTGAATTTATACAACTTACAAATCCAAACAGTATTCTGTTCTTCTCTACCAACCCTGATAAGATATTACTAAAATGTAACAAAACACTCACTACCCCAAGCTGCTCAATCGGAATCATAACCTTGTCACTAGACTGTAGCATTTTGACGAGCAAGTTCGAAATACAACCGACGATGCTAATAAAATCTGAGCAAGTCAGAGCATATTTTAAACCCATGTTAAATTTAAGCATATCAAAAGAAGATAAGTCTAACGAAGTAGAATCGGTAACTAGTAACTATGTACTTTTCTCAATAACCATACTAAGTGTTTCTATTACGGTCATCTTGGTTTCCGCGATGTTAATCAAGAAATATCTAAAACAAAATATTGGTCCTCCTCCATGCAGGCCACCCACTTTAAACCTAGAATTGTAACTCCCCTACGAGGACTTACGGGGGGAGGGATGTCGCTGACGACAATTTAGGCTTAAAAAACAAAGCGTTGCTAGGTCAATAAATGCTGACTAGCTACGTTATGCAACGCGCCAGCGATGCGCGCTGGTTTAACGATTAAATGGAAAATAGGCTAAGAAGAATAGACTAAGAAAAATATGCTGATCGACGACGGTCAGCATTTTTAGAGTATAAAATCAATTGAATAAACTAATGAATGGATTATTTGCCAAGAACCAGTTGGTGCGTTATTATTGTGCTTAAGTCGGCGTGTACTGTGCCTGTCTTAAGCTGCTGCTCCGAAAGACACTTTCGTGTGCGCGACAATGATAATAAACTGGATAATTAATGTACACTATAAAATTTACCTCCCATGTATGTATGCCGTGGTGCAAACAAGTGCAAAAGCGGCAAAGTGATTAGGACCGGAACCACGTGCGCCCCAAGGGTAGCGTAAAATATGGCGTTTTGAAGTTAATTTATTTCCAACGGAAACGAACAACTCCACTCCATGTTTCTCTGCGGGCTGAGTATTGGGAATCGATTGGGACGGGGGTTTGATGCGAATCCACCATCGTCATCACGTCGTGTGCCTCATGCGGGCCAACTGTGTAAGTTATGATAGTGAAGTATTTTTCATTTACACTCCTGTACTGTGGAGAGCCGTTTTTCTAGCTTCCAATCGATCCGGGACCTCGACGGGTTATATAGAACCGTTTTTGCAGAACCACAACAACATTTGGTCCATCACAGATGCCGGTGGCACTGAAGAATTAAATTATGAACTAAACACACAGCCCACCGTCCGGGCTCCACTCTATTGCTGTGCTTATTCGCAACGCAGCTTCAAAGTGGGAGGACCTTCATTTATTCGTCTGCAGTTGTTTTAAACAATTGCCAGCTGACAAAGTTTAATCCGTACGTCAACGTTGATAAATGCTGCACTAATGAAAGGGACAGACAAATTACACAGCTCCTGCTGCTGGTTGCTGATTTTTGATACACAAAGCAACAACCAAAAAAAAGGAAATCCCTTGCTGGCTTTCTTTCAATGCCCTACGGGGGGAGGGATGGAGACAAATATTTACATACCATATTTTCGTCATTTATCGTCGCTTTCTTCCTGGGAGTAGGGCGCATCTACCAACTACCGGGTTTTGCGACAACTTTCCCTCTTTGAAACACACTTTACTTGATCTCTTCTCTTCGTAAACAGTTCATTATTGCGCTTTCGGAGGAGTTTGCCAATGTTTCAAAAATAAACGAACCTCACTTCGACAAGGTCACGGTGGTCCCCCGAGCCATTATTGAATGGGTTTTCGGGCAGAACGGGCTTGCAGGAATTCAATGGAAAAGCTATTTCAGGGTAGATGAGGGACACAGGGACATTTTGCGGTGCTAGTTTACAACACGAAAGCACTTTTCCGGTGCTGCTTATTTGGTTTAACAAATTCAGTTTCCAAGATCAACCATATTTGTTCCTTTTGGAACACTGGGATGATTATCCTTCTGGGAGATTTTACATCCGCAAAACTACGTCTCGATTTCTCGACCTCTACCAACCCTCACTACTATCGACGTGCGTCGAAGAAGACAAAATGGGTACGATAAATGGATCCAAATGACAACCCGTTCGCTTTTAGCTGCTCCGGTGGAAATTCCAGTAACAACGGTAGGAAAGGTGATGTCCTGGGATATTAAGTTTCAGCCGGAAATAGCTCTAACAATGCCCCGACACGGACACGCGACCGGTAGGTATCATTCATCCCGGCCAAACTGGGGAGCCTGGCAACACAGCGTACAAAGACAATTCGCACACTCGCACGTATTTTGCACGACTTTATGTGACCCCGGGTCGTGTGTGTGTTTGTGTGTGCTGGGTGATAGTGTCGATAGGGCGAGGAAAAATGGAAACAGCTCACGAACTCCCATTCCGCTTCATTCCCTCGACCTCTATCGTACCTCCGGTACCTGCGACAGCCACCCACAGAAACAAACGAAGTAATGAGGGTACTAAAATTATACGACAACAATCGGTGGTCGGCTGGAAATAATAACATCATCCGCACACCGGTCTGTGTGTATGTGTCCGTACGTCCCTGCCAGACCGGGGATCAACAAGGAAGGAAGGATGGAAGGATATATATTTAGTACAGTGCTCTTATTTTGTGTCCGTCGTGATGAAAATCGGATGTTATTTCACTTTCCTGGAATTTGCCCCGTACGTCAAGGACGCACATGGGGCGGGGCAGGATGGTGAGGCGGTTTGTTTTCGTTGTAGCATCCCGAAATCATATTTCCGAATGAACGCTTAACGAGCTATTAGGAGATAGCTGTTGTGCTTTTTGGGGGAAATTGAAAATTATTGTTATCGCGCGGTGGAACGACAATGTTGCAATGTATTAAAAAAAACATATCAGCAGCGAATGTAAACAGGTTACAAAATTGATTGAAATTGAAATAAACGGGAAACGTGGAAGGACTGGAGGAAATTAGGATGGAAGAAAATGACATTGTTTTAACATTAGGCATTTCACAATTCCAGGAAGTTATTGTTGGAAATTTCAAATGTCAATTATTGTTCGAGTAGGTTAATGACGCAATATAAGAGGAATTCTTCATCATTTGCTATTCGGCAAATAGTCTTCTAATATTTCTGATTCGACATTCTATGTCAAATTACACTATAGGTATCGCTTTTTATAAAATTTGTTAATAAGAATGTTTTCAGAAATAGAAATGAATCTAATTAACTACTTTGCAATGAATATCCAATTATGTATCTATCAGCAACATCTGTCTGAATTCTGAAAACATTTGATAGTAATTCATCCCCTCATTTATATTTGTTCTCTGATAATTCAATTCTATTTGTTTATATTTCTATAAATCCAATAGATCAACCGGAAACAACTCTAAAATGCTGGCGTTTTATAGGGGCTATTACCGTAGCTAGATGAAAAGCTTTTAAGTTCTCAAATGTTATCAAACTTTAGGAATTGATCCTGAATTTCATCACTTTTTGTGACCGAACTATACGCAAAGTGATAACTTTGGTAGTTTTAACCCTCACCGACTTAGCTAACAGTCTTGAGAAGCTTATAAATGTTGTCAACAACTATCAAAATGATCCGTCTCTGTGAACTTCTGGTCATTTGAAACATTGAAATAAATATAGATAATTTAGGAGCGCATGAATATAGCCACTTAATGATTAAAGAACTCCAATTCCTGTAGCTCCAGCGGCAAAACACAAATACACACTGTCAAACAAGTTGGCTCCTACACCCAACATCTTGTCAACAGATACGCCACAAACCCATAAACTACTAACATAAGTTTCCCCAACACAAAACATATCGTCCATTTGTCCACACCGTATGTTCTACCGATTGGAAGGAACATCGGATCCCTCTACCGATATAGCCCAGCTAGCGGCAGCCAGCCAACCAACTGCGGTTAGAAACATAGAAAGACAGAGAGAGCCCATCAACTTTCCCTTCACCGTCGGTCGGTCTGTGGGTGCTGGCCGGGGAAAACTGGTTCCCGGCCGGCTAATACATCCATCTGCGGTTTTGACACTTTCCCTTTCCGCATGCGACCCTTTGCGTGGGGGTCAAATGCAAAAAAAAAAGAAGACACATACACAAGAACGTCTCAGCACGAAACACTGCTCGTTGGCCGAGCTTTTCCACCGGACTGGGAAACATTACGGGCTACAGCCCGCCAGACGGAAAGCAGTTTGCCATTACCGAAACTCAACGTAATGCCACATTTCAATGGAAGCTGTTTGCGAAACTGCTCCCAGCAAAAACACAAAACAACTGCCCAACGTAACGTTTCGCGTGAAGCCGTAATGACTTCCCAAAGGTTACTCTCGCACTGTGCTTCTTGCGTTCTTTTTGGGCCGGGCTTCCAAATCATTCCCAGCGACCAAAAAGCACATTAGAAAACACTCTTCTAAATGATATTGAACGAGTTGGTGCACGGTTGGAAAAGTTGCTCGGGTTCCGACTTTTTGGTCTTTTAGGGCGTTCCGGCGTGGCGTGGTAAAAGGGAAATGAAATTGCACGGATTGCATGGTTCGAATCGAACAAAACCGCCGACAGGAGAGTGCAAAGATTAATTATCTCACTGTTGCTGGCACACTTTTTATGTGCCAGTTATTATCGAAGCCCCCCTTTTTCATTTCATTTCAGCACAACAAAAGAGAACAGATTTGTTCTGAAAACAAAACGAGAATGAATTCAATACACGTTACACAGCTTCAGTGTTCGGCGGAAAATTCATTCCACAAAGTACTGTGATGAATTTGGTGCAAACGGAATCCTTTTTCCGCTTCAAATTCAGTGAATCGTTTTTGTTATGATTTCTGAACTAAGGTCAAAGTTCATTTGAGTTTATTTCGTGTTAACTGACATTAACTTCTCTGCTCGTTCTTCCAATGTTACAATGTAATTTGGATGCAAATTTATATGCAAATAAAGTAAAAAAGGGATCTCCGCCAGCTCCCTACACGTGTTTGTACTGTTTGCTTCTTCTACTTTCCCCAATCAAACACACACGCTCAAGATCAACACGAGTTTTTTCCGCAAAAAACACATTAAGGAAACGCACCATTAATATTCACCTTCAAAGTTGATACGCTTTTCTTCTTTATCGTATGCCTTTTCTCTCAAAACACCATCACCACGAGAAAGAAGAACTTTTTTTTCTTCCTTACGTCTTTTCCTATCAGCGTCAGCGGCGAAAGATCACCCACTTTTCCCAAGCGAGTAACACGACTCCCTCGGCAACACAAGACGCTCTTACCGTCGCGCCATGGCGCGAAAGAAAACAGGCAGCAACATAAATTAAATTTTCATACCAACGGCCACCATTTTTTTTTTTTTTGACTACCATCTCGCCGACGAAATTGGCAACTTCCTGCGGTTTAGCGCCATTAAGCCCAGGCGACAGGAATTATGACTCGTTATGTGACGGCATGGAAAATACAAGCGCGCTCGCGTGCTTTCCCAGGCTCGATGCACCTGTGTTCGCGCCTGTTCTTTGCTGCCTATTGTTTTGCGACCGATTGTGCCACGTGTAATGCCACGTCTCGCACATTCCTTTAATTGCGTCCGTGTAGTGCCTGCCGGTGGTGTGCCGGCAAACGAACAGCATAATGTCACACAGAGCGTGTAGCGTGTCTTTGAGGAACAGTTTGCGTACGTGTGTGTGTGTGTGTGATCCTCTTACACACGTTTCTGTGCACCTAAAAAGGATGCCGGCTCCTAACATCCTAACCCACACAACACAGCACAGCTGGCGTTCGTTGCTTCGGGGGGAGCTTTTCCATACCGCTCAGCAGCGCTTTTTGTGGGCGCAAAAGAGTGCAACATGTGCTTGACATTTATGATGGTAATTACTCGCACGAGATGGAGAGTATCCGGTGGCTTTGTGTTCGGCTACCGTTTCCACACCGTGCGCTGACAAAAACAGTTTGACACAGAAAGGAGCACTGCGCTCTCCCTCCACAAGAAGCACAGGAGGGATTCAATGAATGCGATAGATTAATGAATCATATTAGTAAATCCCTTTCGCCGGGAGCGTTGAATGTACACGGTGTGTTGATTGAAATTTATTAACTATTCTGGCGGGTTTTGCTGAGCCGGTGGTTTTAAAATGACGGTGGAGGAGAACTTTAATACTGAGTCACGGAATGGGTTATTTCGAGGGATGAATATCTCGTACAGCTTCTGAACTAGCGACCTCGGCAACTGAGGACGATCTTAAGCAGGACGACTCTACTGGCTGGGTTGTAAGGCACCATACGTATGACGTAGCCGTAAAGCCTGCAGTAAAGAAGTAGGATCCACTGAGCAAGAGTGAACAAGAGAGTGTGTTGAAACCTACAGGTGAATGTACAGATTCAAGACAACACAAAGCATCTACAAGAATTATTTCACCGAAACCTTCGAATATTTTTCGACTCATTCTTTAAGAACTGTTTTGCACGAATGTTAGACTAATTCATAGAATTGAATTCCAAAAGATTGAATTACTCGTTTAAGGTAGATGTGATGGTAGAGTGAGTGGAACGACTCGAGAGTGGTTTAAGGAGGAAGTTTAAGGAGTGTAGTAAAGTAGTTTAAGGGTTTAAGGTTTAAGGATTAGAGTACCTCAACTCATAAAAAGTCTACTAAAGTTCCAAATCTGTAAGTATTCTCATCTTAATCTCCTCGAATATCCCTCAATATTTCGAAGTCATTGACTTGAATGAATCATATCGACATTATGAAGAAATAGAGGAATGTTTGGTGTTCCTGCATGGGTGATGTCTCAGGCAATCTTGCGTAATTTGCAGACATTTCAATGTACAAATAATACCCGAGAATTGTATGAATAAGAGTTTGCCGAGAACAGTAAATCAGATGCCAAGGATTTCCATTTTATTGATTCTACCTTTATCATAACTGACACACAAATCAAAATTTTATTCTGATAGTTTTACGCCTTAAATATGTCAAGAAAGTGTCATCAGTTTGGGTCAAAACGGTCAGCTCAGATGCGCAGTATAACGTAAGTCATTAAGAACAAGATTTTGGAAATTATTTGAACCATGCTCCCACGTATCACTTAAAAAAACAAGTGTCTGTTTGTGCCATGCTAAGAACTCCCCAAAAAGACAGCCGTCATCACAAAGATGCACAAAACCACTTTTCGGTTGTCCCTTTTTCCATTTGCTAGCAACTCTTCCTGGCGTATCGATTCGTTCCCCGGTGTTTGAATAATAATATCCTGTTTTGCTGTGGCTGTATGTTTGCACCAGGCAAGGTCATACATTTCCCGGAAAGCAAACGTCCTCGTTCGGCAAACGTCCTCGTAGCCGACAAAATGGCTGAGAAAGCTTAAACTCGACTGTTTTATACCGTGCAAGTACCCCGAGTCCGACACTCGAGATGGCGCAAGTACCTCTGCGTCTTGTACTGCTTGTACCTCCTCACCTTACGGCCACCCATCAGCACTAATGGATCAGTCGGGTGTTAGGGAAGGGCGGGACGAGCTTTTAAGTCAGCATCCATCAGTGGAAATACTCCCCCAGACCCTTTCTAATGTTTAGAAGCTCGTATCGTATGTCTCGGCGAGTTGAAATTGCGTTCCGTTTGCAGTTTTATTCCCACCTTTGCAAGTGTAGAGCCCGCGCCGGAGATAGCGACAGCCTTGGCTTTTCGTGTTTTATGTCGTTGTATTTCTCGTTAAGAAAAGTCGTTTCGTATCCATCATCATCATCATCATCATCATCAGCTTCCATCTTCACCATCACCGCGTGGGAAAGTGCTGCCGGTGTAGCGTGCCGTTGCTGCAGTGCGAGACACAGTGCGGTGGCGCCGGTACTAAGAACACGAGCGCCGAATCGCGTCGAAATGTGCTTGTTTATTTATCATTTCAGATCCAAACGTAAGAAGGACCACATACACTACACTTCCATGTGTTTGAAAGATTATCTAATGAAGAGCGCTCAACGAGTTGCACGGAAAAGGCCAACAGGGAGAAAAGTACACACACACAGACGCACTCGCTTTAGAATTCTGCGCACGAAAAATTAAGGAAAAGTGTCACCAGTGTCGTACCAAGTGGCTCTTTAATAGGGTTTGCCGGGTACGGGTACGGGGAGCGAACGTCTCCTTCGCGTTTCTTTTTCGATTGGAAAACTTTATTTCACACGATTAGGCGACGGTCAAATTGGAACGAAAGGTGCGAGCGTTGTTACTCCTTGCTCGCCCCAACACACATAAAACAAACATTCGATCAGTAGGAACGCTGCAAATGAAATGATGTTTTTTTTTTCTTGTTTTCTGGCACACAGTTTTCATTTTCCTATCCGTGCTTTCTACACACGTTCAATCGGCGAACGACAAAAAAAAGGACACCCATTGGGGTGCAAAAAAAAAGGTCAAATGGGAGTGAAATTGAATCGTGTCGAAACAACAACACTCAGGCCACCAAGTATGAGGGCCATTTCCCTTGCCATCTGGGCCGCGCCGTCTATCGGGACATTGGCCGGCGCTGGGGAAGGGAGTGCAGGACCCCATGGTTCGTTGGTCAAACAAATTGGAAACATATTTTCTACGAGTAGTGGAAAAAAATTGAGTGGAAATTCAATACGCTTTTGATGGGGCGGCACAAGAAAGGTAACGTTTTTGTTTTCTTTTTGTTGGGTGCCACCCCTTTCTTTCCGGCTGAGGGGAAATTCCTTCGGGAAGCTGTCGCGGCACAACAGATAGTGGGGTGTGTGTGTGTTTTTGCTGCCCTCCGTAACAGGATAAACAAGATGCTTTGGTATGATCGGGCCGCTCCAAGTTGTTGGTATTCATTCCAAGGTTGTGATGGTTATCGATTCGAATGAATTTCTACGACCCATGGGTGCTGAGGTGGGAATTGCTGTGTTGTGTATGAAAGTATTCAAAAACCTGTCATGACTATTTAACGCTTACTTATACTCCTGTCATCAATCCTATAACAAATTTTACAAAAAGAAAAACTTATTTTCTACCGTATCACTAAAGAGCGTTACTTTTCCACTCTATAGTTATCTCTAAGCGTAGTAAAACCTTAACGATCAGTTAAACATAAATGGATACATTCATGTGTGGAAAAGATATGGATATGGTTTATGGACATAGATCATTCAAGGATGCAGAAAAGACACAAATAAAATAGGCGCATGTACTACCCATAAAGGTGAAACCTTTTGTGTGGACTTTGAAGAATATATATATGAAATATCCTCCGACAATCCGTTGCGTAGCCCTGTAACCAGGCTAGCCTAACTATTGAGCCTAACTATTTAGAAAATTTTACGAGTATGAATAGAATAGGCACAATTTGGAAAATGTAAACATAATATCAGGTTCCCTTAATAAATGGCAATCGTACACACGAGGTACGAGTTTACGTGTAAAATGTGCATATCAGCAACTCTTCGCGTACCCATTGGACAAATATTGTACATGTCACAGGTACGATCACGACTACGCACTGCTCCGATCATTATATGAAGGGTAAATTCCACAACCAATTACGAAATAAAAAGAGAAAGCACCACAGAGAAACCATCTCTGTCTCAACTAGCTGCTCCTCACAGTAACATCCTATAGCTCGTTTTAACAGATATCGCGTAACATAAGGCTAAGTGTTCTGTCTATTCAGCATCTCACATCAACTTGTCAACGAAATCAAACGATGGCCTCCAGCGACCATTCAAGCTTCTTCACGAAAACCCCGGATTTCGACGATACAAGGAAGTTTTACAAAGCCCTATCGGCACTACAGCGACAGTCCAACAACATCCAGAAAGAAGACATTGAAACACTTCTGAAAGCTGCACTGGGATCTGCAGCACCAGATCCAAAGTGCACAGGATCCTCGCACGATACTTGCGGCTTCCTGCATAGCGATGACAACAGCCGGCTACATACGACTTTGGAGAGCGACATTAGTGACACACAATCCAATCACAGCGAACAGTTGGCATCGACATTTACCAGCACCGCTTCAACCGATCACCAAGACAAACGAGATGGAGGAGTTACAATCATGAAGAAGCTTCACCCGTCCCGTACACTCTACCGATGACAATCGAAGTTAGCGGGGCATCACGAAGAAATACCGATCGTACACCACCAAAATATGGCTCGACAATACCCGGCCACGGACTACACTCCACAGCAGCTGGACAAACGGCACCGAAACAATGAAGCAGCTCGTGTCAGCAGGGCCAAGTCGAGGATAGGCGAAACTGTGATGCAAAAGGAAGCACCAGAGCTGGAAGCGGCCAGTACGACCATCATGAGAACGATCGCTTCACAATTGGTCTACGCAAACGAGCGTATTAGAGCGTATTATTAGAGCGTAATTAAACGCATGGGACACCTCCTTATTTGTTTAGTAATGATGAGTAATCGGCAATAAGGTGCAATAAATCTATAAAAAGTCCCATCAGACTTAATTATAAACACAAAAATTATACATATTAACGATCCATAACACATTTTAATCATTAATCCAGACATTGTTTACTCTTTCCATGACAGTCGCGAAACTAATTGCATGTTAAACGTGCACTCATTTCCATTCGTTAATTAAACTGTTCGCCATAACCCAGCCCCACCCAGCCGGTGAAATAATCGCTGCAAACACATTGTACAACCTTACCCAATCCTCGGAAAGGCAACTAAAACTGCATTCGATTCCCATCCCCCCGATTGAACTATCCCTGGTGCCGGCTGTATAGCCAGCTCCAGCTCCAGGATTAAGTACGCTTCTTGGTCGCACGTGTACGGCTCGAGGCTTCATTAGTGTGGCTGCTCCGATGCTGGTAACGGTGGAGCAAGATGATGATGATGATGATGATGATGATGATGATGATGCCGGAGCATGGTTCTTCACTAAAATAATGCTCCGTTCACCTTCCGTACCGAACCTTTCAACGGACCTGTCATCGAAGGCGCCGTTCGTTTTTTGGGGGGGGTAGGTAAAGGAAATCGTAACCGAAACCACGACACTCATCATCGTGTCTGCCGCTGCTGCTGCTGATGCTCTACCACGTCGAACTCTTCGCATCGAACTCTAACCGTCCGCCACGCTCGCTATCGATCTCACTCAATAACCGATTATCGGCGCGTGCACACAAGACGATCGGAATGTGGGGCGAGATTTTAAAGAGCGCGTTCGGGGCTGATTAAACACGTGCCCTTCCTTTGCGGATCATGTGGCTTGTGGAGAAAGAGCGAGTGTGCTGCGCAAGCATCAAGGTATCGAAGGATATACTCTCGAACTTTCAATCAATTTTCAAACCCTTCCCTTCGGATGGTGTGTGTGGGTTTGCAGTACGCGCGAGCGCTCGCTTTGAAATTCTCGACACAAGCGTTGTGTAATAAATCGTTGAGTCATTTTTAGCTCCAACTGACTTGCACCGCCTGCTTTGATACTGGTAGAATGAGACGATGAAATTTATTCTATTTGCTGGAAATCGGCAGGTTAAACGATTCTTGACACAAAATGCTTCGCATATTGCAAAAATACCCTGCAAGGTACATTACTGATGAGTTCTCATACCGGGAAACATTAAGCTGTTGAGTTTGTCAGCTTATATTCGCTAATAAAATGATAACCTTACTCAGAAGGGGTTGACTTTCCTTCTACAAGCTACCATTCTCTGAACTACCGAAGAAGAAAGCTTTCCTGGAAAACTTTGTCCCTGGGATTTTGTCTACTTAAAGTTTCGCTTCTAAGTTATCTTTGGTGAACTGCTGCAAAACTAGTTCTCCCTCCAGCAGGGTGCTAATTTTCTCAGACCATACCCGCACCCCAAAAAAGGTTCTTTCTTGCTGTGGGGCACACAATTTCTCCACAACAGAACAACTTCCCCTGAGCAATCCTCTCAGCCACAATTCCACCCCCATCCATTCAAAAGTCGTGCTGATGGGTAACGTTCAAACGCTCTGTGCACGATAAGAATCAAAACATTTCAATGCTCATTGAACACATCGTTCCATGACTCCTCCCTAACCTCAACACTTTCACGCTGCCCTTTAATTTTATCGATTCCCTTTTCGGCCGATTTTTCACTCCCTTCTTTGTTTCTCATAATAGCGTCAGGCCGATAGCTGCATCGATCGCTCTATAGGAGAGGAAAGTAGACTAGATAAGTAAACCTACTAGAGTGCGCTCATGGCGCTCATCGCTTTCAGCTCGCGGCGGAAATGCAATCGATTTTCTATTGCTATTATTTTCACGCTCGCAGTGCACTGTAGCAAAACGGCACAGAACCGTATGAAGGTTGAGTTTTAAGGGCAACCCGGCAAGTAGCAGCATGCAATTCGATTGCAAAAGCTTCCCACACTTCCATCCAGAGCAAGCCAAAAACCTTTCCTCTCCCGGAAAACACAATCAAAGGGGTAGCCAAATAAAATGCACCACGAAACCCCATTATCGAGGAGCGTGATAATTTGCACTTTCGAAAAGGGGGGGGGAGCATTCCCGAGAGGCAGCTATAGGCTGCTGAGTAGTGGTGAGTTTTTTTTACATCACTCAGTCTGGACCATGCCGCTTTCAGGTCGCTTTGTAAGTGAAGTTGGTGCTGAATAATTGAATAATGGTGTTAATTTTTGAGTTGAGCCCTGAGCCCTACCGAATTGGGGCCCTGTGGATTGCGTAAAATCAATATCAGCGAGCGAGTTACATTTTTAATGCAACGAATTGCAACGAGCACAAAGTTAAATCACCTTAATGTGAAAGTACTGTGTACGCTTAATGATTCTCGGTTTGGCGGTAAAATATATAGATGCTTATCAAAAATCAAGTTGATTGCAATTTGCCGTTCAAAATACTTTTTTGAATGACTTTGCCATGTTTATTAACCTTTATTCACTTGAAGCAAGAGATTGACAAACAGAGGACCGTTTATTTGATCATTTCCTTTCAAAAATGTTATGCAAATTGTACAGGAGTCCCCCGAGATACGACTGTACTTGGGACCGAAAAAATGTTCCAAAACAAGGCGTAAGTCGAAAAAGTCGTATGTCGAATATCTATGAATATAAAGTTTATAACTGAAGTTGAAGAGTTGGAATTTATGATATCGTGTATTTTATTTAAAATAATGTTCGATAATGTAATAATTATATTTTAAAACTCGTACACAATATAGATATTCAAGATAGGGTAGTTGTGGAATGTTTGGAAATGTGTGTATAACGGTTATCAGACCAGATATTCAAAAAATACATCAATTTCTTTGTCAATGACAACTTTTAACTGTCAAAATCGTCGTATCTGCGAATCGTCGTAACTCGAGGGGGTCGTAACTCGGGGGACGCCTGTATTGGTAATGTAATTTAATAGCATCGTTTATCGAGTTGTTTGAAAATATTTTTAACCTTTTTTACAATATTCGAATCCTTCACGATTCTAGTCAGCGTTTTATATGGAGTTTGACAGTTGGAGGCTGACATCATGTAAACACTCCATACAAAGCCACCCAAAAAACTAGCCTGCGATTTTCAACCTAAATTATTCTAGCCTCAAAGCTAGAATTAGATTCGAGTACCTGCTCGAAAACACGGTGTTGTTTACATTTTCGCCAAGGTGCATTAAAGAGATCAGGTGGTGGAATCTAGAATCAAAGTGTATGTAGACCCGGTGGTCTCATACCAAATTTGAACGTCACTTTTTGACAGGATGGGTGAAAGATTTTGCTCAATCAAAGCTTGACGAATACACAAAACATTCTTAAAATCATCATTCAGAAGCAGAAGCGATAAAAATCAGCCTTCTAAATACATACACCTTGGGATAAGCCCACCTGTATATTATACCTACTTTGATAACTGCTCGAAAACTGCTATACAATGCTGCTACAGCTGATAGACTGCAAATTCAGCCTACGATCTAGAAACTATTCTAAATAGTTCTAAATATTACATGCATGACTAATAACTGTAGCACAAAAAAATATGAAGAACGACACATTTTCATCATCATTTGAACGTAAACTTTGAAGCTCTCGAATAAAAACCTCCTAGTTGTAGCGAAAGCATCACATATACTCTTGTTACCCCAATATTTACACAAATTTCTATTATTTCAATTTTCAATTACATTAACACAGCTCGTTACGATTCGCTCAAATTGCTCAATAGTGACGGATATTTTACTTCACCTAAATCACTTCTAAATGGTTGGGTACAAAGTACGAAATACATGCAAAGCTATGACAAACCTACAAAAAACAAGAAACAATAATAACCCTTTTTGCATGGACAATGTCTGGGTGAAAGACGAAACCTACCGTAAAGCGACCGTAACCGACCGAACCGTAAAGCGCTTGATTGAATAAGCGGAAAAGCCAAACAGATATTATACTTTCAATTTGCCCTCCCCATCACCACCACCATCATCAGGGATAAGTAGAAAAACATGTCTGAGTGAATTTATGGCGTGTTTTAGCATTTTCCCCCGCCACCCGAAATTCCAACCGGGAGGATATCAATCATTTAATCATTTCTCAGCGTTTTGTTTTCGGTTCCTTCAGCGTTTGTGTGTGTGTGTGTGTGTGTGTGTGTGTGCATATCCAATTTTGATACTTTTTTGACTGAACTTTCTCCTCTCTTTGCTCTCTTCACATTGCAGAACCGTTCCCTCGGCGGTGGCCCAGAACAAATGCGCTGACCCTCGACCTCAAACCCTTGGCACGTCGGCAAAGCACAGGTAAGCACAAACACACAGGCATAGAAACGTAAACGGTTCCTAAGAGGAACGATAGCACACGAAAAAAAAGCAGCCAACCACCTCCCTACGAAATTCGCGCACCAAACCGCATCATAACATCCCACCACAGGTTGCGCACGGACGGATCCGGGAAGGAAATAAATAAATAAAACTGCCGCCCGGTTCTTCGGGAGGCCGCAACCCTTAAAGGGGAGGCTTTCGCTCACCGAACGGGCGAAGACACGGGAGGAGAGATATTGGGGTGTGTTGGCCTCGAGGCCACGAAAGGATAGAGTCAATAAAAAGTAGCACAATAAATCTTCGTTTTGCACGCGTTCGAGGTTGGCTGATTTTGTTTGGCGCTTTTTTTTGTATTCATTTCGTTGTTTCGTTGCTGTTCCCCCATTTTTCGTTTCGAAGGATTTGTACTTTTCTACTCCTCTGCGGGAGCGCGAAAACATGGTAAGAACCACCGTTATCTTCCAAACTGGCGGAGGGCTAAACGAACGCGCCGAATAGTGAGCCGGTGGCAGCCGCAGGTCTTGTCGAAGGCCTAGGTCCGCAACGTTTAATATCAATAACGAATAATGTTTTCTAAGGAACGGAGGTGCATGTTCAGCCCCCCCGCGTAGAAAAGGGACGAGACGCGGTGAGCAGGAAAAGGGGTGGAAACGGTGCAATAACATAAAATAAGCAAAGGCCAAACGATGCTGCCAGCTCCTCACCCGGGATTGGGGGGGGGGGGGTGGGGGGAACGGAACATCGCACAAAACATCCACCTGTTGAGCGAGCATACCCGCCAAAGGCGCACTCTCCAGTGCGTGCATTTGCATCACCTTTGCATCATCAGCCAGTCGGTTGATATTCGGTGCACTTGATCTTTCCAAGCAAACCTTCATATCGAGATGTTTAATGGATTTCACCGAAGGCTTACTGGCGATGCATTGGGGTTGCAGCAGCATGCACATGGCAGCGATGTTGTTTTTTTTTGCTTTTTCTTACGCACAATGAAGAGTGACAGTTGCACTCAGTCGGTTAAATGTGCCGCCATTGCTGTACGCGCGCGGCCCGAACACGTGTGGGAAAGACTGGTGGGGCTTTGCGTCCACCAGGGTCAGGAGGTTTTATTGAAACAAGATTGATGTACTCGAATCAAGATGCCAACCTTGTCTACAGCAATAAAACTTTTGCCAGAAATAGTTTAATTATGCCTGCGGGATTATTTATGACGAATTGTTTTATCTCGTGGTGCAACCATTCGCTATTTTTTACTTAAGTTACTGATATTGGAAGTATTTTAATGAAGAAATGACAATCGATCATGAATCCATGGAGTTGATTGCATGAACACTGTTTCTAGTTATTTAAATAATTCCCAGCATGCAAACATACATAAAAAGGTAGTGTGTGTGTGAGGGAAAATGGCATTTAAATTGTCTGGTTTCGCTATATTCTATAAATTTAAGCAAATTTTAAAAAAATATAAAAGAAAGCCCCAAGTAACGATAATTACCACCGAAACAGTCGTAAAAAATTAGACAACTGACTATATGTGCCAGTAAATCATACAATACTTAATTTAAGTATTGTAAATATAATTTCTTGCATTGTAAAATAATCTCCGAAGCTTCCCTGCAGTCTTTCGCAGTCCATTTTATACCCTAACACCATACCTGTCCTGAGAACCGAGTAGATAATGTATTCTCTAGACTGGTTTTTCAGCTATTAACTAACTAAATGTCAAGAAAAATCAACTAGTAATGACTTAACTAAAGGAATAAATCAATATCATGGATAGTTGTTATGTTAAGCTCATCAAGAGGAAGATTCGAAGCTACCAACAATTCTTTATTATGTACATCTGTCGCCTTCTATTGTAGCTTTGGTACATTTTTAAATGTCTGGACGCATCTATAGCGATATTTTGTACCATGTATCGTAATATCACGCTTCAAAATATAGCGAAAAAATACTAGTTGGTTATTTTCAGCTCCAGTCCACTATACTCTGTTTCATTTGATATTATAATTAGCTTCATTGTGCTCTCTTAGCTTCATTCTAAGAGTCGTGTTATGTTTGCTAGCAGTACTGGAGCTATTATCGCAAGTCTAATTATATATCAAATACAAATGACGTACTTTTATCCTTCAATACCCTAGCAACAATAGCAATAATAATATAACCCCCAACATGCCTTAAGATAGTAACATGATCTACAGCACGCTAGGAATGTGTATTATTGCAATCATTTTATTTATAGTACACATCGCCAATAGTACAGCAATGGTCAAGAAAATAGACAAGCTTCTCAGAGTGAGTCAATGCAATCCCACAAGAGCCTGCTGGTGCGCTTAATGAGTGAAGGGAGCTTAAAATCAACCGAACGTGAGGTTCCCCCGAGGGTCTCAATTTCGATCCCAAAACACCTCTCCCGCTACCCGCAGCCAGCAACCGATCGTGCTGCCCATCCCAAAACCCCAGCGAAACGATTAAGAAAAATTGGGCTTTAAATTAATCGTAAAACCTAAAGCCACTCAGCCGCAGCACAGCGCTGAGAGCTGCGAGAAAGCCCCATATAAACAAAGCAACAACAACAAAAAGAAGCCCACCATCCAACAACAACAACAGCAGCGCAAACGGCAACTAGTTAACGAAATAAAACAATTAACAACAACACACCGTCTTCGGCCGGATCGTCCGTTTTCCGACCAGCAAGGGGTTTTCTTGGTGGGTTGTTTTATTTTTACATTTAATACCGCTGCACAAGACGCACTTTGGATGCGGGGTTTTTTTTTGCTCCCCTCGCTGCTCTTATAGTCACCCTTTCTCTCCTTCTGTGTTGTCGCACTCCTCCCCCCCCCCCCCCCCCCCATCAAGTACGAATTTGATCGTGTCGATGGGTTTGGTACACACACGCGGCACCAGTACCGTTGCTGCCCTTTTTCGCGATCGTACGCGGTTTATTTATGTCGAGTGTATTGCGTGGTTGTTTTGTTTTTGGTTTGGCGGTTTAAACAACGCGTCTTTTCTTTGTTTTTCCCTTTTCGCTAGGGTTTGCTGCAGTGCCTTCAGCTTCTTTTCTACATTCGCGTGCACTTTTTTGGCATTATCTGTGACTTTTCCTGTTTATTTTTATTGTCTCCGTGTGCGCGCGCGTTGCGCGTATTTGTTGCCATCTCCCCGCATTAAAGCCTACACTACACCCGTTTTCGAGAATCGAAACAAGCTCCGGCATTTTAGATCGTGTGAAACTGCCAAATTCGCAATTAATGTTAAGCGCCGCTGGGAGCGGAAGGGAGTGAGAAACGGGTTTGGGCGACAGTTGGAGAGCAGTTATTGCGCGTGTGTAAGGGAAACTCAACGCCCTAAGGAGGGAGCCTACACCCGCCCTGAATTGCTTCATTTCGATGCTGCAAATGTCAACGAACTGGATTGATTGTTTCCAAATTGAGACATTCAGCAGGATGGATGGGAAATTTCTAGCTCCCTTGTAAAGGAGAGCAAGTCTAAAATGGCTCAAAACGTGACTGCCATTTTGTATATTAAAAATAAAATGATCATTTTATTTGCAAAGTTTCACATCCTTGCAACACTGTTGCCCAACACACGCTTGCATCATTCACTTGGTAATTTTACAAGTACAATTTTAAAGCATGAGCTCACCTGATCGTCACATTCCATATCACAGCCACCTCAAACCAGTGGGTAACGTAATTTGGCTAGCACTGAACTAGTGAACCGTCCTCCTTACTAGCCGGTTAGTATGTAAATTTAGAAAACTCGTCCCCGCCATGGAATGTCAGCTGGGAGAATATTTATTACAACGTTTGTCAGCGCAATGAGCTCAGCTTTTGGTCTGCCCGCCCTCCCGTGCTCAGCTCATGTTGCAGTTTACGAGCTCGTACGCGTTTCGGACACGACATACTGGATCTGTTCAGGCACGTGTTTGGATGCGTGCTATTTTTTTCATAAAGAAGGCACACACACACGATATGGGTGAATCTTTATTTTTGCAAATGGTGCGACTAAAGATTAAATTGTAATCAAGTGGTGTTAATAAAGCGCCGCTGATGGATTTCAATGGCACGGAGGTGATGTAAGTGCAGCGCTGAAGGATGTCAATACGAATGAAAAGTAATGACTTGCGACACTTCTACGCCAATTGAACATACTCCTATCAAACGAATGAGTAATTATGAAGTGACAATTGAAAGCATTTATACAATGACTACAATGACGGCGATGTGGTTAGTTTGTGAAGCTGTTGTCAAGTGTGAGTTACGGCGCAGATGTATCGGATTTATCTAAGATAGTGATGGGTAAGATAGGGAAAAATCTGGAATAGACTCCGATACAAATCCGGAAAGTTTCAGAACCGACTCTGATCTGCCCATCTTTATCCGGAGTCGTTTGGAATTGTCTGAAGCCGTCCAAAATCGTCCGGAGTTGGAGTCATCTGGAGTCATCCGAAGACTTCCGAAGTCGTCCCGAGTCGCCTGGAGTCATCCGGAATTGTTCGGAGTCTTCCGAAGTAGTCCGGAGTCGTCTGAAGTTGTTCGTTTTTTTCTGGAGTTATCAGAAGTCGTCAGAAGTCCGGAGTCGCCCGGAGTCGTCCAAAGTCGTCCAGCGTCGTCTAGAGTCGTCCGGAGTCATCCAGAGTCGTCTAGAGTCGCCGGAGTCGTCCGGAGTCGTCTAGAGTCGTCTGGAGTCGCCCAGAGTCGCCCAGTGTCTCACAGAGTCGTCCAGAGTTGTCCCGAGTCATCCAGTGTTGTCCGGAGATGTCCGGAGATGTCCGGCGACGTCCGGAATTGTACACGTCTGAAATCGTCTGGAATCGACCAGAGCCGTCCAAATTCTTCCGGAGTCGGCCAGAGTCGCCCGAGGTCAGAGCCGGCCGGGGGATCGGCATTACCCTGCACCTTTTCCCATTGGCATTTAAATAGATTTTAGTTTTAAGTTTTTTTTTTTCAAAACACCTTCGGTGAAGTAGCAATGGAAAAAAAAACCTGAAAACCAATGAGCATTTGCTTCCCTACACAGGAGTAATCGATCGACATACTAAGTATAAGCAATGTTTGGATTTTTGCAGGCAAAACTGTGTATGATTTTGCAAAAACAACTGACATTTCGTCAAAACATGGAATCTAAAAGATGCAATACAAAAACACAATATTTTTTAGTCGTTGTGATATAAAAATGTGATTTTTTTTTATCATCAATTCAAACAAACTGTCAAAATCACTGATTATGACGACACTTTTTGCAATGTTATTCTACATCCCTACTATTTCGTCATTGCCCTTGTAGCCTAGCGCTAGTTTGCAACGATTGAGCAAACGGCATCACTCGGCAACGAAGCCGACGACCGGGAAACTGTTCTCGCGTAAATACTTCCCACTTGCTCAAGCGCCACCTTAGTTTACCCGTCGCCTTAATTCCCCACCCATTCCCGCTGGTTGGCGCTTACGCGAAGGGCAGAATAGTTTCCCTTCCCTGTCCCAAAAAAAACCACCGAAATTTCTCACCAGCTCGGCCCGTGCAATGCACCTGAACCTTCGCCTTTAAATTCCTCACGCACAGAAGGGCACATTGGCGACCGTATGGCTGCGAGACGAGCTGTGAGACTGTTCTGCCGCCGCTCCGTGCGCGTCGTAGTTGATTTGTCTCTTGAATCGCACCGAAAAACAAAACCCCTGGCCGGTTTTATCGCAACCCAAAGTGCGGGTTTGTTTCCTATTTTGCGCGAGCATTGCATTGTGTGTGCGCACATCACCACAGTGAGGGATGCAACACAAACACCTCACGATGCGCACGAGTTTCATTCCGTTCTGCTGCATTCCTTTTTCATTTGGGTGCGTCCGTAGAAATAGAACATGCGCTCGCAATGCACTTCTGTTTGAGTGGAGGAAATGTGCGAAGAAGAAAACACAAAAAAAACACTCACAAGTGTCGACGTCCTAATGCAAACGTCAGCAGGATGTGTTTTTTGTCGGTGGCACCTGGACACATTGTACTGTGTTGAGCACTGCTGGTGTTCTGCTGTGTATGCTTTTTTGTTGTTTATTCCCTTTTAATCAGCATTTATTCATCATGTGGAGGTTCAGCTCTGTTTAACTAATAAAAAAAACCTGAAAAAGATAGCATAAACCTCATATATCAGTCGCTGCAATGAAATTAACCGTACAACGAACATGAAACACGATCCACCACACTTGACATTCTTCCACTCCAGCTCCATACAGCCCTTTTCAAAAGTACCTTCACTACAAACGTAATTAAAAAAAGAAGTTTACGCGTGTACAAAACCGTAAAAAATGCACACACTTTTGAAAAGCAAATACACTACCACCCGTGCCGGGAGGACATGCCCTTGATTCGCAAAACTCGACCCACCCGCTGAGTCTGCACATTTATGCTGCGGCATGCACTTTTACCAGGTGGTGGTCGACGACGACAGCGCATGATGTTGATGAATACGTGTGTTGACCACATGAAATGATCCTCCCCGTGCAGCCCCCATTCCCCTTCACGCTTTACTTCACTTTCAATGAAATTTCGAGCATTGAATGCATCCGACCCGAGTTTCCATTGCTCGCTGCTGTTTGCGGCATTCAAGGAGCACCGGGAGAAAGTATGTCCCGCACACCGACAATCATGTTCACACACTTGCTGCAGCTGCTGGTGGGAAATGTTCGCGCTCGGTTCACTGTGAGCGGCACTGTTTTGTGCCGGAACGAACGAAAGAATGCAAATGAGAATAAATAGGTGCATTTTGGTGCGGTGCAGCGTACTCCGCCGCAGCGATTGCACCGAATCTTGACACTTGATTCGGTCCGTCCGTCCCTTGAGCACGGATTCTGCCGAGGTCCTCTAGCGCTACAGTGTGCTGTCACGGGTGTGGGCCAACAGGCAGCAAAAATGCAACGAATTCTACATGTCCGGCTGTCGGTGGTACCGATCGAAATAACGCACAAAAGAGCACACCTTCCGAGGGAGAGCGCGCGCAGGAGAGTTTTGTTTGCAAATTTTCAGCCACAACGAAATGCGAACGCATATGTGCAACACCGCACGTTGCTCCCGTTCCGTTGCGACTTTCTTTCAACCTCAACACGTTGAATGGGCCCCGGCGAACGGAGACGATTCGACCGCAAGCTGGCGGTGACATGGCATCGACTTTTTGCGGTTTGTGGCCGGCTGGCTGCAGACACATTCCTTATCGTGTTCGTAAAACGTGTGCCCGCAGGCAACTGTCAACAGTATTTCAAACTCAGTTGATATGGTGAGCAGATTATTAACAGGTACTGTGGAAGTGCCTAGCACTGTAGATGCATAAACACACATACACACAGTCGCACGCCGTCTTTCCTCTGACAGGGATGAGTAATAATGAAGTGCTACACGCATCAAAAGCATGCGGTTTTGCAATTGTCAACTCTGTGGTTCATTGTTGAGAGAAGGCTCTTGTTTGCAAGTTTGTAAATGAGTGTGGTTTTTTGGGAAAAACTTCACAAGAGACACAGTGCATTGCTGGATTGCATTTTTAGAGCATTTCAAAACCACCACAAATAAACCGAAATGAACTTTTCATTGTTTGTTGTTTCATGTTTGCTTCTACAATGGATCGAACGAAGTCACACACTGATTTGAATTTCGAGGTGGGTTATATCTTTCAAATCGTACTCCAATGAAATCCTTTGCACACCATTCAGGCAACCAATATTGCGATCAAAAAGTGGTATTTTGATCGAGTCCTTTGCAGAGACTGGACTCGAATTACCAGGGTTTTTACTTAGAAGAGACATGCTCGATACATTTTAGCTTGTTTGCCTATAATCTATCACATTGATCAATTCTACTGCTTTACAAGGATTGGAAGATAAGTTTTGGCTCAAATTAGCTAATATTTGTACCATTAGTACATTTAAAAACTTTTAAAATTAAGAATTGTGCTATTTTTAATGTTAAACTAAATCCTGAACCTTGCTTAACAATTAGTTCAATGTCTAAAACTACCAAATGGCATCAACATTACAGAATGGTATTTTTGTTGATAATCACGATATTTGTCGAACGCGGATATTCGAGTTACGCCGCTGTCATATTATTTAAATTATATTTGGCTGATAGATCACGTCCGGCTATTCATTCTACAAGACATTGGATTAACTCAAACAGGGATTTAGACATAACAAATACTGTTTAAAAAGCTTTAAATTCGAAAAGCGAGAGCGTTATAATATGGCAAAGAGAACTGCACTGTTTTACGAACAAGTTTTCACTTTTGACAGCATTCCTCAATAGTTCTAAAGATGTTTTTAAATAACTATCTAATAATTGCGAAAGCTACGCTGATTAAAAACATCTCGAGAGCGTTGAATAATTCTTTTAACATTGGAAACTGTCTCGGAAAACAGTGTATGTTTTGTAACCAATGTCAATAGATGAAAAATACTTTAGTACATAAAGTCAGCATAAATCCTTATATTGAAAAATTAAAACATTCCTCTTTTCTCAGTTCCTCCTCAGCTCGTTCCTGACTCTTAATACGTATTGTCATGTATGTGATATTTATCTTTGAACAAGATTCTCAGATGAAATCGTCCGTGCACTGATGTAGAATGGTTTAATACATCACATGGACGAAAGCGAAAAAAACGAATCTCAAAAAATCAAAGAATCCCAAGGTACGAAAAGCAGCAACAGAAAATCTATCAGAAAATCGATTAAATTTAAATTGATATCCGTCAATCAAATGTGTAATAGGATAACCCACACTTAACTACAAAACTGTTGAGGTACAATCAAAAGCATGCCTCATTTTTTTTAAATAATAAAACAATCAAATGATAATAAAAGAGCAATACCAACATACCTGAGGGTTTGCGCTTTGATCGTGTGAAACTAATTTCCTGCTCTTTTCGGATATACACATTATTATCCACCTCTTCGTAGCTATCGCACAAAGAGGCGTTTTTTCGGTTTCTTCATCCGCTTTACAATTCGAGATCCGTTTTATTTTCTCGAAATCCGAGTTGGGTCGACGAATTCAACGTTCTCTAAATCAATTACAATCGATCGCCACATCTAAACTGGATGGCTAATCCTCTGGTTCCTCCTCCTCGTCAGCCTCTCCTTCCTTCTGCTTCACATCTTCATCCTCTTCACTTTCATCATCGTCCTTCTCGGCTTCCTTCTCTGTATCGGCAACTTTCACGCCCGGAAGTTGCTCTTCCTGGTCGTCGCAGGACTTCATTTCCGGTGTTTCTGATTCTGTGCCACCCGCTGGGACAGTTTCGGTGGTTCCTTCTCCACTGGAAGGCGGCGAAGTGTCGCCTGTGTCCTTCCCCTTCTCGGCAGCAGATTCCTCCGTTTCGAGGTACTGTTCCCAGTTGCCACGCCGCTTGTCAATGTCGGCATCAGTTTCGGCAATTCTGTCGGTGGACGTAAAAAAAAAAGCACAAACGTTAGAGAAAAGGCGAAAAGTCCACAATAGCGGGGAAAGAATTTCACTCGCCCGAACGTGACTTACCGGTACTTTGTCCGCCCGTCCCAGATCGCTGCCGTCAGCTTTCGCTGCCCGAAGAAGCGCCCATTCATCATCTGCACCACCAGGTCCGCTTCCTCCGGGTCGCCCATCGTCACCTGGGCCACCCCTTCCGGGTGCCGGTCGTACAGCAGCACGCGGCGCACGGTGCCACACTTGCCGCACTCCTCGCGCAGATCGTTCTGGTACTCGAGCAGCAGATGGACCTCGCGATCGAACAGCTCCGGCTCGAACAGGTTCTTGATGATGACGATACGCTCGTGCTTCGACCGCTCGCCGCGCATCTTTTCCGGGCGCCAGTCAAACAGCCTGTCAGACGAAAACAAAGAGGGTGAGAAGGAGCATTCGATTAGCCGTTGTGTGGCTCCGGCATCGTCCGTAAGTAGCCGCGCAATCGATCGGTCAACCGTAAAATCGTTCTCGCTTTTGGTGGAATCATCGCTTCCTGCTGCTGCCTCTGCGGTGGTTTGATTGTGCCTGTGCACGCACTAAAAACTCGTTAAAAGTGTAGCACACGGGACGACCTGCTTCTCGTCCGACCAGCGTGTTCCGCCGCCTTCAAGTGGCGCCTCTCAATAGGCGCCCAGTGTTTGCTAACGCACGGCACGCAAAACCATCCCTAATCCGCTGTTTGACGGTAAACTTGCGAAACCAATTGAAAATGAACTGCGTGCGTAAAGATAGCAAGCGCCCGTGCGCGTAAGACACTCTCAGCCCGGCACAAGAGTCGAACCGAACCGAAGTCTCAACGGGAGCACATGATCATGATCATCACACGGTGAGGATAACGACTGCCCTTGCGCCCTTGCATCGTGTCCGCCCGTCGACGGCGTGCCCTCTGTGTGAAGCGCAAGAAGCAAGCAACGGCACATCACGCGTAATGAGTCACACACTTGAAACGTGCCATTGAGAGGATAGCCGTGCCGTGCCAGTTTCACACCACACCGATGCGTGGTGTTTTCGTGCTGTCGCAAAATGGTGCTAAGAAAAGGGGGGATGGAGGACGGTTGAGTTTTTGCAAAGCAGGAATAAATTAACGTTTCGCGACTGCTTTCTCGGTGGAGGCGCCAGGCGCGGAACAATTTATACATTTAAAAAAACAACTCCTAATAGAAAATCCCGCTGGAATAACAACATCTTCTCTTACTTAAAGTCATTCGTCGTGATTCATCACGCGAAGAAGTGCATACCGAATGGAAAACATACACACTAACAGAAGGGAGGAGATTAACAAAGGCAGCTAGCGAAATTGCGGAGTTGTTTGTATTGTTTCGAAAGCAATGTTAATTTATTGCACATACTCAGCATTAAGCGAGTGCGGCACGTACGGGCAATAAAAGTGCTAAATTAAATACCTGTCTCTTCTGTTCGTCTTGCTCGCTGCTAAAACAGGCACGATGAGAGGAGCACATGCTCTCACTCATACCGTTATTGGTCGCGTTACAACCAGCGGCAAGCGTAGTAACTCGGTAAAACCCCACATCTTTTGCTGGCGACATGTGTAGTGTGCGTAATTATCTCGTTGTTTTCTTAATAACACGCTAATGTTTATTGGGTCGTATTTTGATGTCGAAATACGCGCTTATAGATAGGGTGTAAGCCGATCTGTGGCTGGCTATCTCTTCCCTGTCAATAACCGTTTATTTTAAGAGATCAAAATTAAGCACACCTTTCTGAGGCCATGAAGACATCATTCCCATTATAGCCAACAAACACTTTTATCTTAACAAAGCGTCCTTCACAGCGCGAGAGCCAACATTAGCGCTGCCTTATTTGCTAACGAGCAGCCACAACCAATCGCGGGTTTTAAACTGAAACTAACTTTCGCTTGCGCTTCCACTAACTATCAAAGCGAAACACCGCAACAATTAGCATCCGAGTGCGCCCCAAGCTGGCATGGATTCGCCTCCGATCAATCCCCTACGTTTGCTCCGTCCGTCTCCGCCGGGTGTGCTAAATGAGAATGATCATAATTTATGCTAAACGCTGCCGGTCAGGCAGAGGCGAAAACTGCCCAACAAGACGTTTTGCTACGCCACGTAAGAAAAAATAAGCAAGGAAGAAACAACCTTCCTCCAGGGGAGCGGCAATACTTACGATTCCTGCATCTTCTTCAGCCGCTCCTTCTCCTTTTTGCGCATTTTTGGCTTGAGCGTTGGGTTGTATTCGCCCCGCATCTGGAACTCGGCCCGCTGCACTTTGATCTTGTGGCCGCGCACATCGTAGTTGTCGAGAATTTTCAGCGCCAAATCGACGGACTCGATCTGAAAGTGAGTGGAAGAACGAGAACACAGGAAGTGAATAACTATTTCCAGCTGCGGTTTCACGTAAATTTAAAGCCAGTATACTGTGAACAGCATACGAAAAGTTTACAAATTGGTTGGTAACATTAAACAAACCGTTAATACTATAGCTCCGGCACAGTGAAGCTGGCTTTAAACAAACGCCCTCATAATCAACCTTACGGCAAACGCTTTTCGCTTTTGGCAGTGTCAATACCGGGTCGACCGGGTACGAGCGGTCCACTTTCCAACTATCAAGCCCTTAAGTGCCGTCAAGTACGCACACGAGAGCGTTTCAATCTGAGCAAACACGGGGAAGAGGAACTCCAGCGTAATCGGTCGCGTGTCCACCAGTAGCCACCAGCACCGTTGCGAGCTGCATCAAAAGGTGCTAAATGCAGCGCAAATATTGATACTTTCATTCGGCACCGGCCACGTGACACACACGCATGGTGGGACTTGCGTTTTGCGCAAACACTCCGCTTGCGCTCTTTACTTCAGCGCAACGGCAGCATAAAAACGCTGACAATCGAATAAGCTGGGGGGGGATGAGGCCCTCATCGAAAGCGGGATCGATATTGTTTGTCCAGTGCACTCGGGGTGCTCAATTTGCTGATGACGTTTTCGTTTCACTGCTGTCGTTGCTGCTATTATTGTTATTATTATTATTACTACAGGGCTGTTTGCTGTACCTTCGGGAAGCTCGGGAGGGAAAGGAGTTAAAGACTCGCTTCCACGGTTACGTATGTGCGTCCCCGTGGTGGTGATGCTGGCAAGGGGCAAAGGGAAAGGAACACACAGCCAGTGGAGTGCATTTCGGAATGAAATCAATTTGTTACACACGACTCGCTTTAGTGCAGCGGGTAAATAATGGGTCACCGAGGACTATTAGGAGCACAATTTACTCGGCAACAGTAAAGCCTCGGTACTCGATCAATAGCCCAATTGGAAGTGTGTGGAGCTGAAGACTTCCCAGTGACCGTAGTCTGGTACTGGTGAAGTGATTAAACATTAAGGTTTAAAATTAAATAAATTTTAAAATAAATTTTAAACTTCTCATTGTAAAGTTATGTAGGTATTGAAACACATTTTGGAATTATATTCGACAAAACATTGTGTAAAGCGGTCCTTTAATTGAACTTTGCGAAAGGGATGTCTCGATCACATCCAGCATTTCATTAAATTTTCATTTTAAAGTGTACATACAAGTTATATCCTAAACTGAGACATGGAGAAACGACAGTTTTTAGAATACAAGATAGTCAATTTTGATCCAGAGTCAAGATAGTTGTGGGATATTTCCTAAGAATTGAGACAGCAATCAAGGACCAAAACCAACGTCAGAATCCAAACCAGAACAAAACTAGGACCGTTTCAACAACTTATATCTATTATCCGGCACATTAACCGGAACCCGAACAGAGATCTTGTCCCTGGGACCAGAACAGAATGTCCTTTCATTGGAGTTCAGAATAAATCGTCGATAGAGTCAGAGATATATGTCATAACTACCACCCAAAATGCGTAAAAATGGATACTTAAAAGTACTAGAAATTGAGTCCTGTAGTAAGAACAAAGAGGCCAATTTTAATCATAAAAGAGAATATTAGTTGGAACAAATCCCTTAAAAGAAGCCTCAGTAACTACATCCACTTCTGTTATGATATCTTAATAAAAATGCTCCAAATCTTTTATATAGTATCGGAAATACTACCTGAGTTCTTCGTTTGGCAAGAACTTTTGTAGAGAATTAAAAAAAAAACTATTATTAGTTATTTCCTCTTTCGAATCTTCATCAGCACTGCATGTCTCGATTGAGACCCAACAAATTCGTAACACAATTTCAATTTTTTTAACAAGTTTTTTTCGCTTTGATGTGTTCTTCCCCTCAAATCCCAGAGCACGAAGATGACATCGTGCAGCATATTTTTATGACTATTTGATTGCAATTAAACACAAAATTCGATTCGAAAAAAGGGAAGCGAGATAATGAACTTGCGTATAAAATTTCACACCTTCCTGGCATGATGAGCGAGAGGATGTGGACGGTCGTCCGTTCCGTAATCTGACCTAATTTCTCGCTTCATTCGATCCATTCTACAGGCAACAGACATTAAAAAACCCCCCCGTCACAACTCAATCGCGGGAAACTATATCCTGACCTACGGTTGAACACGTCTGTGTGAGGAAATTGAAAATGAAACATACACACACAAAAACAACTCTAGCTTCCGGACCACGGTTCCGCCCCACGAATGCGTGGTGAACCACCGCGAGACGATGCCCCTGCCAAGACTAAACAAAAACCGCTTCGATGCGACCACCGACCACCAAACTCGACGATTAGCCTGCCTGTGTGTATTGGATGTCAGCTACGTGCTGGGACCACCGGTGATTTTAATAGCAATTTGGCTCCGGTTCAAATTTGGCATTTTGGTTTGGCGTGTGCGTGGCACACCCTGCCCCATCCACCATCCCCAGCAGCGTATCGTGTTTCAAAACCACACGGTATTCAAAAAATCAAATCAAACCCAAACTCACTGGTCTGTCGGTTACAATAACAAAACCTCGGGCTCTCGGGTTCGGGATATGACCGAACGGCGATCAATTTCAAGTGTGAGCAAGGTGTAAAGTGTGTTCGGTTCACTAATCGGACTATGACCGCACCTTACTTAGCACAGTGAGAAGGGGAGGAGGCCCATACAAAAAAAAAAACAAAACTGTCGACCGTGGCACGACCATGTTGGGCCGGTTGAGCGGCAAAAATGTCGTGCTGGCAACATCTTCAAACGAGCCGGTTTTTTGGCTGCATTTTGTAAGCGTTTTGTATGCAGCCTCTGGCACGCCTTATCGTAAAGAAAAAACGAAACGATACAGTAGCGAGGTCCTGTTGGAGGTGAAAGAAATTAACATGTTTCAAATTTTTGATATAAATTAAGCTCTCAATTGCACTAGAAACCCCGTTTGGACGAATGCCAGCTGGGCAGCAGCGTTCTCGGCAGTTCTCAGCAACAATGCGGCGCGAATGTTTGTGTGCTATTAACATCGCATTTGTTCTAATTATCGACCCAAAAATCCACCCCAAACACCAGTCAAGATGGTCAGTCTGTTTTGCATCTTACTGGCAGCGACAAGAACATCACCACCAGACACTCTTTCACCCTGCTTGCTGAAAACTGCTAGCGCTCTAAGTGACAAGTGACAAGATACTTGGACACCCCCGGCCGGTCTTGGCCCCACCGTTTACGAATTGATCATATTTAAATGCTATAAATCCTTCAATTAATCAATGGGTCAAACCCGACAGGGGCCGGCTACTGTAAAGATGTTACCCACAAACGGCTACTGTCCCAGGGGTAGCACACCGACTCTCTAAACAAGTCCGTTGACGATGAGAGCATAATTTTAGCTGCGGTCGCAGTCAGCAACCCGAAAGCTTCAAGGTTTACGCCGTGATCGGTTCACTTGATTCTGGTTTTTTTTTTACTGAACGCACGATGACTCTTGAGAAAATGAACGTGCAGCAGCAGCAGCAGCAGAGGGTAGAAGAGAAGCGCTCAAACGCAACGGTTTCTTTGCGGCCACCACCTCCAGCCACACAATCGAAAAGTCAAACGCACGTTTTGATTGATCGTGTCAAATCATATGATATGATTGGCCTTCGGCATTTTTTTCGTTTTCGGCGCTCTGAGTTTGGGGACGGTGGTTTTGGACACTGACCGCACTGTCCGGTCGGGGGACTGGTGCATGCTGGTCATGGTCGATGGAAATGGAAATCTATCCCTCCTGCCATTGATATTCCCTTTTTCGGACCAGAGGAATTGGTATTTAGGGGACAACGAGCGATCCGTCACTAATTTCGTGCTGAGGTTTCGTCAGGTGCGTTAAGTGCCGGGTGGTTAAGGAAAGGAGTGCAAGGAGAGGAGCAGAGGCCTTTCTAAAATTCGAGCTCCAAATTATCGAACGCATCGAGAGGCGCTTCGTGGATGACGAAAAGAAAGGTTAAAACAAGCAAGTCATCGAGTAATGGATGGCGCGTCATCTTCTTTTCGCTTACATTCAAGTTTGAGAAAGCAATTTAGCTCCAGGAAAGAACACAGAAAAGAACGTTCTTCTCAACAAAAAAAAAACAAAATTAAATAACATAGAAAAAAGAAACAAAAGAAGTAAACAAAGCAACAGGAACAAGTGGCAAGCAAGGAAGCAACAACAAAAAGAAAAAAATAATAAAAGAAACGATACAAAAAGACAAAAATGGGTACAAAAAACACATGAAAATGAACAAAAAAAAGCCCACCATTACGCACGCAAGTCATCAACGACCGCCGAGGAGACATACATGAAAAGACGCACAACACACTCATGAACACATTAATCAAAACACTCTCAAGGCTCACTTTCTTCTACCCACTGACTACTCTCCGAGGGAGTGAGAGTGCAGAAGAAAGCAGTCAATAAAATTGAAAGCCTGTCCGTGGTGGTACGGGACCCCCTTCACCCAAACCCTCCCCCGGTTTGCTCACCAACCCACTACTGCAGCCGTGTTACACGCGGGCGCTATGTTTAGCGTTCCAAGCACGGGAATATCCAGAGCACTCATTAAAGACTACCTTTCATCGCACATCGCGCGGCCTCTGCACAATCAAGCAATCATGCAAATCATCATCAGCGCACCCGAGGTCCCTGGAGGGGTCCTCGGAACAGCGCCGCCACGGCCCGCCACAGTCCTTTTCGTGCGTATTATTCGCGTATGCGCATTGAAAATTATTGAAATCAACAAACGGTTGGAAAAGCGCCTCTCCATCGTGTGTGTGTGTGTGGGGTGGGAGAATGGGAGGATGGGACGGTGGGGACATTTCCCACTTCCCAGCTCGATCGATAAGAACACAGCGCCCAGCGATAGTGCGCAGCCAAACCGTGAACATTGGCCACAAGCGACGCGCAGTGCCGGTGGTCTTCGTACCACACATCGTGTCATCGCGGTCATTTCGAAATGGCACACAGGCACACGAAACTCACCCGAAGGTGATCGAATTTTATTGCCATCCGCCTCCCGGTTAAGCGTTTCCAGCGGTGAAAACAGACCATGGAATTTATGCTGAAACTCCACACGTGGTATGGCACGCAAAATATGGTATTGAAATTTAATTATCGACACTTTACCGTAATGACCATCAGCAGCCGTTTGTGGGGAGGAGGAGGTTATGTTTTCCATCAATTATTGCCATATAGAGAGAGGAAACATCGGGCCAGTCACAAATGATAGACTGGAAATGTAGCCACACACGTGGCAATGGGACAAAGAGAGAGGATGATATTTGGTGATGTTTGCGCACAGGTGAACACAGCAGGCCGGACGATTGACGTGGGACCTGGGAGATAAACAAACATAAGCTGCCACAGGCAATCGAAGCAGGCTGTGTCCTTTCCTTCATTAAAAGCGGAAGAAAATCGCTCTCAAATGTTGTCCCAATTTCTGCAGACGACACGTTGAAGTTAGATTAGTTAAGTAAATATTCCCTGATCGTCACAAACTTTACCCATCTCTCTACTATTAGTTGGTGTATGTGTGTGTATTTTCTCTGTAAATCTCCCACCCCGGTGGCTGAGTGAAATGTGAGTAAAATAACAATTTTTATCATCCAACCACTCTGAGCCATTGTACTCTTGTGTGTGTGTGTGTTTTTGGTTCATGTCCGCTATTTCCAGACACTTTTTTTACGTTCTTCACTTCCGGACGGAGCATACAGCGCGGATAAAAACTTTACATGCCGTCATACCGTCGCTTGAAACCCCCGAGGGATACATATGGTAGTGTGTGTGTGTGTGTGTGTGTGTGTGTGTGTGTGTGTGTGTGTGTGTGTGTGTGTGTGTGTGTGTGTGTGTGTGTGTGTGTGTGTGGGTGTGTGTGTGTGTGTGTGTGTTGCGCGGGCAGCGAATCTGCCGCTGGAGGAATTGCGCTTTCCGTGAATGTTTCTTTTCACAAACACACACAAAAAATGGAGCTAAAAAACCCCCCGCCAAAATGTGGGTTAGGAAAATATTGCTTTAAAAAATTCTATTCTATGCGCTACCACAGTGTTGTTCACTGGTGCTCGTGCTTTCTGCTGCTGCTGCTGCTCCCTGAGGGAACGCAGAAATGATCAGCGAAAAGCGTACAGACAATATGAGGGCCCAGCCAAATGGAAAGGAGCGCCTATATGACTTGAGGTGGAGTCTGTTGAGGGAAGAAGTTTGTATTAAATAAGAGAAAAATCTAACGGTAGCGCTGCCTCCAACTTCCTGTTCCCCGATTCCCTTGACGGAACACGATCTGGAGGAAACTGTGGCTAAATTAACTAATGAGAAAACAGATCAAACAGTGGCTTTTAGTTGTCATTTTATTTTTAGCAGATTCAATTGGAGTATTAAACGGTGAAATCAATCATTGCTTTTCATTTAGTAGAAGCCATCGCAAACCATCCACCTACCCACGGGATGTCATGCGCGGTATAAATAACTTACAAAGAATTGTATTTATTATTCACAACAACAAAATCCTTCTGATGGATGAGAATAAATGAAATGAAGCGGAAATAATTATGCATTCGATTCGCGGGAATATTAATGGAACGAAAACAATAGCCTTAACCGAGATGCCTCAACATTCAAATTCCCTGTAAACACGACGCTTCTGTGAACATATTTAGGGTCATGTTTTATTCGAATTCAATTTCCCCGCTCGTGGGAATTCATTTTTAGATCCCATCCGCATAAAATTGCTGCACACAAAAAAACATTGGTTCATTATCATGAAAAAATGTGATTCTCCCGAATCGTTCTAATGCTCATCTCGAATCCATTAGCCGGATAGCTAGCGCTAACCATCTTAGACCACTGTTTATCCAACGAGCACGTCTGTTGTTGCAACAGCAACGCAAACAGAGTAAAAGTAACACGCGCTTTCTGCAGGCCAAACGGCCGTCAAGCGGCCGAAATTTGTCAAAACACAAACAACCGTACGGACAACAAACGAACATATCCGTTATAAATCATAAATCATCTCCACTGGGTGTGAGGAATGTGCTACACGCAGCTCCTAGCCATAGCGAAAATCAAACCCACCAGCTCAGGTGGATGGTGGAAATTATTTAGCTTAGCACACACACACACACATCCAAGCCATTCCACGATATTCCAGTTTTGGGATGAGATAAACGACACACACACACACCCGGCAGAGAGGGCGATACCGGATCGATCGGTATAGGTAAAACGGCACCGGGATACGGGTACGAGCTCAGTTAATTATGATTTATCGTCCCACCAACCAGTGTGACTCCCCAAAAAAGGGGAACGCAGAGCAACTGGTGTAGGTTTTGAAATGATTCAAACTCCAATTCATACTGCAAATAAAGTGTGATTTTCCCCCAATGTGCGTGTGCAAGCACATATAAATGCATACAAATGCATCCCCCGTGAAATGTAAATTAAAGCGCACTTGCCGCGGCCTTCACTTCAGCGCAGAAATAGCGCGCGAGATAAGCCACACAATAAAATAGTAATAAACGGCCAAAAGATAACTATTTTGTAGCATCAGCCACGAGCGAACGGAAAAGGGAAAATGTGCACTGGCAGGTCCCATAATCGTACATTAAGCTCCAGTGCTCCAGTGGTAATCTCCGGCTGCTTTATCTGGGGGGGAGGTTAGCAAATTTACAGCAAATAGTCGCGCAACAGAGACGGCAACTATATAAAAATATGGTCGAGATATTACTGCGACCTGCGGAAACGGCAACTGCAGAGATGCAGAGGCGGGGAAATATTAATAGCCAAATGCACTCGTTTCCCCGTTTTGTCTGTTCTGCTTCTGCTTCATTCCGCTGCAAGTGTGACGAGAGACGACGCCGACAAGGGGCAGTGTGGTCGGAGGATCATATCGCGCCTCATTACGGCCAAATGCATACCTAATGAGCCGTGACACGATTAGCGACCGTGCGCCCGTTCTCCTCGTCCTGCGATGCGTGCGAGTTCATTCCAACACTTGGAAAAGGGAATTCCAAGCTTGCATGAGCAGCTTTTATTCTTAATTTGTGCATTGTGCAAAACGCTGGTTCTTATTTTTAATGTAACTAGCTTTAACATCTTATATCCTTAATGGTTTTGATTCAATAAAGAGCCATAAAATGTTAATCACACTTTTTCTCTTCCCATTGCAGACTTATCGTTTACGGTGTATCAGCCTGTTTTGAAGTCTATAAGCAGGTAAGCAAAAGAACGGAAAAAGGCGCCAAACCGGAAACATTAAACACCTTTTCCTCCCTCCATCTCGCCAAAAACACATAACGCACCGATCGGAAATTAATTCCGAATGCCGCAAAACGTACACCACCACCAGGCGGCGTCGCCTTTTTGTGCATAAAACGAGGTGAAATATTGATCAATGATCGTCCCAGGCTGTTGGTGCTTGTTTTCTGCCCTTCCCTTGCCCTTGATTACCAATAAATAGAGGCTTTCCAGACGACGGAGGAGTGAGGTGTCGTTTTTTTTTATTATGAAATAATTAAAAGCAACGAAGCACGAGTGCGCCGTGCAGGAAGATAATTAAACATTTAATACCATCGCAGGCACAGGCGCTTCTCGGCTAGGTGGCTGTTTAACTTCATTTTTGTTTCCTTTTTTCCTCCACTGTTCAAAAACTGCAATTCAGTGCAGCGCTCTAGCAGCATTTACGCTTTGAAGGTTATTTAAATTCAATTTTATCATCCTCTCGGGTTTTTTTTTGCGGATTTTTCCATTCGCCACAGTCCCAGTGATGCTGCTCGTTTCGTTCTGGGCTTTTTGGTGTTTATGCTGGCCAGGCCCAACTATGTCTTCAGGGTCTGGCCAGCACACGGAGGGGTGACAAAGTGGCAATAAAAATGGCGACCAAATCCCCGATAATAATCACCATTTCATATTCCACACACACACCAAGCAATTCACCGTGCAAAGTCTCGCTTTCATTCGCTGTTTGACACTGTTTGAGCGCTTCTCCATTGGGGGGCGTCCATCCCATCTGATTTTTTTTTTTAATGATGTGCTTGATGTGCTATTTTGGATGCTGCGAAAAAAGGTGCAAAAATGGACCATAAAAAGCACTAACAAAAATGTTGCGCGAATCATTTCTGGTTGAAGTTTTACCCGTGGAAGTAACACACTTGCGGGAAGACGCGCTCCCTTGTTGCAGCATTCAGCAATGGAAGGAACAAAATGGATAATAATCCTACCCAGCGACGGAGAGGAAAGGCAGGGTGTGTAAAAGAATGCAAAAAATGTGGCCCCCGTGTGCGAATGCGAATCGACATTTTAACGATTTGCGTGCGCGATGATGGCGTGTTTATAAATTTAAGGATTTAGATTTAGATATCAACAGCTGGGATGTGTTGCGGCGGTGCCGCTATCAGAAAAACCACAACCATATTTGCCATTTTCGGAACGTGATTTTGCAGTAGCGCACGCACGGCTTTATGATGGCCACTGCTGTTGGAGGTGATTACTGCTGAAACTGTGGTGGTGCTTTTTGGAATAGAAAACCCATTCAGCAGCACAATGGAATGGATAACCGCTGCCGGGCTGGACTGCTGCACGGAAACATAACATTAGCCTCTGTATTTTGATCTCGTCTTTGTTCAGCCTTGTACGATGGTTTGTCAGGACACTGTGTTGAAGGATAAGGGACTGTAACAAGTACGACACTCGGGAATGGGAGTAAACTACAGACACTTCACCCAGTTATTAACCGTTGATCGTTTGTCATCAGCCAGTAGAGCAGTGTGTGGTGTTCCATTTCCTTCGTTGCATCTAAGAGCAAAAGGGCAATTTTGTGTCCATTTTTCTAGCCCTTCCTTCGACCTTGCTCGCTATAGGTCACTCGATGTGTGTTTTCCACTCCCACCCAAACGGAGGAAAAGGCAATCTAAAGCGGATCAAAGCGAAAAGCAAAGCGATAACAAATATTGCAAAAAAACCACTTCGCTTTTCCTTCAATTGCACACACCAGAGAAGCCAGCAGCGTTGATGCTGCTGTATGGAGTGGTTTGGTTTCCCGGAGCGCAACCCGGCTACGGATGATCGATCGGATAATGATTAGGTTGCATTTGAAAAGGGCAAGGGCGTTTGTTGCAGATGGAACGGAGCAAAAAGGAAGCTCTCGTTTGCACTGCCGTACTGCGTCCTTGAGTCGCAAGTCGCAAAATGCACACGGCAGTAGCGCTGCAACGGCAACAATGATGATGATGATGATGATGATGTTACTGCTTGGCTGGTGAACAATTTATGCGACGAGCTCTAATGTCTGCTACTGTTGCACTGTTGCACCACTTGAGCAGAGGCTATGTTTTTCAAAACGATGAAAGACAAATTAGCTTGTGTTGCAGACGGTGGGTGTAACCTTTCCGGAGACAGCTACTGGCCGAGGGTTTAGCATTACAATCCTTTACGAGGAGATAAATAAAAATGCAAGCATCTCCGGGGTAAGCACGCTTTCCTCTTTCCGTTTTGTTGGGAGTCAAAATGGAAAAACAAGCTAAAATAGCTTGAGGGTCAGGACAAAGCAATTGTATCAGAATGAGGTCGACTGTAGGTTGTATAACTTAATTACGCTACTTCGTTGCTTGCCTCTGCATTTTTACAATATTTTTTTTGCATTTGTGCTGCTGTTTAATAATGGTAAAATAAACTCTACAAACGTTTTTTATTTAATACTTCAACAATATGAAGGTTGAAACAGGAATTCAAAGTGACCACCTCTTTAACAAATTACAATGTTTATTCGATACTTTGCTGATGTTTAATTTTATCTCCAACTTAACCCTCCTAGGTCTCTTAATGACTCTCTTAAATATTCCGCTCAGAAACCAACCAACATTGAGCATCTGACACGGTCGTATCGAGTCAAATTTGTAAGCAAACTATCGCTATAAAAACCACCAAAGCTGTTGATCGTTTGCATACGATACACATTAAACTAGCCCACCTTTTGGGAATTGGGAGATGTTTTGTGGGTGCAAAGATGTACCAATGTATCGACCACCGGCTGCGATCGAGTTGAGCTGTTGTTGCTGTACGATCATTGCCTGCATCCTGTACTGCATACAGATGTGGTGCATACAAATCAACCACACCAAAGCACACACACACACACACCGGCTGGCTGGCGCCGTTTCGGGAATTGAATGCGAGATCATCGCAAATTTATCGGTCATACCAAACGCCTCCTCCACACGTTATTCGATCGTTCGTTTCCCACAGTGCTTTCGTTCGGGGCCGGATACTGCCTCGCATGATGACGCCGCTGTGGTTGCTGGCAGACCCCAACCCTCAAAAACCCTAAATTCATTCATTTGAATCATTTTTCACGCCCGCTGCTGGTCTCTGTGCAAATGCACTTATGCAGCGCGAGTGATGCAATAATGCACCACAACCACGCACTCAACCACTGTCTGTCTGTCTATCGGTCCCAGCTGTGTGTGTGTGTCGTGAGTCTTCCCACGCCCAGAACTCCCACACACGCCGCACGGCGGCCTAGGGGGGGAAAACCGCACGAAGGCTAAATAAAGCAGCACACACGCGGATCACCCCGCCGATGCGCTAATTCATTTTGGCAGCCGCTGAAAACTGTTTGGCAGTTACGCCCGCAACGAAACGGAACGCAGAGTACCGGAGAAAACCTGTTTGATTTTGAGCCTGGTGGTGTGTTGGCCAACCACGATGCGGCCGTGCAGAAGGTGTTGGACAGTGAATTATGTCACACTTTGCAATGTGCCGCCCGTCCCAAGGTTTTACTTCAAGCCGCCCGATGTCACACACCGCAAGTTCCGGCCGGCTTCGGAACCGTCCATTATGACAGGCACGGGAAGGTGTCGACAAAAAGGTGTGCATCGCTAGTGGGTGGAATTCCCCAGAAAGTCAATGTGGTAACAAAAAAAACAGTAGAAACAAAACCAGAAATCCAGTTTTATCACTTCCCAAGTTTGAAGTTCAAATGACACTGTATGAAGGAGAACCTGTTCGTGGTCGTAAATTCCTCATCATCTTCAACTTTGTGATTAAAGACGATCACGAGGTGATATTGATTAATGAAATTATTCTTTTTACACCGAATAAAGTGCCTGAAATTGCAACCCAATACAACCCGGGGTCATCAAAGAACGAATCTCATTTAAAGATACCCACAACCAATCAAACAACCATTAAAAGGTAGCTTTCACCGTCATCACAGCTCGAGAAGTCCTCTTAACCCTCCCATTTTACAGCATTCGAATCGATATTGCATTTCAGCAAAAAAAAGTACATTCTTGCCCATCTTGCCACCTTAGTTTATGCTTTCCAAATTAAATGCGACCTTCTACTTAACGAAACGATGCTGTCATTTCGTCTTTTTTATCTCTTTCTGTTCCGTTATGACCACCAAGTCCCGCCGCAAGATCAACTTCGGCCGACACCACCGGAAGGCACTTATCATACCACCGTAAGCGCGGGGTGATTGTCATCATTTTTTGACAGCGCACACTAAACGGCACATAACATAAATATCAGATGCGCCTATTAAACGTTTATCGAAATGCCAAACGCGCGCACCCGCGCTGATGTCATCCTTGGCCGGCCGTGGTGCCAAAAAGGGCAACTCTCGATTGGCTAACCATGAAACATGAACAAGTGCATCGTTGAAATAGCAACAAAAAAAACACTTCTGTACCGTGATAATTTGCGAGAATTTTCAATTTCAGTTCCCATCAGTTGCGCATCTTTGCGCCACCTTTTTAAAACCCCAACGGGGTGCATCTGACTCATCGCACCAAGGGGCAGTAGTGTGTTGCATATTAATGCCCAATAAAAAATCCATATCTCATACCGGCGGACGGACGGCGGGTGCCATTTAAATATATTTGTTACCCTGTCCAATGGTGCTAATGAGTGTTTGGTCAGCATTTGGCAAGTGTGACAGACCCGCCGCACGGTACACTTGCATGCATGCACAACACACGGGCATTTTTCATTGATTTTTTTTTTGTTTGTGTACCAAATTGTCATTTATGTTTACTTTAACCAGTGCAGTTCAGTGTTGTGGTACCGTATACGAAGCACACAGGAACCGTGCTGGGTGTGTTTACAGAGATGCAGGTTAATTACTCACTCACTCACTCACGAAAGTAAACACAGCTGATGGGTATAATGAACATTACTGTAATGTGCGGGTTGCAAACCACAGGCACCAATTAGTGCCCGGATAAGGAGGGCAGGTGCTTTATGGGAAATATTTGATAGTTTAAATAATTATTAGAGCAATCACAGGATTATGGATGCAAAACAAAATGCGACTTGAAAGTATGTTTGAACTATCTGGAAGAGTATTCAATAAAACTGCGCTAAAAAGGCCGCTTTTTTGCAAGCACTACATCTACGGAGGAACGAAGCGAAATATGAATAAAAATGTTATGCAAATCGGATTCAGATTCATGACTGAAAGAAGTTAAATTCATGAATGTGGGTCATGAAAAAGTAAAAAGATTCTACAACCTTAAACGCTCATAGATCTTCGTAAGACCAAATAAAAGTATATCAGAGATTAATGAATCTTATGGATCTAAATCAAAATATCAGATTCGTGACTCAAGTCCTTTTATCTTCTCGAATGATTCCAGAGGATGCTTCAGAATATTCTCCAAATATTTATGAACAATTATTTTAATCGCACTTAGAGATTTAAGAAACCAACAGTGTTAAAAGTTCCCAATAATTTCTATATTACGATTGAAGAATCTTTTTAGTCACAAAAAGCCACCCGATATTCTAATTTGCATACAGCTTTCCTATTAGCTATTGATGAATAGACAGCGAATACCTGTGTCACTCGTTTCCAAAGGATTAGGCTCGTGATTGGGGTAAAATACTTCAGGCCTTTGCCAGAGTCTGCCAAACATTTGTCACAGGTTGTAGAAGCTTCCGGTGGATCCGTCTCGCACACAAAGCCTATTAAAACCACTAAACCGACAAAAGAAGCCCTTTTGTCCCATTCTATTCACTAATAAGTGAAGGCACGAGCGCAAACGAAAGCCTCGTGCCTAACCCAGCCCAACACAAAACAACTGCAAATGGTCATATTAGGTAAAGGGAGAAGCTTTTCAAACCAATTGCTTCCGAGCCGATTCATCCCACCTAACAGTTGCCGCTGCCTCTCTGCCTGCAAACCATTAGACCGCGATAAGAAGACACACCTTCAGTGGTACCACGAAAACCACAACCCGAAACACCGGGCTGTTGGTGATGGTAGTAGTAGCAGCAAACAATCGCTGGATCGTTGGAGGATTACAGCGGCTTAAAGCACCCGACGATAACACACGAACGCACAAACTCACCCTCAGTGGCTCCGGAAACAAATCCCATCACAGTATTCAACCACCCTCATCACCAGTGTTGTGTGTGTGTAATCCGGGAATCTCCATTGCCCTCCGGTTTTGTCCAGTTGTTGGAGGGACAGGATAACACACATAGGCACGAACAAAAGCGCGCAATTATCGTGTACCGAGAGTAGCAACCGCGGCAAAACGCAGGGCGCACGGGACAGGAAGTCCGGAACAGGCCTAACACACCGAAACGGACGAGTCGATTGCTTCCGTGCTCCGGATGTTGGTCGGGCAACTAAACTCGCTAACACGGAGAGAGCTAGACCGAGAGAAAGAGAGATAGAGAGTCCAATAAACTCAACCGTGTACAAACCTCGGATCGAACACTTGTACTAAAAACAGCTTCTAGGGGGGAAGTGTGCACTGTTGGTTGGTTGGGATGAGGTCCCTTCCTCCTGCAGAAACATTCAGAGGATGTGCCAATGCTCACGTCCATGCCCGTTGGATGTCTTTTCTGCGCTGCTAATCCAGATGGCAGATGATGAACCACTTTTTGCCAGTGGTCGCTTGACTGATGTGTAGCATCAACGGGTCTTCTCGTTTGCAAGTGGTCCAGTGAGGTAGGTGCGCGGCATACATTTCCCTGCTGCCGGTCAGTTTGTGTTCTGAAGCAAAGCACAGAAATGCGGGCAGCCGGCCATTCACGCTCAGGGGAAAAACCGTACCTCCACGAGATAGACAAACGAAATGAAGAACCTGCACAAAAACCCTCGCGATAGGAACGTATGTCATCTGTTCCTTTTTTTGTCCACCGTTTGTTGCGCTGTGAACAAATACCACCAAAGCAAAGCTACCGGTTGCATCAAACGCAACAACACATTCCTCGTCCAGAAGAGATCCCCTTTTTTGTGACGATTTTTTCGCTCAACTCATGGCAACCGAAAACGCAATCATGCTCCAAGCAAACACATACACACTCGGAGGCAAAACTAGGCAAATGCCGGAAGGATCGCTTATTGGAACACGTGCACTTTTCACAAGAACGAACGTTTTCCGGCATAATGAAGCGAGAACGAGAACCATACAAAAACCAACTGGACCGGCTACTATAGGCTACTGAACCACCGGCGCTTAGACCACTGGAAAGTGGGACAGTTTTTGTGTCCTTTCGCTCCAAACTAATACACACACGCACACATACGAGAACATGTTCTCTCTACGCTTGTGTTCGTCTAAAAGTAAATCCGTTTATGCAAAGCCAACGACGCGTATGTGTGGACTGAATCCATAGCTACAAAATCCATTTTTACTGCTCTGCGACAACTTCCTATCCACACACACACACACACACACACACATCATCATCAATCGGTCGGTATTGATCAGATTGAGGTTTTGTTAAATTGATAAAACATGCCCAAAACCGGAGATGCGGAGTTTCATGGGGTTCTCCCAATATGTGCTTGTGTGTGTGTGGGCACGATTTGTTTGGCACGACAAATAAATCTCCAATCTTCGCAACGCCAAAACCTTCATCTCTGCTTGGAGAGTTGGGCTATTTGCTTACGGGCTCTGATGTTGAATCCGATTCCCCAAAAACCCTGAAAACAAGCAGTTCAAGCTGAGCTACAAAGACGAGAAGATTGGGACCGTTACCATTGTCTGGGGTTCGGTTTGTTGAGGCCAAATATAAAGACAAATATTTGACCCTGTGGCCGGCCCCCGGTAGGCCAATTAGTTGCCGTGGGGAGGAGTTCGGGGCATTTGGAATTGCCACAATCTTGAGACAATCCCTGAATGTTACGCATCCCGCAAACCAACAAACTTACAACATGGCATTATTTGCATTTGCGCAACAAATGATACTAATGGCAAACTAATCAACGACCGCTTGTGTTCCTTCTTCCCAGCCCCACATTTCTGGTGTGTGGTTAATTTCTGGAACTATACCAGTTTGTTTGATTTTTTTTCATCGACAATTAGAAATGCCTCTCTACATGTGGCATCAGCTTTCTACGCAAGGAGAAGCAACTGAAACCTCCTCCATCTGCTTGGCTAGATGACCTTTCTTTCCAGTTCAGGAACTTTTCTGAAGAATCGGGGAGTAGAGTAGAAATTGAATGAACTATTTTTAACCGAGCGTTGAAGTAATTAACCCTCATGTTCGGGAATGGAAGCTGGACCAGCTGGACTACACCCCCTTTTGAACCCAAGCGCCCCAGTAGTTCGTGCGAGCATGTCAATCAGACGATTCCTCCCGTGTCCCCGGTCCCCGGAATATCTCATTTCCTTCGATCACGCAACCACGAGATGGATGGATTCAGAGCGTTGCTTCTACCAATGCTGCTGCTGCTGCTGGCGCCATCAGCTCCGGCAAAGCGATGGCAAGTTCATTCACGAAAACCCGAAACTCCCCATTCCCGTCATTACTAGAGGAAAATATTGGGCAGCACACACGACTTAGCCAAACAAACTTCCGTCCGAGCCAGTCGACACGAAGTTCGATCTTCAATCAAATCTGCCATTCCATCCATGCTACTGACCGTCCCCTCACCTTCTTCAGCGCTCCTACCGATTCAGGATTGAGTCATGCCGAACATTTCACTTTCCCGGAGGCACACAGTCCACAACAAATCAATTCTTCCACGCGGCTAAGCGTAGCGCGCGCGCTCCGGAATCCGGAATCGTTGACGGGAAATTTATTCCTTCTGCCTTTTTGTGTCCGCCCCGGGTTCTCTTCTGTGGCGTCTTTTTGCGTGTAGCAACGCATTCTTTGGTACACGCTGGACACGCCTCGTATTATTAAAAAGGCCGGTTCGTCCTCGGATGTCCGAGATGGTATCCCACCCTGCTCTCCGAAAACGAAGAAGATGGAGTACGCAAAAGGGCATGAATTATGATTATTATCATAACTGCCCTTCCCCAAACTTGTTTGCTTGCGCCTCGGAGCTGTTATGTTGTCGTCTTCCGAGGGCTGCAATACCGTGGCGGCAATACATACGCATCACGGCCAAGGCATCACGAAATGCTTCCGATAAATCCGGAAAACGAAGCTTCCGTTCGGGCTCGTATTTCAGCCTCCGGGGGATGGGTGGGATGGGGATAAATGGACGCACATCTTCAGGCTGCTATTATTGTTCTGGTGGAAGATTATACACCAATCACCAGATATAGCTAAGCGAGAGTAACGTAGACATTCAGTCAGGAATGGGGATGTTAATGAGGCTAATGTTTAGACAAATATCAGCCGCTACAGTATTTATGGGCCGTACGATTTACCAATAAATCTACGCAATTGTAGAACATGAAATTATTTTCACAATTATTAGACAATAACTAGAAGCGATGGTGAATAAATCAAAGCTAACGCGTCACTTGCCATTAGCGTTTGCACAATTCAACGTGGCAAAACCCAACGTGGCGTCTCCACGACTCGCAGAGAAAGACAGAGCGCTTAAATGACAATAAATAATGCCCTTTTAAATGGCACGTCCAATAGCTTGTTAAATCAAAGTAAATGAGTTTTCAACGGGTCGGTTCAATCATTACCCGGAGACATCGCACATCGCTCATACTGAAGCTGCTTTCTTTTTTATTCAATTGCCCTGCCTGAGCGCCATCGGAAGTCCACTCAGCTACAAAGCGACACTACGGTACGGAGCGCACTGTCACCAAGAGCAAGACAGCAACCCCCCAACGCTAACAGCACACTAACAGGACGCCACATGCGGTGAAAGAAAACTCCCCTTTTCAACCCAATAAAACTATCATAAATAAAAATTAAAGCGTAATCTGGTTTGATGATCGGTGGAGCAGTGAGTTTGTCGAACCAGAAGAAGCGAAGGGTACACAAGAAACAACGGCAAGTGAGCCACCCTCTTTGAACGGACAACAGCAGCAACAGCAGAACAAGTGAGCCTCAGTGAGTGCAACCCGTAGGAGTGTAAGATCAACCCGCGTTCCCAACATTGTCCAACTTCTTCTACGAAACTCTTTCCAAGCGTCCCCTCCCCCAGATTCATTGACCGTGTTTGTTTATGGTCACGACCGCGCTCACTCACTTCTTCCCGCTTTCCAGAGGTTCTGAGACGAGATTTTTAATGCCACCGTCGGGCGACTGCCCCCGTATGAAGCAGACTCCGATGTAAAATAAATCTCGCCAATGACAGGATAATTAATGTAATTGCCATTTCGAGCGACATCTCATTTCTTCCGCCTGTGAATGGCGTTACACACACACACACACACACACACACGCACGCACATTGGCATTGTTACACAGTTTATCAAATTAATACCCTTTTTTCTGTTTGTTTCGGTAATTGTTTCGTTACCTCGCAATTTAATGGGCTCGATGACGCACACCCATCGAGGTGTCCTTTTTGCACGACCGAACTGGACCGGAAGACAGCCAGCCCGGGTCAGATCGGAAAGAGGGGAAAAGCAAACTATTATCAGGTCGCAACCACACCATTAATGTAGTGTGGTGCCCGCGCACGCAGACAAATTTATTTGTTCGACTATTTTATGGCCCAACCATTTCCGCGGCCCCAGACCGAGGTCCGAAGAAAAGTCTGCGTCCGCGGCCGTCGATCGTCTCCCAGTAACGCTTGGGCTAGGCAGAGTATGCGCATACACACATGCTCTGTGGAACTGCTTACAATGGATTCATTCATTGCCGATGCGGCGAGCTCTGGCACAAATGCCCCGGCAACGGCAAAAGAGGGGCGCCCACACATGATCCGCCTTGTTTACACTGTGTGGCCGCTTTCGCGCTGACGGCATCACAACCCTGGCCACCGACCAAGGTGTCTTTGCGGGGTTTTTAGAAACTATTCCACTTTCTGCCCTGACCACATTAGGTCGGGGAGTGTATGTGTGTGGTTTGCAAACGTTTTGTTGACCGATCGAATGGGAACATTTCTTCCGACTGCAACAGTCTACTTTGCATTCTTTGCAAAACCAACCCCGGGTACTACGGAACTGTGTCACGCGAGCGAGCAGAAGCGTGCTGGCACAGCTGGCCAGAAGAATGGTTATCGCTAGACAGCGATCTGCACCTTAATGTCTGTGTGCAGGAGTAATGAAACCTGTCCGCGAATATTAATCGAACTGAACGGGGCCAGAGCTGTGTCGTCTGCTGACCAACGCGATTCGGCACGAGATTTGCCAAACAAATCGCTTATCGATTACAACACGTGCACAGATCGATAATGGCACGAAGCTGGTGTGGCAACGCCATTAGGGAACTGCAATCTGTTGCTATCGGCTTGGTTAACGCGCGATGAATGACGTCCGAGAGCGCAATTGATAAGTTGGGGTGTGCACGGGGGTCGTCATGGGACGCCATTGAAAATTTCCCATCGTTAATCCAATCGGCACCCAAAGATAAGCATATCTTGGCTCGATAAACCTTACATTAGCAACCAGCTCCGCTGCGGTACCACATTTTAGTCTGTTCGCAGCATCGAGTCGCCTCTTAACTCCTGCTTTCTCTTCGCCCTTGCTCTGCTAAGAACAAAAACAACGAGTTAAAAATGAAGTCCCCATTGGCACTGGTCACCCTAGTCCTGCTGGCCGTGCTCGCCGCCCTGTTCGGTACGGCCCAGGCCGCCTGCGGTCCGAACGCTCGCTGTCCGGCCGACGCCAGCAACTACCTTCTGCCGCACCCGGACTGCACGCAGTACTTCCTCTGCAACCAGGGTACGGCCTGCGAGCAAAGCTGCCCACCCGGTCAGCACTTCAACGCCTACCACCGGCAGTGCGAGGCCCCGGAAACGGCCTGCTGCGACATTTTCGTGCCCTGCAATCCGACCGCCTAAGGCGCTGCTGAACGAAACTGAAATAAAATTGTTGCCAGCAAAAGGCAAGGCGCAGTAGACGAGGTTTGTGTTTGTGTTCCCTTCAGCCATCGTCATCTCGTTGCCCCAACAAGAAAAAAACCCGAAATTTAGTCACGTCAGCTTCATCATATTCATCGCCGGCAGTGGTAAAACGATCGTCAACTGCGGGGACAGATCGCGAGAAGAAGAAAAATACTTTGTTTACTGCGTGTGGTACACCCCACAAACCGAAGACATCTGATTAGCTGGAAACCGTGTCGGGGAACGGGGTGTCGAAAATTCTGCGACCCCAGCTAAACAAATTTAGGATCCGGCATCGTATTTCTGTAAACAGTCGCACAAAATTGAGTAAAAGAAGTGCACAATGTTTAACGCACACCTTCTCACTTGCCCGGGATGGACTCCTTCTCTTCATTCTTGTTCGATTAATGGTGAACTTCGGTTTGGAGCGACTGAGCATCAGCCAACGGTCAGCCAATGCAGTGCGCCAAACGCACTTTCACAATCGTGCTCCATATCTTGATCGAAAACTGTAAGCTGAAATCAAAGCAACCACAGCGACAGAACGCTGGAAGATGATTTAGCACATTCACTGCAGAAACCCCACCAGAGATCAAGATGTCGGCAGTCGGGAATCGAACTGTATTAGCTCCGGGGTACGCACGTGAACGGCTAATGTGTGCGCGGAAAGGTTTGGTTAAAAATAGTCCAACAAACCTGCTAACAACAACTGCTATCGGGACCCTGGACCGCATCTAGCATCGCGGCCCATCTGGGTGTGTTTGTCTTTGAACCGATGCCGCCACCAGTTTATTTTGTGGGATGTACCATCGAGCGGGGTGATGGTGGTGGGTTTTGGACGGCTTCTAAGCGATCCCAAAGCGTGAACATTTCGACGCAACGCGCACAGAAGGTGTGCGAATCGATACATGGGGGCGATTCTCTTTTTTTTTTGCATATCCCGACCGCCATGCCTGCTGATGGACAGACGCACACATGTGGTGCTCACCATAAAATTGGCAGTGCGAGAAACACCCTCCCTACATTTTTTTGGACTCTAACACACAGGATATGTTTAATTGTTTATACGACCCGCCGGCCGGTGTAAGCTGGCCCCGGAATGACACAGAGTAGTGAAATAGAGTTGTAAAATAAACTATGCTCTGACAGCGGGATTTTCGGGGAGGCGATCGAACAAAGCCATAATTGGCTATTTTTATCGGACATTTCACCATTTCTCCAATTCTTTTTACGTTCGATGACGGCATAGTTTTGGGAGTGTTAGGTCAAGAAATTTGTTCTTCCTAGCTGTACTAATTGGTTGAAATGGGGTTTTAGTACAAATGTGTTAGACCAATTTACCAAGATGTTACTGTTGAGAGGAGTACTCCAATGGTTTCCACCCCTAATTCCATCCTGGAAAATGCTAACGACACACCATGTCATGCCAATCCCTCAAGGGATTCGATTCCATTTCCCAAAAAAAAAAACCTTACAACCGGATTAGAGATAATGCTCTCGCTGTTCTTTACCAAAACACGCACCGGGACCGATACCAATCCAGAACCTAAATGGCATTACCATTCTGAAGCGAGCTTTCCATCTTCAATAAGCCACCGAGCATACCGTGTGACCCAATTCGTCCTGCCGAAGTGGTCGTTGTTGTGGGATCGAACCAGGGAAGGGAAGATGCGCCACCCAACCACCACCGGTAATGAGCTTTTAAGTGAATTTTAAATGGCCGTATACGGCCACCATTTTCCGTCGTGTCTGTTTTTCTTGCCTGCCTTTCAGTGGACGCCACCCACCCACCCATTTTGCCCATTTCCAATTAAGCGTGTACGCGTTCGAAGGTGTGACGTACCGGGAGCGTTTGGTGTTAGGGTCACAAGAAACAAGCCAGGGATTTGGGTCACATTAACAAACGTGCGCCATCCAAACACCAAAGGCGGTCATATTCAATTAAAGCGTAAAACAAAACACGATCCTTAAAAAAACATAAATTATCATTTTAATAGCTTCATTTCTGCGTGTGTTTGTGTGCTTTCCCCTTTCCGGCCACAGGAACGGCCACAAGGACGAGGGAAGTCATTTTTATTCATGTGCAACATGAATTTCCCTTCCCGTAGAAAGGGACATTTTCAGCAAAACAACGACCAAATTACCTTTGCATCATTAAGAAACATTTGTTCGTTCCGGTAAAAACAACAAAGCCGGGCAAAAACCACGTTCACCGCAGTCAACCGTTGCGGAGTGGTGTGGGAGATATGAAAATGAATCAATTTTTTGTGTGGCCATTCCGGTGCCGCTAACCTTCCTCCCAAAGCGGAGAGTCACTACACCGGAGAGTCACTACGCGCTTTTCCTTTCCAGTGCAGACTCCGACATTCCATTCCATCGAATTACAAAAATATTCCATTACATCGGGCAGCCGGCCCGAGTTTGGTGGTTAAAATAACAATAACAATAACATTAATAACGCGACGCGCAAAGTTTGCGCAATGGAAATTGCTTCCACGAAGCTGTTGGAAACCTTCGATCGATAAATACCGGCCTTCTTACACGGAGCCTAAACTTAAGTAACGAACGAGAGTTTGTGCTACGTTCGGCGTAGGTTCATGCCCAAAAAAATGAATATTTGAGGCGATGATTTAAAACGGCGGCGTTAGCAGCAAGAACAGTGGCAAGTATTCAGCTGCAGCAAAGAATGTGCGCTTTCGCTCGAACAGGATGCGCACGTCTGCTCCCGTTCACATGCAATTACACGCGGTGAAACGATGAGCACGCACACACACGCACCCGCTAATAAGGTCCAGTTTTCTCCTCTACGGTAGTGGAATTCCTGCCATTCCGGAATGTTTGCAACTATCGAGAACTAGGAGAACTGGCAACTAGACGGACATTGGAATCTTAGGCAACCAATTGCCAACCAACGCCCGGGTGACGAAGCCATCGCCTCGTTCCAAAAATGATCCATGCTATGTTGCTGGCGTGTCTACCCAAGCAACGGGAGGCCAATAACAACAACTGTGAAGCCCATAATTACCCTAGGTGTGCTCCCGCCCCCCCCCCCTCGTGTCAACAAATAATTAAAATTGCATTATCACGTTCAGGCGGATGACGAACGGTCTTGAGCGGTCGGTTCGGACACCGACACGCAGACGTGTTAAACCAACACCTCCTTCCCAGGGTTCGGAAGCCGTGCTGAGTTGGGGAAGAGTGCGGAGTCCGGCGCAATTTTACAGCTGACACGATGCAATTTTACCACTTCACTTCACATTCTGCTGCCATGTACGGGATGAGTACTGGCGATTAACACACCCAACCGTCCGATGATACGTACGTCCGGTGCTAGTTGCTTGATGTTTGAGCGATGGCACACATCAGCCGAACCGCACAACAAACAGGCGCCGATATTGCTCCAATTTCTCCAATCCCCCAACGAAACGAAGCTCGTATCACTTACGGCAACATCTCCCGTACCGGTACGGTCATCATCATCATCATCATCATCGGATTGTGATTCAGAGGGAGCCGAGGGAGGGAGTTAGAGCGCGAAATGGGGATTATAAGGACAAAGCCATCAGAGCCGTGTTTCGTTAATCTTTCCCCGAAACCGTTAGCTTTCTGTGTCATGTTCATCTAAGCGACCCCCCCCCCTTTTGCCGGTAGCGCCAGTTCGTTCCATCTCATTATGCTATCTCGACACAACTTGTACTAAAAAGGGCCAGTCGGAGAGGGATTTGCTCGTCGCCAAAGTTACAGCACGGTACACGCGAACAACAACAATCGTCTTGCGAATCAAAAAATCGAATCGAAGGAAGAGGACATTGTTACAGCGAGCTTGCGTATGTATAATCAAATCATACACATGGATATAATGTTTTCAGCCACTTCCCACATCATTCTTGGCTAGTGTTTGGTGCGCTATCAGTTCGTAAGGGATTTGCGTTCTTAATAAGCATTTTCCGACGGTGTTCAGTAGTTCAGAAGAAAGAGAGAGAGAGCGAACCACAGGTTGAAGAAAACATTCCGAAAGAAGAATAATAAAGCCTTACTTATGCCGTTCGAGTGGCAGCAACTTTTCATCTCACACACACACACACACACGCTGCGAGAGCTTGAACATCATGCATTGTTGGAAGTTTCGTTCCGATTTTGCGAACCTAACTTTTCCTTCGTGGGGGGAAAAAGTGTTGTCGTTGGTGCCTTTTTTGTGCCTCCCGCAATTCTCCGTTGCGGGAATCGTTTTAATATCCGGCCTTGTCATCAAATTTTGATTGCGTCGTCTTGTTTGATTTGTCGAACGTGCGCGATGAAAGTCACCATGGTCAGGATGGTGGTGTGGTAGCGGCCACGCGTTTTGTGCGATTTTCACTGCCCAGGTACTGCGCAGCCGACGGCGGTGCCTGGAGGTTCGACTGATCGTGAGTTTTTCATCGGCCTCTCCCGGGAACGGAGGAACACTTCCAAACATGCTCCAAACAATTTTGATTTCGTGTTTGACAGCCAACGGCCATTTCTATTTGTTTATTTGATGATGTTTGAAGCACAAACAGTTTCTGAACGAAACTGGGCACCAACATTAGCGCATAAAACAGTGAACGTGATATTAAGTTTCATGCCATTGCCACGTACCGAAACCGATCCATCATTGGCCGGTCCGTTGTCTCGGCAGCATACGCAAACAATTCGCGCGAATGCTACTAAAAATTAAACCAAAATAGAACATATGCTTTTACAAGGTCCCGGGGCCTGCCTGTCCTCTACCCTACTGCGTGAGGCCACAACGTTCCACAGAGGTCTATGATTTATCATTCCCAATTAAGAGCCGGGCCGGGTATGACTTCATGCGCGATCGGTTGGCCGTATGTTTTTATTAGCCAACCGTTGTTTGGCAAAGAATGTGACCGTTTTCGCACTCCCCAATCCTCTGTATTGTTGTTCGGACCACCTACCACGCTGAGTGAAGCCTGGCTGCCAACGGTGGAGTTATGCTGCTGTCTATTGATGTTCGCGCGTGACGCGTTCGGTTGACGCGACTGACCCATAGACACAACGCCTAGGATGGGTAAAATTCCAATGCCTCGCTATCTCCTCTACCCAGCACCATATCAATCGAAGAAGCCGAGGGTGCGTTTTGGACAACTAGACCCTTCCCAGAGGTCAGGCAGGCGTGTGCATTCCACCAACAGCAGCAGCAGCAGCGGGATGGAGGCGCTTAATTTAGCAAATTGAGTTTTATAGTTCTACCATCGGCACGTACCGCACGATGGGGACGACGACATCACCGAAAGCGATGTCTTTTTGGAGCTCATTCCGACTCCGGGTGTCAAGTCGCGTCGCGTCACGTCCCCCCAATAGGCATTAAAAAATCTCATCAAATTAGAACCCCAAACGCCCCTAGACCCAATTACAACCCGAGTAACAGGAGCGTCATAAACAGCGCTGATGTCATTTGTTCTATGCGACGCGAAACACGCGGCATGGTTTCAGTGTTTTTTGTGTGTTTCGGAGGCCTCTTGAAATGGGTTGCTCAAAGGGGAATGTGCAATGCTGTAGGGTAGTCACCCGAACCCCGGTAAACAAATAACCTAAGCTCCCTTAAGCTCCCCTACCTACTTATGCCTTCAGCTTGCGAGTTTTGCTACTGTCAACGCAGCAGCGCACAGAGAGCGCGTTACTGAATGAGCTTCATTCAATGCGAACTTGAGACGCGTCCAGACCTTGTGGAGTTGGAATTCCACGGCCTCAAAACCTGAGACAAACCGCCGGCTTGCTTGCTGACGTTCGCACAAATCGCTGTCGGTTATGCTGGTTAACGCGCTGATGTCCACGCCGATTTGCTACTGTAAACAGTTGATAACTTCTAACTTATTTGCTAATGCTCTCGCTACAGAGAGTGTATTTGTTTATAGAATTATGCCCATCAATAGCGAAACAGGCCGATCTGTTGCGACAAGTATCCAATGTGGGAGGTCTCTTTGCTAATGTGAGTCTTACAGTACAGCGAAGTAACGGTAGTATGAACATTAGAACAACACCTTCAAGAAGTTCTTTCCCGCTACTCATTGCTCTAATCTTCACCTCTCACTAAACGATCCTCGTTTAACGTCATTAGTACAACCGTTCGATAGAGCAAAAAGGGAGCGAATATGCGTACGGCAATCAATTTTGTAATGCTTTCCAACCCTCTACAACATACCTCTTCTCGTTAAACCAACCGGCCAAACCACCCAACAGATCTCTAACGCACTTCCTTCCCTCCGGTGCGAAGTGTCTCGTTAATGTGCAAAGTAAATAAATTTGCCAACATTACTTAACCGTTGTGTGCAGTAAATCAACACACACCGGATCACGTCACGTCATCTCTACGATGCTCTTAATTTGCCTTTTCCCTGCTTTTTTGTGTCTACCTCTGCATATATTACAACCATGCAGCGTGTCGCCGCAACCGAAACACACATCCATCAACACCGATCATCATCATCATCACCTCCATCATCATCATCGTCGGAAGCGACACACGAGCGCGACCGCTCAACGCCCTTTTTGCGCTCGTTTTGCTGCCTCTGCGGTCGTGGATTGTGTGTGTGTGTGTGGTGGGTTGAAAAATTGCATCGATCCAAAATGCGCTCCCCAGTCATAGGGTGGTGCATACATTGATGGTGCAAAAAAAACACACCTCACGACCCCATACTCCGCAAGAGTCATGAGAGGTGATGTCTAAACAACTTTCACGTAGCTTAATAATTTGATAATGCTGATGCTGCTGGTGGTACTGGTGATGGCGGTGATGGTGGTCCACTGTGTGCGATCCTCGAGCCCGTATCCGATGCCACTGATAGAATGGGAACGATAAAGTTTCGCTTTCACTGGGGGGGGAGGGCAGCGGTGGCTCGAGTTCCGAAGCACTTTCCGGTTCGGAAATAATTGTTGATCTCCCGTTGCCAGGAGTTTGGACGTAGTACAACTTTTGATAGAATTATCCGAGTGAGACTCCTTTGACGAGGAGTGTCACCATAAAGGGCAAACACGGAAACTACAGGAAGATACGGGGTAAGGGGAAATAACGAGCTTTCCTGATGGTATAATTAACTGAAGTAGTAGTAACTGGTTGAGTTCAGTGAAACTACTCGCGCGAATGGTACAAATGAAGCCGTTTAGTGTTTTTTCAGTGAAATTTCTCAACCAAAAAGAGAAAAACGTAAAGGAAATAAACTAAGAACAAACACGAGAAGACAGATAAATGCTGACAATTTTGAACTCATCGTAGTACCAAAGTGTTTTGATAATTTGTAACTTTGAAAGATTGTCTATGATTGTGTAGGTGGCTAAATTTCTACAAAGTATTTTACGAAAAAAAAACTGTTAGTTACTCGGTAAAGTCTTTTTAGGCCGTCCACAAGGACAGAGGAGGTGTGTTGTAGGCCCAAATTGAGGTGGCATGGAGGAGTCCACCATTAAGGCCAGAAAAACGGACTGGCAGACGAAGGCGCGAAACCGTGAGCGATTTCGAACACTCCTGAGGCAGGCCAAAACCGTAAAGCGGTTGTAGCGCCGGATAACAACAAACAAGTTAGTTACTGGACCAGAGTAGGTACTAGACCTGCTGGAGAGGTTCTCGATGTATTCTTTGACAGTGACAAGTGGAGGTACAGATGATTGAATTGTAATAAAGTATGGATCAGTTCCATTAACGATATGAGTTCAGGATATGTTCCAGGATCAATATGCGTGTTCGAGGACAACTTCAAACGATGGCAGAGGTATAGAATCAGATCCAGGGCCAATATGGATTCTGTACAAGTTGCAGATATGGTATATATTGAGTAATAGTTCCAGGGTCGGTGTTAAAATAGCTTCAGGACCAATTCCAATACCTACATGGGAACAGCCACAAGGATTCAAGATTCTTCAGAGATTCATGAACTTTGCTGTCTAGTTCAAAGATTCTATTCGGAATTTGAATCACTTTTTGTTGGACATTTCTTCCAATAAATATCCCACAAAGCCTCATAAATCCCAACACCAGTGTTTATACCGTTCAGTTAGCTTGTTTTTTGTATAAATACCAAAAAGTTGGATTTAACACCACATGTCTACTCGGTCATAATTGTTGTAAAAACTTTTTTAACTTTTCACACATACTCCACAACGAGCGAGTGGGATAAAACTGAAAATATTCTATTTATTCGGCCACACGCCGTTGTATCGATGAAAAGATGCCTCCAAAACAAAGTGGATCCAAAATTTCATCAACATGGTTCATTATTTGCTGCACAGCATAGGCGTACACATTCACCCAAAACAAAGGACGTACACATCAGTCATTTGTGTGTAACTTTTAAAGCTTTCTTTGCCCATTTTCCCGCACATGAGACGCATTCAATGTAGGGGCCTCCAAAGATAACGAAATTATTACACACCGGGTCGTCGTGATTAAAAGGAGAGCGTACCGCAACAATAACAACAAAAAATCAATCAAAACCAACGCGCGCGAATGGAAAATTCAATTTTCCCCCACACCATTCGATGGATCCGAAGAACCCCAACAAATCCCGATGTTCCTGCTTTACAGTTATTACGTACCAGCGCGCGAGCGCGCCCACCAAACGGAATCTGAATTCGGAGTAAATAAAATTTTCTCGTTCAAAGCTGCGAACCGAGAGCTGTGAATGGCGCCCAAATAGACCCCCCTTTCGCTAATAAACCAAATCAAAAGCCCATCGCTCTCCATCTTCACAGGGATTTTTGCGTAATCAGCAAGCTTTCAGCGATGTTTCCCAAACCCCAAACACCCTTGTTGTGTTTCACCCTGTACCGCGCTGTACGGTGTGTACTTAATGCTGCGCGGAAATTGCAACCCATTTGCAGGTACTACACTACGATGCAATGGCCGGCGCTGTCGTGTTTTACAGAGAAAGGTTGGCGGCATACGCTTTTGTGAGTTGATTAAATTACGCTCCGACAAGGTACTGTGTACCTAGCGAGGGGAAGGCGCGGGACGAGTATGATCACAAGCGTGCCCGCGCTCGTCAGCTATTTGCCCTTGTCAACGGAAATCGATCCGTGCCACTGATAAGCGTACATACCGAAACATACACAGGGAGGAGGAAGGTGAGTTGTGTGCGTGTGTGTGTTTATGCAAGCATAAAATTAATATTTCGTCAGCGAATAACACTCTAACCGCGCACAGGTCTGTGTTGTCGGCACCCTTGTGTGCATCCGTGCGCACCAAACGACGAACCCGCCGCGATGTTATCGGTCGATTTTGAGAGCTAAAGTGAGCGTTGCACTGGGGCTTGCATTTTCCTACCAACAAAAAAGGGACCTCCAACAGCACAATCTCACGTGAGGGCAGAAGCGGAAGGCATAATCGCTATCGATACAATTTGCATCACTAAGCGAGGAGCCTATTAGCGCGTGAGCTGCGAGAGCTAGGGACGAAACGGTCAAACCAGGGCCTGTGCCTCTAACAAACCATGAAAACAACACCACATCACCAGCCCTAAACACGATGCTTTGTCGGCGATTAATGCGATCAATTATCGGTCGAGATCGGTCGGCAACAAGGACGCGGACGGGCCAGCATAATAATAATGTTGCACTTTGGAGCTAATTTAATAAAGCACTTGTAAAACAGCCCCGCTTCTCGGCAATGGCAATGTTCTACCAAAAACACACACCGCTTTGTGGTTGATTGCTTATCTGCAAATGTGTACGCAGGGTAGAGGAGCAGCTATTATGAGCGCTAATCGGTGTCACTTGATTAAAGCACACACTGGGATGCAATCTGCTTTTTTTTTTTTTGTGCAAGAAGTCAACCTCCTCCGAAGGTAAAACACACTCACGCTAAACCGATCCGCCAAGCCAAATTTGTCCATCTTACTTCGCCCAAAACGCATGCCGTTCCAAGTTCACCGCAGGCGTGGGATTTAATTTATCTCCATTTCATCGCAATTCGTTTCCAGTTTTGTGAAGGGACTGCTTCTTCTTCTTCTTCGACGGCCTTAAATCCACCATCCACCCCCAAACTAATAAGCAATTAATCGCCACCCAATTCGGGCACGACGACACTGACCGAGAGTTTTGGCAAAGAGAGAGAGAGAAAGAAAGAGAGAGAAAGAAGTACGCATTTTGTAGCAAATAAATCGGTCAGCCGATTTTGGGCGATTTTGGCAGATTGAAAGGACAACTTTCTTAATTTCACTCCCTACTTCCTTGCTCCGCACCAATGGCTTACTTTACTGGATGGCCAGCCACCGGAGCCGCAAATTGAGCAACTTTTGCAAGCCGGAAAAAAGCCCGCTTAGTGTAAGGGAATGAATGGATTTTGAATGGAAGTTTCAGAAAACGGAACCGTGCGTCCCAACCGGTCGGGCGTGAATAATCCGATGAAGTACTTTTCGGTACACTGATCCACCCTCAGCTGGCAGCGACACCACAATTAGATGATGACACGGATAAGCGGAGGGCTCTCTATCCAGCTCCCTTATGACTGTGCAGTGAAACATCAGAAAGTTGTGCAGACTGTTGGGCGTGTTATTGGTACTGGCAGCAGCAGCAGCAGCGCTCTTTAGTCTTCCGCTTCAAGAAAGCAACGACCAACGTGGCATCAACTAAGCGCATACAAACGCCCCCCCCCCCCCCCATCTTGTGCAGCACACGCAAAAGCATATTTTCCGGCACGAATGCTCAATGCAGGAAGTAGTACCATAGTAATAGCACTAGTGCTTGTTCGCTATGAGCTCTTGTCGCTTCTGTCTGCGCTTATCCAAAAGCAAAGAGCCATTACCCGAGCCCGCACACGGCGACAGAATGAGAAAGGGATAGTGTGTGTGTGTGTGTGTGTGTGTGTGTGTGTGTGTGTGTGTGTGTGTGTGTGTGTGTGTGTGTGTGTGTGTGTGTGTGTGTGTGTGTGTGTGTGTGTGTGTGTGTGTGTGTGTGTGTGTGTGTGTGTGTGTACTGTCAGCGCACTGGATGATGTTGTACTATTTGCATAAATTATGCACGGTAATTGAATTTTTGTCATCATCCCTTTCGACCCCTTTTTGTATAGCTTTTCTCGCTCGCCACTCTTGGAAGCGCCTTCCTGTCTCGCCACGCCGCAAGATGAAAGGAAGCACAGCACAGTGCCTTCTTCCAACCGAGCCCAGGATCTCCTCGGTGGAAGAAAAGCAGCGCGCTTATTAAGATGTTTTCCGTCCGAGCTCTCCTCGATCGCTCCTCTCCGATGTTCCGATTACCCTTGCTGCCCCTTAAGAATGAACACAGAGAGAGAGAGAGAGAGAAAAAGACAAACATAAAACGGAACGGCGTGCGGCCAGCAGAAAAGAAGTAATTATTGCGATTAAAATCCATCGCAAGCGGCGGGGGGGACGTAGTGCACGATCGTGTTGAGTTGTCTCCACGCTTCGATCAGTGGTGAGAAAATGGAAACGAAGAAAAAGGAACGCCTGCTGCAATTGTAATACTTACTGCAGGACCTGGTAACCGGTTCCCACAGTCGGGCCTGTGCGTCGAAGAAGCAAAAAGGGACAAATTGTGACACGCTTGTTTAATGCGCACCCAATCAGGTTCGGGGAGAGGAATTAAAGTAAAAAACGTTGCTCTGTCCCTCCTGTCCATGGGACAGGCGTTAAACTTGGGGCCTTTAACTCCAGGACACCTGCCCCCGTTTCATGAGTTACCGGACCTGTTGGTGTAGCAGTCGAATGAATGAAATTGGTTCAACAACACTGACGCACTTTAGAAGCGCGCGTACTTCCCCCGACAATCGTTTCCCTTGTTTCAATGGCGAGCAGACAATTCTTGGCAGCTAATCAGACCTGGTGTCTCCTACCCAAGCAATCGAAATAAGTAAGTCCCGGTAAGCTTTAAGGTACGCAAACAACGCGCACCACTTCATTTTTTGTATGAGCGGCACGATCACAATCCTCGAATTCTTGCGATTATGCTTCACTCGCGATAACGATCGGTCGGAGTCGTCGGTGTGCCTTTGCGCGGTGCAGTGAAAGAAGATTTAAGCTGGAGGCTGGAGGTCTTCAAGGTTCAAGCTTGAAGTCCAACCGACGCATTGACAACAATTGTACGGATCTGGGAAGGTTTTTTGTCTCTTTTTGCTCGCCCGTTGATCTTGTTCGCACCTCTCTCCGCGGGTAATGATTTATTAGTTTTTGCATGCAGATTGCGCCCCGGGTACCCGTGAGCTCCCCCCAAAAGGCCCGATTAATCCGCACAGTGTCAACTGTAGAAAGAACACCAGAAAAAGGTGAAATAAAAGGCACAGAGTGCTCCCCTACGAGGAGTACAGAGTCGGTGCCGTTTGTCGTTTACCTTGGCCAGGTCCACCACGACTAAAAGTGTCTGCGCGACAACAACTGCACAACACACGGGGAAGTACACAACTGCACTTTCGATAGCGTAATCCTTGGCGGGAAGGGTTTGCTGTGTTTTTGCAGACCGCGCCGAATATCTCCTGCCAAACAAATCCATGACCTTTGGTGCTTCGCTAGGTTTCGCCAGGCCAGTATTATCTCGCCGCTTCGTCCGTGAAAAGTGCACTTCTGCACCTTTCATCGCAAAAGCCACTCATAACTCAAGCGAGTGAGAGGTTAAAAGGGGTCTTCTTACTTGCTTACTGGATGAATGGATGGAAACAATGCACCAAAGCCTGATCCCACAGCTCACAGGACAGGACCATATACACCATGTAGTCTTTAATACTTGTTCTCCAATCCCCTATTTTACTGCTAATATTTGATGCTCCCGAGCAATCCCGCACAATGCTGCCGGCATTGTCACATGCATGGAAATACGGCGCCAGGCAGCGCAGCAATAATAATCTCGTCATAAGTTGGCCTGATGACGCACTGTGAGTGCACGGCGCTGCATCGGGCAGGTTATCACGCTGTGAGCATCATGATGGTGACTCGGTATCTCCCCGTCATCCAATCCATACGCTCGGGACGTCCTCACCGTCATTATTCTGCAAAGCTTAGCAATCATGTACCAAAAAAAACAGCTAGCAAACGGGGACAGGGATTATGTCGTACTCTCGGTGTAATGACGGATTCATGAGCGACTGGAAAGAGGAATAATGCTTCTGCTACTGCTCCCACGGTTCGAACCCACGGGGGATAGAGTAACATCCGTTTGAGGAACACACACCCACAACCGGGGCAGTAAACAGTACGCGGTTGTATTTTATACACCCTCTCCCCTTGCACAAAACAGCAAGGAAAGAGGGCGATTTACTACCTTCTGTGTGTATGTGTGTGCGTGGGTCTACTTTCTTCTACCATCTTTTATTGCCATTGCCAACGACCAAAAACCAAAAAAAAACAACCAGTGTGCATGATGTTTGTGTGTAATAATAATAAAAGCAATAACTACAATCCGACTTCCCGCAACGAGGCGCCAAACCCCTGGCCATCGGGAGATGCTCACAGCAATGGTCTGTGGGTGGGAGTGTTTCACTTCAGTCTCTCGCCCGTTGGATCTGATCTGGCTCCAACTCCCCCCACAGTGTTTGGCATTAATGCATACGCCTTACACACCCCGTCTGGTTCCATCTTCGGCAAAAGAAGATGTTACGCCTTTTCGGCACGGCAAGAACCACCCATAAAAGCTCCCTTTTTCGCTCCCCAACTCCCCATCCGATGGGTTGGCTCATATGTGTCACGGGCACTAAACAGCGCGAGCTATACGAAGCAATTAAAATTACACTCCGGGCAGGATATACTAACGGAAATTACACTTAACACCATTTGCAATCACGCGGGCATCATTAACACCGCCCTCCGCCGCTCCCAACGCCATGGCGGATATTCGATGAAGAAGATGGCGGGATTTGGGGGGTGAAGAGAGAGAGAAAGGGAGGGAATTATTTATTACTTCCTTTAGATCCTACGCTGCCTCTGCACACCAAACCGTACGATTTGGATAAAGCACATGCTCTCCAAAGACTTCACCAGCGTGCTTCACAGTCTCGCGCCTAGAGGGCGCTCGTGCACCCCTTTCCCTAGACATCAACCTTATTAGCCGCTTGAGTGCACACAGCATTGAGCGAAACTGAAAAAAAAACGATATCTTATTACTACCACTCCACCAACTTTATATTAATTCACTTTTTTTTGCTTCTTTATTCCTGTTCCTGCGGTAGAGCTTCTCGGGTTTTCCCTTTGGCGTACGATACACGATATCAAACGGATTGAAACGGCCCTCATCCGGTTGAAAGGATTCAAAAACGAGGACGCGCGCGCGCTCGCCACATTTTTCTGCTCCCGCTTATATACGCGCACATCGAAGCAAGCGACAGGAGCCCAGAAGAAGGTGTACCGCCATCATCGTCATCCAGTTTCGAGCGGGAGAATCAACGCGAAACACGACCCCAAAGCCGGGAGAGAAAAAAAGGATACACACACGTAAACACAGCAGCCAGCTGGGAAGAAAATTAGTAGCCACTCGCAAGTACCGGCGGGTTCTGTGAAATAATTTTAATTAAATTCACTTCACGTCGTGCCGACTGAAGCGGGGCCTCCCTGTTACACACCAGCAGAACAGTTTGGCGCGTACACTAAACCTTCAATTAGTTCGCCACTGGCAGACGCGGTGTGTTAGTATCCTTTTACTGTTAAACCCTAACCGTCCGGAAAAGGGTAAGGGACGCTGTTTGCAATTACCCCAACGGAACCACCGGAAACCGTCCGGATGAGATTTCAGTGAGCGTGCCGTAGTGTGGATAGATACTGTGGCTACTTGGATCGTGGTACGGGAAAGATTACACCTTCCGCTTTGATTTATCCCTGCCAACCCTGCGTGTCATGATGGAATCGAAAGCTCTACTCCTAGGTAAGTGGAACATCCCTGAGATCAGAGAAAGAGAGCCATCTCGTGCATTGATGGAAGAAATTCCTCCGATTTTGCTTCCACTTTCATCCTTTAGCCACACTTTGCCTGCTCGCCGCCTGCCTGGCAGTGTCGGGCGCCAACGACACGGAACGACCGAACCGGCGGTACAAGCGCAAGTACGGCATGTGTCCGCCCAAGTTCACTAGCATCAGCAACGAGTGCTACTACATATCGCCCAACAAGCTGAACTGGCTCGATGCGTACTTTGAGTGTAAGGACCACAACAGCAAGCTGGCGGAACCGATGATGTACGAGGACAAGGTGCTCCGGCGAACTCTGCAGAAAATGGGCTGTAAGAAAACCGCATCCGTGTGCCGCTTTTGGAGTCTTCTTTTAGGAATATTGTACAATAATGTTTGTTTTCATATTTTGGCCCTTTTTTTACGGCGCACCAGTGCGAGAGGACCTCTGGATCGGTGGCAACTACAACTGGAAGCTGAAGAAATGGCAGTGGGGCCACAATGGGCGCGAAATCGAGTACCAATCGTTCAGCCAAATGGTGCCTAGGTGATTATACTGCTTCATATTGCATTTACCTTTGTTTTTCCTTCTTTTCACGCCCCAACAACAGAACAGCACAAACTCTTTCCCCCAAAAACAAAAAAAAAAACAGAACACCCTGCAGTAGCAGGGGGGTTTCCATCGGGCACCTAATTCTGAACCAAACTTCTTACACGTTTCGTCCGTTAAAAACGAGAGAGCGCATTTACTTATGAGCATTTTTTGCAGGAGCAGCCAGGATTTGACCTTCCACTGTGCACTGCTTAAAGCCGACATCAAGTTTAGGTAAGTGGACGTATGATATTGCACAGCCTCCCAAGATGAGTTGAAAACTGCTCCACACAACGATTAAAAACCCCCGGAATGATGCGCTTGCCAACTTCAAACTCTTCTTGCGCTCTTTTGTCCCATTTTGTTTTGTTTTCTTTTGTTTTCCATTTTGTACATTAAATTCATACATTTTTAGTATTTTTATTAGTTTTCTATTTTACATTTGCGTGAGCAAATAGCTAAAAAGGTAACACCCCACCATACGGTGGTGCAACATTCGTTGTATCGTAGAACTTGCTGTGTTGTGTAGCGAAAGTAGCGCTCTGGTATTAAACACTTTGCACGAACAACTGGACTAACTGCCAGCGCACGTAGTCATTTCGTAGTTTTAGTACATGACAAGCCAAGCATAACATTAACACTTCATAGCCTAGTGGCACCGGCACAAGCAGCACGAACTGCTGTAAATGTAGTGAATTCTGCACGCACACCTTTGTGGCTTGGTGATAGAACACTTAACATAAAGGCGGTAGAATGCTAGATCTAAGTCTTGTACATATACGAATGGGTTGCGAAGGGACCTTTCTAAATGTCTTGACTAATGTTTTTTTTGTTGTTTTTTTCTCCCCAATTTTCTTTGCGCCCAAAATTGCGCCCACAAACGTGTCCAGATGGTCGGCCGCAGCGTGCACAGACAAAATGAACTACATCTGCCAGCACCGAATGCCGCTCGTGTCCGAGATGGGCCGCAGCCTGGTGTACGAAAAATGGAACAAAACCTACCCGAACGAGCGGGCCAACGAGAAGCTGGTGTACATCGTGAGCGAAGGCAACAACCGTACGCAAAGGTAGGAGCAAAAAGGATATGCATCGTCTGGGATGTCTTCAAAAACAAGCTAATGTGTGTTTGTTTTCTTGTTGTCTTGCAGCGAGTACGGCAAACCGCGCCTGTACAACAGCGTCAAGCGCGTGATGCAATCGAATCCCTCGATCCGGCCGGCCCATCGGCGCCGAGCAAATCGTCCGAAGAAGCCTGTCGCCGCTCCGACCGCCGCCGACCGGCGCACCTACATCCCGCCGGAAGTGGTCGGCCGCAAGCAGCATCTCGCGCAGTACGCACCGGACGCGTCGAACGACATCAACACGATCGATAACGGACATCGAAACGGCGGTGGTGGTGGTGGCGGTTGGGGAGGTTCCTATCATTCCGCCGCCCGCTTCAACGTAGACTTTAGCCCGCGCAATGGCAGGACGCGTGAACCGAGCTTCCCACGCGGTCACCGAATGCGCACCGGAGAGGAGCATCGCCTGCCACATCAGCACCGTCACCAACCAGGTGCGCACAAGCCGACCAAGCGGACGCAGCAGTACTATGTGCCAGCGTATCCGCCAACTACTACTACCACTGCTGCACCGCCTACTACCACCACAACGACTACCAGCACTACTACCACTACAGCGCCACCACCAACAACAAGACCCACCGCAGCACGACCTACCCAAACTGGCCAACAGAGTGCCGGCTATCAGCCGTCCGCACACCACACCACTCGATACACGACCCGCTCGATGTCGTCGCAGGAAAAGCAAGCGAACCGCGATTGGCTGCGCAAACGGCTGCAGAAGCTGACGCCCGAGGAGCAGCAGGCCTTCTTCCAGACCCGTGCCATGCGCAAGAAGCTGAAGGAGCAGAAGCTGCTCAAGCTAAAGCTCGAGCGGGCGAATGAGGTAGTGCCGTAAGGTGGTTCCCCGTACCAGCCACTAAACACAAGCAAGATAGTATGCACACACTAGTTTCTAGATAACAGCGCGAAAAAAAATGGACAAACGCGGTCGGTCCAGTGGTGGCTCATGCCCGGATCAAGCACACTCCTTCTTTGGAGTGAAGCTAACAAGTCGCACCGTCGTCTAGAAATAGTGTAAATGAATACGCCTTCCTCCTGGGAGAAGGCATAACTCAAGCAGAATAACAATCGAGTAAAAGGAACGGAACGGCGATACATATCCCAAAAACCGTTTTTGGAACAAAAAGCCCAAAGTAGTAATACTGCTGTTACTACTACACATCCCGTAAACACACCAGAGGTGTGCTTTTGGAACAGATTACTACTACTATTACTACTACAACCTGCATCTAATTTTTCAAAGCAGTTCTTCAATTAGTTCTTAGAGTAAAGTTGTACCTAAGCAAAAACAAAAAAAAACCATCTAGCCAAAAACAAAAAAATCTCCAACTTATAATGCAATTTGCACACCGCGCTTTTCACTGGAAGAAGTCTATGGTGGTTCTCCGTGTCTTGTGAATTGCCAACGCTACCTAGTAGCAAGCGCATGAGAGATCTGAGCTGCGAACCACCAACTACGATCGAGCAGAGCTAGCGTTTTAGTGCGATAAACAAAAAAAAAACTCACGCAACAACAGGCCAAATTGTCACCCTCAATATAGTCTTTCGGCGCATTAGAAACACAATCTCGTTCCAGGAAACTACTATTAGCAGAAGCAGGTTTTAAGGTACTACACCACACTTGGTAGAATTTGTGACCAAACTGAGGAATAAAGTATAACGTTTAAAAAAAAGGGAATGTGTTTGCAGAAAGGGATCCTCCCTCTCGAAGAACCTCAAAGCAAAGATGAAAACAAGAGAACAAATGTTTCACTATTTGGTAGAACAAACTAGCGAATAGAAAGAGAGCAAGGAAGAGGAAGCGTTCATTTTGATGGCGAAGAGAATTTATACACAGATGCTCCTTTTATCTTCTCCATTTTCCTGTTTAAGAATAGTATACTAACACAGTTGATAGCACGGATGAAAAAGGGGTCAGTTTTTAAGATGAAAGCAGTTCAAAGAGGCGTGGAATGATTGCAAGAAAATTGGCGAACACAGCTGACCAATCCTCGTACCCCGATGTACAGAAGAAGTAAGTCTAACAGAAGAGTAGCGCTTAATTTCTAATTGCCATGCTATTTACTACTTACATTACCTTATGCAACCACTACTATAATTATCTCTATATTGTTTATGTAGTTTACTGTTCCTACTTTTGTGAAAGTGTTTGCGCGTGTTTGCAAAACCAAATGCGATCATGATTGCGAGAATTTCCGGAAAATTAATACGAATACGAAAACAAACTATAAGCAAAAGGAGAACACTCGCACGAAAAACAAAAACAAAAGCCGGAACCGGTTTCCCTGTTTCTCTACAAACTACAAAGTTAAAAACGCCAAACGCGAAAGCATAAACTATTTGTAATTTACTACCTATAATAATATACAAAACACAAACGGATGTATTTAAAGTGAAGATGCAAAGAACAGTAAAACAAAACAGTGGGACAGAGAGTATTGCACAGCAAGCGTATGTGTCACACCAGGGTGAGGAGTTCGTTCTCACCGTCGCGAGGGAATCAATCTAGTTAGCCGTTGCGTTTATGTGTGGTTAGTTGGAGGGCGGAGGCGGAGGATGACGTTTAAAGATTAGAGCAAAATGAAAGTTGCGTATAGATTATAAAGTGTCCTGCGCACAGACAGTTTGCGCATGATTATCCGTTTGCAACAACAAACATGAGAAAAGAAAACACATTTAAAAAGTAAGCTCACAATACAACGATTTAAAACGAAGAAGTAAAACAAATCTCCCCTTTCAGCTCATAATAAGGTTCAGTTTATGCAGTACAGGAATTAAAAAGAAAAACAACAACACCCTTATAGAGTATAGCAAACACCTCACAATCATGCAATATCCAACACGAAGAACCCGGATGGAATTTGGGGCACGCGTGTGCCCCATTGGCAAACTCGGTTTTTCAAAGAAACGCATACACTACCCACTGATTGAAATAAAGTATTACTTGAGCGATTGCGTGTGCGCGCGCGCCACTTACTGCGTTCGTTTGTTGAGCACACGCGGGATGAGCGTAACGCGCCAAAAATGGGTAAGTGTATTTGCAGGACCGCAAAACGATAAAGCAATAAATGGAACAGATTTGTGAAAACGATGGGATGGGTAAGTGATTCATTTTTTATGTTGAGTAAGCTGTTTTTGATGGAAGTGTTAATGAAAGAAAGATCAAATTAAATAAAGAAAAAAAGAAGAAAATATACAATGGAAAGAAAAGCGTTTTAAATGAAAGTGATAAAGGTAAGTAAAAGAAAATAAAAACACCGTTTATCAAATGAAAAAGTAAACAAAAAGAGTATAAAACAGAGAGAAAAGAGTACAGTACAAGAAAGGTAAAGTAAAAATTACTAAACTAAAACTAGAATATAACAAAAGTAAAGACAATTTTGAACAGAACAAAAAAAACAAACGGTGCGTCAAAGGACGTAGAATGCTAGTTGCAGACATATGGAACTATTCCTGCTCAAATTGTAGGAACTTAGGGAAATATAATATACCGAAATTCCCCCTATTTAGCGTAAACGTGCTTCGCGGACATGTCCGGGGTTTCAAAGACTTTCTTCAGTACCACGTAGTAACTAGATAAGTCAAGTTCTTGCTACGCGGGGACGGTCCACTCTGGACTCGAACCCATGACAGGCATGTTATTTAGTCGTTCGAGTTCACGACAGTACCACGGGACCGCTCCAAAGACACAGCAGCTAATTTGGGACTCTTTTTACGGTAAAGCAAATGGCCGCTTAGGGCCTTACCTTGTGTAAATGAGCTTAATCTACACGTGTCAATCCGACAGGGCAGTTCCTCCTATCCCACCCGAGGAATACAACCAAAAACAAGCAAAGAACTCTTAATCCACCTACCTTAATGTAGTGACACAGCCCATCGCCCTTGAGCGTTCCGTCCGGCTCACGGTACAGCTTCAGCTTCAGCTTGTGCGTCTTTGGGTCCTTCATCACCATGCCACACTTGGACATTAACTCCCCGAACTCTTCCTCGCTAATGTCCGTCGGCAGGTTCGACACATACACCTTCGTGTTATGCTCCGGTGCGATTTCGAACCATTTCGGTGGTTCCGGGGGAGCTTTCCGTTTCTTGCCCTTTGATGCTGCTGCTGCTACTGCCCGTTGCGCTTCCTCGCCCTGCTCATCAGCGTCATCGTCCTCGTCGCATCCGGGCAATTCCCTACCAGACGGTTCACTCACTACCCGAGCAGGGGCAGGTGCCGCCGCCGCCGGTCCACTTCCACCGGACGTATTGTCGATGAACCCGTAGTTCAGTTGATATATGGCCATAAACTCATCATCCACCTTGGGGAACCAGGCTTTCCGTTCTTCGTCCCAAAAGTACACCGCACCATCCTTATCCTTGTACGTGTGCACACCGTCCTCGTACCCGTAGCTACGATCATCACCTTCCCCCGCCCCAGCTGGATGCTCCTTCGGGACCCATTTCGCTGCCTTCTCGTCCCACCGGTAGTGCTCCGTTTCGGTCACATTTTGCTGCTTCGGTATCCATTCCTTCTTCTCGTGACACCACCGATAGTGTTCGTTCTCGTACGGATTATCCGCGGGCGTTTCACCCGCCTTGCCCGACTCCTCCCGTGGAACCCATTCACTTTTTTCCTTGCTCCACCGGTACTGGTACTTTGTGGCCGGATCGGTGTAGATGGCTTCACCTGCCTCGTTGTACGTTACATGCTCCGCATACTGATCCTTCTCCCCGGTGGGTACATCTGCCGTGCCGGCAGCTTCGTTCCTGGACGGCCCCGTCTCATCATCCTTTCGCTCTGCGGGGAGCTCACTCACGGTCACAGGTGCTTCCGCCGGTTCCATTCCACTCGATGTAGCGCCAGTCTCCGCTTCGGTGTCCCCCGAGCTCGGATTGGATTCCATCTCTATGACACGGTTCTCGTTGTTTGTGTTTTCGGAATCGGTCAGCATTACGCTCGCGGCGGCCGTCTCCTGGGAGCTCATCGTCGGGGCAGCACTTACGTTTGCTGGTTCACTGGCGTCACTTTCACCACTGGACATGATGGTGGACGGTGGGCTGAGCTGAAAGAGCGAACAAGATACACACAATACACTGGTTAAACTTGTGCGAACATGTACGACTGGATGACGGATCCGGGCCGTGGTTAGGTTGCTTTAGGGGATGACGTTTGGTGCGATGAATAATGTAATGTGATACACTAGAGTTGTCAGCAGATTTGTCATTAGTTGCCAAATAAAATTATTTCAATGCTGAAGAACGGTATATTAGATAACGAGATATGAGAAAATTTGTTTTAAATCTTAAAGTAGAGTTCTAACAAATTGTTGCGAGTTAGTTTTGTTACTTCAGTTGATTATTATTGCTTTTTTGTATAGAAGCCTTTGTTATCTTCTGTTTCATTTCCTTTTTAAACTGTTCTTTTCCTTTTTAGCTTAAGTTCATTTACTAAAATTTAACTCTTTTACAAAATGTAGAGACTTTTTGTTATTAATAAATGTTTATATTTGTTTTGACTGATGATTTCTAAAGATAAACTTTCATATTTTGATCTTGTTTGCATGATTTTGTTTATATTCAATCTCACTTTATCTAATTATTCAGTCTTTTTAATTATGTTGTTATTTTATCTTATCTTATTTGATTTTTTTCCTTTTCCTACCACCATTCCATTTCATCCTTTTCCAATTTCTTGTTTAGCTGCATTCGCAGAATAAAGAGTGTTACCATCAATTATCCTTTTTTATGTTTGTTTTGACCAATATGTTTTTGAATTTCAATTTTATAGTTTTGTTTTTGCTGGCAATGTTTTTAATCAATTTCTCTCTTCGGATTTAATAGTTATATCCTATTGATTCTTTCTACCTATTAATATTTTCTTCCTTTCTCATTCCTAGTATTTGCACATAATTATTTCATATTAATATTGTTATTATTATTTTTATTATTGTTATACATATTATTTCATTATTTTGTATTTTATCTATTTTAATTTTTTGTTACATCTTCCTTTTACCATTCTCTACAATTTCTACCAAATTTTGTTGAGAACTGTCCAATTGTGCATTGAAACTATTTATATGTTATATGTTCATATAACATAATATACAATAATTTAGATTTAGATACTTAATCAGTCTCATATTCATACAAAGTGTTTGTTTAGTGCAAAACAGCTAATCCATGATCTTACTTCATACCATAATAAAAAAAAAACAAAGTTTAATAAATAAAATAAAGACATGTTCCTAACACAAACTCTGCTGACCATTCCGTGATCGTTGAAATAATTTACGCCAAACAACTTGGCAAATAAATTAACCTTAAAGCATATCTAAGTAAAGCACACGCAGCGCGCGACCAGTAAAACGAATTAATTAAATCAACCTTTACAGCGTTTCGTGGTGGAAACAGTACTCCCTAAATTTCAGCAACAAATTAATCCCCAATTTTACCTCTCACTTGACCACTAAGACTACCACCACCTGCTTACCCCTACCGGGAGACCGTACCATAGCTCACCAATTAGGCACAAGGTTACCGAAAATCTACTGAACTCGCACACAACCAAACCCGACAGCAAAAGAAGGGCAAGGTTGATGTGAAAAGTCCGTGCTTTTCACGCTTTCCGCCGCATTACGTCCTACGCGGAACGCGCTTTACCGTCTCGACCCTAACAGTTCGTTTTGGTTTTATTATCCTCTTTCAGGACGATAACAAAACCGACCAAGACCCACTTCCGCTGCGCGACTTCGGACTTAATTTTACCAGGATTTCGCATGAATGAAGCGAAAACCCCAAATAATACGCAACGCGCGTATTGATTTCTACCAAACCACGTGTGGGTGAATCTGGGTGAGGGTTAATTGGTGTGTACCCGGTGTGTGGCTCGAAGATGGTCGTTTGCTAACCTACATACATACGGTTGTTCAAACAATGTCGCCGTGTGTTAATTGTTGCGGTGACGTAGTGCAGTGCCTGCCACCGGTGTCAGTTCCCAGCATTCTTGCTAGATGGAAGGATAAAAACGATATGGGCGAAAATAGCCATAAGCAAAGTTTGCGCTGCACGATAGATAATTGTACAGCTGTTCCAAAGAGTTCTGAATATTTTATTTGATCGTGAAATTAATTGTAATTGTCTTAAATTGCCTTGCAGCACCTAAAGCAAAAAACAATACTTTCAAACTACAATTTGATTGACATCGTGGGGTGTAAACGGTCACGGAAGTAGTTCAATTATGGTGCATTATTTAAATGCTATTAAATATACGACTCAATACAATACAATTTTGGTCGATTTCTTGTTTTTATTTTCATTGTTTTGCCTTTTTATCATTGAAACCGAAAAAACAACAATTTAATGTTACATATAGATTTATTATCCTATTGAAAATAAACCTATTGGTTTATTGAAAAGCGATCATGTCAACAACGTATGTTGACATTTAGATAACATTTTAACTAAAATCTGCTGTATATTAAACGGTTTGAAAACTCACATTACAACTAAAATATGTATATGTGGTTGTGGTACTGTATTAATTGAAGGAATTATTATTTTGCATTTATCTTCTCGATTTTTAACCATTGAAAGGTCATTGAATTATTCTAAAAAATAAAAAAAACAAAAACAAAAAAATCCAAAAAAACCTATATATTACAAAGTTATTTAACATTTTTTTAATCTTTTTGCCAAATGTTATAACCCTATCATATATGATAACCATGGTATCCCAGGAAACATAACTGGCTATCATATATGATAGCTATGGCACTCCAAGTGATAACACTTTCAACTGAAAGAACAGAACGAATCATCAAGGACCTTGGGCTATTAAGGCCGGGGTATATTTTCCGTACTCGCTAGTGTAATTTCAATTTTCACTAGCGCATCTGGCGGCGGCTGGTGGAAGCTTTTTTTGGTCATCAAGAGAATGGTCGTGCCGGATCTCAAATTTAAGTAGTTTTTTTATCGTTTTATATGCAAAAATGGCTGAAATACTTCTACAACATATTGATCCATCAATTACAAAGCTTTGCCAATCCAGTTTAAATAAAAACAATGGAAAAATAACATATTTTCTGAAACGGCTCCAAATTGTTTGGCCAAATACTTCAGTCAGCCGCCGCCAGATGTACTAGTGAAAATCGAAATTACACTAGGCGAGAACGGACAATGTCCCCCGGCCTTTACATTGCTCACACTCAAAAGTAAACATCATTGCAATCAAACACATCATTTACCCATAATTTAGTTTCAAAATTGAGCCCAGGCTTTCAACCACATGCCCCTGTTTTCCCCCTCAGCTCATCCTCTACTTACGGCAAGGGACATAATTTCCTCCCCAAACCCCCAAACTACCTACCACCTCGTTTGTTAATTGAAACGCTAACGACAGTGGGCTGTTGCGTCCCACTGCTTGCTGGGCGCGTGTTCTGTATTAGCATATCGATTCCGATGCCTTCCCATTCGATTACTCAAGCTTCATAAAAAAGGGGGCGCTTTGGTTGAATATTTCATACGCCCGATCAATGCTGACCGCATGGCAAGAAAGGAAGCGTTGGAAGCCAGCAAAATGAATTCCATCGCCACGACTCTTTCGTTCAGAGGTGGCTTTTACCGTCGAGCCTCTTTTTTTGTTTGCCCCTTCAAATGCAATGACAATAAATTATGCATTTCCATCACAAGGCGGTTCAGGTTCGGGTGCGGGTGAACTACTGCTGCGGGAATGTCGGTCACTTTTCGGCCTGATTTCCCGATGCACACGTGTGCGAGAGCCGAACACGCACGGTATCATTACAGGGAGCGAACGAAAAATGTTTTCTGTTTCCATTTTTCCATATTTTTTTCATGTTTTTATCTTTTTGATCATGTTGCTCATATCATGCGAACTCGATGCTGCTGCTCGTTACTCATGCATTGATTATGATTGTGCGCCATTTCATACATTTTAGAGTAAGCTTTCCGCGGTGGATGGTTTTGCGTACATTCGGACTAAAGAGTGACTAAAAATGCATAGAATGGTTAGCACATTAGAGTTAAAGAGCTGGACAACGTATTGTACGGTTAAATTATACCCCTATCATACTTTGGCCCCAATTTTAATTGTAGATTGCATTATTTAGTAAATGATTTTCACGCGTATGACACCCCGTAATGGTTGAAGTGATGCAATGTTTAAGACTCGCCTTTGCAAACATTCCTCAACAACACAGAAACCCCTCTATTGCTATGGCATTTTTATTTCCCATGTTTTCCACCTGTTTACCAACGAACCAAGTCTCCACACACCGGCTGTGATAGTAACCAACGAGTGTAAACAAACACCCCGTTTGGCATGCGTCAGCCGCATGGCGCACAAGGTGCCAAAGTTCCACTTGTTCCTCCAAACACTTAATTGTTTGCGCCTTGCCAGATAGGGAGGAACGGAACTAAAACAAACATGCAACTATGCAACAGAGAAAAAACCTTTACTTCCCGGGCATTACTTTCAAAACGGATACGCGAGCAGTGCCGTTGTTTTGGATACGGTATCGAGCACGGGAGGGAAAAGGGAAAAAATCCTACACGCCGTTTTGGCGTCTTCTGTGCGGGTTTTGTGCTTCAGTTGCTACCGGGATTTCAAAACGGCCAGTAGGTACAAGTTCAAGGGTTTTGCAGCAGACAATAACGGACGGTGCGCCGGTGTGCAATGTGCTGATGGTGCAAACATTCCGATACTTCCGGAGGATTACCTTACACAAAGGGATGAACTCCTCTTTTTAAATATTGAGTTTCTCTCTCTCTCTCTCTGTTCAAGTGCTAAATGGAACAAACCCGTCGTGGCACCCTGTGCTAATGAGAAGCTGCAATTAGTCTATAACCGGTGGCTGCATATAAATGACACTTTACCGGAGCTTGAACGGGATTTGGAACAACTATTATCCTTCTGGTTGAATATTCATTCGCTCGCTATCAGTGAACATCGTCGATTCGTCGGCATCAGTGGCCCTTCTCACCGAGCCCCTGCTCTCTCTCGGAAAAAGCGCAGTGGAAGTGAGAAGTAGCCTAGATTTGTCGATACTTAATTATAATCTAACCCGAAAAAGGACCACTGTCCGCCCGTCTATGATCGTTAAGCCGGGCAGTATTTATCGACGAGAAACGGAACTCTCAGCGATAAACGGTGTGTTCCTTTTTCCAGCGATGGAGCGATGTGGATAATACAGGGGAAATCAAGATTATGCTTTCAGCCCCCTTCCTTAAACCGTTAAAGGGAAATAATTCGAACAGCCCCATATTAATGACGCCACATGCTCCAAAACGCAACCATTCGTTCGCTTTTACTGTGACACTTTTCCCTCTCGATCGAATTGACCGCGGCGGGAGTCATCGTTTCACTCTATTCTTCTGATTTCCCAGTGGCCTATTTCCCGTTTTCTCTCGAAAGTCCCCATCGAGCCGCATTAAGCAAGGGGTCAATAGACTGGACAGTTCCTTCAACTTTAGTACACCGGTTGTAAAATCGATTATACGCGCCTATATGCTGCTGCTGCCTGTTGCCCCGGCATCGCAAGGGTCCACTTTTCACAACAATGCAACGTATTTTCGGTTCATCCGTGTCGCTGCAAGTGTGTGCATTCGTGCATGTATGTGTTTCAATGTGTGTGTGTGTGTGTGCACGGTCGGCCACTCCGGCAGACAGCGATGCATTATGCATGCAAAGTGTATTCAATGAAGAGTGTAATCCTTAACCGCCTGAATGTATGCAACCTGCAACACGTTTGATAAAAGCGAGGAATTTAATAAGGAAATTAATGTACGTTTTGCTCTATTTATAGTGATTAATTGATTTAAAAGAAAAATAGTATAAATATAACACATCAAAGAATAGTGAGTTAAGTGTTAAATATACACCAATTGCCATCAGCTTTAAAAATAAACCATTAAACCGCTTTGATCAAAGGACAATCTCACACGAACAGCGATCGTTTCGAACGTCCTATAGATAGCAAATCACACAAAAAACCCCATAAATAGACACCTCCGTATCCGTGTGTACCGATGTGTCCTGTGGATCAATAATTCCCTATCCACCGCAAACGCTCGGCTCATGTAATAACGGGCGATATCTAAATTATCAACGATTTCTTTGTAACGTTCGCCGGCGACCCACTTCGAACCAACCATATGCAGCGACACCCTACCCACGTCCTACGCCTAACTGATTGTCACTCACTTGCTCAGTTCCCATCACTTGTTTTTTTTTTTATTATTTACATCATTCATATTTACCACCCTCCACCGTCTGGCTAGGCGCTGTCCCGGTTCGTACCACAAAGCAACCGAATCGGCCACAGACTGACCCTTTCGAAGGAGACTTTTCCCTTCAGCGGTGTTAGTATCGAAAGCACGATTGGACTACTACAGCAAAGAACAGCACGAGACCACCTTGGCTCGTGGCACGCAAAAAGTGTCCCGCGCTCTGGCCGGTTTGGCCGTTCGTGTACGTTCGGACCTCAGTACCACGCGGACTACGGACGGGAAACCATCGTGTGGGAAGCCAACCAGAACGGAAAGGCTTGTCTCAGTACAAGTGTTTCTTGAAAAAAGGCACGCACAGGAACGTGTAAATAGGTCAACCAGGTGTGCTCCTGGAAAGTGATTAAACCTCTCCGCAAGGAAGGTGCAATGGACTGTTAAGGGAAAGATTGTTTCGAAAAGTGTGCATTATTAAAGCCTTTAATTACTTTAAAAAAAACACACAGTACAAAGTACACAGTAGATAAAGTTAAATGTGCAACACAACGGATCAAAACGGCGATGGGATGCACGTGGATATCGAAGTTCCAGGTGATTGTGGTGCTTGACATGTGCAAAAGTCGTTCCGCATTACAATTAAAAGCTAATGATATACCTTCAGATACGGGTGCGGTGTTCACGCTAGGCAAATCATACCTCTACGATGACACCGTTAAAGAGCAAACAACGCCCCAGTACGATGGCATCCCTCACAGCCCGCACGGCCAGCGGCCTAAAACCCCCAACGCCAAGGATGTACCAACGCGGCAGCAGAGTTACTTTTTCGTTAAAAACGACCCGATCGTGAAAATTGTCTGTGGCAGTAAGCAAAGTGGCGTGATATGTGGTGAGTGAGCACTTTTTTCGTGTTTGTGTATGTGTCGAATCGATCCGGAAAAAACCCGGAAATGAAAGCACGTGCGTGTGCGTTTAAGCTGTCTCATCGCCGGAACAATGAAGGGACCGAATTCCGAATGAACAACCAAACAAACTTTGCTATGCTTTTCTTTTTACCTAAATGTATCCCTAAAACACGCCAAGCATTTTCCTTTATCCTTCCACGGTGACAATAAAATCATTAGTGTCAAGAAGGTCTCGCCTTGCGAAACAATCTGGCCAGGCAAGCGTTCTTGCACCGCGCATTTGCTCTGTTTGACCTTTCTAGGCTAGCAATTAAGCGCGTTCGTGAACTTGAAACAGACACGAACGGACCCCCGCGCAACGGTGTTCTGATTAGTTTGACGGGGATTTTCTTCTTGCCCACTAAACATTTCCTTCTTTTGCAACAAACTCGTGTCCACCTTTACCACCCCCAGAGCAAGCTAATGTCTCACTACAGTCTGACTTCTGTGCCTGTTGTCATGCCGGCCACTCTAATCTACACCATTTGGCAATCGGTATTTATCCAGCCGGTGCTTTACACCCGCTCCATCTATCTATCTAGAGCCCAACCCCAGCAACAATAAATACATTTGCACTCGCAACCGGCACCAGAACATGAAAGCCCCGTGCGATAAACAAGCGTGTGGATTGGCGCAATCCTTGCCTAGCTGTTAAAAGTTGCCCTTTTACACCTCGACCCCTGGGCCTGTGGAGCATCGATTAACGTACCGCAAGAGCGAGTGAAAGTTCAGTCACTGGTCGGACTGGCCACGCGTGACAACCGTGCACACACGCGATCGCACAATTAAGGCACAGAACAGGAATGTACACCCGCCGTTGGTCCGGTCCGGTAGAATAATATTTACACTCACCCACGGGAGCGAGAACAGACACAAAACAACAGACATTCTTTTTAAATGCTTCGCTAGAATACTTCCAACCAGCCCTATTAATCATTCTCAATTATCCTTTGTGGACCTGTGTTCGTGTGTGTGTTTGTGTTTTGAAAATTCTAGAATCTGGACGACTGTTCGTGTGGGGCCACAGTGGACACGGTCAGCTTGGGCTGGGCAAAACGGAAACCGTCCATAAACCCTCCTGCGTGCGCACGATCAAGCGGCTCAAGGAGCGTGTCCAGTCGTTTTGCTTCGGCGGGAATGGATTCTGTGTCATTCTCACTGGTAAGAGTATTTGGGGGAATTGCACCTAAAATTGAAGCAAGCAGTAAATTAATGCATCCATTTTTCTTTTACTACCAACAGCATCCGGTAAGGTGTTTTACAGTGGGAAAAATGTGTTCCCCTTCAATGCAAAGGTAGCCTCACTGCTCGATGCGACCACACTGCACAAAAATCCCACCGATAACAGTGTATACACACCGTACCCGGTGGAGTTGCGCGAGTTCCGCCACTGTCTGGAGCAGTCACCGGATGATGAGTCCTTCAGCCACGTGGTAGCCGGTTTCAATCACTTCGTACTGCTCACTACCGGTGGCAATTGCTTCGGCTGGGGCTACAACAGTCACCAGCAGCTCGGTGGAGTGGATTCGCTTCGCATACTGACCCACCCGGAACGGATCGCACTGGACGAACCGGTAGCGCACGTGCTTTGCGGCAACTACTGCACGCTGTTCGTGACCGAAGCGAACGCACTGTATCTCGTGGGAAAGTTTCAAAAGATCACACTCCCCGTGTTGAAACCGCTGGAAAGCTGTACCCTGCCGGACAGGGTAACCGGTGGGGAGATTACCGGTTGGGACTGTGTCTACCTGCTGCTAGCGACGGGCCAGGTGTACCGCTCGAATCGCGTAAAAGCGGTGGAAGATTTACGCTTCGAACCGTTCGACCATCTAGCGGGACTGCTGGCGGACGACGAGTACGTCACAAAGATAGCGTCCGCAAACGATTGCGTGTCGTTCGTCACCAGCAGCGGACGGTTGCTGACGACGTACGATGACGACGGTCCCTTCACAGCTTCGGATCACTTCAAGGAGCTGTCCAAATTCCGCCACTTTAACGTCACCGACATTGCGAGCGGTGCGGAGCATTCGCTCGTACTGGCCTACCCGGCCGCCGAGCGGTTGGATGTTACGCACGCCCTGGAGCTGCTGCGTAACGCCACCCCGCTACCGACCGAGCTGCAGCGCGACGCACAGCAGGCGGCAGAGTTTCTGCGCAACGAAAAGCGCCGGCTGCGGCGGGAGCACGTCGAGCGGGAAATTTCCAAGGATGAGTCGATTGCGATCGAAACCAGCGACCGGGGCGAAGCGGACGTACGGTTCATCGACAACGGGGTAAGCATAGCGCCGGTCACACCGAACGGGAAGCAGCACAAGCGACGCCACCATCATCACCATCAGCTGAAACCGGCCGATGCGGTCGATGCGGACGATGAGGCGGATCGGTTCTCCGCCCACCGGGATGTGGTGGCGAGGAAAACGCACACACCCAACATTAGTCAGCTAATCGATTACAGTGATGATGATAATGATAGCATCTCGTCGCAGTCCACCTTTCACGATGAGGAGGAAGAAAATGGAGAAAATGGAAGCCGTAAGGGCAAGCAGGCGTTGGAGGGCTACAGTAACGGTGTCGGCAACAGCGATAGCAACAATAACGCAAGGAATGAGGACGTGCGCAAGCTGAGCCTTGGCAGCAAGCTGAACGGTAGCTTGGGCAGCACCAAATCGAGCGACCGGATGCGCAAGTTCTTCAAGGAGCTGAAATCGAAAAGCATGGACGTGTCGTGCAAAAACCCGGGCGTCGTGCTGGATGATGGTGAGTTAGTGGGAGGGGTGATGATTGTTTAGATTTACCGTTCGATCGCCAATCTGGACTGTTTTCTTTATTATTTTACAGACGTAAAGTACTCCAAGAACGACCAGATTATCCAGGCGGAGGATAGAGCGTCCAAGGTGTGCACACTGATGTGAATTTGCTGCTCACTGCTGTTGATTCCTGAATACTGAACACTTTGCAATAAATCACTTGAATATAAAACACACAGGTTGGCGTTTGCTTTGCCCCCGTTTTAGTACGATAAAAACGTTTTACAAATCGAAAACTGCAGTATTTTTGTTGTTTTGAGCGCTTGAAAACCGTACCGGTACTGAGAAAATGTAAACAACTTTGCCTTTGCTAAACGTCAGTCAGTCACAGTGGTCGCTCCAGGGCTCATTTTGAGCTGCGTACTTCAGTTATTTAGATTTTTTACTTTTTATTTAGATAGTGTTACATCGTTTTTAGCTACTTTAAATAATATTAATCATTTACTGAGTCATATAAAATTCCGAAAAGGAATATTGGGTGCAATTTTCAAAGCAATTTTGCGAACAAAACTGATTTGGCTGCGTACTTACCCATTTGCATCTACTATTCGGTGATAGCATGGATGACGGCTTTAAATAAGCCGTTGGATGCACATTTTGTTTTAAATGCTCCCATTCTTTCATTTCCAAAAACAAACTCACATTTCTCTGACACATATGCATATATTTCCTGCTTGTTTGTTTTGTTTGTTCACAATTTTATCTATCTTGTTTTTTTGTTGTAATACAATTTCTTTTATATATCCCGAACATCCAATAACCCATTAGCCTAAAACAATGTTTGCATCGCGAAACCAAAATACACTACCATCCCAGGATCCCGGTAAACCAAGCTTTCGTTATGATTATCGTTTTTTTTTCACGAAAAAAAGATTTAAAAAAAACACATTAATCTCAACGTAACGTTCTTCAAAACGAAGAATAATAAATAATAATATAAACAGTTTAAGTTTAATATAAACTACCATCAAGCTGTGCACTCCGTCGCGCGCTATACTCGCTGCATTGCCAGAACGGCCACCACGCATAAGTATCATATTTTAGCTCAACCATCACCATCACCGGCCTTTTGATTACAACTGTACATCGAAACATAAATTTTACACCTAATCCTGCGCTTGTCTCGCTCGCTCTACTGTGCTTTTCTGTACAAATAGGTAAATTTAAATGTGGCCATTTCCACCCACCAGCACAGTATTGAAGGATTTGAACTACCACCACAGCGGGACTACTATTCTGGGATTGATTTTTGTTTTCTTTTTTTGGTCTACTTATTATCTAAATCACAATTTTGGCATCTTCCACCTGGCCGAAAAGCAATTTGGCACTCCTTTGCTACCTTAGGACCTTAGGATTTTGTGTTGAAGAGATGTGTGTGTGCGTTATAGTGGTGCTTCTGGAAGGTGAGTACACATACATCATCACACCAAGGGGGAGTCCAATACCCTTACTAGCTAAACGCCCCATATTCAGCTGAAGCAGATAGAGCCTGTTCGCGCAAAAACAAGAAGGAACCGTTGGAAGGAAGCAAAGAAAGCGAGGGCCTTATATCTTGTCCGAAAGGCAATCCGGCTTGAAGACGTGCACCAGCGAGTCCCAGCCACAGTCGGCCAGCTGGTTCCGGCGCCGCCTGTTCCAGTCCAGCCCGTACGTAAACTCCGAATGGTGCTTAATCGTTTCGATCGCTTCATTGCTCTTCTTAAAGTCCCATATTCTAGAAAAGAAGAAAAATATTATTTAAATCATACTAGGGACATAAACGGATTAAGGAACGTTAAATAATACATACCTGGTGGTAAAATCGTACCCGACGCTCGCCAGCACGGAGAAGTTGTGCGGGGAAAATTGTACTTTTCTTACGGCAAACTCGTTGCCCTTCAGTTCCGTGATCGGAACGCCAAAGTTTCTCAGGTCCCAAATGCGTATCAAACCGTCCGACGCGCCAGTTGCCAGGATGTTCGAGTCGTGCTTGCACCAGTCCACTGTCAAGACCTGTAAAAACACAAATCAAAGACAGTTTAGGGATGCTGTATAACAAAAAAAAGCTTTCAATTGATCTCTTACCTCGCCATCGTGCGCTTTGATGCTCGCGATCGGCAGATCGTAACAGAGGATGTCCCAGATCTTCAGGAAGCCGTCGCCGCTAACGCTCGCGAACGTGTTCGGGATGTGGGCCGCAAACACCGCACTGTACACCAGCTGCGTGTGGCCGATGTACGTGCTGAGCGAGTTGTTCCGGATCGGGTCCCAGATCTTGACCGTGCTGTCCCAGCTGGCGCTAATGAACAGCTGCTCGTACGGCACCTTGCTCCAGTCGACGCTGTAGATTTCCTTCTTGTGCTCCCGGTACACCATCGACGGCGGACCGTTGTTGCTGGCCAGGTTGGTGTTCCACAGCTGCACGCTACCGTCGCCGGACCCGGACACGATGATTTCCGGGTTCGATTCGGACCAGGTCTAAAGGAAAAGAGTATGTGTTTTAGTGTCATTTTTGAATAATTTCCATTACAGCTGTAACCGAGCTTAGAGCGGGTGTGTTTAGAGCACACCCTAGGTCGCCTTATCTTGTGGCGGGCCACAAACGATTGCCCTGTTTGTCATGGCTATATTAGCCCCACCAAAGCAGCCAACGATAAGATTGGCCGTACGTACCACATCGAACAGCCCGTCCGTCCAGTGGTGGGTCCGCTTCTCCACGATACCGCAACCGTCCGGCGTGAGCTCGAGAAAGTACAGCGTGCCACCGCCGGCCAGCCCGTAGAACTGGCTCGACGCGACCACGAACTGGTCCGGATTGAACGGGGAAAACCGCACACTGTAGCCGTGCCGGTTGGTGGTGAAAAACGTCGACATCGTCGTTCCTGCAAATGGACCGGGAAAATAAATTGCCAAAATATTAGATTAAATTAGAAAAACGAAAATAGTAGCTCCAAAATCTTGCTCTCCGCAAGCTTGAGAGTTTTCAATGGAGCCTTACTTGCACCGAGAGCACCGTGACGCGCCCAGGGAGGAAGGGACACTATCTTAAACAACTGTTATTTACACCACACATCCCGCACCCGACCGACCGACTCCGACGCGTTGATGGATTATGGAGTTTGGAGCGCACCCACCCTCTCCACCTGATAACGCACCCCTACCACAACCCCCGCTACCCCTCTCTTTAACACTGTCAAGAGATAGCGCTACCGGACACAATGTACACGATACACGCAGCTGACCACCACCACCACCACCAAAACAACAACAAGGCGGCTGCTCCCTTCAAGAAACTGCGCCCCGAAAACACGCGGTTTACTACGATCCGTCACCGCGGAACTATCGACGGGTAATGTCCGCCAGCAACCGCAGAAGGCAGCAACAGCCGCGGTAGAAAAAGATTGCATTATTTATTAAACAACCACCGAAAAACCCGGGGACAGCAGCAGCAGCAGGAAGAACTACGACTATGCCGTGTGCCCGAACACACACTCGTCGTCGTCGCTTTGGTGGATGAGGGAGGTGGAGCACGTTAAAGATGTGTGGGGGACTGAAGAAGGTCGAAGATGATGCTCGCGGCGGTCGAGTGATGGAGCAAAACACAATTCAACGCAGCAGGCCGGAGGGGATGTGGTCGACGAAGGAGGCGCGACGCATTATTATTCGCCGTGAGACGTACGCACCACACAGCGACGGTGGCCGTGTGCGCGGAACTAATCATTCGCTTGAGTGTGTGCGTGCTTGTCGTCGTCGTGTCGCGGCGCTTTACTATCGCGGGCGCGTGTGTAGTGGTAGGTTGCGATTTTTGTGCGCGTAAACGCACACCGTGCGGAAATGGGCCTACAAACGTACACAGGCGAACCGCGGCCTAGTCAAAACATTTACAACCCTTCATCGCACAGCATCATCATCATTGGGTCGTAGTGGTGCAGCCGTAGCTTCTTTCCCGTGTACAGGGTGTAATGGTATTAGAAATGAGCGCGAGAAAAAAGCCGTTTGAAGCAAAAAAACACGTGCGTACTTTTCGCGCCTTTCGCGAGCTTTAGTGAACTGGGCGCGAAAGGGAGCGCGTTTTGTTTTAGTGAACAGCGTCCTTTTCTATCCCTCTCTCTCTCTCTCTCTCTCTCTCTCTCTCTCTCTCTCTCTCTCTCTCTCTCTCGCTCTCTCTCTATCTCTTCCTCTTTCTCTCTCTTTCTCTTTTTCTCTCTCTCTTTCTCTATCTCTCTCTTTCTCTATTTTCAAAAGGGAAAGGACACAGGCTGCTGAGATGAATCGAGATGATCGCATCTGGCGGAAGATGATAGCTCTCGTGCAGGGAAAACTTCTACGGCAGGGATTTTCCTCCACATTTGCTGTCTCTTTTGCCTAACCATTCTCTCGCTCTCTTTGCACGTTCAATTGAGTAGAGAAAGAGAATGTAGAAGAAACTCATTCTCGCAAAGGGAAAGGACGAAGAAAGTGCCTCTCAAGTGGCCTTCAATCAATCACGATCAGTTTGGCGAACGCTGGCAGAAGAGGGCAAAGGTAGTGTGTATATGAACGCAGATTTTACATTTTTCTTAGATGTTTTCTTTGATTAGTAAATGGGTAAATCATTTGTTTGTTACACTAATACGAATCTAGTACGAAGTTCCAATTACCGCCTTCGTCCCCAATTGTCGTATAGCTTTTCATTTGCATTCTAGTTTCATGACATCCAATTTCGTAGGAATTTTCACTTTTTGTAACATTTCTAAATGCAATTTTAATGATCGATTTTTCAATATTGGTTTTAAAAAAACGTTTTGAAGGTCATTCTACATGGTAAAACAAGATGTTGAATAATTTATCTTGTGCATAGGTGCATAGATTAATAGCATAATAAGATTGATTTTCCTTACATCCCCTATATCATTTCCATTTTTAGATATTCAAGAAGCCTACTGGCCTTGAAGTATCCACCTCATTCATCGCGTTAGTTCACCTGGCTGTACTAGTTCTATGCAGACGCAATGTAAATTAGATTCCAATACACTTACACTTAACTTTAAACGATTGCTTGGCTTACCGGTTTTACTCATTTGAATTTAAAAAAAATATTTTATTCAATATCATCTTAGAATCATAAAAAGAAAATTCATTTTTTTATGGAAGAGTAACACCGATACTACGAAAAATTTGTATACCTATTCGTTAGGGGTAATTTGAAGAGCATGATTTGAATTTGAGTTTTTGAATACATAAATGCCATAAATAAAGTAAACGAATTTTGAGGGCACCAACGAACATTACATCCAACAGCAATAAAAAGAGTAATAAAAAATAAATAAAAATTGACCACAGAACACTGCATCGCTTCTCACGTTTTCACTGTAAAACTGCAAAACCAGCTGGAGGCTTAACACTAAATCTTTTCTTGATATTATTTAAATTACTATTTCTTGCGCAATACCAAAATCCATAACCACAAAATGAAATGCGTTTACTCAAACTGCATCCAACACACAGTCACTCACTCACCAGAATAAAAATCTAACCGGCAATATGCACTGCACACACGCCACAAACCCCCAAAAAGGCTAACACTAACTAACGCCGGCCGAAAAATGCGCACCACACAACGGCTTCACGCGACTAGAAAAACTAAATCGCGCGCGTGTCTGGCGTGCTGGGCGCACCACAAAACGCAACCGATTTTCCACCCATGTGTGTCCGGTTGTTTTAGATCGTTTTTTTTTCATTATTTTTTACCACCCCCTTTGGGTCCCCCCTTGCTCGATCTAACACCCGGTGCGGGGTAAGTCGGCTGCATTTAGCTGCCAGACCCGTTGCACCCAGAGACGGGTGCATCTTCATGGCGGGTTTGGTTTTGGAGGAGTTTTTTTCTTCTTCTTCTCCTGTTAGTGCTGCTTGTACTCCTCACACACAGAAAGGAAAACTACTAGCTGGCATGGTAGCTGGCAAGAACCCCCTTCTCCCCTGTCCCAGCCAGCGGTGTGTGTTTATGAATAGAAAATAGGCAAAATGCAGCACAGACCGGGATGGGGCAAAGAATATACTACAAACGGGAGCAAAAAAAAAACACACACACACATCTCACCACCCCGTAGCAAGAAAGAAGTAACGATCCACAGCCACAGAACAGTTCAAAATAGTACAAAACGATCCCCGCCTGCGATGTGTGGCTGTGTGTCTATGGCTTACAAAAATCATACACACCGGCTTTTGCGATGCGTATGGAACGCGTCTTCACGGTCTGCGCCCGTTCCATGCCCGTCGCGTATGGTCCACGTGCGCTTCGCTTCCGACGCGCAGCAAGACGATGAAACCGTTTTCGCACATGTATACGGGGCGCGAAAACACAAATCGCAGCAGCCAGGACCGTAACAAAATAAACCAACCACACGCGGGAGGGGTGAACGGTGAAATAAACATGGTAAAAGAAATTTATCTTCCAAGCGCGCCAACTATGCCCTAGGTCAGGGCGGGCGCCTCACGCATAAAAACGAACGGTTTTACGAACTGTTGCGGGAGGATTGTAAAAACACAACTTTCTTGCATAATTCGCGGCAATCATGCGAGAGACACAACTTTTCCGATCTATAAATGCATCTTTTATTACAATATTGCAGCTCCACCGTCTTCCATCCTCCGCCAATGATTCACACCATCGAGGCCTGCACAAATACGGTTCGGCAAAAGCAAATTAGATCGGCTGTTTATGGCCGCGGTAAATAGTTTCCAACCAGATTCAGCCGATAAACTACAGTAAGATTGTTTATTTTCATTTCGGTGCTTCTTTTTTTTCACATTCACACACACCCACATCGAGGAAAAATGCATTCGGATGCAGTGTTAATGTGTTCTGCATTTGCGATCTTTAATTTTCATTTTGCCACAGAGTTAGCGTGCCAAAGGCGTGTGCACAGAAATGGCCATAACTTTAAGATGCATTTATTTTGCCCTACTTTCTTTTGCTTTGCGCTGCGTTGTGTTTGCAGTATAAGAAACACTAGCGCTGAGTCGCTTGCTTCCGTGTTACTATTTTTAGGTAAAATTACTATTCTTTAAAAAAAACGGCTCGCCACAGTGTCGAATCAGCGAAAAGAATCAGTGCCGGGCGAGCTTGTGCGTTAGCAAAGTTTGGTCTTTATATGCTAGACGGGTGATATGTGGGTCAAGCTAACAATAACATAAATGATGTGCAAAGGAAAAGGGAAAATGGTAACAATAGAGATAATTAGCGATTAAGATTTAGAATACCATCTCAGCCCCTAATAATTTAAAACAGAATATATAAAAAATATATAAAATATCAAATAAACAGTAATAATGATTATAACAAAGGAACAATAAGCAAGGTACACATTTTCTTTCTTAAATGTCTAGAGCAGATCGCAGAATTGAGAAAACAAGTAGAAAAGTGAATATAGAGTCAATATTTAACAAAAAAAAACAATGATATTCAAAAAATTGCAACAATTTTCGTAATAATTTAATAATAACAAAACACTGAGTCAAATTGAGTAAAAGATAAAGCTTAAACGCAAACATGACATAATGAAATAAAAACAATGTAGTATAAACAGGAATCTAGTAGGAAAAAAGTAAAAAAAACGAAACAACAAAAATAAAAATTTCAGAGAAAGACCATTATGGTGCTTCTAGCAGTAAATTACATTCAAACTGATAGAAGTAGAACGTGGAAAAAGCATTAAACATAAAAAAATGAAACGAAAATCATGCAAATTATGGACAAAATAGCTAAGATCCATAGAAAAATAAACACAAAGACAAAATGACAAAACTCAAAGTCCTATAATACACTGATGAATAAAACCTTTTTAATATTATGATTACCGTTTTACAATTCTCTTGCCTTCCATTTACGCATCATGAACGCGGGAAAACGGTACCCTTCTGAAAACCACGTGCTACGCACAAACTGCGCAGCATCGCAGCAACCCGAGATGGCTACCCTGATTTGCCTCGGAAAGTGCTCTGAGAGGAAACTCAAATCTCAGGGAAAGAGAGAGAGAGAGAAAGAGTACGCACATCTGTCAGCAGAAGTAGGACGAACGAAACCGTACTCTTCAGCAATCCCTCGAAGCAAAATTCGCTCATCGCAGCATCACTGCTCCCTTTCCCCTCCTACAGAACAGCACCGGCCCACCCTTCTCCGGCCCACAGCAACGCCACCCCATTTGTGTAGCATAATTTTTCCCGCATTTTCCCGCACGGCGTCAGCCAGTGTGTCGTGACGCTACGGTGCGGACTCCTGCCAACCCATCCGCGACCAGACGCTGTGTGCACACCGCTAAAGGTATTATTAGAAAATTTAGGTTCTTTTTTTGTGTGAGTGTGTGTATGCCCAAAGCGGGACGCATCTAAACAGTGCAAAAATTGTACCAAAAAAAGTAAAGAGATAACTCTGCCTCTGCCTTGCAAGATGCACCGCCGCACCAGCATCAAATGCGTAAAAGCAAATGGGGCTTGTGATTTAAATATGGCATCCAGCAGCTATGCCGGGGTCGGCGGCGCGACTCGTACAAGCGTCCCACACTTGGGAAAGGTCGGCAGAAGTTAAAGTGTCTCGTGGTTAGTGCAGTTTTCCGTGTGGTTGGGTGTATGTGAAGAAGAAGTTGAAAGATGCGAAGAGCAAATTTTGCATTATTTTTGGCGAAAAATTGTTCCTCCCTCCAGAAAAAGAATCAACACAAACGAAGGAAAGTGAAGAACGCCGTTCGGTTGGTAGACAGACGCTGATGCAAAAAGGCAACTGTAGCTCAATGTGTGTGTGTGTGTCTGTGTGTGTGTGTCTGTATGTGTATGCAATAACTGTGTTTAGTGAAGGCAAACTAGGTCTCGAGGGAAGAACGAAAAAATTTAAAAAAAAAATCAAACAACGCCTCATTTGGCATCACGGTAAGATGTCGTACGGATAGAAAATGGGAGGACGAAACGAAGAACTATATTCCATACGCACAAGCTTGCATGTCGTGCTGCTGTTTCAGTGTGTGAATGTTTTATTGCTAAAGTGTTTCTATTCTTATGGAGTAATTGGAAAGTCAGCGAGAAATTCAGTTCAAAGGCGCAACAATTGCGATGACAAATATAGGTTCAGTTAACAAAGTTTACAAAAAAAAGCATTTGCGAAACTAGTCCGATACGTTGTGCTTACCATGGTTAGTGTTTGCATTGGTATTGCTATACTGAGGCCTTTGCTTTTTAACTCTATATACTCTTTAGACTTCAAAACAGGCCTGCAACTAGAAAACAACAAGCTACCCTTTTTTGTATTGCAATCAAAGTGAAACAAATTGAATTCCTTTTATGGTTTTGATTTTGGTTAAGATTGTTTGTTTTTTTTTGTTTGTTGAGAAAATTATATTATGGAATTGATCATACAAACAGCTCTAGCGCTAGTGGATTTGGTTCGATTAAACACGCAGCAGAAGTCGTGCGAAGAAGCTGCACCAATCAAGCACACTTAGCAACCGCACTCTGTAGCAAGGATTCACTGTACACCAACACGCTCACACACACACACACGGAGTAACACAACCACACACAGGGGAAGAAAACAGCACCAAAAGCACCTGCTCGAGCTCGAGGCTATCGAAAAGGCCAACCACCACGAACGCCTTCCAGACGTCCACTGGTCCGGCTGGTGCGTGGAGACATTCACGCAAGGCCATCGAGCCATTCCACCCAGCCACTGGGGGAGGCGAATTGGGAGGGTTGATGTAAGAGATCTCCTTCCGAAACCACCCACCCAGGTGGAGAGGTCAGCAATATATGCAACCCCTACCCTGCGTGGGCGGATGGGTGGTGAATTTATTTCCCCATTCTCCCGCGTGGAATTTGTCTTCCAAGGAATAGGGGGAGGCAACGTTGCCAAACTGTACGCGACTGCAAGGCGTCTCCACCCGGAAGTGCAAAAACGGTGCGTAGAAGAGAAAGATACCAAGAATGCATGCAGAAAGAAAGGGAGCAAAACCGCAAGAAAATGCAACATGCAACGTGTCTTCGCATTAAAGCTGTGACACTACAGCATAATCGCTGGACAATGCTATACTCACCACAAACGGTCGATTGTCCTTGCATTATGGAAAACGCATCATCACAGGCATCACAAGATGAAGGCTTCCGCTCCATTCCGACCATTTCAAGGTGGGTTGCGTATGCAATTCCCACCCATCGGCGTGTTATCGATTTTCTTTCCACGATTGCACGAATTCATCATCATTTCCCGGATGCAGCGGTGGCACCTTAATATGTGGCTGACTGACTGACCGGGGAGGGTCCTGCAAAGGTTCGCAGCAAGGGGCTGGTGGACGAAAAAACGGACGACGCAAGGACGCAAATGGCAACGAACAATCGCTAGATGAAAAGATTATTTCTTTTACATACATTTGCGGGCCGTTGTTTAAGAGCGCCAGTTTTTACTGGGGAGAGTTTCCCTATCAATTGTTGGATGGAAACGTTTGGAATGCAACCCTCTCGTGGAGGAATTCGTTTGCAAGATTTCTTTGGCATGGGATGGGAGTTTATTAGAATCTGGCTGATTAACTGGTGAGTTTTTTGTTTTTGATTTTTTTTATAATTTAATTGGTTTTGAAGGTAATATTTTGAGGTAAAGATCGTGAGGTTGTGACCAACATTATGATTGTGCAAACAATTTCATTTGTTGAATTCTTCGATTGATGTTCATATGTTGCATCAATGATTTCAGTTATTCAAATAATATCTTCATTTTATGACAGGGTTTCCCACGATTTATTGGCAGGTTCCCATAATATTATGGGCTCGTCTCACGATTTTTTCATCGTATCCCATAGATTTTTGGTTCGTTCCCATAATTTATTGGTATCGTCCGATTGGATATCAATACAATTGAACCAAAAAAATCTGAAAAACGGCAAAAAAAAAATCGTGGGAACGCACCAAAAAAACATGAGAACCAACCAAAAATTGATGGGAACCAACCAATAAATCGTGGGAAACCCTGTATTTCTTCCAGTTTATTGATTCCATCACCAGGTTGTGTTTAGTTTTGAAAGGCAACCAAGGTTCTACCTTTCGATCATTCAATTTTTTATGATTGTTTCAATAACTAACTAGTAAAAAAAAATAAAGTAATTGCAAGTACTCATTGTTTCATGAATTCAATTCTACATCCCGGAACGTAGTATAGTCGTCAAACCGTTAAAAAACAACACGCTCGTTATGTGTTCAAATCTGGCATCAGTATGTTGTTCTTCAAGCAAATTACGATGATTATGCATTTGCTCTTCAATAATGTATGGATCATTGTTTTGTGACACTCCAATATTTGGGACTCAATGAGCGATACATATTGTTACCATAGCAGGATAGTCAGTCCTACGTATGGGGGCACGGTCTATTCGGGACTTGAATCGATGACAGGTATGTTGTTACGTCGTACGAGTTGACGAATGTACCACCAGTCCGGCACTAAACATGTCTATATAATCCTCGAAAACCCTGTAATTGCCACCATTCCTGGTATATCACTTGGTACAGCCGTATGAATTCTGATTTGGCAAGATGTACTTGCTTCGTATTTAATCTGTCTCAAATTTACCAACAAATTATTTGTATAATGATCGCTTAAGCGTTTACAATAGACAATAGTTCTCGCGGCGTACTATATTTTGAGTAGTTTTTGTAAACATTTAACGTTTATTGTGAGACTACAGGAGATTCAAAGTCTTACAGAATACCAATACTGTCTATTGCCATCCCAGCACGCATTCCTCGAAGGATCTTACTGGTTGGCTTAGCGGCAAATATAAGCAACTACAAGTTATTAGTTCAACTCTGCATTAGAATAATTCTATTCAATAGAAGATATGACCATTGAAGTAGACGTTTACGAAGGTAACTGAACCATCACCATCTACGTCTTATTGAACGACTGCTCTAAGTTAACCTGTTGTTTCCTAACCGTACCCACAATGAACGTCCACGATTCGCAAGAATGTCCTCAGTATCATGTAACTTTTTACGCATCCTACAACGTTACCCTTTTCACTCGTCACAGAAATAGCATCGCTTTACATAATTCGAAGTCCGATACGCTTAATCCTTACTGCCCGATAGCTAAGAGCCTAATCTGGGGGATCGTCTGTTACAAAATGTACAAACTTCTAGGGACCTCGTTGCGTCGTAATCACAGTCTCGTCTGGTCATGTTATTTAATCGGAATTACATGCATTCGATGAAAATGATATCAAGGCTTCATCGCACACTGTACCTAATTTATCCTACGCCTATAGTAATGGTGGTAGTAGTAGTAGAACTAAGTGGACCAATAAGCAAAACATGCCCAGCTCCAACCTTGACATTCGAGCTGGCCTGGCATTCCGTAAGATGAACTTATTTTGTAGCACTTTAGTGCAAAGGTCCTTTATTACGGATCGGGCAAATAGAAGCGTAAACTATATGCACACACAAACGAAACAAAATAACAAACACCCATTCCCACTGACGACTCAACGTGAGCCGCTGTCCCTCGGTGGGGAATGAAGCCTTACAAAAAAACAAGCGTTTTTCTACTCTCTCAAATGTCCAAAACTGTTGCTCAACTGGGTGCTGAGAAACCCAGCGTTATGCAAAGCATTAGTTAGCTGAAGGTGCTAAATCTTCCACAGCTTGCATAAAGGAGCTGCTGATCCGTAGCTTGCCCGTGCAAGATCATACGATCTTTATGATTCGCAAATTCGCCCTCCCGTCTTAATCCTTTATGACGCCCGTGTTGCCGTGTTCGCTCTTTCCTGCGACACACGGTGCTCAGCCAAACGTGACCTAAACACGCACCCCAGAGCGTACGCGTGACGTCACGACCTTTTGCGTTTTCGCGGGGAAATAAGATTAACGATCGCTGCCGACGCCCGTTGACCGTTGCATCGTAATTTCGTATACCGTTCTGCGCGTGTACCCCTGCGTACGTCCAGGCTGTTGCGTATCGCACCATCGTACGCGAACCGGAGGTAGTGGAGAAAGGGACGCAAGGATGGGCATGAATTAGCTGACACTATTTGTCCCCTCCCGTAATGCAGGCGCAACCACCTGGCAGCTCGACGGTGGCGGTAGCTCGAGCCTAATTCAGTTAATGGCAATCGGGCAAGCGTCGATCGATTTTCCCGCTGCAAAAGCCCGCACGGGGATGGTCCGGGAAACCTTTTCGGTGTTTTCAGAGTACGGTCCGCCCCACGGGTGGTGAAAAGGTATAAAACTGTCCACCGGCCGACTGTTCGATTGCACTTCTGGTTGTTCTTTCAAACCATACAATACCCGAAACTAGCTGAGAACTTTGTAGTTCAAGCGATTGAAACAAAAAAAACGCAAGAAAACAGCGCTCCGTAGAACGACCCCGGAGAATAGACACGCAATTTTGTTCGACCAATCTCGAAACGAGTGAATTGAGGGAGTGAGCAACCGTGTGTGAGAATATTCGTGATACATTTCGAAAGTTATTATCTGATTGTTTGCTCTGTGTTTGCGAAGACACACACTAACGCGCAGTGATGGTTGTCGCAGTGAAAGTGTTCAAAAAATCGGCCCCGAATGGCAAACTGACCGTCTATCTCGGCAAGCGTGACTTCATCGACCACACCGACTACTGTGACCCGATCGATGGCGTTATCGTGCTGGACGAGGAGTACCTGCGAGGCCGCAAGGTCTTCGGACAGGTTGGTTGATCCTCAATGACTTTATCAGTTCAGGATGTATTTAAGAACTTATCAAGTGAACAGATATGAATCTCCAATTGATGGGCGTCTACTTCCTGGATGAGTGAATACGTGTGCAATTTGGAATGAACTCTCAAATATCTGGATCGATAACTTGGAATTACAATACATCTTCGTTAATTAGCCAATACTCATGTTCTCGTGTTCTGAATTCATGAGACCTTTGAAATTTTCGGGAATATTATGAAGTTAACAGTGCAGAGACCCAATTTTCAGGACCTATTAAAGCTCTATTGCTTAACCACAAGGTTGCAGAGTTTGACACATATCATCTCATTAGTTTAAGGTCAATCCAATTAGTGAGGTGACATACCAGCAGGACATACTATTGATGTCATAATGTTTTTGAAATGAAACCTTAAGGTTATTGATGAACTCCAACTCATTGGATAACTCTTGCGAAGAACTTTGAAGCCTCGGAATACCCAAAAGCCTTGTATTTTACCAACATATTTGCAAGTTTTCAGCATTTAGCTGTTCTCCAACCCATTTCAATGTTCCATTTCTCTCCCTCTTTCTAACCCGCAGCTCATCACCACCTACCGCTATGGCCGGGAAGAGGATGAGGTGATGGGCGTGAAGTTCTCCAAGGAGATGGTGCTGACCAAGGAACAGATCTACCCAATGGAGAACGCCAACATGGAGATGACGCCGATGCAGGAGCGGCTGGTGAAGAAGCTGGGCGCGAACGCGTTCCCGTTCACCTTCCACTTCCCGAGCATGGCGCCGAGCTCGGTGACGCTGCAGGCCGGCGAGGACGACACGGGCAAACCGCTCGGCGTCGAGTACGCGATCAAGGCGCACGTCGGCGAGGACGAGAGCGACAAGGGCCACAAGCGCAGCGCCGTCACGCTGACGATCAAGAAGCTTCAGTACGCGCCGGTGTCCCGCGGCCGTCGTCTTCCTTCGTCGCTCGTCAGCAAGGGCTTCACCTTCTCGCAGGGCAAGATCAACCTGGAGGTGACGCTCGATCGGGAGATCTACTACCACGGTGAGAAGATTGCGGCCAACATCGTCGTGACGAACAACTCGCGCAAGACTGTCAAGAGCATCAAGTGCTTCGTGGTGCAGCACTGTGAGGTTAGTTGTGGAGCGCTCGAGCTCTCCCGGGGAGCACCCAGATGTGATGATCGGGTTAATTTACTTTCTAATCATTCCCTCCTGCATTCTAGGTCACGATGGTGAATGCACAGTTCAGCAAGCACATCGCCTCGCTGGAGACGCGCGAGGGTTGCCCGATCACGCCCGGGGCGAGCTTCACGAAATCGTTCTTCCTGGTCCCGCTCGCCTCCAGCAACAAGGACCGCCGCGGCATTGCGCTCGACGGCCACCTGAAGGAGGATGACGTCAACCTGGCCTCGTCCACGCTGATCAGCGAGGGCAAGTGTCCGTCGGATGCGATGGGTATCGTCATCTCGTACTCACTGCGCGTCAAGCTCAACTGTGGCACACTCGGCGGTGAACTCCAGACGGACGTACCGTTCAAGCTGATGAACCCAGCACCTGGTAAGTATCGTATAAGGAGCGAACTTCGTACTTCAGGGAATATCTGGTGCTAATGCACAATTTTTTCCTATTTCTCCATTGTCAGGATCCGTCGAGCGAGAGCGCGTGAACGCCCTGAAGAAGATGAAGTCGATAGAGCGCCACCGTTACGAGAACTCGCACTACGCCGACGATGACGACAACATCGTGTTCGAAGACTTTGCCCGCCTGCGGATGAACGAGCCGGAGTAAGCCCGTTCCGCCTGATGCGGCATTCGCCTTCAACCCATCCTTCACCCCAAGGGCGAACGGCTTTAATCCGGAGAGAAGACGGCAAATGCCATGTCTTCTGTTCCATTTCCTCCACCGAGCACCCGAGCAGGCAGCAAACGCAAACATGAAGAAAACACACACGCCCAACAACCTCCACCCAATGCTTTTCCGCGCCAAGTATGCTTTCTTTCATGCCCTTTTAATGCTCCCAGGAGCGGTACGAGCGTGCGTGTGATGGCTGAGAGGGGACGAACGAGTGTCCCTCGGGGGGACACTACGTCTAGGCTAGCGGCTAGAGTGGTGGTCACCTGAGAGACGCTCATCAGCCTTTCCCAGCCGCAACCACACGTAACAATGTCCAATGTGATAACACTGATGATGCTATTTAAATTATTAAACGCAAAAAAAAAACACGGCGCCGCTAAGCAACGAACGAGAGAGCGCGCGATAAGGAAACAGCAAGAAGAAGAAGAAGCAGTAGAAGAAAAACCTATCTAGTGAAGGAACAACCTACCCTATAAGTGCTCCCCCAAAAACTATAACGATATGAAGTAACGAGAGAAAAACGACATGAAAATGAGGAGTGTCAATGGTAACCTCCGCCAAAAAACAAACAAACGACTAACGAAGCCAAAACCCCCTTCCAAAAATCACAATAAGCAAACTAACGATTATGAAATGGTCAACACCAAATAGACAACAAATTTGATTCATCGATTAATTCCCTGCCGGAGAAACTGTGCCGAGAAGTTCCCGAGAAGCAAACCAGAACATCAACGACTGCGCAGTCAAGAAAGAGGCAACGTACCAGCAACTCCCTTGGGAATGCAGAATCCCCAAATGGGGGCGATGGTTACAATCCTCCCTCAAAGGACACGCACACGGGCAACGTGCAGCAATTAATCGATCAATCGAAGAGCAACTTAAATCGAAAAATGTTAAAAACGAACAAAAAAAACAAACAACCATAACCATACACAAGACCCAAGCCCAAAAAACCCAAGCAAACACCAGAAGTGAACGAAATCGACGATAATCTAGTGCAGCTCCGGTTCGTACGTGGACGCTTTTCCCCGGTTTGGGTATGGTGAAAACCGGCCACATCCGAACCGCTGGCGACAGCAGCCTTAGAGTGTAAGACGTTTTATGTTTCTGTTTTGTTTTTCGAAGGTGAGACAGCAATTGGAGAGCAGGCAATTTAAGGGAAACGAGCAGACAATTTAGGCAAATGGAAGGCTAGAAGCAACAAAGAAGCGCGCAGAGGAAAGAAAACAGGCCAGAAGATAAAAACAAAATCACACGAGCAATGAATGCAATGAATGCGGTTGGGCAGTGAAGAGTTAAGGAAAACGGTGCGGAGAAATGGACATGAAGTTGTCCTTTTCCCGGTACCGTTTTCACTTGCGATTCATTCACCCCAACTCGTTCAGCGCTCCTTACTGCGAGTCAATTATTGTTTCAGATTGTGTTCGATTGGTTGATATAAGCTTGTTTTGCAAAATGGGGGGTTTTTCTTATCTAAAGAAACCATGCTATATTATTACTTGCAAATGCAATAGGAACAGAGCAGAAAGGAAACTTTATAATCAATAAAATTAAACCAAATTAATTGGAAAAGAGAGAAAAAAAAGCCCACAACTTCAAACCAATACAACGACCTATTGGTACATGAACAAATCCAAAGGTCACGCAACACATAGAGACAGTTTTTAGTTTTGCGATGTACAGTGGACTGTTAGTAGCTGTGTTTATTTTGTATAAATCTAATTTGGCTATGTTATTATTGTAATTGGAGATAAAATGCTGAGCAACAAAAAAAAAAAAACTAACTTACAAACAAACCAGCAACCATCGAATTTATTTTTATTTATCAAAATGTGTACTGTATTTCAGGTTTCTTTTTTGCCTTTGGTCGGGAGGCTTTCGGTCAACGGTTCGCAGGTAGTACAGGGGGAAAGAAATAACTGGTTGATGGAAGGAAACGAAAACAAAAAACAACCCTTGCCCTAACTCTTTGTAAAGATGTATGTATACGAATGCAGCGGTATTTGCTCAATTAGAATGTATTCCCTGTTTGCTGGAAGATAGGGGAAGGATTTGGATGAACCGTTTTCTGTTTCTAGAGAAAATCTAATGCAACGAGTGTGATATTGAAAGATGTGATAATGCATTTACCAGCAGAGAGTTGGAGTTGGCACTATTGTGATTTGTAATTTGTAATTTTGAAACTGTTTACAAATAACAACCCTATTATAATAAAGGGTGAAATTCTGAGAAGTAGCAAACATATTTCAACAGAAATTATGCTAAAACACATGAAGATGTCGATTATTCTCCTGTTTGCAAAAGGCCAGATAGCAAATCAGAAGAGAATAATGCAAAATAATTCCAAATTTTGTTTTGTATTATAAAAATATCTGTCAATAGCATAAGTTTACAAAGTTATCACATTAAAAAGCCCAAACTGTACATAAAAACTTTAATTATTGTAAAAAGTAAGCCATGAATGTTGGAAGAAGCATGAACAAATACAGCCAAATAAAAAGGTAATGTATAAAAACACACAAAAAATAGAAAAAAAAACCTAACAAAAACAATGGTAGAAAACAGTAAGAAGCAAACTTGAAAATCAATAGTGTAACTGTTGCATATTACACAATATAAACTACTTTCCAATAGGAATTGCCACAATATTGGACAAAAAGCAAAAATAACAAAACTGAACCAACAAAAACAACTACTAATATGAAAACAACAAGAAAAATAAAGAAAATCATTTGCTAACCAAATAAACATAATTTATGACATTCAAAGATCTTATAAAAAGTTATAAAGACAAGATAGAAATGGTAAAAATAGATAAAAGTTGTCGTAAAAATATGTTTTTCTTCTTCAGCGAACTCTAAATCATATCCTCAAATGAGTAAAATTGCACAAAAATCTAATCAAATGAGTATAGTGTGTAAAATGTAAACAAAAACACAAAAGCATGAGATATTTTAGACATTAAAAAAAGAAAAATATTTAAATGTAACAACACTAAAAAAATGTTATGTTATTACGCCACCTCCAAGAAAAGGAGTTAACTTTAAGATTCTAAAAGAGGACACTCAATGTATAAAAAATAACGCACCCATGAACACATGACAGTATACTGCGAACGAATCGATGGCACATTTAAAATTCACTTCAAGCAGTTTAAGAACTTTACTTACCCTCACCCCCTTCTGTGCACACCCAACTGCACCGATGGTCAACGGTGTAGCTCTTTAAACTTGCAACGGTCGCTGCTTGCTCGAGGAGGGCACCGACCTCGACCTCGACCTCGGCAGCCGCACGGGGTTGGATTGATCTGACCGAAACGCTGCGGTGACCACTTTCACTTCACACACTTTTAAAAGCGTTCCACTAACACAGCCAGATAACCAAATGCCAGGACACTCTGCACGGGCACACATGCACAGACGCAACCACTCATGTGCTTTCTTACGGGGCGGGCAAAGGATACTCAGTGTCCGTTAAGCTGCAGGGCCCAACGGTCCAGTCTGAGCCTGAGTGTGTGTGTGTGTTTGTGGGGTTAGTAAAGCTCCCGGAAGTCATCAATCGAATCAACCACGTGTTGCAGACAGCAGCAACGCAAACCGTCTTCCGCTGATGAAGGTTGCTGTGCTGACTTGAGTAAATCTCGTACCAGACTGGTCCCGCACATTCCATCGGCGAACGGGGCTACCGGTTTGGTTCACCGACTGACTGCCGTTATGCAGGCATGGGGTGATTTAAAGTGCGTGTGTTTTTTTTTTTTTTTATTTTGTTTCCCTCAACACAAACGCTGACTTTCACTTGGCTGGCACGCAGACACGCATGTACGGACTGGCAAGAGGTCCTTTTAAAACTACCGTCCCAAAAACATGGACGCACTCACGCATTCGCTGTGCGGCTTCCGATTAGGGGGTTGGACGGGGAAGCAGTGAGGGAGCAAGTGAGAAAGACAAACCCAGAAACGGGTTCGCGGGAAAATCCTTTTAAATTTTAAAAGTCCCATCATTCGCTCCGTTAGATGTTTGAGGCTTATGTACTGCGTCCTTCCTAGATGGGACGGGCGTTGAGACGAGGTGGCTTCATGGTAGTATAAGAAAACGCCGCTCCTCTAAAAGAAGCTGAGGAGTAAAAAGGAGGTCCCCTTTACAGCGCTCTCTGCACCGTTATTTAAAAAAAAATGCAACAAACCCTACCCTTTACCATCCTTTACCCTTTGTTCGAAAGCAACTCGAGCTCGAAGCAGTCTGTACTAAAACACGAAGCACGAAGAAACGCTCGGCGAACGTCTTCGGGCGGGTGTCTTCGTCTTCCAAGAAAAGGTCCTTCCATCGCTTGCGCTTGTGCTAAAAGTGTTTTAGCTCCGCCTCTTTTCCTTTGCCGTGGCCGCGATCCTGTGCGCTGGTGCAGCGAGGCTGCGCGCTTTTAGGCAGAGAGGAGGGAGGGGTGATTTTTCTTCGAAGATTTCCGAAGTTTTTCCAAACGCGCTTCGCGAGGTGTGCGCGCTTGTTTTTTTTTTTCTCTCTTCTGCCTTTCCTCCGATGGCAGCGCGAACTTCTTTTGCGCGAAAGAAAAGAAAGGCTTCCTTGGATGAAGAAAGGATGGTTCGGTTTTTTCTACTGTTTGTGTGTGTGTGTGTGTGTTTATATGGCAAACACATATTATTTAATGTTGTTTTCCTTCTCTTTCGTACACACATCACACACACAGGGTGCGTTGTAATAGCGAGCGCGAGTTTTTCCTCCTTTCTTGAGAAGGGGACCTTTGCGTAGATACGGTTGTACTATCGCGACGCGCGTTTGCGTGTGCGTATTGGGTGCGGTACATCCAATCGCGGCGCATTTTATTTTGTTGCGCGAAAGACGTTGAGGAAAAAAAGCACACACACCGCGTGTGCGTGTTGAGTATGTAAAGGCGCGGGAAGAAAATGAAGGAAATGAGTACGTTTTGGGGATGATATTTCTTGAGCAAAGAGTGGAAAAGGTCCGTTACAAGGATTTTTTTTTGTATGCCAAGGAAGAATTAGCATAACCTATATATTTGATATTTAATTGTTTAATTAAATTAATTTTTTTTAAATAATTTTTGAAAGCTTTCATAATTAAAATTCAACATTTACTTAACAACGAATTCGCGTGAATCCTTTTTCTTACTTGCTTTCACTCGCGCCTTTTCTCCCTTTACCGTTTTTTTTATTGGGGGCGTACATAACCCCAACCATACCCGTTAAATAAAAGGATATAAGAAAACTCCCCATTTTTGTCATGTGCGCACCACCACCACCACTACCACCACTGCCAAGCGCCCTCCACACAACGCAGCGAAACGTCTTGGGCTCAATTTTTCGGCCCCAATTTTTGCGGCTGCCTTGTCTTCCACAAGCACAAGCGCACCGTCTCTATCGCGCACCGGCGCAAACGCCTACGGCCGGAAGGGCATGCAAAAGGGGTTCGCCTTTTTTGCGCCCAAGGAGTGGGGAGGGGAGACTTCTTGCCGCCCGTTTTTAAACGCACGAACGCGCGAAAACTTCATGTACTCTTTCGGTATACAGAGCGCCGACCACGCTCTGTGTGTGGCTGTGTGCGTTGGTTTTCTAAGACGGGCCAAACGGGATTTTCCCGCATCGCTGGCCGGCCACGAACGATGGGCCCGCTTTTGGCAGGTTTTATTTATGCAAAGATTTCAACCGTTAGCGGACGTGTGCGAGTTTTGGGCGCATTTTTCGGCGCAGTTCCTTGGTGTTGGTGTGTTAGGACCTAGCCGTTTGGCACGAGGACACCCTATCTGGGTGTTGTGTTTGCAGGTAAATAGGAAAACAGCCGTTAACAATTATTTCACTGGACACAGTTCTTTTTTTTTTAAATACCTCAGCAAATCTAAATACGAAAAAAAATCCAGAAAAATAACCGTTTTTCGGCGCACTTGGTGTCCGCGTGTTTTTTCTTCTCCTTTCACATCCACAAGCAGGATGGGCTGTCCACACTGGAAAACGGTTAAACTGAAAGTTGTATCGCTAGAAACGGGCAGTGGCGAGTAAGTGCTAGAACCAAATTGCTACCCAGTGGTGCCCTCCTCTAATCCGGTTTTCCCTGTGTGGTCAACCCCTTTCTATTTTTTCCCTCTGTGATTTGCGCGTAAACGCAAACACAACGACATCGTGCAGTCGGACCTGGCTGCTCGAAAGCAACAGCCGTCCACCGGCAGTCCCCGAGCAGCAGCTGCTGCAGCGTATCGGTCAGCTGAAGCTGGACCACCACCACCCGAATGGACCGGCTCGGAACGGTCGGCTCGGGATGCCCGTTCGAGCGGTCATCCTTTAGTCGCGCGCTGCTGACCGTCCGGTAAGGATGCTTTGCGACGCTCGTGCCACACGTGCTCCGAGTGGCACAGTGTGTAAATGTAAGTGGTGGGAAGGATTGGAACGTATACTACGTGCGCGTTAAGGTGCTTTTCCTTCCGTTTATCCGTTCCGTATCGTTGTCGTGTCGTTCGTTCGCTGTGTCGCTGTAAAATCATTCAGTGTTTGAAGTGTGGCATAATGGTAGCAAAAGCGGGATCCCTTATCGATACATGCAGCAAATTGTGCGTAGAAGTACGCTAAACTTTCGGTGTTTGTCGTAGCATAAGCAACACAGTAACTTTTAGATAGTAGGATAGCGTTTCACAGTGTAATGCAATATTATAGTAGCAGCAGTAGCGTATTCCCTCCCGGAACGGAACAATCAAAGCAAAACAAGCATGTTTCATTCGTATTATTATTTTTAAAGAACACCAGTTTAGTTACGCCATTTTACTTACCCCGTCAGACGGCTGTCCTTGCGGGTGGAGCTCTTTTGCCCGCCTCGCGAACGATCGTCCCTGGCGTGGGGGAAAACAGAAGCAGCGGCTAAATGTTCCTTCTTAGAATGCGTAACGTGCTTGAGGTAATGAGGTAATAGGGCGTGCAAGCAAGCAAGCAAGTGTTGAAAGACAGTATTGTACTTAGCATCGTAATGTTTCGCCAAACTTTGTGCAATAAGCCCTAACAATATAATCCTAACATTACTATGTAGTGAGTGTGTTTATTACTATGGTGTGAAAGTATCTATTAAGCTCATTACTATGACGACATTAAATGCGCATAGTTTATACTACACACAAATCATAACAATTCGAAAGAGAACTTCATTATTTTCGGCATGCAGCACATAATGAGTACTATAACAGTAACAGTAAATACTATTCTACAGTATATTAGGGTGCAAATTCTGCAATATCTACGATGACTATCTAAATATGACACTAATTAGCGTAAACTATCTTGGCAATGTTAAGCAATCGCATACCTATATGTAACTACTGATTGTATAAATATTTTAACAGCAAATAAAGTAAGATCACACATCGAGTCCCACAGAAAAAAAAATGCTTTAATGTTTCAGTCCAATGTAACTTAACTATACTGTACTTGCAGGATAATTATACTTTCACATGCAACGTTTCGGTGTAATTAACTTAAATTTGCAATTATATTTGCATTCGAAACCGTTGTCGATTGTGAGAGACACAAATGTTTAACAAGAACAAAATTTTCTTTCGTTTTCTTAGTTTTGTTTTGGAGATTTGCAGTTTACAGTAATTTCTCCTACAGTTTGTATTTAAACTAATGATTTGTTTTATTTCCATTACTTTGAGATCTGCTTTTCAAGTATACTTTTTTATCTTAATTCCTTCACTACTGTTGTAGCTTTAACTTTCTTTTAATCCTTCTTTTTTATTTTATTCCTTTTTTTCATGTTTGCTTTTTCTTTTCTAATTTAGTTTTGTGTTTTATAATCATTGTTATAGCTCAGCTTGACTATTTTTTGCCTGTGTTGAATTCAATGTTTTCGATCATGTTTGAAATTAAAATGTATTTATCATGTTCTCTATTGTTTTCATTGTTTTCCAATTTTTCTTCACGTTTTATCTTGAATTAATCTCTTTCACATACTTCTTTAGAACAATTTGAATGATTGTTTCAATTTTGATTAGTATTGTTAGTTGTTTGACTTTGAATAAGTACTGACTAAATACAACTTCATCTATTCCTAGACCTTTTTTTCGTAGCTTTTTTGCTATCTTTTTTAACATTGATTTATTTTCTTACTTAATCAATAATATTAAACTGCCTAAACTTTCGTTTCGTTTCGTCTGTTTTTAAGAACCTTTCAATTTGTCAAAAACGTGTAATGCTTTAGAAACAAGTTTTAGATTGTTTCTCGTCGTATCAAATCAGTGACGACTCTTCACCCGGAAAGCAATCACTACACCAAACCGACACACCAAACATCACAACCGAAAGCGATTTGCGCAATCACCGCACAAAGCAAACAGTAATCTGTTCTCCCATAAATTCCGCACGAATTACGTTCTTTCACTTTTCGCTCATTAAACTCGTCCCATTTTTTCCACTTCTCCGCAATCGTTTACGGCAGTCATGTACGTCGGCAACTGCACGCAAGACCATCTCGGACGGATCTCGAATTCCGTCACGTTCTCTTCGGATTCAGCAATTGCATGTGAACGCAATGACATCGGACGCTCGGTTCGTTAATCCTTCTTACCTAACAACAAAAAAAGAAAGCCCCCGAAGCCAATTGTTGCCAGTATGCAAAGCAGAGCTGACACTCGCGCACCCTTCACTAGCTTCTTCGTGAACCCCTTTTGCACGAGTCCCTTGAGCAAAGTCTACCTGTTGATACGGGAAAAAGGGTTCCCCGTCTGCTCGATGTGTCCGATGCCCCTGGTCCTTTCGCCTGCTATCCTTTTGAGTGTGAGCGAACGTACTGTTCTGGTCATCCGCAGCGATGCGCCAAGAGGGTCCTTGCATCGGTATGTGCGGTGTATGCGGTGAAGGGTCCAGTGCCAGGACCGGTCAAACCGGTTTCGATACGTACCGACCATCGGATTGCTGTCCAGGGCACAAATGTTCACACACACACACACGCTAACCCGCATTCGGTGGGCCGCGGCCCGGGTTGACCCGTATCGGGATTTGGCTGGAGGGCCCGGGCAGCGACAGGATTCGCTTTTCCCTGGGAAGTAAAGTCGTGAGGCGGCCTGGGCCCGGACAATGATTGGCGAATCCATGAGGGTTTTATCTTAATATATCATCTTCTAACCGTTGCCCCGTTACTTGGCAAACGAACCAAGTGACCCTTTGGTGATGAGAAAATTTTCGTGACCGTGCGTTCGCTTGTTCTGGTGGGAAATAAACCGGTTTGGACATTGTCCTGGGCGGGTGTCAGGTTGGGTGCTACTGTTTGGAGAGAGAAAAAAAAAATGTCTCAAACTTGAGCTCGCTTGTAGTAAAGGCAACGTCTGGTCCCGTTAAGCTATTATTGTTTACTTCATTTGTGAGAAACTTTCCAGCAGTGCTGTAAATTGCTAGCACTTTTGCTTGAAAGAAAAATGTTTATATTTGATAAATGTTGTAGTTATTTCATTACATTCTTTCTTTCTTTTATTCTTCTTTCTTTTTCGATATTTTCTTCGTGGTGCTATTCAATTAGGTCTACGAATTTCTTTTTTCTTCTGCTTGTTTATTGTCTCATTTGATCCACTTGCGCTGTCGTTGTTGGTCCTTTTTCAACCAAAATTTGTTTCATTTTGTTTTCATTAAACTATTGTTGTTTTTATTAGTCTATCAGCCCTTTATTGTATAAGCCTTTTTTAATTCTTATTTAATAATTTTGCTTTCGCTTATTTTATAATTTATTATTCGATTTTTTTAATGAATGTACAAAAAACAATATTACTTTTTCAGTTCAACATTTATTTTAAACAAAAATCTAAATATAAATTATTTTAAATAATTTGTTTGTTGAAATTTATAGAGAAATCCATCCAATAACTACATTCCACCAAAACATATGAAAAAAGACGCTTGCAATTAAAGATTGCTCTTGATAATCAAATCAAAACAAATGTTTATTCTGTCTTAGCCTTAGCCTAAGATCTTAGGATCCGTCCCGATCCGGCCGCACTGTCCTCCCCTTTGCGTTCCGACGGACGATCTATAATCCCTTGCTCTATTCAAAGCGTCACAAACGCAGCCGGGCTCGCGTAAATTTGCTCGTCAATGTTTTACCCCCTTTTACAACCCTTTCCTGCCCAAGCTCGGTACCGAAAATTCGTTGATGACCTTTCCAGTTTCGGGCCACCAAATTTTACTCGCTTCTCGTTTCCCTTTCCCCCTTTTTTGCCCAGTCCGAGACGGGATGGTCGAATGGCACTGTCCCGTACGGCGCTGCGCAAAGAGTGAGGAAGGCCCCCGGGCGGACGGGTACCCGACTGTCCAAACCGGTCTTCTGGGTGGCGCGGAAAATGTGAACCAAAAAAATCGGCTGGGGTGGAAAACTGGACTGGCTACTTTTCGACCACTTGGGACATCTTGGATTTGGGTGTTTGTGTTTTTTGTGTGTGTGTGTGCATGTGTTATTTCTTCCCTTTTGTGTGTTCATCAGCTGTGGACGAAGACAGAGGTATCACTGGGCTAGCCCTTTTTACGCGAGCTGACCGAGCTGAGCCGCTGCCGTGGGAAACGGTGTGATTTGGCCGGCTCACGGAAACGAGTTATTTGTGCGGCTCATTTGCATACATGCTGCATATATGCGGGACGGTGGCAATGCTGGTCCGGCGATCGGGCGATTCGGAGTCGGAGCGGAACGTGATTTTTATTGCACAGATACAGCTGTGCCGGCATTCAATTAAGGAAGCGTAAAACCCCTGAACGCCACAGTGAGGTGAGAGTGAAGCTGGCTGAAAGGAAGTAGCGTGAGGTGTAAATGCATCATAAATCGAATGATACGTTGAGATTGCGTTGAGAAAATTGTAATTAACAGTGACATAAAAATCAGGCAGTGTTGTAAACATTAGAGCAACCAAACAGATGTTAAATAATATTAGTGCTCGATTAATTTCCTTTTTTTTTCGTACGCGTATGACTTAAATTGTGACTTAGTTATACTGTAAAAAGTAAATAAACTACATGAATTGGCCTACATAACATTTTGAAATTGACTTGGAATTGAATGAAACGAAACGATCTGATAAACTTTTACATGAGATTGTACAAGTAGTCTTCGAGATCTGCGATCTTCTCAATGTGATAGTTGTTAGAGGAAATCGTACTGATCAAATGCAAAATAATGTATCAGTATCATGATCGAATTTCATCAATCGTTCAATAGGGTTTGGATTTGTAATCTCCTCAATTTAGTCAATAAATTTAGTGGCAAATACATATCACTACATGCAAAGTAACACGAAAATTTGAGATATTATGGCAGGAAACCGTGAAATTCAGCGTACGGGGAAATTCAAGCTTCGCAGTTTCTTCTCAGTCTGCATTAATGAATTATCTCAAGAACAACCTATAGTTTTATTCATCCTAACAAAGATTTTATGCAAACTCTTTGATGATTTAGATTCAAATTTGTCTTTTTTACGCCCTAAACGTATGCGGCAATCATTATAAGCATTGTTTAACGTATTTTTAGACCTCATTATCAAATTATTAGCTACTCGAATACCTTTAAAACTCTTATGTTGAGTAGAGTTCATCTGATCACAACCAATGGATAATATAGTTATTATTGCTAATCAGTTCAATATAAGCAAGTTACTCTCTTACTTTAATTGAGTAATCCATTTATTTCCCGACAAGTCATCGACATCGGCAAGTCCGTGCCACAATTGTATGACTGTTGATTAAACAGATAAACAACTGCCAAAATTTAATCTTAAAATAACTACAAATGAAGTTTTGAAGTGTCAAATCATTTTAATGTCTATAATACCTTTAATAGCATTTTATATCATGGAAAAAGTTAATACTAATAAATGTAAATGTAAAAACAAATACTTTGGTAAGTATATCTTCCTTTCATTGATGACCGCCCTTCACAACAATTGTGCCAGATTACGGCCGCACCGGAACTAAATTGTTTATTTTCACCTCGATTAAACCCTGTTTAACGCATAATTTCATCCGAAACTACATCGTAGCTTTAACCCTAAACATATTAAATTACCCATTTGCTACAAGTTAGCTAATCGTGTACCGCCTTTTGCTAATTGACAATCGCTCCGCTCGCCCCGCCTCGGCGCTCATCGGGCGTACTTTGCCCCCACGAAATGCCGCACACCCCACTTAAAGTTGGCATTTTTGTCCGTTTTTATGTAAGTGTGAATCGGGCCGCTCGTACCGTGGACAGGCATCTTCCGTCCACTTCCGGCAACCGACGGAGCCCGTGATCGTGGATGATCGGTGCCGCTAGCGTGAGCAGGCGGCCGTTGAGCTGCGCCACCGTTTTTATGCACCGTCGCATCGTCGATGAATCCACCGGCCAGCTGTGCCCGTACCCGCTCCGGGCGTTCGTTCGCTCCGTGCCCTTGCGCAACCCTTGGCGAAGATTCACTCCGCGCTGCCGGTGAAAGATGTTCGATGCGGAGAGAGAGAGAGTGGTAAAAGATTTATTAAAGTGGTTGAAATCGACCGGAAGAAATGTGATTAATGCCTACCTTTGCCAATCGATTTCGCTACTGTGGCAGCGCGTTGCAGTTCACCGAGCGTTTGGTGTAGCGTGAGCAGAAGTATTGCAGCCAATGCAAACTGACGGTACGATCGTGTCATTGTGATTTCTGGTCTGCGCTAGGCTAGGCACGCTCCACCTCGGTTGACAATCAATCACAATCAAGCGACACCTGACGGGTGAGTTGGTTTATTTATAAACGTTTGAAGCACGTGTATGTATGTTGTCTTTGACTCTCTCTTTCTCTCACTTTCTGCTCTTGTCTCTGTTGAGGTGTTTTATTTACTTCTTTCCTCTGTTGCAGTTCCGTAGCTATTTTGTGTCTATTTTTTATCACGCCTTTATCTCTTTTCATCTTTGCATTCTTTGCTCAGTTTCTATGTGCACTTTTCCATTTCCTCTGGATGTTATTTCCCCCCCCCCACCTTTTCTTTCTGTTTCGCTCGTAATCGTAACTTCACGATCGGATTTTCTTCACTCGTCAAGCTGATTGCTTTGATATTCGATTGATTTTTCCTCCCCTATTTTCGGCACCGGAAGCAGGTAAGCTAGGTAACCCAAAATTAAGAAAAAGCGCATGAAAGTAAAACCACACTCACACCGCGAATGAAAGAAAAACACAAACAAAAGCGAAAGAATAATAAAGCGATGTAAACACATAGAAGAAACGTGAACACGTCACAGCCGAACGTGCAAACGGATGCACACGGATGGCGGAGTGGGCTGGCTTTGAGCTGGTTGGTTACTGGCATCGAAACGCCGTTGAATGTGATGTGGTTGTGCTGTAGTTGTTTTTTGCACTTGATCGGAAAACGGTTTACAGTAAAAAAACAGCCACCAAATTGGAACGGATTTAGCGGCGAAAAGGTACCGACAACCTGTGGCTCATTTTTTTTCGTGCTGAAAAATGGAAGTTCGTTTGGTTGCCATTTGGCACCAGCTGCACGGAAAGCACCGAGCTTCACTAATGATGAAACCGGGACCGTAATGAACCAAGCGTTCCGAGTAGTTTCCGTGGTGATGCTCTTACAAAAGCGCTGACCACGGCGGGGAGGAAATTAGAATTCCAAAATTGTTACAGATGGTGAGTAATGTCGGCGACGTAATGGCAATAAAAATGCGTTTTTTTTTAATTTAATTTATCACTTCTTAATTGTCAGTTTCAATTCGTATGGTTTGATTGTTTAATTTGAGCTTGAATCGTTTGTGTAATTCAAGGTGTATTTAAGCTGTAATTAAATGAAATATTGGCCTTTCTAGGAGAAAAAGGTTGAATACTGGTATATAAAATACTGTTTTTATATCCCTTTCATCATTAAGTTATCAATTTGAGACCCATAATATATTATCTGGTATATTGCTGAAAATAATATAGAAAAACGATAATTTATTTTATATTTTACACATTCTCAATTTTATTTCAAGCAATTTGTTGCACAAAATTAGTACATTATATCAATGAAATGAAATCATTTCAACTGTGAACTATTACTTAACAATATAGAAATTGCCTTTATTTTATGACACAAGCGACATAAACAATTTCTTAGTTACCAACTATTTCAAATAAGACATTCTGTAAAAGATAATAAATAGTTATTGATGATTCTTCAGACTGATTCTTCTGATACAATTAGCATTTTACGCATTGTTTCTGACTAGTAAGAAAAGCTCGGACTGCACCAATAGTCATAAGTAGCTAATTTTCAATTATTTTGACCTTTGACCTTTTTAAATGTTCTTTGCTATGACCTCTAGATCGAAGAGAAATTGCTTTGCTTTTTAAAACGATTTTAAGCCAAAATGATTGCAAAACTAAAAACATTCAATCGAAACTAAAATGTACGTTTGTTTTTTTCCAATTTTGTTTATGCTAAAAATGATAATTTTGCCAAAAATATCTCGTTAACAAAAACTCTATAAATCATTCCTTTCTTCCCGCTTGTCTTATGCAACCACCGCCACCTGCGCTTGATTAGTTAAAGTGAAGTGAATTTATACGGTCACATTAACCGCATGCAAACTACCCTCACCGTACTCGTAACACGGCCACTCTCCCGACAAACTCTACCAATTTGCTACCCTTTATTGGCTGTGCTGCTCCACTTCTCAAGCATTAGATGGCAAGCATTTCCAGCCGCCCCACAGAAGCCCAAACGGAACAGTTTGCCAAATCTAATTTGCCAGTCACGTTTGGTTGACTTTTGTCATATAAAAATCATTTGCATATTCACCGAACCGGCCAGTATGGATTGCTGCTCACTATCGCGCGCAAGTGGTCCTGCCCTAACGGTTGGTTTTGTGCTGATTTACCCTGTTGCACAGAGATGACATACTCACGTCCTGTCCTACCAGGCTGCGCGGTGCTGTACGCACTCGTGGCGCTCGGTCTTCCGCTGGGAAAGTACGCTGCCGGAAGCTATCTGCGCGACGTCGAACTGATCGGACCATCGTCGCTACAGCTCGAGCACAACACCGTCTACTACTATCCCAGCTACGTCAAGGGTAAAGATCCGGTGGAAGAATACAACGCGCGTCGACTGCACGTGGACACGGGTAACTTTATGGAGCAGGAGGACGATCAGCTCGAGGAGGGTGAGAAGACGCTACACAGAAGCCAACAGCAGCAGAGAGCACCCGTCGCTGATGCGGCTTGTTGTTCGAAAGCGAAACGAAAGCGGAAGTATACCCGTGGACGTGCGCATCAATCCAAACAGCGCGCACCCGATCCGATGCGCGTGGTCGATGCGCAGACGGATCATGAGTATAATTATTTGAAGATTCGCAAAGCAGCCGCCGGGGTGCCACGGTACGTGCGGGACGATGTGGAGCTGTTCGATATTGTCCGGCCGGAAAAGCGGACCAAGGAAAAGCGTCCAATTAGGCGCAGGACGCGAACGGTCGTCGGTGATGGTGGCAGTGGTGAGCGTCGGTACGAAGAATCCGATCCACAAGTGTTTGCTTACGAACGGTCGGACGTGGAACCGATCGAGAGGGGAGTTTCTAACCAGCCCGGGAAACAGGAGGATAGTCAATATTTTCAGTAAGTGCTGTGTCTGTTTGTTGCCGTGAAGTGGTGTAGCTAATATTCTCATTCCTAAAGGGATACATTCCAATTTCAAAAGTCCCCACTGGAGCTAGAGTTTGGCCACTTGTTCGAATCGAACGACGGCTGGGAAGAGCGTTACGAGCGACAAGATCATCAGAATCATAGGCATCAGGGAAAAGTAATTTTATCAACAATTGTTTGTGTTATTCTCCCAGCACATAAGCTTTACTGTATTATCCCTGTAGTAACCCGAGCATTAACTAACAACCCACTAACGCACTGTACACGCTTCCCCTTATCCCCCCTGTAGATACGCCGAAGTGTTCGGTGATGGCTCATTCACTGCCGGCGCAAGGCGAGGCAACGATCAGCACTACGTCGAACAGCTCGAACGCGGCTCGCACGGTATCGGGGTGTTTCAGAAAAAAGTATGCTCTTACTGCACCATCCAATCCATCCAGTCCAATCCATCCAGTCCATACACTCGCTAACATCACTTTCAATTTCCTCTCTGACTCATCCGATCCGAACGTTGCGGCGGCAGGTTAAATGGGCCGACAAGAGCGGTGGCTTCGGCGAACACTACTGGGACCTGAACCACATCCAGCCGAGCGGCGTTTCCCACCGATAGACGGGCGCGTGCAGAACACCCCGTACAGATTAAGGCCACGGCGCGGAGGGGGAGGTCAATAAAAATGCAACCTCCCCAGCGGACAAATGTCAAGAGCATGTCTTGAGCACGCGAATCCAACTTCGATCCGAGCACCTCCCCGAGGTGCCCTTTTTTCTCCCATTGCTGGAAAGAATAGCGCGCCGTAGATCACCGGCGTGATGTGGCTCTGGCGTGAATGATTTATTTGGCAAATAAATATTTAAAAGAGCATGATTGAGGTGACGTTAGTGAGCGAACCAAACGATGCCTTTCGGGGAATGATCTACCGGTTCGTTGGGGTAGTACAAACGATGCTGGAGTGTATTTGTTACCTGAGCGTTATGTTGCCTAGGTAACATTAGGCGAATTAATTTGCAACCAATACTACCAATAATAGTTTAAGCAATACGGGCTTAGCTGTTCCTTCTGCGTAGAATTTTATGGCATTTCACTAAACAGATACAACGATGCAGAATAAGCTGCATAAAAACATATTTTTAAAACATTCAACTATCAAACCTTCACTGTTTAGCATTAAACACTTTTTATTATGTTAAAAATTGCCCTTTTTCTGTATATTGAATGGCTTTATATTCATTTAATCGGGAAAAGATGACGATTTACGCAATATAACAGTTAATACTCTGCAGCTTCGATACTCGATATTTCAGCTTGCTCCACCAAAACCTTTTGAATTTGTAATGAATTCAAATTCAAATATCATTATTTTTTTCAACATTTTAAACATTTAAACATTTTAAAATTGAACCTTTAAATCGTGTTAGCCACCAAATTACACCATTACAGTAGTATAACAGAAGTAAAAGTAGTAGTAGCACACACGAAATTTGTCCACTATCTAAGCATAAAATAAGAAATAAATATTAACACATTTTAAATAACGCCTCTTAGTACAACAAACTAAAAGATGTAAAGAGATGACCAACAAAATGTTTTCTGGCCAAATTGTATTGACACTTTTCACACATTTCTCATTAAATAAATATTTGTAATACATTTTCCTGAAACTAGTACCTTTTTCTATTCAGGAGGAACGGTCCGAAAAGGCCGTATTGCTTAAAAAACTAGTACATTACTTCTTTATAATGCAAGTTAAAATTTGTAAGGATTTTGTATTTTAAGATTCTTTTCTTCGCATCCAACATGTGTTGGTATTAATTTTCACAGAAAGCATTTAAAAATACATGTTAAATTATAAAAAACATACCACTTTACGTAAGACCGCCATGCGCAAGTATTGCTTTGCTTATTTTTCCCCTGACGCACAGTTCGTTACATCGAAGGATCCAGCATCATTAGTCGTATAACAGCGCCCGAACAAACCGACCTGTAACACGCTGAAATTGGATATAATATTCCATTTCGCACACACGCACACACACATACACTGAAGAAGAGAACGATCATCCCGCTGAACTGAACGGCCATTCGACCGAACCGCACCAGCTGTAACGCAATTTCCAAAAGGGAGCCCGGCACGCGAAATTGAACAGTTTGCTGTTTTGGTTATATTTTCTTTTCCATCGTTTCTTTCTTTTTTTCGGCACACTGCTTGTTTGCTGGCAGCCAGTTGTGTATCACCACCAGCTCGTTATTATTTCACCCCGCAACACAGAAAGGGGTTGCATTCTGTTGTTGTTGTTGTTGTGTGTGCGCGGCTCGCTCTCACTCTCGCTCTCTTATGCGTGCCCGTTATTATTATGTCATCGTCCTGTACGAGAAGGGTAGCCGACAGCAGCAACTATAACAGACAACACACCAACAAAAAAAAACACGCTGAAACCATAAGGGAAAAGAAATTCCCATCCCTTGGGCCGGCTGCGCACGTAGAATCGGGTGCACGAAACCGATCGTGCACGACCATGCGAACGGAGACGGTGCAACACGTGAGCAACCGGTTCAGTTCATTGATGACGAAGGGCCAACACCGTATCGATGGCCTACCGAAAGCCTACCGGTCGGTCAGACTTTAATCGAGTCATCAGAACTGACGCAGCGAAGCGATTCCGACTGCGAAACCGTCCACCAAAACCGCTCGAACAAATGTTTCGCTGCGTATCATGTGCTCCCTGCGCGCGGTAACCATGGTGAAGTACACGCGCAATCCCGCCGAAGACATCAATCGTGACCACGTGTAAACTGATACTGAGCAAAGCGCTACTACGAAATCCATTTTCGAAAGCCTGTTCTAGATTGCACCTTGCACACACACACACCCAAGATAATGTACACTTTGCGGGTGGCACTCGGAAAACGCTTCACATGTGTGGGAAAATGGAGGCTGCGTTGCTGCCTTCGGGGTGGGTTTTCCGTTGGCCAATGGCACACGCGGTGGTAAGCGCGGTACCGTTGCGGCTGTGAGATCGGCACTATCGGCTGAGCAATCGAGATCGAGAGTAATTAAACTCATTGCGGTCGATACAGAGATGTGTGTGTGTGTGTTGTGAGGTGTGATGTCTGGTGTGGGTCGCCGGTTCCATTTAGTGCACCGAGTGTGAGTTCAGTGCGCTTCTAATTACGATTGCGCGATGATTTGTGAAAAGCGAAAACAAAATGCCTGTTGCACCTGTGTGGCTGTTGTGGGATCGGATGGCTGATGTGTTATGTTATGCTTCAGGGGAGAGGAAACATTCATACATGGTTGATGCATTTTGGGCACAGTTTTCTAGGCGAATATGGCAAGTAATCGGTATAAAAACGAATCAAAATAATCTCTATATAGCTCGCGTTTCTACTCTTTGTTCTATAACTTTAAAGTTTGAATATATATTTGTAAAATTTTGTAAGTTTTTCCATAGTCAAGAATGGCCATTCACTACTTATTGTACAATTATTCTTGGGTAAGAGAAAATGTAAAAATCCAGATAAAACATCAACTCATCAAGGATTAAATCTGCTGCATCTTAATACTATAAAGGAGTCGAAGTCATCCAGAGTCGGAGTCAAAGGACCGGGAGACTCCAGATGATTCTGGGTGACACCAGACGTCTCCGAACAACTCCGACTTCGTCTTCGGACTGCTCCGATTCCGGGCGATTCCTACTCCGGACGACTCTAGACTACTTCATACGACTCCGGTCAATTCCAAACGCCTTTGGACAGCTTCAGACCATTCAAAACATCTCTGGATAATACTAGGCGGTTTTACCTGCCAAAGTCTGTTCCAAAATTTTTGGAGTTGGGTTGGAGTCGACTCAGGATTTTTCCCTATCAATAGTGCACACATTTTCCCTTAATTCCTTTTGATTCTTTTTCTTGTTTCACGGAACATTTGTCGATCAAAACAGACTTTTTTGCATTAATTGTATGTAGATTGAGAAGACCACTAGCCCTTATTACTCCTGAAAGCTTCAATGTGACATCAAATGTGGTGCATCCAAGTAATGATAAGATTACCTTCATATGTCAGACTTGAACTCATGGTAAAAGTGAAAGAATATATTTTATATTGGATTGTTTTTCCAATTTAATCAGGTATGCCTATCATGGGTTCAAGTCCCGAATAGACCGTGCCCCCATACGTAGGACTGACTATCCTGCTATGGTAACAATAAGTCACTGAAAGCCAATCTCACTTCACTAGTGGGTACAGGCAGGCCTTGACCGACAGCGGTTGTTGTGCTAATGAAGAAGAAGAATCAGGTATCAGGAACAATATCTATCAACTGGTATTGATCATTTCATCTATTGTGACACATAAGAAATTGCAATCGATCGTATCCCCAACGGCTACGTTGTCTTCTGCACACATTGCTTTAGTGTGGTATTTTCTTTCCATTATTCAATATGATTTTGCTCCACATCGCACGCATTGCCCAAATCAACTGAAGAGTACTAATTGAGCAAACTTCACGCCACTTGCATTGAGAGCACACAAGCATCATCGATACCGGTCAAGAACCGGTGCAACCCTCCAGCCTGTCTCTCACAGCAAAAAAAACACAATAACTGCCGTTTCATGGTTCAACGTAAACTTTTCCCAACAAATCAATACTCGAGATGAACCAATCGGGCAGCTCTGCAAATCTTCATCCCACTCGAGGGGGCATTGCGCTCCGCGCGAACGCTTTTCAAACGCGCTGAAGAGCGTTTTGCACACTGCTTTGCCGACCCGCTCATGTGGGTCACCGTGGGTGAAGGTGGTGTCTCGCCCAGCGAACAAACGGTTTGAGAGCATGGCAAAAATCCGGGTCGATCGAACCGATCGGTGTAACAACATAATTAGCGCTTGCCCAAAACAAGCCCAGCCGGTGAAGGAGTGCGCCGCGGTAAACGAGCCTGGTAAACCGTGCGCACTGCCAACAGGCGGGCGGGTGGTACCGAGATGATAATGTCTTGAGAAGTGTTTCACGGGCCCGATCTCAGACGACGAACGGTCAAAGCAGCGAAATCCATCCATCAGGCCGCTACAGAGCGGGGGTAGAGTAGGTGCGATGGTGCAACTGCGATGGTGCCCGGTCAATCTTAACCCGATCATCTCGGTGCGGGTGCGATCTTCGGCGATCAAAGTATCCGTTGCGTTGAGTACTGCTGCTGCTGCTGACATTTGCACGAAATTTGTTGCAAACGCTGCTGCGCCAGATCTCGCCAAACCCTACAAATAATCCCCCTCTAAAAAGCAGACAGCCTACAGGGTACGATCGGCAAGATTGCGAACCGCGTTAAGATTGTTTTCTTAGCGCTTCACGAACGATCCTTGCGTCCCGGGTACGAGCCGGTACTTATGTAAACGGCGCAAGATCTTGAAAGCTCCCTGTCTCCCCCCACCCTTTGGTTAGCAGAAGGGAAGCTGCAAAGGGAAACAGAAAATAATGATCACCTCGGATCGGATCGGATTGGGGTAGCAAAGAAGGGGTAAAGAAATGTGACCGTTAACTGGTCCCTGCGTTAACTGTTAGGGTGTCCTTGAATCGAAAGTTCAGTCAATGCTGCGACGGCGACTACACACCATCGGGAGGGGAGGGGGAGATGATTACGTAGCGGGTTGCTCCAGTTGGAGGCTTGAACCCCCTTTGCGCCGGATCGGTGTGGGAGTTCGTAACACGTTCGCTGGCGAAGGCGCGCTACTCGGGGTGAGCAAAATGGGGTCGTAAAATGTGTCAAGCAAAGAAGCAATAAACTGATTTACCAAAATGCTATCGTTTATCTGGATTACTTCTAATGGCAAACGCAAAAGCTAGGCAAATATATTGAAGGTGAAGTAGGTATGAGCATAAAGGGGCGATTAAAAATGAAAGGGTTTGTTTCGCTAATTATAGGATTGATCATCTTACGCAATCATATTAACTTGATACTTTATTCCTGTGCCTTTGTCGTTTTTTACTCATTTTATTACTTTTGGTTTTCTTTTAACTTCATTTCACGTTTGACATTTCTATGTTCTGAATTTAATTTACTACTTTTGGATGTAAGTTGACCTTGCATCTTTCTCAACATAATTTGATTTCCCTCTTCTTATATTGAAATTCAACTATCTTCCTTTCAAAAGTGCAAAATCTACTTTTGGTAATATTTAATATTTGGTCATTTCTTTCTATAAGGTGTATTACATTCATAAAAGCGAATAAAATTGTCGTTGGTGGCTTTTTGAATAAAATAGTTCACCTTGGAGTTCATTTTCTCAACATAATCCGAGTCACAGCTACTATAGGTAAATGATTTTATGTTTTTGATAGCTTTGTAACAAATCGTTGCCTTTTTCACTGAAGCAGTTGCATTTCGGTTATTATAAATAAGTTATAAAACCTAAAACTAATGTCTGGACCCAAGACGCTTATGATCCATTACTCTTATAGACATACTGATCATGATTTATCCATCATGTCTTGGTAATAGCCTCAAACAAATTGCGACTGATTTGCAAACACATGATTAAACAGCACGTGACAGTGTTGTCACCTATTTATACTTCAACCAACTCCCACCCTCACAACTTGCAAACTAACTCCCGGCCAAACAGTTTCCATCTTTATGTAACGTTTAAACCAGTTCTAGGGAACAATTTCGGTACGCACGCACCGCAACGTAAGTAGATCGGGTTCGCACCATTCGCACTCCCGTATCAGCAACCTTTCTCTCGAAGCTGCCTCTAACACTGTAGGCCCAGCTGTTAGAGCTGAACGTGCGTTCCAATGCATCGTTTTTATTATTTTTTTTGCGCTTTTTTTCCTCGTCCTCCTGCCTCGCAATAAATGTCACACACCCAACGCAACGGGGGCTGCTGCTAACGCCAAACGCCTATCACGCCGTTCACAAGGAGCCAACACGGTAGAACGTACACGCGCCCGCGAATGTCGACTTGATAGAGATCCGCGAGACCTGTTCCGAAAGTAAACCAATCGACGCCCAGCGGCGTCTGGCTTCTTTAATGGAGACCCCCTGGTCTTTGGTAAAGTGACGGGCAGGCATAGAGCACACACACACACACAAAGGACGGACGAGCCCTAGAATGTGCTGGATGGATGGGTTGAAGTTTCGAGCGCTGCGACCTTCACCAGTCGGTGTTTGGGAGTTCCCATTCTAAGAAGTCTGGCTAGCCTGCACTGTGACTAATTGATAAAAAGGCTACTACAGCCCCGGCCACACCCGCTGGATGCTGGAAAGCGGCTAGTACGTGCGTGCGAGCGACTGTGTGTCCCATTTTGGAGGTTACTGCTGGAAAGATTGCTATCTGCAAGAAGTCAGAACCACTGCTTCACGACCCTAAAGGTGTGTAATGTAATTTAGTAATAAAAACTACACTTGAAGCGTTAATCATCATGCTGCTCGGAGCTACTTCACTGACCATGACAATGCGCCTTTGGTCAGCAGCTCAAACTGCAGCTGGGATCCAACTCTCGATCACCATTTCCCCCTTAGCACCGTGTGAAGGGTGGTTCCCTCTTTCAGTGCAATGGACTCTCCGAGAGGCTCCCCTGTCTGCAAACGGCACAACAACAAAAAATGGGCTGCAGCCACCTCCACCATCACCGAAAGCCCGTCGGGCCATCGTCGGACTGCATCGGGCCCAAGCTGATCGCCCCCCACCCGCATTGGTACGGCGGTGGGCCCAAGCGGCACCTTCATATATAAACCGTATCGTGCGGCACAACTGTAGCTCATTGTAGATCGTGATCGTCGCATCGATAGGTCCGATACCCATACCCAAGTGCTCCCAGAGTGGCAGTAGTAGTTCACCTAGCGGGTGAAAGTGAATTGTTTGCTGTGTCAGTAGAACGCAAGCTTGTGCGTGCGTGTTTTTGTGTGTGTATATCGAGCCGGTGTGCAGTGTTACCAGTGTGCCACATCATGCGTGCCTTCGTAGTAGCGACGATACTTTGCGTTGGATTTGTGTCCGCGTACCCGCAGCAAGCGGTCGATCCGGCGTATCTGCGCCAGTACTATCAGCAGATCGCACAGGCCGCTGGTGCGCAGAATGCGGCCCAGGGTCGTGCTGATGCTACGCCAATCCACGAGCAGGGCGCCCAGGAGCAGCAACACATCCCGCAGTATCTGCCACAGGGCCAGCCGCAGGTAAGGGATGGAGGATAGAGAAACGGCGGTGGAAGTGTTTTGTGAGTGATGATATTGATTTTGGCTCTCCGTTTCTATCCAGCGTACCCAGTACCAGCAGCCACAGGCCAGACAGTACCAGCCCCAGTACCAGCCTCAGCAGGTAATTGAAGTCTTCCATTTCTTCTTTATCTCCAACACACCTGGTGGTCCTTTTCGAAAGACATCATTAAGCGATCGTAAACTCATATTGAAAGTACTTTGTCGTCACTTTGACTTCATTTCCTGTACTTATGGTGTGCCGCAAGGCCTCCGCTTAGGCACATGCAACAGCCCGAGCATTAGCAAGACACACTTGAAAAGATTCAGGAAGTTGTACCATGGTTTTATTACCTTACCAACATCGCACCTTTTCTTGCTTACTTTCCCTCCCCCACTGATAGATCCAGTACGTTCAGGAGCAGCAGTACCAGCAGCCCCAGCCCCAGCTGAAGGTGTCCAAGCCCCGACCCCAGTACGTGCAGGGAGGTCAAAAGCAGCAGCTGGAAGAAGAACAGGAGGACTATGATGTAAGTCGCCGCCGTACATGACATTCAATTGCACCAGAGCAAAAGCTCGTGAAAGCGAAAGTCGCGTATCGTACATTGAAGCGCGCTCACTTAAGCGCCTACCGACTGCGCCCGGGAAAATCCGTTTCCGTGTTTCACCCGATCAGCGATCATCGTTGGGTGTCCCTCACCGAAAGCTAATTGCATGCCTGTTTTCATCGCAGCTCCCCAGTTGTAGATCCCTACCCCGTCGTTGTACTGGCGCGCGGAACTGGTTATGGTTCGGAATGGCCATCTTCGCGACCAGCTGGTTGGGTGTGTACATTGAACTTCACAGCTGACCGGCTCTAGCTCCACAAAAGTCAATGGACATCGCTCGACGAGTTTGACGAGTTCCGGTCAATTATGCAGATGTGAGCGCTGGGATGTAAACACAACCCGTCCGCGCGTGCACACACACGCCGAAATAGGCAAGAGGTTTCCGGTTCATCTACACACGCCACACTTTTCCGCCTACTGGTGATGCACGAGGCCTAGACCGAGACCTACTGTTTAGTGTGGAAGTGGAGGAGGTGATCATTAGCTCGATCGCAATTTTTCCCCATTTTTGGCTGGTGGCCACTTTTCACCGCTCGAGCGATGACCGCATCGGGGAGTGTTTTTCATTCCATTGAATCATCACGTTTGGGTGCAGCACCGAGCGGTTTTCGATGATGCTTGGAGCTGCTACTGCACACCTCAGACCTGCTGCATCGGTTCTCGGGCCTCGGTTGTTGAATAACACGCAGAAAGGTTTTGCCCGGTTTGTCCCGCTCCAATTACTGCGGCGCAGCGAAAGTGATCGTATTTTGATGAATGAATGGCGCTGTTGTTGTACAACCCCCACAAGTGGAAAAGTGGAGCGCCGTTTCGGTGCTGCCGAGTGGTTTCTGTGTGCGCTTACCAGAGAGACGGTGGGAGTTTTAAATCATATGCCTGGAGCGTGGAAAGCAGTTTCGGCGTTCGGTTATTACGAGTGTGATGTATTTCTTATGACACAGCGCTCACTGATCAGTCGCTGTGTGTATAACACCGACATTTGGGGACATTTTTTCGTGTTCCTTTCATGTTCAAACGAAGCAACAATGTGTTCAGAACGAGGAGGTTTCTGTTACGATACCCCCGTCGGTTACACGGGTAGGCAATGAATCAATCAACTTTCACTCTGTCTCGGGCATGCAAATCTGTACCATGTTCGGTACGAAGCGATCTCCGAAAAAAAAAAACGCGGCTGCAACCGACGACGCTCGAATAGCCAGATTGCATAAGACACATTGCACGAACTGCATCGGTGGTGGACACGGGTCGCACGTTAATGTGACAGCACTGTGCGAACGGCGACCCTCCGAACCCGGCGAACCGATCGAGATGACATAACGGCGAAGCACACGTGAAACGCGAGCTCCAGCAGTTCTCCGCTGTGGCGTATCTTGGGACCCCATCGGATGACCCGAGACAGATTCATTGCATTCTCTTTTGTCGTTGGAGTCACTAATTGGAGTCATTTTGGTTGGACGCTTTCTTTGACTTCGGGGGGGTTAAAAGGTGAAAGGGAAACAGCAGTTGACTTTCATGTCTGGATGATGTATCATATCGTTTTATTTCGTAACATTGCTTCAGTGCTTATGAAGTGCCAACCAGTCTCACAATTTGCGTACTCGTTTCTCCTATCATTCAATCCAGGCCAACCCTTCGTACCAGTTCGGTTTCGACGTGAAGGACGATGAGTTCACCAACTACCAGAACCGCAAGGAGCAGCGCGACGGCAACGTGATCAAGGGCAGCTACTCCGTGGTCGACTCGGACGGATTCATCCGCACCGTCACGTACACCGCCGACCCGAAGGAAGGCTTTAAGGCCGAGGTCAGCCGCCAGCCGACCGACATCGTGGTCAAGATCCCGACGCCGGCCCCCCAGTCCCAGCACGACCGTTTCGCTAGTCAGCCCCAGTCGGCCGGTGCGTACCGTGTGCAGCAGCAGCCCCAGCAGCAGCAGGCTCAGCCCCGACCAAGACCGCAGGAGTACTCCCAGTACCAGTAAGGCGGATCAGCAGGGTGGATCTCCTCCTTCTCCTCAAACATCACTACCACGTAATTTATGTTGTGTTAGAGACAGTGTCGTGGACTGGCCCTGTCCATGCGTTCGGTCAAACCTAGACCACAGACTGAATGTGGAAGTATCGTAGAAGTATCGTATCCTTCCGTGCGTGCTTCCTGGTAGTGATCATCTCAAAACCATTTGCTCGACTACACTAGAGCTAGTAACGTGAAGGTGTCCATGCGTGTGAAGATGCGCAACTCCTAAGAAATTGGCGTCCGTGCGAGCTTCTGTCACTCGCACGGCCGACCCTATCGCCTGTGGGCACACTATTCTCACTTGCCCTGTATCGTAAAGTCATGATATTTAAAAAAAAATACACAAAACTGTCAATAAAACTAATGATTTATGTGTATTTTTTCTGCTTTATTCTGATATCAGATATAAAGCATTACTTCCTCGTTTCTACCAGTTCTAGTGTGCATAGGTTCGTAGATCAATATTTTGGTGAGGTTCTACTCCAAGAGTTTTTCAACCGTTTGTAGTCCGTACTGTAGTCATCAATCCAGGGGAATATCTCCAAAAAATTGATATACTTAAAGGCATTGGGTTGTACCTAATGCGAATTCAGAAAGATCAGTTGCAGGGCAACTTCAATACATGATGTCTAAAATGATCTATACGCGGCGGTCCCGTAATACAGTCGTCAACTCGAACGACTCAATAACATGCCCATGCCCGTCATGGATTCAAACCAAGAATGGACCGTCCCCCCGTAGCAAGGACTAACTAATCCGGCTACGTGGTAATGAATTAAGTCTCGAAAGTCTGTATAGGTCGGCATGTCTGCGTAGGACGTTACGCCGAATAGAAGAAAAATATGATCTATTGCAATTAGCATACTCTTTGAGCTTTGTTTTACATTAAGTGATACATTCATACCTTGTTTTCGATATCACATCCATAAGGAATGCTGAAAGTGTACCATAAGAATAGCAACCGTTGAAAATTCCCTTGTAATGTGTCGTAAGTCTTATGGCTTGCCCCAGCCTAGAAGTAAATTCGGACAATAAGTACTTGCCTAGAAGACGTTGATACATTATGAACTGAATGATCAGATGGTCGACTTGGGAGACGTGCCGGCTTCTACAAGGCTAGACGGATGCGATTCTCATCCAAAACGTCCCCGAGTGGCAAGAATTCAACTATTCAGCAACGTCGAGAACAAATAGGTCAAGGAATTAAGGAAATTAACAATAGACTGGACTGCTAAAAACGATTTGTTTTTGAGTAGTTCTCAAAATTCAACCTTTGGACTTAAGTAAAACGAGCGAAACGCTTAATACAACTAGAATTCTATCAAAATTATCAATTTGTTGATACTATAACCAATTATAATAAGAAAAAATTCTTTTGTTGACCTATGGCAGAGCACCAGAGTATCTTCTAAGCTGAGACGCTTTGGTTTAATACAGTCTAGTCCATGTTCCAACCATCTAAGCATCGATTCATATTCATTTGTACCTCGTACCTTGAGGAATTTCTTATTAATTTCCTTATAATATAAAAGAATTTATCATACGTTCGCCTGAAGCTCGATAAACCACTTTCATGGTCATCGCTGAAGGCCACCACTATGATGCCGCATTTCCGTTGGCATATTTTACACCCAACGGTCAGCCATTTCTCCTTTCCTCTCTCTCTATTGCTTGTCATATTACTCCGTTTAAATTATGCTCTTGATATGAAAATAAATCACCAGTCTTGAAAATCCAATGCTGCCGGTCCGATTTCAACGCATCAGGCGCCCGAATAGATCTGGCAAAATCGTTTAATGTCCCACCAGCGCGAACACATCCGCCTGACAGATGTACAAATAGTTTATCATAAACAGTTGCTTCCAACGTGCTGTGTCGCCATGGCATGCGATCTCTGCGTTTGGCACCGTATCACAAGCTCATCAATCACCGTTGAAACCGAACCGAAAATGAAGCCGGAGCCGCCGATCGACATCGTCGTCGTAAAACGTGCTACCCTCGACGCGACGGGTGTATTGGAGTGGTAGAAGTGGAGTACATTTTCACCGCACAGCGCTTCCCGCGAGCAAGAATGTTCAAATAAATGGAATTTATTTACACTGGCTGTGGTTGGCGTTTTTTTTTCCCCCTTAACTTTTCCTGCACTGCCAACCCTTGCTTGTGGTCCGTTTACGATTCGTGAGCAATGTTAGAGGTTAGACTTTTTAAAATGGTAATTTACTCTCTTTCGTTTTGCTAAACTCTCTTTCTCTCCCTCCGATGCAAATGATCCGTTTGCGCAAGAAGCTGACGTCTCGGATGTGATCTCTAGGCCGCCCAATGCCCTGCCACTGCTGTCCCATGCGTCCCTTCAACTGTGGGAGACCTGCGCATACGAACACCGTCCGTCTTTCCATTGAGAAAATTGCATTCCCTTCCGATCTCGTTCCCGATCCCGCAAACCCATCGTTCACCCCGAACACCCAGGTTGATCCCAAGGCACGAAACCAAAGAACCCTGCTCAGTTGTGTCCCGAAAGAACGTGGGTGTCGATCGTATGCCTGTCCCCTGGTGAGAACAATCGCGTATGTTTGCTTATATTGTGTGTACACTGTGGTTCGCCGAATAGACGTGGTAAAGTGAGTGAAAGAGACGAACGAAAAACGGGCGGGAAAATCGTTTGTCGTTAATCGGGGTGCTGAGCGTCGTAGATCAGTCGCACTTCAGTAGTAGCATTGGCTAGGGTGTACCGTGTAGAGCAGGTTTCGTGTATCAAGTGTAAAGCAGTAACAGTAGCAGTTCGCATCGACAGTGTCCATCTGAAAATCTTCCTGCCGCGTGGAAAGCAGACAAACGCATCTTTTCCGGGAAGGTCAAGTTTGCAAGACATTTTGACCCCCTTAGCACAGACAGACAGCTCGTAGTGAAGCGTTCAATCACCTGCGCGCACGATGGAGTACGATCGTCAGCAGTTTGAGCGACCGGCATTTTGGAGACTGCCCAAGCAGAAAACGTTCGAGCTGCCGTACGGAAGGAAGCGGGTCCATTTCAGCGAGCAGGTGAGTACCGAGCAACGGGCCAGACGGTGCTCATCATTTGTATCCACACCTTTGTAAAGATGGACATTTGTGGGGAAAGCCGTCCGGAACAGGTGTTTGCTGTGGCGCACAGTGCTATGCAAACGGAAAGAGGAAAAACATCACTTTCCAATGTCATTCACCATACGGTGTTTCGACGAAAGTGAACTTTTTTTGTGTGTCATCTGGCTACTTAACGTTGGTTGACGTTGGGGCCGCGGATGTACGATGAAACGAAATTCTGATTCTTAAAATAAATCGCAATTCGTGCACGCGAGTATGTGTGTCATATCGCAATGCTACACGCAAACATTGTGCTACCCTTGAATTATGCTTCAATAACACAAAAAGATGGCTCCTATTGTTGGCCACCATTACTATGTCAGCCTATTTTTATACAATGACACTGGGAGACAAATCATCGGGGCGGAATAATAATTGAAACCTTCGCTGGTTTTGTGCGTCGTCAAGACGGTTAAAGCAAACCAAACTTTCATTTAATCCTGCGTAGTTACAGTTTTTGTGTTGAAAGTGTACATCTTCTCGTGAGCCAACGAATCCATCGTCAGCTGATTCTGACGGACGGGTATTCTGCGTCAAGCGCCGGTTTATATAATGGTTTACGTAACAGATTCCTCACAAAAACGTCACTATTGCTAGTTCACATTGTCCATCGACTAACCGCAAATGAGGTGTTGATGGGAAATCAATTCAAACTGCTGTCGGAAAGGATTGACATGTTTGTACAGCGTGCAGCATGGTTTTGATCGGATTGTAAGCAACACTGTAAGATGGTTTACGATTGAGATTTTGGGTAGGTGACTAGTTTGGTCGGAGCAGCACTACATTGTTTGATTGTAAAAATAAACGTAATGCTGGCTGTTATTGTGATGATATCATTTCTCCATTGGTACTATTTCCTGGTAGCAGCTGTGCTATCAGGATTGTGAACTTTGAAGTAACTGCCTGTTTTTTCTTGTCAATCTATTTAAGTACAACATATGCTGTTTTACCTAAGCTAGCCGGACTCGTGGTACAGTCGTCAACTCGCACGGATTAACAACATGCCCGTCATGGTTTCAAGCCCCGAATGGACCGTGCTCCCGATACGTAAGACTGACTTACCTGCTATGGTAATAAATAAGTCACATTTGCCGCTAAACCGTAGCACATGTTTTCCTCGCGTGCAACGGTCATCCAATACAAGTTTGAATATTTAAGCCCCTGCTACATATGCAATCCGTACAACGCCATTGCTACCCAAGCAACAAAACACGCGAACCCTTGAAGCGTTGCAAGCGTTTCCAAAGGGCAACGATAAACAGCAGCACTGATTTTCTTTTTCATTTGCGGCTATTCGTATGATTCTTGCTACCTGCAAACTTGCAAGCAATTCTTTTTCCACCCCGATTTATAGAGGTTCATTCCTGAAAGGGTTCATAAATAAGCAACACAGTACCGAAGGGTTAAGCGTATCAAGAAACAGCAAGCCCTTCTCGGTCCAGCGCGTCCCTAGACCCTACAAACATAAATAATTGAGGGTAAGTGCACCCTTTTCTTGTCTTCGGTCTTTTAATTTTAGGATAATTTAAGACGCGTGCCGCTTTTGATGTTGCCCGCGAAAGTGTAAGATATCGAGAAAGAAAGCGTACGCTCTTAAGAAAATTCATATATACTAAAAACTGATGCCAAAGGGGTTTCCAAAAACTCATTGAATGGTTTTTTGTGAGTTTGTGGATGACCGTAAATGTGCAAGTAAAAATCTTTTCCTAACAAAGCTATTCTATTTTAATAAAAAAATGAATAAATGAATTTCCATTTCATATAAGACTTACAGAGGATTGCATTTTAATGACGTTTAAGGTTGAGGACCCGAAAATTGTCTATTTCCTATAGTTTACTATTTGATTTGAAAAAGGATTCAAAACGGATCATAACAAAACTCCAATCAAACTGGTTTTCATTCAGATGGAAACACATCCAATTGCCTTCGTTGACAACATTTTATCGAATTTCCCACCGAAACAAGTATTTTCTTTTCCACCCAAAATCCTAACAAAACAGGTAATCCTTCGTATTCTTCATAATGCCCCAAACAAAAAGCAACCCGGTTCAGACGAGCTGTCCCAAAACTGGCGCCCAAGGTACCCGTCCCGCAACCGATGCATCCCACAGGTCACCGGGATTGACCTGTTTCCTAAAATTTCTTCCTTTCTTTCAAACCGGAATCTTTTGGTCGGAGCGTCTTGCTGTACCGAGACTTGAGAAAGCCCATTCTTCGTCTTTCCCACTACCGGTTGTTTAAAACTTTTGACGCAAAAGATTTTTAAAACGAAACATTCCACCACAATCTTTACGCAATACATTCTGCTCTGCTTCTCTGATGCCCTTGGAAAAGGGATCGCTTGAACCGGCTCCATGCCAAGTGTGGCGCTGATTAGTGTGCGATTGATTCGGTTCGGTAGGAACGTTCGTCCGTCAAATCAGTGCACCAGTGTAAATTGCGTTTCACATTTATCGCAGCGCCGATTCGGTCGGTCGGTCGGTTTGAATGGGTTTGGATCGGTTCCAAGTTCGATATCCCGCGGGAATAGGATTAAACTTGCACTTCTACTACATCAAGCAGAGGTTGCAAAATCGTTTCCACGAGATCGTTAAGAAATCTCGGCCCTGTACAAGCTGCCCTCTCGTGGGGCCTTTAATGTGGTACAAGATGCAATCATCTGTTCCCCTTGCGCGGAGCAACAGAACTGAACCACTTGAACTGACCTATATTTAGTCGTCAGCACAAACAGACAGCGCTTTGAAGCTACTGTTGCTGCAAATTGTTTGCCGACTTTCGGTCTGTTTGGTCTTTAAAGCGATCGATCCGACGCGTCCGGCACTGCTGCATGCGGGACATCCCGGTCTGCTGCGTACGGTGCGGTTGGACTGGAGATGTGTGGCTGGGTACATCTCGCCACTCGCCACAATGGTCACCACCCACCCACCTCAGGCAGCGTAACGATTCCCAAACCGGACGCGTTACCCTTTTTGCCCGGGTTGCAGGACAGACTGACGGGTTGCGTTAGACATCTGTGCGGTTGTTTTGGAACGGTTTGGCTGGAACGTCTCAATGCCAAAAGCATAAATTCCACTGTCGACACCTTTCGTATGGCGGTGGGCTGGTAGGCGTAAGTGTGAGCAGTGGGAGTAATATCCGGTAGAAGAGGAATCATCTGTTTCTGTTCGGCGTTGTTCCTGCCTTCGATCCAACCAGACAGAGAGACTGGTTAACCGGCTAACCGAAATGATAGAACCTTACATTGATGGGGAATAATTGAAGCAATTGAATGCTGCCGGAACCGATCGTTTAGTCTCACTGCTGCTTGTGCTTGCACAGCGATGATCTCATCCTTATGCACTTATGAGGGATATCCGGAAGGGTTTCCTGGTTGAAGGAGCAATTTGTGGTTGCCATATACTTCCAACATGTTGCTTTCAACAGAGCTCAAGTCGATTGTACAGTAAGAAGTTGGATTTTTGAAGTAGAATTTATTATATTGTGTCAAATTATGAAGAATTGTTTTATAAACTTTGAAAATGTCTAACTCCATTAAACTACTTTTAGATTTCAAATAGAATGCTAATTCTATTCCTATTCTATATTGTACTATTCTAAACTCATTTGAATATCTAATGTGAAATCGTAAACCTAAAAAGGACTCAAATAGCTGCCTCATTCCAATCGTTCACGCAATACAACGCCATCGCCCAACAATTTCCAATGTATTAGTGCCTACGCAATAGCAAAGCAAGATGGTGGTGGTGATGTTAATGATGCACGGATGTGGTACCCGAACCACAATCAACCCTTCGGTTGTCGTGATTTCACCCTCAGTCCGCGAAACCCACAGCCCGGTTTTGCGCGAACGGTATGGAAAAATCATTTTCCACCGCGTTGCGTAATGCGCAGCTTCATCCCCGGAAGCCATCTTTTTCGCGGCGATACGCTCGCCTCCTGTGCATGGCATTTCTGTGTGTATGGGTGTGTATGTGTTTTTAGTACAAGGGGTAGGCGATGGCTGCTTGGATGAGACTGGCTGCGCTTGTGTGTGTGGGTGCGCGTGCGTTTATGTGCGTTTGATGAATTTGGTTGCAAAATGGTGCTGTGCTATGTAAATAGACTAATTGATTGGTGTGATTTCATAACACTAATTTCATTATTTCTATTAAGAACTCCAAAGAGTTCCCTTAAGAAATGTAAAATTTTGTAGAATTTGTCATAAGTATTACATTTCCTCGATACATCCAAACCATTACAAAACGCGCTGTTTCATGAGCGTTATCTTTTTGTTGGGCAACTTCACCACCCAGCACGAAGTAATGTCTGTCTCCGTTTCAACCGGATTAAGTTTTATTTACGCTGCTCGAAATGTCCCCCGCGGAATGATCCACGTACGTTGCAAAAATTCCCATTAAACGGCCACCGAACGGTTCCATACGCGCAGACACTTGACGCTAGCATGTAGATCAAGCCATAAACACAATCCCTACCACCGTAGAGACTTTATTTTGGTCTGCATTCAAAACAGCAAAACCCCACTACCAGAGTGTATGATTTGCCAGATGACACACGATCAGCACGAACAAAAAATGGACGGAATTTCTTAAACACTTCCAACGGCGACGTGCTGCAATCGAAACCGACTCATGTGTCCATCGTTCTATCCGTCCATCACCACAGCAGCCGTCGAGACGAAGCATGCTTTCTCTGGGTCAGCATAACGGTTATGATTCCCACTCGAGGGAAACGATTATGAATTTCAAAATCATCAATTTGGACCGAGGTACGGTACCCGGGGTGTCCCAATCGATACACCGCTAGAAGGTTACAGTTTCCCCCCGCCATTGCCGTCTGACGCCTAGAGCGTAAGCGTAGAGCGATGAGCGTGATATGAACGTGCTGTACCTATGCGTCTTCAGCTGCCGACACTGCAGTTTACGTTGCTCGTGGTCCGATTATGGATGGGAATATATTTATAGAAACTATCACTTTAGAACACTTCTGCAGCGCCACCCAACAGGTGTCTACGATCCAGTTTTTTGTGCTGATTGCATGCTGTGACTGTGGAGTGGGAATAATTGCAACGGTACGAAGGACAAATAGACTGGAATGTTTGCAATTACAGAATTAAACTAATTATGACATTTAGTATACGTTAAACATCTCCTTTGAATGGCGTAACTATACTTTTCAATATGCTGAAACCTTAAAATTGATAAACAATTCAACAACTGCCAGCAGCATTTTCCCTTTGCTTTGCAACACAGTCGTTTCAGTACTGTGCTATTCGTCCCATACTAACAGCTTCATCAGTTTTCACTGTGTGTGACTCATCTGTACAGTGAGCAGAACGTAAACAACGCACCAGTACTATCCCAACTCAACATCGAAGCATGGGTCAATAAAAGAGCGACATCCTTTATACTTTACATTATTTTGTAAAGCTCGCTACAATTATTTGTAATGATTCACAGTTTATACAGAGCATTTGCTGTAACTATGAGTAATGTATGCATGACTAAAGGATAGATCCCCTTTACAGCATCGAGTCCAATAATGAGCCGATGACTAACACATGTTCAAGGTTTGATTCCAATGTTCAAAGGCAAACATAAAGTATAAAATGTAAAAGTGCATTACAAATCAAGCTTTAAATACACCGCGAACAACTTCATTATGCCATTTGACGAGTGAAGTGATCCACTCGAGACGATTCGATCGAGCATTATTGCGGCTATGATTCACATTAAATGATTCACATTTAAACGAAAACACTTCCCAAAGGAAAACACGTACACAGACAGTCACACATCACGTCTGATGACCAATGCATCTTGCCCCGGGTGGAAGAGGGAACGTTACATCTTGAAGATTTTCCTTACCTGCCCTCCCTTTCTTTGCACAACTCTCACCCTGCCACACGATCGCACGATCGGGTCCACTCAGCTGAGCTGAAAATGAGTGATGCACGATCGTTGCTGGTCTCGGCCACAGAGAGTGACCGCAGCTCCCGAAGCTCGCACAAACACGCGATCACGATCACGTCGCGGGAGCACACACGTATACGATTGGGCAGTGCGAGTGACCGTCCGGCGATTAAAATAAATATTTGATTTTCGACACCGCGGTCCGTCCACGGCCACGTCCACGGGATTCGTCCGGTCGGGTGAGTGCCTGATGCGAAGGGAAATAGGAGAGAAAAAAACGCGCACACACACACACATACACATTCATACCCAGGGAGCATACGACATTGCCCGAGACTAGAGAAAAACGAGGTCCCCGTTCAGGCTGGGCTTCCCGGGTGATGCTAGCAAAAGTGCAACCAGACAACGACAAGCGACAAGCGACACGGTTCTGAAGTCGGTCAGCGCGGAAACAATTTTCAGCTAGCGAGCGTGCGTACGTGTGTGTGTGTTTTTGTGTGTGTGTGATTTTTTCTGTGCTTGTCGGGAAATATCGAGAAAGAAGTGATTTTTCCCATTAAAACGAAACCCAATCTCAGTACAGAATTAATTGGAAAATCTATTTAATTCTTCTTATCCTTTTCCCGCTGTGTTTTAGTGTGAACCTCTAAAGTGTGCCCTGCAAAGTGTCTCTAGGTGCTGCACGATATTTTTACAGTTACGTGGATATTTTCTCGACCTTTCCTTCTCACTCTTTCTCTCTGTCACATACACAGAAAGTGCCAGTGATCGTGTAATTTTGGTGCTGAGCAGACAACTCAGGGTGGGAGTTTCAAAAAGTCAAACAAGAGGATCGAAGAACGAGAGGATTTAAACATATTATTTTCCGTACAATAAAGTTTGTGTTTGTGTGTGTGTGTTTGAACCAGTGAAGCGATCAACTACAGCGCAATGAGTCCAAAACCGCACGACTTTACGGTTACGCTGAGGCGTTCCTCGCCCCAGGTCGCGTGGGGCATCCGGCTGGCCGGTGGTACTGACCTGAACGCACCACTTATCATCACACGGGTAAGCATCGTCAAGAGGGTGGGAGCATAAAAGTAGCGAACAAAACCCACCAACCAACACTCGGCAAAGGTTACGGTGACCGATTGTGTCAAAAATAAAGGAACAATGCTCGCCACTCGACTGCGCAAAACGGAAAATCGTCGCCCGTGGGGCCGAAGAAAGTGGCAAAATGAAGAGGGAAATAAAAGTGAAGAGGGGAAAAAACAATGTTATTGAGAGCCACTCGGTGGAGTAGAACAACCGACGGCGGGTAGGCGAGCATGGAGGCGCACACGATGTCAAAACAACGCGCACAATCGCGCACTGCCCCACCGGCACACCGATATCCATTTTCTTGGGATGGTTGCCAATTAAATTTTAGTACCATTTGCAGTCGTAGTCGTTTGTTTTTTTTTCCTCACCCCATCGGGCGGGAAAAAACGGGATAAACTCAAGCCAACATGGCCTGCAGCAGCAGCAGCAGCAATATCGACGGTTGCATCGTGTTGCATCACAGTTTTGCAGTGATTAATGGTGGTTTGTTAGCAAAATGGTTGCCACCCTGGCTGCACCCGCGCTCTCTTGTTCAGGGTGTTTATTAAAACGCAATATGGAAACAGGATAAATGCATCTTGCAGACGACCGGGGCGGTATAATAATGTCGCTGCACTCGGCCATGCCGACGAATGTGGTTACGAAAGGTCAGCCCAAGGGGCAAGAACAGTCGTAGTCGTGGATAAACAGTCTGCTTTATTACATTCGCGAACGGTTTAACGATCCGTTCATGCCCAGTTAATGTATTGGAACAACGAAAGGATTGTTATTTACCTGTTATTATTGTTATTTGTACCTTTACAGCGATGTATTGTTTTCATCCGTTGACGTTGGTTTGAGCGAATCAAATCATTTGATACAATGTAAGCGAGAGACAATAAATATATTTGATTTATTGTTGCACAGAAGATTTAACGCTTTTTTGTTGTACAGAAAACGTGTGCAGTTTACTCACATTGAACTGAGTTGTGAGATTGTTGGACATTTTAATCTCTTCATGTAAATGATTCCTCGAACAGCGCTCAATTGCCATTAAGTGCTAAGCTTGTTGATCTTCTGAATATGTATGTCAAGCTCAGGTTACTACAAAACAAGCATTATTCTTAATTCATAAAGGTTCTTTTGCACATGAGAGTTGTACAAATATGATGCATCTTAGGAGAAGCAATTCATATCTTGCTTGTTTTGTTACTTAACATATCTCGTATAAGAATGTTGGAGGAATTCATTAAAAAATCATGATTTTACATTGCCATTCTCGCTTATTCTCGCCAACACTGTAAGAAAATAGAAAGGTAAATATGATGCTCTGTCGTTTATGTTGTCTTTGAAGAATATTTTTATACATTATTGAACACTGATTGAACATAATAAGCCGGTCTCATGGTACAGTCATCAACTCGTACGACTTAACAACATGCCCGTCACGGGTTCAAGCCCCAAATAGACCGTGCCGCCATACGTAGGACTGACTATCCTGCTATGGGGGGAAATCAATAAGTCACTGAAAGCCAACCCCACAAGTGGGTTGACAGGCCTTGACCGGCATCGGTTGTTGAGCCAAAGAAGAAGAAGAAGATTGAACATAATACCAACCTTGTGGAGAAATCTGCTCTCCTTCTTAAATGAAACAATTATTTAACTAAATAGGAGTGTTTGATCCCTTGTTGAGCATCATGGATACCTTTAATGACAACACATCTCACACACCTCATAAAATAACATAAATTCAGACTTTTTTTACATAAAAACAGTGAAAAGATACTTGAGACATGGTTGAGCAAGTTTATATATTCACAAGCAAATTGGATCTAATACAGATTGAGTCGAAAACATTCAACTGATTGTTCAATGAATAAAACACTAATAATAAACCATACTAAAACGAACTGGACTTACACTTAACAGGACAGTTACATAAGTCCTTCTCGATTCAAATTCCGAATATTCGAATAAATATCACTGATAGAATGATTAATATTTTAGAACAAGTATTAACGAAGAAACTGCTTGAATCATTATACTTTGAGCTGCACTACGAAAGTATTTTATTATATGGTGTCCTATACCTGTTACAAAACATGAAGCGTCTCCATCGAACGCTACCATACCATTGCGTTTGTATGTATCCCTCTCTCGCTCTCTCCCATGCTCTCTCTCTGTCTCTCTCTCTCTCTGAGCAACGACCTTTTTCGCATCCCACACGGTTCGCTTCCGCCGACGCAACGGCGCGCGAGGAAACGGCCGTGACGCATAGCAGCGCAGTCGAGCGCATTCTTGGCAGCGTGTTTGGTAGCAAGATTTCTCTATCACTCGCAACGACCCACAGATGCCACGCATGGGTGTGCAACACTTCCGACCACTTACTTCCGAGCCGGGCGGTGGTCCGAGCTAACCAATGCATGCGGCCGATGCACATTCTGTGCCAACAAACACATTTGAAAAAAAAAACACTGACAAACAAAGTTCGCTACCGTTCACTGAACCAACGGTGCGCGCGGCATTTTGTTTCGCTTATTTATTCGCAACCCTGATCGAACGCTGGCCTCCCGACAAGCAACGCTAGCTCGGGAAGCTGACAAATGATGCGTCAAAGTGAAACAAATTATTTCCACTCGCTTCTCTCGGAAGCGTGTTCCGTTTTTTGTTTTCATCTTCTAACGAGCCAGATGATAAATGATTATTTATTAGCTCACTTTAAGGCTGCAAATGAGCAAACACAATTTTGATGTTTATTTTCATTTATAAAGCAGCTAAAGAAATCGACAAAATTAATGCATGTTAAAGAACGTTTTTTTACAAAACTGTCCCTTCAGCAAGGATCAATTCTGTCGCCCACCTCTACGATTAACCTTCACACTTGTACAGCCGGTTGCAAGGAAGCGCAGCGTAGCGTAATGCTTTGCGCATAATATCTACGAATTGACGCAATGTTTCGGCGCGCTGGGGTTTTGCGTACGGTTCTACGGTCCTTGGGTTTTTTGCTTAAGCGATGCTTCATAACAACATGCCAACGCCGTCACAATCTGTTTAAATTTTATCGCTTCACTAATAACTAGGTTAGCCAATTAAAATTGACATGAGCGGGAATGGCTACACGGGCTGGTTTGTGGTGCCGTGCCTGTCAGTCAGGTTGTGTGAAGGTTGCTAGAGAAAATTTGAAGTGATAAAAAGTAATTCACTTTTAAGTAGGGCATGATTCTTTCAAAAATATAAAATAAGGCATTTTATTTAAGATTAATTCTAAGATCATGTTTTATAGTTTTGAGATAGATGTGCAGTTGAATTTCTGTTGAGAGCAATTCGCTTGAGGATTTGAGGTGTAAGTCGAATGTCACCTTTTTCAGCCAAAATCTAGGCGCTTCGTCTACACACATACACATTTTCGTTTTACATTTTGTAATTATTGGAGCAAATTGTACTGATTTGATACATAAACTGTTAAAATTCCAAATAAAATTGAGTAATTCGGGAACAGACTGTATTTTGACGCCATGTAATAATACATTATAGAAAATTCTACTAAAGTAAAGTGTGCTCTTTTCATCACCTGAAATTGCAATATTGATAGAAAATTATGTATCATATACATAGAGATCATAATACATTGAGAAGTATATTTGTTTGTAAATATCTTATTCTATATGGTGTTTTATTACTGGAGTTGACAAAAGCTCTTCAGTACTTTAAAACTTACTGCTCGTAATTTAACTTAACATAATTATTATTATTATTATTATCTAAAGCGTTTAAACGCATCGTTTGAGAGTTATGAAATTAAAATAATAGTGATAATAGCGATAGTTGAGTAACATCCTGAAATTATTGATATTTAAGCTTGTTGTCACGAGTGTAACAAAAAGTGATCTTGGCTATTCGCTAGAAGAAATCATCAAAAAATGCTATTTTATTGTGTAGATGTACTTTAATATGTCTACTTCAAGGTATAGTTTATTTGATTTGAAAGCAATCTTTTCGTAAAACTCTTTCGGCCCTCCGAATATTCTAACATCCAGCTCTCAAGACCAAACCAAATATCGTTAAATGAAAATGCTTACGATCACCTTGTCGTAAAATATGTCACCATATACCCACAGCCATACTCACACAAGCACAGCCGCCCACTCACACACACACACGCACACACACCCACTCGAATAGCGATTCAATTCCCTTATCTAATTTTCTCTCAGTGCTAATTTATGCATAAGGAAAACTTTATCCTTTCCCGCCAGAATCCTTTTTACGTTTTATTTCGATGAAGATAGTGAACTTGTTTGCCCTCCGATACCGTTGCCGAACTTAAGCACCGAAAACTCTTGCTAAGAAAACTTACCCCCCTGTCCCATCGTCCCATCTGTACTCTGCTCATTTCTTCCGAAAGCCATAGCGTATCTCAAGCACGTTTGCTCAAGATGGCCGTGTATGCAGCATTTGCCATTTGTATTATAATTTATGTTCAAAGTATTTTCTCCATCCATTTTCCCGCCATTGCCAATGCTGGCTCGACAGGAGTACTTTTAGTGTGTAGGAGAGTCAAAACCACACACACACACAGAGAGAGACATCCGCACCGACTTTCTGTCACTGCAGAAAAAAGATAAGAGTTTGGGAAAAGAAAATTACAAAAGCGTTCCTTTGCTCCACAAAACAGGTTTCACCCCGTACAGTGGAATGCTTGCTCAAACCAATGCGCAAAAACGGAGGCGCAAAAGAAAAGGACGCCTTCTTTTCTTTTGCTTTATCGGGTACCGGAGAAGAAAACTTTGTCGTCATCGTCGGTGTCGTCGTCGGTGTCGTTTGCCGGCCTTTCTTTTATGGTGATACAAAACCGAAACCCAGCGCCGTGCTGCTGCTGCACGGTCTGCGCCGCAAAGTGCGGGTCGTAGCCATTTTTAATTAATGCGAAAATCTTAATTAGATTTTCATTTATATTAAATTTCTAGATAATTTATTATTTTAATCTTGCGAAACGGGGGGCTGAACGAGCCGGCGAGGAAAAAAGGGTCTGTTTGTAGCTTGTAAAGAAAACGGTGCCCGGAGTGGATGTGTGTGTGTGAGACAGGGGTGGTTTTCTTTAAGTAAGAACACCAAAGACGGCCCATTCAATCACAGATCCTCTTATCGCTTTTTGCTTTGCCGTTTTGCGTGTCATTTGAAGGGACAGGGCATACGGGTCATGCTTTCAATGTCGAAGTGAAGTTAGCAATACTGATGGAACCACCCTTCAATAAGCCACCCACCTTCAGCTTACACTGAAACCGGTTGAAGTTGTTTAAATATTTACCCAGCAGAAGGGAAAGTATTTGCAATATGCGTAAAAGTTTGGCAATTTTTCGCAAATGACAGTCCCCATCCCAGTGCTTACTGAACTTCGGCATCTGATTACCACTCACTCTCTCTCAGTCTCTCTCTCTCTCTCTCTGTGCTGTGCCATTGTCATTAAAACCCGAACGGGCAGAGCAAGGTCGTTACAGCTAATTTTGTCCAATATAATCCATAAAACGGCAGCCACTGTTTCGCAAACGACCGACCGAAAACAAACTCTTGTAAGATGCTGAGATTTTTCCTTTTTCCCTCCGATACCACGGAGCCACACCCAATTTTTCCTCGTGTCCCCGGTGTAGCGCCTTGCGCCGCCTTGGCTTGGCTTTTATGCTCCGAAACTCGGCTGGTATGGGGCGGGACACACATTCATTAGCATTACAGCGTGTGGAGTCAGTCAGCGACGCTCGCAAACATATTTACAAAAGTGAGCGGGTAGGTTCGCCCTGCCTGCCCGTAACGTCCCGGGTTTGGTATGAAAAGGGGACGAACAAACCAATCCCCGATGAATGCCAGGATGAAATGTCCGTATTTAGAGAGGGGGTTGGGTTTGAAGAACTCAACAGAAACCAAACCGTCTCGTATCGGGCTGGGTTGCGTTTTTGCCGACGCATAGGCAAAACTTTTATTCCTATACAGGACGACATTCTTTGGCAGAAAAGGAAAAATCTTTGTCGATGTCTTTCAGTTTTATCTCAATTTTGCACCCAAAGTCTCGGGCAGAAGATGTTATCTAGTATTGGTTTACTACCAGACCCGAGCCAGAGTTCATAAAAAGCTTGTTTTTATACCTAAGCTGACGAAGGTAAATCCCCATCGGATCGGAAAACGGTGTATAGAAAACGGCGCTGATGGATGTGTAAGATGTTCCGTGTCGTTGTAAAGTAAAACGGTAATGAAAGACGATTTCTAGATGGATAGAATGTAAAGACTATTTGCATCACAAGCAAATGGAAGGATTATCAACACAAGGTTTAATTAAAAGTGACGGCACTCAGCTTCACAAAATGGGAAAGGTGTAACAGTAAATGATTAGACGTAATGCTTTCTTTGATTAGATGGGATTTTATCCTTTTATCAACACAACAATGACACAAAAGGGCGCATACAATGAGGACAGAATGAGTATATTTTGCTTTCTTTTGGGATTGAAACTATAAGACTATAAAGATTACTGGAAATGAAAAGTTTTATACATTGAAATATTTTGTATCGTTTTATGCTATGCATAAACAATGGAAAGTAATCAAATATTATTTGAGTCACATTCAAAAGTTTTATATCATATTGCATTAATTTATTTTAAATACTTTGATTTAAACCATTCGAAATTACAACCCAAATAAATCATTTCATTCCATTAACTTTACACTAAAAATTAAAACCAATAAAATCCGTGTCTAATTTGTTAATATTCAATAGTTACACATTCTCTTCTATACGATTTATCATATTAAAATATGAAATTCATTGCCTAAACTATTCTGTTTATTTTAATTATTTTCAGTTCCATGTAGTCCTCACTCATCAATGCTGGCTTAATTAATAATCATTTCAATTATAAATCAAGACTTGTTGCTTTATAGATTTTGGATGTGCTATTTCTGTTCATAACCTATCTATTTCTTAAGTCTTCGTCATTTTCGAGGATAATAGCGAGGTTAATTGATAATCTTTGTCTTATCAACGTTATTTTATCACTATTTGTTTTCCTTTCTTAACACAACACTCAGATAACAATCGGATTTCTTATTGTTTTAACCATATTACTTGGAAACCTTTCACACCATAATGTTGCTTCTGCTATATTTTACGGTTATTGTAACTCTATGTTTGCTGTCTTATGAGTGATATTTGAGACCAAATTTGATAAATTTGTCTTATAAACTTATTATAAAAGATTCCTGGGCAAATATAAATCCAAAACAGTAAAACAATCACCAAACGACCCCGCAGTCTAACGAGTGGAAATAAAACTTTTTGGGCAAAATTAGCAATAAACTCAAAATTACGTCAAACACTCCGAACATCGTTTAATTACCAACAAGGGTGAAATCTGGCAAACTAATTTCAAGCAATAGAATGTCCATTTACCACCCAGAAAACAACCGGAACATTTTCTCACGATTATCTACCCAAAACTATGCTTTCATTCGTCGCAAACTAGCTTGACCACTCGCAGCGTTACGGCAAGGGCCCACAAAACGGGACGATTCGGGATCGGAAGTGTTTCATAAAATCCTGTTATCGTATCCAGTTTGTCCAGCCGTCCGCAACCACCCCGTCCCAATGGGTCATTCTCAAATTAAAATAATCTTATCGGGGCCTAACATTTGCCACTGAACAATCGAAGATTTGGGGAAGTGTCAGCAAATGGTAATGTCCGGTTTTCGTGGGAAAAAGGGCAACATCTTCGAGCAAAGTCGTCCTCAGGAGACGCGTGTGTTCTAAGAGGGGACAACAAGGCTGAAATCTAACCCTCTATCTGTCTTTTCTTTCATACCCTTGCCCATCCGCGCACCACCAGGTACAGGACCACAGCCCTGCCCAGCCGGAGCTGCTCCGCGGTGATGTGATTACCAAAATCGACCAGTACGACGCGCGCGACCTTATGCACATCGATGCGCAGAACCTGTTCCGTAACGCCGGCAACCAGATCAAGGTGACGGTGCGCCGCGACGACAAGGTGGCCCTGCACCAGAGTGCCCATCCGATCAATGGCAATCCGGTCGCACCGCTGTCGCCGGCCAACTTTGCCCAGCCCTACCAGCCGTACGCTGAGCCGGGACAGCCGGCCAAGCCGCAGCTACATCAGAATTTCCCACCACCGGATCCCACACAGCTGTTGCCGAGGTAAGGGAGTCAATTCGCTAAGGAAAGCTGACGAGGATCCGAATATTAAATTGTCCTCTCTTCTCGGTAGCACGGCAACCTCGCTGCCACATGGACCGCAGTCGTATGCGGCCGCCCTGGAGCGCCCGGTCGAAACGCTGCCGCACACCGTCTTTCCCGGCGTGGACGGCACCGGAGCTTACCATCTGCCGAAGCAGCCCTATCCACCGCCGGCCCCGACCAGCCTGAACGATGCCAACGAAGCGATCACTAATCAGGTAAGAGTCACTGTCACGCTCACCGGGAGGTATCGTTTTAAGTGCTTTCTCATTTTAAAAAAAAATGGACACAGAAAAACATGTTCCATGCTTCGTTCGCTTGCTGATGGACCACACCAAACGGTACTGTCGCTGTGGTACAAAACCGAATTCAACGGAAATTACTTCATATTGGTTTGGAGCTAGTAATAACATTTGCATTCATTAAGTAATAGCTGTGTATAAAATTAAGCATTATTCAATTTGAATGGCTACTTAGTACTTTTAGTATTCTTTTAGTATACGTTTACTACAATATATTGTACTAAAAGAAAACAATAACAAATCACTCTTGTTAATTACATTATTTCAACGCTAAACGTACTAAATGCATTAGTGTATTTGTATGTTCTTAAAACGTTTGGACATAGTCTAAGTTGTACTAATATTAAATTCCTCGTATTAAGTAGCACTTTAGTCGAGCTGTGCTTATTTTCCCTAAATACTATTTGATCTCTAAGTAATTCATGATAACAAAATCACGTAATATTGATTAAATTGTTGTCATAAGAAATAATATAAAAATCGTAAGATTAATAGCTTCTAAGACAGCTTCTCCTTTATGTTCTAAGACAGCTTTCTCACAATGTGAATATCAACATGTAAAATACTAGCACAGACCATCCAATAATCAATTATCCATTAATTTATACTACCTAAGTGTATATTAATAAGGTATAAGCAAATATTCTAGTACTACGTAATATTTTAGTACATAAATAATATTTTAAGAACAAAATATGATGCATTGCTCTTATCTTACACCTCGAGGGTCACTATCGATCGATCGTACGACGAAAACTTCCCTTGGCATGTAACAAAGCTATTCCAGAAACAAGACCATCGACAAATGCCTGCTTACACACACACAGAACAACGAAACAAACTCACCCTTAGTATTATGGCGTTGCTGAAATGGCGCTGGAGGGGTACATGGAGTGGGTCTCGCGAATCTTTTGGAAAATTTTAAATTACTTTTCCACGCTTCACGGCTCCCTCTTACTCGGAACTCCTCGTTTCCCTCGGAAAAGACAAAACTTTGCCACTCGCAACGCCGTTTCGCATGGACGGCGTTGCCTGAAGTTTGAGTGCGCCCATCTTAATATAAACCCACGCCCCCCCCCCCCCCCCCCCCCCACCTCCCATCCCTTCGTGACTTCATCATTTGCGCCCGGTTGTTTAGGGCTTTCGCGCCCGTTTCGCGCCCAGAAGAAGTGGTCTTTCCCCTCCATCTCCCTCTTTCTCTTTCCCGTGTACTCTTCCCGAAACCTGCCAAAACCGTACCGAACGGCTTCACTGCACAAGACAGGCAAGCGTCACCTAGCAACATCTTCCCGGAGCATGCTGCGGTAGCGAAACAGGTTGTTTCAGGCCCAGAGATTCCAGCTTTCCACCGCCGTTGGCTGCCTGGAGAGGATGCTTTCATGAATAAATTAAATTTTCTCCCGCCCGTGGCACGTACCACCACTAGCTTTGCTTCAGCGCGTCGCACAGGGCCAGGAACTACTGCTTGACGTATTTCGCTCCCCGCGTACGTACGTGTAGGGAAGAACATCTATACAACACTTGCTGCTCGCGTCTTGCCGGGGTTGATAAAAGTGACAATCTGAAGATGAGTGCTCGGCAACGAACCCTCCCCGGCTCGGGATGGGATGGGTTTACACCCCTTTCTGTCACGCATCATCTCAAGCAGAGCGACATCGCGAGATAGAACCCTAACCCATCTTTGCAGCTTCTTTTCCGAGTGGGTTTAAAAGGGTTGATCCGGGGTAAAATTGGAGACAAGGGGCAAGGAGATGTATGTGCCAACACACACAAACACACACACATATGGTTATGGCTCGTGCCACAACCGTAGAGTGTGCGCGCGTGCGTGTATGTAGCAACGGATTGTGTCAACCTGTGACATATTTACAGTCCCCTCGCGTTCTTTCGCGTCATCTTGTCGGCAAACAGACAATGCTGAGGAAGAAGAACCCTTCACAGCATCCCTGTTCCCTTTACCCATCAGCCTGATGTTTTCCTTCGCTAATAAGCGCAGGGAGTTGATGGAAAATGGCGCTCACGTAGATGCACGTAGTTTTTAAGACGCTGTGGTTGTGGGCAAAGAAAACTCCACCCAGCAGCGAACTACTTCTTATCGCACCAGCACTCCATTTAACAATGCAACTTCTTTAACAACCTGGCATTATGCAGCGTCTGCCAATGGAGTTAGCTAGTTTGGAGAGGAATTTTTCGTACTCGTTCAACTATTCGTATCGCGTGTAGCTGCAGGGGCGGGACCGGATCTCCCCAAGATCGCCTCATGCTAATAAATTTTGCCTCCCGCTCCAAACCCGCTGTGCAAACTTTCCGCGCTTGGGTATGCTCTTAAGCTCCGGCTCGCTGTATTTCATTAACCGGTGGATCACAGCCTGTTCTGGGAGCAGCGAGTCATATGCCGAATCGTTCCGAACCTGCTCAGTAGCAAAACTAATTATTTTCACATACATTATTGCTATTGGAGTGAGCGTCAAATAAACGCCAAGTGCTGCTTAGCGATTTTCCGCCGGCACTAATCCTTATACCAAAGCAAAACACTTTACCGCACTACGCACAAAACCCCACGCAAAATGTTGCGGGATGATGCCGGCCATTACGGGAAGGAGGAGACGGACCTTCTGGAGAATTTCGTACCAAATTTACTTGCGGCAATGTTGGAAAAGTTAAAATTTATTAAATTTATCGCGTGTATTTTCGGCAAACGAGACGGATGCCAGCGGGCAATTGCTAACTATGCATTAAGGGCAAAGTAGATGGCTTCCACGACAACAGTCCGTGGGGCAGAATGTTACTCGTCGGTAATAAGAAGGGAAATTGGATTTACATAAAAGTTTTTGGTATGCATTCTATTAAATGGTTTTAACAATAGTATTAATCCTCCAAAGTCTCTAAATTATCCTAAAAAAGTTTGTCATATTGCATGTAAAATAAGCACTAAACTGGGACCCTTTTATTGGTCTGTTTGATGTCTAAAATATAAACCATCTTTGAATGATGTTTAATGTTCAATTAGACCTGCTTGGAGTGTAACGGGATATCATGCCCGCATGCCAGTGTAAAGTTCGTTCATAGTTATTGTACCCGACGGGCTAATAAATTCCCTCTTCTTCTACGTATGCTGGATTACAATAGCTCTTCTTAGATACATTATACCACCACATCTCACATCCTATTCCAGGCCTTAAGCTCTCTGATCTCTACTTTTTGATCTTAGAAGTTTTAGTAATGAGGCTTAGCACAGTATTAACAGCGTTAATATACATTAGTTGGTACTGGTTTATGTGCCTCTTTTCAATGCAAACCATTCATACTGCCTATTAGGAAAGAAGTTCAGCAAATCGTAAAGGATATAACACCTTTCCAATATCTAATATTGTAATATTTTGGCCTTTCTACTTGATTGGAGTAGAGTTTTAGCTACATATTATACCATCTTTGTAATTGATATTAGCAATAGACAGTAAAAAACGTTAAACAAAACATACTTTAACTACTACTTTGTCTTGGTAACAAAACGATAAAATACAATTAATAATGATCCTTATTATATTCAGACAAGCAAGTAAAAATTTGTGTTTAGATTTTCTATACATCTCTGTACCATTCATAAACCGGCTACCCTTTATTATAAATAAGCAATTTCAAAATAAATTTTCAATGCATTTCTTTTCATAACCATTTACCGATTCGGTGTGTATGTATTTTCCCACCAATGCATAAGATCCTATTCGCGTTATTCCACTTACAAGCTGTGGAAAACTTGTTCATGTCCGCACTCGTCCCATGGTCAAGCAGAGATTATGGATTGCATACTTCCAGGCGTTTAACAGATTTGCAGGGGTGCTCGTATCGGTCGTATCCATGCAAACGCATATTTTTACTCTGCGCTACCCTTGTAATGTAACGTAGACTGACGCGTGGCTATTCATGAATTCGTAGTATACCGCACACGAAAATAAATTTCGTGTAGCACGTAGTTTATAATTCTGCGAAAAACCCGAAAACAAAGTTACGCAAAGCCATCCAAAATGATACGTCATTACCAAAACCACGTCGTTGATAAGAATCAAAAGCATAAATTTGCTACAAAACTCGTCAACAAATGTGTTGTTTGTGTCGCGTAAAGACACGAAAACAAACATAAACAGCAAGAAAAAAAACCCTCAAACAAACACAAAACTTAATCAAATGTATATGCTCATACGAAGGGTCATCACCATCTATTTGTGTATGACCTTGAGCCAGCGATCCGTCACACCCAAGGCCAGCCCGCAAACCAACCACGAGTTCGATGTGAAAATGATAGTGAAACTATCGTGCGGACATCCTCGGGCCACAAACAAACCGTGCCCATGCTTACCGAGACCCAAAGGAAAACCTTGGCAGCTTTTCCTATCGAACCTCAACAGTGGCACAAGTCCAAGGCACATGCAGAGAGAGAGCGATGAGGGGGGAAGTATTCGGTCCGAAGGTATGGTCTGCTTCAAGGGCAGCACGTTCAACATGTGGTACAGCCGGATACTGTCCTCCCTCCGCTATCCGGTTTGATAGCCGTCTCCCGTGGCGCTTCGGACGCTCGGGAAAACAACTTCCGAGCAAGTGTGAGTAAAGGAAAACATTGACTCCCTCGCTTCGCCAGCATCATGCTGGTCAGCTCCTGTTCATCACGCTGCCCAGTATCAAGTTCAACTTTCAACACTAACCTTACCCTTTGCCGACACCGAGCGACCAGTGTTTGCCGTTGTCGGGGTCGGAAGGGATGACTGACTGCGAGCTGTGAGCTAGAGAACACACCGCTCCAATCACCTGTGGAGCAGCAGCAGCAGGGAGAGTGTACCCAAACGCTAGACGTATCATCACCAACACTGTCTGTCCCCACCGCTCCTAGTCGCGACACATTCGGCACAATCAACCCATGTCTCCGTTCCTTGCCTCTCGACCGGCTTGGCAAGTGGTCGTCGACGTGCTAAAGGATGATAATTTTAGCCAGCTTCGATGTATGACTTTTCCCGTTGCTCCTTGCACTGTCCACACAAATCGCACCCTGCCATTGAGTTCCCTCCTGTCACGGTCGCTAAAAATATCTTCTCGACCATTCGGAATAAATGAGGTCACGCGAAATGTCCTCGTCCTCGGACACAAAAACGGCTGGCCGTAAGGTGAACGCGTGCTGCCCGTATGAAAATTGTTTTCTGTTTTTCTATTTGTAACGCGGGGCGCGTAACGCCACACACCAACAGGAGCGGTAATTAAATTGAGTTTTCTTTGTTTTGGGATTATTATTTCCCACCCAAGAACGGTGAATGTAATAATTGGGCGGAGGGGAAAAAATGGCGACAACTTGTCAGAGTTTCAACCACACTGGAATCGGAAAAATTCATTCCAGAAAATGAAACATTAATTTTACTCTTTCTCCTTGGCACCGATCCAGATACGGTTGAACGGAGTGGTGAATAAGTAAAGAGTTTTCTGGGTTTTTTTTGCCGTGCACTAGCCAGCTGTTTTTGAGGCGGTCTCGTTGCTTTCATCTTGAGTGTGATTAATAAATGTAGTAATTTAAAGGTTTTATAACTGGCCAAATGGAAGCTGCGGTGAAACGAATTATGCAAATTTGGGATTTGATTAATACTGTTTACAAGAATTTGTGCCCGCAAAAGTCCACACAGTAATTTATGAAATACGTATCACCTCAAGAAAAAATCCTCATTGGAAGGTATAAATACACTATACAGTATATAAATCTCAAATTTAACAATTACTGGACACAATCAAAGCTTACCAAACTGTAAAGAATGTCATATAATTATCGTTTATTCATTTATTATTTCAACTAGCCATGACTGCTGGTACGGAAACTCTCGCGAATATTAAATTATTTATAGCCCCCTTGACTCTATGGAACGACCGAACTAATCCCTTTCAGTTTTTGGAAAGCCTCCAAATGCATTCGATGGCGAATGTGTTTGTTTGTGGTGGAAAACCTTGAGAGGAAAACAAACTCTCAAACTCAAGTTGCCTGGATCAAAACCATTTCTGTGGAATAATTACTTTTACTTTCAAAACATCACATTCCTTTCAAATAATGGAACTAAAAAGCCATTTCTAAACATTTTATCGAAAGATTGTAAACCCTTCCCCAGCATAACAGATCGCCCTTACGCGGGACAGCTCGATCGAATCATCAAGTCATTATGCAATCTGCGTTCTTCCGACAATCCCCAACACGATTACAATGTAAAGGGAAGCCTGTACCTACTGTACCTTATTGCTTTCCGCTTCACCCGGCCGATAGTCAAAATAAACAACACTCCATACAGCAAGCCCCCCAAAACATTGCAGGTTATGTACCGTTCCATATGAACTCAGCCAACCACAAACCGGGGCACGAGCGATCGAGATCAATCGATTAGAAAAACGTCTAACCGCCGTGGAACGATGCTCCGAACCCATCGTCCCCGGAGCACAATACGTAAACAAACCTACGTTGACCGGACCCGTACCCTGTGCGGGGCGAGCCAGTGAGTTGGCGCGCATTTTCCGCGCCTGCGAACACATTAGATGCGTGATGTTTTTCTTTCTGCGTTTCGGATTTTGCGCCTCGCAAGTACGCTTTTCCCTGCCGCTCCCTCGAACCACGGTCCCAGCCACTCTGCTTTCGGTCCAATCCCCTCCAAACGGCTTTTCATGCGGGCCGGAGATCGCCGATCATTCACCGGACGTCACAGCCTAAGACACGTCCCACACACCCACACGGCTGCGCGTCCTGCGATCCTTGAGCCGAAGGGAAAATCCTAGCAGTGGGAAAGAAAACGCAAATGTGCTCTCTCTTTCTCTCCTTCTCACTCTCTCTCTCTCTCTCTCTCTCTCTCTCTCTCTCTCTCTCTCCTGCCCTGTACGATCGATCAGAGTAGGCCAGAAGGTCGAACGTTTTCCATTTGGAATCGACTCGAACTCAAAGACGGTCAGTTGCGCTCGGGAATCGTACCACGGCGGATCAGATCTTGCCCTGCCTTGCTTGCCTTAGTGAACCCGTCATAGCCTAGTGCCTGTTCCAGCTCTACTTTCTGAGCTTAGTTAAGTTAAGTGTTTCGAAGCGAGTAGAGCAGTTTTGCTTTAGTGTGCTTGCTTGCGTGCAGTAAAAAATGGCCGCCGCTTATCAGTACCGTGGTTCGCCCGCGTTCATTCATTTCGCGCATCGAAATGAAAACTACGACGAGGCACAAATCGACTACCAAGTAAGCGGATCGTGTTTTAGTGTAGTTGTGGGCTTGTGGGAATACTCGGTGATTTAATATACTCCAGAAAGGGACCAGTGCTGAGTGACATCTCATTCCAACAAGCGAGAGTGTGATTTTTGGAGAAACAAGCAAACATTAAATGTGACGCGATCGTACGACCTCATTAGCTGAGCTGTGAAAAAAATCTTCCCAATGAACGTGTAGATAAGATCACCCAACTTTAGTGCGATTAGTAGCTTGCTGATTGATTCGGCTGAAGCCCTCAAGGTTAATGCTGACGCACGTCCTTCCGAGACATCCAGCCAGTCGAGAGCGATCGAAAGCTGTGTGTGATCGTAAAATTAGTACTTGTCGGCATGGTTCATTCGAGCGTTACCTCCAACACACTGTGGATAGCATAAGATGTAGATAAAATAAGAATCCAATACATCAGTTTCAACGATCGTTCACGGCCACCGAGCCACTTGTGTAATCTGGTGCCAATTCATCATACCTTCTAGAAAGTTTCTGCCATCGTGAAATTTCTTTCCAAATTATTGCTCTACGTCTGTGTTTGTCTCCTCTGTCCACCTCCAACAACGAAGTTTTGCATTACGAGCAAGCTGACGATAAATCACTGTGGATGTGAGTGACATAAGAAGGCAAAAAAAAACCCTCTGCCCGAACCGAATGCTCCAACGATTTCTACATTTTGTGCGGATGTTTGCATACTGTATACACCATCCTGCCTCCATCTTACTTTGCCTCAAGTTCCCTTTTCCCCTCGGAACGCGGGAGCGTTTCAGTGGTTTCATGTTCTAAAAATATAAGAAAACCCTACCGTTTGCCCTCCAGCATCGAATGCCGCGCATTGTCGATGACCGGTTTGGCCATTTGGCAGACCGTTTCGGTGTGGAAATTGCTAGATTTTTCCCTCCTCTTTATCGCTCGTTACACGGCGATGGTTTGGCTTTCATCGCTCACTGCCCCACCGGCTAGGCTGGTGAGTGCTGGAGTGAAAGGAGAAAACACGACCGTAGGCCATTTTGAGGGCAAAGCGGACTTACGTAGCGAGGGACGAACTTGTTGAAGTATTATATAATCTTCCCTCAAATGTGCATGCCAGGGCAAGTAGATACAAAAGTTTGTGATTTTAGGCATTTCCCAGGAAAGAATTTGACATAAAAATGTAGTGAAGAAATGTAATTTAGTCCAATACAAAATCATCAAAACTCTTCAATAGTTATGTGTTTCCTTACAGCCAATTCTAACAGCAAACGCAGAGAAGATAATGGTTTAGGATCTACTGAATACTTTCAGTTTTTGGCTGATCTTCTGAATTCAGCTGTCATATACATTTTCGGCACTTTCAATGATACGTCATGTAAACGTCATGTGCAAACATATCATAAATTATAACGCTGACTTATGTTGAGACCCTGTGCGTGTTCGTCCCCCGCGCAAAACGGGTCATGGCTGACATTGACATAGATTTTTCGAGAAATCTAAAGTCCTGCCCGAGGTCGAGAAACGTCCCGCCCTGTTGCTAGCGCGGCATGGCATGGACACGCGACATAAAGTACAGAACCACATCGCTAAAAATACATTTCATTCACTTACTTTAAGGGCAAAACCTTCAAACAGCTTAGCACGAAAAAGCCACCCAGCGGGTGTGGGTTTTGTTGGCTTTTGCCACGAGTTTACCACGCTTTTTCCTGTGTGTGCGAGTTTTGTACCCTTTTGAAGGTAATTTGTCTACACACCGCAACTGCTGGGGCTGTTTATTTGTTGGCACCAGCTTGAAGGTGAAACGAAATGGTCAAATTTGTACTTGAAGCCGCTTTTCTTGTCTACACGCAACTTGTTTACTAATGCACAACTTTCCCTTTTGCTCCAACGCTGTTAGTCCCAATGGTTACGAGAATTGCGGGAGAATTTGTTTGGCTTACCAAATTCTTGTGCGAGGGACGTACCAACACGGCAACAATCGGACCTCTACACGAGCGTGACTCGTGGCGACGGGCCATGTGGAAACCATTACACAGCAAATTGACCGTAACCGACCGAGTACGGGAAGAAAAAAAAATGGATTATTTCTTCTTGGCGGTTGAAAGGTGTTTCTCTATGCAAATGTTGTTCAACCGTTAAGGTGTTCAGCTGTGCACGCTTCAGTGGCACAGTGAATTTGGCAGTGGAGATCATTTTTGACCAGGCGTCTCCATGGCAACCAAAGAATGATCAAGGAATAATTATTTCTAACAGAAAAGCTCCTGAATTGTGTATCTTATTTCGATTGAAATTAAACGATGTTTTATTGGGGTAACAATGTAATTTCAAAGAATGCTAACGATCATAAATTAAGCATGGAAAAAGTGTGCTACATATTTTGTGAACCATCTAATTTGAAAGTAAAATTACACACATTCCCAAAACATTCTTCCTTTGCTTTCCTCGAATGAATAACTTTATTTTGTTTTTTGTTGTGTTTGCTAAACTTTGTGTGTGTTTTTTTCTCTCTCTTTCCCTCTCTTTCTCTTTCGATTTTCCCCTATTCAATTCCAGCCGTACCGTACCACGCCACTCGTCCTGCCCGGTGCGAAAGTACCGAAGAAGGATACGCTCCCGACAGAGTCGTACCTCAGACACCACCCGAACCCGGCCATGCGCGCCCCACCAGCACACGACTACACAGACTCACTGATGAAACAGAAGGTACAGCAGTACTGGCGTTAGTCCGGGGGAGACCAGCGGCAGCCCTCGGGATCTCGGCTTCCCGATTTACCACCATTGTTATACAATTACTCACCATTACCCTTGCATATACACAACTATTCTCCCAGTTCACTTTGGCAGGGCATATTTAAACAAGAACAACCAAAAACACGCACAATATATTACCTATAAATGGCTTTATCCCTTCAAAAATTCCCCCCTTTACCCACACACACACAAAAACACACATAGATAGTTGTCGGATTGTCCTTGCTGTTTTGTTTTTGTTTTTCTAGGAACTCCCGAAATAAAATAGCGTTCAGCGAGTGTTTTATGAATATTTTGTCACCACAAAAAAAAACAATCCCTTGCTCTCCCTGTACACACCGTCACGTTTGCAAGATCGCGAACAATCTCTGCGCCTGTCTTACTCTTTATGATATTTCGTTTCTTCTCTCTTTCCGTCATGTCGTTCATTTCGAATTCTTTGTCATCCTTATTCTTTGTTTGCCATAACGCAAATCCCCCGCACCTCCATTACCACCCGGTCGTCTTCTTCGTCTGTCGACCGACCGATTACGCCCCTGTTCGATGCAACAAATAAAACCTTATTCTTTGATTCTTGTTAAATGCGTACCGCGGTGTACTCGATCAACAAATCAAATCCCCCTTCGTATGAAAACAACCGATCATCATCATCATCATCATCGCCATGATCATGCCATCGAACGAACATATGCATACATATGCAGCTCGCTGAAACTGTGATTCATCGAGTGATTGGCGAAGAGCCACCGACCGGTCCGAAGGTGCTTGTCTACTTTTGTTCTCTACTTTCCCCTTTTTCTCGCTTCCATGAGCCTGTAGCGCGTGTGTTTGTGTGTGTTTGAGTGCGTTTGTGAGTGCTGTATTGGATCTCTTTTACTTCTAAATTTTGCCTATACTTTTGCAAAAGCTTTTTTGAAACAGAACTTGCACTATTGATGTTTCAACTTTTGCTACTACATATCTTACGGAACAAGATTGAACTTATGAATTCTTCTCAACAAAAATCAAATTCCTGCTCAAACTGTGTTTTCTTTATCTCTCAAATTGTTTTGATTTACCAAATTTTAAGTGTGTATTTGTTTGTTTTCTTACTTTTCATACTTTCTATTTTTATGTTTTCATTCTTCTGTTGATTTATGTTTTCTTTGTTTATCGTCTCCATCACCGACGCAAATGACGCGTTTGTTTGTGTTTTCATTGGTTTTTGTTCTCCGTTTTTTTATTCATTTTTTGTGTTATGTTTTCTGTTTTATTTGTTTACTCTGTTTTTCTTTCATACGCTTACAAGTTCTTGTCTTTCTGTTTTACCTCTTCTGTTTACACTCTTTCTCTCGAACGATTTATGATGAAATATTTTAATCGATTAAACAAACCATCTTCGCAGGTCGTTCACAAGCAGTTCAACTCGCCGATCGGACTATACTCGGACAACAACATTGAAAACACGATCAGACAGAGTGCTCCACAGCAGACGCAAACCGTCCCGTAAGTAGAGAACGCGTATATCCTGATACGAGGCCGAATATATCCCAGTGAACTCTTTCTGGGTACCCTAATGGTTGTGTGGAAAGTTGATTATATCCCCTAGTACGTGTATAAACCAAAACAAAGGATGTGTATGTTAAAATAAAAATCAATATTTAAACTGGACCGGTAATGTTCATGATCAAGTAGAACAAGGTACAATGCGCCTCCATCCTGCTCTTCATTTGCCAATTCGGTTGATATTTTCAAGCAATATTTTCAATCGTCTTCAAAAAGGTTCGAAACATTTCCTTTCATCTTTTCAATTGCGTACCAATTACGTGTTGCCCAAACCCCGTAGAGTATTTCAACAACTCATCCTATTACTGATCAACTTTCCAGACAGCGTGTTCCATTCCCATCATTCCCAAAACACCCCAACAATCTGTCGAAACTGTCTCCACGTACCGGAGCAAATGTCCTTTGCAAAGTAAATGAACTTATTAATTTTTCTACACAAACACACCACCCGCCCGCGTGCATTTCAACTAGATCGAACGGATACACCAACAATCGCCAACATCGGCCAACGAAAATTGAAGGGTAAATTTCACATTCGGTTTACGGTTGTAGTATAGAGCTGTGGTTTGGATCGTGGCACTGCTATGGAGTTTGTTTCGTTTGTTGTTTTTGCGTTTAGTTTCTCTTTATTTGCCTTTTTAATGTATGCTTCCGTGCAAACGGTGCAAATGCTGCTGCCAGAGCTTTTCTTACGCTTATGTAAAAATGGTTCGCAATCTTAAACACAAAGCTCCTTAAACTTAAAATCTGGCTTGATATACACATCATCCACGCCGCTCATTTCACATCGTCCCGTCACAACCCTGTTCGTTTAGTTTGACTTTCAACGCTCACCATTGTGCAAAAACGTTCCAAAACGTTGCCTCTATACGCAACATCAATTGTAGCTCACGCAAATGAAGATGCAATCTAAATTTGGTCGCTTTCAATGTCGCTAGATGGTGTCCGCTGTGTAAATATGGCATCCTGTGATTCCTGTGATACTATTGCATTTGAAAGTCTTTTTCGAAAAATAATCTCCAATTTTTATTTTAAAAAATATGACAGTAAGGAAAATAGTCCAAAGCAAAACTGAATGATTCTGTCCCTATTCTCTTGAAATGAGCAGATTATGATTATTTCTTGTACATTGGATACCCTCACTGTCCCTTCTCCTTGCGGATATCTTCCCCGACATCCCATTCCCTCCACCTCACCATACCAACCCATATCATCTGAGATGACCTTCTCGATTTGCAGCATCTTCATCGATCTGTCCTTCCTGAAGCAGAAGCAAAAGATACTGGACGAGCAGCGCCGGCTGGAGCAGGAACGGCAGCAACAGAAACAGTACCCCTTCCAATCGTACTCCTCCTGCTCGTCCGGCCGTACATCGCGTCAGCAAACGGTCAGTCCACCACCACCGGTGCCCCCGCTACCGGACTCGTACCATATGGTCGTCGACCCAGCATCAGCGGTCGGTCATCGCTATCACGAGCCCGACCAGCAGCAGCCATAAGCGTCGTCGTCGTCGTCGTCGTTTCTTTGCTGTCGCGATCTAGTTTTTTTGTTTCCCACCCTGTTTGCCTCCAGGCACCCTCTACCCCACCCCTGTCCTCTCTCGCCATCTGCTTCTTCATTATCTAATTGAACCCCAAAATATACTCCCGCCGCTAACGCGAACGCCCTGCCCGTGTGCATGCATGCTAGCTTGTTGGAGTTGTTTTTGCGAATCGTCTAAATTAAGAACCCCACTCGAGCGTCCACTTCGAAACCGTTGTGGCCAGTTCGGTCTGCTTTTTTGTCCTAAAATTATCACAACACTTAGTTAGGGCGAAATGGTCGCCCCGTGTGTCTGTGTGTTTGAGAATGGGGAAAGGCGTTTGCATTCCTATCCACCCGGCAATCGGATCGAACGACAAATGCTCTCAAGCGGAGTGTTGATGCTTGTGTATTGTGATTTTTGTATGTGTGATATAAGCAAATGGAATAAGAAGAAGAAGAGCAAGTAAAAAACGATACAGAACGACCAAATTGTGCAGTAGAAAAGCTCAAGTCAAGCGAAAATGAAAGGACCAAACTATTAATTCTAATTTTCATGTTTCTAGCTAAGTTTTAAATTTACACGGGAGTTGTTTTAGTCTTTGATTATTATGTAAAAGAACCAAACCAAAGAACCAATTTTACACATCGATCTAAATTAGGACATTTAATGCTACGATCGTTCTGTTTCGTTTCGTTTTCATATACACGCTGAGCATATCTGTTTGTTGTTATTTGCAAAATAAATGTTATTGTTGTTGTTGTTGTTACTGAACGTGTTTTTTTGTAAAAATATGTGTTTACGTTTAGTTTGTAGCGTCCTTAATCTTTTGTTCTTTTGTCTAACAAAGTATCATTCTGTTCTCTTCTTTCCTATTTTTACTCGAATCCCGAAAACGATCTTTCGCCACTCATCGTACACAACTGTGTGTGGGTCAACCAACACTGTGTATAACTATTAAAATTGTTAAAAATTTACACCAATAATGACACCCACCGAAATGTCCCTAAAACACACTCCTCACGTACCAAATTGTGTCCAAAAATTGTAAAAACAAATACAAACACTCTTTTTTTTTTAAATGCACTCACGATGGATATTGCTGTGTGGTCGGCTCTGTAAAAAACCCCTCACCACACTAAAATGTTCACCATCGTGTCAATCCCATCCCAAACCATTGGATTGGGGCAAAAACTTGCGCATTTGCCAAAAATAAAATTTCATTCCATTTGGCACAAACAAAAACAACGGGCACTGCCACACACACACACACACACACACACACACACACACACACATCCACTTACATGTCTACATTTAAATAAACACGCGCGTAACCTAACCCTGCCGGACGTCATGTGATGGCGGTGGATGCGCTACAACGAAAAATCAAACTTTGCTACGAACGGACGAACGACATGTGTTGCGCGAACCTGCGCGAACAGCTACAAGAAGACCGTCGTGTTTGACCCGTGCAAGAGCGAAACCTACCGTGCGCTGCAGGAAGGAACTGGCGAAGGTCTGCAGGAGGTGCCGAACCCGATACAGCCGAAAACCTTCGCCCCGAACCGTTTAGTGCCTGGAAAGGTAGGTTAATGTTCAACTTTCATCAAGTTGGGTGCAATCAAATGTAATCAAGAATTTGTTTGCATTAATTGTGTGCTTCATCAATGATAGATGATCATTTGATCAGAATTTAAGATGAAGGATGAAGAAGAAACTCGTAACTCTTTCAATAACCAATAAAATGAATCATTCGGATTCTTGCCACATTTTGAGGGATCTATCGCATTAACCATCATTGACTTTGTTCCTCTTCTCTCCCTTTCGTCCACAGAAGCCTAACGCCAATCACCCTGCACCACAGCCAGAGTTCGCGTACCGGGTCAACTCGATGGGCGAGCCGAACGAAAAGATCCACCAGAGTGGATCCTTCAAACGTTTGATGCTGCACGTCATGAGCGAAATGGACTAATGCGGCTCTCATCGTGCAAATGTGAGCGTCCAAATCGGTTGGAGCGCTGAACATGCACATAAACAAACAAAAAATGTTTTACTTCACAACCACACACACACACACATAAACACATCCTCTCATATTTATTAGATTGCTCTCATCGAAGTGACATTAAAAGCGCTTCAAAACGAACCCTTATCGTGCAGCCCACGTCGTTTCCATCCACACAAAACACACGGCGCTCTTGATCGAGTAAAGATCGAGCATCGTAGTTTGATGAGAAGCAAGACAAACATAAACTTTTTTTTGTTTTGTTTTGTTTCTCTGTTAGATCTTAATCCTCACCCTTTCCCATCCCCATTGCCCCAAACTGTGAAACTGCGCGAATGTTTTGTAAATAAGCAGTGTTTCTCCAATGCCCCAATATCACGCTTAGAATTCGAATTCTTTTTATTTATTTGTTCCCTCCATCCTCATCAGCCATGGGGCTCGGTATGGTCCTTCAATGTTTTTCCCCTCACAATAGCACCCCCCACCCGTCTAGTTGACCACCGCCCAGCGTGTGTTTGCTGTAAGCAAATTTGCATATTTAATTATTTATCTATTTATCAAACCGTACAGTTACGCGATTTGTATATTCTACTGAACCTTTTATAAAAGATAATCCCCGCAGGCTCACTGAACGTTTGAGCAGTAAATTGCGAAACGAGTGTATGTTCTAGTCAACGATCGTTTATGTGTTGCAGCAAGGCCCATTCTACCGAAGGCGGAACGTTTCGGGTGGGCCGCCACGTAATCGCTCACAAAAGCAGTAGCTACATTTTTGGTTCTATATACAATTTATCAAATATATTACTACCGTTCGCAAGGCACAAACTAAGAGTGTGGAGAAAAAGAATTTTTCGAGTGTTTGATAAACCCTATGTTCGTATGTTCAGAACACACATCGACTGGGGGAGTGTACTAGCGTTGTTGTACGTTTGATTTTGCTGTGCTGCAATGTATGAAACACATTTGAAGGTACACAAACATTGCAGTGGATAGGAAAGTCCACACATACATACACGCACACATTCACTCAAACACATACTCATGAGAGAGAGAAAGAGAAAAAAACAAGAGAAGATAGTTTAGCACGGCTTTCAACGAGATATATCTATTTATTACCATTTATGTACACAGTGATATCACATATCGATGAACGAAAATGCAGAATAAAGATGAAATTAATGCTAAAACTTTCTTAAGAGTAGTTCATTTTCGTATAATAACAGCAATAAACAGGAAAGAAAGTTTATTTACTAATTTGGTTACGTCGTCTGCTACGCTTTGATCACACTCTGGGTTTTTGTTAATTAATCAAACATTCGCAAGAAGATAAAAAAATTTAAATCGTGTTTGAACGGTTGCAGCTTTACCAATCGTATTACTTTAAACCACTTTATAAACACTCTTCCGTGGGCTGTGATTTGAGTTGAAACGTTCCCCTTTCAAAATCCACCTCTAGCGACATCTTGCGCTACTGGCCTACAGATGGCGCTAGTGGTATGCGCTATGCAGGGGTCAGCAGACCCATTCTATTTGAGCAAACAGTACCGATATTTGATCAATGCTTTGAATTAAAAGGTTTTAGTGATAATACTAAATGAGAGGATTAAGTTATAGATACAAACTTAAACATTCAATGTGTAATTTTATTAAGCTGCAACATTTGAAATATTTTTTTAAAACGTGTATTAAAATTTAAACAAAATAATATTTTAAAAAACATAAAAGATTTAATATTTATTTTGTAATCCAAATGCTTTTATCAATAAAACAATTTAATTTAATAAAATTTAATAGATCATCTTATGACTCATATTACTCTTATGTAGCATCCTCAGTCATCAGTGGTAATAAATGATCATAAGTATGGAAATTAAGTAGAGATATTAAAATTAAATAACAATGTTACATTTATCTGGTTAGATACTATGACTACCAACCAATACTATAGATTTTGATACAATATTTTGATGATAACACAACAGCATTTTAAATAAATTTACTTTAAGACACTCCTTCGATGGCCTCGATACCAGTGCTAAACTATTAAAACAATACATAACAAATAGTTACAACGTACCTACCTACAAAAGAATAGTTACAAACGTACCTACCTGAAATCATGCAATACAATCTCTCTCAGCAGTTTTACTATCCGCTTATAGACAACCGCTGACAACAATGTACTATGAGACTTTGACAAAAATCCCTCCCGATCACACGATTGTTTTAGCTATACAAAAGAGTCTACTAATAGACATATGAGTCATGAAGATCATATCGAAAAAGTGCAAAGGGATTAAAGCATACTAAACACATCTCAACGAGATTTGATTCTCAGCAATATCCTCACAACAATATGTCATCTTTTTGCGTTTTGTTTATAATCATAACATATCGCCTTTTTAAGCAGTGAACTGAACGCCCCTTTTGTCTGATGCAACTGAGCCAATCGACGAAAACACGCGGAAATTGCTTACTTAGTAAACAAAACCCCGTCACGGAAACAGCGCCCAACAGCGCGCATTTAATTGTGTTTTGCATGCGATCGATAACGGCTTGCGTACATTTTGTTCAATGAAAATACATCCACCGACATCTCAAAATCGCGCTGCCCAAACGCAACAGCAACAATCACAATCCGGAGGAAGTTCCCCCCAATAGCTCCGTAGACAAAAGGGCACAATGACTGCATGCAACGCATAAAATGCTACCAGCCGCAGCCAGGGCTTATCCGTTCCCACACGATTGTATTCCGATCAGCGGAAAAGGGGGGTGTGTGAGTTTTGCGCTGCAAAGGTGCATCTAGTAAGACATCAGGGCGTTCGTTCTAGTTCCGACTAGATTCCGACGCACTGATAGTCTAATTGATTGTACCCATTTCCCGCCCGACCTGAGCCGGGAGGCACCGCAATGTTTCACCTATAAAAGCTACCGATTCTACCGACCTGGAGCATCAGTGTTCGATTGAACGATCTTTGCAAGCAACGGTTTTCCAGCTACCCTCTAAAGCTACGACACAAACAGTGAACTCAACATGAAACTCACGCTCGTTTTCCTGCTGTTCGCGCTGGTGTGTGCCGCGTACGCCCAAACCGATGCCGCCAAGGACGCGGCAAAGGATGCTACGGACAAGGTGAAGGATAAGGCTGCCCTGCCGGATGCGCCCAAGCTGGACAAGGATGCAGTGACGACGCCCGATCCAAAGGACGCCGCCAAGAAGGTGGAAGATGTGGCCGGCAAGGCGAAAGATCAGGCCGCCGAAGTGGGCAAGAAGCTGACCGACGCATTCAAGCTGTAAAGCACGACGTGCGGCAAAGATAGCTGCAAACGATAACGTGGGAGTTTTATCGCGCTACGCGAAACACACTCACATTTGACACAGTCCAATAAAAGTGGTGCTTGAGGGCAAAGAAGAAAACAAAAACCAACTTCATGCCACAGTAAGAACCTCCAAGATATGTTTATTCACACAAACTGTCCGAAAATTGACCCCGTTTCGTGCGAGAAAGTCGATGGCGGGTGGATGACTTATCGCCACAGTTAGAACGTTTTGCGGTTTACACCATCACTGATAGTGATTGTGCGGGCCAAGTCCTAATCAGCCCGAAACCTTGCGGTCGCACTGAATTCACTATAAAATGCACCCGTACGGAGATGGTAAGTTGTCAGTCAGCGTTTGAGTTCTGCCTCAGCAAACTCTAGCAAAATACACACTTCGCGGTGATAAAAAAAATCTAGCAGCTCTTGCAGTTCTGCTTCCAGTGGTTCGGTTCACTATCTCGCCGGCATATCGTGCAAAGTACCGCCGCCACCATGACGGATGCGAACAATATCTTGGCCCTGCTGCAGCGCCCCCTGGAACCGACCTTCCTGCCGAAGGATGACGGTAAGACGGTCATCGACCTGCCGGACGAGTTCCTTACCGACCGGTACCGGCCGATCGGGGCCGAGCTGCAGTCCCGCTTCTCGAGCGATGCCGAGCAGCGCATTCCGGTGCGATCGGTCGCGATGCCGGATCTGTCGTTTGCCAATGGGATCGATCGTCGTGGTGCCTTTTCGCTGTTTGCGCCGAAGCATCGGGATGCCGCCGCCGCCCTGATCAATCTGTTCCTGCAGCAGCCCGACTTTGCGACGCTAATGAGTGTAGCCACGTACTGCCGCGATCGGCTCAACCCGGTGCTGTTCCAGTACAGCTTGGCGGTGGCCGTGCAGCACCGCGAAGACACCAAGGACGTTAACATCCCGTCGATCGTGTCGCTCTTCCCGGATCAGTTCGTTGATCCGGCCGTTTTCCCCAAGCTGCGCGAGGAAGGTGCCGCAGTGCAGCAGGAGAACCGGGTATGTATCGCAGGAGGGCTCCTCTGTGTGTGGGCTCACGGGGAATATTTATTGATTTTCGATTGAACCGACCAGATGGTGATTGACATTCCGCCGAACTATACCGCCTCGGACCGGGAGGATGAGCAGCGGATGGCGTACTTCCGCGAGGATATCGGTGTCAACATGCACCACTGGCACTGGCATCTGGTGTACCCGGGCGATGGACCGGATGAGGTCGTGCGCAAGGATCGGCGCGGCGAGCTGTTCTTCTACATGCACAGCCAGCTGATTGCGCGCTACAATGCGGATCGGTTCTGCGCCAAGCTGAAGAAGGTGCGCAATCTGACCAACTACCGCGAGCCGATCGTGGAGGGGTACTACCCGAAGATGATCCGCAGCTCGAACAACCGGTCGTACCCGGCACGGGCCGCCAACACGACGCTGCAGGACGTCGATCGCGTTGACAACGGAACGACCGTATCGGTGAACGATCTCGAACGGTGGCGCGATCGCATCCACGAGGCAATCGATCAGGGCTTCGTGCTGGACAAGAGCGGCAACCGCATCATGCTGGACGAGCAGCGCGGCATCGACATCCTCGGCGATGTGGTGGAAGCGTCCAGCCTGACACCGAACGCCCAGCTGTATGGCAGTCTGCACAACATGGGCCACAACGTGATCGCGTACGTGCACGATCCGGACTACCGCTACCTGGAGGATTACGGCGTGATGGGCGACGTGACGACGGCGATGCGCGATCCGATCTTCTACCGCTGGCACGGCATGATCGATGGAATCTTCCGCCGCCACAAGGAGCTGCTGACGCCGTACACGGCCGAGCAGCTGGGCAACCCGGGAGTCACCGTCAACTCGGTCGGTGTGCAGCTGTCCCGGCCGAACACGCCCGCCAACGTGCTGCTCACGTACTGGCAGCGGTCGCAGGTCGATCTGGCGGCTGGGTTGGACTTCGGTCCGAAGGGTAACGTGTTCGCGTCGTTCACCCATCTGCAGCACGCACCATTCTCGTTCCGCGTGGAGGTGAACAATGAGTCGGGAGCGGTGCGCAAGGGCACGTTGCGCATCTGGCTCGCACCGAAGTCGGACGAGCGCGGCACTGCGCTGACGTTCCGCGAGCAGCGTCGGTACTTTATCGAGATGGACACATCTACCGTGACGCGTAAGTGCAGGGCGTTTTGAGTATTTTGAGTAGTTTTGAGTTTAAGCTTGAAATTGGAACTGCTCGATTTAGATTCCAGAGTCGATTCAAGAGCTGGTTCACGAGACGACTTCGATTTCGGAATCAGAATCGGTCTGGAGATCGCAATCGGCTCAGGAATTGGAATTAGAACTGGCTCCAGTATTTAATGAATGAGTGAATGAGCCATTTACAAGTACTTTTGGATCGTTTGCAGCAATCGATATCATCGTATCTTCGAATTCTGAGGCCGATTTTGAAATCGATTCCGGAAACTGATTCTGGACCTACCATCCGGAACCGATTCTAAAATAACTTCGATGCTAGTTGGAATCGATTCCAAAAGCTTCATTTTTGCTATCACTAGCTTTGAGTATCGCTAAATATTTTCTCACGAATCCCCTTTACTTTCACAGTGAACCCAGGCATGAACACGATCGTACGCCGCTCGGACCAATCGAGCGTTACCATCCCGTACGAGCGCACTTTCCGTGCGATCGGCACCAAGTCCGCCCCAACCGACAAAGATGCGCTGGCTCAGTTCCGCTTCTGCGGTTGCGGCTGGCCCCAGCACATGCTCGTCCCGAAGGGTTCGCCCGAAGGCGTCCAGTTCGATCTGTTTGCGATGGTGACCGATTTCGAGCAGGACTCCGTCGCCCAAGAGCTTGACCCGTACGTACAAGCTTCTGCCAGTGCTCTGTAGAGTGTTGAACGGCATTAAAGACTCATTGTTTCGTCTCCCCCACAGTAACGCACCATGCAGCGATGCCCACTCGTTCTGCGGACTGCGCGACAAGAAGTACCCGGACCGTCGGGCCATGGGCTATCCGTTCGATCGTCGCACCGCGGACACGGTTGCCACGCTGGCTGACTTTGTCACCCCGAACTCGAACATGAAGACGGCCACGGTTCAGGTGAAGTTCAACAACACCGTGATTGCTCGCACCTAAAAATCTCACATTGGCCACAGTATGAAGCCCTTACTATTGGAAAAAGATATCAGATAACTGCGAATAAAACTCAACCTTTCTTCAGCATAAACGATGTACTTGGTAGCAATTTATTTCAAAAGCAATGTGAAAGATTTTGTTTTCTCACATCATCTATCCCATGGTGGGTGTGCAAGATTCCGTTACCGTAACAGTGACGCGTGTCTTCGCTGTGTTTGTCAGCGTTATCGTGGAGGTGGAGCTTACCGGTACGGTGACCACAGTCGAGAAGAGCGCGGTAGAGGTGGTGGTTTGGGGTGGAAGCGTTAGGGTGGAAGTTTCGGTGATCGATACAGTAGCGGTCGACGTTGGAAGAGTGGCCGTTACCGGTACGGTGGAGGTGATAAGCGAAAGGGTGGCCTGTGTGTTTGGTGGTAGGGTGACCGTTTCGGTAAGACTAACCACCACCGTTAGGGTGTCCGTTTCCGTGCTGCTTATAGTTGTTGTCGATGGATCAAGTGTAGATGTCGTTGAGAGACAGATAGATGACTGTCCTATCGAATTTACTACCACAGGATGGTGTTGATGGAGATGGTGTTGGCTGTGCAGCAAATGGGGATGTGCTGGCTGTGCGGCGAGCAGTACAAACAGCAAAAGTACAGTCGTTTTGGACATTATTTTGCAGCAAGGTGTCATTTTGCGCGAGACACGATATTCACCAGTGCGTTGTCAATTTTGAACTGATCACACACAACAAGGCACAACACATTCTGAAGCACCGGTACCGGTGACCTTTCTGTTGACTCTTCCTGTGGCAGGTTTTTTGGGAGTAGCTCATTAACGGCAAACGAGGTGACGAATGCATTTTTTCGGACTTTCAGTTCGAGTTTGAACCGTTAGCGAGGCAAGATTGAAAAACAGATGTAATTTCTTGTAAATAATTGATATCAAAAATCGTTTTAAAGACTAAATAAACATGTTCCTAAAGTTTTTCTTAAACATTGGAACACAATCTTCATTTAAAAAAATAACATTTAATTTACGCACAACTTGGCAACATTCTTTAGGTGGATACAAACAAGCGTTACTTCATTTGTTCTGAATTTAAGAACCTGAACCTACTTCAACATCGCTTGGATTTATGACCTGGTTAAACAACTTTCCAGATTGTTTCGTCTCTTTTGGCCAAAACTCGAAAGTCCCAAAAGCCAAGCCCTCTTTAGTACCCTTTCACTGCTTAAGCCATCCACATCTGCTCATCATCCGTACTTTGTACATCTACGCAAGATGAACTTCGTATTAGGAAAGGTATTTTTGTATTAAAATGTGTACTGCTAACAACAACCTACACCAACAAAATCTTCTAATCTTTCAGCCACTACTCCTGCTGATGCTACTCTTCCTACAATATATACACCCAGGATGCACATCGCACTACTCCCACCACCACGGCCACTATTCCCATTATCACACATTTTACCAAACGACCACGCTAACCTGCCTGCAATCGGTAACGCAACCCACCGTCACGCAAACCGTTCCGGTAACAGACTTTGCAACCGTCACCAATACCGCACGCACTTACACCCTTGTCACACCGACCCCAGTGATGCTTACGGAAATGTCCACCCTCACACTATCGTCCACCGTATTGACCATCACACCGAGCACGACCATTACCAGCACCGGTACGAGCATCGTCACTTCAACACCGCCGCTCGTATCAACCGTCACCAGCAGCACCAGCACCATTCTCTTCTCGACCACGATCGTTGTGCGGCAAACGATCACCATCACCTCCACGAGCACGATCATTTCGACCAGAACGTCCAGACTTCCAATGTGTAATTAGTGGACTTCGGATTCGGTTGCTCCCGGGACTTGTTTAGTGACATTTCACCTGTGTGCGGTCTGTGTGCGTACGATGAGGGTAATAAAATTCTTATTATCATCCCGGGGAGCGGACAGCGTCTTCCCTTTCTGCAGTTGCATTCTTTTAAGGGTACGGAGTTTTTTTTTGTCATAAATCATAGTCCATTTGTTGTCATATCTTTAACTTGACGTCATGTATAGCTAATTGTTGTGTAGGATGGCTGAGCAACGCAGTTGACACGTTGTTGTTCTTGCAATCATGCAACATTTTTGAATAAAAATTAGATTATTCAAATTCTTCAATTTATGAAATGTTTTCAGCAAAAAACAACAAAAAAGTACCAATTGACTAACAACTATTGTGTGATAAACGTGTATTACTTTTTTCTAGTAGTTTTGTGGTAATTTCTAAAATTAATTTTGGCTTCATCCCACGATTAATTAAACATTTCCTATATTTGAATCATAGTTCTTTGGATTAATCCATCATTTTTGGACCAAATGATTCTAACATTGTTTGGAAACGCTCAAAATATTCTGGGACAAGTCTGCAAAAATCCAAGAACCATAGAGCAATCCTTGGAAAGCGACACAACACATCATAAGAAACCCTTTATCATCACTCCATCACATTGATTTTTAGATATTTTGTAACACTAAGATTCTGATATCACAGGGCATGGTTGCGCTTTCAGAATTACTCTTTTCGAGCAAACGCAATGTAGCATTATTTTACCTTTTGTTCTATCGAGGTTCTTAAGAAGTAGCCTATTAACTGCAGCAATAATTCGTACACATCTATGCAATAATGTTAAATTCCCATCTAGTGTGCCAAACTTTACCTACAAACAACATCAGCATACAAGTGTTCTTGGAACGGTTCAGTTGTTAGACGCTCGACGGCACGGAACAACCTTCAACAACCTGATCGCATGGCTTACGGTTGGAGCATCTCCCCGGAATCCAATGAGATGATTAGAACGTGCGCGTTGCCTATCGTACGCCTGGTCATGCATGTGGCGCAGAAAAGCAAAGGGTAGCTCGCCACCGAACGCTTACCGAAAAACTTCAACACGTAAAAAGCGACCGCCACACAACCGTACACGCATGATGTCAAACAGCATCAGCACCCGGAGCAAATAATCAAACATTTTCGCATAAAATTATCACCTTCCTCGCACTCTCACACAAACACAACCCCTTTCTTCCCTCCAGCTCGGTGATTTCGGATTGCTCGAACAGGTTTCTTTTTTTTTTTGTTGCTGCTTTGGTAGGCGTGAAAGATGCGTCCGAAACGGAACACTACTATGCTGAAGATGTGGAGTATACATGCACGGTGATGTCAACGTGGCGGAGTGAAGCGTTTAATGATAAACGATAATGATGGTGGAGCGCTTCCGAGCGTGCGTGGTACCGTCTACTTCTGGTTCTAATGAGCCAGAGCCTAGGACGGTGGTTCATCTCTTGTTTTCGTGTTTTTGCTACACCAGCACACACACTCCCATGTGAGCAACTTTTTATGCTGTCAAACTTCAAACTCCTTGCCTCAAGGATGCTCAATGCCATCGCGCCGATCGAAAACGATTAATTTTATATTTAAAAAACCAAAATAAACCGATTCAAACAATCGCTGCTATCGTGCTGGGACGAATTTCTATCTTTGTTCTTCCTGAACACACACACAAACACAAAAAGAACTAAAAATTGCACTTGCTACAACCGCCGTAGAGGATTGTGTCATTCTCGTGTCCATAAAAGAACTCGCAAGTTTGTGCCGAACCATCTGACTCACAAACTGCACAACCCACCCCTTCGATCGTGCATGCTTTATCACTAATGATGATATATGACAATCAAGCGTCGCGACAACATCTCTGTCTCACACATAATCATGGTGCAAACTTTAACCTTTGCCGGTACAGAACGGCATGAGAAATTCGATTTGTATTGCTTCATTTTTTGCTAGCGTATCATCTTTGAAGTTAATTATATTTTCGGCAAGCCTTCCTTCCCATACAACATTATTAATGATCGATAAGAACGCCGAACAATGACAGTGATGAGTGCAGACTGTTCTTCACCGTGGGATAAAACAATAAAACGCAAATCTTAATTTGACCATTAGCTATCAAATTTTATGTTCATTTCATCACCAGCGAATCCACAACAACGACGAACCAACATTTGCATACGAGTCCACGTCCTTACCGTTACGGCACGCTAGGTGCGATCTGCAGACCCCGAACCAATGATCCAGTTCTGGGTGCAGAAATAGAACGCCAGCGCTGTAAGGTTTCGCATTCTGAAGCTTATTTTAAAATCACGCTCTGTCCAAATATATCCGAGCGCTTGACCACCAACACCAAGCACATGGAATGTGATCGCTCAGACAACATTCACTCCAGCATCGCTTCTTCGCTGAAGATCCTTGTGCGAGTTAGTGTATTATATTTCCTTCTCAAACCGCATGTTCTTCCCATTTCTGATCGGCCCGTCCCATCCATTCAAGCACGATCGCGGTCGGTCGAGGTTGCCGATCGAGTTAAAATTATACGAACGCTCAAAACTGGACAACGGGTTGGATCGCTGGCAGCACCAATGAAGCACGTGGAGCACCGGACGACAAGGCAAGGAAAGGCCTAAGCTTTTGCATAAATTTTTTCGCTCCAAAACGACCAGATTTTCGGTTTGTTTGTTACGCTCCCCGTTTCTATTTCTGGGTGCTTTTGTTCGTTTTTTTTCCACTGCTCACGGCTTGCAGAACTGGATTTTTGGTGGAATTGATCAACTTGACGCAAAATTTGCTACAAGGACGAGAAGGCAAAGATCATCCTCGGGTACAACCGGACCGGGCAGGATGAGGCTCGTAAACACTTCCAACCCGAATTCCGAACCCGTGTGCGAGAGGGAAATGAGCAACAATCTTATCGTTGTTTTGCTGCAAAATGTTTGTTTTTTTTTTCCTTTACACAATGTATACCCTTTGGAAAGTGCCTGTTAGCTTTGCTTGAAGTTTATGCAGTAGAAAGCTTGCACCACAACAGCAAAAAATAAAGCCATTTCTTTTCGGATTGTTCTGGAACTTTTATTGAACTAAAGACAGGGCAAAAAAAAATCTTCATCCAGTTAATTTATATGTCTGCATGGGAATGGCACTTTCCACCGATGTCTGCGGTGCTTTCTAAGGTGCTATTTTGCAAGGAAACCTTTATGAGCCTTCCCCGGCTCAGCGGTTCGTCTATTCGCCTTGATATTCAAACTTGTTTAACCCTGAAGCGTATTAAAATATTTCTTCCTTTCTATTTCAAAGGTAATCAGTGGCAACCTAGCACTATGTCTGACTCCTCTATCACACATATCAAGATCATCTGAATGACTCTACCTTACCTTTTTAGCTTAGATAGGACACTCTCGACAATGACTCATCGTCTTCTTGGTCGACCAAACCCAGTCACGGTGTGATCTACATGTTGACACATATTTATTCTGAGGGATTTCATCTCACGATCGCGAGTTAGATAAGAAAACTTCGATGATGAGTTCGGGAGCAACGAACGTTTCCCGGATGGTCATTTCAGTCCGATTTGGTACCTACACTCCGGCGATGCATCATCTGCGGCGAGTTGCAGAAAATGCGTGGAAGAATTTCTTCAATTACAAACTACCAACAAGCAGAGTGCACATTGGAGGGAGACTTTCAGCAGCACCGACTGTGACGAGCATCTGAGATCAGGTGAGCTGTGGGTTTGGCAGAGACTGCAAACGCGAAGCTTACCGTAGGGGCAAAGGGTATAACACGGCCGACCATAGGGGACTGGTCAGCCGCGTTGATGATGATGCTGTGCGAAAGAGATAGCATCCTGTTTTTACCAGATCGTCAAGGTGAGTTGGAGAACCGAACCCTACGCAGAGAAGTTTGTACGGGTAGGGGAGGCTGGGGCTTTAGGAGACTTTAGAGGCGAAGACCGTTAAGATTTTTTGATAATTTATAGTACCGATGTATGTTATGATTATATTTGAAATCATTTAGAGATAAAGGCACACAAAATGATCTTATTTAATTATTCAAATTTAATGTTACATCAAGCTTCTTATATACTGTATGTAGTTACTTTTGTTCTCTTTTTTCTATTTTCCTGTTATTTTGTACATTATTTTGCAAAATCCTTCTATTCTATTTTGATTTGTTCTATGTTTTTTCGAGGTTTTTTTCTTTTGATTCAATATGTTTATATTTTATTTACCTAATATTATATCTTTGTAAATCTTCTTTCTTATTTTTATATGCTTAGTATTTAAACTTCATGATATTTTTTATATTTTTATATATAAAATCAGATCATTCTGATTATTTTTTAGTTTACAGGTTTTCTAAATATCATTATCATTTATTCCACTTTGCTTACATTTTCGGTGTTTCATATTTTGTGTTATTACTTTATTATATTAGGTGCTAAGTCAATTCTTCTCTCACTGTGAACCTCTTACAAATGAGTATCATCACCTTCGCACGAACGTACCCCGAGCGCCCCAGTCTCCCTTTGGCTAGTGTGCGCATCCACTATCAGCCCCAGTATCTAGCCATCGGCGAGAAGAGCTTGACCGGAACGCGGGACCGCTCTAGCGGCCGTCGTCTACCAGCGCACCTATAAAAGCATCCTGCGACGGGTGAAAAAATTTCAGTTTACCACTTAATTTTCGGTCGACAGCAGCCGGCACTATCTGCTCTGCGTCCGGCGACCGGTCTTTCCCGTGCCGAGGAAGAACGCAAAAGAAAGGGGGTCCGTTTCCAGTTTACAGCTTAGTAACTTGTGTGCGCCAGTGTGGTGGTGGTGCGGTGTCTTTACATCATCTTCAGAACGAAGTGTACGGGTTTTTACAACGTTGTTGAATATTTGCAGGGCTCGTGCAAAAAAAACACGCTATCCGGTGAAAAGTGGACATTTTAAAAAGTTCTACAACATCAGTTGCGTTAAAAATGGTGAGTGTATATTACGAGCAACACTTCGACGAAGGTGAAACATAAAGTGTGCGAAAGCGATATGAACTTTCAATTATCGAGTCAGGAACAGAGCTTCCGAGTGATTTGGCGTTATGATTAATTACTCCCCTCGGAGGGGTCATGCACATGTCGTCTAAGTAGTTAAAAAACCAGTAGTTGGGTGGAATGTGCATCCCCATTTCCTCTCGGCAGTGTGCCATCTCAATATGCGATGCGTCAAAGTGCAAGTAACCGTGCGCAACTGGTCGCGTTAGGCCGTGAAATGCACGTGAAAGGCGTCATCATCCTAGCAAGCGGTGGCAATTAGTATTACCTTGACAACTGCCTCCTCCCAGCCCTCCTAGTGGCAAAACTTTTGTACTGGCTAAGGTGACGGATTCTGTGTCACGGAGAGGAACTTCAGCTCGTGGGTGAACTTGACTGAAGATGAATCGAAACAAACGATCATACAGGTGTGCTCACTACATCAGCTAAAGGGCGTTCGATCCTGTTTCTAAGGTCGGAATAGGATGGGAATGGAATTATCGTTTTGCAAAGATAGTAAAACTTTTTCAAGCAGAAATATTATCCAGCCTGTGGTAGAGTAACGCCTTCAAATCTGTGACGTGTGGTGTGTGAATGACAATTGACAGATATCAGGTTTTTTTGTTTGTTTGTTTGGTCTAGCGGTCAAGCTCCACTTGTGGGGTGTATGCTAATTTTGCTAATTTAATGCCTCCGTAGCCTTTGCGGGGAGGACACACTGGCTCGAATTGGCAAACCACCTAACCAAAGAGCGATCGCATGCGGGGCGTGAACGATCGTTCCTTTCACGCTCACATGTTGTTTTATCGCGCTGTTCTTGAAATCGATGTGCCGTATTATTCTACGATGCTGAATAAATAATCTTAATTTTTGGATGTTTTATTAAAATCCGTGTTGTTTGTGCACCAATAGGAAGCCTAGACCAACTGGGCGATCTTGAGACTGTTTTGATGGGATTTCCATCACTGTAAGTTTTGTGTGGATATAATATTTCGCAACGTTTTAGCTGTGCTGTTTAATACACGTGCAAGACAGCATGAAATATTACACAAATAATTTCAGCCTACACTAACTAAACATGGACAAAACAAAGCATTAATCAAACAACAAAAATATATCATGCAAATAAGCCAATTTCGCCATTGCAGGCATGATCAGTTGCTGCTGCTGCTGCTGCTTGCCGTGATTCACGGACACACTCATACCTTAACTTCAGTGGATCCGTGGTCACCGGAATAAAATACAAAAGCCCATCTACTTGTGCCCGTGTGGAGTCTCAAGACCAGCCCGTTGCACCGCTGACCGAGGCCTTAAGCTCTCATCTTTCTCATCATTACCATACACAATGAGGTAGTAATGAGCGGGAAAGCGAGACAGAGCATTCCCAAAGGGAACCGTGATGCTTGCAGCGCATGGTGTGCGTAAATTGGTTCCATTGCTAAATCACGCTCACCAAGCCCTCAGGCTGCATGCGGAGCTCCGTAGGGGTGGATACAATGAGGGTGAAGCCACCAAAATAAAAAAGCACCGTAAACCCTGTGTCATACATATTAATTCACTCTGACAACACCCCGGCACTGTCGCAGCTGAAATGTATCTCGCACTGTGCATCTGCCCTTAGCGAGTTGGTTGGTTCAGCACGTCAGGGTCAATTCCGGAGCGGTCGGTGATGCCCAGACCGAACCACGGGCCAGTACTCACGTCACATAAAATAAACTATAACGCGATTTTGAACAAATCATACTTATAGCTGACCCGGTAAAGCGGTTTCAACCCCAATAAGGGAAGTACCAGCACAATAAAAGAAGTAAGCGTAATAACAGAAACCAGTCAATGAGGTATAAATTCCTTTTCGTCGTCTTTATCTTACTTGAAGAGCTCATTTCAAGTGAACTGCTGCGCACATCCTTGCAGCATCACTGCCAAGCCCAAAAGTACAGTTTTGCACCGCGTTACATACGCTCGAATGAGTCCGGTATCGATTGCACCGATCAGATTTGCAGCACAACTTGCATTTCTTTCCCACCACAGCCACCATCACAGCATGAGAGTAACATTAAAAAAGGAGAACGATCATCACCGTCCAAAGCGGACGACCCAAAGGGGAAAGCCAGTTCGCGTCCCAAGTTCGACGGGTTCATTTCTTTTTTACCTTTATTTACCTTTTGCCCTCGCGCTAACCTGCACCAGTAGTGCCAACCTGCCCGGACAATGAAGCTTTTCGTACAACATTCACACGCGTACGGGTCACGTATTCCTGCAGCAATGAAGGAGGGGGAAGCCACCTTCGTTAAAACAAATGAAACCAAACCCGCCCAAAACTCGCGGTACAGTATGTAAACGGGTGACGTGTGGTGGACGCTTGAGATGAGATAAATCGCTTCCCATCCATCAGCCGGGGGTACTAACGGGTGAGTTTGTCGCATGAGAAATTTGCACAAATGCTTTGCCGAAAGCACTTTTGATCGTCTCTGCACGATGGTTCTGTGGCTTTTGCCAGCACAAGCGTACGATCATTATTAATCTTCTGCTTGGTTAGCTCTTGGTTGGCTAAGCGCTTCCGATATCTACCGGCGTTTGTCATAGCATTTTGCGAGCTTTTGTGCGTGGCTCGTTTGCTTAAAACGGGCGCCTAAGATGAGCCTAGCAAATCATCGCAAAAAGAAAGCCGCTTAGAAGAGCTTTCTAGGCGTTTATCACAACATCTTACCTACTTCTGCAATGACTCACAATGTTCCGCAGTAAAGGAAGGCCAAAGCAATGGGGCCTTTTGGTGGGTGTATCAACTTACCGCCCACTTTCTGCCAAGGACTCAATTATGAATGCACATCAAACATACATTTATCACATACACACACAGAGAGGCGGAAACGCTCGCGTCTTGTCCCAGCGCCCAGCGTGCATTCGCTCGACGATCGTCTATAGATCAAACGCAGACTAATTTGCATTTTTTCGCCAAAATTAATGAGCCACACACACACACACACACACACACACACACACACACACACACAAAACGAATACTTCCACCCGCCGTGATGCAGTAACGTTGCGGCTGCATGCGTTTTTGTATTTTCAACCCTCTTGACCACCATGAGCGTTGTCTGCACACTTTGTTCTGCTCACTGATGCTGACGCCTGCTTGTCGTAAATTAAAACTACGCTCGAATTGATTTATTGGATATGCTTTTTGGCACGAGAAATGAGCTATGGAGGCGGATGTTTAGGCAGATGCTAATTAGTGGGCGGGAGATGCAGACGATCCAACAAAACGGAATGCATACGATTAGTTGAAATTGGACTGCATCGGTAGAATCGTTCACACCATTGGTGCGCCATGTGATATGGGTGATAAGTTGAAATTTTTTGACTTATTGCTTGCTAATTTCTCAAGCAAATGTAAAATTAATATTTTTTTTTTAAACACAACCCAGCCTTGCCAAACTATTCAACACTTGTGATATTTTTAATAAGTTTGTCAATCAATGCCCAAAAGCTTGTAATTTTGATTTCAACAACGTAGTAATCGTTCTCTTCATTATTCAATTAAATTAATGTAGTGGTCATAATGAATAAGCATCCAACTCATTGCAAACCATGTGGTTTACATTAAAGGAATCAAAATCAGAAGATTCGTTGAAGTCTTCTTATTCGTGTAATTTCAGCAGCTAACTGTTTCAAGATTATTGACCAGCTGCTTTGAAAGGGAATATATTATAATATCAGTTGTAACCAGATGGCCGAACTAGATAGTATTTTTGGGAAACATTTATAGCTACGTGTTTGTCCAACGTGCCTAACACGTTTTCTTTTTGCCGAAACCCAATTAACAATTACCTGAGAAACAGAAGAACACACGATCTTAATTGATCAAATGTTAGACGGAACACTTGGTATGTAACGGTCTGCATGCCAATCGAGCCTAACTATAGTAACAATCTCTTAAATTTTAAGGCTTTGACTGTTTACTACTGAGCTTAAGTATAATGTTTATTAAGTATATGAACTTAACTCAACCCTCTATAAACCTTTTTAGGCTAAAAAAGGCACTGATGCTTCGAGGAGATTAAGTTTTCTCACACTATGCTATGCTTCCATAGTAACCTTTAGAACGACTACAATAAGGCGATCATCTAATTCCATTCAAAACAAATCATTCAAAACCCCAACACGTATGCATTCACATAGGATTGATGCGTCCTATCGATCTGCATTGCTACATTCAAACACCTTATTGCGTCCTTGCACCTTAAACAAGCATCATAAACCCATATGCTCTTTCCATACACAATTGGATCTTTTAGTATCCAATCGCAAGCGTAGCACACCCCGGTGCGGTATTGTTAGCTAAATATACTACCCAGCCCAAACCGAACCGACACGATCGACGCGAACGGCGATCAAAAGTGGGAACAGGTTTTCCGGTAAGCTTTCGTGGGCAGGTGAGACATCTTCAAGGTCGTCTGCCCGGTTCGTAGCTAAAACATCACCCCCGGTGCGTATGGGGCTGTGGTCGCTTCCTCACGCAAAGCATCCAGCGATGCTGCTGGTGCCGCTGCTGCCGATGAACCTGCGGCCGGCTAGGTACCACCCAGTGGCGCGCTTATTTATTCAACCGATTCGAACCCAACGCTCAATGTCAACCTGTCATCTTCGCGGGGGGATAAAGTATTGACCGGTCGTTTGGTTTTGCGCGGTTTTTTGTCTCTGTTTTGTCTATTATGTTTGTGAGTCAAAGATTCCATCGACTCGCGACTCGCCGGTATGTATGAATTCGTGAAGCCAATTGGCTTTTCGTTCAAACAAGCGCCCAACCCTATCCCATTGGGTGGGTGAATTATGCAGCCGTATCGCGATTCTAACGACTTTTGGCGATGGGATTTGATAGGAAGCACAGCCAACCCAGCCTACCCAGCCTAGTGCTGTTGATTTATCATTATTTTAATTGTGATGACTTGAATAGCATCAATATTCGCTTTTCATTCGCGTTTCCTCGATCGATCCGGTTTTTGGTTGCTGAATCGGGGAACCTTGCTAAGGATTATTGGAATATTTTCATAAACATATTATTGGTGGAGCAAAACATAATCAACATTAGCTGGAACGAGTTGAACCAGTTGGCAGCTTAGCAGCTGGGCTAGAAACGTTGATTGCGAAAACGAAACACTCTTTCCAAATCAAACGAAAGCGCACAAAATATATTAGACAAAGTTTAGCGCAAAACAGGATTCCCCAATGATGGCTAGTCGCTCAAATGTCTTCATTCCATATTCAACGCAAACTGCCCGAAGCACATGCTAATGAAAAAAGCTACTCACATAAGGTAAATAGCTCGTCCTGAAATAGCTACACCGCACCGATACAGCCGCATTGACTATTGAGCGATCATTTCGAAACAACGAACAACAACGGCAACAGAGAAGCTACACAACAACAGCAGCAACGAAAAATGCTACATCCACATACCCCAACCACAACGGCAGGAAGCGATCAACCGAAGGACATACAAACACACCATCACACACAAGACACACATGTTTGTGCTTATCATGCGTCAATAATGCCTTGTGCCAGCGTGCCACTTTAGGGTCAAAGTTGAAGCAAACACGCAACGGGGCAGTACAATTTTAACCTCAACAATGACGCAACAATGACTTGTTTTACTCACTCCCCAAAACTGTACAGCAACCCCCATATTAGCGTTGCAGTGTTGCCGGAACATATAACCGATTTCAACAATGTGGGGCCGGTTTATCGTACACGGAATCGGTAAATTACAATGTACCATTTATTGCAACTCTGCCTTAACGCCGTAATAAGGTTCGATCGATCGAATCGATTGCATATGCATATGAGCAGGACGATAGTGCAAAGCGTTTTCCCCTGGGCAAACGTAAACCCAACGGCGTGATTAATGTGTATTAATTATTTTAAACGTCAAAGAAGACAACCGTTTTGCTGGCCGGGAACACTTGTCCATATGTCAACCAACGGTAACAACCGGGCAGGAACCAGTTTTGGGTGTTTATAATTGATTCCTTTTTTCACTTCTCATCTTCAAGAGGAAGCTGGGGAAGGTTTGCTGTGTATACACACACCGTAAAGCTTCTTTATGATCCACAGAACGTACAAAAACTACCGAACTGTCCCTTTTACTCCAATAATACGAAAACAAATTTAGCTCAAATATCAACAAATGATCGCTGGAGCGATTGGAACGCACCATGATCTCATCGAATCGACACGTGTGGATCACAACATCTAGACGTGTTCCGAATCATTTTTCAACCATTAGCATACATGAATCCGTGGCAGCAAACCCGTGCGTGGTGTGGTTCAAACTCAACATCCATTCCGTCGCTGCCGTTGACGTTAGACTGCAGCGAGGCAAAAGCGACGAACCCTTTTTCGGTCACCTCACGGTCACCGAAATGGGTGGAGCATTCATTCCTAACAGTCTGACTTTCCCATGCAACCGGCCAGCTTTCAATCAAGTTCAATGCTAATTTCATCACATTTAATGCATCCTACCTCGCTGCAACCCAATGCCATTCGTATTCTCCCCTCGCTAAGCTCCGTTTGCAAAACATCCTTTTCAACGTAGGATGATATTTTTGTTAGTTTATTTATCACACTCTCATGCCACTTTGGACATTTTAGTTCTGCCGCTTTTTTGTGTGTTTTCGTTTCCTTTTCCGCTACCCATCGGCGAACGGGGTTGCTATTTTCTGATAATAAAATGCAAATTTTTGGCATGAACGCCCGCAAAATACGCTCCGTGGTACCGCATTTAGAAACACGCTTGGGACGAAAATAAAACTTTCGTAGAAATAGCTGCTGCGTGAGATGATCTGGCAGGGTGATAACGAGCGGATGGAGGATCAGGCAGTGCGAGAAGATCGCTCAAATGAAAAAAAAAAAAAACATAAAGCTAAACATGTGCACACTGTCGCTAGGGGCACAAAACCGGTTGACACTTGGTTCACAGCCAACTTGATATCGGTTTGTGTGTCTTCTTTTTGTTTTCTTCTCCACAAATTTTTATTTCGTCGACGATCAAAGCGAAACAAGAGGAAACCAACATGCCACGCTCAGACTCAGATCCCCAGGTGGGTCATCTTCAGCACAAGGATACACCTTGACTTTGAAATAAGCGTCTAATGCGGGCATGGTTTTGGGGTGTCGATTGCTGCGAGCTCCAAAACAGGTCCAGTTCAATGGACCCTACGCCTTGGGAGGCCTTTGTGTATTGTAGGATACTCGTTTCATTCCACCACTTCCACCGGTCCCGGATGTGCTGTGCGATGGAGCAACGGAATACAATGATTTGATTGCCCATTTCCGGAGACTTTTACAAAAACGATCGTGTACATTATCCTTCCACGAAAAGGTAAAGGAAGCTGCCACGAACAGGAGTTCATTAGTTAATTAGTTGAAGACTGGTGCCTTAGCTGCTAAAGACAGGACAGGAATATATTTAGAAATAATCTACAATGTCCTTGAAAAAGCGGCCGCATTCATATCGTTGGAATTCCCTTAGCCTTTAAATGATGTCAATTCTATGACAAAGAGGGGTTCTTAGAGCTTTGTGAAGCCTGCTTGTGAGTAGCCTTTCAATTTAAAATGAGCGTTTTGGTACATACATCAAAATTATCATGGTAAAGATATGTACGATCAATCCCAATCTTTACGAATCATATGAAGCAAACGAGTCTTGATTGAAAGTTAGAGGAAAAATATTTTTTTAATATTTATAAAAACTTCTGCAATAAATAGTGTGCCCAAAAATTCATATTCAAAAAATTTCAATACAGTTATTGGCGAAACTGATTGAAAAAATCCTCTTATTCGGTAACAACACATAAATAGATCCTACAACACCGTGTTAGCTTACAATAATTAATCTTCTCATTTTGACCGCTTCATGTAGATAACATTATAATTATTTGATTGCCTTCGTTTTAATTACCAATTCCTAACTGCTCCGAAGCTGGTTGGATTTCATGCAAAATCTAATTACACCGAAGCTCCAACTAACAGGCCGTCATTACTCCTCCCATCCTCCTTTCATCCAGCCCACGTGATTGTTCGCCTCATTCATCTTCCTTTAAACGGCGCGGCAATGAAAAGGATGTCGGCAAGGTTGCGCCGCCACTTAATCAAACCCCACCGATCGCACATTCCATCACAATTCTTGTTCGCCACAGTGCAAACGCCCAAGGAAAACTTACTCCCCGTTGCGCCCCCCTACCCCGAACGAAACGAAACAAGAAACCGGATAAGTCACTCTCGGGAAAGACCGACAACGCGGCGAGAGTCCCTGGTGCGGGTGCTTGTTCTAGCTAGCCGAGAAGCTGGAAGCACTCGACCAGGGCAACGCAACGAGCCGTGAAAGCGATGCGGTAACGCAACCGCCAGCACTGAGATACGCTAACGCCCCTCTAGCCAGTGCGTCCCTTATTTCACATTCATTGGCTATTTGTTCATTTGAATTTTTACCCCCGGAGATGAGCAGGCTCTACAACGAGCGCATTTACATGCGTGCATCCGTCACCGGACACTTGCCCGCAGTGTGTGGCGTTAAGGTTTAGCAAGCATTAAACACGGTGTCATTGATGGTGTAACTAAGATGTACGGAGGGTAACTGCATAGCGGCTACATTATTCACCCCGTACCGTATCACCTCCGCACGATCGGCAAATCGGTGTGTGGCTGTACACAATGTAGATGAGAGTAGTGGTGCAAGATCTGCGAAACAAAAATCAAACGAGACTAAACAAATCACAGAAAAACAAAGCACGGAGCGATAAGATTGAGCTAAGCTGACTGATGACCAAGCTGAGCAAATAGAGTCGTCAGTGGGCTTACCAAACAAGCACCCATGACGCAACGGACTCGCTGGTACTCATTGATCTTGTTTGCACTGATCGTTCGATGACATTTTAGCTACTCGCTCACACAAGCGATGCGTGTCAATGAATGAATATTTTCAAATGATTAAAACAAGATACAAATGATGGATGGAATTTCAATCTGCAAACCCGATCCGCGTTTCTTGCACTTGCTCGCCAATGATTTGCAGTCCCGTTTTGGAGCCATTCCAATCACTTCTCACGCATCCTCGCATGGCTCTAATTGATAGATAAATTGACCGTTTCCTTCGAGCTACCGTCAACCGGTAGCTGGCAAACAGTGTTAACCTTTGAGGGGCCACATGCATTCCATTAGCGGCAATTTGAGGTCGAGCTTTGCGAGTATGGGGTGGCGGTGGGTGATTGATAAATATTATGCATCGAAAACGCCTCCAAATTACCTTCACCGAGTGATATTTGTGAGGCATGAGGCTGTGGGAATTACCGTATTTGCATGGATTTTTTGGGCATTTAGCACAGGGAGCTCAAGTTTTTTCAACGCATTACAAATAAGAGTAATTTTTCATCGACATAAGGTCATACGGCTTCTGGGCATGGGGTTTTGGCTGTAATGTAATGTGTCTGTAAATATATATCAAATAATGCTGTGTTAAGCTTTTATTATTTTGTTTTTTAATTATTTGAATATTGTGTCATGAACGTTTACTATATTTCATGTTTCGTTCATCTACTTTCCCATTCCAGTTGCGCCAACTATTGCCAGTGCTATGTCTGGTGGCATTATGTCACGCAGAGATTCCCATCTTTGAGATTGGCTCATTCCCCGCCGACACCGATACGAAGGTGGCACCCAGCCAAAAACAAGAACAATTCGGTGGATATGTCATAGGGAAGCCCACCGAACAACTGCCCGAACCGACCAACCAATGTCAAGGTGGCCCGGATGAGTGCGGCTACGAGTATGAGCCACCCAAGTGTCCGTGGGAAGATGGCCAGGCGCAAACCGTCGTCGAAACCACCACGGAGGTCCGCACGGAAACGAGCGTCCAGACGACCACGGCTACCGTTACCGAAACCATCCCGACCACCGTTACGACAACGCTGACCAGTGCCACTCCGTTCTGCGGAACGACCAACACTTATCTGCCGCCGGATACGACGACCACGCTACCGCCGGACACTAAAACAGTTACCGTAACGCAGCCACCGATAACGACGACGAAGACACTGCCACCAACGACGACCACGATCACCTCGCGGGGACCTCCACTGACGACGGAGCGTACCGTCACGCCGACTACCACGATCGTGATCAGCAAGACGCCGTTCGTGACGGCTACGCGTACCGTAACGCCTACCTCGACCAACATCATCACTGCCAGCAGCGTCTCGATAACGCGTACGATCACACCTACCTCGACGTACATCTCGTACATGCCCTCGACGACCATTACCCGTACCGTAACGCCCACGTCCACCAATGTGTTCTATGCCGACTCGGTCACCGTCAACCGCACGGTAACGCCGACGTCTACTAACGTTTTCTACCTACCGTCGACCACGGTTAATCGCACCGTAACGCCCACCTCCACCAATGTGTTCTATGCGGGTGAGGTCACCGTGAACCGCACCGTTACGCCGACCAGTACCAACGTGTTCTACCTACCATCGACCACCGTCAATCGGACCGTGACGCCTACCTCGACCAACGTGTTCTACGTTGCCTCCGTAACGGTGAACCGAACCGTTACGCCAACGTCCACTCGACTGTTCTACCTCGACTCGGTTACTGTGGACAGGACGGTTGTGCCGACTTCCACCGTTGTGATTACGCTGGACCAGACACGCACGCAAACACGCACGGTAACGCCCACGTACGTTGTGCAGCAAACGGCCGAAACTGCTACCGTTACTAGGTAAGTAACGCATCAGCTATTTACTTATGTATGGACATACTGTATTAAATGATTGTATTTCTACTTCCAGAACACTTACACCATCGTACGTCGTTACACAAAGCGTACCAACCGTTACGGTAACCCGCACCGTCACTCCTTCCAGTGTACTTACGACGACGGCTTCCACGACGAACGTGATCACACGCACCGTTACGCCGCAGGCTACTAGCACGACCACCGTAACGGCTCCCGTTCGTACCATCACGCAGACCGCATCCACAACCGTCACCGTAACGCCCAAGCTCTCGGTAACGCCGACCATCTACTCCACCGTCACTCTGCCACCAGTCATTAAGACCGTGTGCGAACCGGCCCGTACCTATCTGCCCGATCCGGGCGTAACCACCATCACCCGCACGCAGACGGAAACGAAAACGGAAGTGTCCACCACCACCGTCATTGCCTGCACGCCTACCAACGCGTACCTGCCGGTAAAGGAAACCGTGGCCGCCAATCAACTGTCGCCCGCCTTTGCCCGTGTGCCCAGTCTGCACCGTGAGGTTCTGCCACCTCAGGACGACGAACGAAACAACCTGATCTGGAATGCTTAAAGCAACAAGTTGTAGGAAGAAAAAGGGAGCCTTTTCACTCCAATAGCTCGATAGAGTAGCATCAAGCGTCAAGACGCGATACAGAAAAGAAACAGAAATACTCATACCTTCGTTTGCTAAGTGTGGTTGTAAGCCGGCAACTGTGGGCCGCCCGCCCACAGTGAGCAGTGATTAGTTGTAGGATCCCCGCTCGTAAATCAATGTACATAAAAAAACTCCTCCGGAGAGGACAAAGCTAGATCGTTGGAGTTGTTGCATCCTTTTGTGTTCACCTATTTACTGCTCCTCTCACCTTATTTCACTTTGTGGCAGATATATTTCCTACCCCTAGCTGACACCAGGACTGGTTACTGATTGCGTTAAAAAAAGCTAAAACCAATAACAGCAACCTGGTTGTGATTTCCTTTGTAGTTACTGTGTGTGTAAGTGTGTAAATGTGTGTGCGTGTGGTGTTCGTAATGATTTCACAAATAAAGTCTTTGATTGATCAAAGGTAACGTTTAGGAATGTTTTTTTTTTGTTTTCAACAGTGAATGAGTGTTCATAGATTTTAGATCATTATGGTTTGTACAATTCTTTACATAACAGGGGATTTGTATCGAAAATGCATCCAATTCAATTGAAATTTTATGTCAAATTCAGACAATGCTGCCTGGGATAACGATGATACGTGGTCATATCTGCTTGATTTTAATTATTGCTAAACATTCGTAACTCTTAAAGAATCCTTCATAAGATGGGTACAATGGTGGGAAAAGAATCAAATCACATTTCGCCTTTACGTTTTTTCTAATTGCAATATTTACATTTGTTTGAAAAGTCTTTCTGGCAAGCCATGAAAAGCGTTTTCAGTCCACATGTTGTCGTAAAAGTTATCTTCACTAATCGTGTTTCATGCTATGGATAGTTTTTGCAACTCATAAACGTAAAGAGTACATCTTTCCTGTCGTGCCTTGCTGTCCTTACTTAGCGCCTGAAGATATGCAATTGGTTATCGTCATTTTTTTTTAAATTAATTTAGGACTATTTGGGAATCAATAACTAACAACATTCCACAACATGATTGAGCAAATTAATCATTTTAGAAGTATTTGGCCACGTGTTTGTTTGATGAATTAGATCAATCAAGCAGAAAACGTCTTTTTTGGAAAGTTTACTTATATCCCAACACTAGTACTACCAATCCCGGTTAAGCCGGTCTCATGGTGCAATCGTCAACTCGTACGACTTAATAACATGCCCGTCATGGGTTCAAACGAATTGACCGTGCTGCCATACGTAGGACTGACTATCCTGCTATGGGGGGAAATCAAAAAGTGAAGCTGTCAAGCTCAACTGAAAGCCAATCCCACAAGTGGCATAGGCAAGCATTGATCGATAACGGTTGTTGAGCCAAAGAAGAAGTACTACCAAGTGTTTTATGCGTTTAAATATTCTAAATTCTCGAAAATATGCTTTGTCATAAAAGTGGGGAAGAGTGCTCGTTTCTTAGTATGTTTAATGGGGATTATACAGGTGTGTGTGTGTGTTCGCACTGATCGTAGCCGACCGTTCTAGATCATGGACAGATCGATAATGATAACGCGTTCGCGCTTATCAGCTCTTTATAGCGTTCTATCGCATTCCTCTATCCTACTACCATCGGACCCGCTCACTCCCACGTATAATATTTAAACAGATGCTTTGATTAGAGTTGGTAGTAAATATAAAGCTAAAGGTTCAATTGATTGGCTGATTAAAGCCATCCTGATGGTTCTGGAGAAGCACTGCAGCTAGTACTTCTTCTTCAATTCGACAGTAAATATCAACTAAATCAAGCATACAAAAATATAACACGTGTTTTTAACAATTCGTTGCCCTCTTACTGGGCAGCTTTTATGAGTATTTTATTTAAAACAAGTTAAAACCGGTCTATACAAAAACTAGCTAAACGGCACATGAGATAACATCACCTTTGCTCGCAACACAACATTCACGCCCTACAGTATGCAATCCGCAGCACCGTCGCAGTTTCACGTCGGCTTTGACGAAACCGTCGCTGTGGAGGCCGCCTTCTTTGCCGTCTCTTCGTTCAGCTTGCGCTTGTAGCGATAACCCTCATGCTCGTCAAACGACGGTGGTGGCGGCAGTGCGTGAACGCTCGGTAGCGAATGAACTCCACCGAATCCATCAAACCCATTGCCCAGTTGACCGAGCTCGCGGTGTCCTTCGAAGCTTTCCCCGCCCGGCAGGAAGGGCTGATGCGTGACGGGATGCTCCAGCACAGGCGGAAGCGACACCTGTGGGGGTGGAATGAATGGGGGTGGTGGAGGCGGTTGCTGAATCTGCAGACCATTGTTGACGATCAACGGGTTCGGAACGGGCACGGGCACGAGTGCCGGCGGTTCCGGTGGCAGATAAGTGTTGACAGCGGCACCACTAAAGTCGCCTTGGGCAAATACCGTGGAGAAGACGGTTTCCGTCACGTACTGGACGACGGGACTGGGCTGCAGTACCAGTGTGCTCGTCTCGGTCACATACTCCAGCTGCGGCACAACCACGGTCGAGACGGCATACTCGGTGGAGGTGATAAGCACCGGGTTCACCACGGTGGAGGTTATGAAGTCCGTCAAGTACACCGTGTTGACATCGGTGAAGAAGTGGTTTAACGTTTCGGTAGCATAGTCCGTTACGGTTTCGGTAAAAACCTGCGGCAAGCATTGTGGCGTTGGTCGGGGATAAAAGTATCCTTCCTGTGGGTCACACGATCCACCGCCGACTAGTAGCACTACCAGCAGCAACACCGTCGATGCTGAAAGTTTCCTCTGCAAACAAAAAAAAAACAATCCCATTCTTTGTAGAACACTGTCTACCCGCATTGGTCAAGAATTCATCACTTACCATCTTTGGCGTAAACGTTATCCACTCGGCGACGGCTCCCTGATTACGTATTCAAGTTCCCTTTCCCTACCGATTACGGCACAATTAGCGGCACAAATTAACACCTGCTCCGGCAGCAAAACGGGCGCGTCGATGTCGGAACCGGACCTTGGTCCGCGAGTTTCTCACACTTAATCCGCAGGCAACAGGCAGCTGACTACGCGGACACCGGTTTGTCGGATGATGGCTACTTGCGTCTTCAGGGTACTGTACTACCCGATGGGACGATGGATCGGATGTGACACCTATCCCTGATTTACCGTTAGACTTTATATACCACGACCCCGATGATTGGGTCACATTTCCCTCTACTTCTCCACACACGGTGGAGACACGCTTGGTCGAACCTGGTTTTCGTAGGTGAAAATTGTCTCCACAAACAGCTTGCACCAGGCCGTACAGCAATACAAGGGTGGAAACGGCTTTTTTCGACAATTTTTGTTGCAATTGAGCGCAACGGTGTCCCAACTGTGTGATGCGTAACCAACTGCTTGCCCAGACTGTTGGTGGAATGATATGCAAGAAGTGATTTTCACACGATTAGAAGGCCATCCGAAACCAATAAATACAATTCATTTTCGAACACGTACACGAAATGATAATGGTTTTAAAATTTCATGCTCCTTTTTATCAAATTTTGAAGTGGAAAGTCGAAACTTTACGATGTCGAAAACAAACCTTCCGTTTATATTACTGAATTCAGCAAAAAATTAAAAAGCGATGTAAAGCAAGGACCACCTACATTAAACCCTAGATCGTGCCATTCCTTTCTGAAGGAATAGTGGTAATTTTGGTCCATATGTAGAGGTATGCTTTTCCGACTTTTCATGCCATGTATTTATGTCTTTTATAAACTTTTCGCCATCAACAAAAGTTACCGAATAATCTGGTTTCACATCGTGTAAGATAGAGAACGCTCTAACAAAAGTGTTATGACGTCAAAACATTTCAACCGAAAGGGTCTCACGATCTTGAAATTATATCAGAGATTGTCTTTTAAAATGAGTCTGCATGTCTAAGGCGGCTTTAATTGATACTTCGTGATATCCACTACATCCATCCAGTGTTTAGCCCCGTTCTCTGAATTTATTTATTTATTTTTCTGTGTTTAATTTTAATACCACTTATTTTGGTCGGTGCTAACGTTGACCTTAAATACGTTTAGTCCCGGACGATTTCAACATATAATTTATATATCATCACTTATGTCAGTTACATTTGGCCCTTAGCACGTTTATCGGCACGCCGAGGTTATCTGTTTCAAGCTTGATCCTCTGCTAAGCTTCAATTGCATAAAAAACCCGTAGATCAATGATATCTATGTCGCTGGCTTACGTCAACATCTTGGCTTTTGGCTAGTTGAATATAACTCGCATAGTCAGCAAATACCTAGTTGACAATGAAATGCGTGGGTCTTGTACATGGCAACTCCTTCAAGATGATTGGAAAATCTCAACAACACAAAAACAAATCGCGTTGTTCCTACTATCGTAATTGTCCTATTTTATCAGCAAATGACGCGTTATTCATTCAACAAGCCAACATGACAAAGAGTTTCAAAGCTCCCGGAACTGCACCTTTTTTATTGTTGCACTAATTTGCTCCACAAACAGAAAACTGCCTCCAAAAAACTCACCCAACGGGCAACACCCAAACAAAGATGCGACACGCTAATCAACGCTGCAGCGCTTATTCTAAAAGTAATTCAAGCTCTCGAGCTCTCGATGAGAGGAATCCCAGAACCGTAAAAAAAATTAACAACTAAAGCATAATAGAACGCAAACATCCTTGGGAAAATCCCGTAACCGGATTTCGCCCGACCGGCACTGGCGTGGAACCGACTCATCGCTCTTGAGCAAATTAAGATGCGCCAACAATTTTCTCTACAGCACCATCATTTTTGCCCGACCATGTTTCCGCACAACCGCGTGATGATGATCCCGCCGTAACCCGCACTTCAACAGACATTTCCGCTTTCAATCAAAGCATGCCGAAGATGGATTCAGTTCAATGTTAGTGTGCACGGACGTGACTCCTTCGGATGATGAATTCAGCCGAAAATGTCACGCCTCTCCCTTCTCGGTGTGCTGCTCCCGGACCTTTTTGGCATTCTTGGTTGCTTCATTCACCACATGCATAGTCACATGTACAAATACACTCACACACGCAATGGTATCGTAAATGTCAAGAGAGCATTGAGTAGCTTTGCAAACAATTTGCCTCACGCTGCTCGGTTCAATGCACGGTTGTTTGCATTCTCTACTCCGGTGTACCCCGTGGGCAGTAGATAACTTCCGGGGATTTTTTGATGGGCTGAATTTCTGGTGAAAAATCCTTTACTACTCCCGCATTACACGAGCAAAACGAACAACAACAAAAACACGCTCCTATAACCGCCTTTTCCCCTCGTTTTTTAACGGCTTTGTGCCGTCATGGATAAAATTTGAACTTAACACCTTCCAGGTTGACTGATCGCCGGCACCGTCAGCGCCGATGAATTGATCACCATTCATTCGCGGATGAGCCTACGGGGGAGTAAATATAAACACCAGCAATAAAACCGGTAAAAATGCATACACTTTTAAGCTCTCCGGATTTAGGACTGCATAATGAATAGCTGTGTTTTTTTTTCGCCACCGTTATGAAGAAGGAAAATGTTCTCATCCAAAGGTAGTCCCCGGAGGAAAGATCCGCAATGGCTTAGCTTCGAAGCAAAACAACGGCGGCCACGACATTAACTCTGTGCTGCAGATTAAACTTCTGTCTTGTTCTCTCTTGCTCTGCTTGTTTCTCGCTCTCTCTCGCTCTTTCTCTGGATATTTTTTGGGATCAAACACGGAATAAATCATTCTTAAACTCTTAACGGCTCACAGATCACGGACACGGCACCGCGCGCACAGACAGTGCAAGACAAATTTAGCTCACCCGCATTCGAAATGTCAAAATAATTTCCCCTCCATGTATGTGAGCGTGTGTGTGTGCGTGTGCGTATTATACTTTTTTCGAACCCAAATCCATCTAAACGGTTGCCGCTCTCAACACCTAGTCAAACAAGCGAACAGATGAAGATGTGCTAGCGCACACCGTTTGATCGTATTGTTCCCCTATCGCATGCATCTTCTAATATTTGCTGGCCCGGCTGGCTGGCTAGGTTGCCCGCGACCTTCCGCGATCGGTTCGGTAGATTATGATTGATTGTACTTCAGGCGACCCGAAAAAAAAAAGCTTGAGCGTCTAATGAAATTACCACATTTTAAGGCGAGCAGGCGAGCAACCCGAGGAAAGAGGGAACTACATCCACCATCCAAATGCCATCGGGTCATCTTCAACCGGCTAGCAGACGTGTGGTTCATGTGGTTAGATGCGTTTTTTTGTTGTTTGTTGGGCAGTTGCAATGGGTGTAAGTAAAGAGGCAATTGTACAAATTGAAGGACATTGTAAGCGATGGCCCTTTTCCTACACGACCTTTTTGATAAAGGGATTTTGACATTTCAGAGGGGCGAATGGAGAGCTTCATCTTGAAGTTTCTTTTTTTTATACTGTATTTTAGGACAAATAAGCTCCAGAAAAAGCCCTTAAGGATGGCTACTGGATGGATAAATACAATATGTATGTTATTTTTAATACGAAATGACATGAAGTCATAAACATGCTGATCAATTGTTGGTTAGTTTTATTATTATGTTTTATTTTAACCTATAGCCGGTCTCGTAGTACAGTCATCAAATCGTACGACTTAACAACATGCCCGTCATGGGTTCAAGCCCCAAATGGACTGTGCCGCCATACATAGGACTGACTATACTGCTATGGGGGTTCAATAAGTCACTGAAAGCCAAATCCACAAGTAGTGGTACAGGCAGGCCTTGACTGGCAACGGTTGTTGAGCCAAAAGAAGAAGAAGAAGAATTTTAACCTAAGGGATTACCAAATTGTTATTGTTCCAAAGTTATGTCAAAGAAATTAAAGAAACTATAAATAAATCTGAGTTAAAAAAAACTTATTAGTGGCATATTCTAGCAATATTCTGAAATGTATTAAAATGGCATCAGCATAGATCCATCCATTATACATTGAACTGTGTTATCACCTACATTACAATGTTTCATCCGACACATTGCTTGAAAGATTGTGCTAAATGATTAGCTATTTTTGCAACACCAACCCATACCCAGCTGCCACTCACTCAAACAAGGATATGCTCAATTTGCAAATTCCCCTACAAACGGTGCTAACGTTGCCCCAAGGTCTGGTCAACGTCGAACCATCTGCGATTGCTGACTGTCTATTCGATCATGTTTTTCGATTCGACCAGTACGAAAGACTTGCGCGACGGTATAGAAAACGAACCTCAAACCAATCGATCGATCCATCATTGTATGCAACCCCCATCCCCAGCTATCAAACACACGTACCCATGGGCGCACTTTTGTTTGCACCACCCATTCGCTACCGAATGACAAAACAGCTTCCCCTCTCTAATCCTTTTTCTCAGTACGATATCGCCCGCAAGTAGGGGATCAAATATTTGCGCACAGCGAGGCTTTACTTATGCCAAAAATTACCGCATAATAATGATCCCGACCTTGACTTTCATTAGCAGGGAAGCTCGTACACTGATTGTGCTGATGCTTCTGCCGCTGCTCAAACGGCGCTAGATGTAGCGTAACGGGCACTCACTCCCCGGAGAAGGGTGCGTCCGGTGTGGTCGATTCTTTTCAATTCAAACTTCCAAGACAAATTCCAAACCAACCCCGCCGTCCGTCATTCCGGAATGTTTTGCCACTCAAAAAGGGGGGGGGGGGTTGGGGGTAATTGGCAGGACAGCCACTTGCGATCTCACTCTTCGGGCATGCTCAAACACTTCACCTGCTCAAATACACACACATACACATGCCGAACGGGAAGCGACATTAAGCGACATACCAGGTAATGTGGTTCCCCGCACATTTTCTGCTACATCGGAAAGGTCACTCCTGCTGAGTTCCCTGGCCGAAGTTCACATAAACGTACCGCAGAACACACAAAACATATCGCCTCCATTTTTGCCACGCCGCTAGCACGCCGCGTCGTTGTGGCATGAAATTCGAGCACCTTGTACAACGATCGTCAGCGATCTTCCTGAATAGTGAGCGCAGGCACGCGCGCGCACGCTCTCGCACACGCTTTGCTCCTACCCCGTGTACACATCTTTGCGCAACGCATCAAACAAACGCATCGGTACACTAATCGAAACGAGCGAAGTGGTGTACCTTCAGCTTGGGCCGGGCCGCGCTCGGGACGAGTTTACTAGCATTGAAATTAGTTTCACATTATCATAGACGCGCTCGCCAGGTAGACGATCTGGGCGAACGGGCCCCGCACCGAAATGGCAGCAGCCTTGTCCGTCCGCCCCTTGTCCCGTTCGCTCTGTATGGCAAACTAATTATACTCGCTAATGGTCCTCACTGTTCAGCCTACTGCGCGACATATTCGAATGAGCCATCGTGTAGGCTTCTGCTGACTCTTTCACACACTCTCTCCCTCTTTATCTCCCGTTCGTTGGAGCTCTACGCTCATCCCCTTCTCAAGATTTGTGATGCATCTTCAGACCGACAGTTCCCCGGGCGGTGCAAAGCGGCCGCCTGGTGGTGGGCCGTGAAAAATCGTTCGCCACTCTACCGCACCGCAGACCGCAAGAAGCCGTAGTGCGCTTTTGATGAAGATATAATTGATATGGTGCGTGCACGGATCCGACCATTGGTTGGGCTGAAGGTTTTTCCTTCGGTTTGACGAAACGAAGGGCACGCGTTAGTAGGGAAACTGGCCGCCACTGAATTGAATACCGTCTGATCGTTCCCAGCCCGATAAAGGCTGCCCTGGGTGGAAGGGCTGAATGAGAGGTGCATTAGCAGGATTGTTGCCAGAGCTATTGTTGCATGTGGTCCAATTAAAGCGTTTTATGCAAATTCCTCATTTTGGTCAGTATATTTAATCAACTAGGCATTGCAAAGCATGTGCCAAAAGTGTGCGCCGAGCTAACGACCCTGTCAAGGTCCATTTGCAAAAGGCGTTAAAACATATGATTAATGACTTTTGCGGAGTAGTTTGATGGCATTACAATCAACTAGCATAATCTAGCCTGAAAAAAATAGTTCAAAAAAATCATGAACATAGAATAATAGTGCTACAGAATGATTGTGCTTGGAAAGGTCATGAGTGGCCTTACCTCTAGCTAAATTGCAAATATTTAATGATGTAAAAAAACGATTCGGGACACATCTTGGGGTTTGATAATTGGGTAATTTTTGTGGTGAATACCATGTCTAAACAAATAATTATGGTCAAATTACTTGGACATAAATATAGCGTGGCCATTGTACTTATGTACTTATATTCTCACTTTTCAAGAACTAACAATCACAGTATCCTTTTTCGTAGTTTTAAACAGAGTCTAAAATTATTTAGTTATTTAATTTATACCTACTTTTCATGCAGTTACACTGCTGCAGCTTCCCATACACATAGGTACTCGATCTTTAATAAAATTTGCTTTACCTGACCCATCCAACGATCTTTCTGAACTTCTCTGAGCCTAGTGTCGAAGAGTCGTTTATCGAACCTTATTGATGGTATCCTAGTGGTTTCAACCATAATTTTTTGCCGGCCTTTACCATCGTTAGGCTATCCAGTTTACCGTACATCTTATCCATAATCCATGCTCGAGTAAACCTCCAAAGAATGGTCCGCAGGATGCGTAGCTCAAACACGCCTAGAGAGTTTCGATTCTCCGATCAAATGGCCCAAGACTATTTGCCAGAAGGAACAACCAGGCGAAGCAGCATGAGCTATATCTCACATTTCGAGAGGTCTCAATGATTCCTGGATCTCAGCAGATGGTAAAAACAAGCTTGTTCAAAGTCTAAACTAAGAATGGTCTCGACTTCTAGAACCAAATTAATACAAAAAAAATCACTAGAGCCGATGTCTATTACAACTTGGAGGTAAGTTTCGTATGTAACTAACGATGAATATTTAAATGTATGTTCCTATCATTGTAATAGGAACTTTCTACTACAGATTTTTATTACATTCGATTGTGTTGTGACGATCTATCTATTTCTAGGCCATCTTAGCGATTCAGGTCACACAACTACGATATTATAGATCTTTTTCAAAACAAAAAGGTGAAATATAATTTCCTTCAACATCATCAAAAGGTTATCATTTACACACTAAATCTCACCCATGTAAGGCATAAAGCGGACCTTTACATAAGTAGAGCTTGCAAGGCACCATCCTCCAACACAAAGACACACCAAAGGTCAACAGTAAGACCTCTGCTCCTTTGTACCGAATCGACTCACCGAATCGATAGCAAACAAATGATGCAAATATTATTTCCACCTCATCCAATTGGTGAATGCGTTAACCTTTTGCGCAAACTACACGCTGTGGCTTGCCCGTTCAGTACCTGATTCCTAGTGCTTTCCCAGTGTTGAGTGAATGTTCTACCGTATCATTCCCTACCGGAAATCGCACACATATTTCCAATTGAAGTGGTAATATTTGCAAACAAATCCGCCCCTACGGGCAGGGCGATCTTTTCCACACCACCGCCGTAAAGGCAGAAGAATTTGATCAATTTGTAACCGCTTGAATGTGGTGTTACATTTTTTCTCACTTTCAAGGCAGCCGCTGGCAGCAATTTGTCATAATGATTTTCGGTGCTGCTGCCGCTGTCCCCAAAGATGTCATCTTTATTGGATAACATTTGTCAACAGCACGCAACATCACGAAAACATAAACCAATTCTGTACGGCAGCCGGTGCTCGCTGGTTCACACGCGTTCATCGTGCAGTTTTTTTGTTGTTGATGTTTTCTTACTTTTTTTTGCGGCTATTATTTTCCCTTTAGCTTCCACCTGCTTTCCTGTGAGCCTGTGAGTGTTGACGACACATTTCCAGCGCTGCACCGTCCGCAGATGCTGCACAAAACCATCAGAAGTAAATCAGGGTCGATTGGCGTTAAAGGTTGTTTGCGGCCTGCCTGCCTGCGAACGCTAAACAGATCATCTCGGTGCCACGATTCCGTGACGTGTGTCTTTTCGATTATGACCGGTTGGCGGGAAAAACGCGCGCCAATGGGTCCAGATGGAGGCCAAGATGGACGCTACCCTTTTTTTTGCTTTAGAGCGACTGCAGAAGAATTGGTGGCGCTCTTTCTTTTACAGTGCTGATGATTTTTTTTTAATGTTCTGTTTTCATTTTAAAGACCACAGAGTAACCCTTTGAACCGCGTGTCGATTCTCCTCCTCCCTGTCCGCTGGTCAGGTGGAATCAGAAAATTAAATAATCAGTACGTCACAAACCATCACAACACGATCTTTCCGAGTCAGACGAGAGAAAAAAAAATACCCATTTCGGTGGCAGGGGATGAGTTCATTCAGAAGGTAGTATTTTGGGCAAAATGAGAGAGAGAGAGAGCGAGAGAAAAAAAACGAGTAGGACGGTGAGAGAGATGCTTCCAAAATCTTCTACAGATGTGTTCACTAAGATCATAGTAGACTTCTGTCGGAACGGTGTTTTTTGTCTACTCTTTCCGTCTCTCTTCCTCTTGCTTGTTTTTTTGGGGGTTCCCTTCCTCTTTTGGTGATCACAGGCGGCACCTTTCGCTCATGTGACCCCTCCCGTCGGTGCACGCGTCGCCGAGATGCGCTCGAAATCTTCCAGCACAACTCAGATTTGGGGAGGGGGGGGGAGACACAGACATTTACCCATCGCCAAGATATACATGCCGAAGATTCGCACTCTTCGCACTCGATCTTCTACCCCGCTTTACACACTGTCATATAAAAAGATCAACCATCGAACCAGCGGCGATCAGTCTAACGCTGACCAGGTTGGCTTGGTGGTACGAAACACGAAACAGCTGTAAGGAGCAAAGGAACGACGGATCGAACCAGACATTGCAGGCGCAGGCACAAAAGCCCTCCAGAAGCACGAAAGCAACAGTTCTTTCGAAAACGAAAGTGAAGTGTGGTGACCGGAGCTTCCAGTTGTCGAGACACGTGCCGCAGTGCAATACTATCGGCGCCTAATTGCGAACTCAAAGATGGTGAGTTTGCAGGAAGGATCTTGCATCCGGCAGCAGGTGCTAACAGAGAGTGTGTGTGTGTGTGTGTGTGTGTGTGTGTGTGTTTGCACGATTGATTCGATCGGTGCCGTGAAGGAGACCACGTTCGTTCGTCTAGTGATGTTGCGAATTTGTGGCGAGCCCCATGACGGGATGGACGGTTATCTTGCCCGGGCGGTGGTTTTGAAATTCCTGGCTGTCTGCGTCTGTGGAGTCTGTGGCATTTGATTAGCACCGAGTGACCTCGAATGGTTGTAGTGTGTCGGTGAGGACACGGAGCTCCATCGGTGCTGTTTGTTTGTTGATCAAGTGTTGTTGATTGTTCCGAATGATGGTTGCCCACAGTGTCCTTTAGCGTACGATCGTGTAATGATCGCGTTGCATAATTCAGATTTACAATTTCGCAACGGATTTGTTGTGGTTTCGGTGAATTTAATATGCATTTCTAGTAACTGAATGTGTTGTTAAAATGACTTACGTTGTCATTAAGAAAGACTTGCACGCGATACTGGATATGATAATAATAGAATTTGAGGAGAGATGATACAAAATATAACTATTTCACATGAAGTATCATATTGCAAAGAAAACGATTTAAATGTTCAACTATGATCATGATGATCATGAATATTGGATGGATAATAAGGACTTACAGAACCATTATTTTATTATTATGTGACCTATTATTGAACCTTCAATAACAAATTTCTTCAAAACCCACATCAAACTCTCTCTAATTTTAATCCCGATTCAACGCCTCGCAATTTTCGTTTTTACCCACACAGCACAGCTGAAACTCAAAATTAAGCTCCAAACTAAATCCCTTTCTCACGATTCCAAACAGCGCCGCAGCAGCCCTTCAAGATGCTAGCATATTTGCATATTGTACAGGTCACCGGTGCTTCTCTTTTTAGTTTGATAATTAATCCACGGCCAAGGACAACGGCTGCTGGTTTTCCTTTTCCCGCACACTGCAAACCCTTCAGCGAACAATACACAAAAGCGTAGCGTTAATCATCCTCTGACGCTACTTCATTCGTGAATTTGGAAAATGAAAAGAGACGCCCAGCCTTTCGACACCTGGCCCGATCCAATGATTTATGATTATCCTTTTGTTCGTCTTATCTGCCCTTCTTTCTCACAAGACAAGCCGCGCCATTGATGATGAGCAAAACGACCTGCTCGTTCCATTATTATGTATTGATTCAATTCCACCCAAAATCACGGCTTACGCCACATTTATGCAAATGGCTCTCTTTCTATCGCGCTAAGCTTCGCAAACGAATAACGCCGGCCACTTATCGGGCCCACCGTTCAGGGACCTTTCGATGATTAGTTGCTGCGTGACGTGTTTTTGTGTATGGTTTCTAGCACCCGGTGGCCTCAAAATTCCGAACCCCTGGAATTTGGAGCTGTTTTCTGCTGCCCATTAAACACCTGTTTTTCCATTCGCTAACGATATGCTTTCTTATCGACCCGATTTATTTTTCAATCTTTTTGTTTTGTTTTTTCGCAGAAACTGTGCGCACTCCTCCTGCTGGCCGTGCTCGGCTGTGCCCGTGCCGAGCAGTTCGAAGGATACTTCTATCCGAAACCAAGCTGCCCACTGCCCGAAACCGTCTACATCACGCGGACGGAAACGGACTACCAGCGCTACACGGAAACCGTCGCCTCGCCGGTGTACGGTGACGAGCAGACGGTTGTGTCCTCCGTCTACATTACGAGCACCCAGACGGCAACCGTGCCCGTGTACCAGACGCTGACCAGTACCGCTACCTACACGGTAACGCCGCCGCTGCAGCCGGCCCAAACGGTGTACAACACGGTCACGCTACCGCCGATCGTTTCCACCACGACCGTTGTCACGGCGACGCCCGTCTACCGCACGCAGACGGAAACGCGCACCGTTACTCAGCCGCCCGTAACGCTTCCGCCGCAGGTCATCTACTCGACCGTGCAGCTTCCGCCGGTAACGCGTACCGAAACGTCCGTCTACACCACCACGACGCCCGTCATCCAGACGGTGCAGGACTATCGTACCGTAACGCTGCCGCCCGTAACGCTTCCGGCCCAAACGATCTACTCGACCGTCCAGCTGCCGCCGGTAACGCGCACGGAAACGTCCGTCGTTACGCGCACGAGCCAGGTCGTGTCGACGGTGCGCGACACCGTGACGATCCCGCCGGTAACGCTTCCGGCACAAACCATCTACTCCACCGTACAGCTGCCGCCGGTGACGCGCACCGAAACCTCCGTGTACACGACGGCCACTCCCGTCTACCAGACCGTTACCGATACGCGCACGGTAACGCTGCCGCCCGTCCAGGTGCCAGCGCAGACGATCTACAGCACCGTAACGCTGCCGGCCGTTACGCGCACCGTCAGCTCGGTCTACACGCAACCGGGCGGCTACCAGACGGTGTACGTTACCCAGACCGAGGTGCAGCGCGATCAGGTGCAGGCCCAAACGATCTACAGCACCGTCACGCTGCCCGCCGTTACGAAGACCTTCTGTGCGCCGACCTATCTACCGCCGCAGAATACGCTCGCCGCCTACAACCAGGGGCGCTACACGAACGGACTCTTTTAAGCGGAAGCTCACGAGCACAAACACAAACACAAACTTAAGTAAATAAACTAAAACCCCCCGTGAAACGATCTGCTTGTTTTTGCTTTCTTTCTTTCTCACGAATATAAGAGCTTTCGTGTCGTGTGATAAACAAATGACCAGCGACGATAAGCGACGAACCTGTGTGAACGCTCGTTCACGCTCATCGCATCGTGCTGGAGCGGGTGGTTTCGTCGTTTGATTGTCACTGGCATGACCTCCGGTTGCGGGGCCGCCAAACAGAAGAATGCTCCAAACGAAATCTGCACCAAAATGCTAATCAACTACGACGCGACTGGTCGTCAGCCGGCTGGCGGTGGCAAAACCTTGAGGATGCATTTTTAAACAGAATGATCACAAACCACACACACACCATAACGGCTCCCGTCTTTCTCCCTGGTGTGGTTGAGCTTGTTTTTCTTTGGTCAGCCCAAATTTTCACCCTAGCCGTGATGAATTTCGCAACCTATTTGGGGTGGTTCACGCGCTCGTGTGCAAAACAAAAAACCTTAATGAAGAACCACCAACAAAAGCCATTGATCACGGCACGGCATGATCGTCTCGTCAGGTCGTATTTTTACCGTTGCCAAATATTAACCATGCATTCAGCGTGTGGTGGGAATATGGTTTTGGTTGCTTTACGCGTTCACTCCCCAACTTTTGGTACGATTGTATTGTTTTTTTTTGGAAACGATTCATCGTTTTGTTATAATTACCGTTTGATTGCTCAAGATCGGTCAACGTGCAACAACTGCTCCACCTCTCAACCGTTGTCTCCGATGACATTTTAGGGCACGCGGACCTAAATAATATTGACTTCTTTTTCTGCTAGCTCTTCTAAATAGTTTCCGCTGATGGCTTGTTAACCGTGTGCCGTTGTCTGGAAACTATTTAACATGCGAACCAGTTTATGATGATGATGATTAGATGCTCTACTCGATGCTCCGAGGGAAAGCCTACATCAGGCGCAAAACAATACTGGTGTTCTACTGGTGACCTTCATTTTAACTGATTATTCGCTTTAGATAATAAGTGGTTTAAGGTTGTGTTGGAGGAACAACAGCTTTTTGTGTTTTCACTTCACCCATAAAAAGATGCAATTTGCTTTTATAAACAGCGGTAGTCTTAAATCACACGTAAAACTGTTTCCGCTAGTACTTAGATTTGAACTGATGAATCTTAAAAGTCCAGCTCTAATTGATCAATGTATTTCCATTTTAATAGGTATATTTTCAAGATTAGCTTCTAAAATTATGTTCAACATTTAAAAACAACACGGAATAGTTCATTAGGGCTTAGCAATGAACCGTTGATAAGCAGCAAGGTTAGAAGAAAAGAGAAAACTCTACATTCTTAAGCCGAAGCGTTTTAATTTTATCACGATTAATCTGTTGAAATTCGATTCACTCGACACAAATGGCTTGTTCCTGAGGCTGTTATGCACGATTCTCGATACCTTGGCCATGCATATGCATGCAAGCATCTGTTTCAGATTACATAACAGTCTAAAAATGGTACAAAGTGGGACATTCTATTCATAACTTAGCTTAATATCGTAACCGGTTGACCAAACCAAAGAATGCGAGTCATCTAAGCTGATAAGTTGGTAGCATCACACATTTGAAAGATCACGTGATCTAGTGGGTATTTTCCTACAAGGTTAGACGTGAATCAATTCGCATTCCGTAGCCTAGACCTGACGCATGCTTTTAAAAAAATATCTTAAAAGTAAGCCATGATTCGTCCATCGATTCGTCGAATATGCTACAAACTGTGGTTTAGCTACTGAACTAATTGATGTACACTAAGCAGGATAGTCAGTCGTACACATGAGTGGCTCAGCCCATACGAGATTTGTGTTAGGCAGCATTCATCTTTAACAATTTAAAGCATTAAATTGTCCTTAAACAAAACTTAATATTCTTTCTAAAATTAAACAATCAAACACATTACCCGTAACTCGACGGGGTCGATAAATCCTATCCATTTGGAATTGTTGTTGTTGGAATAGATTTGAGAGGCTTTGGCTCCAACGGAGTTCTTTCGCCTCTTAATATCGATTTGAAAGGCAGCAACATATAGCAGCATTGCATGCAACACATTTTAAAATATTTATCGCACGCAGCCAGTTGCCTGCAAGCTCCCTTCAAAAACGATCAATCCGAACAACAAACAAACAAAATCAAAAGACTTCAACGAGGAGTGAAACGAGAAACATAGGTAATAATTCACCTTATGCTGTGGGTCGATTGTTTCACATTTGTCGATATGAACAGCGTGATTGAATGTAAATTAATTAAACTTAAAAAACTGTTTTTTTTTTTATATTTTGTACACATGATATAGGAATTGCAAACAGCGCCCTCTATGTGTGACTAGCGGTATCGATGAGTATGACAACACGGTATTGTATAACTAAAAAATCACTCAAAAAGTTGAACATGGTAATATTTTGCACAGATAGAAATATTTTGTTCGTTCAATTTCTCTGAGCTTAACTTTTTAAAGCTTAGCTTTTCTCATCAGCAAAACATTTTTTTAACTAAGCAAATTTGCCAATTTACCTGTACGTGTTCAAAATTACTTCCAGAGGTCCGGAACGATAACCTGAAATGACTATCTAAAATACAATTATTTGCTTACAAATGCAGTGAGGATTGCCATAAAAAATTCACCCCAAATCACGTACTAATCGCAGCATCAACAACCGCAGCTTCTTCTGTCCACTTTCCACCGATCATGACAAACTTTTAAACTTTGCGTTTTCGCTGTTATCAGGTGCCGGTGTACTAAGCGTACGCATTTTCCTTCCACCAAACTCGCCTATTCCACGCAGTGCTAGTGCGGCTAGCATCTCGATTATTTTCGACACGGTACACGAACGCAAAGGTAAACAAAAAGCAGCTGCAGCTAGTTGCTTTCCTGCTCTCCGTGCCCGTACCATCAACGCATCTCGAAACTCGACCCCAGCGCTTAGCTGAGTTCCCGTGTCAAACAGCACGCACTGCTGTCGCCCGGGGAAAGAAGGTATGTTTTCCCTGCAAAGGCACGAACCGCCACCGCTGCGGGACTGTAAACGAAAGCAAAAACCTTCTGGCTAATGAAAAACAATCGCACCACATGGGTAGCGCAGGTATAGCGGTGAGCATAATTTTTCCTGCCCGATCGCACTCGCTCGTGACTCGTGGCATTCTCAGCGCAGCGAAGGCCAGTCGGCTTAAGATGCTCATCGGAGAGCACACCATGCAAGACTCATTCCGTGAGCGACGTTCAAACCGAACGCACGTCTTTGGGTACCGGCGCTCGTAAGGGTGTGGAGTAGAAAGATCAACTCAAACTCACCCTCGGAAGAAGTGTTAGAGTGCGTCTGTGTGTGTATGTGTGTGCGTGTGGTCCCTACCCAAGACACCTGCACGGATGTCAAGCAGGAAGTGAGTGTGAAGCCTCAATAGTTCAGCGTCCCGATTAGCACAATTACGCGTAGTGCAGTGAAGAAGATCGTGACCTTCGGGTTCATACCCAAGTGCTTAGTGTGATACAATTTTACACACGAAAGATTTCAACGTCGTGTTAAGCGACGAACCGTCGTTCAGCAACCGAAAATTCCACACACTTTGGCCCATATTCTTTCCCTCCCCGACACGGAGAGGAAACCGGTTAGCGGGAGAAACTTCTCATCCTCCTGTCCCGTGATCGGGCTGAGTCACACGGTGCCCGGCACAGCAGCACGGCGATTTTCGCTTCATCTTCTCTCCCTTCTTGAGTGTTCCTGTCTTTCGATTTGGTTATTCAACGCCGGGCCAAACGGCCTGTGCTGGTGACGAGCAGCGAAAGGCGAAAGGCGAAACAAAACGGTCACGCCGTCGCCGCCGCCGGTTTGCTGACCGCTGTAGACCGATCGGTGCGGGCCGCCGAGCGATCTTTTCGCGCAGACCAGTGGAAGTGAGTCAACGATCTTTCTAAGGGCAGCTCCGGGCTAGCGAAAATCATACCGTGAGGAAATCTGTAACATTCGTGTGTACATCCTGCAGAAGGCGCGCGTTAAGTGAAGTGGAATTGGTTAAAGAAAAAGAAAACCACCTTATGCATAAGCTTGTGAAATGAAAAATAACCTCTTATAGCACAAACGAGTGATCTACCTCTCAACACAGTGGTGGTGCAATTTTTACGATCTCGTAGGGTTTCATTCGCGTGTGTTTGTGTGTGCAATTTTTGCGGTTGAATCAAGAGCGGTTGATAAGGGAGGCGTGTGATCAAGGTGAAGCAACCTCGATTGGGGTGAGTTGAGTAGCCACTGTTAGCCTAGAAGCTGCGGGTGAGTGGCACAGAAATCCATCAAAAACCCAATCAGCTCCAGACCCGCAGAATGACACAGCAGCAGGTGTACAATCGTGCGGTTCGGGCAGTGTGAAGCATTTCAATCATACAAGTGAGGTAACCTATCAAAGAGCTGAAACAAGTCAAGGCATTAAAAAAAAAACAACTCAAAACACTGCTTTCAACTGAGCCTAACCAGTTCCGGAAGGCGTGTGCGATTGCGATTGAATGGTGGTGTAGACCAAGACCGAGACATCCACATTCACCAGACGACGATTCCTCTAAACCGGTACTGGCTGGTTCGCTAGCTGCGCGAGCAGGAGCCGAACAAACCATGGCGGTGCATTCGTGCACTAGAATGATGCACCCGAGGGTGAAACTGCTTTCCTTGCTGGTGCTGGTGCTGCTGCAGCAATGCGCCCGGGCACAGATCATCAACCGGACGCCGCACTTTATCCCGGGCAGCGGAGACATGGCCCGGTTCAGTCTGCTCGAAAACACACCGGTCGGCAGTGTGGTGTACCAGCTGCGAGGTAAGTGATAGCGGGAAAGGCGGTGTGGGAAAGAAATTAGTCGTTCGGAGAGCCAACGGAAATCAACACGAAAATTTGCCCCTATCCCCCTGCACACACAGCCATGGGCAGACATGGATGATTCAATGCGAAACCGTTTTGGCCACTCTTGATTTCGTTTAATTATGCAGCATTGATTCCGGTTAGATATCCGGATTATTGGAACGGGTCCGGTGTGGTGGTGTTTGCTTTTTTTTTACACCAACGTGTACCGTGACAGTCGGCAAAGTTCATTTCACTTTTTCGTTGCAATTGAAAGTCTGACGGTGTAGACGGTTGCTGGATTTCAAATGGTTACGATTGAGTCAAATTGTTCGATGAAAGAAGATCAAAATTTGTCTTGAACTGTTGTAATTAGCTTGGAAATGGAGATGAAATAGAGGGTTTTTAAAGATGAACGGACAATTTTACAATGATTTTATATTTTTATAAGATTTGTATAAGAAAATATTCTTCAAATCAAAGGTCTAAAAACCTGAGAACTAGTCTTTAAAATTTAAATTATATTTAAGATTAACCTTTTTTACATCATAAAAAGGTTTTTAAAACAAATAAAAGCAATACTACTAGTAGCGATCCCAAACTCAGCTCACACAATCCTATAATTCATCGTCTTTGGCATTAGCAACCTATTCAACCAGTCCAAATCACGCAAAACCAGCGCTGCTGATCCAGTTGAGTGCCATTTTCGATTCAACCTGTACAACTTCCCACACAACTTCCTGCCTCGTTGTCACCGGTCAAACGCACACGTACACACAAACAGCGAAAAGTAGACGCTTTGTTTCACTATCCAATCCCTTAAGTCCCGGCAAATAACGAGTGTTACGGTCTGGTGCAGATTCTTCACTCAACAAAAAGGAAAACCAATGAAACACACTATTCCTCAACAAGCGTCTGCCTTGAACTCCCCTGGGTACTTGTCTGCTTGAGACTGAAGAAAGAGAACGGAAGTGAAATGTGTCTTCCAGAGGGTGGGATGAGAAAATTGTTTCCATTTCGTGGCGTTTCCCATGAATGCAGTTCATGGTCAGCTTGTTGGGGGCAACGGAAGCTTGCTTGTAAGTTTTAAAAAAGCGCGTGCGGTGGGATTGTATTGTGAAAGGGTGGAGAAGTAAGAAAAGCTCACGAATGATGATCACGACTTTCTGGAGGAAACAAGAGCATTATTATAACTTTTCTAAAGTTCTCCTATTTTGCATTTATTCGTAGCATAATAGTGTGACATTCCAATACAATTGCAATGGTTTCTAATATTAAAGTGCTATCTATTATACTCGATAAAGGAGCTCTTACGCGATCTTGACTAAAGCAACGAAACTAATTTCAAATAACGATGACATTGTCTTAGGAAAGTATAATACTAAACTTGAGCTACAGTATATGCAAGACACATTTACGATTTGGATCGTAAACAACTTCAAGCTACGCTCTTACTTTATGGGAAAAACTGAACCACCTGCTTCGCTACCTTCAACTACCTTCACATTGAAAAGGTCAACGTCATAAACGAGGACCATTCAGTGGCATATATATAAACAAAAAAAAACAGATCAAATGTTGGAATGGCATTTTTGTCGTGAAATGGTGGTCAACTCGACGCAAGGAAATGCCTCTGTACATGCCATTCTCCTTGCCTCGTTACTCTTTCAAAATTGATTCCTGACTTGTGCCAACGCCGTTGAGTGAGGGATGTTGCAAACCAACGGCTGGATGAATTAAACGCCCTGAACCAATCTATAATTTAAACATAATTCAAATAGGAAAAAAAGAAAACTGTAACCAAACGGATAGTAATTGCTCCATCGATTGAAACCGGTTAAATCGATAAAGGGGAAAATGTGCCTATGGATATAAATCGGAGCTAACTCAAGCTAAGCCTCCTCCTCCTCCTCCTGCCTTCACTTCTTCAATTATGCTCCAGATCCGTTTCGATACAGCATCCGTTCCAGAGGATTTGCTCCGCTCATTAGGCCTCCCTCATCGTTTAGAATGAGCGGAATAAGGCAAACGAGTGCTTTTTCATGAGGAAACCTCCTCAACAACCGTGATGAAGGCGTTACGAGTTTTCAATTTTCCTTTTTCCCTCTCCACCGGCGTGCCGGAACGATGATGATCGCTCAGTTTCGTTCCGATAAGGTGCCACCGAAAACGAGAGGAAAATTAGTTGCATAAGTTGCGCGCTGTACACACACAACACACATACACATAGACATAATGGCTGCATTTCATGCCAGACAGAGCATGGTAGGTTGCAGCAGTTCATGGGGGGCGGGGATTTCGATGCTGACGATCGAATGATGAATGATCAACTGGTTTAAAGCCGTTTTTGGTCGAGGGTGAAGGACTGGTTGAGTTTTGTTTTTCACACCTGCTCTTTAGCATCGTTTTTGTAGGTTAGTGGTGTGTTTGATTAGGAAATTGCCTCGAAATCGTACATTGCCAAATCTCAGCGGCGAAACGATGTGTAATTACATCTCGCAACCGCTTCCACCGTGCCAACGCCGAACAAGAGATTGGATGGGGTTTTCTCATCTCTTGCCGCTAGTTGAAAAGGGAATGGAAAACAGAAACAGCACACAGATGCTCCAAAGAGGAAATTAGCATTTTTCTGATTTAAAAAAAGCAATCTTACATTCGTGTATTTACTGTTTAATATTTTGGAAGGCTGCTGTACAATTTGCTAATTAAAAAGATCCACAACATTTACTTTCATTTGGTTTGATACACCGATCGATTATTTTTTTGGCTTGTCTACCGGAATGCGAAATTAACGTTAAACGGTTCCCTTGCATGGGCTCAGTCCATTCTTATACCGTTATTAAAATTCTTGAAGCCCATGGGTACAGCATTAATCCCTCTACCATTGCAAATTGCAACCGAACATCTATAACAACCGTTCATTTGCCAACATTTCACACACCGTTTGTTCGATTGTTCAGATGTTTCAATTTTTCGTACACTCTTTACGATCCCGCTACGATCACGGTGCGGATTAATAACTCCGGAAGCGATGATTTGTGACCATGGGGCATCATTAGTCGGCCGGAATCAATCTGTTGGAAGATGATCCTCCCCGATCCCAAATGGGAGAAACAAAAACTCGCAACACCCAAATCAAATAACGGATCAACAGAAGAAATGTAAAAAAAAAATCGGTAGTGGGTCATATCGTGCCGAAGCAATGCAAACGAAAGTCAATGCAGGAAATTGGAAGTACAAACCGGAATAAAAGCCCAGTCCCCTGTAGTGGTAATGCTGATGAATCGAAAAGCATGGGAGTTTGCATTTTTATTGCCCGCGCTCGAAAGGCGTTTTTTGAAGCGTTTTTGCTTTTTTAAGTTTCTAAAAACATATAGCTGAGATTGTTAGCCAAGTTCGATTATTAGCTTTTTACTGATAGCTAACACTAACCAACTTTCGTGAATCCATACTGAATCCATTTTATTTCTAGCTCTTCGCTTCTCTACCCGTTTGAAATGGTGTTGTAATATCTATGGCGAACCAAATCCAGAGGGCGCCTTACACACTCTTCTGAACACCCTTGATTGAACACCCAATCGCACCGAAACTGTCACGAAACACAACACCCCACATACCGGCGGGAAGTGGAAAAAACGGAAACGGAGATAAACAACGAAAAAGCACACTTCACATCCCATCCCCTGCCCGCGTCAAAGTAGGTCACGTCAGAAAGCTCCAATCCACTCCCCAGCCCTCAGCACTGGGAAGAAGAGTTGATAATGAAATGGTGGTGCTGCTGCTGCTGCGACTGCTGCTGCTGCACGGCCCTAGTCTCTGGCAACAATTTGATTGTCGCCGAGCGTCTCCAACGTCTTTCACGGCCAACAATAGCTGGGTGGCTGAAGGCCAGGGCAAGAAGTAGACGCACGGAGCTGACACCACCCCACAGGCTTTCACTTGTTGTGAATAGCGGAGACAGAGAGAGAGAGAGAGAGAGCACCAAACGAAACAGACGGGGAAGAGAAAAAGTCTATAAAGTCAGCCTCCAGTACCCCCAGCCTCCCCCCGGGGAATCGACGTTTTGGGAAATAAGGAAGGAATGCGACCCTAGGCGGGAGAAATCTGTTTTGTTTCGAATCATCTGCTCCCCGGGAAACGTTAGTACGTAGTACGTCGTTTGGGTTTTTGCCGATAGATTTTCGGGCGATTTTCGAAAGCTAAAGGAAAAGTTCACCATCTCCTGTGCCCGGGCGACGACATCAGCTTCTCGCGTTGTATGGCTAATGATGCGAAATAAAGCAGTGCCCCCGCTGCCATGCTAAGTAGGCTGTGGTGAGCTGTCAAAGTCCCTCGCTGTGCAGGGGTAAGCAAATAGAATTGCTGTGAGCTTTATGCCCTAAGCGCGCTTTCTACCTTTAGCCCGCCAAAATCTTTTCCTTCAAACACTACACACACACACACACACACACACACACACACCAAGGTGGAATAGTTTCCGAACAATAATTAATCAGCAACAGTTTTGTCTGCTAGACCTTACGAAACTACCCCACCGTCGCGTGTTGCGGCTTTGCGTCATGCATCTCCATTAGCCAATTTGCGCTGCTGAACGCTGAACCAAACACCACTTCCCCAAACCAATCACTTGATGAGCCATCTTTTTAATCCGCCGTGAAGGAAACGTGGGCTCCTTCAACCAAATAAAAAAAAAAACGAAAGTGATCCTCCGCATGATCCTCCGCATTGGGTGAGAAAACGGTGTGTGTATCGTTTCACGCACTTACCACATCAAACGAACACTGCATGTACAACCGCTTGCTTCATTGGCTCTTTCAATTTCTGAACAAGAAACCGGTGACCGTTTAGGTTTGGACGCCTGTGTCGGAAAAGGTTACCAACCAGCGCGCCTGGTGGTCAGCGCGTACTTGCGGCCCGCGAGCGTGATTTCGCCTTTCGCTTCAGAACCGATCGCGTGGCCTTCGAAGCTCCACTAACACGTGCGGCGCATTCTCGTTCTCGAGCATTGAACAACAGGCCCTGCTTAGGTGGCCTATTTTACGCCCTCTCCGGTCCCCTTTTTTGCGCCAAGGTAAGGTGAAGTTCACTGCTAGGCTGCGCGTTTTAGGGCCAAAACCGTTCGCCCCAAGACGCCACCTTGCACTGCAGGTGTCACTCTAAAAGTGGTCCAGCTCATATAAGGTTTCGCTGTCGCTCTTTCCACCATGCGCGTTGCGCCCCGTGCCGGTGTGGCATTTCCCGTTCAAGCATGTCATGATGGAAACCCATCCAGTCTGATGTTCGGGTTGATGTGGTGGAAAATGGAAACGCTGTCACACACTGTGGCCTGTTGCGACGCATCAATTCCCACGGCCCGTGTTAGGCGAGCTGGGTGGAATGAGTTGACGGAATTTCCTGCACCAGAGCTGAGGCTAATACTGAAGTGATCTCCTTCCTTTCCCGTATCAATCCCGAATCATGAAGTCTTGAAAAGAAGTAAAAAAAACAAGCTTTTAATAATGCCCTCCCTCTTTCGAAGGTTAATAGAACCTACCCAGATTGATACTAGACGGGAGCAAAGTTGAATAAAGTACACCTTTCCGCAAGCGCATGGTAATGGAAGTCGTTGGAATGTTTGAGACAGCTACGATACAAACAAAAAACAAACACTCAAAACAATACCCACCATTAGTCACGTGCTATTGAACAAGCGTGAACAATCGAGGCAGACGATCCACTCGCATCACGTCACGTCACGTACATACTAATGCAGCTAAATGCAGGTGTTAAAAAGAGGAGCATAAAAACAGTATGCCAACAGCTACTATTTTGAATTCATTTTCTTTTTCTTAGATGATGGCAATGAAGCTTTGAGTGTATAAGTAGGGAAGTTTTAGTATTTTTCATATAAAATCTGAGCTTTTTAGTAGTTACCCCAATTTTGCCAACGATTTTAGGCTTCAAGTACACTAAGGTGAACACTGGGTTGGGATAAAGACGTCTTGGAAATTAAATGAATGTTTAAAAACCACTAAAAAGGTTTAGATAACGCTGGACGAAAGCACCAAAACTGTAACACTTCAATGTAACCATTGTTTGACGCATCTCGCCAGCACCAACGTAGCGAACAACAAGCATTAATAATATCACTAATCTACCATAAACGTATCAACCGTGAAGCCGTTCCGTATCATTGTATGCGCTTTGCAAACATTGTGCCATTTCTCATGCACCTCGTGTTACGTGTGGCCTACCAAACGGCAGCAGCAACAAAAAAATCCGCTGAAGATCTGTCTGAAGATGCACATTAAAATTCAGCAAAGGCCATCATCACCTCGTATCGTAACGCCCCCTTTCCCCTTTAGTTTTTGCGCGCACCAACTGCGAAAGAAATCTCGCAAGGAGTGTAAGAAACGAAGCAGGTGCCTGTCGACCTAGAAGTCGACAGCCGATCGATGCTCCCCAGCAACAGATAGTGGCTCAGAATTCTACGCACGCTTTGCTGGCAGTTTTCTCCTCCGTTTTTTGCGGCCTGACCGTTCCGCTTACGTTATTCCATTGCTCTATTTTAACCCTTCTCCACTCTGTGTGTTTGTGTGACCATTTGTACAAACAGCAGTAATTTTGGGTCGTTTAAGCAATTGGCACACTGGGAAGGCACGAAGCAAGAAAGTAGAACCCCTTTGAGATGCCGTTAACTTTGCTAAGGTTGTTGTAAAATGTGTTCTAATAATGCCACGTTCCACGTCCCCTCTCTCGCTTGCGTGCAGGTGTTGACCCCGAGGGCAGTAAGCTGCGATTCAGTATCTCCGGACCGGTGTTTAGCGTCGATCGCGACAGTGGCGTGGTGCGGTTGCGCCAATCGCTCGACCGCGAACAGCAGGACACGGTGGAAGTCATCATCAGCCTTACCGGTGAGTTGTTACACCGTCCATACAATTGAGTCCACAATAAATGTCCGCAAACTACAATGCTTTCTTCCATCGTCTAGATGAGGGAGTTCTAGGCACGGAACCAAACACCGTCTCGCTGCGGCGGGAGATCCCGATCCGCGACTACAACGACAACCCGCCCGTCTTTGTCGGCCGCCCGTACAGTGCGACGATCAGTGAAGCGACAAAACCGGGCAGCAATGTGACGGTGACGCCCGATATCGTTGCCACCGATCAGGACGAAGGGGCGAACGCGGAGCTAACGTTCAGCTGCTATCAGGACCCGGCCAAGGGTGCGGACGATATCTGCGATGTGTTCACCGTACACACGGAAAAGATCGCGCAGGGGAAGTTCGGAGCGTGGATAGAGCTGCGACGGCCACTCGATTTTGAAACACGACCCTCCTACATCCTCACCATTCAGGCGCGGGATGGTTCACCAACCAACTCGCTCCGAGCGGTTGCGTCCGTCGCGATCACCATCCTGGACGTGCAGGATCAGCCGCCGATCTTTATCAACGCTCCATACTCGGCCACCATACCGGAGAACACGATCGAGGGTACGCGCGTGCTGACAATCAACGCGACCGACGGTGACACCGGCAGCCCGAACCCGCTCATGCTGATGCTGGAGAACGAACCGATGGGACACTTCAAGCTTAACTACATCGGTCATCCACGGTCCGGTGTGGCTGAGCTGATCACCACCGGCAAGCCGCTCGATCGTGAAGATCCCATCATCACGCAGAACGGTGGCGCTTACACGTTCTCCATCCGGGCGACGGAGCTGATCAACAACGAGCTGCCCGGTGACTCCACTACCTCGCAGATTACGATCGTGCTGACCGATGTGGATGATCATGTGCCCGAGTTTAGCCAGCCGGCGTACGAGGTATCAATCCCAGAAAATCTCGAGCAAGATACACCCCTGCCCGGACTGGCGATCGTTGTGACGGATCGGGATCTCGGTCCCAACAGCCACTACACGCTCGCGCTGCGTAACTTGCACAACTCGGAAGGAGTGTTTGCGGTTGTGCCAACGCAGGGCGAAGGTCGCACACCGATCGTGGTGAAGGTGCTGGATTCATCCCGCCTGGACTACGATGTGCCGAGCGAGGAGGCGAAAACGTTCCGCTTCCAGCTGGTCGCATCGGTCGATGGGGAGGAAAAATCGACCGCCAACGTGACGGTGCGGCTGCAGGACGCAAACGACAACTCGCCCACCTTCCCGCAAGCGAGCTACTCGCTGCAGGTGCGCGAAAACTCACCCCAGGGCTTTAAGATTGCGGACCTGAGTGCGACCGATCACGATGCAGGCATGTTCGGTCAGCTGGCGTACGCGGTGAAGGGCTTCGGGGCGGAGTTTTTCCGCACGCACCCAACCGAGGGAGGGCTTTACGTGGAGCGGCAGTTGGATTATGAGGAGCAGAAGAGCTATAGTTTGGCGCTGGTTGCCCGCGACGGTGGTGGGCGCGAGACGAACGCGAACGTTTTTATCGACGTGATGGATGAGAACGATAACCATCCAGCGTTTGAGGCGCTCGAGTATACGCGCACGATCCGCGAAGGTGCGACGGAATTTGAGCCTCAGTTTTTCGTGCGCGCAGTCGATGTGGATGGACCTACGCAGGGTGGTGGACGCGTGTCGTATGCGATCGAATCGGAGAACAGCATCTCGGGACACGTGTTTACGGTCGATCGGGATAGTGGAGAGATTAAGATCACACGACCGGTCAGTTCGATGGATACGGATCGTGGGCAGTACGAGCTGTTGGTCGTTGCTACCGATCACGGTGTGCCTCCACTGAAGAATGATACGCGTGTGCTGGTGCGTGTAGGACTTTCCGGCAATCAGCGCCCGATCTTCCGCGGGCATGCAACGGCAGGGAATCGGGACATCCCTGGACCACCTACGTACCGTGCGTCCATTCCGGAGAATGCTCCGGCAGGGTACAACGTTACCCAGGTCAGTGCTACCGATCCGGATGGGCTGGATGAGCTGTTACGATACAAGATCGTCGGTGCCAGCGATAACTTCGTAATCAACGATCTGTAAGTATGCGGGATCTCTTCGTCCGCGAGGTCTATGCTTCATGTATTTATTTTCGATTCTCTTCCACAGCACGGGCCTGATAACGGTTACTCGCGATGCTCGGCTAGACCGAGACACTAACCCGGAAAGTTACGCGATCGTAGTGAACGCGATCGATGCCGGCTTTCCCATTCCCGAGACTGCCACCACGACGGTGCACGTCAAGATCCAAGACATCAACGACAAGCCGCCCAAATTCACCCAACAGTCCTACACTGCGTACGTGTCCGAGCGTAGCGCGATCGATTCGGAGGTCCTGCGTGTCACCGCGAAGGATACGGATTTAAGTGCCAGAATTGAGTACACCCTAGTAGAACCGATCACGGCCGTCACCAAGGGTGGCATCCCGCTGCTGACGACCTCATCCTACGACTACCGGCAAGCCTTCCGCATCGATCGGGACGACGGGACGATCTTTGTTAACAGCACGCTCAACTACAACTACGCCGCAGTCATCACGCTTACTGTGCGGGCCACCGATACGGCGGCAGAGTTGTTCCCCGAACAGCAGTTCGATCAAACGGAGGTAACGCTGTACGTGCAATCGTTCAAGGACACGAACCCACTGTTCAGGAACAAAGGCTGGTCCACGGTGCGGCCCAAGATCGAGGTGAAGGTAAAGGAGGAAGCCCCGGTTGGAGGTGTGGTGTTCCGGATCGAGGCAGACGATCCCGTCGCCGACGTACCGATCACGGACTTTGAGCTCATGATGCCGGACGTTGATGGGATTTTCGGGCTGAACGAGCGTACGGGAGAAATTATGCTTCTCCAGCGGCTGGATTACGAAACGTACAACAAAACAACGATCGATTTTGTGGTGAAAGCCATCACCAGCAACCGGAAGCGTCACTCGCTCGCGTACGTTAACGTGACGGTAGAGAACGTGAACGATAATGCACCGGTGTTTGAGCGGGATTCGTACCGCGTCACCGTTCTCGAGTCCGACCGGTATCCGCACGTGGTAACTACGGTTAGGGCGACCGATCAGGATGTGGTGCGCACGGAGAAGGACACACTGCTCGGCTATAACGTTATCCGGTACAGTTTGTTCGGGTCTCATTCGAACCTCTTCACGATCGACAATCAGACGGGCGAGATACGCATTGCACCCGGTCAGGTGCTGGATCGCGAGAAGCAATCGGTACTGAAGCTGATCGTGGTAGCGGAAGATGCACCAGGCCGGCCACAGGATGCCAAGAAAGCAACCACCGAGGTAATGGTGGACGTGCTAGACGTAAACGACAATGCACCAATCTTTGGACAGCGATCGTACACGGCCGTAATTCCAGAAAACGTGCTGGTGGATACGTTCGTCATTGCTATTACGGCGCACGACCCGGACGAGGGACTTGGTGGAGAGGTCCGATACGATATCTTGAACGAAGGTGAAGCGAATGGTAAGTGATTGTGGGTTTATGCTCTCTCTCTCTGTGACCGGTGGGGTAATAGTAAATCAAAATTCTCTACCTCAGGCCTGCTGCAAATCAACCCCAAAACGGGAGAAATCAAAACGAAAGCAATGCTAACGGGTAAGGGACGAGCGGAACCGTACGAGCTGGTCATCCGTGCCCAGGACAGTGGCGGTCAGCTTCCCAAGCAAAGCTCGCTGTACAACGACGTATCCTTTACGCTGTACATTGGAGATATTAGTGCGAACGATGGCATTCCCTTCTTCATTGCACCGCAGGTCGGACAAACGGCCAACGTTACTGAGGTATTCCTAATTCTAAACTCTTTCTCAAATGCCCAATGCTCAATGTGAACCTTTTCATTGTCACGCTTCCCAGAATGCAACGGTTGGTGCACCGGTCTTCCAGGTCATCGCAAGTGATCCGGACAGTCCGGCCACACCGAGCGGCACGCTACGCTATCGCATCCAATCCGACATCGAGGACGCAAAATCGTTCAACATCAACGCCAAGACGGGCCTGATCACTACGACCCGGTCGTTGGATCGGGAAATCAAATCGGCGTACAACATCATCATCGAGGTGAGCGACATGGGAGAACCGCCGCAAGCCTCCACCGTGGTGCTGCGCATTAACGTGCTCGACATCGATGATCACGAGCCACGGTTTGTGCGCGAAGTTGAAGCGCAACCGTACGAGCTGGAGGTGCTGGAGGAACAGCCCGCCGGTACGATCGTAGGTAACGTGTCCGCACTGGACGAAGATGTGGGGCCGAATGGTGCGATCAACTACATGATCATAGACGGCAACGAGCTGGGCCTGTTCAACGTTACCCGCACGGAAGATAACCAAGCGATCATACGCACCAAGAAACCACTCGATCGGGAAACGCTGGAATCGGTCCGGCTAACGATCCGCTGCTTCAAGCACAACACCGTACCGGATCCGCTTATGCACGAGAGTTACAATCGGCACGATAAATCGCAACTGCAGCTACTGATCCGGGTGCTAGACATTGACGATCATGCTCCGCGGTTTGAGCGGGAAAACCAAACAATCGGTATCCGGCACAACGTCCCGATCGATACAACGATCGCAAACGGACGTGCGTTCGACGAGGACCCAACGGCCCGGCCGATCGTGTACTCGATACAGAGCATCAACTTTGTGCCCCAGTTCTACCGGCGGGACAATCGGACGGAAGAGTACGGGGACGTGTTTAGCCTGAACCCGGACACGGCGGAGATACGCACGACGCGCAGTATGTCCAACTTTGTCGACGGCTACTTCCAGCTGATGGTCCGGGCGGCCAACTCCGACGAGGCGGAGCGCATCAGCGAAACGCAGATGAAGATATTCGTCATACGCGACAAATCGTTGCTGCGGTTTGTGTTCTCGCGCCCCCCGACGGAGGTGAGCGGCGTGCTGGATCGGTTCACGGTCGAGATGCAGGAGCGGCTCGCGAACGCTAACCTCGAGCTGTCCGTGTTCGATGCGCAGGTGCTAAGCCAGCCGGACCACAGTCTGGACTTCAGCTCGACCAGTTCCTGCTTCCAGCTGACGCGGCACGGTTCTGCGCTTACGCCGGTCGAGATGATGCGCATTATGGATGATGCCGAGATGAAGGAAACGCTTGCGGAGGTGTACCACCGGTACTCGGTGCACAAGATCGATTCGTGTGCGGTGAGCAAGAAACCGCCGGCCACCGCACTGATCGCGTCGTCCGGTACCTGGTTAGTCATCCTGGCGGGATTGATAGGATTTGCCGCCTTTGCCTCCACCATGACGGCTTGCTGCCTGGCGAAACGGTAAGATATTACTTTGTGTTTATAACATCAGCCCGCGAACACTAACCACGGGCATGCTTTCCCTTCTTTGCAGGTACAAAAACCAGGTGCGATCAACGATCAACTCGCAGCGCATCGTTGGTTCGGACATCTACGGCAGTGCGACACCGGTACTTTACACCGAACCCATCTACGGTGCACTGTAGCCGCCAAAGGCCAAGGTGGCCAATGTTTTAAAAGTCTGTACAAACAAGTCATAAACTAGGCACTGGTTGTTTAACTTCACTCCACGCGCAAGTCATTGCGCACACTACGCGAGCTCCCTTTCTGTGCTGCAAAGCGAACACCACATACCAACCGGCACCGTACCGTTGGTCAACCGAGGGTCAAGAACACGTTTACCGCAGCAGGGACATCCGACAAAGCTGACACTTGCCAATAGAGCAAGCTACTATTAAGGAGAATGGGGAAGGAACATATTTATTGCTACTTTTAAGAGTGAACCTTTGTTATTTGGCGTTTCGTGTACGCAAGATGGAACGGGATGAGGGAACTACGCGCTCTAATCCATCTGTGAACACTGTGTCCGCAGAACGGAAACGTGCCAAACTACGCATCAACTTCCTCGTGCTTTGCTTACTACGTGTTGTTTTTGTTAGGCAGCACACCGCCGCTGCAGCTACTGCAAGCGCGATCAAGTGTTCCGAAGGTTCCTGCGCTCGCCACCATCGACGTAACGTCCTTCGCGCGGTTCACGGCTTGATAGGAACGTGCGTGTTAACTGCATTTGATGTATTTTGTAAATAAAGCACTAGGTAACGTTAAATTAAACTGTTGTAAAGTGAAATTATGGTGTTGTTTTATTAACAGTGTCTCGGATTCACAATGTAAGTAACGAGTCTTCTTTGTATCTCTTACTTGTCCTATAAATGTATTCTTATGACTTTTTAATATAGAAGAAGTTGCTAAAGACAATTTAACGGCTAGATTGCTAATGAGCTCCATGGTTTAGTCGTTATACGTACGACACAATATCATTCCCGTCTTGGTTTCAACCCCCAAATCAAGCGACCCGCCTAACAAGTAGCGCTTAATATCATGATATAGGTCAGTTAATCAAGACACTAAAAGCTAAGGCCAGTAGTGTGGTCCTAGCTGTTTGGTCCTAGCTGAAGTTCCAGATCTGTACGAAAAATACTAGTTACCGTATCTCTGCAACTTGCTATAGGGCTCAATATTTACAAATTCTATTAAATTACACTTTCAAAGTCCAGATTACCTATCTAATATTTTGTGTTAGTCTTCTTCTTCTTCTTTGGCACAACAACCGCTGGCGGTCAAGGCCTGCCAGTACCCACTAATGAAGTGAGCTTGGCTTTCAGTGACTTATTGTTACCATAGCAGAATAGTCAGCCCTACGTATGGGGGCACGCTCTCTTCGGGACTTGAACCCATGACGGGCATGCTGTTAAGTCGTACGAGTTGACGACTGTACCACCAGACCGGCCCCGTAATCCCCCCCCCCCCCCCCCCGTTGTGTTAGTAATGTTAGCCAAATATTTTTAGTCACAGAAAAACAAAAAATTAAACTGATTCAAAATAGACGATGAATCGTCGAAAACCCAATAGATTTGATCACATCTTGAAACCCCAAAAACCATGAATTAGCAAGAAGTTATCAAAAAATATGAATATTTGAAGAAAAAAGGAAGCATATAAGTTATTTTATTGCTATTTACTTGTCCGTAAGTCACTAGTAACAGTAACTAGTAGCAGTAACTGATTGTTTAGTTGAAATCAAGTGAAAGTCCACATTTCGTCCGAGGGATATGCAAAAAGAGTTATTAATTGAAGAGTTATCCAAAAAAGCTACTAGACCAAAAACACTCAAAGTACGATCGAAAAACAGTTTTGTGACTAACTTTTATTTGAAATTGTCCAATGGTGTAGAATGTTTAGTAGTGTTAATGTCTAAAAATGTTTTAGTAGTCAAATATTAGACATTACTCACTTACCTCGATTTTATCAGGATAGCAAACCACCAACCACCACGGTACGCTCGTACGCTTCTCCTCCACACTATGTACTGGATCTCACGTGTAGCGACATTTCATATGTTTTGTAAAGACTTCTGGGTTTCACATGTGTGTAAAGGTAGCAGTACACACAATGTGCAGTTTGTGAACAATGCAGGCTCCTGAATGCTGATGTCTTTGTGTGCACTTTAATACATCTTCGAGGTTTTTGTCTGCAACTGTAACACTGATTGTCGCAGATGAAGGCACCTCCGTTTGCAGTATAAAGAATAATCAATTTATAGTTCTCGTAGGTAAATCATTTGTCGATCTTGTTAAAGACTGACCTACATTTACAATATTTGTTTTCTCAATATTATCTTCTCGGCGATGAACTTCTTGAACTTCACTCCCAATTTTAAACCTGGAATCATATGCTTCCTTTATTCAGTAAAACAATGAATACAAAATGAAGAACGATTGATAAATTCGATCTACACATTTCCCCCTTTCTCTCACCCGTTCCTTATGCCCTTGCTTACACTAATCGTCATGCTCTTCTAGGTGCTGTGCGGTTCTAGAGAGAAAGAGAGACTGTTTTTTTTGTTCGTTTTACTACTGCGCATAAAATATGACTGTGGTAGTGGCATAACATATGAGAAAGAGAATAAAAGCTTATCACTAAGGACAGAGCAATACCTTATACATGGATAGAGTACACCTGGGAATACATTTTCACTAGAATGACGTACCGTACGATCGATCGATAATGAATGGAGCAAATGAGAAGTGACCATGCGACACAAAATAAGGATTACAGAGGTCAGGATTACATTTAAATGGCGAAAAAAACCGGGAATATTGATCGTATCGTAACCCTTTGAAATAGGCTGAACTGTTTGTAGAGAAAACATAACACACTCACACACATTAGAGGTCGCGTACCTGTGCAGGCAACATCTATCTATCTAGCACGACTCCCCATCTATAGCATAGACACTGGCAAAAGGAATTGTTCTATCGATTTGTTCAGTGTGGCTTCTTCAAATCAAACCTATTTCCATAGGGACAGTTCTACGGATCATTTTCATTTTTCACTACTCGTTATCCCATTCATTCGAAAATGCTAGTAAAACCAGCGTACGCAGGTGCGTTGGCCAGAATTATAGACATTCCACATTAAACTAACTGATATTTTCATACAAAGTTCTGAAGAGTATGCTGTGTATTGTTGGCATATTTAAACTCACCCACACTGCTTTGCATTTGAGGAGCGTGCTTGCAGGAAGCAACAGAACAAAATTGCCTACAGATAGATTTAGTATAAAAAAAAAAAACATAAAATTTCACATGGCCTAGATACGCGGTTCGCCCGCAGGAACGGTCTCTGCGCAGGCTTACATCGGACACAATAGGCGGCACCATAGAACGACACGGTTACGGTAATGCTTACAACACCCAACAAAGGAATAGTGAAATAAATGTACAGGACACGACACCGTTTTACGAACCGAACCACTACCACCCGAAGCGCGGAACCAGATCGTGCGATCGGTGCCGTGCTCACGTGGTAAGCGCCTCCTTTTCTCGCCCCCTAACACATCCTAAATGTACATCATCTCCGCCATCGTCGACATCTTTTTCGGGATGTAAACGAGCGTCTCGAAGTAGCTCGCCATCTCGTCGATCGTCACATCACACGGCATGGCGTTAAGGCGGGCCTGCTGCGAACAGGACGCTGCAGCCGACGAGGAAGCAGATGGTGCAGCACCGTTACTACTGCCGCTGCTACCACCGGCCAGCGGTGAACCATTGGGTACGCCCGGGACCGTCGCACTACCGCTCGGTAGGGCCGGTAACAGTGACGCCATGCCGAGCCCACCATCACCACCATCGGGCGGTGTCACGCTGCCCTGCGACGTGCCGCACCGGGTACGGCTGCCCTTGAAGTGTGCCTCCGCACTGCCGCTGCCGTCACTGTCGAGCGATGAGGTACTGTTGGACTTTTTCAGCTGCCGCTTTCGGTTGTGCCGCGCGCTGGCCGTCGTTCGGCTGAGCTGCTGCCAGGTCAGCTCGGTCGAGCGCAGTGCCCGGAAGCTGTTGTGCGTGTAGTTCGGTGCCTGTAGTTCGGAGCCCGCGACCGCCGGCGACAGCTCGTTACACTGCGCAATCAGTAACCTAAAATCGAGCAAATCGTCACTGGCCTCGTTGGCGAAGCATTTGGTAAGATTCGTCTCCGACAGGGACGGTTTCAGCGCTGCACCGGCCTGCACCGCGCTCGCGTTGCCCTCGTTTGCCATGACCTTGCGCAGGTTCTGGTGCACACAGCGACCGATGTTGCGCAGCATGGAATCGCGCACGATCGTTTTCCGATCGGTGCGGTGCTTGTGCTTGAAGGTGGGCTGATTCCGGATACCGTGCTCTAGGTGCATCGAGGCGCTGTGCTTGCCGTGGTGCAGCGTGGTCGCGGCGAGGGGCGCCCGCTCCGCACCACACTCGCACCGGTTGCCGAATATTTTCCTTATCAGCTGGCGATCCTTCAGGCGCGTTTCGCCGCCACTGTCCAGCTCGGTGCGGAACGGGTTTTTGCCGGCGAGGGATGACAGTTTGCTGCGGGTCGAGGGGTCGGCGTGCAGCTGCTCGAGCGTTTTGAGCGTATCTTCCAGCCGAAGCTGCTCATCGATTTCGGAAGCCATTTTTTCTTTGACTTTCTTTCGGAAAGCTACAAAGTAAGAGTTGCATGTTAGCTGATGCAATGTAAAGCATTGTTGGGGACATAAGTACCTGGTCGTGATGGTGAGTAGAAATGGTAGAAAACTCACATAACCATTGGTAGGGTTGGTTGCCTCGTTTGCTTGCTTTTATATTCAACTTTTTCTAGCAGATATTCTGTAATGAAAAACAAAATTAAAAAAATGAAAGATTTAGATTAATGAAGCAAAGCTACCACAATTGCTGTAAAATGAAACACAGCAGGAAACCCTTTCGTAACGTAAACAACCGCATGGTCACGATTTTGGAAATGCATGTGTGTTCATAAATGAATAATTTACATCAAAAACAACGCAAGCGATCAAATCAAACAACGCAACCGTATCTCTTTTTGCGCCATCCAATACAATACGCCACACACGCCACACACACACACAGACACTTCCGCTCGCACGTAGCGAAACAAGGAAGTGTAAATTTCCAGAAAAGGACCCACCGCAAACCGGACGGCTCGCGCTGTTGACCTTTTACGGAGATGCATCCCAGCTGCATGCATACAACATTTCCGCCTTCAGCCACACGGGAGTGCACAGTGTGTGCGATGGCAGTGCAAAATAGTGCACAAGAAAAAAAATGGCACCATCAATGCAGCGAATGTAAACAAACCAGATGAAAACAGAAACGTTTTTCATGGGTTTTCTGACTTTTGGCGACCTTTTTTCTTCGCTTCTGCCAAGTCTCCTTCCCCTCACTACAGCCTCACACAGCGTCCGTGCACAGTGTACGTGACGTCAAACAGGAAGACTTTCTGTTTGTGTGCGTGTGTGTGTTTGTTTGTATATTTTTTTACTTCGTACCTCGCTCCACTTCTGCTGCACGGATTGGATGTTGGTTTGTGGAAAATGAAAATTTCCACCTTACATTCTAATCCAAACAAACGCGCACACACACACACACACACACACACACACACACACACACACACACACACACACACACACACACACACACACTCCCTAGACACAGCACTAGACTTACATAAGCACGACGGAACGATGGTTTCGCAAAAGCCAACGAAAACTATCAATCAAAACTGGTTGCGCGCACTTTGATCGCCAACACTGTGTGTGACATTCACCTCACACACGGCTAGGTTGGTGGTGGCACCATTGCGGATCACAGGCGGATTTCGTCAGCAAGAAGACGAAGCAACGACGAAAGCGAAGACAAAATGCAACGCAAATGGGGTGCTAAGGGGTGCAGCAATTTCCTTCCTGCGGGAAATCTCCATTACACACATCACTACCGGGGATGGGACAATGAAAAAGGCAATCACTTTATCACCTACCTGTTTACTGGGTAAAGCAACGCGCGTTGCCTACGACGGAGAAATAATTCGCTGCTCAATCTTCAATGGCACACACACGATATGTGATGAAAACAAACAGCGCACACACACAATGGTATGGCTGGGGACTGCATGTAGCAACGCACAACGCACGCACACACTGACACACACACACCGTTTTTTTCCCCAGCAGTGAGCGCGAGATTGTGATTCATCAAAAAAGTAGAACCGACGCGAATCGACGAACGGCGCTGACAGCTGCTGACAGTGTTTCGTCGATTGTTACGATTTTCGTCCAAAATGATGTGCACAAAATGATACTTGAAATTGAAAAAAAAGCTACTTAATATGTACATTTACACTACTATTTCAATAAACTCTAAACAAACTCCATTTTTTTAACAAACAAATTTCCTCAATCCCATTTGACATTTCGTATGTCGACTTCGGTTTCATCGACCACAAACGAATACGACCGCAATTGTTCGCCGGGCCAGTCGGCTACGTGAATGCATCAAGTGTTTTTCCTCCACTCCCGTGATTATCAACCAGGGCTGCGCGTAACGAGGTTGCTTTGGCAATAACGTTAGAAACCGTGCAAACAGATCGCCGTCTAGAGGAATCGATTTTCGGGTGAATTGCTAATCACTCTCAATCCTACCATTGGCCGAGCCTAGACACGTTCTGTAGCAGTATTCACGAGCTCGGATTTACTTCCGATTTTTTCTAAATCTAAACTCATATCGCGGCTTTCGCGAAGTAGCCAGACGGGCTCAAGTTAAGCTCTCTTTCATCGTGATAAGTGTAGTGACATAAAAGCGATTCGGCGGTGCAGCGGCTTTGTTCATGTGAAAGCGTAGTAGTGTGTCTGTTGCACCACACCATCGCCGCGTGTCGTGGCAAGATACAATGTCCTCGGTGGAAAATGCAGAAAATGGCGTAGGAAAATACTCTTATCAGACGGTGTACTACATCATAACCAACAACAACAACAGCACCGAAGAAGGGGAATCGGATCAGGTGGAAAATTTGCACGCGGTAAGACACGGGATGAAAGGGAGAGAGACGGAGAGAAGAAGGGCATTAATGGGTCGTACGAGAAGAAAAGGGCAAACGCAACGCCAAAGAAGGGTACAGACTACCTCCTTTCGTCAGCACTGATTGGCCAATAAAATAATTGCCCACCGTCGCCCGTCCGCCGCAGCACTAGCCGCCGAACCAGCCACCGAGTCCAAGGTGAAAGCGAACTTTTGCAGTTTTTTGCTTTGTTTGAAGGTCTTTTTGAAAATTATGTCTTATTTTTTTTTTAATTATTTTGTAAATATCTTACAAAATACATGGGCAATACCAATTAGCATAATTATCTTGCAATATTTAGAGCACAATTAATGCACCAAACGGAAAGGAATTGTCTGATGGGATGCTTTATGGTAAAAAAAATAATGCACCCAAAAACCTTCTAGAAGGTTTTCCCCTTCAAAATCCCGATATGATGCGCGCGATTGTGATGAAAAGTTCAATGCTCCGCTTTGATAGATGTAGGTGGAATGCTCAAGTGAGAACTATAAACGCACCGTACAAAAAAAGTTTCCACAGTTTCGCGTGCGCACACGACCCTTCAAAAGAGGCTTGCGATGCCCAATGAGAAAGAAAGAGCGAGAGAGCGAGAGAGAGAGACCGAACCCAACAAGGTGTTCTAATGCGGCAACAGTGCGTGCGTGCTAGAAAAAGAAACAGATACACACAATCAGTGTTGAAAGTTAGAGGAAGAGAGAGACAGAGATAGAAAGAGAGCGCCGCTCGCTTTGGGATGGCAGCTGCGAGCACACGGGCAACAGCAGCAAGCCACTGCTGACGATGTTAATTCTCAGAAAAGATGGCGATTAGTTGGTGTGCTTCGTGATTGAAATCGCTCGGCAATTATTAGCCTTAAAAAAAGAGTAAAATTGCGGCGTGATTGTGTGTGTGTGTTCATGTGTGCGATATTTGCAATATTGTTCCTAAGTCGCCACAGTGTCAAAATCAGTGCTGAAATCGAGAGGCTAAGGTGTTGTTGATCTTGTTCCCCTGGAGTGTGTGTGGCACGTAGTTTATATAACAAATTGATACTAACGGCAAGCAAACGTGGTTTTGTATTTCCCTTCTACGCTCCGTTTCGCTTCCCTCGGTGCTGCTGCTACACAATGTGGTGATTGGCTGCGAACGGCGACTACCTTTCATCCATCGGGCCTGCGGACATTACACACAGATTACTGCAGCGGTCGACAGTGAGCTAACGCGGAAGCGTCGGAGAATCGAGGCAATAAAGATGCAGGGACAAATTCCCGGTGCCGCTGCGGTGCAGGTCCAGGGTGGATCTCCCCAAGCCGCAGCCCTAGCAGCACAGCAGCAGCAGCAACAACAAAGCATTTCGGTTAAGATGGACCCAGCGAATCAGCTGTCCTCTGCTGGTAAGTACTGTGGGGAGTTGGATTTGAACGCGCTTGCATCGTGCTGTCCGTTTTCGAGAAGATTCCAATTTGGCGTTTCATTAAACGTGTTTTAATCTTAGATAAAACAATTGCACATTTCGCGTTCGCGATAAGATAGATGTAGTACACAAAATCAATCGAATGTGTCTCGCTGCCATTGTTTTTATCAATGCGCAGGAGCTAAAGCTGTTTAAAGTAAACGCTTTTATCTAACACAAAAGCTTCGCTAATGTAAAAGGAATGTTTAAAAAGTATCTTTTAATATACCCTGTGTATGTGTGAGTATGTGTGTTTGTGTGTATGCCTCAAGGGCAGACCGCTGTCATACGACAACGCGCATATTGATTTTCCCACCATCATCCCGGTCACGCGCCTTCGGTGCGCTCTCTTACACGCTAGCATTCGATGCTCTTTCTTTGCAAACATTGCTGCAGTTTTCTCGCTGCAACGTGACTACTCCGTACCTTAGCGATAGAGCAAACTATTACATGGCGCAGCGCGCGTCGACCGGGTCCGTGGCACGCCGCGTCTGTGTAGAATGGATCCGATGTAACGGGTCACGTTACGGCTTTCTTCCCCTGTGCCATTGTGTAGGAGCGAATTAAACTCGAACAAATGAAATAAAAATCTTGGTAGCAAAATTTTTACCACTTCTATACCTACCCGGTGCGCCACCACCGCGACCATGGGCGGCAGAGAACAGAGTTGTTAAGTTTATTTTTGCGACTGCCGGCATCATGTGCTATTATTGGACTCACGAACAAAAAAAAAACCAGCTTCACTAAACTTTGTCATCATTCTTTCTGTTCTTATCCCTACCCCTTCCACATGCAGGGTTGTTGGAGCTGGCACACCGAGAATACCAGGCGGTCGATTACGACAACGCCGAACGGCATTGCATGCAGCTATGGCGGCAAGAAAGCAACAACACGGGCGTACTGCTGCTACTGTCGTCGATACACTTCCAGTGCAGACGGCTGGACAAATCAGCCCAATTCTCTACACTGGCCATCAAGCAGAACCCGCTGCTTGCCGAAGCGTACAGGTAATAACGACCTCTCGCGCCCTCTCTCTCTCTCTCTCTCTCTCTCTCTCTCTCTCTCTCTCTCTCTCTCTCTCTCTCTCTCTCTCTCTCTAGTCTCCAGTGCGACTAGACCCGTACCACATTTAGCTGCACCAACATTGTATGCATCGCGTAATTGTATTTTTCACCACCATGTTCTTCTGTCCGTCTTGCAGCAATCTGGGTAATGTTTATAAGGAGCGCGGACAGCTCCAGGAAGCCCTAGAAAACTACCGACATGCAGTGCGTCTGAAGCCCGATTTCATTGACGGGTACATCAACTTGGCCGCTGCATTAGTTGCCGCTCGTGACATGGAACAGGCAGTGCAAGCGTACGTCACCGCTCTGCAATACAACCCGGTTAGTTTGGAACCCCGAACCTGCTGATTTTTTTTGTCTGTAGTGTACAATGTTAACTAACATTTCCCCGTCTGTTCTATCCGGTAGGATCTGTACTGCGTGAGAAGTGATTTGGGAAATCTACTGAAAGCACTGGGAAGGCTTGACGAAGCGAAGGTAAGTAACGGCTCGTCCCATCAAGAAAGGTCGTCATTATCACTATTCATTTTTCGTGTCATTGATTGTGTTGTGGCGGTCGTTGTGCAAAATCTCCAGGGCATGAGATGTGTGAAATTAAAAAAAAAATGGCAAAAAATCACATGCCAATTAGTATGCATCCGTTGGATGCCATGTTGTTTTGAGTGTAAACAGTAAAATTCTATGCCAGATGATTCTAAAATTCAGTACAAAAATCACAATATTGACAATGTACAAAACCAAGCAAATTTAAAATGAGAATACTGGCTGGCACATTAAAAAAATAGGTGCATCCTAGCATATTAAAAGTATCTAAACAGATGAATCTCGTCATGCAGATTAATGCACAACTACCGCCACAGTTCATCCTTTATGTTTTTGATCCATTTCTCTCTCGAAAAAAGAAGGAGAAGAAACCATTCAAAACATCATTCAAATCGCGTTAGGCTCACTACAGATCTGATATGTTGTGTTTACTACGGAAGGGGACCATAAATGGATGGTGCGGGGGGAGATGGGGGGGGGGGGAAAGGGTTGTTCCGGGAAGATGGTACTCATGGAAAACCAACTCTGATTGATCGTGTACGATTCTTGCCCAAAACTATTTCAGCACGAGATGCCACACACGCATAACTTTAGTTTATTATATTGCATGACGTGAGCGTTTCCATCAGGCAGATGATGATGGATTGACAAAACCACTGTCGACGGCGAACGAACAGGTCTCGACAGGAGGGCGATGGAATGCGATTGATTGAAACGCTCGCTTGCATTATTTTCTATTATATCGTATCACAAATCGTGGATCCAGCCGATCGCAGTTATTGATCGTCCAGAAATGGTTCGGCAGCAAATGAAAAAAAAGATAACTGTGCGTGTGTAGTAGCTGTGTCGCAGAGCAGTCACAACAACCATGGGAAACAGACTTCAAAATGATAAGATAATAAATTAGTCTTCTTCCGGATCACTGATCGCGGCAGGTAACGTAATATGTTGGACGCTATACGGGACAAGAACTGCTATGGGATTCGCATGATAACGCGCTAATCACGTTCTGGTGGAAATATCTGCGTCTGCGGCTCGATTGATGGACTCAAGCACCTATTTCCAACTAGCATTCAATTTCTGGGTCGTTCTTGTCTTATTAGTTCTGAACATGATTATATACTTATTGTAGCATAAGTTTTCTTAGGATTAATCTTCGATGGCTGTAACAGATTGCTATTTGTAGAAACAACTTGTTTATGTTCCTGTTCTCAAGGCATTGACTACAAATTGTATGATTCCTTCCAGCATCCGATGCCTTGCAACGAAATTAAAAATTATAAATCAAATACGCAGCCTTCTTATTTTGCAACAGGAAATTGCTCCAGAAAATATTTTTTTCAAATCGCTTATACTAGTTTTATAATGTTAGAAATACTGTGAATCCACACGCCGTTTGTAACGTCAATACCTTACCGGTATCCAGTCGAACGCGCTCTACAACGTACCCCGTCTGCTGCTGTGCCAACGTTTCCCGACCCCTCATGAATGGAAAACTTGTTGCTGCTCTTTAACTTTTATTACTCTTTTTTTGCTATACACTCTATAATTTTTTTCTTTTGTTACCTTTCAATGACAATCCACGCATCCCTTTCGTAAAATTTGTTTTTAATCAGATTCTTTGTTGTAAAAAATCCTTTTTTTTTCTTCTCTGCCTTCTAATTACGGCATTGGTGTTTTACGAAAAAAACGTTGTGGGTTGTGATTGGAAGCGGTAGGATATATATTTGATTAAAAAACCATATCAACAAACAGCTATTTAGGCTTAAGAAAATGTTTCAGGTACATATGGCGCTCGTTTTCCCGGCTCGGCGACGAAGATGCAGTCCAGCAATTGTGAAGCAGAAATGAAAAGGAAGAATAGGCAGAGCGGCGTGCATCCTGTTTGACAGATTTTCTCTGAATATCTTTTATTGATATGTACTTTCTTTTATTTAGTTTATATTATATTTATCCTCTCTTTTTATACTATATTTACTTATAATAGGAGGCTAAAACAAAAGGTGTCACACTTTTTCGAATTAGCTTGTTATGAAGTTGTTTTTGTTATGTGAATGTTAAAATATCAGGTGTGACCAGTTATTTTAGGCTTCTTAAACTCTCTGGAAAATGAATCGATTGTTTCGAGTTGTTTGACATTGCCGTTTCCAACTATTCACAATCTATTTATTTTCCTTAGTGATTTGTTTTGAATTCGACTGATCTATATGATACATGATGATTTCATTATCTTTGTATACTAAATGAATTTTTGCTTGTAGATGTTAATAGTAAAATTAAAATGTTTCAGCCTTCCAGTAAATTTCAGCGATTCCTGCAATTTCAGCATTTGATTGACTATATTTAACATAACATAAAAGATCATTTTTCTCAGGTCCAGAAGCGGCGATAAACATGCAATGCATAAATTTCAAAATGGCGGGCAAACTGGTCTAAATAATAATCACTTTAATCTATCATACGGTGATCAGGTTTTGGCGGGATCAGTGTGTAGTACCGATCGAAATGCAAAATGAGGGAAAGCTGGAGGCGAATGAACAGAAATTAGGTTGGAAAAATGACAAATGGATGAAATATCTACTTTCATTATGATGAAGAGAGAGAGAGAGAGAGAGAGAGAGAGAGAGAGAGAGAGAGAGAGAGAGAGAGAGAGAGAGAGAGAGAGAGAGAGAGAGAGAGAGAAAATTGTGAGGGTTAATTCCATAACTTTCCTAGTAGTTCAGTTTATCCCTTCGAAATATATCTTAGGATAGATGGCAGTCGCTTGTCTCGAACGGTTGTGTACAAACCATGCCAAATGTTGAATGCATGGCGGTAATCAATACATTTCTTTGTTATGACAAAAAAAAAAGTTCCTTCAGACCTCGATCTTCTGTTTCGCGAGTGTCTTTATTTGACTAGTGTGAGTTAGTCTAGCTCTACTGTGGTATGGTAATAACAAGATCACATTGCAACATTTCCATAACAAGGGCAATAACAAAATATTAGCGCTTTTATATTGTAAGATCTAATATAAGTATCTTACAATGGTTTATTCCTACAAATTGTTGAGGTATAAAATGAAGTACCACTGGATACCCGAAACGAACTGTTTAATAACAGTTTCAAAGTTGTCTAAATTTTAATAGTATTAATTTTAGTATATTGTAAAATCGATTTAGATTATTTTTTCCAATTTTCAATATTTTATTAGAATCTCCCAGCTTATTTCATAAAACTTTGATTAACATCGTTCATTTGTATTAATTATATGTTCATTTTTTATACAAAGAAGAAATCATCATGCATATTTTAATGGTAAATTCAATTTTCAGAGAAAATCTGTCAAACATTGTTTTATGAACTGTTTTGTTACTGCAGTACTGTTGTTGTTTCGATTATCTCTGCATATTCATTCTTTTCATTGCCTCACATTGCTCCACCACCAGTTATAATATGAACTGCAAAATGTTTTAATTCTTCGCTCGCCATGCTGATGAAACTAGCTGCACAACAACTCCTCTCCTCCATCGTTAGCTATCCAAAACCGCCGTCCGTCCCTGTTATTACAATGCCCTCGGATACATTTTAGCCGTGCTTGCAACCGAGTGGAAACAAAACGAGGAAATGTATTGAAAACGCATACAACGAAACAAACATATTTTCTTAAGCATATTGTAGCTGTTGAAACGGTTTTTTTTTAAACTATATATCCTGCCGGTATAACAACCGCGCACAACCTCGGCACACAAGATTTCCATTTACTTTTCTTTACATAATTCGCTACCCTGAGCGCATCGTGTACCTTTAGTGAGAAGGGAAAGTTCTCACAAAGTGCCACATGCATACGTGGTCTTCTCCTAGCGTTGCATTTGCAGGTAGCAACGATGGCACAGCAACGGAGACGTCGTCACATTGTACATTAAAATTTGAACTTCGGCCAAATCCCTTCAGGTGCATTTCATTATGATTGGTGGTCTTCTGGTGGGGCTGTAGATTCGTGGCTCGTGTTTTGGGGGGTACCCTTTTGACAGCGCCACGACGACGAACGAACGGGAAGGGAAACGATACGTGCGTGCGTGTGGATTTGCACTGGAAGGAATCTGAATCCGTTACACGCTTCGATGAAGAAAAGTAAATCTACACAGGCGCCGGATCGCATTGTACGCACCAATATGGGGAAACGTGGCTATAAACGAATAGAATGAGAGCTAGAAAGTGGTAGATTGCAGCACGACACTAAACAATTGCGATGTTAGAACAAGTGCTTATAATATAATAATTTATACATTTAGGTGTGTGTATGCATTCCACTCACTTTCTTTCTCTCACTCTAGCCGTTTGCACAGATCACAAGTTTTCTGTTTTATTGTTTTTGTCATACATTTTCTGTTACTTTCGTGTTTTTTCATTGAAAACATACAGTCTCTCTATCCACCATTACTAGTATTTCCATTATGATTTGTTCATTGCAAATAGTATTAAAAAATCGCTAAGATCGCACACCAACCATACTTTGGTACATTTTTCATGAGCAAGAACAAAAAAATAGGAAGAAGAGTTGTGGATTACAATCCATGAATCGTTTCAATACACAAAAAAATCAATGTTCTTTAGGACGGCAGCCATCGCACGAAGAGTACTAATGTATTTTCTGTATCTTTTTTTCTTTTTCTCTCATTCTTTTTCGGTATTCTCTCTCTCTCTCTCTATTGTGTTTGTTTCAAATTGACGAAAACAAAAACCGTGCACATCATCGTTCCGTTCATTTGCTTTCCGATCAACATCTACTTGTAAACTCGTAACGTTTACTACGAATACCACAAAACCGAAAACTCTCTATTTCCCCTTGCACCACATGCATTCCGCGTGCTTGTCGTGCTGGCTGGTGTGTTGTTGTGTTTACTGCTACTCTACGTGTTGTTGCTGCGTTTGTATGCTAGGCATGCTATCTAAAAGCCATCGAAACTCGACCAGACTTTGCGGTGGCCTGGAGCAATCTTGGCTGCGTCTTCAATGCGCAGGGTGAGATATGGCTGGCGATACATCACTTCGAGAAGGCGGTTGCACTCGACCCGAACTTCCTCGATGCGTACATCAACCTTGGCAACGTGCTGAAGGAAGCCCGCATCTTCGACAGGTGAGTGTTGTGCTTAGTATAAGTATGGGAGCGGGGAGAGAAGAGCGATTTATATCATAATTATGTTATAGGGTATCGTAAATGGATCATATGCTTCTATATCGCACCATCGTGCTACTTCAATTCAGAACGAACCGATATTCTGTGAAGGGGATTTCTACCGCAACTACCTTGAAGGGTTCATTCCCTTCGAGCTAAACGAAACATACACGCTCCGTTTCCAATGGGACGCACAATGTGTGTCAGTGTGTAGTTTTTAAAAATAAAACATCCAACAGCTGTGTTTCCGCAAACTTCCTTCTGCTTGCGAACCGCGTTCTCTGTTCATAATGTGGGTGAGAGTTTTAATTGCAAGGACACACACATCCGCTTTGATGGTGGTGAACGGTACTAATGAATCCATCACTAGTGGGAGAAGATGTCTAGTTCGACCTACGGCTCCTACTCTTTTGAGAGGTTGTGGGACATTCTTAAATTAGACCACACAAGCGAGGAGTATGGTATTTCTTTTTTTGCCCTAGATTAAGCAGAGAAGCGTGTAATCTTTTCGGGCATGTCAACATTAGCCCTCGAGGCATTGTTCTTTCATTCGTAGCGAGTCCTTTCCGTTCCAGCGAGTAGGATGTGATATGTGTGTATGTACTATGACAATGTTGCTGGAATGCCCTAGCGAGTTTTATGCCCGAATGGAGCATGAAAACGCACATCGATTTAGAATGCGGCCGCTACACAATCGAATCGATGCTGATGCATTTTTTATATTGCTTCATCTAAGCGAGCCGATAAGAAGGGCAATGGATGGAACCATGTTGAATGATGATGCTAGTCCTTTATTTCGAAGACTAGTGACACCAGTTTCACCGGACAAACATTTGTCACACGTTCGACCTTCAGCTGGATGTAATGATGATTTTATTGCATGTCTATTGTGCTCGGTGAGTTATTATCCTTCATGTCTACCGATGCATAATTTAGTTAGCGACGTGTACGCGATTGCTGTTTCTGGTCGATGAAACTCAGCTGGCGGTCGTTTTTGATTGCGTTGTAAGATTGATGCAAAACGGAAAATGCGCAATGTAAAGTTAAACTAAAAATCCACATAAAAAACGTACATTATTGACGAAAATCCTGAAACAAAACGTTACACCCACCGACGTTGCGAATAAGCACATGCTTTATTTTTGCTTACACGCTTCAGTAATGTTTCAACCATCCACGGCAATGAAAGGATGAAGGAACACAGTGTATCAACACTAAATGGCACCGCGACATGGATGGATGCGAAAAAGGAAAAGCCACTGTACCGGATACTAGCGCCCTCATCCTATCGCACCATCCCATCTTCACTTGGCCCCGGAAAAGCCAATCCATAGTACGCCGGGATCTGTTTAGCATAACAAAAAAAAAATCCCAACGCAACCTGCTGGGCCAGACGCAAATCTATTACGCTTCCGCGAATCGGTTCAACTTCACCGTTCAAGTGCCCATTCGCACCGACATCGCCGGCATGGCAGAAGTTGGCAAATGTCTATGATGGTTATATTCGTTCCGATAGGTTCTAAAGAGGGAGAAGCACGAGAAGTCCTTCCATAGGCAGCAGTGTGCTGCTCTGGGGTCGTCAACATTGTGCCTTTTCGCGGATGTGGGGCTGTCTCGCACGACCTTCTCCTCCTCGTCGTTCTTTTGCTCAAGTACCGTGGCTGCTTTTACGCATACACCGTGGGTGCTAAATGACGGAACAGCAGACGTACACACCCCGCTGCTCTGAACTGCACTCAATTTTTATTTTATGTCCCGCTGATTTTCCGTACTCGTAGCGCGCTTCGCTAAGTGCGTCGCTATTTAGAGTTGCGCGCGAGTTGGTTGGAGCTTTTGGTGTATGGAAAAGTAGTATGCGCTGGTTCGAGATGTCCTACGAAATGGGTTTAAAAGTGGTTCGAGAAAGCAGGCAGCAGCATGCAATACTAGAGAGAGGCGACCGGCACGAACCTGTGTGGGAGTAAAATATAGAACGCGACCCTTCGTCTAGCTTGTGTACCGTGGCAAAAGTACAAGAGAGAACGAAAAAGATAGAGAGAAGAGAGGCACGCCACAACGATAGCATCGTTTTGGGTATGGAAAATGGTTTGTGAGAGAAAAGCGTGTCCTTTTCCTAAAGGGACTCCACTGTCGTCTGTGCGAATTCACCACCTGTAAGCCCCGTGTGTTACGTGTATATCGCTCAGTGTCGATTCGGTTGACAACGGAAACGGTTGCGTTTATCGCGTGCGAAGCATTTGTGTTGTCAGTGCTTCATTTTAATGAAGATCACTAATCATCGTTTGTTTTTTTGTTTCGTGTGATTGTGATAGATTACATTTGAATCGGGAGTGTTTAGGTTGAAGCGTAATTTCAAAATAATCGCTTCGGAATTAGGAAACGAAAGTGTAAAGGGGAAGATAGGTTTTCAACCGTTAGTATTAGGGAAAGGAAAACACATGCCGTGTTGTATTGCTGGATTCAAAGCGTTGAAACGGTTGCGTTGTCGATAAAGTAATTAATATTTGCTTAAAACATCCGCTTACCAGTCAGTGGCTCAAGGGGAGCGAGCGAGTGAGTGCAAACATTAGGAAAGCTGTTTTGAAAGTTTGGTAGGATACAAACGCGCGTAGAGAACGGGACTAGTAGTGCAAATACTAAATTCGTGTTTTGCTGCTGTACCGTGTTTTCAGTAGAAACACGTAGCACACGTTTCATTTTTATACAATTTGATAGTTATTGGGAAAAGTTGTGCTAATAATTTAATGCCAAATACAGTAAATAGTTCGATAATGAAGTAATTTTATGTGAAATAGTATGATGGTGTACGAAATACACACACACATCAGTGGCTTTAGTTTGGAGTGCGGTTTAGTAACTCATATGAAAGGCATGGCAAGACGAATTTTATGACTTCCTAAAAATAGTTGATTACAATTTTCATTTACTGCTGCCTTTGGTACAAACAACACCCGGTGAAACTTTTGTACTTACTCGCCGGTGGTAATAAATAGTCCACCACCTCTTCTTCGCCGAGAAACGCTTGCCAATCAATTAATTATGATTTTGACACAATTTTCCACACACCAACCACCACCGTTTTCTGTAACGGAAATGTTCTAATTTTAAAATTCAACTGCATTGCTGATTGGCCTATGTATTTCTAACCCTGGCAGCGTACGTACCGGAATGGTCGCACTGCAAGGGACAGAAAGGGTGTGTGTAGTACCGTCTCGTTGTTCGGGTTGCACGTACTAATGATTTTGATTGCATCAAGAAAATTGAATCCGACCATAGATGATGGTTGTTGCACACAGTGAGCAAACGGCAACTGTCTAATTTTACACTCTTATGACAAGATGCGATATGATTGCTGATTTTGAATCGTTGGCACACTGTCGTAAAGCTTTTTTGCCAATTTCGTCAATAGGATATGATTTATGCATTAAAAAAATGATTCACTAACGACTATTTATTCGACAGAGTTGAAGGAACAAATCTGTTCATAATTTATCCCTTACCCATGGTGTTTGCAGAATGCTTATTGAAGCTTGAATTTAAAATCATTTGGGCTGGAAATTATCGGTCCTGACGCCATACGCTATCTCTCGCGCTCCCGCCCGTGGGAGATAAAGATTGATGCAAAACTGGGACGTCGTCGATAGGACAATAGAGTCCCTATATTGTACCATCTAATTGGATCATCATCATCAGAAGGCAGCGCAGGTGTGTTTGCGTTGGCAAATTTAATTGCAGGACGACAAGGGATGGATGCTTCTTCCTCTCCGTTTCGAACACAAGCGAAATGATGATAGAAAAAGCAGGAAAAGCAACGAAGACAACTAGGGACAGGAGTGATCTGGAAGGGAAAGGTCTTGACAAACTTCTTGACTCTGTCCCCTGATGACATTTAATTTGTCGATAGAAGCAAGCCGAGAAGAGATGCGTAAAATATGGCATGTTACTACTAAAACATGAGGAAAAGAAATGGAACCGATGATGATGTTGGAGCACTGGATCTAAGGGCCAGTAGTATCCTCTATCTTATCCTAGCATTTCAAGGGCAGGTAGTGAACAAGTTTACTTTTCAATCAGTGCCAAGTTGTGCAGGAAATTAGAACTCTTGAATGTGCGAAACGAACCTGCTGTGCCAAGCACCCACCGTTCATCCGCAAAGGTTGTGGATGTGCGAAAGGACAAAAAGGACAGTTCGTTTGTTTGCGTCCGTTTTCCCTCTGTGTGTATGTTTGACTGTCTCCTGGGAAATGATGTTGCGGTCACACGATATTCACTTTGACATTTTGCGTGCGGTGTGGTGTACTTTATTGTGTTTGCTGCCATGTCCTATTTTAATACTATAAACCACCTGGATATATGTGTGCACACAGCAAAAAGTGCCCGCCACTACGCAAACACACGGCAAGTGTTGCCGGCCAACAAGCTAAACCATGTCAACAAGATTCTCTGCCTACCATGAGACTATACCCTCACCCTCGAAAGCCATAAAGATCAAACGGCGGCAGTAGCACATAATCACACACTCCCACTATATGAACTCGATGCCAATTTTGTGGGTGGTTCAAACGAACTGTTAAATTGTTCTAATTTGCGTGTAAATTCTAGTTCCCATTCGTGTGTGTTACACATTGTCAGGACAAAATCTAACAAGCGTGACAACAGCAGCAGCGCAAGGCTAATGGAATAATTAATGGTGAAAGAGAGGACCTGGGTTATTGTGAAAGGAGTGAAACGAAGGAACGAATTGACCCGGTTCTAGTTGTGGCAGTGCACCCACTCTGTGCCAAACTAGCTGCAGAGTTAACAATGTGTGCTTGTCAATGAGGAGGAGAGCAGCATAGAATTCGTTTGTCGTGCCAAACAGAAAACCTTCGTCTACAAACTACTCACCTCACCGCGCAGTGCAGCGATGGATTATCAGTGCATTGTAATTTACACCATTGTGCGTATAACGCCGTACCATCCGTACAACTCGCTGTCGGAGCTGAAGGCGAGCCAGGAAGGCTGTTTGGATTGGATTAAGTTCTACGTCAAAAGGTTAGCCGGAAAGAACACACCAACCGTGGGACTAAGAGAACGGGGGGAGTCAGTAGCAAACCACTCAGCCTACGCACCCGAGCATATGACAATGATGATGGGTAATGGCTGTGTGTGTATGTTGAAACAAGAGAAGCTTTTATTGCTGCTAGCTAGCAAAACATAAGCTGATCCGATGAGGGTACCAGGCTGTAATAGAAGCGTGGGATAAGCCTTTATGCACAAGGATGATAAGATGGGCGTGCTTTTGAGTGAACGTGTTTGAGAGCAGTAATAAGCTAATAATATTTCGCCCATCGAATTTTAACTCCTTCCACATTTGAGCTTCCATTTCGACTGAATTATAGGATTATTCTGGTAATCACTTACCAATTTATTGTAAGGTTTAGGAACCGGAAAGAGCATTTCAGAATGTTCCAAAAATACTTAGTTCTAGTTATTATCAACAATAAGACTGCATTAATCAGCTTTTTCTGCTATTTGTATTGTCATTCTTCTATTTGGCGTAAACGACCTACGCGGACATGCAGACCTATACAGGCTTTCCAGAATTAATTACCACGCTGCCGAATAGCCAATCCTTGCTATGGGGGAACAAGTCCATTCTAGGCTTGAACTCATGACAAGCATTTTATTGAGTGGTTCGAGTTGACGACTGTACCACGGAACTGTCCCTGGTATTGTCATTACTTTGTCCTAATGGCTATTTTCCTTCCTGTATAACCATCCTATCCTGTCCATACTCGGGTTTCAAGTATTTTTATTTGCATTAATTTACATCTCAATTTTATTCACCCGCGCAACGACATTAAACATTCTATTTTTGTTTTCTATCCCCATTCGAGACCATGGTTTACGATGATACTTTTGGTATACAATGGAAAACTCTGGTGCGCTATGATAATCTTGTGCCCTTGCCTGCTCTCGTCCCCGTTTTGATTTTGTATCACATACACAATGCCGAGATTTCGCAGTTCAACGATGATGCACTTCAGAAAGAGAGGAAGAAAGTTTTAGAATGCCATTTGTTTGCTCTAATGTTTTGTGTGTTGGTATGGTATGTCGCATTTGTCGTTGTCGTTTTATACTCGAAATATTCTTACACATAATAGTCACGCACAAAACATATCTGAAGACTCCTCAGTAGCTCGGTACGCATTGTTTCGGGTTCGAGGAAGCAGTCACGTATCCTAGCTATTCATAAGGCTCAAGGTATGGAATGGAATTCAATCGGGGGACTTCGTTTCCCACCGTACAAGGAAAAAGCGTCAGTGCCGGAAAAGATGAAGTACTGTCGCTTCCAAGCGTCGAAAACCAGATGTATGCTATGCATGTTGTTTGTTAATGTGTATGATCTTGAATACTGTTCCAACTTATTATTCCAGCAGCATTTCAGTAGTCCTCGGGTCCTTCAAGTCTTGGACAGAACCTCATGTTATCGTCAGAAATAACCGTTAGACAGACATCAGTGTTAGCAAATTCCGCATTAAGCACAGGATATGATTTACATGTTTAAATTGGTTTCTTAGCAAAGGATTTAAAATTTTCCCAATCACAAGTTTGTTACAAATCACTCAGCGTTTTAAAAAGCAATTTGGCGCATAAAGCAGCTATTTACTGAACTTGCTATTTCAGAAGCTCCCAGCTACGCCGTTTACACAATTTAAGCTAGCATCATTATTTACAGTTTAATGAGTTTTTGGAATTCTTTTCGCTACAGTTCCCTTTAGTGCGAATCAAATCGTCCCACCGACGCGGTATTTGTGGGTGTGTGTATGTGTTTCACTCTACTAGACCTGTTGCCGCCGTCGCTTCATCATCACCACTGCTCCGGCGCTTGCCAGAAAGCACAGATGCAGATCGAAGTCGGGGGAGGCGCTTGCTAAAAATAATCTTGTTGATATAATGGAATTTATTAAACTTCCTGTCGCCCACCCGACACGGGGAACATGCCCAAATGGGAGAGGGATGGGTGAAGAAAGCACCGGTTGATCCATATCGACCCATCCAATCGCCAAGGAAGAGAAAGGATAGGAGGATACGAACAACGTGTATCCGTTCGATCCGTCTGTTGGTCGTCTGAGGGAAGCTTTGGAGCCGCGCACGCTGGTTGGTATGAGAATGGCAGAAATTGAAAACTGATTCTTAGCATTTGAAACTCGTTGCTCCACCGCCAACAACCAAGCTGGTCCTAACCCCGGCAGCCCCTGCCCGCACTGGTTGAGTATGGTGGCGTTGGCCTGGCTTGCACATAATCCTTCCAATCCTGTTACAACGGGGAGAGCGTTTGGCGAAAGCCGTTTTCAATTTATTCCACTTTTATGTTCCGCTCAATTGCGGAACTTGGGACAAGAGAAATCAGCGAGAGAGAGAGAGGGGGAGGCAACCTTTTGCGTGTGGTGGGTATACCGGAACGAAGGAGCGCCTCTCATCAAGCCCTTTTTCGGGCGCAAGCTTCAAATTGAAATGAACGAAATGTGGGTGTTGTTACCTCGTGGTGACATTTTTGAAGAGCCCTTTTACTTTCTATCTACCATTTAATAGGCGAAGCCGGACTAGGATGTACGGAGAGGGCAGGGGATCTTTTTAGAGAGGTTTCGGCTTTTGCGAGTAGAGGCTTTTGTATCAACCGAACGTGATTGTTGCGTTAAAAGCAATCTCAGATAAATTAGGCACGCTCCCCCGGCTTGCGAGACCCATCTTTTTTGAAGAGAAATTATTCAACAATACAAAATAAGCATGAAATAGAGATAAGAGCAAAGGGTTGCTTCAAATATTTGGAATATTTTACTCGAGTATTTTGAATATCTCCTTTGAAACTGTGTAGCAGCTAAAGTATTTATTTTTATTTCCATTTTTTTTTTTCAGAGCCGTCGCTGCGTATCTGCGAGCGCTCAATCTGTCCCCCAACAATGCCGTTGTGCATGGCAATCTCGCTTGCGTGTACTACGAGCAGGGACTCATCGATCTGGCGATCGATACGTACCGCCGTGCGATCGACCTGCAGCACAACTTCCCCGACGCGTACTGCAACCTCGCGAACGCGCTCAAGGAAAAGGGCCAGGTGAAGGAGGCGGAAGAAAGCTACAACATTGCGCTGCGCCTCTGCCCGAACCATGCCGATTCGCTCAACAATCTGGCCAACATCAAGCGCGAGCAGGGCTACATCGAGGAGGCGACGCGCCTGTACCTCAAGGCGCTGGAGGTATTTCCCGAATTTGCGGCCGCGCACTCGAACCTGGCCTCGGTGCTGCAGCAGCAGGGCAAGCTGAACGAGGCGCTGCTCCACTACAAGGAAGCGATCCGCATCCAGCCCACGTTCGCCGACGCGTACTCCAACATGGGCAACACGCTGAAGGAGATGCAGGATGTGGCCGGTGCGCTGCAGTGCTACACCCGCGCCATCCAGATCAATCCGGCGTTCGCGGACGCGCACAGCAATCTGGCGAGCATTCACAAGGACTCGGGCAACATCCCGGAGGCTATCCAGTCGTACCGGACGGCGCTGAAGCTGAAGCCGGACTTCCCGGACGCGTACTGCAATCTGGCGCACTGTTTGCAGATCGTGTGCGACTGGACCGACTACGAGGCGCGCATGAAGAAGCTGGTGGCGATCGTGGCCGATCAGCTCGACAAGAACCGGCTACCGTCGGTCCATCCGCACCACTCGATGCTGTACCCGCTGTCGCACGAGTTCCGCAAGACGATCGCGGCACGGCACGCGAACCTGTGCCTGGAGAAGATTAACGTGCTGCACAAGCCGCCGTACAAGTTTGGCCGCGAGCTGAGCGGCCGGTTGCGCATCGGGTACGTGAGCAGCGATTTCGGCAACCATCCGACGTCCCATCTGATGCAGTCCATTCCCGGTCTGCACGACCGCAACCGGGTGGAGATCTTCTGCTACGCGCTCAGCCCCGACGATGGTACAACATTCCGTGGCAAGATAAGCCGTGAGGCGGAGCACTTTATCGATCTGTCGCAGACGCCCTGCAACGGGAAGGCGGCTGATCGCATACATGCCGACGGCATACACATCCTGGTGAACATGAACGGCTACACGAAGGGAGCGCGCAACGAAATCTTTGCCCTGCGTCCCGCACCGGTGCAGGTGATGTGGCTCGGCTATCCGGGCACTAGCGGCGCCTCATTTATGGATTACATCGTTACGGATGCGGTCACATCCCCACTGTCGCTGGAGTCACAGTACAGCGAGAAGCTGGCGTACATGCCGCACACCTACTTCATCGGTGACCATCGGCAGATGTTCCCGCACCTGAAGGAGCGGGTGATCGTGAGCAACAAAGCGAACAACTCGCTCGCTGACAACGTGGCCGTAATCAATGCGACCGATCTTTCCCCGCTGGTCGAAAGCACCGACGTGAAGACGGTGCGGGAGGTCGTGCTCGCGAACAAGCCGGTCGAGATCCAGCACAAGGTAGCCGAGCTGCCGACGACTACGCCGATCGAGACGATGATCGCCTCTGGCCAGGTGCAAACTTCGCTGAACGGTGTGGTGGTACAGAACGGGCTAGCGACGACCCAGACGAACAACAAAGCCGCCACCGGGGAGGAAGTGCCGCAGAACATTGTCGTCACGACGAGGCAGCAGTACGGCCTGCCGGACGACGCGATCGTGTACTGCAACTTCAACCAGCTGTACAAGATCGATCCACTGACGCTACAGTCCTGGGTGACGATTTTGAAGCACGTGCCCAACTCGGTGCTGTGGCTGCTTCGCTTCCCGGCCGTCGGTGAGGCCAACATTCAGGCCACCGCCCAGCAGATGGGCATCGCTGCCGGACGCATCATCTTCTCGAACGTGGCCGCCAAGGAGGAGCACGTGCGACGGGGTCAGCTGGCGGACGTCTGTTTGGATACGCCGCTCTGCAACGGACACACCACCTCGATGGATGTGCTCTGGACCGGAACGCCAGTCGTAACGCTGCCGGCAGAAACGCTAGCGTCCAGGTAAGAGAGAGAGAGAGAGAGAGCAAAAAAGCACATCCGATAAGGTTTTGTTCTACGTTTTACTTATACGACCCGTTTCGTTCGCTCTTCTTCCCTTCCCGCAGAGTTGCCGCATCGCAGCTGGCAACGCTGGGCTGCCCGGAACTGATCGCCAAATCGCGGCAAGAATATCAGGACATCGCGATCAAACTCGGTACCGACCGGGAGTACCTAAAGGCGATGCGGGCCAAGGTGTGGGTAGCCCGCTGCGAAAGTCCCCTGTTCGACTGCAAACAGTACGCGCAAGGACTGGAAATGCTGTTCTACAAGATGTGGGAACGGTTTGCGCGCGGCGAACGACCCGATCACATTTCCGCGAAGGACAAGTAAATTCGCTGGCGTAGTAGTGGTGTAGAGGAAGTCCTTCACTTGGGTGAACTATTAGGATTTCCTCTTCCATCTTGGAGCGTAATTTTGAAGCATTTTCACTCTATTCGATGTGAAAGATTGAAAGCAGACAGAGTTGTGGTATATTTCAGTTTGAGAATGAGTGTTAGAAGCTAGCAGGAATGGATTTTGTTGTTTATTTTTTAAGATTTTCCTTCTTTAGGGATGGGTGGGTGCGTGGGAGCTGCTGCTATGACAGGCTTTATTTTCCTTTTTTCTAATTTTCCAACATATATCGGTATGATTGATTTTGTGAACACAGGATATATAATGGCAACATATTTTATTAGGATGACAGGAAAAGAACAAGAAGAGCAACAATAATATTACACTTTCCAAAATGATTCAAACACATGCGCGTACGCACGCCAGGATTGTCGAAGCTCTGTTACTTAAATTGTAGAGAGAAAGGTAGCACGATTTACTTATTTTTCATACGTTTGGTGTTACCACCCAATCGACAGATGTTAATTTCGTGCAGCAAGCGAGCATTGTACATAGCAAAATGACAAAGTTTTGAGATAATCTAATTAGTAGCGCGCTGTTTTGATTCCCTACGCGGTTTTACACATACGCAACACAGTTTTTGCTGATATGTCCTAGGAAATGGTTCGCACCCTCGGAGCGGCATATCCGGTAGCGCTAACGTTTTCCTTCAACACGAAGAGGACCCATCAATTTTCATCCATATTTACCCTGGGTCCTCTTCTACAGTTGTACATAATTGCAGCTGTCGGCACCGCACAGACGGCCCGGTAGCAATTAGATGTAATTTTTACGCGTAAGAAACAGTCGAATTATATTCTATCGACTCATCTGCGATCTACTAGATAAGAATTTTGAAATGAATGTTACAATTAAAGCAAAAAAAATGGTTTACAATTACTTTAAACAGAAGAAGTGTGTGTATTATTATGTTGAGAATCTAGCAAAAAATCCGAAATGTGGGAGATATAATTGGATAATAGTTTGAGAACCACGAAGAAACCACATGAGCCAAGGAAATAAAACATATTTACCCAATAATTCGAGCTTAACTGACGGATGCCCCATGGTACAGTCGTCATCTTGCACGACTTAACAACATGTCCTTTGTGGGTTCAAGCCTTGTTCGGACCGCCCCCCACAGCCCCCAAGTCTCGAAAGCATTGTATAGGTCGGTTTGACCGCATGATTCCGCTCCTGCAAAAATAATAAGAAGAATTTAAATAAATCTTAACCGTTTGCCTCTTATAGGGGTTTCCAGGAGTTCTGATAGTTGTGGGACACTTCTTTGACTTCCTTACTTATGGGAAGTGAACTTCACACGATGGAATTTGGACTATTGCACCCATTAGATAGGCTCCTATTGGGAATTCCTATTGGATTTGTCCAACAAGGGTGCTATGTAACGAGTCCAATCCCCATTACATTAAGTTCATTTCACGCAAGGAGTCAATTAAGTGTCCCACAGCTATGAGAATTCCTGGAAAACCCTGTATTTGCCTAGTTAAAAAATAAAATCATTTTTCTTGCCAAACTCCTGCAACTCGTTGCCCAATGCAAGCCCAATGCACTCGTTGCCGCCGAAAAGGGCATCCGTTTCATGCGCACAACCGTTCGACACGGCGCCATAAACGCGCGGCTTTGTTTTCCTGTCAAACACGGACCAGCACTGTGGTGTCATGCAAGGTTTTCCCTGTTCCCTCGAGGAAAATAATTCAGGAGCAAACCACCCAAACCGTGCGCGAAGCGGCGCGATGTGAGGAAGCCGAAGTTTTTCCCCCACTGGACAGACCAAGAGGTAAGGCAGATGGTGTGAGTGGGTGAAGAAACAGAGAGAGAGAGAGAAACACAAGTGGAAAGCGGCGAGAATCGGCATCTCCGATGCGATGGCTTGCGAACACGGTTTTCCTTGTTTCGCTCCCGAGCAGCGCTCTGGCACCACCAGGATGCGAGGAAAATTCTCTCACACAATCGTGGAAAATCGTCGCGCCGTCTGTCGACGCAGCAGCTTTTCCGTACGTGTGTGATACAAAAACGGTAGTGGTAGTAGTAGCGACACGGTGTGTTGTAGCAAAAGTGTGATTGGCGACGAGGAAGGAAAAAAATTAGCAAATTGCTTCTTTGGCCAGCAAGTTTTCCTACAAACACACACGCACACATGCACACAGGCATAGGCAAGCGTTAGTCTTATCATCGTCAGTGCATTCGAAATCGAATCGATGGTTATGTTATAATCATCGCCCAGCAAGGATATTCATACACAGGGCAAGGACCATCGGGGGAGGGGACCTCCAACACTCCACTGTTTCGACAGCGTTCCGTGGAGGGAAACATTGGCTTAAGGCGGAAAATAGAAAAGTGCGTGTGCGTGTGTCCAATGACTTCCAGCGCAGGCAGCCATAAAAAATTGGTGAAATTGCACGAGATTGCCAGTGGAAAGCAGCAAACATCAGCAGCAGCAGCAACAGTGGTCGTCCGTCAGCATCGTCCATTGGTGCATTAATGAGAGAGCACAGCTTTGTGATACGGTCGCGAATCAAATCCCTAGAATGGAAGATCCATTTTTCGTGGTGAAAGAGTAAGTTTTCCGCAACGGGGGGAGGCAAACCTTCCAAAAAGTTGTTTTTTATTCACGCATCATTGGACAGAGGAGTATACTGTGCAACGCGAACCCTCCGGTATTGATTGTTTCAATGCTGGAATGCTAGGTGAATCGAGAGTGTCAGTATGTTTTCTTGCAATTTGTTCGAAAGAAGATGGACAAAATGATGCTCTAATTGTATGTGAAACTGGAAAGTGGAGTTTCGTGTTTTCAACAACACAGTAGGAGCATATTACCGCAGCCTACTGAAACGAGTGCAAAATTGTGCCTCAAGGGCGACCAACCATACGGACCAACCGTATGGCACTTTGTGAAATCTCTAATCGTCCGCATAACTTTCCTTTTTTCCCGAAGCTGAAATGTGTCATCCCTTGAATCTGCCCTCCACACAGTACGCACGCGGGAGTGTGACGCAAGAAACGCCGAAAAAAAACATCCTTCACACAGGACCACTGAGAGACGCATTCGGTGTGTACGAGTTGTGTGTTTTTGTATTTTTGCATGCGGTTCTTAATTATGCTTTATTTCGCCACAGTACCAGAATGATGGACTATTTGCATACGGGTGGCAGAGCGCAAACATCCTCATGGTGTATGTGTGGTGCCAACCCCCGGCACAGTTGTTGTTGGTAGTCTGAGGTGGCAGCGAAATTATGCGAAAGACACGTTAAATGTCTTCCCTTTTACAGGTTGGGGTTGCAGTGCCAGGCACGGACACACTTTCCGTTCTCGTTGCGCAGGAAACCATCCTTGCAGAAGCACTTGTCAACGCAGGGTGCCTTGCATGGTTTGTCCCAGGTCTCTCCGTTATCGCACGTGCGCTCGCAACCGGTACCACAGCGCTGGAAGATTTCGTTTTCACCGCACTTCTTGGGCTGCTGGGCTGTGGGTGGTTTTGGAATCGGAAGACAGATCATGAGACAATTATTCTCAATCCAAGATGTTTGTTTTCGATAGCAAAATCTTCACTTACCAGAAACACCCAGGAAAGCGAAGACGGCAACGGCGAGCAGGACGAAGATGGCGCGCATTTTGAAGAACGTTCGAAATTGCTTTCCTTCTGCAACGTGTTGGAACAGACTAAGTTCAGTAACGTTCCGACGGCCGCATTATATCGTCCCGCATGCAGTTGGGCCGGTATTGGCACAGCTGCTCTTCGCCAAAACTGGGGTCTTGAATCTCGAATTCGGTTCGTGGGGCGCAGTGCTGTAACAGGCCACCTTCTTAGGAAAGGGTATGTGTTTGCATTTCTGCCCGTGCTACAAGCCGGAGACCGACTTTCGGCAGTCTACGTAGTCCATTTTCATAGTTTTAAAGAACATTTTTCAATTTCGTTGATATTACTCATACTGTGAATCAACCAAATTTCGAAAGGCTCAAGTACATTGGGAAAAGGAGTAGGTTTTTTTTTTATTGAAACAGAAACACCAGCACCATTTTACAGCGAATTGTTTGTACAGTTTGGGGGTTTCCAGACTGCACAAACAATTGCTGTGCCTGAGATACACCCGTACGGTGGATGGTTGGAGCGGTCTTGGTGGCCAAATTGAACACCACCGTTGTCGCTAATGTGGTACGTCTAGGCCGTTCCCAGCGGTGAGCTTATTTTGCAACGAATTATTAGAGCATAGCCATGGCTTCACGCAAGCATTGTCCTCCCGGCGAAAGTAGCCCGGTCGGCAGAAGCATCCCGAAACGCACACGCCCGTGCAGCTCAACATTTGCGCAAGATTGGTGCAGTTTCGGCGGCACGGCGATGCACAGCTGTAGTACTCCTCGTTCTCGACGGTGCAATCTATGGGGGAAAAATGCAATATGCTTTAGTTTTGCACCACAGAGAGCAATGCAATATGTGTGAAGGCAAATGACTTACCTTCGCTGTGCACGAATGTCACCATCAGCGCAACGAATACGATTAACGAGATGCATCTTACGTACTTCATCGTTTGTCTTGTTCTTTAAATTTGTTTCTAAAACTCCATAGAACTAAACCCCTATCGTGCAGGATGCACCTGTTTTATAGTCTTCAACCTTTCTATGCTTGTACCTGCACAAATTCAACGTCATTGCGAGAGAAAGTAAACAGAAAACATGAATCGTTGGGCGTTAGTTTTGTCCCACTTTACAACTCCGCCTAAACAATCAAAGCTGCTATCCAAACATATTGCTTAACGTTTCACATCGTGCTCGGTTCGTATGATGTTGAAATCATTGCGATCGAGTTGTTAGTTGTGTTTGACACACCGGCGATCGACGTTCTCGATCGAAATTACCGTATGATATTAGATATTATAAGACGTTACCGTATTTCTTCTTCACCCTCCCTAATTGCAGCGAAGTATTCAAAGCATTGAATAAAACACGTGGGTTGTACATTCGCTGGCGTGAACTAAACGATGCGCATTCGGGTGGATCAACTGCCGAGGCCGACTGGACAACGACTGAACTGAAGAACTCGCTCCGCAGCATCGAATGGGATTTGGAAGATCTAGAGGACACTATTAATATCCTTTTCCAATGATCATTGTGTACATTTGTTGTCTTTCTTTTCCAACCGCGTATAATATTTCCTTAACCCGTTACCCTTCCGTAACCGCGCACGTATTGTAGAGAAAAATCCGAGCAAATTCAAGATCGACAACCGGGAACTTTCCAGCCGCCGGTATTTCATCGACGCCACCCGGGATGAGGTGAAGTCGATGAAGGATCGCATGAGCATCAGCCGCAACCGTGACCAGGACATTACCGCCCGCCAGCCGCTGCTCGATAACGTCGAATCGTCGCCGCAGCAGCTGCAAAGCAAAAACTACATCAACAACAACAGCATCATATCAAACGGTGGTGGTGTGGCCGTGCTGAACGGCAACAACGGTACCGCCGGCGGTGGGCTACACGGCAACAGCTCCTCCACGCTAAACTGCAACCTGAACAACAACAGCCAGGTGAACAATCTAAATCTTGCCGAAACGGGTAAACATCTGATCAGCTCGGCCGGCGCAGCGATGGCCTCGAGGCACAGTGGGGCGAAGTACTCCAAGCTGGAGAACAACCTCGATGACAGCCCGAGCCACTATGTGCCGTCGGCGTCCGGTGGTGCCGTGCTCGATTCCAACTCGAGCCGGTTCGTCGAGGATACGCTCGCAACGCAGCACAGAATTCTGGTCGGACAGGACGAGCAGCTGGACATTATTAGCGATTCGATCGGCACGCTTAAAACGGTGTCCCGCCAGATTGGCATCGAGCTGGATGAGCAGGCTGTGTAAGTTGATTGTCCCCGCTGAGTTTTATATGCGGTTTAATGCATGTTTCCCACTTTTTGCTTTTGCAGCATGCTGGACGAGTTTGGCAACGAGCTGGAGCAAACTGATTCCAAGCTCGATGCTACTATGAAAAAGGTGGCGAAGGTACTGCACATGTCCAACGGTAAGTGATAAATGATACTGGAAAGGGAGTCGATTGACTAGAAATGAATAAAAACATTCTTCTCTTTTTCCTGCAGACCGGAGACAGTGGACAGCAATCGTAGTACTATCGATAGCACTTGTAGTTGTGATAATTATTTACATCATTCTCTAATCTATATCTGTCTACCGTAAAACAGAACACAACAAGATGATTACCCGGGTTATGGTAGGAGGCGCGCGTGGGAAGTAAGCTAAAGTTAGGCGGTGTAAGTTATTTTTGCAATACCGTGTATGGTAAAGAAACAAACCAAAAAAAGAAAGAGCGTATCGTACTCTAGTAGTTTACTACTTCGTTTAAAGCGTAAAGGTATAATTATTGTGATTTTTTAAAATATCTACTATAAGTTTTTAGATCAATTCTTAAATTTCATCTTTAGTAAAAAAAGGTTCACTCAACACCAGCTCAAGAGTTTCAATCGATTCTTTTAAAACTTTTAGAAGTTGCTGATCTATTTTCTCTGATTTTGTGTGCTCTATTGTAAAGCGTGTGTAAATTACACGTGACGCAACTTTCGAACCACTAAGTTCATCCTAAGAGTAGCTACTTAACACCGAAAAACATTGTAAATATCGTACTCATCATTTCGTATTGGCGGGATCATCTGCTCAGGTTTGATAAGTCCGGTCTAATTTTGCATTTTTGTTATAAGATCACTTTTGTTCCGTGTTTGGCAAAGGAGAATACACCCGTTTTAAAGTCCCATTCCTCTGGTGAATGATATTTCAATCGGTTCTTGCGAATATCATCATCAGCTTATTTAATCCTTCTGGGAACAGGAAAGATTTCGTTCTAGTCATACGTTCCATATAAGCAAACCATATACAAACCCCCCTCCCCACACACACGTAAGATGGCGAAAGAGTGTATGCAAACAAAATGGAGAAATGGATTTACTAGTATTACAACTTGAACTATTTCTGTTTTCTAAACAAAACTACCAACACACACACACCTGTAATAGCAGAGTAATAAATATTAAACCAAACCCCGTAGAAGCAACAGGCGCGATCAGAGACAGTCGATTTGAGCGATTGATCGTTGCATATATTTTTCGTGAAATGTATTAAATGTAGCTCAGATTTAGCCACTCCGTTTGAGACAGCCAAATTTTCCTATATTTAAACCCCGAGTCGTCGTCAACCATTACAACACACACAAAACAACAAATAGAGACCCGCCGCTAGGTGTGGTAGCAAAGAGCAAAAACGGAAAGCAATTAAGAACCGGTTCAACCAGCAATGAGGATGTGTGCTGAGTTGCGGACAAAAGAAGAGAAAAGCTGACCAGTGGGCGATGTAGGTGTAGGAAATAACACTAAGGAGGAGGACGTCTTCCTTCTTAACACGGTGTAAGGCCCTGACTAAACGTAGCATGTAGGAGGAGAATGCGCGCTCACTGCGGGAGCGCCGTTCGAACAAAGACACAAAGTAGTAATGTGGTAAAGTTTTTTGAAATTCCAAGTAATATTTTTGTCGCGTAGCCATTCATGATTAAAGTAAATGCAATATAAAGGAATGAAAGATACATATGCTGGGTTTTGTATGATTAAAAAAACGTTTCTCTATAAAGCGCCCACGAGTGATTTATCACAAGCTGTATTGGATGCAACGCATTTAAACTCTCAACAAACTGGTTTATTGAACCACTTTTTTGTCTTTTACGTTTTTACGAAACAGAAACTTTTTGAAGTTAAGTTCCACTTTGATCGGTTCCTCGCCGCCCGCCGTTGGGCCCTTCTGTCGCAATCGCTCCAAAACGTCTGCCGCAATGGGTTGCGCAAAGTGCAGCTTCACCTTCCCACTCGCACCGAAAGTGTCCTCAATGATGCCACGCTCACCACTGGACAGTGTTATGTGCAGCCCCACGAATGCTTGCCGGTTGTTGGCTGCCTTTTTAAACAGTCCCACCGCGATCAGCTCATGCTCGCTGACTACACGCTGTATCGTGCCGCTTTTGCTTTTGTGTTTGTATACTTGCAGCTGCTCCGGCAGGACCGTTTCGGCGTACTTGCTATCCCGTATGACGTCCGTCAACCTGGCCGAAAATGCTATCCGGCAATCGGCCGCATGTACGTCACTGTCCAGCTTAGAACCGATGATGAGCGCATTGTGGCACGCAAGAATGGGTGTTTCAAATTCTAGCAGCACAAAAACGTTCCTTTGCGTACTGTCGCTGGCGACCATCTCCTCCAAGTATTCGTACTGCTGTGCGAAGGAAAAGGATTTGCTTTCACCGGTGAATAGTAGCACCGTGGCCACGACCGTTTCATACCCGCAGGTGATGTGAAATTTTGCCTTCGATTTGATCGGTCGTTTGTAGTACCGTACGCTGCGCAGTGGCACGATTGCCGCGTACACGTAATGCACGTAGTTCGGGACGCACACGATGCCTCGCTCCAGCGATTTCGGATCGAACTGGGTAATGCATATTCCAGCCCGGTCGCCCTGCCGAATGGTTTGGTAGCTTTTGCGAAACATTTGTATCGATTTGACCTTGCGCTGCAGCTTCAACTTCGGTATTTCGACCTCATCGTTCACGCTCAGCCTGCCCTGCAGTACCGTGCCGGTACAGACGGTTCCCTGTCCCTTGATGGCGAAACAGTGATCAACGGCAAACATAAACGGTTGCGACATATCGCGTTGTGGCATGAAGGATTTGGTGTTCATCGTATCTACCAGCGCGTAAACGTTTTCACCCGTCAACGCAGAAATGGCCACGATCGGTGACGCATCGAACGACACCTTGGAAAGCACGCCCGCAATGCCCTTTCGCAATCGGTCTAGCGTTTTCGTACGCTGGGCCGGATCTTGCAGCGCATCTACCTTGTTCAGCACCACGATCATCTTCCGGCACGTTAGCTCACCGATGAGAAGACATTCGGCCGTTTGTGGTTGGATGCCCTTTTCCGCATCGATCACCAGCAGCATCATGTCGATGATCTGCGCACCGCCGATGATGGTTCGTATCAGACTAGCATGTCCGGGACAGTCGACGAAGGTGTACTGAAGCTTTTCATAGCCTTCGGCAATCGCTTGCTCCCTTAAGTGATCTGGCAGATCCACCTGCAGTGCACTGAAGCCCAGGTCAAGTGTTATGCCCCGTTCCTGGGACTGGGGATTTTTGTCGAAGGCGGCCGTACTAGCAATTGCGCTCAGTGCTCTCGCCAACGTTGTCTTACCAGAGTCCACGTGGCCCAGTATGCCGATGTTAAGATTAAGATACATACTGTGCTAACTTTTTATTGAACTTTAAGTGTTAGTTTTTCCCTATTCCTGTGGTCTTTCAGAAACGGTGTATCGCGTTTTTCCCTGCATCTGGGAATAGTTTTCCAAGACACCGGGTTGTTTGTTTACATTCACTGTGTTTCCCTATTATAGTGCTGTCAAACTGTTCCACACTGTTCCGGATAGTGATGGTCGTTGGATGGGATTCATCCGGATCAGTTTATTCTTGGAAAAATAAAACAAACAAATTTGAAAAAGAGGAAAAAAAAGGAAATTAATTAAAAAAACTGAATTAAATATTGCAAATGATTTTAAACACATGTCGCTCCATACGAGAAAAAAATCATAGAAATAATGTAAAAGAGATTAGATATTCTGTCTCACGTCCGACTCTAGTATCGCTCTGCGTAATCAATTGTTGATAATTTTAATCAATTTCTCATGACACTGCATATTTCAGCATGCCAATTCTCACACAGAAACATCGCAATTAAAGAATTTTGTTTCATCCAATGTCACGCAAAATGGAACAAATTTAACCCATTTGCACAACTCCAGCCTTCAGTGAGTAGGTAGAAATTCTCTCGCCTGCCCTCCCCATGCAATCCCCCTCTCCCTGAAACCCCTAGCGCTCTATTTGTTGTGACGACGGGGAACGGTCTTTTTTGTTAGTGACATTTGGAATCGGAAAAAGGAGAAAGTATCGCGCCCACCAAAGGTGTACGAGGAGGGGCCCTGTATCCCTGGTTATCCTTATCATCAACAGAAGCAGCAAGTGCGTATCGTACAGTTTCTGGAAGGTGTTAGGAAAACATGACATCACACCCACCGCCCGCCACCTACGTCGACGATTGATACGTTGGCCGGACAGCGGAAACCAGCGGCGAGAGAGTTTTTTGTTGTTGTGAATGTGTGTGCATGTGTGTGTGCCCGCGGGTGTGTTTAGTGAAGCGGTGTGAAAACAACGGAATTTACACGGCAGATAAAGGCAAGGAGAAATCTAGACCGAAGCGCGCGGTAGATGCGGACTTTGGGTGGGTTTGCGCGAGTGCCGAAGCGGGATTATTGTTTTTAACGAAAAGTAGTAGTACAACACGGTGCGGGCGCTACCGGAGCTTCGGGGGAGTACTTGTTGCTGCTATATTGCCACTTGCCACTTTACTTTGCGTTCGTGACGTGGCTGCACTAACTTGGGCAAGGCATGCCCAACGGGACGAATGTGGACTGGTCCAGGTGAGCGTGAAGGGACTGGTCCCCCGCAATGTGACACTGTTGAAGGTACTGTTTTTCAAACCACTCACATTACCTTCTCAATTCTCAATTTGCAGGTATGGGCTTGGTAGCGATGATTCATCGCCGACCGAACGGAACCGTGTGCACGGCCAGCGGTCCGGCGGGGGCGGCGGCGGCTTCGTTGATCTGGGCAACGAGTACGACTACGGTGCCGGCGGGCATCACGCGTCCGGGCGGGATGAAATCTTCGCCGAGGATCAGGGCGACAAGCCGTGGTGGAGGAGCAACTTCTTCATCTCGCAGCCGGTGCTGTTTGGCACGTGGGACGGCGTGTTTACCTCCTGCCTGATCAACATCTTCGGCGTGATCGTGTTCCTGCGGTCCGGCTGGATCGTGGCCGAGGCGGGCATCATGCATGCCATCCTGATCGTGTTTTGTGCGGTCGGCATCGCGCTCGTGTCCGTACTGTCGGCCGTCGGTATCTGCGAACGGTGCAGGGTGGAGAGCGGAGGCGTCTACTTCCTGATTGCCCACACGCTCGGCTCGCGGTTCGGTGGCTCGCTCGGGCTGCTGTACTGCTTCGGGCAGGCCGTGGGCTGTGCGCTGAATGTTCTCGGTTTCGGTGAATCGATCGCCGGGCTGGTCGGGCTGGAGGGCAACCAGTGGGCGATTCGTGGCTTTGCCATCGCCGCCGTCCTGCTGCTCGGCGTGATCAATGTGGCCGGCGTGAAGTGGGTCGTTAAGCTGCAGTTTGCGCTGCTGATCGTGATACTGATGTCCGCGCTGGACTTTATGGTGGGCAGCTTCATCGGGGAAGCGCCCGAGCACGGTTTCGACGGGTGGGGATCGGGCAACATGGGACTGAACCTGTGGTCCGCCTACACGGAAGGCACCTCATGGTTTACCGTGTTCGGTGTGTTCTTCCCGACCATCACGGGCATCCTTTCCGGCATCAATATGAGCGGCGATCTGCGCGCCCCATCGACGGACATCCCAAACGGTACGCTGGCCGCCCTCAGCACCTCCACGTTCCTGTACATGGTGTTTATACTGTTTCTTGGCGCGACGTGCCAGCGGAGCCACCTGCTGACGGACTACCAGATTGCGGTGCAGGTGTCGGCGGTCGAGTTCCTGCTGCTGGCCGGCATCTACGTGTCGAGCATGTCGTCCTGCCTCGGCGCGATGTACGGTACGCCGCGCGTGCTGCAAAGTATCGCCAATGAGAACGTCATTCCCGGTATCGGCAAGCTCGGCAAGGGACGCGGCCCGAACAAGGTGCCGCTGTACGCGATGGCGGTAGTGGCCGGTGTCACGACCACGTTCATCATTATCGGCGACATTAACACGCTGGCCCCGATCGTCACGATGCCGTTCCTGTTGACGTACGCCTGCATCGACTACTCGTACTTTGCACTGGCGCAAACGTTCGACATACAGAACAACCGCGAGGAGCGGTTCCGGATACAGGCGCAGAGTCCGCTGTACGAGACCCGCAACTACGGCGCGACGGGCGACTATCACGAAAACAACGATCTCGATCAGCTGTTCCCCGAGCGGACGCGTCACAAAAATCTAGGTGTAAGTGGAAGTGTGCACACTGTGCTTATTGGAGCTCTTTTATAAGCCGTACCGTTTTTCCGTTGCAGACCCCGTCCAACTCACCACAACATGTGCCTTCAAATGCGGCAACCAGCGCACGACCACAGCAACCAAATGGAATACCTCACAGCTCGTCGATTACCAGCGCCGATTCGGAAGTGGTGTTCCGCGATGGCACCAACAGTGCGAACAATGCCAACTCCGTGGGCGAAGCGGACGACGAGCCTATCGCACCGATTCGACCACCCATTCACTCCAAGACTAAAAACTGGTACTCCGGTTTCTGCAATCGGTGGGCCTCTTTAATTGGGGTAAGTGCAGCCCATCTCGACCTTGTCTTCGTTGCCATGGCAACTGACAAAAAACATCCTCTTTCGTTTCCAGGCTGGCATAAAAATTCTCGTCATGCTGCTAGTAAGCTGGGTGTACGCACTGATCTGCATCGGGACCGTATTTATCGTCTGGTTCTATGTCGGTACGGCGAATCCAGCAGTGAAGCCGGGCCTGGCACATGAGTTCCGCTTCTTTGTGTGGTTAAAAAATGTCGTTTTCCGCTGCTTTGGGTAAGTCGTTCAATACTAGCACCTTTACAGATGTTATTAACGATACATAAAATCCCCCTTTTGATTCTAGAAAACGTATGCACGATTACGAACAGGTCGTAGTTACCCAAACCTGCCCGAACGTAAACCTCGCGTCTGCTCAACTGAACGAAGAAAATGAAGACTTTGCCTCCCGGCGGCGATACCATCAGACTGCAGTCGTGCAGGGAAGGTACGTGGATGAAGTGTGAACGGAAAAAAGTAGGCACAAAGTGGAGAGAGATGTTATTTGTAGGGAGGCAGCCATTAGCAGCAGCACCCTCAAGAAGGCGCTTATAACGCAAAAAAAAAAAACAAATGAGAAACTCCTTTTACTAGCCACAGACCAGTAAGTACACGGTCTGCTCCGTTGTAAACGATGTAACCCCCCCCCCCAAACCCTCGTTTTTGTGTAACCTACGTGTAACCCGCCGTATATGATAATCGATCGCCAAAGTGTATTGATGATGGAAAGCGCTGTGGATGGAAAAGCGTAGATTGGTTGTAAATTCTCAAAGCGTCTCCACAAAAAAAAGTTCAATGTAAAACATATTTAGTCCACTGTATAGGAGATTGTAACAAGCAATATCGAGCATTACACATCAAAATGTCCAACGTATCACTAACGCGCACGTACGCAACAAATAACGGACAAAATTGATTAGAGAGAAAAGGGAATGATCAGTCATCTAAACACAAGAAACCGTAGTATAGGATCAACAAATGAAATTATGTGTACATACGAAGAAGAAGGTATCGTTGTTTCCTTCCCTATTGTGTTGCAGCTTACAACTACTAGCGTAAGAATTGTACATTGAGTTTGTCCTTTTAAATAACGCATTTCCAGCTAATTTATTAACGTACCCTCCCGACGACCAGCGCAAACTAATTCCCCTCGTCTAGTGCAGCATTAAAAATTACGTTCCAGTGAAAGCTAACGTTGAGATTAGAACAAACTATTAGTAACCTATGTTTTGCCACTGGGCAGATGGCGTAATAGTGGCCAAACGTTTCATTGTTTGGCATACAGTATTGCTTTTTCTTCTGGCACATTGGCTTGCGAGTGCTCCTCACGAACTGCCCTGCCCTGTCGATTCCAGGTAGATAGACTGCTTAAAAATCAATCCAACCATCCCCCGGGGGAAGCGTATCGGTGGAACCAATCTAAGATAAGTACAATTAATGGATATAAACTTTATACGTTTCGGTTCGTCCGTGAGAACGAGAGAACAATAAATATGCAAGTGATTCCTTTCTATTGTTATTCGGACGATCGTAAAGCATTGAACGCCCCCCATTGGTACCACTTGGGATGTACTAACGCTGTGTAAAAAAAAATTAAATAAATATAACTTTATGACAATGTAAGACAACACGTTGCTTAGCACTGTAAGGAGGAAAGAAATTAAAAAAGGTACCTTCGGATAACTTTGGACCGTTGGAAGATACCGGAAAAGGAATACGATTGCATTAGTAAGCTTTTAGAAAAACTTTATTTTGTTGTACATAGTAAGTTACGCGCGTGTATTAATATAAACAGTTACATCCTAAGATAGTTCGTTTGTTACGATACCAGCTACCAGCCATTTTTTCTCCTCCCGCTGTGCCGTCTAGTACACCAAGCGGGGTTGCCACCACAGACACACACATACAGACATACATCCCACACACTTTCATCACTCCTTGACGTCGGAACGCACTGTCCAACCGTCTCTCAAACCGAGTGCTACTACTATTCGTCGCCCCGAATTGCCTTGTACTTGCTGATCTCCACCGGGAACGTTTCGCTCAGCTCCTTCATCAGGTTGCTCTTGAACTTGCGGTACGAGTCAATCTTGCCCTTCACTTCCTCGTTCTTCGTGAGCGCCTTATCGATGCAGTCCTTCGTGTAGAGCTGCGGATTGCGCCCCTGGTCGATGTAGTCGAACACCTCCAGCGGCACGTTCACGTCGATCTGGTTCTTCAGCTTGTCGATCTCCTGCAGCCCGGTCACGAGCGACTGTATCTTCTGGTTCAGCACATTCTGGCCCTGGGGCTGGAAGTCGCTCACGATGATGCGGATCTGGCGCACGTTCTCGATGAACATTTCCAGATGATTTTCCAGGTTTTCCAACGGCGAAGTCATCTTGAAGGGGCAAGTATTTTCGGAGACGAAGCAGAAAAAAGGGCAACCGTACGACCGCGGGTGGATTTATTTGTGAAGAATGTTTTGATTTCACTCGCATCGTACGTCAAACCTTTTTTCTTCTTCATTTGAGTTTAACACTTCGAGTTCAGTACTTCAACTCGGGTTAGCCTTAACCAGCAGTAGCAGAGGGCTTTAGGGTTACAAATAAAAAAATAAAAAATCAGCAGCTTTTAACTAATTTTTGTTTTATTAGTAGTATCATAATGATAATTTCCACCCACTCAGTATGCTCGCAACACGTATCCAAATTGCTCGTCCTGGAATACAAATCCTTCACCAGCAAGGAGGTTTCTGCCGGAACTGCGATGGCAAAGACGGATCATTTCACTGTGTAAAATGATTAGGTAAAAAGGTGTAGACAAACTGCACACAAGCGTATGTGCGTGTGTGTGTGTGTGTGTGCAGTAATCTTAATTTCTAAGCCATATCAAGAATTTACTTCGATTGAAAAAAGAAAGCAGAACGATTCGTGTGGAGCACTCGAGCTCTCAGCCCCACGCTCGTTCGTGCCAGCAAAAACGTCCCTAAACACCTTTCCTGTACTTTTCTCCGTGTGAAAACTCCGTCATCGGTTTGCCGGACACACCGCAGGTACCGATACCGACCCGACCGTTAACATTTTCGGGCGAAGCAAAAATACTCTTCGGTTTCACGCCACCGGACTTTTTCGATGATTTGGCGGTAAACTGAAGCCATTTGTTCTTCTCGCATTCCCGTTCCTCCTCCAGCTCCTTGAATCGCTGGATTTTTTTCATCTTCTTTTTCTTCAGGTATTCCTTCTGATTGTGCCGCATGCGTCTGCAAAGAAATGTTTAGCGCATATGAGCTCCCAAAATGCCTGCCTGCGTAGAGGCGGTTTCCACTCACTTGTTACTGTTGGCGGGAAACACCTCGTTCCGAGTCTTTGGCTCCTTCAGCTCGCTAATCGTGGTGTTGCTCCGGTTCTGGTACGCCTCAAACACGATGTTCACCTCGCCCGTTTCCGAGATCGACTCTATGGTAGCATCATAGTACTGACCGTCTTCAATCCACTTAGCAGAACATTTATCACCCACCTTCCATACCTTCGCTGGCTTTGGCTGCTTCTTGTCCGCACCCGAGACGCCCTCGTAGTAGCTGCTGGTGGCCGGCTCAATGTACGACGACTTTTTCTGTTCCGGTTCCTGCTGCGCCTTTATCAGATCCTTCGTCAGTTCGATCACCTCGTTCAGGTCCTCCTTCAGCTTGAGCAGTTCCGAGTTCTCCGGATCTGTTAGCAGGGCAGCTTCGACCTAGGGTGACGAAAACCGGAGCGCTGCATTAGTATACTGTGGCTTCACTAATAGCACCCTTTACCGCCATTTAGCACATGCTAATATTACCTGCTGTAGCTGCAGCTTGTAATTCTGCAAATCGTCTGCCATTTTGGGGTACTATCAACCGAGATTCACCTAGTTTATTGGGTTTGTTTTCAGTTTTTAGCTGCAGCAGGAGCGATCGCTTCGATACAGCAACATCAATCTTTTCTTCTTTTTATTTTCCTAGAAAGTTCATGTCAACCTGCCCGTACAACATGGCGAGGAGTTTTGACGTACGAATATCGCTGCATCTCGCTCATTTTTTTTACCCTTCCTTTACTCGTTTTAAAGTGCGGTTTTGTGCCCCCCTCGCCCATTTAACTTCTAATTTTGCTCAATTGGTGCTCGAACCGTCCAAAAGTGTGGATGTGTGTGTGTGTGATCAACCGTGTAGGAAGTGGCAAGCATGATTGTGTACGTGTGATCTTCTTGTAGCGAACGACGATGGCATCGGTTTCAGCTGTCATTAATTTGGCTTTAGTGATTGACGAAAGAAGAAAATAAATTTAGCGCTGTGTTGTTTTACGGAAATTTGTTGATTTTTTTCAGTAAAATGGCTACACAACCAATGAAGAGGAGCAGAAAAGTTACTTCCCGGCGGAACAAGAAGCTTGCAGCTATGTCCACGGAGTATGATCGGCAGAACATGTTGGATGAAGAGGATGCGGGAACAAGCGGGATGGCGCACCGTAATATCGGTGAGTTAAACTATATTAACTCACTATAAACTAAACATATGGCTTGTATTCGTTTGGGTATGTTATTTGTTAGGATCAGTGATCAGATCAGTATTGTAATGGTAGCGACATGACGGCCGAAGTGAACCGACCGGTACCGAATGTAACAACGTATTTTGTTGCAACGCGTAGGATCTCAATTCAAAAAGACACACGCAAAAATCAGCGTTCCGAAAAGACCAATATGAAACCATATAACACATCCGGTGGCTAGCAAATTTGATACAAAATGTTTGATCTGTAGCGACCAGAGCGCCATCTGGTGCGCACACCTAGAAACCGACCAAAATGTTTAACGGGCTAGTTAGGCAGGGACTGCACACAAAGCTAGAGCAGGACAAACAGTGGTAGCATGCTGCACCGCAGCTATAAAAACGGTGGCTTGCTCCATACACGCTCTCTCTCGTCCTAAACGTTTTAACATCGACACGCGCGTATCCGTCCGGCTTAACCGATACATTCTCTTCTCCGGCAACTCTCGAACGAACAACACTAATTTTCGCGTCTCTCCCGAACTCACCGTTCCGCGGCTTAAAAGAAAAAGGAATAAATCGAATTCTACCAAAACGTAGTTCGCAAGGCGTGTTGCGTATCTTTTTAAAAAATTAGGGACCACATTTGTGGCGCCCCTAAAGATCTAAAGCATTACATTTACATTATAAGATGTGTAAACAACACGTTTGCCTCATCGTTCTAGGTGGACTATTCACAGTTGAGCACGTAGGAAAGGTGACTAGGCCTGCTTGCCATCCGTCTACGTCTGTCTTGGTCGCAGCTCAACCTGATCCAGCCCTGGAGTGCGATTCAGCTCACCGTGATGTGCGCTATGGCCCGTAATGTCTTTCGGATCAACCCGTTAGATGCAAGAAAGCATAAGCGATTCAGACCCGGTGGGGCGCGAGTTCGAGTCGGAATCGAACCAAAATAGGTTCAAGACCCGACCTAAACTCGCCTCAACAATGGGTCGTAGTCATTTATGATTTCTTGCATCAACCGTTTGGGTTGACACTCGTTGATTCCGACTCCGACCTTGCGGACCTGCTGCACCCATGGCCTCTGTGGAAGGAGACAGCCATGACAATGGGCCTTCGTAAAACGGTTGACACACTTCTCGTCTTTGTAGACACGACGTTGAGCACGTGAAGGAACGGATCTCCAAAGAAGACAAAGAAGTTCTATATGATCATTAGCAGAACTGGCACGAAATAAATACATTAATAAAAGCACCGTTAAAAGTTCAATACCAGCTTTAATCGATTCCTTCAGCGTCAAGGTCACCAGTAAATGAAGACAGTGCATAAAAAGCCACCGCCGGATCAGCTGATGCAATAGCGGAACATGTATGAGTCAGACGGCGGAACGCAGATGCTTATATGGCACACATATGGAATCAAGGAGCCCTGGAAGACAATGAGGGAGAGGTGGTGGGAATATTGGCGAGAATTGTTTTTTTTCTATTTAATTTTGTCCACCAACATATTCGCGCACGAGTGCGAGCTTTTTGGTGGCCGTCTTGAACCCTCAAAAACCCTCACAACGCCTTCCAATAATGCTCGCCAGCGAGGGAAAGGCTGCGCTCTGGCACCAATCGAACGCGACATCCGACTCGAACACACCCATATAATCATATAAAGGTGCATTGTCAGACACAAACAAACAAACAAGACAAATATGTCAAATCCCATACATTTTTCATGTTCGATTGGTGCTAGAACGCCGGGAAAATCGTACCGATTTGGAGCGTTGACGAGCTCGTTTTTACGCAGCGGGAAAGAGCTGCAGATTTGTCCGTTTGGAGCACGCCCGCAGAGTACGTGCAGAAATATTGCCAATTTTTCAGTTGACAGTTGACAGTGCCCACCGTCCCGTCATTTGTCATTTGGTTCGCCAGCTAGGTAGAGCAAAGAGAGCAAAAAAAAATCGCGTCGGCAATAGGCAGCACCGTGTTGTTCGCGTTCGTTTTATCTGTACGTGATTAAGTTATTATTCCCATTCTGGAGTGTTTGTGTGTTTGAGCGAAGATAGAAATCTAGACGACGATGGCTTATCAGGTGAGTGCCAGTCGATTTTGGCTTGTTTGATAAAAGCTGACGTGTTGTTTTGCCCCATTCCCTCTGTTTGGGGGGAGGGTGCACCTGACCCGTCCGTCACTGTGGTGATTTATTTACGCGACTTTTGCGATGCTAACTAGATTGATAGAGAGCCCCAACATTGGGCCAAACTTCTGGAATGGTGTGAATCATTGGTGCACACTTGATTCTCCCCCTCCCATGCGTTCGTGTATGTGTGTATACGCCCAGCTTTATTCATTCTAATTGTGTCGTTTCGTGTGTCTCGACGGGACGTTTTCTAACAGGGAGGATACCCGCAACAACAGTATGGAGGCTATGGACAAAACCCGGCTGCAGCGGGCGGGTACGGAGGCGGTTACGGTGGTTACGCACCGCCACCGCAGCAACCGCCCGTCAATCCGGAAATCCAGAACATTTTCCGCAACATCGACAAAGACAACACAGGCCGCATCAACAACCGGGAGCTGCAGCAAGCGCTGATCAATGGACGGGGCGACCACTTCTCCGACATGGCCTGCAATTTGATGATCAGTGAGTTTTTGTGCTTGCGCGCGCGAGTGTGTGTAATGTGAGCGGTAGTGCTTGAGGAATTGCTGATGACTCAACTGTACCGGTTCTTTGCTCTGTTCCGTTTCTCTCATTCCCCGGTTCGTGTATAGGCATGTTCGATCGCAACAAGACCGGCACGGTCGACATCTACGACTTTGAGAAGCTGTACAACTACATCAACCAGTGGCTGCACGTGTTTAAGAACTTCGATCGCGACGCATCCGGCCACATCGAGGAGTCCGAGCTGACCCAAGCGCTGACGCAGATGGGTTTCCGCTTTTCGCCCCAGTTCATACAGTACCTGATTGCGAAAAACGATCCCATCAACCGGAAGGAAATCTCGGTCGACCAGTTCATCGTGACGTGCATCCAGATACAGCGCTTTACCGACGCGTTCCGCGTCCGGGATACCGAACAGAAGGGCATCATTACGATCGGGTTCGAGGACTTTCTCGGCATCGCGCTCTCCATGTGTTCCTAAAACTGTGCCGGCGGGGACAGTCAGGCCGAATGAACTTCGATGCTCCTAACCTAACCGCTATCGTTTCCACACACACACACACACACTGAGACACACATACACACACACACTTGGACACGGACACACAGCCGACACAACACATCAACACAAACACGGGGCAGCGATAAAAGTAAAGCACGGTAATGATTCACTGTTAAAGTATTCTACTAACGGACAAAGCGACAAAGCGACAACACAAAACCAGGATGTGTGTGTGTGAAGATGTGTGAAGTACGGAAAGACCTGGCCCGGAGAGGATGGACGATACCGGATGTTTGTCTGGATGAGCCTTATTCAGTTGAATGAAATACGCTTTTGTGAGAATCAAAAAGAACGAACACTCAGATGGAGAGGAAAGGAACTCGCTGAAATGGGGGGGAATCACCCGCAAACCAAGCGGACGCAGACGCGAAACAATCAGTGCAACAAATGATGCCCAAGCAAAAGTACTGTAAACCCGGTTAACATTCATTAACTTATTCCTCATGCCCGTAACACCAATAATAATCATCGTATCGTAGTGAAGCAGAAAGGTGTAAGGCCGCAAATACACGACGCGCGTTTCCGCGGGCGCGTTTAAACGCGTATAACAGTTCCGCAGAGATATCCAGCTGGGTATCTCTGCGTTTCCACGGTAGCGCGTTCGAATGACATTTCATTTCTATGGCTGGATTGTTATACGCGTTTCCGCGGGCGCGGAAACGCGCGTCGTGTATTTGCGGCCTAATAGTACAGCAGAAGGTTCAACTAGACACACAGGAAAATGGCACACAAACACACACACACAGATAGAAAAACAACTCATATGCGTCATAATTTATATCTACTTCAAAAAGCTAGAGCAAAACGGCATTTGCGGAAACGGAGATTGTACGTCAAGTAGTGCCGGTGGAGGCAACAGGAAGGGATGCAGGATGGGAAAGGGCGGCAAACATGCATGCCAAACATTAATGCGGGCCGCATCATCCACATGCGTCTTGGGTTCCGCGAGGAGATAGAGAGCGATTCCCCTGTGCTGCTCGTGTGTGTACTCTGCTGGAGCCAGTTATATCTTTTGAGTTGATTAGCAATGGTTTCTGCGCATTGGAGCTATCGTCGTCGTCGTCGTCGTCTTGTGTGGTGTAAGTTTTTCGCAACCGCCGCCAGATTGTGCTGAATGATGATGTTGGGTGGGGGTTATGGGGCAGCTAGCTACTAGCGCGCTCTCCTAGTAACTTGGGCGAAGGTAGCAGTAGCGAGCGGGGTCCGGTGGTGGCGGCGATGGCAACAACGACGAAACAATTATTGTATTTTATTCTATTGGTAATAAATGTACTATTATCTAATACGAATGGCTAATCGTGTTTAATGTGAGAGAAAGCCGTTAAATCTATTTTATTTTGATTTAATGTATCATTTAGTTAGAGAAAAACATGTTGACGGAAATTAAAATTTTGAATGATTTTTTATATCTTTAATTCAGACTATTGTAGCTCATGTCGACATGAAATCTGTTATAATGAAATAAAAGAATAAAAATTATACCAACAGATCTGTAGAGAAAACAAGTAATGCTGTGCATACATTTTTGTCACGCACTGTAAATCATCAACGTACACATAGCAGTAGAAACACCCTTAATCTTTTAACAAAAGGGTTTCGTAGAAATGTTTCAATACTGTGTTTGCTTACTTGAAAACTTTAATCGAAATAGACTCTTAAAGTGTGTTCTGTTAATCTGATTTGATAATAGGGAAGAATATTCATAAAAAAATGCTAAAAATAATTCCTTTCAATAAACAAAGCACTACACAGCAATTGTCAAAAGCAGTTTTACTTCGATGGCATCTGTCAGCTTCTATGACATGGCGTCACCTGTCCTTCACACGCTTGTTCGGCATTGTTATTGTTTTTGCAATCGCCCAGTTAGTCCTTCTGGGCTGTAAACAGCTTTTCTATTCGTGGTAAAATAAGAGCGGAAAGCGCGGATAAACCGTTACCGTTGGGACCGCAAAACAGCCCACTGCTTGGTGCAATCAGGATGTCGTCAATGCGGCCGGACGATCATCGTCGGAAGTGGGACCGGAAGGAGTACGAAAGGCTCGCGCACGAGCGCATTCTTGCCAAGGATAAGGGCAACGAGGACGATGGTAAGATGGCTTGCCGTGGCATCATATGCTTCCTCCCCCTTGGTTGCGAATTTTAACCTGTTGATTGGCATTTTTTTTTTTAAACCAGGAGAGCCCGTCACGAAGGAGCTGCTCAAGCAGCGCGAATACAAGGTCGACCTGGACAGCAAGCTGGGCAAGAGCATGGTCATCAACAAGAGCACGCCGTCGTCCCAGTCCGGCGGCTACTACTGCAACGTGTGCGACTGTGTCGTGAAGGATTCGATCAACTTTCTCGACCACATCAATGGCAAAAAGCACCAGCGCAATCTCGGCATGTCGATGAAGGTGGAGCGCAGTTCGCTCGACCAGGTGAAGGAGCGGTTCAAGATTAACAAGAAGAAGACGGAAGAGAAGAAGAAGGACTACGAGCTGGAGTCGCGGGTACGGGAAGCCAAGGAGGAGGAGGACCGCTACCGGGAGTATAAGCGCGACAAGAGAAAAGAGCGCAAGCGAAAGCACGACGAGGACGAGACGGATCCGGACCTGGATGCGGGCAGCTCGGAAATGGCTGCCATTATGGGATTTGCCGGGTTCGGTGGATCGAAGAAGAACTGAACACGGGTTGGGATTTTCCCGTTCCTTTCCGCCCCACTCCCACAATTTCCTTTTCCTCACCAGAGCAAGTGGCTTACGAGGGTCACTACTACACCAATGCCATGGACCTTTCCGGTGGCGTCGTGGAGGGAATATTCTTCTGGTTTCCGTCGCATGGTTTACTGAGCTCACCGATAACTAAACACTAAATACCATACAGGCGAAATGGACGTGCTTTACAGAACAGGAGGGTTAGCAGCGTCTCCAATGCGTTGCTGCTGCTGCTGCTGCTGCTGGATCTGTTCAAACCCCCCGTGGTACTAATAACTCGTATTTGACCTATTATTGTAACTGACGAAGGAATGTATATTAGAATAAACTTTATTTTAAAAACCAAATTGGGTCTCACCCACAAGTCGTGTTTCGTTTCACATTATTCGGCTGGTGCGCAACTTTATTTGTAGTTCAATTGTTAAATAGCACAAATTGTAGCAAATATTTTGAGTAGAAATTCTCGCACAATCCCTCGCTTCCTATTTGTCCTCTACCTTTCTGCCCTGGCTTGACGTTGTGGTACGCTCATTGTTGCAAAGGACGGCGCCAAGAGAAAAACGGCCCTTACAAAACTTCTATTGTATATAAGAAGAAAAAAAAAACATTCAACAGGCGATATTTATGTATATCATTTGCAATAAGCACATCTTTGTAAATATAGATTCGCAACATCTTCAAACAGTTTCAAATGCCCCGGCAGCAGCGTTCAAGTCTTGTGCATTTTCTCCATTGCGCCACACTTAATATCGGAAGCACGCCGTACATCTTTTCAAAGAAGCACATATTATTATTGAGTAAATTGTTGCATTATTTGTTTTGTTTCTGTTGTTTCGTTTCTTTGTTCTTTGTATTTGAGCGTTAGAATCGTGCATCAGTGATCGTGATAGTCAGTAGTGTAAATGCTTTGTTTCCGTTCCATTCTGGATCGGTGATCGGGTTGTTTCCGTTTGGCGAAATTATTACAATTACGATTAAGATAGTAATTTAAGTAAATGGTTACGACGACCGAACGTAAGCAATTAACCGGATGTGCATGGCCGAAATAATTATACTATTTAAGTAGATGAGATTTATCGTTGGGGCGTTCAAAACTTCTCCTTTCCACCCGCGGGCGATTGTGAGGTGCATCATTATTGAAAGACGTTCCATAATACAAACAGCCTTAATGGCCGGCACGCCAATGTAGATAAATATCGATGTAGCGGAAGATGTAAATATTTAAAAGGGAAGTTTTACCCTTAACTTTTTAAATACACTTTATAGTTAATACAAAAAAAATAATGAAAAACCTTACTCTCTACTTGTTTCATGCCCTTGCGCAAACCTTTGTCGCGGTGGCGTACTTTGTGATGAATGATCCTTATGCTTTACTGTTTTCCATCTCCGCCTGCAGGAATTGGGCGGAAAAGGGTTGCTTCGTGATCGGGGTAAGCTGCACCTCCTGCATCGGTGCCTCAACTGCGTCCTCTTCCGGCGCTTCGCCCAGCAGCCGTGCCAGATTGCTTTCCTTCCAGCGGCCGCTGTTGCCGTTGATGGTGCGATCCTCGCACACGCACAGGAACAGCGTGTCAACCACCATCTGGAGGAGAGAATGAATGAGAGAATTAAGCGCTTATCTGCGAATAAAATTGTCCCATTATCCCCATACCTCGTAAAGCGACAGAATAATGTGAGCGATGAAGAACGCAAACACGGTTATAATGATCACCGGCGCCATGTAGAAGTGCAGGTCGGGATTGTCGCGCAGCAGCAGGATGCTAATCAGCCCACAAATCGATGCCACCGCCAGCTTGCCAAGGAATAGGACAAAATCACCAATACCATTGATGGTGGCGACCTGCAGTGCGTTCGTGACGAGTGCATTCCAAGCCTGGGAAATGGGAGCCGTAGAAGAAGCAAGAAGAAGATCAATCAAAAAGCCATTAATTGCCACCCTAAGGTCCAGCGAGCCGCACGTACAATCTTTGCAGCGGGACAGAAGTTAACACCCTCGATCGCGATCACGGTGTACGCGTTGTGGTTGAGGTAGCGGATGAACTTCTCCAGCAGCCAGAAGCTACAGATGCAGCACCGCAAACAGCAGCTAGCACATTCCGATCCTTCCTGCTGGTGGCGCTTCAATCTGCAAACGAATAATGGGTGGAATTCATTTTAAAAACCTCTCTCTTTTTTGCTGTTGAATGTTTGCTTTTTTTACTCACTTCGCGTAGAGGTAGGTAAGGATGAGGCGGGGGATTTTGAAGATCGTAATAATGAGCGAACCCTTCGCAACGGACCCAAGATGGTACTTAACGAGCTTGGCAATCGCGAGCAGGACGGGCGAATCGGTCGGCTTGCGGAAGTACCAGAAAGCGACGGCACCGGCAATGGCTAGCTGCTGGCAGGCGAAGATAAACTCACTCGTCCAGATCAGCCCAATGATGTAGATCCACAGCATGTGTCGCAGCACGTTCACGTCGTGATATTCCACCAATTTGAATGCTGTGTTGTGGGGGGAAAATGTATACACTTAATTGCATCTAGAGCGACCACGTTTCCTTCCATTGCAGTTACTTACACTTGAAGCTGGTATCATTCTTCCCCGCCAGCTCCGGCTTCAGCTTTGGATCGTTCGCAATCGAAGCACTGTCCTCGAGCTGGGCCAACGGAAGCAACGGCTTCACGCCGGGATAGTTGGCGGTGGCCAAGCAAACGACCACCACCACCCAGAAGGCCAGAAAGATCGACAGTGCGAGAAAGGCGAGCAGCGGCGGTCCGGCCAGCCCCGGCAGCTGCAGCATACACTTGCCCGCCTCCTCGAAGAGGGCCGCCAAGCCGGTCAGTTTCTCGCGCAGATAGTAGATTACCACGAGCAGTATGATCATGATGCAGGTGGCAGCGATCGCGAGCACGTAGATCGTGGCCTCGTTCCGCACCAGCTCCTCCAGGTAGGACAGCTGCTGGTCGGTGTCGAGCGTGTGCTTGGCCTTGTAGTAGCTCCACCACAGCACACCCGTAATGCCGACGCTGGCCACCACCACGATGATGCAGATCAGCCACGACACGATCGTCGCGAGCCAGTGCAGCAGCGCAATCATCACGATCGAAAACACCAGGCTCAGCGCACAGATCAGCACGATCGTGGGCCACGCCTTGTACAGATCGCTAAACACCTGCTGCGTCGCCTCCCAGGAGTTGATCAGTGCGTACATCTTCTTCACCTGCTGCAGCGGCGCGTTCACGCCGGTCGGGATGCAGCGGTGCAGTACCGGCGCCGACTGGTACACCGGGAACGGTGGGCACGGCCCATTGAAGTCGAAGTACTTGGACCCCTGGTTCGCTTCCTGCGTTTGCAGCATGCTCATGTTGAAGTCGTACCGGCAGAGCTTCGTCTTGCGGTCCTCGTAGTAGCGGTACAGTTCGGCCGCGTTCAGCAGCTCGCGCTGGGGACATTCCTTCACGCAGATCTTGAGCGTGTGGCGCAGCTCTTTGATGTCGAGGAAGAACAGGTACGGTTTGTCTTCCGTGTTCATGCCGGACAGGGGAAAGTTGGAGAATTTGTCGTTGCTGCGCACGCCGCACGTGTTGCCGAACGAATCGTACCCATTGATGATGCGTAGCGGATTGCCGTAGATGAAGGAAAACACTGCAATGACGATCTGGGTGGAGGGAGTGAAGGGAAGAAAGGAAAACATCAGTTTTGTGTGTCAGCAGTGTGTGTGTGTGTGTCGGCATTCGAAGGGGTCGTAACACGGTTGGTGGTGGTGGATCATTAAATTTGACCTTGAAGAGTGAGCGAGTGGAGTTTGTTTTACCCCTTTTTCATTTTGAAACAAGCGACACTCCTTCCGTGGGGAAGTTATTGTCAGGGTCAGGGTGCGATGGAAAACCCATATGTTGCATGTGGCAGGTAATGGGAATTAAAACAAGAAGGGGACAACACCCCAAAACGATTGCATGCCACGGCTTGCTTGGGGGAGCAATCGTGTCAATACACTGTAATTAACTGCACGCACGCGCTTCGATGCAAACTTCGGTTAATAATAGATACAAAGGATTCATGCTGGTTTAGAAAGAAGATGATACCCGGGGCACATTTTCCGATGGGTGCTAGATGCGCCCATTTCTTCCAACCCCAATCTCCCCTCCCCCCACACACAAACTTTTACGTACCAACGCAATCCAAAAGACAACGTACAGAACAAGCCAAAAGATGTCGGTGGGCGATCGCACCGTCACCGGCTGCACTTGCTGGTCGGGCTTGCTCTCGAAGCAACCCATATCGTGGCAGAATCACTCTCGTGCTGGGATATCGTCCGGACTGCGTCCAACTACTGTTTCACTTCGCTGACAGGGGCGGGCGTTGGTGCTAATTGCTTCCTTCCCCGTTTCGTTCAAAACATTCCACCAAGATGACGCGATCCCGGCACCAAAGGCTGTTGTTATTGCTGCTGTTGGCGTCGCTTCTTCACCCAGCAGCTGTCAAAGTCGGGCTTTGCTGTTGTTTGCACGAGTTTTTTTTTTGTGCACGTCGTTCGTGGAGCTCGATGAAGAGACGAACCACTGTGCAGCTTCGAGCGCGATGTAGAGTCCGCTGTCTCCCTTCCGCTTGCAGGATAGAGCGAGTGAGTGTGCGTAACTGTCAAGCGCGGGATCGGCGAAATGTACACAAACAAAACCATTCGCAGCCACAGCGCGCAATGTGCAGTTTACTCACGGGTTGGCAGGGTTTTGGCCGAATTTATCTATTAAGTTTGCACTCTTGAAGGATTCGTACGATTGCTGATGTTACCATGAGCACCACGAAACCGACACCGACAAGGCTAAAGAAGAAAAAGCCGCCTGCCAATGGTGAAACGGCAGCTCGCAGCGTAAAGAAGGTTTCGGCGGCGGAGCTGCAAAGTGCGTATAACACCATGTCATCGATTTTAAACCGTTTAATCTCTACAACCCGTTCACAAACTTTCCTTGCAGAGCTAATGACTACGCAGGGACAGCCAGGCAAGCCGGACAAATTGATTTGCGTAACCAAGGTACCTCACGGTACGGTTTCAGGTCAGTACAATTGAAAGGCACTTTAGGCTTGCCAGACTGGGCCGGACTTATCTCAACATCTTTGGGCCTTTCTTCTCAGACACCAGCGCACCGAGGCAAGCGATAAAAGCTGAGCCCAATTGGAAACATAACCCGCTATCGGAGGAAGAGACGGGTATAGTTAGCTCTTTTTCCGATTCCACGGATGAAGACGACGATTTTTCCGAACTGGTCGTAACGCCATGCACGCCTGTCAAAACGATGGAAGACTTTGAGGACATCATTGGTCGGTATTGTTGGTAGCGCTGGCAATGAGCTGTATCCGTATTAATGTACATTTGATGTGTTGCAGGATACGACGTATGCAGAGGCGAAATCGACGATGACACACCGATCGTTACCACCAGGCGAGAGCTACGAGAGATTATAAAAGGTTAGCATATTGGCCAGTCGATGCTAAAAGGTGGACAGGCACGTTAACACACGGTTGGCATCTGTATGCTCTATTTACAGACGCTTTTCAGACCCACTTGCGTCCGATAAATACCCGGTTGGCCAGTATCGAGGGTTCGATCGGTTTGCTGTTGAACAGTGTCGCTGTTCCCAACGACGGCGAGGTGGAGGACTATAGACCGACGGCAAACTCGTTCGAATTTAAAATCATCGACAACAGCGAGGATCTGGAGCTGTTGAACGAGCGTTTGGAAACGGATGAAGAGTACGCCAAGCAGCTGCTCCAGTGGCTGCAAGCGCGGCTATGCACGAATGAGAGCAAAAAACGCATGTCCAGAGCGCTGAGTGCTATGTTTACCCTGGAGTTTCTCTGTACCGTTACCTGGACCGGCAAGGGGAAGCAGGCTAAACTAGCGATGTCACGGTACAAAGCGGTGATTCAACTGTTCAAAACAATAGGCACTACCCGCCACTGTACGATTGATGATCGAGCGGTGGCAGATTTTTTCATTGTTAAGCTACGCTACACAGGGTTTAATTTAAAACGACAAAAAGATAAAAAATAGCAAAAAGAGTTTGCTTTGCATTTGTAACATTAGGAGAGTAAAGCATCGTTTTACGCTAGATTAAATGTTTTAAATGTATTCATGTAGTGATCGATAAGTGTAAAAAGACAGTACACATCTTTAAACTGTGCAATTACTGATGATTTCATTCGAAATCGTACAACATTGTCTGACTAGCGTTCTAGTGCTAAATGTCATGAACGTTTGGGCAACAGTTTTGAAATACTAATGACGAGTTTCACGCAATGGGAGTATGTTTTGTTGTGTAATTGTAACAAAAATTAATGTATTTTTGTAATTTAGAACAGTTTTGGGATCGGCCCAATAAAGAAAGACAACAGATCAGCGATAGTATAATTCGTTGCTGAGGCTTCCAACTTCTCCCATCACCAATTAAATGTTAGCAAAACTCACTCTCACAAATGGTTCATATCTTTTAACAACCAAAATCATACAAACATCTTCATTCTGATCGCACGCATTGAAAAGATCAACTTTTAAGACCGTTTTTTCGCTCGTTTACCGCCCCATTTAAATGTGAAAAGAAAAACAAATCCTGAAACATCAACAAACAGCGCCATCTAGTGCAAACGATGCGTACTGAAAACAGACAGCTGTTGTCAGGACGGTTTGCTACTTGGGGGCGGGGTAACGATGAAGCCATATTCGTAGGCTATTCCAAACGAATCGGACCAGCCCGGCCGATCGTTCGCCGTTTTTTATGCATGCACTCTTGCGCCCGAGCTGTCAAACGCGGCCGATGGTGTAACTTTCTAGCGACACCCCGTCCGCTGCATCACTCTGTGCAATATTTACCATTCATTGTTCGTCCGTCGGTCAGCTATTGCGCCTCTCAACCAGGCAAGGTGATACGCTGCCGCTAGCACTGTGCACTCTACGCTGCAACTGCGGGTCGGTGGGAATCAGAGGCAAAGGGTTCGGTGGAGCAAAGCGAAGGAACGAAGAAAAAAGTCACGACAAGAACGCCGAGTTCCTCCTCCGAGTGACCGCTCACCGAGAGGGCGTGCGAAGCGTGGTAGTACGATGGTGTGGAAGCAATAGAAATTCGTTCGATGCGTACGGAAAGGGCAAAATCATCGCAAATGTCAAAGTGAGGCGAAAGCGTATCGCACTTTTTTTTTCCTCCCCGCACATCCCTGCACGACGTACACAGATTTGTCGAGTGAATTGTGGCAAACGCGAGGCAAACGGCACCGCAGATTAGATTAGAGCGAATCCGATTCCCACCGCAGGGTGTGAAGGAAATTTTCTAGCGTTGTTTCTAAACCGTTCTGCCTGTGTGTGTATGTGTGTGTGTGGTGTGGTGCTTTGTAAGGAGGTGCCTGTTTGAGAAATTCTCTTTGTTTCTGTCCTTGCCTACTGTCTGCCTGCCTGCTGCTTGCACGTACGAAACGAAACGCAAGCAAACGAGTGTGCGACGTGAGAGGGCAGTCAGTGGTGGTGGTGCTGGTGGCCACGACAGTGTGTGCAAGCGGGTGCCAGTAAATTAGTGGCAAACGAGAGGGGGAGTGTGTGTGTGTGTGTGTGAAAGGAGCGAGAAAGAGAGAGTGAGAGAGAGAGCGGGGCAGGGATTGCACCAACACACCGAGCAGCGGCCGCAAGTGCAATTTTTTCTTCGTGTGTGCGCAACACTCAACGCTCGCGTACACAATCCGGAAGTTCGCGATGGATGGTGAATCGGAAAAACAGCCGCTCCTGAAGCAAGCAGCACAGCAACAGTCGCAGGAATCAGGATCAGTGCAGCGTAAGTAGCAGCAGAGGGTGGGTTGGGTGAACGGGCTCGCGCACACTTCCGGGCCCGGGAAATCGGATTTGCGGTCGATCGGGCTCGGCGGGTTCTCTATCCGGGCGTGTTCCCCCAAAAACCGAGGGCCGTTCTTTACTCGGGAATCTAGAACAAACGCTTCAATTATGAGTAATGGAACGTGGTGCGTGATGGGCCCTTATCAAATGTTAGTAAAATACTTGCGTGAAAACTTAATCTCTCTCCGTTGAATTTACCGTAGGCCGTTGTGGCTGCTAAAACACCGAAAAAGCGTTCTAGCGAGAAGCGGAGGATGGTTTGTCATTTCTATTACATTTTTTTCTATCTCTCCCCCGACCGTGTTTTCTGTTCCCCTGCATCTAGAGCGCTGCGGGTTATGCGATGAGTCAGCCCTCAGTTGTTTGTTGTCTCTTTCGGACCAGCGCTGCAAGCTATACAGCTCTCTCGTTGCTGCTCCGTTTGTGTGCAGGAGGCAGAGGGCAAGGAGACCGCGCTAGGGCTTGACGAATGAAAATCACCGGTTAAATTAGCTTACAGAAGGAAACTGTGGGCTTGTTTTGCTGGATGGTTGCGGGGAACAAAACATGAGTCAGGGAGGAGGGGGGGGGGGTGAAGTGTAGGCAGCGGTTTGTTTCTTTTGTTTTTATACACCAGTGCCTTCCGCTGCTGCTTATCAGCTGCTGGTTGGTGGTGGGAGAGAGCTCTGTGCCTACTGCGAACCGAAAACGATTGTGGCATTACCGCGTCCCACCGTGCCTCCATCATTGGACGCGTGCAGATAGCAGTAGGCCCCGGGGACGACGGACCTGCCAGCCGTTGACTGGTGGTGATGTGGTGAAACAGTCAACTCTGCCATGCAAACATTCACCGATCGACCCTCATCCTTTTCCTCCCCTTGGGAATCGACCTTATCGCCATCTCACGAACGATTACTTCATCCTCTAATATCATCGTTTTAACAAATCATTTATTGCATCAATGACCTACGCCAATTTATCGGTAAAAAGAATGTGTCAGAAATAAACCCTCAAGTTTCTAATGAGTAAAAATTTAATGTTTTGCTACTTCTCTCTTTGCGATCAGCACTATTTAACCATTTGCTTTCCATTTTTTTCCCGGTTTTCCATTTGCAGCGGTCGTGAATGCATCCCCGATCGGGCCGGACGAGGTACCACCGTCGTATCAGCAGGAGCAACAGAATAGTATTATCGTGACGTGCCGCGTGTGCCAGGCACTGATCGACATCTCCTGGAAGAAGGAACAGCACGTCGTCAAGTGTCTGCAGTGCAACGAAGCGACGGTACGTAGAGGATCTTTGAGAGAGAGGGGTAGAGGGCTGAGGAAGCCGGAATGCTGTGCAAGTAAGCTGCCGCCGCCTGACCGCAGCTGCTCAATTTACTTGCATGTGCAGTTTTTGCTTTTCTGTCCTGCTGCTCCACCACTCCACAGTGCAGGATCTTAAGCCGCAGACCCAAACACCGAAACGCCTCTGTGTGTGAAGCCTTTTTTTACTGGTCAAAACAGCACCACCGGTCGGACTGGACGATATTTGTTTTGTTTCACCCGGAATCCCAACTCCCCACACTGTGTTTGTGTGTCCCCTGTGTGGCTGTGTTGGCTGGCTTTGGTACAATGAAACATGATCCACTTAATCCACCCAGGCCCAGTGAGTTTGCTGGAAATGTTCCTGTTCCTTCGCTGGGTATATGATATACTAACACACACGCTGCTGCGCTGTGCTGCAAGTATGTTTGATGATGGCGGTGAGGATGGAAAACGAGATAGCTATTGACGCTTGTGGACACGTTCTCGGGCGGCTTCACGGGACGGGTGTTTCTGTTTAATGTAGGCTTTCCTGTGGTTCCGTGGGTCTCTCGGTGTGTGTGTGTGTGTGTGTGTGTGTGTGTGTGTGTGTGTATGTGTGCAGCTGGATTGGACATTTCGAGCTATACACAGGCGCTAACCTTTGTCAGATGCATGTCTAAGAAAAACCTTAGAAGTTAAGTTGCTAAGCTTGAAATTGAGCCCAATTTTCAGTACCATAGTAAAGCAGGGGATACCCCATTACCACCCATCGGCCACATCCATTTTGATTGCTACAATTTTCACCTTTCCCCCCCTCCCTATCTCTTCTTCTAGCCCATTCGAAATGCACCGGCCGGCAAGAAGTACGTACGATGCCCGTGCAACTGTCTGTTGATTTGCAAGAGCTCTTCCCAGCGGGTGGCCTGCCCGCGGCCCAACTGCAAACGCATCATCAATCTGGCCCCGAGCCCGGTCACGCCGCCGCTGCTCCCAATGCCCGGCATGTGCCGCGTTACCTGCGGCCACTGTCACGACACGTTCTTGGTACGGCCGCCGTCCAGCGATATTGTCCAGCGTTGCCCTGCCTTGCCGCTTTTACTAACCGCTTTTACTTTCTCCCATTTTAAAACAGTTTGATACGCTGAAGAACAATCTGGCGAGATGCCCGCACTGTCGCAAGGTGTCGTCGGTCGGGGCCGACTTTTGCCGCAAGCGACGCAATCTACACTTCCTTGGTGGAATTATATTTTTGGCAATCGGTATCGGCGTTACATTCGCCACCTACACCTACGTGAGGGTAAGTTTCTCCGTCGGTCCGTCCTCCCTTTCACGCGTGCTCTTCCACACTAACCCTCTCTCCACTGTGCACTTCTTTGCAGGATTATGGTGGCATATTTGTGGCGTACATCAGCCTTTATCTCATCTCCGTGCTGCTCTTCGCGAAGGCGCTCTACTACTGCTCGCTCAAGATTAGCAACATTGATGGGCCGTTTACAACGGTCACTTCTTAAAACAGACTACCGTAAAGTGCAACACATTCCTAACATGAGCAAGCAGCAAACGCCGGCGGCGGCGTCTTTTGCAGCGCAGCCCGTGCGTGTGCGTTTCGCTATAGAGTCGATGGATGCGCATTAGCATTAGCACGGTGTGATAAAAGCGGTAGATAACAATACAATACAGTGGCGTGTGTGTGTGAAGAAACAGTTTGGAAAAGCAGCTCCATTGGAGGAATGAGTGCAGGAAGAGATTGTTGCCACCAAACGGAAGGAAACAAAGCCCGTCGCGCATGCGCAGATCGGACCAAAATTTACAGTTTGCGAGCAAACTAGAAGAGATTAGTAAAGGGAGCACTGGCTAAAAAGACCGATCAAATATGCAGCACAGTTGCAAATGGGGGGAGGGAAAAAGATGAATCAAAATTACGTAGAACATTTGGTGGAGCCCCGGGTTTGTGCCCACCCTCCGGGGTCCAGGTTAACTATTTAGATTGATAGAGGAAAAAAGTGCACGAAAGTAGCGCATATGGCTACGCTTTTTCGAATCCAATTGTGCGTGCTTTTGAGTTGAGTAATTTGTAATCAGGTTAGAATCATACCTTTTCTGGTGGTGTGTCGGATCACTTTCCTGTTGGTTTTTGTGTAGCAATTTTTTCCAGTTTTGAGAGAATGTCCTTTCAATTAACGATGCCGCTGGCTTGCAATATTGTTTACTGTCCTTTGATTATGTGTTGTTCGTGTTTTTCTTCATCTTTTTTTAAATAACGTTTATACAGTCTTGAATTATTATTTTTACCGCACTTAGCCATGTATATTATGAGTTTAATATGATTGTATAAAACAAGAGTTTGCTAGAGAAGATGAAAAAAAAAACAAAAAAAAAGAAACAGAAACATAAGAAGGAGACATGTGAATGTGAGAAAAGAAAGCTAAAAAAACACACACACATTAACATTACACAACATAACTGATATTCGAGCGGAGGTGGGGCAGGTTTAAGCAGAATTAACAAACCCATACGGTAATTGTGAAACATTAGATGTGGCCATGAGATGTGATGAGGCTTGTTTGATGTGCTCAGGAAGGCAGGAACGATGCCGGATTGGGCAATCCCTGTCATGAATGGGGGGAAGGGTATTTAAATGTTTTAGGTAAAAAGCGTATCAAAAGAAAGAAAAGTTAGCCTGTTTTCAGTTACAGCAACAGGGGTAGCCGGCACGAGAGAGAGAGAGAGAGCGGAACACATTTATTCATCCATATTATACATATGAAACATAAATTCATACCCTTCACATTTCATACACGTGCATTCACGTGCTAGGGGCCGGGGAGGATGCTCTAACTGCTAGTGCTAGGGTCATAAGCGTGTACCGGTTTTGGGACGGGGGAACGAGCTCTGGCTGAAGATAAGGAACTGATGGTGTAATCTGCATTAAATACGAATTGTTTCGGGTTTTCGAGAGCCGCCTAGATATACACATACAAACAACACACGTAAACACACACCGTGGTTATTAGCAAATGTTTTACTAAATATTGAACATAATTAAGTTACGTATCGAACGCGAATGCTGTAAATTGTCGTGTGCTCTTCTCCTATCTTCGGCAACGTTGCTCCCCTATCCCCCTCCCTCTAAACCAAGTTAATCCAGTTAATCTACTTGAGAAATGTAAGCTACAGTCAGCCGAGTACCGCCCTCGTTCTAATAATTGCAATATTTGTTGTGCAACTTTGCAAAAACCCCTGGCGCTGATAACAGAATCCGATGCAAACAATTCAGGAAGTAGCAGTGGCAGCAGCAGGATCAGGATCAGGGTTGGTGTTGTTGTATGAGCTTGAGTGCGATATTAAATGGTACCAAACGAACGCCGGTAACGGTGTCAATGATGTATTGCGGATGCAGAATGCTCTGTCCCCCCCCCCCTCCCAGGCGGGGTAGTAGATGCGATCCTTTGCGATCATTGAACGTAGGAACGAGCGAACGAACACGATCGAGCGAATGATGGCGAGACTTGGGACTGACAGGGAGGAGGGCAAAACACTCGAACCGATAATAAAGTAATATAAAATACGCTTTCCACAATTTCTCACTAGTAGGTGACGAGCTCTGGCCGAGAGCTGTATAATGCATGAAGCAGAAATAAAGGCAATTTAGATACAATAACCGATCGGATGGCTTATCTTGGCCCGTGAACTCCACTCCACTGAAGAACGAAAGGAGGAATGCTTACACATTCTGGTAACTTGTAGTGCAAACTGGTAAACCGCTAGCCTACTATAGGCAGGCCACATTCCTGCGTACTTCCACGATCGTCCAGGATACTGCTCAGGTACGACATTAGCGTGTGCGTTCCAAACTGTCAGGAAGTGATGCCGGGCGGCCCACAGTTGGTTAACTTTTCCTTCACCTCCTCCACACTGATCTGCTTTTCGTTGCATAGCAGCGCCAGGAACTGCAGGTACTCGTCGTAGTCCAGGGTAGACTTTCTGCAAACGTGTGGAGGAAACAGGTAGTGAAAGTGAAGGTTGCAATTTTTCCCATCCCATCACATGTGGTGCCACGCAAGGTTCTATCTGTGCTCCCCCAGCGATTGGGGAATGCTTGTAACAAATGCTTGTAATCACGCGATGCATCCTGCCACCATCGTGTGCCACCATACACGCATCATGACCTTACCTAAACTCGAAAAATATTAACCCCGTCTGGGTGAGGGTGAAATGTTTGGGCCCGATCAGGTTGGCCTGTTGCATCCAGCAGTCACTTTGCGATAGCAGGATGCGTTTTCCATCGCCTTGGAAGGAGTTCAGCGTCGGACGGTATTTGGCGAACAGCGTAAACATTGAGAGCAGCGTTGGAGGTTTCACCTTGCTGGTGGTGGTCGGTGGATTGCTGGCCATCGGAATTTCGTTACTGCCGGGTAATTTAGATGCGAATGGGCCTAAATGCTACGTGTCGGTGTGCCGCGAGGGAAGTGTGTGAGCTGTGGCAGCGCCGTTTGTTGGCAACGTAATAACAGCATTCGTTTGGTAGCAACAGTAGGCGTTGCTACGGGGGTTCGTGAAACATATGGCAACAGCTACTTAGGTAACTAGTTCTACGCTGTTGAGAAAGGGCAGAAACGTTGCATTGTATTTTTTTAATATGCTCAACTGCATGCACGTTTAACCATTCAATGTACTTTTGGGTAATCTGGGGATAGAATTATAGAGATTTTGATTCCATTAGTTATTTTACTGATCCGCATAATGAACGGACCAAAGGGAATTCTAACCGTTAAATCGATTCAAACATATTTCGCTATCGTCGATTTGTTATAAAAAAGATATTTGTTTATTTTTTTTTCTTTTGCTCTAGCGATCTCCCTTCCTCGTCTAGCTTAGATAGCTGTCGATCAAGCTCTTCTTCAATTTATTCGACCCCTTCGTCCACGAGATGTAGTACAGCTATTCTCTAATAGGTGGCGCCCCTCACACACAAATCACTCGAGGAACGCGGGTTTTTTGAATGCATTTCCGTTGAGCGAACGGCCATGGTATTGGTTTTATTGATGAAAGTAAAAGTACTACAAAGTAAAAGGAAGTAAGAAGCAGAAATCGTGCCGTCAATTACTAATGATTAGGGGAATTAGCTGAGAAAATAGATGCGCGCGGTCCCATACGACGCACGTGCGTTCCTTTCCCTTGCATTATCGAATAAGCTTTCCAGCTTTCACTATAGCCTAGAGATCATCATTGAAGTCACTTTGAAGAAATCTTAGATTAATGAATGCTTCTTTATTTTGCTTATAGCAATGTTCGACAACAGGCAGTGCTTAAATCAACCATGGACCGTTTGGTTGCGTATATATATATATATATATATCTAATTCACAGACGCTTACATGTATTTCCCAAGGAGTGTCATATTCCTGCTGTTCCGCTTACTTATCAAGGCACTTAGCTAAATACAATGCGATTCATCGCAAATGAGTTCTCTCTTATCGCAAATATTTCTGAATACGAACTTATTTGTCGTACGTAAAACGCAATATATAACAACAACTTTAGTTGGTAGATAATAAACAATATGAAAAAATTAGGAAACTCACGATTTGGCACTGCACGCGGGGTGAGTGCATTTTGGGACGATCACTCCACCTGGAATGCAACCACTTGGAAGGAATCCGTTTCGCTGAACTCGGGCTGGCGAAACCACTGCTTTCAGCCTTTCACATTTCGAATGTGCTTACGCGCAAATTGTCTAAGCACCTGGGGTTTGCGCAAAATGCGGACATATGATCACTTTTCGCCTTCCTCTCAAACGCCTTCCTCATCGTATCCTTCCGGATCGGTGTAAAAGTCTGGTTCACCACCCTTCGGCATTCGGAACGTTTTGTGACCATTGTGGCCCTTCGCCTTCGACACACTCTGGACCAGTTCTCGGCCGACGATCGGGTTCAGATTGCGGCACAGCTGATAAAGCAAGAACCACTGACCGACGCCCTGACCGTCCAGCGCACGTACGACATACGACGTACGAATCGGGTACAGTGGAGCGGTAAGCAGCCACAGGCGAAAGCTTTTGCTGCACAGCACCACTATCCAGAAGAGTAGATTCAGCATCGATATCACCAGCAGCCCTAGGAACCACAGCCAGATGAAGGCAAAGATCTTCTCGTTGACCACGTTCAGCGGCAGCAGGCACAGTCCGTCCCGGTTTTGCTTCGAACCGCTCGGCCCGACGAAGTGGAAATCACACTTGGCAATTTTCGGAAACACCTGCGAGTTGTACCGGTTCCAGGAGGGAAAATCGAACGACAGCAGCGCCTTGACGGCGGGATGGTAGTTCGACCAGAAGCCGGAAAAGATCACGTTCACGAGGAAGATGTTCAGCAGCACGTTGCAGAAGTTGAGCAGCGTGCAGAAGCAATACCGCAGCAGGTACGTGCGGTGCAGGCGGGGGAAATCGGCCGACAGGTAAGTGATCAGCTGCTTCTTGCGTGTCTTCTCCCAGTGATCCGGAACGATGGGTGTAGCTGACGGTGGGAAGAAATAGCTTACACTTTGTCCTTGGACTGTTTGGAGGACTCGACTGTTGATACTTACTTAAACCATCACACAGTGATTGCAGACGACCGGCTTCCCAGGCCTTCCACAGGAAGTTGGGCACCGAGAACATGCACGCCTGCAGCGCCAGTATGAACACGACCCACTGGTAGTATTTCTGGTAGGATCGCTCGCTCTCCGGGATGTGTCCAATCTTGGCATTGATCTTCACCAAATCGGTGCTATCCAACACTGTAGAAAGAGCAAGAAACACAAGCGCACGCAAAAACAATTACAGCAGGTAACCTAACATCCAGCGCACACACAAACGCCGGCGTGTCATGGAATACAGTACCGAAGTTCGGATCGCTGCTAATGTAGGTGCCCATGATCCAGCAGAATTCGTTCATCGTCGAAGAGGACACCGTGCCGGATCCGATCACGCAGTCGATCGGATTGCCAAAGTATTGGCGGGCGGATAGCAACAGTGACGCTAGCAGCAGCAGAAACACCGTCACACGACAGTGAAGCCGCCATACGAGATCGGTCGAGTTGACCTGCTTGATCTGCAGAATGCTCTGCAACGGCCTTACAAATTCCAGCATCTCGATGCTGTATTTGTTGTTGGGCTGCTTGTTATATGCGGATGTTACGGGGAAGCACTTGGAAATTCGGAACAAGCTACGCCGGTTCGCTTCAGTGGCACATGATGGGCGATTTTCTATGGATCAATCACTCCGGGCACTGTCCGGGCGGTACTCTCTGTATCTTTCGTCGGACAGAAGAACTTAAAAGAGCTCACGGCATGCTTGTCGGTGTAGTAGTTCAAATTAAAAATGGCGTCTCTCGATTATCCGGGGTGACGCGAGAACGACCAGGACATGGTAGACAGAGAGAGCGAGAGGGATAATCAGCGAGATAATATTCCCGAGCCGTTGATAACGAAACGTAATTAAAAATTGTGAGCAAAACTTGTTCTATTCTTCAAAATGTAAAATTAACACAATAATTAATGTTTTTAGGTGTCTATTTTCACAATCTGCGAGTGGGATATAATTTCACCCACCCGATATCGTAAATCGGGCCAAATTTGACAGCCATCTGACAGGTGCGCCATGGTAGCCCGTCGCGGTTTATCCCGCAGCAGAATGTCAAGTTGCAATACCAAACAACTCTCTGCTCGGCCGCTTTTGATAGATGAAAATTACTAGTTTTCGCTGTGATTTTGTCACATTATCTTACTTTGTGTAGTGTAACCGAGCTCGGTAGGTCCATTATACCACGATGGACAATAACTTTGAGGTAAGTTATGCAGCTAGGCGTCAAATTTCACCATCCGGGAGCAGTGTTGTTTGTGTCTAGCGGCAAGAAACGAAAACTATCGTGAGCAGAAGAAACAACACTCATTTGCTTCCCTTTGCTTTCAGCAACAAACGAATGGCACCTTGGCACCACCGCCAATGGCGCCCTCGGAGATGCTGATGGGTGGTATGCCCTTAGAAATGGACGGGGGTGGTAATGGTGGTGGTGGCGGATGGCCCGTTCAAATGATCCCGATGATGCAGGACGAACAGCAGCAGGCTTACGTTCAGCAAACCGAACTGGAGGACGAGAGGGACGTGCCGCAGGAAGAGGACTCGCAAGAACAGCCACAGCCGGAGCTGTCCCCACCGCCAGCACTGATGTCGCTGCAGGTGGAAAATCCCGACGATAGTGCGAAGAAACCGTCCGAATTGGTACTGCCGAAAGCGCTGGAGGACGTACTGGCACTGAAGACCATACGCGCCCAGGAACTGGGAGCCGAGGAAACGCTGGCCGCAGCCGGTTCCGTTTTGCCGGGCTCGTACCTAGAGCAGGAAGGGCCGGCCGAGTCGGACGATGAGAATGCAAACGAACCGAGCGCAGCGGACGCTGACGGGGACGATTCGTCACTGCATGGCGTATTTTCAGACGCGGGACAAACGCGCGTGGAAGGCAAGCAGGACAAAAATCGACGCAAAAAGAAACGAAAGAAGGAAAACCGCAAGGCGCGTCGTGAGCAGATGCAAAAAGCACACGAACAGCGGTTACAGCAGCAGCAACAGAAGCAGCCCGAAAGAGTCAGCAAAACGCAGCATTCGAAGCATAAACCAATCCGTTCGAATGAAGCGGACCAAGAGCCGAGTGGGGACGGTGGCGAACATGGGGAAGAGGAGGAACGCACAGCCACCGAGTCGGAGGATCCGGCGCACTCGGTGGAGGAAAGTGAAGACAAAGAGGACACGGAACCGAACCAGGGCAAGGAACTGAATGGCGATCAAGGGAAAAACGGTGACGCGGACGAAGCGGAAGGCGAAGAGGCCGCTCATCGTACAAACGGACAGAAGGAAGACGACGACGCAGAACCGGTTGATCGTGCCGAGAGGGAAGAAAACGACAAAGCGTCGGCACCAGCGACGAAAGCACAGCCAGCGGGCGAGGGAAAGAAAAGCACACCCAGCGATGACGACATCCTGAAGGATGTGGAAATTGAGTACGTGCCGGAAAAGGTGACCATAGCGGATCTCGGACCGATGTATCGTCAGTTTTATCGCGTGTTTGAAATCTTCAAGCTCGACACCAAATCGAAAGAGGCGGTAAAGAGCACGGAGGAGGCCGAAAAGGAGAAGGCGGCCGCCGAGACGAAGAAGGTTGACGACGGCCTGGATGACGACGACGACGATCTGGGCGATCTGGACGAGAAGGACGACAAGGAGAAGATTTCCAAGCGCAAGCTGAAAAAGCTGAACCGGCTGACGGTGGCCGAGCTGAAGCAGCTGGTGACGCGCCCGGACGTGGTCGAAATGCACGACGTGACGGCGCGCGACCCGAAGCTGCTGGTGCAGCTGAAGAGCCACCGGAACACGGTGCAGGTGCCGCGTCACTGGTGCTTCAAGCGCAAGTACCTGCAGGGCAAGCGCGGCATCGAGAAGCCGCCGTTCGATCTGCCCGCGTTCATCAAAAAGACGGGCATCATGGAGATGCGCGCCTCGCTGCAGGAGAAGGACGAGGCGAAGACGCTGAAGGCGAAGATGCGCGAGCGGGCTCGGCCAAAGATGGGCAAGATCGACATCGACTACCAGAAGCTGCACGACGCGTTCTTCAAATGGCAGACGAAGCCGCGCATGACGATCCACGGCGATCTGTACTACGAGGGCAAGGAGTTCGAGACGCGCCTGAAGGAGAAGAAACCGGGCGACCTGTCCGAGGAGCTGCGCATCGCGCTCGGCATGCCGATCGGGCCGGCCTGCCACAAGATTCCGCCGCCGTGGCTTATCGCCCAGCAGCGGTACGGGCCGCCGCCGAGCTATCCCAATCTAAAGATACCGGGGCTGAACGCCCCGATCCCGGAGGGCTGCTCGTTCGGGTACCATGCGGGCGGGTGGGGCAAACCGCCGGTCGACGAAACCGGCAAACCACTGTACGGCGACGTGTTCGGCGTGGCCGGTATGGACGGGGAGGGTGGCATGGGTGAGGAGGAGATCGATCGAACGGTTTGGGGCGAGCTGGAGTCAGAATCGGAAGAATCGTCCGAGGAGGAGGAGGATGAAGGGGAAGACATGACGGCCCAGCCGGACGAGAGTGGGCTGATCACGCCCGCCGAAGGACTGGTGACCCCGTCCGGACTGACGAGCGGTGTGCCGGCCGGCATGGAGACGCCGGACACGATCGAGCTGCGCAAGAAGAAGATCGAGAGCGAGATGGAGGACAATGAGACGCCAGTGCTGTACCACGTGCTGCCTGAGAAGCGAAACGAGCGCATCGGTGCGGCCATGATGGCGTCGACGCACGTGTACGACATTTCGGCCGCCGGTGGGGGCGGGCCGGCCGGTGCGGGAGGTGGCCCTGCGGCTGGTGCGGGCGGTGGCCGCGGACCGGGTCGTGGCGGTGGGCCGGTGGATCGGGAGGGTATGGTCGAGCTGGCGCTCGATCCGTCCGAGCTCGATCTGGACAATGAAGCGATGGCGCAGCGGTACGAGCAGCAGATGCGCGAACAGCAAAGCCACCTGCAGAAGGAGGACCTGTCGGACATGCTGGCGGAGCACGTGGCGCGGCAAAAGTCGAAACGGAAACGGCAGCAAACCGACACGACCAGCAAACAGTCGAAGAAGTACAAGGAGTTTAAGTTCTAGGCGACCATGGAAAAACAAACAAGACAAACAAAACACCCCCCGTCTTTTTCCCCTCCCTTCTTCAACAACAGTTGTGTTACAAACTATTCTTTCAAAGCTTCCCGTTCGTGTGCGTGTTCCGCGATCTGCGCTGTCCGTTCTTGTAGCGTGTATTGTAACGTCCTGGCTAAACCATCTGTGGATATAGGTTCGTCTGTAGCACCACCCATGGCCAGGGATTTTGTAACCATTCTGCAGTGAAGCAAAGTGAAATTTAAATAATAGAAATAAATTACTATCTTTTCTTGGTATGTCTTTCCCCCAATACGGAACGGTACCGTCATGAATCGTTGCAGCTGCCGTTTTGTGTTACATTCGAAACGATAAGCATCCAGTGCATGCTGAGAGCGTTGAACGAGCTTTACAATAAATTAAGGAATGCTTTATTGGTGAAAACAAGTGGCATGTCTCTGTGTCTCTGTGCTGTGGATACTGGTAAAAAACGAGACCCTTTTACAGCAGTATCTGGTACTTGTACTGCTTGGGCACCTTGGAGATTATCATTCGCCCGTCGTAGCTCAGCGACGCAAACATCCACGGATCGGCCGTACTCCACTCCACGCCGTACACGGAATCCTCGTGCTGGTCGAACGTCTGCAACAGTCCGTCCGCCAAGTGTTCCCTCGGTTCGGTGCCGGCACCCTGCTCACCACCACCCCCATCGCCCGTGATCACTTCCGGCGCCTCGGAGCTAACGCTTCCGGCGCAGGTAAGCAGCACCTTGCCGTCGCTCCCGCTGGACAGTATCAGCTGATCGTGGTACGTATTGAACCGTACGCTCCATATCCAGTGGTGATGGTCGCTGCGCGCAAACACGTGCTCTTTGGTGTTGCGGAAATCCCACACCTTTAGCACGCCGTCGTCCCCGCCGGTCGCGATGTGGCACTGCTTGTTCGGATTGCAGTCCAGATCGCGCACCAGCTGGCTGTGGGCTTCGTCGATGCTCCACACGACGTGGTTGGGATCTCGCACATCGTACGATCTGGAAGGAATGACGAGACACACATTAAACATTGCACAACTGGAGCGTTATTCTAGCACGCTCTCCTCCCCCTCCCCACACATACTTTATGCTGCATTCATGCAGCGCTATGAAATGATTGCCCTGGTGAAAGTGAGACCACCGGCCGGTCGTGAATTTGGGCACATTTTTGGCATTTATCTCGGCCACGACGCGGGTCGCCGCTTCCGCCCGGTTAAACAGCACTATCTTTCCATCCACCACGCAGGCCAGCTGGTTTGCGTCGGTCGGATGAAACTCGGTGGTACGTATCTCTACCCCGTACCCTTCGGTGGACAGCTTTTCCACGTTTTCGAACGCGAGGAACTCCTGCTCCTCACCGTCCTTCGGTTCGAGCGATTCGGGCAGCGTAAGCAGGGCCGTTTCCATCACCACCTGCGTACCCTTCAGCAGACTGTAGCAGCTGGCCAGGAGGCGTGAATCGTGTGCGCTTGCCGCTAGCCGCCATACTTCCCCGTACGGATGGGCAAAGATGCGCGACTGCAGCGCGGAGCTGTCCTCGTTCAGATCGACGATGTGCAGCTGATTGTTCGGCTTGAGGCTTTGCGTGGCAACGAAGAACCGGACGTCGTTGCTTTCGGCCTGCTGCGACGCGAGAGCTCTAGCCTGCGGCCCGGATCGTAAATGGTGAAAAGAATTACAAGTCTGCGGATCGATGTACAGCCCTTTCCACTCACCTGAAACTCGAGCCCATACACGAGCGAATTGTTTTCTTCCATTGTGCGACAAATTTGTGTGCTGTTTTTGCTGCCCTCGACCCATTTGACAGCTGTTTATTGATTGTTTACGTTCGGCGATGACGTCACCAGAAACGAAACAGAGTAGGCTGTCGCACTTCGGTTAGCAAAATAAATGGAATTTTTCCGGAATTTTCATAATTTGAAGAATTGTACGAACAGCTTACCCTTCGAACACGATGCATCTTTTAAGTAGCCCCCTTTTTGTCATCAGTTAATAATAAAACACCGAACAGACACGCGTACACAGATTTTGATTCCGCTTAGTTGCTGTGATTTAAACGACCAAGTTCATTTCGCTTTTCTACTGCACACAAAATTATAAATAAATACATAAATTCTTTCCCTTTCCAGACCCTAATTGAAACTGGCTAGCCTTTTCTGTATTCGATTCGTTCAGCCTGCCCGCGCGCCCCGTACTCTGGCCGAGATTGCAGTGTATGAGAGGGAGATGAGGCCAGCAGCCACCACACAACTAAGGATATTGATTTTTTTTGTTTTTTCATCGTCCCATCAGCTAGCTACGTGCCATCCATGTGCTAACGGTCACATAAAAAAAAAACAAACAAACAAACAAACTAACTAAACTGTCTCATCGTCTTTCGCTTTTTTAGCTTTCCGAATTGTAGCCTGAGTGTTTCTGTGTATGTGCTCAAATCATTAATGCTAAGCTAAACCGTTTGGATTGTTGACATTGAATGAGAATAAAGTGGTGTCCGAAGAAAATCTGAACCACGCAAAACTGTTGCGACTCAAGTAACAAGGTTCACGCAAATACAATGATAGTCAAAATTAAAATGAGCCTTAAAAACAAGCATGTTACATGGTGAATTTCATTTAACTATAAACTACAAGGGCAACACGCGTTTGGTTTTGCGTACGGTTAGTTCAGGTCGCAACCATTTTAAGTAAATCAAAATCTCCCTTCCGCTTCCTCAAACCTAAGCTGCTGTTAACAGACCGAAAAGTGCAACAAAAGCTAACACAATTAACACAAAGTCGGTTCCTTCCAGTCGGTGATGCGGTGATGATGGATGGTGTAGTTTATTCTTCGCTTTTGCTACTTCTCGGAGTCATTGAAAGAGAATGCCTTAAAACTGTTGAATAAACTAAATTTAACGCATTGCTTTTAGTACGGATTTGCCTGAAGGTTGTTTGAAAACGTTTGAAATTCATTGAGAGCAATACTCTTGTATTCTTTCTGCAACTGGACTAATTTCCTTCCTATCGTTCCAAATGATATCCGAAAAGTGCACTTTTAAAGCGAATAATTTCACTCACGCATCAAGCACACCGCCACTGACCGATCCGATTCCTGATGGGACTGACTCAGACGACGACGACGACAAGGCTGACTCTGGCTAATCTTCTATCATTAAATTGTTCTACTAATTAAAGGAGGGAGGATGTGTAGGGTCGGTAGTTTTAAGGATCCAATCGGTGAGGAGGTGGCTGCGAAAAGCATCCGGTAAATTGGGGAGGGAGAGGAGAGAGGAAAGCTACACTCACAAGTCCCGCACGCACGCACGCCCACCACTTTAGGAGTCCTTGTTCTTCTCGTAGAAATCGTCCAAATATTTTTTGTACTCGACCTGGTTCGGCCACAGCTGGGAGGCCTGCGAGTTGAGCGGGCTATCGTTGTTCGGTTCCCCGAGCAGGGACTGAATCGAGAGCAGGATCGTCCGCACGTCGTACAGCGCGGACCACTTGTCCTTCAGTATGTCAAGGCAGATCGAACCGCTGAGGTCAACGTTCGGGTGAAAGCAGGGCGTGATGAACTTGACGTTCGGTGCCGAGTATGGGTACGAGTTGGGGAACTCCAGCAGCAGCTTGTACTTCTGCCCCTTGTACACGGTATCGTCCGGGCCGCTGATAGTGCCGATCCATTTGAAGAAGTTTTCACCCTCCGGGAAGGCGGAGATCGATTTTTCCGACGACAGCATCAGCGCCATCAGCTCTTTTTGGAGTCTGTGGGAAGGAGAACGAGAGACGTTTAATGATACACACTCGTATACCAGAGCTATTGCAATGATCTCATTTGCACTGTAAATGTGTATACAACCTGTAACTAAGGAAAAGGCGGCAAAGGTCAATGAACTTAATGGTATTCGATGCAAATCATAACCCAACATTCTTCCAGCGCGCATTTTATAATGCGCTAGAACTGTGCTCTTTCCGCCGTTCAAACGCGCCTAAAATTTCACGAGCGTAAGCGAAGATTATCGAATACGTTGCGCTAGAATATGCACCAACACGTAGGAGGCGGCGGCAGAGAAACCGTTACCATTTTCAAAAACAGTTACAAGAATGTTGAGACGCGTAACGCCATGACAGATAGGGCTCCCCCCTACTACGTCACCCTCACTGTGCTCCACCCCTGCCTTTCTCCTGCAACACACAATGCGTGTGCCATGGAGCTACGGAAGAGATTCATCGGAAGAGTGCACAACAAATTGCGCAATTTGGCGATTGACTAACATCAAAACATTAACGACGGTTTGCACAAAATTGTCCATGAGACACTCGCCATTGCCAAAACCCAAAGGCAGCAGTACGACAAGGGTGTCTACGTTTTCCATCATTTCACGATGGAGTCATCGGCCATCTGGCGCAGCTGGCTGTGTTCTTTCATACACGCGCAAATTCATCTGTGTTTCTACTTGTAGTTCCGCACATCCGTTTTTACTGCCGACATCCCGCAGGTTCGGAAAATAGTGGAAACAACACTCACCGTTTGCTAACCGCCTGGTTATTGTTGTTTATCAGCGCCTCATCGTTCTGTTTCGAAGGGTTCGATGACTGTGCGCGCTCGGGGTTGATGTTTTGGGCCATTCTTTCTCCTCCCGTTTCTTGTTGATCTGCGCTAACCAAACGCACACACACACGTACACCTTCGCCTTTTCTTTTTGGACGCGTTGCGGTTCCGCTTGCCCCTTCTTTTCTTCCGCACACTCTAGCGCACTAGCAATGCGGATGGTGAATAGATGCAGCTGCTCCTCCTCCTCCTCCTTTGGTCTGCCCTTCCTTTCGTACGTTTATGTCAAACGCGCGATAATTACGGCGATAGAGGCGTTCTGCTTCGCCAGCGACGCGTTGCCCACTGGCTTTCCTACTGACCGAGAGCTGCCCAGCTGGGCGCTGGGATGCAAGTCTGGAGAAGAATTGTTGCTTTAACACACTCCGCTACGCTTCCGTGCCGCACCGCACCGAACGCGCACACCGTTTTCTATTTCCCAATGGCGACACACGCACACACACTCTCTCTCTCCCTGTACACGCCTAAAACTGGCAAAGCGACTCGGTGGAGGATGGCGTTGGCTTGGGATGGCGTTTAGAACTAAACGCTTATTCACAACCTTTGGCAGGCGTTCGATAACTCGTTCGTCCTTCGATCTGGTCCAGCAGCAGTTTTTTTGCCAAAGGCTACTTTGAGCGCGATGCGATTCGTTCCCTCTTTCTTCGCTACAACAATTGCCTTCGTTTCAGTTTGCTGAGTCTGGCATTTAATAATTTCCGAAAGGGCGAGGATGCTTCTTACGGGCGTTGTGTTTTTAACCACTGGTTGAGGGATCCGGATGAGATTCCACAGGGGAAAAGTGGGGAAAATATGAAAGAAAATGTATTATCCAGCAATAGAACACGTTTACTTGCAATGGTTTGGATCTTTTTGCCCTTGCGAATGGCTTACTGTGCAAAATTAAACCACAAAAACGATAGAACATTTGTGAAACATTCCACAGCTGGCCGTTACAGGTTTGATCTTTTGAAAATCGGTCTTTGAAATAACGCATCGTCAAGTGTCACAGAATGACAGCTACCAACTTGATAGAAAGCCGTTACGAGCGATGGCGGAACTGCTGCAGAGTGTACACGTGTACATGAATAACACGAGAAATTCTTTTCATTTTTATTTACAGCACACCTTAACCGTAGAGTTGGCAACCAGATTTACACACGTAAGTTGGCAACCGGCATACCCGGGTATTCCACACGTTTTGATGCAAAAAATTAACGATTTTCATAGGTAAACAATGCTTTCTATATTTTAATGCTGTAAGCAAGTAATGCCGACCATATATTCTCTTCTATTTCATTTATTCATTAAGTTTTTCATTTTATTATAAAAATAACGGTCAAATTGAAATTTGGAATCGCTTGAATTTGACTCGAAAATAAGCACAATACGAAAAGAGGAAAAAGAGAAACGTCATTCTCCATACAAAATGTATGGAATACCCGGGTATGCTGGTTGCCAACTTACGTGGTAAAGTTAAAAAAAAAATCAAAATTAAATACTTACAGGCTGTTTAAAATTACAACTTATGCACCAAAAAATCATAAATTAAAAGTTGGGAGGCTACGGAAAATTTCAGGTCAATAAATGCAATGAATCAAAAGTTATTGCAGTTCGAAGTTGAAAAAAATACCCGGGTATCCGGTTGCCAACTTAAAGGTTAAACGATTGGAAAAGTAAAATTAAATCACATAAGTTGATTTTTAATTTTCCCAATGTGATAAGTCGATGGCTGTATTTTTGTGCATGCTCTTTCCCATTTCACTATCCGCACGTGTAAATGAACAATAAGCAGTTTTGCAGTATCTAGTAACCTTGGGTGTAACGCTTCTCTTTTATTTACGTCAACAATCCAAACAAACTGTGCCAAAACAAAACATTTCGTGCACGTTCGTTCTTCAAACACTTTTTGGAAAGTATTTCGTACTCGTAACCACCAAAATGGTTTACATCCACTTCCCGTCAAACCTTACCGAAGAAGAGCTAATGCTTCAAGCGAAGTACGCCAAGCTGCGCAAGAAGAAAAAAGCGCTCCAAGCACTGAAGGCACCGAAACAGGAACCGGAGAAGAATTTGCTTCCCAAGCGTCCGGCCGACGCGAGAGATGCCCGCGAGGTGGCCCGTAAGCTGTTGAAGAGCGGCGCCATACAGGCGATACAGAAACCTCAGCCCAAACAGGAGGGTTCCTTCAAGCGACCGAAGGGCCAGGAGCGGAAGCGAACCCAGCCCGAAATGTCCCCCGCCGGTCAGTATCAATCGTTCGGTGCGTCAACGGAGTTTGAAAGCTCCAGCGCAACGCCTCCCGTCCCGTCCAGCAGTGCGACCAGTGCGTCGACAACGCCGGCCGAAGCTCCCAACAGCCCGGCGGAGAAGGAAACGAGCCGCGTGCAGAACCTGTACCAACAGTTTGCCAACGAGCGGGAGAAGGAGGACCAGAGCGACAAATCGAAACCGGGCGCGGATGCATCGAAGGACAAACCACGCTCCGGGAACACGGTGTACGTGTCGGGCAACAAGGTGACGGAGAACTTTCTCAAGAAGCACTTTAGCGACTTTGGCGAAATTCTCAACATATCGATGGAGATCGAGAAGGGGCGAGGGTTTATCACGTTCTCGAAGACGGAATCGGCCGACAAGGCGATCGCCGACCTGCATTCGAAGACGGTCGGGGGAATACAGCTGCAGGTGCAGCTGGCCCGCCGTCAGCCCCAGATCAATCCGATCAACGATGCCGGCTCGTCGGCCGTCTGGTCCGCGCTCGCTACCAACCGGTCGCAGAAGGGCAAACACAAGGACAATCGTGAGCTGGTGTGTTACGATCACGATGATATATTTTAAGCGAACTGTCGTTACAAGACACGGTCGTATCCATTTTGTAGATTTTAAGTTGAAGAATAAATAGAAATAAGGAACTAAAATGTAATCGACATTTGAAGAGAGATTTATCTGCGTTACTATGCGTTATGCGTATGCGTTACTAGAGTGACGTACGGTTACAGCACAACTACAACAACAATATCGACCTACTTTGTTTACGCAAAACATTGCTCTTTGTACAGCTGTTCGCGCACCAAATGTGAAAAACCGCAAACTATCTTGCACATTTTTGCTCAAAATCTTTGCAATATCGAAACCACCCAGAAGCCAGAAAACCATCGCAGTCATGATGAACTCGGAAATGAGCAGCAGCATGCACTCGGGACGGCCGGAAAGTGATTTTAGCATCGAGTGCTTTCAGAACTACACCGCCCCGGAAGTGTTCGTCCAGGGTTTGGCCGGACTGGTGAATCAAACCGACGTCGAAGTTATGATACGCGCCCAAAAGCAAATGTAAGCAGTGTTGTAGTCGGTTGCCATGTCCACTGTACGATGCTAATACGCTCCATTCCTTCGCTCCCATTTGCAGGCTGCAGCGTTTCGAGAAGACGAACGAAATGCTGCTCAACTGCAACGCGCTCAGCGCTAGCCGGCTGAAGCTGGCTACGGATGATTTCAAAAAGCACACCAAACTGCTGCACGACATGAAGAAGGATTTGGACTACATTTTCCGCAAGATTCGCACGATCAAGACGAAAATCGGCAACCAATATCCGGCCGCCTTTGCCGAGGCGGAAGCGAAGAACAAACCGATCAGCTTCGACGAGGAGGACGAAATCGATACGGCCAGCCGGGCGGAAACGTTGGACGAGAAGCGAGACCAACCGGACGGTGAGGGCGTCGGGAGTGGTGCTGGTGGTGGAGCGCCGGCTGTGTCCACTCCTGTTAAGGGATCGTCCGGCGGAAGCGGCAAACCATCCACAAGCAAGAGTGAAGCACCGGAGGGTGGTGCGAAGGAGCGGAAGAAAGTGCTGGCCGGCGGTGGTAGCAGGGAGAATTCCACTGTTGGCTATGTGAAGATGGAACAAAGTCCGGAAAATCGTAAATCTGGTGGTGGTGGCGGAGGATCGAGCGGCGAACAGAAGCGACGTTCGTTCCGTTCCGCGCAGAGCAGCTCGACCGACGATTCTTCGGATTGTACCTCGGATACGGGATAAGCAGGGCTGGAAGGGCTCGGGAAAGGGAACGATGCAGCGAGAAACGTTTTATTTTAATGATCTCATTCGTTTAGTTAACCGGAGGTAGAAGACAAAACTAATTAGTATGTGCCAGAGGTAGGTTTATTTTATGTCAGTTATTTAAATTGAATTAACTCTAAATGATGTACCAAAATAATAAAAGAAAGGCTTTGAATTGAGAATTAAGAAAGACTTTTAAAACGGCGTCCATAGTAGTTCTAGCTAGTGGTGGAAGCTCGGAATCGGACCTATCCGATTTCGATTCCGTGCTCTGAATCAATTCCGGAACCGATTCCGATTGCGGAGCTGATTCTGGAATCGTTTCCGGAAACTGATTCCGGACCTACTTTCCGGAATCGATTCCGCCGAAAACTTCAGTTTTCCCATCACTAGTTCCAACGCTTTACAGCTAAAACAAGAGTGAAAGCAAAAGAATGCAATTTGTTTTCATTTTTTTTCCCCAATTTCGCTACGCTTTTGTTATTGTTGTGTGTGTGTGCGCAAAAGAAGAAGAAAATCATATTGTCAGTTTGACACTTTTCATTGAGCTTTTGTTGTGATACGTTTGGTTTGGTTTGCTGCGTTCAATCTCTCCATTTCTCTGCACTGAAGCGTTGTGAAAATTCGCACACAAAGCCGCACAAATTTAATGTCGAACTCGAAAAATGTTGAAGATGACGATGATTGTGACGATTGGTTCAACAAGGATGAGGAAGATTTCGTTGTAAAACTACCCAGCCAAACCAGCGCGGCCAGCTTCGACGAGGCAGGCGAAGGCGACAAGGAAGATGATGCTCAAGGACCGGGAACGTCCGTGCGGGAATTGTTGGAAAATTTAAAGTTTACATTAAACGGTATTAAACGGGCGGGCGGAGAAAAGCTGTTGACTGCTGGTTCCTGGTAATTTGTGCCTTTTTCATTCCAGACGTTGGAGGCAGTTACGTGGATTCGCTCAAAAGTGCCGGCACCGATCGCACCGCCAAGTTTGAGCTTCCGAAGGGCCCGCCCGGAAAGTACGTGCAAACCATTCCCCTCACGAAGCTGGCCAACATTTTGGAAAATGAAACGCTCTCCATGTTTGCCGACATTTGCGTGCAGAAGGAAGAGTTTCTCGCCACGCTCGCGAAGAAAACGTACGGCGAGGAGTTGCTGCTGGTGCTGATGAAAATCATGAACAAACTTGCCACGCTACCGCTGTACGAGACGGTGCGCCAGCTGTTCGGGGTGTTGCTCGAGCAGGCACACTTCTGGGAGCAGCTGCTAAAGTTTTTCCACCAGCCGGCCGAGGGGGAGAAGAAGAAGAAGAAGAAAAGCAAAGTCATCCGTCCGACGGTGGCGCGGAACGATATGATGGAGGTGTTGTTGAAGTTTCTGCTCGAGGCGAAGCGGCACGTTGCGCCACCGTTACCCCAGCAGGCGGTGGAGTTTTGTGAGAAGCTGAGGAAAAGTGCACCTCCGGACGATAAGGCACAGGTGGAGCTGCTGCAAGAGCTGACAAGGGACATGCAGGCACAGCAAGATCAGGCAACCAAGCAGATTAGTGTAAGCGCAAGAGTGTTGTGCGCGTAAAGGCGGAAAACCAACAATCCGATTCCTTTCTTTACAGATTTATCCTACCATCCGGGATCTGAAGGATGGCGCCGGTCCTCCGATCAATCTGAAGCAAAACATCGTGAAGGGAAAATACCAAAGTGTGCAGCACTATCTGGAGGTACACTTGAATCTGCTGAAGGAAGACTTTCTAATTCCCCTGCGCACCGGCATCGAAAAGTACCGCAAGCACATGGACACGAAAGGATCGGGCAAATCGTTCGTCGGTGAGAACGTTCGCGTCCACTACCCGGTCAAGCTGCTGCTGCCCAGCACGGTCAATCGTCGGACGGCGAAGGAGCAGCTCATACTGGTTGATTTAGATCCGACCGAGCGCGGCTATTCCAACCTGTCGGCGCGCTACAAACGCCTAGCGCTGCCGAACACGAAACGCTTCATGAACGGGTCGATGGTACTGTTCTGCGATGGGCCGGAGCTGAACGAGCTGGTCGTCGCCGTCATTAGCAATCGCGATGCGGCTCAGCTGCTGAACGGGTACATTTACGTGGAGCTGATACGGATGGAGAAGCAAAGGGAAGGCGGGCAGGATCAGCCGACGGGCGCCGATCACGGTATGAACCTGTTCAATCGACCGTTGCTGATGATTGAGAGTGAAATCTTTTTCGAACCGTACCATCAAACCTTTAACGCGCTGAGCCGATTGCGGGAAGAGAATTTCCCGCTGAAATCTTACATCGTCGATGTGACACTGCCCGGCAAATGTTTGCCCGGCTATCTGTACCAGGGAGGTGGCCATCTTTTTAACTACGCCGGCATACAGTTCGATCTGAAGAAGCCCGACGAGTGGCCGACGAAAGCGCTGACTGCTGCGGCTGGCTTAAACGTGTCCCAATTCGACGCGTACCGAATGGCGCTCACGAGCCGGTTCTCACTCATCCAAGGACCTCCGGGCACGGGGAAAACGTTCATCGGGTTGCGGATAGTTGAGACGCTGCTGGCGAACACGGGCGAGCAGATACTGCTCATATGCCTCACCAACCATGCGCTGGATCAGTTTCTGTGCGGTGTGACCCGCTTCACGGACAGCATCGTGCGGATGGGCGGCCAGTCGAAGCACCCACTGCTCGATGCGTACAACGTGAAGCAACTGCAGGAAGACGAACGGATCGATCGAAGGTTGCGCATCAGCTACTACAATGCGAAGCAAGAGTACCTGAAGCTGGTGGAGCGGTTCGATGCGCTGCAGCAGGAGCAGGAGACATTGGACGGTATGACGCAGGCGATGCAGGAGTGTATGGTAAGGGTAAAAAAATGCTTTTTTTTGTAAAAAAAATGAAAAAAAATGGTAAAAAAAGAAAGCAAATTTCAATAATCAAACTTTACCTTTTTTTTTAGGAAGAGCTGTTGGACGCTTCTCGGCGTTTGAGCGAATTGAGCCAGCTCAACACGCTGAAGCTCATACAGGGCTTTCGCGTAGTTGCCATGACGACCACCTTTGCCGCTCGCAATCGCACACTGCTAGAGCTGCTGCGTACGCCGATCGTCGTGATCGAGGAGGCGGCCGAAGTGCTTGAAGCGCACATTGTGGCCGCTCTCACCCGTCACACGGCGCAGTGCATCCTGATCGGTGATCACAAGCAATTGCGACCGACCACGAGCACGTACGTGCTTTCCAGTCGCTATCGGATGGATCTGTCGCTGTTCGAGCGTATGATCAATAACCGGTTCAGCGTCGCCACGATGACCGTACAGCACCGGATGCGCCCGGAGATGGCCGGTCTGCTGCGTCCCCTCATCTATCCCGTGCTGGAAGATGCTGAAACGGTTGCAACACGTCCCAGCGTAGCTGGAATGATGCGGAATATGTTCTTTTTGACGCACAACTACCCTGAAGGAGGTGGACCACCGAACGATTCGTCGGTGGGAGACGATGGAGCGGATGAAAAATCGAAGAAAAACATTTTTGAATGTCGATTCCTACTCGGACTGTGCGAGTATCTGCTCGCGCAAGGCACGTACACCCCGGAGGACATTGTCATACTGACGGCTTACAACGGGCAAATGTTGCAGTTCGTTGCGGTAAGTTTCTTTTGTCATGCATATAAAGAGCTGAGCGGGCGCTTTGCTATAGCTTTCCTTTTTTTTTTTTGCTGTTATCAGGAGAAGAAAAATCGTCCATCCCTGCACGGCGTACGTATTGCCGTGATTGACAACTACCAGGGCGAGGAGAGTAAAATTGTTTTACTCTCGCTAGTGCGCAGCGGAACCGGTGGCAACGGCGGTACCGATACGATCGGATTTCTGGCGCATGAAAATCGCATCTGCGTAGCGCTGTCGCGTGCACGCGAAGGGCTCTATATAGTGGGCAATATGACGCTGCTGGCGAAGTGTTCGAAAACGTGGCACCGCATCGAGGGGAAGCTGCGTGAGCAGGCCGCTATCGGCGATTCAATGCCGTTACAGTGTGTGACGCACGGACAGGCAGTGGAGGTGAGTGTGTTGTGGCAGTAATTGTAACGATTTTTGGTACACTGTTTAATTTTACTGTTTTTGTTTTGTTTTAGGTTAAAACACCGGAAGACTTTGAGGAGCTGGGAGCGAGCGAGGAGAGATGTGTATGTGGATTACTAAAAAGATAAACGGAAAAGTCAAAATCTCATAGTTTTTGAGAGCTATATATCTATCGCGTGCGCGTGTGTGTAACTGGTAAGTAATTCCTCATAGAGGAGAATATAAAATGTATTAATTTAACACCTTAAAAAGACCGTGTGATTGTGTGCAACATAATAATACCACTATTTTGATAACTCTTGACAAAGGCGAAGGCCATGAATTTCCAACACTACTTTAGTTGTAAAACATTTTCTCAAAAATGGAATGAATAAAATCCCACATCTCTACACAGCTGTGTTGAAATATTGTTTGAGTTTTGAGTCCAATTTTGATGTTTTTTTTCCTCCAATATTAATTTTACAACGCAGGACTCAACCAGACAGCTTAAGATTCATTAGCTTCTCTAGTACATTTTCATTCGGATTAGCATCCGTATCGGTTCCAACCGATTCATTATCACTGTCACTCTCCTCACTATCTTCTTCGGACGATTCATAATCATCTGAGTCGGTAGAATCGGATTCCTCCTGTCCCATTATATCCTGCAGCAATTTTTGAAGCAAGCTCTCTTCGCCGAACCCAAGACTTGCTTGATGGATTTCAGGAAGCAGCTAGAGTAGGAAAAATGAATCAAATTTAGTTATTTACCGCAAACAGCCCGACAACACCGATAGTACCTTTTCGACTTCTTTTATGCATTGCAGCAATGTCTCCTCGTTTAAACCCAGCTCCACGTAGCGAATAAAATCCTTGATAAAGTAATGGTTCAGGACGGCACAGTCCGTTCGCTTGAATGCTTCGTACGTGTGTATTAGCTGCTGCTGTATCCACTGCTTCCTGTCTTCGGAGGACATTCTGTGTAACACTTGCTTCACACAGGCCAGCGCAATGTCCTTGTTTCTATAGTAAGGATAGGTACAGGATCGACGGTAGAACGATCGTAACATCTGCTGCACACCGTTGTACTCTACAAAGTACGCCAGCGTGCCCGATATTCGATGGATGTTGATGTGCGAATTGGCCTCATTTAGCTCGTTGCTGTTCGTCAGCTGATCGTACACTGCCGCCAGCAGTATATCGATCAAACTGAGCAGCACTGCGCGATGATCTTCGATCGAGGTGTAGCTTTCTTGTTCACGTACCTTTTCATCCACTATCACCCGGATTCGGTACGACTGGTCGGCCGTAAGTTTGCTGGGAGCGGGAAAGTTTTCCAAATCCATACCCAGCTGATCGATGCTGAACTGAATATAATCCATGCCATAGTGTTCGGCGGAAAAGTCACTCTTTTCGGCCGCTTCCTTCATTTCCAGCCGTTGGGAAAAGCTGCATTCCTGCGGATTGGGAAGCACCTTCAGCTCTTGGCTGGTTTCCTGTAAACCAAGAAATCATAATGATCATTTGTTTAGAGTGCAGTAGATTCCAAAAAAGACTTACCAGTGCAAGGGGACCGCTATAGAAATGGCAGAAACCGTACGGGTAAGATGGTGTATCGTTATCAACAGCTTTAGCTTTAACTTCCAGTGGCACACGAAACGTTACCGTATTTTTCTCATAATCTATGCTTTCTGGAAACGCTTTCCCCGGTTGTGCTGGCTGGGGTAAAGGTATTCTACAAGCAATATTGGAATTACAATTATTTTCCACTTTGCTTACGGCACCGTGTCTGCTTCATACCTGGCATGATACGGTGCTGCCGTAAAGGTGCATTCGTTAGGGAAAACATCCAATACTAGATTACTTTCATGTTCGAGATCAAGCTCGGGTAGATCCAGAAATACGTCGATATGATTGCACTTCAAAACTGTACGAAAACTTAAATTATCTTCCATCGTTGTAGAAAGAAAGTGTGGGGCGCGTGTTGGGAACTTGTTTACTAACAACACGTGCTTTGGCGGGTGTGCTGCAGTTGCAAAAGGGCAAACAGAAATATTAGCTGCACGTTGATTGTCGCGTGGATGACAGACACAATACGAAATGACGGTTTATGCCGAATTATTGTGAAATCCAAATGAGAATTGTGTGATACAGTTTTATTCTATTAGCTTTATTTATCGTTAAAGATGCTATATTAGATTAAAAAATGTAGCTATATCTAAAAAAGCAAACGTAATCCACCAAGAACGAACGTGTATGATAATTTTGCTGAGTTGCACTTTTTCTGTAAACAACTTGCAATAAGAAATTCAATACCGCTAGAACCGTAGCGTGGCTTTCCCGATCATATTCAACCTAACCTAAAGACACCACATGAGACGTAGAGTAGTATAATGTTTTATTGAGTTCGTAGCACGTGTCTGGAATACAAATTCTCTGCTTTTAAAGCGTGTTGCATCACAAAAAAAGGAGTTCAAATTCAAACAAACAAACCTTCCAAATACATTAAATGCAATGTGGCACATTTCATACAGCTTATCCATTTATCTACGACGCTGGCACGTTCTATCAGTGTGTCCCTTCCATTCCGCGTCTCGTTTTGTACAACGGTTCCCTCGTAGCATGTTCCTTCAAAGGATCGTTTAGTTCGTACCACATTCTTTGAAATTCGGCTGCAAACGGATCGATCAGTTCCGGCAGCGAGGAAATGGTCACGGTGTCCCAGTGCGTGGTCAAGCCGGGAAATGTCCAGTTGCTGGAGCCCGCTATGAGAACTCCATGCTTCGGCAGCGGATCAGTGCTTTTCTTTCGCCGTGGAACGGCTTGCTTTGGACGGTTCGACGGGTTGCATCGGGCACACGAGCTACCGAACCGCTGCAACAATCCTGCCCGGTCGCTCATTACAGCTTTATCGAACATGGTGTGCTGCATATTCTTCGTCGGCTCACCGTACTGCTCGGTATGGTATTCGATCAGACAGTTGGCACAGTACCAGTCGGTGTCGATCAGACAGAACTTATGGTGCATTAGGTACTCGCTTTTGTATTTGTACTGTACCTTAATGTCTACAAAAGAGTGGGAGAACTTATCGTGAGCTTTCGATTCTTTACCTTAAAATGCTAACCTTACCTTCAGCGATCAGATCGCGCAGATAGGAACCTTCGTTGCCGACCATCGATTCGCACGTAACCACACGCACCACGACCGACCGTTCCTTCTTCGCGCGTATTACAGCCTCACTTATTTCGCGCATGGTGAATATGTACATCGCCAGGCAGATGGATTTCTCCGCTCGATTTATGTAGCTTATGATGCGATTGATGTGCTCGTACGTAAATTCCTGCGGGCTCGGCAGGGGCTGCGCTAGCTTGCGCCGATTGATGAAAAACACTTCACATGACTTTTGCTTGGGCTTGGCTGGTTTACGCGCCCATAGATACAGCTCGTACACGATTTCCGACGTCACGATCAGCAATCCGCCAGCGATGATGAATTTGCCTGGTTTGCTTTTAAAAAAGCTTAAAAGGGGCTGCAGTACCGCGTCCATTGCTGAGTTTGAGCGAGCACGCCGCTGTGGAATGGTTTCGTTGTTTGCTTTTTCGGGGAACAAATAAACAAAACGTTACCGGCTTGTAGCTGGCAACGCAAGCGTTATCAATTCATTTTCAGTCGCGGAAATACGGTGAAAATGGGACAGCCAATACAGGTTATAGACAGAAAAACACCTTTTTTGCTATTTCACACCTAAAAATCCAATAAAAAAAACGATAGAGCTTGATATTACGTTGAATTAAAAATTCTAACACAATAAACCGAGCATATAAACGTGGGCAACCTGCCAAAACGACCTGTCATTCGCTGTGACAGATAAAAGGGGAAATGAAAACAAATAATTTTTTAGCTACGATTTCTACTAATTTGCGTAAATGCACCCATCCTGAGTAGTTAAAACAATTCTCACGCATTTACAACCCTGTGAAACGCAAGGAAACCCATCTATTCCCTCGAAAGTATCGCGCAGTGATGTGTTTAGTGTGTGCGTGTGCCCTGTAAACGTGATTTTTCTCTCAACAATTTGGGATAGTTCGTATTGTTGTTGCGGGGCTGCGTCGTTCTGTACCCCTTTTGCTTGCGGACCAGTAAAAACGCCAGTGCTACCGTAACAGGGGGGTGATAAGCGGCACCGCTTAATCCTCGCCCTGTTTGCAGCTCGCCGCACAAACGCCACACATTATCAGTCCGGCTCGCGGCGGTTGACATCAGTCAAGATTAATCTCTCGGTGAAAATCAACATGAGCGAAGGCGGTAGTAACGAGGGCGCGGAATCGCCGCCGCCGTCGAGCGCCGCCGGAGTCGACTCGACTGGCAACTCCGAAACCACAGCACCCGTGCCACCGTTGCCGCCGCGGGAACATTTGGTAAGCGCGGGAACTTTCCACTCATTGCCTTGGAACCAAAGGTCATTTGCGTCGCATCTATTGGTGTCGTTCACCTAGATTGATGACCCGCACACTACTTTCTCTCTCACGTCTCACAATTGTTCCTGCAGATCGTGACTGCCGTAAAGTTCCTCAACAACCCGAACGTAGTTCGCAGTGCCATAACGAAGAAGCAGGCGTTCCTGCGCTCCAAAGGACTGTCGGAGGATGAGATACAGATCGCATGCGAGCGAGCGGGCGTCTTTACGACCAGCCCCACACAACAGACGGTCATCAGCATGGGTGTGGAGTCGAGTGGTGGCGGTAACTATGCCAAGCCCGGTTACCAAATTCAGCCAAGGCAAAACTTCCTTACTCGCATGAAGGACATGCTCAGCTCGGTGGCCCTACTGAGCGGACTGATGTATGGCGTGTACTTGTTCTATAAGGTATTTAAAAGTAGAAGACGTGTGCCTGCATCGTTCGGCTGACTAGGACGGATTGATGTTTTCTGTTTGCCTCCCAAATACTCGTCGTCATGCATATATAAAAAATACAAGGCACAAATCACTCTCTCACACACGCTTATCTGTGTGACGACAACACGGTTGGTGGTTGGGCTTTCTTTCTTTTGTTTGTTTGCTTTCAATTTCATTAAATGCGCTTTGCTTTATGTGTGTTGAGTACCCCGTGTGTGTCTCAGATTACTCGCCAAAGCCCCATCGTATCTGATATACATGCAGGGGGGGCACAGTTGTTTGATTATTTGCTTTCTTTTGTTGCTTCTAGAAATTCATTGAACCGCTGCTATTCCGCAGCAAGAAGAAGAAAACCGTCACCGAACAGCTGACGGAGCTTAATCAGACGATGACGGTGAAGATTGACACGCTGAGTGCCGAGCTGAGCAAAATCAAGGCCGAACTGAACCAGGTAAACCAAACCAATGCAACCGTAAAGGAGCTGGCCAACTTTAAGGGCGATCTTGATTCGATTAAGGGACTGCTATTGAACAGGTAAGGACCGGTCTGTTGGTGATGATCTGCATCTGCTTCTGATTTTTTTACTTTTTTTCATTAGAAAACAATTCGCCGCACCAAACCTTCCGGTCGTTCCACCGTCCATCCCGGCATGGCAGCTACGTTCCCAGCAACATCAACCGGCCAGCAGCGAGGGCGAGCACGACAAGCACGACGACAATGACACCGGATCGGGTTCTGGGTCGAGTGAAAATGATGTCGTCCTGAAGAACAGCGACAGCAGCCTGGAGATTATGTAATTTAAACAAAAAAAGACAGTTGCGATGTGTTTAAAATCATCGTCACAACACCCATTGCGGCTGGTGCTTATAACAATCGTTCTTTTCATCCTACATCACAGATCTTAAATCGATCGAACAATGTGAACGCACCGCACCGCTGGAGAGGGGTGAACCTTGCGCAAATGGCAACAACCGCCGTACGAAGGAGCGCGCATCTAAACCAAAACAGAACGGAACACGGTGGTGGCACTTTGTAAAAGGGCCATCCATTTCAAACCGTAGGCATTTTTGGACGATTTATGGCAAAGGAAGACGAGCGATCATCACATGAAACCGAACAGCGACACATTTAGATGGAAGGATATCATCGATCTCAAAATCGTTGCAATATGTTGAAACGTTCCATAATCATCATCACGCCAACCCGTGTGTGTGTGTCCCAGTATGGGGTAAAACTTTAAGCAAAGGATTTAAAAGTTTCTTTTTTCCTTTTGTCCTACCCGTACCTAACACAGTGACGACGTATGAAACTATTTTGTATTTGAATTTGTACATTATGTTTTAATTATACGAAACCCCCTGCTGCTTCCACAATCTAGTTCAATGTTCACTAGAAACGCTCCAGATAGTAAGGATTTAGTTTTAACTCTCTTTCTCTCGAAACAGCGCTCAGTCAGTTCAATGCGTGGATTTGTGGAGGGAAACAATCGGGTACATAGCTGTTCTTCAATTGGTAAATAGTTTGTTTGTTTGTGTTTAGTTTTGTGGGAAAAGTTTGGGTAATTAGAAACATAAATAACAAGCCATTGGGTTGGGTAGAGAGAGAGAGAAAAAAAAACAAGAAAGCAAGCATACACTTCCTATTTGCAGTAAAAAGGGGACAGAGGTAAAGGGATCGAACAGAACAATAGTCTGCGTAATATGCAAAGAAATGACTTAAAATTAGCTTTCTCGACGGCCCGCCCGGGAACTGATGAATACCGAACGATGTACCTTTTAGAGGCAAATAAAACTCAAGTCTATGCAGTTTAAAATAGCGCGCTCGCGTGTGTGTGTGTGTGTGTTTTTCAATACAAGAACTCTTTTTTCTCAATAGACATCCAACACCCCATGGAGCAATAAAACACATCCCTCAAATACATTCCATTACGTTCTATTGTTTTTCCATTTTCGTCCTCACAAATGTGTGCCCAGTTTCGCCTCTTTCTGTACTGTGTTTGTGTGTGTTGCCGCGGTATGTCCTAATGCTTTTTAATGCTCTCCCCTCTAGGTATGCGTTGTTGTCGAGTTTGTTTGCTCCTTTCACGTGCTTCGCTTACGGTTAAATGTGCTTCTGTTTGCACACACGTTTTCAATCATCATGCTAACAAGTACTATTTACAATCTGTTGTGTTTTCGACATGCCCAGCAGGCATCATCGTTCTATCTCGAGAGCACATTTGAATGTCTCTCTCTGTATGTGTGCATTAACACCTTTGTTTTTGTCACTCTGGTACCTTCTGGTTGCTGGTTTTATCAGCAGTACTTTGCAATAAGTCGCATCCATAAACACACAAGAGTATCTGCTGCCTTTCTGACTTGGCTGACTGACGATGAATGGGAAATACATGAGTGTGGTGTGCCGCTTGCCACATTTTCTCTGCGTTGCGTGTGTCAGAAAACGGTTCTATTTTTCAAAAAAATGCAATGAATGTCTCCGGTTTATGGTTACACTTTTCCTGATCTTTTATCAAAACCCAAAACCGGCTGACCGTGTGGATTGGCGCGGGCTGGGGCGGCGGTATGTACTGGTGTTTCATTTTATACATGTGCAAACAAACCGATATCGCAACACATTGTGTAACAACTGTTTCTGCTGCTGCTTCCTTCTCTCTTCCTCTATGCTCATCATGTGTTTGTGTTGTTCTTCCTAATTCCGCATACATAGTTCCTCTGCACGTTCTCTTTGGATTGCGCGTTGAGTGTGTTTGTGTTTGGGTGTGAGTTTTTTTTTATGTTTACTTAATTTGCTTAGATGTTACGCTTATATCTGCAGCATCATCGTCTTCATCATCATCATCATTCCGCACGCACAGCATCGTGCCGGCGAACTTGCGTCATGATATTGTGTGTGTGTGTGTGTTTCTTTTGCTTACTTCATTTGTACCGTGTGTCGTTCACTTATATGTAAATACATGTTTGTTTCCTCCTTTTTCTCAAGTGTTCTTCTTTTGATGGTGTAATTGGGCATCGTTTACAGGTTTTGGATGAGCCAATCGGTGTCTTTTGTATTTTACGTTTCGTTTTGCAAATACGTAAATCAAGGAAACAAAATTTACTAAAATCAAAATGGAGCCTAACCTTGGAAAATGGATCAAAATGTAACGAACAAATCCAGTTACTAACCAGTTCAAAAGATATTAAATTAAAACCATCCATATACTGAGTAATATTCACGAAAAATCCATACTCTCTCTCTCTCTCTCTCTCTCTGTGTCTCTCTCTGTCTCTCTCTGTCTCTCTGTCTCTCTCTCTCTGTCTCCCTCTGTCTGTCTGTCTTTGGACGCAATACCGTAAGTTCTGCCAACCGTTCTCTTTATCGCCAAATATTGCTGCGACTGATTGAGCAAATTAAATTAGCTATTTCGCGACGATAGCTTTTGTGATAGCGATTTCCCCATACCCCCCCATATGGCTACACCACATTTGAAGCTGCTGAGAATGTCTCTTTCGCGATTGAAATCTTATAGCTAATGATGGTAGGGCGCAGAATGAGCGGCCTGTAAACTGCTGTCTAAGGACGCAAATTGCTGTTGCGCTGTCACACGCAGCGAGAGGGGAAGGGGTGACGATTTTCGATGCAGTTTCTTGATTGTTACTCACACATCGATTACTTCACACACGCGGCGGACGGTGGCTACAGATACTGATTTAGCGCCCTTCCCCGTTGATCGCTTTCATTGAAAGTGAACGTAACTGTATATGTTGGAGGCGTTTGATCAAACACAACAGCCCCCCCCCTCCCCCCCCCCAGAAAAACACAGAACTTAACCGTGCTAGTTGCTAATTTTCGTAGAAAATTAACTATGTTTGATTAAAGAAAGCGCGCACGCGCCCTGTGAAGCTACAGTTTTGCCCAAAAATACATCGTGATTTTCTTATTGGTTTAGCTTTGAATTGAATTCTTCCCGGCCTCCTGTCAAATCGGGAATTAGCTTTTCGTTTTTTATTCGTTTTTTTTTATTCACAACAAAGCGAAAACGTAACATAGCGCACTTTAGTTGATTGAATAACAAAAAAAAGGAGAGCCTCGTACAAATAATCATATCCAAAAACGATTGGAGCTATAAACTACTTTTTTACACACAATATTTTCAAAAAAAAAAGGTAATCCAAACACCAGTGTGGAGGAATCTCACCGCCGCGGTTTAGGATGTGGTTTTCGGGAACCCTTCAAACGAAAAAGCGCTCATCCTAATGGTTATCATGGCGCTAACCATTCGCTTGAAGTTGATCGGTTGACGATAAAATAATAACAAAACATATTTAGCAAATACACTCTTTCTCTCCTACTCCTTTCCTCTACTGTTGTAGCACACGCCCTTTCCCTTCACCGAGGATACCTTCGAAGGTGTGCTTTACGATCGTCACGCGTTTGAAGCGATTACCTCGAAGTGTAGGAATCATACCAAATGCTTTTTTTCTTACTAGAATTCATCACTAGCAATAGTAGCAGAGTTCGCTCTCCCTCTCCCTCTCTATATATGCGCACCATTCTAGTACCAGCAGCTTGGCATCAACTTTTTCGATGTCCACCACGATACGTTAACCTTAAATAGGGTGTGTTGTACCACCCCAGTACCGCTTTGCGTTTGCAGCAAAGGGGGTGATGGGTGTGTGGTGTTAGCCTGTCAATATGCTACGTAACACATGTAGGAAGTTTGTCGGGTTTACGGGTACAGTACAGTTGGAGAAGAGCATATACCCTATCCTCCCCTCTTTGATGATACTTTTTACCATCTTCGGCTGCGCTAAAAACACAACCCGGAGAGGACGATGGTCTTTGCATGCATTCTGTTCTACTAACGCTTTTGTTTCACATCGTTCTCAGTAGTAGAACTCTCACACACACACATACACACAATCCCTTCACTAGACCGGTAAGTAATCATAAGATTAGAATAAAATAAAAAAGTATTTGTAAGATTTTAGAAGTCTCACAGCGCACCATAAAAAATTAGTTAAATTCTGCAACGAAAAAAGATGTGATCGACAATTAGCCCACAAAGCATGAGGGAGAGAGAGGGATAGGTGTTTGGGCGCGGATCCTTCCTGCTTACCTGCTACCACAAACGGTGAAGGTGTAGATTGCGGGACAGCACCGATCGCACATCGTTCGTAAACCTTAGCGCGTCCAGCAGTGGCAACAGTGACAGCAGACAAATGTCCATCGGATCGGAGAACCACGATTTGATCGGTATTGCGTTGTTGGGGAAACATCGGTATGCACCCGGTGAGTTGTCGATGATGAATATCTAGAAGCAATGGCACAATAGTGATGGGTGTTAGTGGGTAGGCGAAATAGGGGACGACTAGCGCCACCACATACTCTATTAAGATCGCTGCATATCGCCGACAGGTCCTTGGTGTACGAGCCAAAGTCGGGCGTACAGTGCTGTCGGTAGTAGCGCCGTCGCAGGATGTTACGTCCGTTGTCTAGCTTATCGGCTACGGCTGCACCGTAAATCTCCATGCTGGCGGTAAACACGACCAAATCGTACCATTGTGAAACCTGGGGAAACAAAGAGGGAAAAGCATATGAAATGAAAGGGACCAGTAAATAGACGCGCTTCGCGCCCACTGCTTACAATGTCCAGGAAGTAATCGACGTGGGGCCGCTTGTGCACGAAGAAGCGCACCGGATGCCGATCGATCGTCACCTTGACCGTGAAGTCGTGCGGCGTCCCCGGCTTGACCGTGTTGCGCGGCATCGCGTCATGGTGGGAGTGTATGAGCGTCTCGTCCAGGTCCAGCACCAGCGTCTTCCGCTGGACCATGCTCAGCCGGTGGCGGGAGACCGGCGACAGCGGGAACAGCTGATACCTCACCGGTTGATGCTGTACAAACTAAGGCAGTTCAATTATCGTTGAAGAGAAAATCATAAAGCGTATCATTTCGCGGGTGGGTGGCGGTGGTGGGTGGGCGATGGCGGCTAATTGGCGCACTTGTGCTTGTGTTTGGCAACATATTGGTTCAGAACGCGGGGTAGTAGTAATAGTAGTAGTGGTGGTAGCAGGGGAGTGTTACTACTTTGCATGCCCTTTTTTGCATTCGGAAGTGTGAGCTCGTGACATAGTGTGGCTTATCGGCTACGTGGTGTTGGTTTGTGTTGTTCAATAATTGTATCGTGAAAAAGATAGGCAAGGTAGTAAGCAGTAAAGCGTACAAAAAAAAAACACTACACACAACACACAGCCTTTGGCATGACAATGTGGACCAGTGATGTCGTTTTTACTCAAACAGCCGAAAGGGGAAGAAGTCATTCTGTGGCGGAGTTTATGTTTGTTTTCACACAAAAATGTACTACAGAATGCAAATTAATGTACAGGTGATAAACTGCTCTATTTTAATGAGTTAGTTTCGGGTAAGAACACTATTCTCTGATAAGAGTGTACAAAGTGAACATACAAAACAGAAACAGAAGCAAGCATAATTCTTTAGTACTGTAGCACACATTTCATCATCATTAGTGCCAATCTTCGTTTTAGTATTGTCTGCATGAAAATGTAACATTATTTATATCCGCCGGAGAGCAGACCAGGTTTTCAAAAAAAAAAAAAAAAAAAAAAAAAACGAGGGAAAAAAACTCGTTCGCCACGACCATTTTCATTAACCGACACGCGCAAAAAGAGGCACCAGAGATGCAAAGCCCGGACCGGCTAAAATTAGATCATATTGGGTAGTAATTGAATGTGGGAGAGAAGTCGCACAGGTGTGTGCTTGGTTAAAATGATGCGAAATTGTGTGTTGGTCATCGATCGGAAACTGCTTGGTGATGGTGAAATGCATCAACAAAATGTGTTTAAATTGGCTAAAATGATATTTAATTTGTGATTACTGCTCCACACTTAAAAGTATCAGTCATCACAGCTTATCGAAACGAGCCCGCAGCCCGCAGTGTTCGCGGCTTAGTACGCGAGAATTTATGAATGGAACCCCAAGCTGCGTCCAACGAGAAATGTGTGAACGAAGCGAATGAAGCGAAGCAACCGCCATAACAGACCACGAGCGCAGTTTGTTTATACAGCGGCAGGCACGACCGCAAGCAGAGTAAAGGGAGAAAGGCGAAGGTGTTCTCATACACACAGAGAGACACACAGACACAAACAAACACCTAACGAAGCACAACAGGGAACGCCGCTGTGATCGACAGCACAGTGTGTGCATTGCATACACGTGCTGCCACAAACAATCAGTGCAGGGGCACGCGTAGTAGGCGCGGATTGCGACGGAGAGGGCCGCAATCGCGAGCGCGCTCGGATTTGTGTCTGGCTGTCTCTAAACCCGCTGCAAAGTCGCGGGGCGGTTTGTCATTTTTAATAGCGGATAATCGAACGGCGAGCGAAGGCGCCAATTGCATAGAAGGGGGTGAAGGAAGGGGTTATGCAATTTGTGCTGGGTGTGAACTGTGCTGTTGGTGGTGACCCCTATACAGCGCACGGTTGACCACACCACAGCGGACATTGCGACGATGCAGCAGCAGCGGCAATTGCAGTGCCAGTGGTGTGTCGTGCGCTGGATAAGCGATTGGTTTCCGATTCGTTTTTATCACCCATTAAGCTAGTGCGTCCCCGCTTGACGGTAATTGAATTTAACCTGTGGCCTGCGTCTGCACGGTGTGACGGAACCGGTGGAATTTGTTGTTGCTTTTCCTCCATGTCTCTAATTGTTGGTTGCACCACCATCGCAATCACGAAACAAATTGATTAGTCAGAGAGCCACAAAACAGTGAGCCCAACAAGAGGCCCAATAGAGGATTGAGTGATGCAAAACAGATTGTGGCCAACGGAGGAGTTTTGATGTGTGTTTGGAGGTTTTGTGGTTAAACTTAACTTTTGAAAAATTTATAATAAATTGTCAAACATGCCAAAAATACATACAGATATGCTAAAAAAAGTCTTTTTAGGCCGTCCACAAGGACAGAGGAGGCGTGGTAGGCCCAAATTGAGGTGGCAAGATGGCGTGGAGGCGTCCGCCATTAAGGCCGGGATAACGGACTGGCAGACGAAGGCGCGAGACCGTGAGCGGTTTCGGACACTCCTGAGGCAGGCCAAGACCGCAAAGCGGTTGTAGTGCCGGATAAATAAATAAAAATATGCTAAAAAAAACATTGACATCTTGCAGCTGAAAATTGCCCGACCGCTTAATTAAACGAGCCTTCCCATTTCTCCTTGAGCACGTCAATTTCAAACACATGCAATCCAACCCGAAATGCAAACTGCAGATGAAATGCAGTCAAAACTTCAGCACCGCGTCCTTCCGTTTAATGCCGTCTCCTGCGGGGCCACCAGATGTGCTACGTCGGACGAATGTACGGTCGGTCGTGGTTGGGCTGCTGATGATTTTGCAAATCGATCGTTGCCATCACTCAAAACCGATGTGAGGTTGTTGCATTAACATTAACAGCGGCAAACGCAATTCAGTTTGGCGCGTCAGAGCCGTTCGTTGTTTTTTTTTTGGGTACGATTTCGACATGAGCTAATGGGCCACTAATCTGCGGAAGATGAGCGGCCCTTAATACGGACGTCAATCGTGTGGAGGGCCCGCATTTGGGACGACGACCACATTACGTCCAAGCAAGTTTTTGTGCATGTTTTTGAGTGGTCAAATTTTAAGCCACCGACTGGCGTATGCAGAAGATACGTGTAACGGATTTGAATTTATCATTTATCAAATTAAAGTGAACTTCAACCATGAGGAGGAGAGCTCGGCGAATATAGGGCCGTATGGCCCCGTGTGTGCTGGAAGTGGATTTATCAACCACCGTTGGATGTTTCTCGGGAAGGTTGGTCGGTTGGTGGTTCACACATTAGTCAGCATGACGCGGTAATTTTCTCCTGCACATATCGTCGCCGTGGTGCGCGTATATTGGTCACAATCGACTCGGCTGATAATCAGGTCTACATTGCGATATATGCAACGAGATAAGGCTGTTTTGCCTTAATTACAATGCCTCTTAATGAAAGGAGCCTTATTTCCGAATTGGTCGTGTTTTTATAACGCAAGTAAACCAATTTGGATATAGTAATTGCGTATTTTGATGTGCTAATATAGATTTGCGGCAACATTTTGAAATTAAATTCGTTGCTTCATTCCACATAAACGCTGAACTATTCAGGAAAGACACATGCCCCAAACGTAATAATACACGGGCATGGCATGAATGAACTTCAGCTTCGGTGAGATATTTATAATTGTCCACTAGTGTGGTGTTCGTCATTTCACCCGCCCGCAAACGCCGGGCAAAATCTTCCGTTGCTATACGTAAACTGATATTTCTAACCCATTATCCCCCCCGTTGGCACGCTAACAAACTCACGCTTTTGGCTCGTTCACCGCTCGACAAAATCATGCCAAAAGTAAGGAAAAAATAAACAAAAACGAGCCACAGGCGGATGAGATATTGTAGTTCTCCATATTTCGATTCACATTCGAGACAAGTAAACAGAACAAGTGTGGAATGTGTGCTTGCTTTTTTTTTTTTAAAGCAAAATGGACCAGTAAAGCATCTTTCAAATTGCTCTTCGTTTCTTAGCTATACGAGAGATGACTGTATTAACATATTTGTGGACCAGATTGTTGGATTGTTTCCTTCATCTTCTTTGCCAGGGGCTAATATTATGCAGGCTGTGCAGTATCTTTCAACAACGGAATAAATGGGTATAACAAACAACACCATTGCTTCTATCGGCTTATGTTCATGTGTTCTATCTCAATATGTATTCAGCGTTGATATGAAGTTGATATCATTGTTTTACCAATTCTGCCATTAATTTTATAAACATAATTATTATGAAAAAAAGCCAACCCAATGAACCGTATTGAGTTCAACATTTTGCCAGCCACCTTGCACCGGAAACGAAAAGGATTGAAACAAATTACTCTAAATGAAGCGCACGTGGTGCTAGTACTACTACTACTACTACTACTACTACTACTACTACTACTACTACTACTACTACTACTACTACTACTACTACTACTACTACTACTCTGAACACAAATCGAACGCAAAAGGCGAGAAGTAACAGGTGCATATAAGGAACAGAAAAAGAAAAGGCCGCCCATTTCACCGGTGGGACATCGAACTTACCGCCCGAACCTGCCGCTTGAACATGAAGCAGATGCATGTCCATAACTTCGACGCCAGTACGAGAAACACGCGAAAGTTCATTTGAAAATGTGACAACATTGGCATCTTCACAGCCACCAAGGGTCAGTGCATAAAGAGAGTTGGCAGCGGCGTTCTGCAACAGCTTCCAACGGATACGGTGCTAATAATGGTATGGTGAGGTGATGACCACCTCCTTCTCCTCCTCCTGCTCTGGGCAGATTCTCTCCACCTGGTGCCGCTGGGAAGACGCGATTGCTTGGCCAGCGATGTACACTGTTCGTTCGTTTTCGTATTGCTTTCCAGTCCAGCAGGTCCAGACCGCTCTGTTCGTTGTTACGCGTCCAGCAAAAATGATCTGGTGGTACCGGTGTCGCGTATCCTGGCAAATCAGGAACCGGCTTCTAATCACTACACACAGTTACACTTTCTCACACACAAACTCACTCGGGCCGGTCGCGCACGCACGCTGCGGACAGGGAGAGGAGACGCACTTTTTTGTGTTTGTTCCACACGTGTCGTTTCAGTTTTTCACTAATTATGTATGTTCATTCTTTCGCACCTGCTTGGGGCGAACATAGCTGAAATTGTTTATCGTACGTATGCAGTTCCAACGCGCCAAATGTCACCATGTTATGCAAAGGGAAAGGGACCTTTCCTCCGTGTTGACGTCTGTGTGAAACGAAATGATAGAGAAATGGTAATCATTAGTTGTGATTAGAGAATATTTGAGGCAAATTATGCTACACACTCCAGGGAAGGACCGGGCCGATCAACAACAATCCAACAAAAGCGAATCTACGCATTTTGTTGATGCTCCTGCGCCAGTAAATATCCTAATAAAGGGTGTTCCGTTCAAAATTTGTACTAACGGCTATTTTTAACATTATGCTAAGAAATGCTATATGAAGTAAAGTTTAATTGCGTTATGCTTCAAGAGACTAATATTCTTAAAAATGTTGAATATCTGATCCTTTCCATGTTTTATTACTTCCCAAAAATAAAAATATACCAGTCTGTAGTGAAATGTTTGATAGGAACACCCTTTAATGCAGAAAACCCTCCCTCTCTCGGACTTGCTTTCTCTCTCTTTCGCTCTCTTTCTCGCAGGTTCTAAGTAAACACTCCCTCGCGCCGAAAAGGATGCGCTGCGAAGAGTCCGTCACAAACTAGTTTTTTTATTCTAAAACAAAATTTGTTGATTGTTTTTCGTTCTTCTTCAAGGGCAACATAATACAAAAAAGAGGATTTTTTTTTATCTGGTGCTATAAATTGTAACCACAGTCCCTTCCACTCCATCGTGCAGATACACTAACACACACGCTAAAATTTCGTCCGCGCGCACTTGCAGCACATTCGCACACACACACATTCACACACGCAGCGACGGTGCGCGGTTACGGAAAGCGAAATGAGCAAAGAAAAAAAGGCGAGAAAAACCGGGACAGGAGCGCGCAGATTCCACCACCGACGACGACCGATGTTGACGCCGAAGGGAGAGGAGAAAATCGAAAAGAGAGGGAGCGAGAGACACGCACAGAACAGGGACACGTGGAGGCAGGATAGCAAATGTGATTTCTTCTTGCTTCTTGGTGGCTGACCCGCCGCCCGCAGGTCCAAGGGGGAGGTGTCTCATATCTTGTACTATCCTCCACTCCACCCAGCGGGGAGGAAGAAATTACGAGCGGCTTGGTGCCCTTTCTGCGAGACGAGACGAGAGAGAGAGAGAGAGAGAGCAATTATTGCAATTTTGTCCATCTCGTGTGGTACGAAAATTAATATCTTAAAGATAGCTGCGACAACTTGTGCGTGACCGTCACCAGCGGTTGAACTTTGCTTTCTTAAAACTATGAGGAGCAACTCTTTTCTCTGCCGTAAGAAGACTGCACTTTAACGGAGGCTTTGGGACTCCTATTTGCGAAGGAACCGCGCTCTGCGTTTCCTTTGATCGATTGCACACACGCACACACACGCCACAGGCAGTCGAGGAAGGGCAGGGGCTACGGACACCCTACATTACATTGGCAACCGAGAAAAACTCATACATACACACACGCACACACACAGCCACGGACACGCGCTAGGACCGGGGAAGCAAATAGACTTGACCGTGCACGCCACTACCGCCGCCGCCGCCTCCACCGGCACTCTTTGCAACCTGCACGAACCAGAGCAAGCGACTGCTGGGCTGCCTGTCCCCTGCCTGCTGTGGTCACGAATTTTCACGCACCGTGCCGTTGTCGCTCACCTTTTTGCAAACGTACACGTACACGCACACACACTACACACGCGCGCCACACCACGGGCCAAACGTGCAGCGGAATCGGGCGAGTAAATTTGCACAGATCTCTTCGGCTTTGCTTTGCTGCTTGTTTCTTGAATTTTCAGTTCAATTGGATTAGGGAAGAAAATATGCCGCTCTGTCGGGGCGCCGCAAATGAAAGCTAGCAGCTTTTTCTTCCTCTTCTTTGGCCTGCTCTCGCCGATTCACGTAGCAAAACCAGAGATGTCAAAGACGGCGTGTGCGAGCGAGACAGGGAGCATCAGCCAAGCTGTCAAATAAATTTGAAATCCGAGTGGGAGCTGTTATCGCCATAATTCGTTTGATTTGTTTATTGCGGTTTTGTGCTGTTGACCCGAAAGCACTGCTTTTATTCAATTCGAGCGAAACATTTTTCTTTAATACATGACGAAAAAAAAGTTTATCTAAAACATTTTGCATTTCTGTGATGTTCTTCTACTTAAGTTAACAAAACAAACACAAAGTTTGCGCACCGCTTTCCCATAGTTAGAATATGTTTATTTACACAGGTTTTCCAAAACGATTGGAAAAACATTAAACGCTCATAAAGGCATATGTATATGAAGCATACACAAATCGTTGCAAAATAGCGACATACAAACCGATGGCAACAGTCCACGGAACAGCCACGGGGGCCACTGTGCTAGGTGCAGCCTACCCCAAACTTCCACATTAAGCCTCCAAGGCAACCTTTTTGCTCGCTCCGGATGTATCTACAAAAGTGCATAAATAGTTTGATGGTTTACTATTTCTTTAGCGAATGACGCGGCAGCACCAACTGGACTCACCCTTCTCCTTGCGCTTGCGCTCCTGAACGAGTTCTTCATCCGGTACGTCGGGCAACCGGGTGGAGATGTCCTCCGTTTCTAGCTCCTTTGGCTGCTCCGCACTGATAAGATCCTCCAGCTCGGCCAACACTTCGTCCTCGTCTTCCTCGCTCAGCACACCGTTGAGCAGTGCGTCGATTTCCTGCTGCTTTTCGATGCTCTCCCTTGTTTCGTCCAGTATTTGCTCCACCTCGTCGATGGACAGGATTTCGTTGACCTTCTTAAGCGCCTCGTTGCCTACCTTCAGTCCGCTTACCACCTGCGCTTCGACCTGTGCGAACTCGATGTCGGAGGCAAGCTTTTCCAGCGTTTCCAGCTGCGCGTCCGTATTGCTCAGTAGCTTCTCCTGGTACTTTTTCTTGCGCAGCAACGTTTTGGCACGTCTAGGGAAAGCGGAGGAAGCAGATACCGTAGTGAAAATTATGGTTGTATTGAGAAACCTGAAACCTGATACGTACTCCTTCCGCCCACTGGCTAAACATTTCTTGGCCAGCTCGCGATCCTTTTCCAGCGAAAGTTCGATGCGCTTTTGATATTGCTTTAGCTTATCACGCTGTTGCTTCAGTTGCTGGAGAGATAAGAAACCAAAAAAGGGTTTAGCAGCTCCGTACAACGTGTGACAAAGAAGATTTCTTACCAGAACAGCTTTGTCCTGCTCCGTCACCCGACTGACGGGTTTTGTTTTAGTTTTTCCGAAAATGTTTCCCATCGTGCATGGACTGCAGAAGCGCTGGTTGGCTGGTTACCGGAGGAACCTAATTGAATTATCAAATACGCTTAGCAAAAGAATAGAATCGTAAAACAGTGCGTTTCTATTCGCATAATGGACTTTTTTGTTTTGCAATGAGTCAGTGTTGTTTTGGTTGCTGTTCGGATTTGTTGTGACATTTCCACTGTCAGCTGTTGACGGGCGATAGCAAGGTGCATACAGACAGGGTGGGCTTACTTGCACACGATTCATATAGAATTTATTGTTCAAAATTCCGTCGAATAATATCGTATTGTCTAGAAGAGTGCATCATTTACGTAGAACGAATCCCACAGCTGCAGACGTCTTGATTCTGGCAGCTCCACGACCTCCACACCATCGTTGGAGATGTTCAAGCAATTGTACGGCGGTGCCGTTTTCGGGACGGCCGTCCACGACAGACTGGCGGTGCTATCACAGTTGGGATCGCTGTTGGTAGCGAAGCTGGTGAAGATATCCACCAAGTGCTGGATGGCACGGTACTCGAGCGTGTTCTTGTCCAGCGGTTTCGCGAAGATGTTCGAAAACAGGTAAGAAATTTCATCCGCATGAGACGTCCCACGTGCGTTCGGGTCGACCATGTGGATGCGATAGTGGTTAAAGAACGGAGAATCAACGCAGAAGCGATACACAAATGTTTTGGCAGTGCTGGCGTAGTTGGCCCGTGCCAGTATGGTACGATGCAGATCGTGCCAAAAGATGCGATCCGAGGCCATGTTCACGAACCCACCCAGGTTGTCGATCGAGGGGTTAGAATCGGGATAGTAGAGTTGCTTCAGCTGCTCCCCAAAAGCCATCCGCTGCTCTAGGCTAAGCTTGAGATGGAAAGGAACATTGCCAACGAACAGTCGCGGATCCTGCAGCATGCTTGGAAGCTGTGGTTTCACTTTCGGCAGCAGTATCAGGCCCTCTTCGGAGGTTCCGCCGATCATGATGTCGATGGAATTTCCCCACGCAGTACGGGACATCTCGAACGGCGATCGTGGGATGAAACAGACCTCACTCTCGTACGGTTCGATCGTTGGCGCGAATGGAGAAAGCAGACCTTCTTGTATTTCCTGCAATTTGTAAACATTTGCGCATCAGTTTTGATTAAAAAGGCTTTAGACTTTAAAATGAATAATTACCTGCGGTCCGAATAATTTCTCCTGATGATCCACAATGCTTTCCGGCGAAGCTTGGCGTAAATATTGCAGCGCCGCCTCCTCACCACCCTCACCCTGCCAACCGATGGCTTTGGCCAGTTTTTCCGGCCAATTGCGCTGGGGTGTAAGGGCCCAGCTGCACATCGTGCTGCCCGACATGATGATGGCACGCTGGAACAAATTCTTCGACGCGTCCGCAATCGTGTGATACTGTACCGACGCTCCCCCGGCGCTGTGTCCAAACAGGGTGATCGCGCTGGGATCGCCGCCGAAGGACGCAATGTTGTCCCGCACCCATTGGAGCGCCAGCCTTTGGTCTTTCAGGCCCGCATTGCCCGGGACACCGGCCGTGGGTGATTGGCAGCAGAGGAAACCGAATGCTCCGACGCGATAGTTAAGCGTTACCAGCACGATGTCTTTTTCGATCAGATAGTCCGGACCGTACAGTTCGGTTCCGCTGGTACCTTCGACGAATCCACCGCCGTAGATGTACACCATGACGGGCATAGGTTTGGTGGGTTTAATCTGGAACAGGGTTGGTAAGTTGCTTCATAACAGTTTGCTAATGGAAGTAATTGTGTTGGCAGTAGGCAATACTTACCGTTTTGCTGAATATGTTCAGCTTCAGGCTGTCCTCACTGCCGACAATTTTGTTAACGCGCCGATCAAAATGAAAGCAAGGGTCACATTGCTCGGTACAATCCAGAACCTGGGTCCAGTTTTCAGGTGGCGTGGGATCCTTCGAAAAAGAGATGTTTATTTATTTTGTTTATTTTATTAAAATAAAAATAATATTAAACTGTTTCGCTTGGGAACCACTGCTTTGAAAGTGAACGGTAATGAAATGACATCATGCATCAAGAGAGCCCCGGTGCATGATAAAACAACACTTAGCAAACTCATTCAATCAACCGGCAAACACTCTGAGCATAGTTGACACTGGGAAAAGGGTGTTGTTCACTAATACCAGCAACTCACTTAGTTGCGAACCTTCTTACTGTCTAGCTTAAATTGTTTAAATGAAATCTTTTACCTTACCTTAAAACGTAGCTCCCCTACCGGAGGTTTCGCGTACGGGATGCCCTGGAAGCTGACGTACCCAGTCCCGTAGAGCGAAGTCCGGGCTGTGCCCTGAACTGGTCCGTAGCCGGTGCTAACAATCAGCTCGCTGTTGGCCATTGTAGCTTGATATGATTTAGATTTTTAAAGCTCTAAAATATCAGAAGATTGAAAAAGCGACACAACACAGCACCAACTGCTCTGATACAATCACGAGCCGATCCGTGCAAGAAGTAAACTGAACCACTTTGTTGGAAGATTTCTAGATGACAAGTGGTTCGTGAGTTGTGGTTGTGCAGTAGGCCGCGGTTTGGGCGATAATGCTGTGGTGATCGTCGTTTCCCTTTTTTACGCGACTGATGCGGTGCTTTGCGCACGCAACAACGCTGATTGCGTTTGATGTCAGTGCTTCTTACGCAAGAGCTGTGTTGAAGGGTTTTTTTTGTAAAATAAATTTAAATTATTTTGAAGCGTAAATATGACAGAATATATTAAGAGAGTGTTGAGGATGTGTAATTTAAAAAATATATTTTGATAAATAAAAATTATTGTACAATTCAAAAGTAGATAAAATAAGAAATAAAATAAGAAATGGATAAACCCATCACTTTCATGCAAAGAGAAGAAAAATATGCGATAATATAAAAAAAAGTGTTGACCTTTATCATCGATCGGCTGACCTGTGCAATTATCTCACCACTATCAATTACCGCCTCTTTGATAAAACAGAATAATAGGCCGAGTAGCGAACGATTTGCCACCCTTATCGATATAGCGCTATCAGCAAACGTTCTCCCCCGCTAGATTACATTCAGCCATAACCGTGCACCAGCTTCCCGAGCAAAGATATCTTTCCGCCACCTTACTAGCGGTGTGGTACGGTTGCACAGACGTGTTTCAAACGTGATCTGCTCCGGTTGTTGTTTGCTAACGTATTCAAAATGAGCCAGCCCGATCACCCTGTCGCTGTGACGCAGTACGGCCCGGTGCGGGGCGTGAGCAAAACGGCCGCCACCGGTGTCGAGTACTTGAACTTCCAGCGGATACCTTACTGTAAACCACCGATCGGTGAGCGACGTTTTAAGGTAGAACAGATAGCAGATATCTACGGGGGTGGACACCTCTTGAGAAGGTGTATTTAATTGTTTGTTTGATTACATCATCCTCGGAAGGATCTGGAGCTGCCAGAGCCATGGACGGAGACGCTGGACTGCACCCAGCAGGGCCCCAGTGGATATCAGTTCAACAAGTTGCTGAACAAGATTGTTGGCAGTGAGGATCATCTGTACATGAATGTGTACACGAAAGAGGTAACAAAACGGTCAGAGTTGCCATGACTCCTTCGCAATTGTGTCTAATCATGGTGGAGCGATAGCAAATAGTGTGTTCTCATGCTTCTGTGGCGAAATCTCTTTCAGCCCCGCTCTCTTATCTTACTAGTAGGCTGTGACATTGTTTGCGGTCACAAAGATGTGGTCAATTTTAACACGTTTGTGCACTAGATTACTTACTGTTTTTCTCTTCTGTTTCAGCTCAAACCGGCAAAGTTGCGTTCGGTAATGCTTTGGATTCATGGGGGCGCTTTTATGCGCGGCTCAAGCGGAACCGAAATGTACGGACCGGACTATCTCATCCAAAAGGACATTGTGCTGGTTACGTTCAACTATCGCATTGGAGCTTTCGGTATGGTTGGATGTGTGGCATTAACATGTAATTCTCAATTCTCACACAGCTCACCGTTTTCCGTTTCAGGATTTTTATCCCTCGATTCGAAAGAGCTTGGCATACCCGGAAATGGTGGTTTGAAGGATCAGAATGTGGCACTTCGCTGGGTGCGCGACAACATTGCACAGTTCGGTGGCGATCCCGACAATGTGACGCTGTTCGGTGAGAGTGCCGGTGGTTGCTCGGTCCATTACCATATGGTATCGAGCCAATCGAGACAGTTGTTCCGGCGAGCGATAGTGATGTCGGGCTGTACGTTGAACAACTGGTCTACGGTGCCGAGACGCGGTATGGCGGAAAGGCTGGCCAAAGCGCTCGGTTGGAACGGGAAGGGAGGCGAAGCGGAAGTGCTGAAGGTGCTGAGAGCAGCACCGGCCGAGGAGATCATTAAGCATCAGGATCTGTTACTAACTCCGAATGTAAGAATACGAAGCGAATGATGTGGAGTCTAAAGAAAAGAATGTTATTTCTAAGAATTTCTCATGGATTGTTAGGAACTGGAAAACCGTATCCTGTTCGCTTTTGGTCCAGTGGTGGAACCGTACGTAACGGAAAGCACTTTCATTCCGAAGGCACCACTAGAAATGTGCCGTGAGGCATGGAGCAACGACATCGACATACTGATCGGGGGCAACGCGGAGGAAGGATTATTCTGCTTGAGCTCCATCAAGGAAAGGCCCGCCATAATGGATAATCTGAAAAACTTTGAGTATCTCGTACCTACCGAGCTAGAGCTGGTGCGTGGATCACAAGCATGCCAGCAGTATGGGTTGAAGTTGAAAAAGTTCTACTACGGTGAATCCCAACCATCGTTCGACAACCGGGACGGCTATTTAACGGTAGCCACATGAGAACCACAAATTGGGCTTTTTTGTCAAACATTTATGTTTCTTTTTTTTCCCTCCCTTCCTTTCTCTGCAGCTCATGACCGATAAGCTCTTCTGGCACGGACTGCACCGTACCGTCTGCTCGAGGATCAGCTCACAAAAGCCGGCCAAAACGTTCGTCTACCGGTTTGCAGTGGATTCGGAAACGTACAATCACTATCGCATCTATTTCTGCGATCGTAACGCTCGCGGTACCGCCCATGCGGATGATCTTTCGTACCTGTTTAAGAACGTGTTTAGCCCGGTACCGGATGTGGGCACGATGGAGCACAGGACAATGCAAACGCTGGTAAGTGGTATGGTTTGCGTAGTGTTTGCGTAGTATTTGGAAAGCACTCTAAAGGAACATTTCGCAACAGGTCGAGTTGTTCACTAACTTTGCGACCGTGGGCAGCCCGAATGTTGGCGGCAGTGTTGGCGACATATGGCAACCGGTCGGTGCGAAGGTGGAGCCGTACAAGTGTTTAAATATTAACAATGGCGGTGTGAGCTTTATCGATTTGCCGGAAATGAGACGCATGCAGCTGTGGGATTCGTTGTACAAACGGGAACAGTTGTATTAAGAGAGGTAAACAATTTATACGGTGCTGGTAGTATAGTTTGATTACATCTTCAGTTGCTTACTAAATTTCGTAGTTATATATTTTTTTTAAATTTATAAATCAAATTATTAGATTTTTCATGTATGTTTAAAATATACATTTACAAGAAACTTAAACAATTGTCGACATATAAAACGTAGAAGTGTTCGATTCAACACTAAAATGCTACAAAGGAATTATACATTATCGAGTTTATCAAAACAAAACATCCAGTTCCTTTTTTACGTTAATTTAAACTGCTCGATCGTGCTGCCGGCCAGCAGACATATTTGTTCGGGTGTCGCTGGAACCTCTGGAAAAAAGAGAAAGAAACCAACATGAAATCATTCCTCCCAGAGTCACACCTCCAACCAAACGCTACTCACCGATCGGATACCACTCATCGGGCAGACCTGCCTGTTTGCGTGCCGAGTTCAGTGCCATGCGCAGAGCAAACAGCAACGACACGGTCATGTTGAGCGCTGGCTCACCGGTCGTTTTCGACCGCAGTACAAAGTTTTCGTTGTGTGTGCGCTGCAAAAACTTGACGCGAAAGTCAACCGGAATATCCTTCGCACCAGGCGGTTTGTAGTTCCAGGAGCGGTTGGTCAGCAGCTGGCCCGACTCGCCGCTGTAGACGAGCTGCTCGGTAAAGTACAGCCCGATGCCCATCACAAACGCACCCTCGATCTGGCCAATGTCGATACCGGGGCTGATGCTCTCCCCTACGTCCTCCAGTATGTCAACGCGACGAATCTGCACGCTGCCGGTAAGGATGTCGACCTCCACCTCGGAGCACGTCAGACCCCACACCACGTAGTGCTGCATCTCCGTCACGTTATACTGATAGAGCGCACACAGATCTACGTGCTGCTGGTGGCAGCGTTGCGTGATCGCTTCCCACGACTCTTCCGGATGCTGCTCGCGCACAGGATCGATGCGCTTGCGCAACATTTCGCACGCCTTCTGCACCGCATAGCAGGCTGCATCGCTCGTCATACTACCACCGGACACGATCGCATTCGGTGAGGTTATATTTGCCATTGCCTTCACCCGTATCATGCCCGTCGGGATGCCTAGGGCACGGGCAGCAACCTGTGTCACCTTCGTGTTAACGCCCTGACCCATATCGATGCCACCGGTAGTGATGGCCACGCTACCATCCGCATGATAGATCGACACGAGCGCGTGCAGCGTACCGACAAAGTACTGCGGGTAGCGCATCGGTACGATCGCTATACCACGCTTAATCCAACGGTTGCTTGCGTTGAATTGATTAATCTCATCGCGTCGCGCTTCATACTCCACATCGTGCGCAAACATGGGCAGCAGCTCCCGGATTTTGCTATCCTCGGTAAGATTCTGCATTCGCACGGCCAGCGGATCGAGCCCGAGCCGGTGCGCGATATGCTCCATCATGTTCTCCGCCATGCTGATGCCTTCGTTCGTGCCCGGGCCACGGCAGTAGGTGGTGCTGGCAGACTCCGTCAGCACGCTGTGCCCCATCACCTTCCAGCTGCTCGTGTCGTAGCAGTTGCGATAAAACAGAAAGGTTACCTGCTCAACCGGCTCGTTCAAACTGCAGCCAGAATCTTGATAGAAACGGTTCAGCAATCGCTCCACACGGCCACGCTCGTTCACCTCGATCTCGTAGCGACTGACGCACGCCGAACGTTTGCCGATCGCCGCCATATTATCCTCCAGCGAGACGATCAACCGTACCGGGCGCTGCGAGTAGTGTGCCGCAATGGCACAGGCACAGGCGACCTGGGACGCGCGCGATATCTTCGCTCCAAAGGCACCGCCCAGCCGGCGTATGCGGAAGTTGAGGCTGTTTTCCGGCACGCGCAGGGCGCGCGCGATCGCAATCTGGCAGATGTCGACCCACTGGGTTGAGCTGTAGACGTCCATCCCGTCGTCGATCGGGACGCACACGCACTGTTGCGTTTCCATCGACAGATGGTACTGGCTCGGCAGATCGAAACTGCCCTCGAGCCGGATCGGTCCCGCGCCGGTTTCGTACCGTTCGCCCACCTCCAGCTGAGCGCTCGCGTGTATGCGCTCGGTGCGGTTTGCCCGAATCACATCCTTCACCGTGGGCAGAATGGGTTCCCCGTCCGGTGGACCGTACACGATCTCAACTACCTTCGCGGCACGGTACGCTTCGTCGTACGTTTCGGCGAGCACAATGCCTACCGGCTGGCCGTGGTAAAGCACACGATCGCTGCAGAATATCTCCTCCGCCTGCTTGTTGCCCAGCTCCGTGGGCATGAAATTGTTGCTGCCGGGTATGTCGCGGGCAGAGTAGAACGCTACCACCCCGGCAGGTGTCAATGCTTCGGACGGATCGATGCTTACGATGCGGGTGCGTGGTTTGGTGGCGAGCACAAACGCACCGAACAGCTGCCCGGGCAGGTTCGGCAGGTCATCGGTGTAGTCCGCTTCGCCGGCCGTTTGGGACAGTCCCTCCACTTTCGGCATGTGCTTCGTTACGGGCCAATGCTCTTGAATCGTATCGTACGTTTGGCGGCCGCTCGACAGCATCCGCTTGCCGAGCTGCGTACCGTTCGCGTACAGTGGGTTGATCGGTACGTCGCGATCTACTGCGATGCTTAGCACGGCACGGTAGAACAGTGACAGGGCCAGCTGTTTCCGGTACTCGGGGGCAGCATCCGGTGGCACGTAGTTTGGTGCAATGGTTGTGTGGAGCATTTCGAGCGCCTCTTGCAATACCGAGCCGTCGAAGATGTCTTTCCCAACGAGGAAGCTTTCCAGCTGCACTGCATGGGTAAAGCCAGGCGTGATGCCACCGTAACAGATGGAAGCGGTGCGGAGTTTTGAGTCCTGGAACTGCAGTAGAAACACCGCATTTACGTACGCATGTGCGTTCTGTGCCCGTGGCATCACTTTGTAGGTGCGCAGCGAGTACTGCTCGGGGTCGAGCGGGTACAGTAGGATGTTCAGTATGATGCGTTTGCTCATGTTCATCGATAGATATTCTTCCACCGTGACGATCTTTGTGGAGGTGGTAGAAGTGGCTAAAATTGAGAAAAGACTCTATCTTAGAGCATCATAATCACTTAAGGCCACAAAGAAGCACTTACCGATCGTTAAACGTGCACCAACGCCCTCGAGCAGCAGGTACACATCGGAAGGGAACTCTCGGTACTGATGCTTTATGCTGAGGTTGCCTGCGATCGTGCCCACATTGCGCACCGGCACGTTAGCGATCAGGTCCAGGTGTTTGACCAGCTCGCGACAGTATTCGTACCCTTTGGCAGTGGTCGCTTCCTCCAGAATGATCATCAGCTCGGTTAGCGAAACGTTCGCACCGATCGTCAGTGCATCGTTGAAGTAGTTTACACGCAGATCCGCTACCGAGTTAATGTCGATAAACACCTCCAGATCGTGGGGTCGTCGATAAACGCCTGAAAAAAGGTAGATGTGTGAGGCACGCATTGATCCTCACTCAAGCGTTTGCTTACCTGTGGCAGTGTTTCCCGCAACCAGCATGTACGATCGTGCTTCTATTTTATCAAATATCCTAAAGATGGCCTGCACATTCTCCACCTTGTACCACTCGCGCCCTCCAACGAACTGCAGATGAATATCGTTCGCCTCCTCGCCCTGTGCTGCCAGCGAGCACTTGCCGGTGCAGGGCGCTCCATCCCGGCTTTTAGGGCAAATTTTAGGCACCTCCTCTATGTCCTGGCACACCTCCAGCAGCTTCGGGTCGGCATCGATCGCAAGCGATTTGAAGGCGTCCAGAATTGGCCGATAGCCTGTACAGCGACAGATATTACCGCCAAAGGAATTCTCTACCTCTTCCATCGTCACCTGTCCGTTCTTCGCTTCCAGCAAGCTGTACATGTTCATGACCATGCCAGGGGAGCAGAACCCGCACTGGGTACCGTTGAAATGGGCCAGCCGACGCTGGGCAGGATGGTATCCTTCCAGCTTATTACCGATGCCCTCGATGGTGACGATATCCAACCCGTTGCAGGAAAACAGTGGAAATAGACACTGAAAAGACCAGGGAAGAAGCTCTTAGCAATGGTAGGATAGGATGATTGGCCACTGTGATACCGTACCGAGTTGACTGCCCGTGATATGACATCCTTCGTGACGGGATGCTGCCCACTAACGTTGACGATACAGGCGCCGCAGCCACCCTCGCGGCACATGAACTTGGTGCCTTTGAGCTGGGCATGGTAGCGCAGATAAGTGCCTAGCGAGGTATCGATCGGGACGGTGCTGCTGTTAGCTATTGTGGAAGGGGTAAAACGAGAAACGCAGAAATATATAATAACACACTGAATTTAGGCCACCTGCTGTGTCTGAGAGAGAGAGAGAGAGAGCTGTGCGGCAGATAGGCTGGGTGATAACAACCGATTTAGCAGAGCTGTTGGGGCATGATGCTATATCTATTACGGACACAGACACACCGCGCAGTTCCCTCATTATTAACTCGCCGACGTATTGAACCCCTCCCGCACAACCACGGTTGGCAATTTATCACTGATACGGCCGAGACTGGCCATTCCCTATCGAACCAAAACGATCGTTCGAGGCACCCCGATAAGATTTCCCATTTCGTATACTTGCTTGCGCGCACCTTTGTGCACCTTCCCGTTGATGGTGAACACTATTTGCATGGCTATTTGGGGCTGGCTTTTCGTTGTGGCGCGTGTCAGACGAAGATTAGCGCAAACGCGGTTTGATGAAAGAATACACACAACACTCTCAGCTGCTGCAGCTTTGCGCGATAGAACAGCGATCGAGCGACAGGCGGACGTGCACGCGAGTCGCGAGTTAGCGAGAGACTAAAGACGGGACTTCTCATCAACGCAGCGCAGTGTCGCGCTGAGGGTTTTTATACACCCCGTGCCCGTACGTACCTTATCACCGCCGGCCGGCCTATTGTGTTTGCGTGACAGCATCGCGGGGCAGGGAGGCGTCGAGGTTTCACGTGTTTGTTGTTGCCGGTGCGTGAGAGAGCGTTTGAGAGCGTAAGTGGGGTTTTGCGTGTGTGTTTGGTCGTTCGGTACAGGTGACCGTGTGTTGGTACGATCGACGGCATTGTTTCCACGTGAACGGAATTTAAATCATCACCGGTTGGGAGGCGTTTCGATTGCTGTGCTTGGCCCAACCCGGCGTGAATTGAACCGGTTCGAACGGTTTGGAGTTCGAAATTTTGGCACCCTATAATTGGAACGGGTTAAGGTCACACGCCAAGGGCACTATATTGGCGTAGGTTTTGTACGGGAATCGTTGATGCGTGGGAAAGAGAATGAATGCAGCTTTGGTTTATTTTTATCGAAACCCCGATGCATATATCTTATCAATCGATTGAAAGGTATCTTCTTCATGCTATCTTTAACTGAGTGATAAAAATAGATTTCTATTAACCGCTTTTTTATCAACCAACGTATCGTAGAATGTTCTCGTTTGTGAGGATACAACGATAATGGGGAAAGTAAGCAGTAAGGGAAACATATCGTCATCATATACCATACGCTACTTGCACAGGAGAAGATGGAGCTACCTGGTGGTCTAATGGCAGCCTCACCGGCTCCTATCATACCGGACGTGTATCGCATCCCATTTTAACTTACTCCCAAGTAGCTAAGACTCGCCATGCCTGTAATAAAGGTAGGCGTTATGCCACAATATTGTGGAAGTACTAAAGGAATGCATCATCTTATTTCTCTACTATTTAGCTAACGTCCTACTCAATCATGCCGGCCTACTGCACAGACTTTCGAGACCTTATTCAATACCACGCAGCCGGATAAGTTAGTCCCTTGATACGGGGGGACGGTCCAAATGAGGCCATATGTCGGGCCTGGATATGGTATTAAGCCGTACTAGTTTCACGAATATGCTTCCGCGACCGCCCCCGTATAGTATGAATTAACGCCTTCAAAGAAATGTATATAGTATTAATTTACCAAGATATTATTATTTCATTAATTATGAAATTATTTAGATATTATTGTTTCATTGAATATTATTTCATGTGATATCTTTAAAACATTCGAATGAAATTCTGACGGTTCGTTGATTCCAATGTCGATTGAGCCTGAGATCCAATATTCACAATGCATTAATGCAGATGTTCGAACTGATTGTTGTACATTTATAACCATTTCGCAATCCTATATGCATAATTTCATCATCTCTTTTTCTATATTCGTTATAGTTTATTGATTCTATGCTACAATACCGGTGATGCAAACATTGCATTTCAACCAAATAAAACACCAATTAATAAAGCAAATGGTATGGGACCACGCAAAATGCATTAGTTCAGCAGATACTGCTCCGCCGAGTTGCCCGCCATCAGATACACCTGATCGGGCGTGGATGGCGCACCGAGCTGAACCCAATCGTTCGGTAGCCCCGCATCGGTACGTGCGGCGAGCACTGCATTGCGCAAAGCGCACAGTACGGACACGGTCATATTCATGGCCGGTTCACCAGTTGCCTTCGATCGGAGCACACCGGTCGCGTTGGAGCTCTTCTGCAGGAAGCGCACGCGGAAGTCTACCGGAATGTCCTTCGCGCCCGGCGGCTTGTACGTCCAGGTGCGGTTCGTTAGCAGTGCACCCGACTGCGGATCGTAGACCAACGCTTCGGTCAAGTAGTAGCCAACGCCCATAATGAAAGCACCCTCCACCTGTCCAACATCGATACCGGGGCTCAAGCTTTCACCCGTATCCTCCAAAATGTCAACTCGACGAAGCTGTACGTTGCCGGTCAGCACGTCGATCTCCACCTCGCTGCAGGTCAAACCCCAGATGATGTAGGCCTGCAGATCTTCCGCCTTGTACATGTAGGTCGCACACAGGTCCACGTTCTTGAAGTGGCTCGTTTCCACGACCGTTTCCCAGGGTGAGTCCTTCAGCTCCTCCCGGATCGGTTTCATGCGCTCCAGCAAAATCTCACATGCCTTCTTTACCGCCTGTGGAAGGAGAGTTAGAACGTTAGAATTTGATACGATTAAGCAACCAAACGACAATTCTACTTACGAAGCAAACGGTTTCGCTGGTCATGCTTCCACCGGTACAGATAGCGTTCGGTGACGTCATGTTGGCCGACGGTTTGATGCTAATCTTTTCCATCGGAATGCCCAGCACATAGGCCGCGACCTGGGCGACCTTGGTGTTCATGCCCTGGCCCATCTCAATGCCACCGTGCGTGATGGCGACCGTGCCGTCCGTATGGTAGATCGACACCAGCGCATGGATCGAACCGAAATACCCGAGCGGGTAGCGCATCGGCGTGATGGCAATGCCACGCTTTCTCCAGCGGTTCTCACGATTAAACTGGTCGATTTGCTTCTTGCGCAGATCGTACTTGACGTCGGCACGGAACTCCGGCATCAGCTCGTACATTTTCAAATCCTTCGGCATGTTCGCCATGCGTACGTCGAGCGGGTCCAGCCCGGTCGCGTGTGCGACGTGCTCCATGATGGTTTCCACCATGGCAATGCCCTCGGTCGTGCCCGGTGCACGGCACCAGGTGTTACTAGCCGAATCCGTAACGGCACCCTTGGCGACCGTCTTCCACGCCTTGTTGTCGTAGCAGTTGCGGAAAAACTCGGCACAGTGGCCCATCGACTCGTTCAGACAGGATCCAAAGTCATGCACGTACTCATTGTGCAGCTTGGTAATCTTGCCATCCTTTTGGACGTCCACCTCGTAGTTAGAGACGACACCGTACCGCTTACCGATAGCTTCCATGTTAGCCTCGAGCGTCATCACCAGACGCACCGGCCGGCGGGTTTTGTGGGCAGCGAGGGCCGCCGCACATGCAATCAGGGTGGCCCTTGTACCCTTGCTTCCGTAACCACCGCCCAAGCGACGGACGTACAGGTTGAGGCTGTTCTCCGGCACCTGTAGCATCTTGGAAATGGCAATTTGCGTGAAATCGATCCACTGCGTTGCGGAGTACACGTCCATACCGTCCTCGATCGGGATGCAGACGCAGGTCTGCGTCTCCATCGTGTAATGGTACTGGCCACCAATTTCAAAGGTTCCCTTCACCTTGATCGCACCTTCGGGTGCAGCTTCAAACGCTTCGCCCAGCGTACTGTACGGCATATCGTGCAACCGTTCAGTGGCCTTAGCGCGCAACACATCCTTTACGGTCGGGTAACGTACGGCAGCCGTTGTTCCGTACTGTACTTTCACCAGTTTGGTGGCACGGTTAGCCAGACTGAACGTTTCAGCGACAATCAGACCAACCGGTTGGCCGTGGTAGATGATTTTCTCGCTACAGAAAATTTCCTCATCGTGAGGTCCCATGAATCCTTTGAAGTACATGAAATTGTTGGCCCCAGGGATGTCCTTTGCCGAGTAGAAGGCAACAACGCCCGGTAGTTTCTAGAATTAAATCAAAAACAAAATAAATTAATAAATAACAAAGAATACTTAACTCCTCGTACTTCTTTGTCCAACATACCAGCGCTGCCGAAGCATCAATGTTGACAATCGTCGTTTGTGACTTCGTTCCTAGGACGAAGGCCGCATACAGCTCGTTCGGAAAGACGGGCAAATCGTTCGCGTACTTCGCTTCGCCGGAAGTTTGCAACAGCCCTTCAATTTTCGGTATGTTCTTAGTGAGCGGCCAGTTCTCCTTAATCGTGTCGAACGATTGCGTGCCAGACGAAAGTGGCCGATCGAGAACGGATCCACCGGACTTGTACTCATTTTTAACGGACGCATTCAGTTCCGGAGCAATGTTAAGGGCAAATTTGTAGAACAATGATAGGGCAAGATTTTTACGATACTCTGGAGCAGCATCCGGAAGCACCCAGTCGGGATTCAGCTCAGCGGCCAGTGTCTTGAGAGCACCTTGGATCGTTTCGTTGGTAAGAAGGTTCTTACCCTTGAGGAACTCTTCCGTCTTGACTGCATGGGTAAACTGGGGATCAATTCCACCGAAGCAAATGTTGCTGGAGATAATCTCAGATCCCTCTAGCTTCAACAGGAAGGCTCCGTTGACGTATGCGTGAGCGTTCTGAGCACGGGGCATGATCTTGAATGTGCGATAAACGTAGACGGATGGGTAGAGCGGAGGAAGGATCACATTGAGGAGCAGCTTTTTGTTCATATTCATGGTGACATACTCGGACGGTCGGACGGTAGATGTCTTTCCTTGGGACTCCACTGAAATAGGGATGAGAATGTTTAATGAGGGAATGTTCCAATGTCCATTATAACAATTGTAAATACTCACAGATCGTCAGTGTCGCATTGGCAGCCTCCAAGATTAAGTATAGGTCGGATGGGAACTCGTTGTGTTGGTTCTTGATGCTGAGGTTACCAGCGATGGTTCCAGTATTACGGACAGGCACGTTGGCAATCAAATCGATGTGGCGAACCATGTGCTCGAAGTAGGAGAAATTGTTGTTTTGCTTTGCCGTGTTGGTCAACAGGTCCATCAGCTCAGTCAGCGAAGTTCCAGCTCCAACAGTAAGAGAGCTTCCAACGGAACTGGTCCGCAGCTCTTGGACAGCGTTGATATCGATGAAGACTTGAATTGCGTCGCTTCGACGGTACACACCGTGGGCAGTGTTACCTCCAATGAGCGTGTACGGCTTATCTCCAATGCTCTCGAAGATGGCAAAGATGTCGCTCACGTTGTACACCTTGTGCCACTCCTTTTGCTCCTCGAAGCTCAGATGGAGGCCTTTGTTGGGGTTAGTTTTTCCTGCCGCGGCACACTTGCCAGCACATGCCGATCCGGTCTTGGGACAGATCTTGGTAAGATCCTCAATATCCTGGCACTTTGCCGTGAGCTTGGGATCAGCATCGACGGCCAGCGCCTTGAAGGCGTCCAGAATCGGGCGGTAGCCGGTACAGCGGCAGATGTTACCACCGAAAGAGTTCTCGATCTCCTCCATGGTGACCTTTCCCTTCTTCGCTTCCAGCAGACTGTACATGTTCATGACCATGCCAGGGGAGCAGTAGCCACACTGGGTACCGTTGAAGTGGGCCAGCAGCTTTTGGGTGGCATGGTAGCCCCGCTGCTTGTTACCAATACCCTCGACGGTGGTAATGTCCATGCCATGGCAGGCGAGAACAGGAAACAGGCACTGTTTTCGCAGAAGTGGAGATAAAATTAGTCACGTGGCCGTTGTAGGGAATGATTGGGAGAGTGTATTACCGAGTTGACAGCATAGGAGAAGACATCTCCGGTGACCGGATGTGCTCCGCTCAGATTGACGACGCAAGCACCGCAGCCTCCCTCAAGACACATGAACTTGGTGCCACTGAGATGGGCATGGTTGCGGATGAAAGTATTCAAGGACGTATCAACCGGCACACTCGTCGAATTGACTGCAATAATGAAATATATATAAAGACACACAAACCACAAGAATAGCTGATTATGAAATTGCAAAAACGTCGATATCATCGTGTCTTTTATTTCCTTGATGATAGCGTGATGTCATAATCTTATCGATATGGTCGTTAAGTTTTTTTTTCTCTGCCCCGCACTATACGATACTCACTTTGATAAGGTTTCGCATTGATAGAGAAAATCACCTCCATGATGATGGGGCCGGTTTTTGGGCACAGAAATATAATTTGCAGCTAATTTCACAACACTGTGCAAATATCACTCGAAAACACTTTCGGTAACTGGAGACAGGAAGTGGTTGACAAATGAGCACAACTGCAGAATTCAAGCTGTCACAAAAGTGTTGAATCGTAGTAGCACTGGCGCGCAGCGATTTCAAACAAAAAAAGCACTGTGGAATCCAAGTAGCTCCGCTCACTACGACTGATCGTCAGCGAGTGAGGAGCGTGCGCGAAGATTGCAACGATTTGGTAGTGGCAGAAAATCGCGATAAACACACACCACGCTTATCGAACGGGTAGGTTCTAGTGCAAAAATGTGCTCTGTCACCTTGGTCAATTGTTTAGTGGCCGGCTAATGGTGGTTTGGTGGTGGGTGTGTGTGCGTGTGCGTCACACCGTCATCCCACCCAACCCACCGGAGCGCGACGTTGAGGACAAATCTTGCCCATCTACTACTGGAATCGAATCGCAAAGTCGACCACGGTAAGTAATGAAACCTCTGCCTTCGGGGGACCTATTATGGTGATAATCGGGATCCGTTGTATAATCGTAACTGGGATAGACACACGAATACACTGAGCGGTGTAGTTCATTGAGTATAAAGTAATGAAATCGTAGTAAATTACTACGCCGGCACTGTATCGCTATGTTTGCAGTGCCATTGAGGTACAGTGCTTGAAAGGATGATAACGGCAAGACAAAACAGTTTACTTCTCGAGTTGTAATTTGAGCTGCACTTAAGGCGTCGTGTGAGAAAAAGCTTGTAAACAATTTGTTATTGTTCTATTTTTATGGCAAATTTGTAAATTGTTTTAATTTATAGTTTTATGTATAATTAAAGTATAACATGTATTTTATTTAAAATGAAAACCACTTCTTTTTTCTAGACTATTAACGAATATTAACCAAAAGATCAGCTGCAGATCGCTGTTCAAGTGCAAAACCTCAACATACACCTTACAACAAAACTCAACTAATATGATCTAACACAGTCAAATCAGCGAACAATTCACCCTTCCCTTCATTCGACCCGCTTTTTTTCGCTGTATCATGGCATAGATTCGTTTGTTCCTTCCGCCACTCACCATTGTACACCTTTCCGTTGATCGTGAAGTTGATCTCCAGCAGCACCATCACCGTTCCTTTTTTTTGGTATGAAATACCGTCCACTCCACAAACAATTCGCAAACGAATGAGTAGAAAGGGTTGTACATAGATTTAGAAAAGAAAAAAGAAGTCCAAACGCGCCCCTCTATCAAAATTCGGCCACACACGTTTTCGGTAGCTCGCCGGCACTACAACTAACGCGTCGCGAGAGAGCACCAAGGCCGTGGAGGCAAATTTTGGCTCGGCCACGCGATTGCGTTGATGGTGGTGAGCAAAATACAGGGGATGAGAGACCAACCCTCCTTTATACACGAAAAAACAGCCGATCTATACAAAAATCATCCATTTGTTTATTCTATCGCTTTTTCAAACACAGTTTCTCGCGCCTGGCTAAATGTGTTGTGAGCCAATGTCGTACGGCACACGTTGGGTGGGCATGCTGTTGCTCACGCAAGAGAAGTATGCTCCCGCCAAGCGCGCAAAATACTCTCAGGCGCGCTACGACTGTTCTGCATTAGAACCACTACATACGAGCATTGGCGTTGGCGTGCCGGTAAAATAAAATAGCTCGCGGAAGGGGAATGGAGCAGCCAGGAAGGGTGTGTGCGTCACCGGCACAAATGTTGATTAGATAGGCATGCTGTGAACTTCGCTTGCCTCTATTTTCGGTGTGATGTAATACAGTGATGGACGTATTGTTGGACGCGGGATGTAAAAGTACATAATTTATTATCATTTATGAAAGCGTTTCAACACTCCCCAAAGAAGGAATTCCTTTTATCCACTTTACTAACGACAAAGTTCAAATGTTACTGTTTCCTCTTTACTTCCAGTGAAATTCGACACCTGTTTCCGCTTGCTTTTACCCTAATGAAGCAAATATTGATCGTACGCATTGCCCAAGTGGCGTAGAATTCGATCCGGCGTGCAGGGCGCCCCAAGCGGGATCCACTCCTGAGGCATGCCCGCATCCGTCCGGGCCGCATTGATAGCATTTCGCAGTGCAAACAGTACAACCACGGCCATATTTACCGCCGGTTCACCGGTAGCTTTGGAACGCTGTACGCCCGTCGGGTTGATGGTGTTCTGCAGCAGCCGGATCCGCAAATCGACCGGTATGTCTTTCGCTCCCGGTGGACGATAGTTCCAGGACCGGTTGGTAAGCAGCTCGCCCGTTGCTCGATCGTAGCTGAGTGCTTCCGTTAGATAAAGACCCACGCCCATCATGAATGCCCCTTCGATTTGGCCGATTTCAATTTCGGGATTAAGCGTTTTGCCGGCATCTTCGAGTATGTCGACGCGCCGCAACAGCACACAACCGGTAAGTACGTCCAGTTCGATTTCGGCACAGCCTAACGCCCAAACGTTGTACGATGGTAGCTCCACTCCGTTGTACATGGCCGTGGCGCAAAGGTCCACACCTTGTGAGTGACAGAGTTGGGTCAGCTTTTCCCAGGAAACGTCTGGATGCTGCTGTCTGACGGGGGCAATCCGTTCGAGCAGTGTCTCACACGCAATCAGCACTGACTGAAAGAAAGAAATTAAAAAAAAAAGTAGTCAGGAAAGGACCTATTTTAACCGAAACATCAACTACGTACATGAGCCACGGCCTCGCTGGTAATGCTGGCCTGTGTGCAAAAGTCGTTCGGTGCTGTAAGATTGGTGGTCGGTTTGATTGCGATCTTCTCGACCGGAATGCCGAGCACCTTGGCCGCAACCTGGGCCGCGCGCGTGTTAATGCCCTGACCCATCTCGATGCCACCGTGCGTAATGGCAACCGTGCCGTCGGTGTGATAGATCGAGACGAGCGCGTGCAGTGTTCCAAAGTATCCCACGGGATACTTCATCGGCACGATCGCGATGCCACGCTTACGCCAACGGTTTTCTAAATTAAACTGTGCGATCTCACCGTTCCTCCGATCGTACTCGATGTCCGCGAGGAAGGTTTGCAGCAGTGGTTTCATCGGGGAATCGTTTGGCATGTTTTGAAGCCGCACTGCCAGCGGATCACTCCCGGTGACGAACGCTATGTGCTCGATGATGGATTCGATCATGGCGTACGCTTCCGTTGATCCCGGCGCACGGCACCACGTGTTGCTGGCGGAATCGGTAAGAGCTGTTTTGGACACCACGCACCACACGTCTTTGTCGTAGCAATTGCCGTAATAGCCTTGCATAAAATCGGGAGCCTCATTGCTGTTGCATCCCGCATCGTGCAGGAACTCGTTGTGAAGACGAAGAATTCTTCCCTCGGGAGTTACTTCAGCTGAGTAGTTTGATATGATACCGTATCGCTTCCCAACCACGGCCATGTTTGATTCGATGGTCATTACCAAACGCACTGAACGCTTCGTTAGATGGCATGCCAGTGCACAGGCACAGGCGACCTGAACAGCACGTGATGCCTTTCCACCGTATCCACCACCAATTCGGCGCACGGATACGTTTAGACTATTTTCTGGAACGCTTAGCATTTGCGATATAGCAATTTGAGTGAGAGTAATCGCTTGTGTAGCCGTGTGTACTTCCATACCATCTTCCAGCGGCAGACAGACGCATGTTTGTGTTTCCATCGTGTAGTGATACTGGCCACCGGATTCATACGATCCGGAAACGTGGATCGCGGACTCCGGAATGGTAGCTTCGCCGTAAGACTGCCCAGTGAATCCGTAATCGATGTTAACAACGCGATCGTGACGCTTGGCATCCGCGACATCCTTGACCGTTGGAAGGATCGTCTCAGTTCCGGGGTCGGTGGAATAGTGGACACACACTGTTTTCGCTGCTTTCTGGGCGGCTTGGGACGTGTTGGCCAACACCAATCCTACAGGTTGTCCATGGTAAAGAATCCGTCCACTACAGAACACTTCCTCTACATTGGGACTAAACTCTGACTTTACCGGCATGAAATCGTTAACACCGGGGATGTCCTTTGCTGTGTAGAACGCGATCACACCTGGAATTTGCTATCATAGGGGGTGTAATTAAGGATCCCTTCTCATCGAGCCCTAAGTATACTTACCAAAGCTTCTTCCGCATCAAAGGAAGCTATGTTGGCGTGAACTTTAGTACCAAGCACGAAAGCAGCATACAGTTCCCCGGGCAATGTGGGTAAATCGTTGATATACTTTGCTTCTCCTGAAGTTTGATACAATGCTTCAATTTTTGGGATCTTCTTCATAAGTGACCACTGTTCGTGCTGCTGATTCGTTTCATATTGTTGAGCTCCTGAAGAAATGGCCCGGTTCAGCACTGATCCACCGGACTTGTACTCATTTTTCAGTGGAAAGCGCAATACTGAAGCAACTTGAAGCGTAAACTTGTAGAACAATGAGAGGGCAAGATTTTTACGATACTCAGGAGCAGCATCCGGCAGTACCCAGTCGGGATTCAGCTCAGCGGCCAGTGTCTTGAGAGCACCTTGGATCGTTTCGTTGGTAAGAAGGTTCTTACCCTTGAGGAACTCTTCCGTCTTGACTGCATGGGTAAACTGGGGATCAATTCCACCGAAGCAAATGTTGCTGGAGATAATCTCAGATCCCTCTAGCTTCAGCAGGAAGGCTCCGTTGACGTATGCGTGAGCGTTCTGAGCACGGGGCATGATCTTGAATGTGCGATAAACGTAGACGGATGGGTAGAGCGGAGGAAGAATAACATTGAGGAGCAGCTTTTTGTTCATATTCATGGTGACATACTCGGACGGTCGGACGGTAGATGTCTTTCCTTGGGACTCCACTGAAATAGGGATGAGAATGTTTGATGAGGGAATGTTCCAATGACCATTATAACAATTGTAAATACTCACAGATCGTCAGAGTCGCGTTGGCAGCCTCCAAGATTAAGTAGAGATCGGATGGGAACTCGTTGTGTTGGTTCTTGATGCTGAGGTTACCAGCGATGGTTCCAGTATTACGGACAGGCACGTTGGCAATCAAATCGATGTGGCGAACCATGTGCTCGAAGTAGGAGAAGTTGTTGTTTTGCTTCGCCGTGTTGGTCAACAGGTCCATCAGCTCAGTCAGCGAAGTTCCAGCTCCAACAGTAAGAGAGCTTCCAACGGAACTGGTCCGCAGCTCTTGGACAGCGTTGATATCGATGAAGACTTGAATTGCGTCGCTTCGACGGTACACACCGTGGGCAGTGTTACCTCCGATGAGCGTGTACGGCTTATCTCCAATGCTCTCGAAGATGGCAAAGATGTCGCTCACGTTGTACACCTTGTGCCACTCCTTTTGGTCATCGAAGCTCAGATGGAGACCTTTGTTGGGGTTAGTTTTTCCTGCCGCGGCACACTTGCCAGCACAGGCCGATCCGGTCTTGGGACAGATCTTGGTAAGATCCTCAATATCCTGGCACTTTGCCGTGAGCTTGGGATCAGCATCGACGGCCAGCGCCTTGAAGGCGTCCAGAATCGGGCGGTAGCCGGTACAGCGGCAGATGTTACCACCGAAAGAGTTCTCGATCTCCTCCATGGTGACCTTTCCCTTCTTCGCTTCCAGCAGACTGTACATGTTCATGACCATGCCAGGGGAGCAGTAGCCACACTGGGTACCGTTGAAGTGGGCCAGCAGCTTTTGGGTGGCATGGTAGCCCCGCTGCTTGTCACCAATACCCTCGACGGTGGTAATGTCCATGCCATGGCAGGCGAGAACAGGAAACAGGCACTGTTTTCGCAGAAGTGGAGATAAAATTAGTCACGTGGCCGTTGTAGGGAATGATTGGGAGAGTGTGTTACCGAGTTGACAGCATAGGAGAAGACATCTCCGGTGACCGGATGTGCTCCGCTCAGATTGACGACGCAAGCACCGCAGCCTCCCTCAAGACACATGAACTTGGTGCCACTGAGATGGGCATGGTTGCGGATGAAAGTGTTCAACGAAACATTGACGTTGATTTCAGTCGCTTGAACTAGACAATAAATGAATTGCAATATTGTAGAATGCGTTGGTTCTTTGACTTACCATTGAATACTTTTCCATTTATTGTAAACACTACGGCCATTTTTGCTACCCGCCTCAATTCGTCCGCTTGCTAACTATAAATAACAAGCCACAACAACACACAACTATTCGGAGCGACTTTCACTTTTCGACTGACGGCTGAGAGCAGTTCATCAATGATGCTTGAATTGGCCGAGAGCCGACTGTTACCCGCAATCTCATGTGGTCAGATAGTTGAGCGGCGCATTGTTGTGTCAGAGATAACTATTATCGACGCGTGAACGCATGGGCTGGGTAAAAGAGGCTGGGAAAATAATTTATCATGTGTACACGTGTATTCTTTGATTAATGGCATTTTTTGTCAATTATAAGCGAAATTGAATTATTCGTGCATGTTTTTACTGTTCATTTTTGCAGTTCTTATAATTTTTATTACTACATTACTAGCCACTTTACACTTTACACACTTTTTTTTACTTTGCATTACTAGCCAGTTATTATAATTTTGCTAAAATTAATTAGTCTTTTTGACAGTTGGCGTGTTCCGATTGCTTTTGCAAAGTGATCTATACAACTTTCTTAAACCCGACCTAATGACGAACAAGATAGTCAGAAATACTGCTCCAATAAACAAGTAGACGTCCAAATTGTTGTACTGAACGATGTTAAGATGTTGCGCGGAAGATATGAGATGCTTTGCGCCATCGTGCCTGATGACGTACTCAACCCAAAATTTAGCCGTATCTATTGGGGCCAGGGGTTGATCTCTCATTCGACGGGAGATCGTCTTCAAGTTTGCAGCATAGCTGAAAGATAAAATCTTAGTAAGAGACTGTCCAAGTCAAGTTAAATGATAACACATACCTTGGGTCACCAAGAACGGTGGTGATCGCTTTGCTGAACGTTTGTTCGTTGAGCTCGGTATAGGTAACTCCGATTCCCCAGCCTGATTGTTCCGCTCGTGCCATGTTCAGCAGTTGATCGCCGAAAATCGGAATGCCCACGATCGGCACACCGTGATAGATCGATTCAGTGCAACTCAGCAGACCACCATGTGTAATGAACAGCTTGACGTTCGGGTGTGCCAGGATATCGTCCTGAGGGAACCATTTTCCGATCAAGAATTTCTTCTTATCGACGACAAGTGTATCGTCGTCCCATTTCCAGATGATGTTTTGCTTAAGACTTGAGAGCACCTTAATGACGTCGTTTCGCTTTTGCTTGTCCATTTTGGATGGTTTAAGGTTGGATCCCATCGAAAAGTAGATAACACCGTGCTCCGATTGCTCGATAAAGGATTTGATGTCCTTGGGAAGAGTTAGAGACAGTTCGTAAGCGAAAGTGTTCAATGAGCGTGTGCTGTGAGACTTACCTCAGGAAGAGGGTTCACTTTACGGTTGACATGGAAGCCACCGACCTCGATCAGGTTTGGCAGATATGGTCGGGGGAAGCTCAAGCTGAAATGGCTGTTGATTAACACGAGCGAGACACCGTGGCGGCGCATCTCATCCAGTGAGCGAGTGGCGTTGGGAAAGTAGTGGTCATAATGCTTCTGATGTATCGGATTGCTCATGGCGCTGATTATGGTTCCATCAAACGCAGAAAATAGTACGTTACCGAGCCGTTGCCAAAAGTTCATCTTATCAGTAAAGCTTAACATCGGATGCGGCACGTATGATAAGGGCTGCGGGGAACCGGTGAGCGAATTTACCCACGGAGATGCACCGAACGGTGACATGCCGACAACTGGACAGTTGAACCGATCGGCAAAGCCAAGCAATGCATCGTCTAGGAATATTTCTAGGATTACAAGATCGAACGTTTCGTCCGATTGCAGCAAGGCTTGAACTTCCGGTGATGAGAGCGTAGTGTTGGTGATTGCATTTGCGAAATTTCCAAGCTTGGTCATTTTCTGCACAATGCTGTTATCGATGTTATCAAAGACTTTGTCCATTGCAGCTAAAATTGTGGTACAAAGAGAGTTAATACTATTTCAATAGAAGAACATGGCTTTATTTGCATACCTTCAAACAATCCTGTTTTGTAATCAATCCTTACATCGCGGTACGTCTTGGGAGCATTTTTAAGCGGAAACGGGCTCATCATTGTCACCTAAGATGGCGTGATAATATTAATGTATAGTAATTATTTCGTTGATTTACCAGTAGCTTACCTCGTGCCCATCTTGCGCCAACTCTTTCATGAGTGCCGAACCAAGAATCCAGTGCGATTTGGAACTAGTAGGAAAGATGCCAAGAATTTTAGCTGATTCCACCACCACACTGTTGTGTCCTATCACGAACACCAGGCATAGGAGTGCCACCCAGGCAATATTATTTTTGTCGCCTAGCATTTCGTATCACTTTAAAAATACACAGCGATCACCAGGTTCAATTGATGTTAATCATAGCACGGTCAACGCTTGACTGAAATCGAATCCCCCGAACGAGTATATACCATATTTGAGGAGTTTTTTTTTTCTCTGTTCGCTTCGTAATGATGATTACGCAGCGAATTCGAGAAATATTGCATATCATCGCTGCCCTCATCCATCCCTTATCTCTAGACACGCGCCAGTGTGGCCCAAGTGTTGATTGTTATTCCGATTATCATTTGACTTTAAATTTACTCGAAGAGAGAGGTATGCATCCTTGTGTTGTAATGAATGGACGAAGGTGGATTGTCTCAAAACCATTAATTATTTTGTTTCATTTTTATATTTTTTGTACATTTGTGTTTTTGTTTACAAAACTCTGGTGAGTTTAATACTTTAATATTTGTTACATTTTGAATCATTCTACCATGAGCAGTTTCAATGTGTTGTTCGATTTAAAACGTCGTTTGGCTAGTTTTTATGATCGTGTTAAAATTAATTCGTCTTTTTGACAGTTGGAGTGTTCCGAATTCTTTTACAAAGAGCTCTGTAGAGCTTTCTAAAACTCAATCTAACAACGAACACGATCGTTAGAAACACTGCCACAATAAACAAGTAGACGTCCAAATTGTTGTACTGAACAAAGTTAAGATCTTGTGCGGAAGATATAAGATGCTTTGCGCCATCGTGCCTGATGACGTACTCAACCCAAAATTTAGCCGTATCCATTGGCGCCAGGGGTTGATCTCTCATTCGACGGGAGATCGTCTTCACGTTTGCAGCATAGCTGAAAGATAAAATCTTAGTAAGAGACTGTCCAAGTCAAGTTAAATGATAACACATACCTTGGGTCACCGAGAACGGTGGTGATCGCTTTGCTGAACGTTTGTTCGTTGAGCTCGGTATAGGTAACTCCGATTCCCCAGCCTGATTGTTCCGCTCGTGCCATGTTCAGCAGTTGATCGCCGAAAATCGGAATGCCCACGATCGGCACACCGTGATAGATCGATTCAGTGCAACTCAGCAGACCACCGTGTGTAATGAACAGCTTGACGTTCGGGTGTGCCAGGATATCGTCCTGAGGGAACCATTTTCCGATCAAGAATTTCTTCTTATCGACGACAAGTGTATCGTCGTCCCATTTCCAGATGATGTTTTGCTTAAGATTTGAGAGCACCTTAATGACGTCGTTTCGCTTTTGCTTGTCCATTTTGGATGGTTTAAGGTTGGATCCCATCGAAAAGTAGATAACGCCGTGCTCCGATTGCTCGATAAAGGATTTGATGTCCTTGGGAAGAGTTAGAGACGGTTCGTAAGCGAAAGTGTTCAATGAGCGTGTGCTGTGAGACTTACCTCAGGAAGAGGGTTCACTTTACGGTTGACATGGAAACCACCGACCTCGATCAGGTTTGGCAGATATGGTCGGGGGAAGCTCAAGCTGAAATGGCTGTTGATTAACACGAGCGAGACACCGTGGCGGCGCATCTCATCCAGTGAGCGAGTGGCGTTAGGAAAGTAGTGGTTGTAATGCCTCTGCTGTATTGGATTGCACATGGCAGTGAGTAGGGTTTCATCAAACGCAGTAAACAGTACGTTACCGAGCCGTTGCCAGAAGTTCATCTTATCAGTAAAACTTGACATTGGATGCGGTACGTACGATAAGGGCTGCGGAGAACCGGTGAGCGAATTCACCCACGAGGAAGCACCAAAGGTTGACATGCCGACAACTGGACAGTTGAACCGATCGGCAAAGCCAAGCAATGCGTCATCTAAGAATATTTCTAGGATCAGTAGATCAAAAGTCTCGTCGGAATGTATCAGTGCTTGAACTTCCGGTGATGAGAGCGTAGTGTTGGTGATTTCATTCACAAAAGTCCCTAGCTCCATCATTTTCTCCACAATGCTGTCATCGACTTTCTCGAACACTTCATCCATTATATCTGAAAGCGAGGTGCAACATGAAAGGGATGAATTTATAAACTTTTAATTCAAAAGAATTGCCGCGTGTTCGTACCATCAAACAGATTCGTGTTGTATGCAATGTTAACATCCCGATACGTCTTGGGAGCATTTTTCAACGGAAACGGGCTTATCATTGTTACCTAAGATTGTCACACGATAAACAAAACACTTAGTCGCATAAGCTCACTTTAATCCGTTGGTAGACTTTACCTCGTGTCCATCTTGAGCCAACTCTTTCAAGAGCGAAGAACCAAGAATCCAGTGCGATTTGGAGGCGGTGGGGAAGATGCCAAGAATTTTAGCCGATTCCACCTCTACACGATTGTCCCCTATCACAACTACCAGGCATAGGAGTGCCACCGCGGCAACATTATTTTTGGTACGTATCATTTCGTATCACACAACGGCCACTAGGTTCAATTGATGTTAATCATAGCACGGTCAACGCTAGACTGAAATCGAATCGACCGAACGAGCAGACACAATCTGTGAAGAGTTGGTGTTTTTCGCTGCGTAATGATGATTGTGTAGTAGTGTTTAGACATATTGTGCATATCATCGTTGTGTTTATCCATGTTTTTTTATCTCAACGCGTCAGTGCGACTCAAACGTTGATTGTCATTCTGATTCTCTCTAGACATTGGCAGATACTTGAAGATTAGAGTGATTCATTGTTGAGGCGTGAGATCAGATTACTGTAATATTTGATCGGAGTAGATTATATTTATTACTTAAAAAAAAAAAAAGATTTCAGTATTATCCAGGTTTTTATATCCCTCCACCAATATATGTGATTAATTCTGCTTAAAGATGCGTTCTATTTAAGCTTGTACTGCTCGTAGGCGTTGGACGCTTTGAGGAAAATTTGATCCGGAGTTGATGCCGATCCGAGCGCAATCCAATCATCCGGCCGTCCGGCATCCTTCTGCGCTGAACGCAAGGCATATCGCAGTGCAAACACCACCACAATGGCCATGGTTAAGGCTGGCTCACCGGTTGCCTTCGATCGTAACACACCGTACGGATTGTCACCGGTCTGTATGAGCCGAATGCGGAAATCCACCGGTATGTCCTTCGCGCCCGGTGGCTTATAGTTCCAGGAACGGTTCGTTAACAGTGCACCGTTGCTCATATCGTAGACGAGGACCTCCGTCAGCCAATAGCCGATCCCCATCACGAACGCTCCCTCGATCTGGCCGACATCAATGCCTGGACTGATGCTTTCGCCCGTATCCTCGAGAATATCTACACGGGAAAGCTGTATCTGCCCGGTAAGTACATCGATCTCCACCTCGGCGCAACTCAAACCCCAGATACTGTAAGGCTTAAGATCGGACTTTTTGTACTGATACAGAACGCTTAGATCGATGTCGCGAGCGTAACACGTCTGGGTGATCTTTTCCCACGGGGCAGCTTTAAGCTCGTCCTTGACGGGTTGCAGACGAGCGTTTAGTATTTCGCACGCCTTTTTAATGGCCTGGAAAGGTGTAATTAAAACGCGTGTGAATTAGAATGAGAGCTAAAACGAAGAATTCCGGTTTGTACTCACATAACATACGACCTCGCTAGTCATACTTCCCCCAGTCATTGCGGCGTTCGGGGACGTCATGCTGGTGGAGGGTTTGATGGCAATCTTCTCCAACGGAATACCCAGTGTAAAGGCCGCAACCTGTGCAGCCTTGGTGTTAATGTCCAATCTCTATACCCCCGTGGCTGATCGCTACCGTTCCATCCTTTGCGTAAATGGACACCTGTGCATGTAGAGCGCCGTAATGTACCAATGGGAACTGCATCGGAACCATAGCGATGCCGCGCTTACGCCAGCGATTTTTCGCATTAAATTCGTCCACTGCTTGCTTGCGCTTATCGAACTCCACATCCTTACGGAACTGAGGCATCAACGTAACCAGCTTGCTGCCGGCCGGCATATTCGATAGCCGGACCTGCATCGGATCGACCCCAGTGATCCAGGCGATGTGTTCCATGATTGTTTCAACCATGGCAATGCCTTCGGTAGTGGCCGGGGCCCTCATCCAGGTGTTGGAAGGTGCATCGGTAAGGACGGAACTGCCTTCCACCTTCCACGCGCTGGAATTGTACGACAGTCCGAACACTACCTTTGCATCATCGACAACATTTTCGTTCAGATTGCAGCCGTAGTCTTGCATGAAGTTGTTGGCAAGCTTTAGAATCTTGCCCTTGCTATCAACCTCTACCTGATAGTTGCTGACGCAGCTGTACCGCTTGCCGATCGTGCCCATGTTGGCCTCAATGGTCATGATGAACCGTACTGGCCGTCGGGTGAGATGGGCTGCCAAAGCGCACGCACAAGCTATGTGAGCGGAACGTGTTAGCTTTCCTCCAAAGCCACCGCCCAAGCGGCGCACGGTTAGGTTGAGACTGTTTTCCGGCACATTGAGTGCAGCAGCAATCGCAACCTGCACCAGATCGATAAATTGCGTTGCCGCGTAGACGTCCATACCATTTTCCATCGGCACACAGACACACGTTTGGGGCTCGAGCGTGTAGTGGTACTGTCCTGCTAGTTCAAGGGTTCCTTGCAGTTTTTTCGACACTTGAACGTCTACCTGTGGGCTGGTGCGGCTACTGGCCGGTTGGCTTACAATCCGATCTTTGGATCGATGGGTCAACACCGCCCTAATTGTGGGACAGATAGGTTCGTCGGAGACACGTTCGTAAATGATGTTCACCTGCTTGGCAGCACGTACTGCTTGATCGAACCGCTCGGCCACGATCACTCCAACCGGCTGACCGTGGAACAGTACGCGTCCACTGCAGAATATCTCCTCCACGTCTGGGAAGTAGAAGTGCATACCGTCGGACATGAAGTTATTCACTCCCGGGATGTGCTTCGCCGAGTAGAACGCTACCACACCGGGCAGTTTCTGGAAAAAAATGGGTGTTATGTGGGCATTAAAAATGGGCTTAAAATGGCGTTTAATCTGTTCATACATACCAATGCTTCCGTGGGATCAATCTTGCCGATGGTTGAGTTCAGTTGCGTTGCAACAACAAATGCGGCGTACAGCTCCCCAGGAAATGGTGGAACATCGTTTGTGTACTTCGCTTCACCGGACGTCTGGGCCAGCCCCTCCAGCTTTGGGACGTATTTCGTTACGGGCCAGTTTTTCTTGTTCGTATCGTAGTACTGCTGTCCGGACGATAGGGGACGCTGAAGCATAGCAGATCCTGATCGGAATCGAGGATCAAGCGGAACATTGTTATCTGTCGCTACGCTAAGCAGAAATTTGTAGAAGAGAGAAACTGCAAGACCGCTACGATATTCGGCTGATGCGTCCGGTAGGATCCAGTCAGGTTGTAGCTCCGATGCAAGTGTGTTGATTGCTTGCTGGATGGTGGTGTTATTGAAAAGCTGTTTACCAGCAAGCAACTTTTCCGTGCGAGAGGCGTGTGTAAACTGTCGAATAAGATGCAGTGTATGTGAGTGCATTTGTTAAGGAAGGAGTTAAGGAGTTAAGGAAGATTTACTGTAATGCATCTTACCTTAGGATTGATACCGCCGAAGCAGAGTATAGCCGACTTGACAGTCATTTTATCGCTGGCCATCCGTAGTAGAAACGCTGCATTTACGTAGGCGTGAGCGTTTTGGGCACGTGGTGCCACCCTGTACGATCGGAAAATCGTGTTGAACGAGTCAGTAAGGGGAAGTGACACAACTTTCAGCAACTTCTTCGTCAGGTCCATCTGCGAATATTCCTGCGCAGTTTTTGCCTGGTACGTTGCCAAAGAGTCAGCTTTTGAAATGAAATAATAAAAGGCAATAGTTTGAGTGATTGTTACCTTTTCAGTAACTTCTGCTGTGTCAAGTAACCTTACCGACAATAAATTTTGCTCCAATAGCTTCTAGTAGAATGTAAACATCGGATGGAAACTGTGGGTATTGATTTTTGAGGGTCAGATTTCCTGCAATCGTTCCAGCATTTCGTACTGCAGGATTTGCAATCAGCCGCAAGTGTCGAGCAATTTCTCCACAGTATCTAAAGTTTGGTCGTTTTTTGGCGGTTTTATCCAGTATCTCAATGAACTCGGTCAGCGTAACGTTCGCTCCGACGATCAGCTCTCCTGTTCGCAGAAAGTAGTTGCGAAGTTCCTCAACAGACGAAATGTCGATGAACACTTGCAGAGACTCACTACGCCGGTAGACACCTGTGATAAATCCATTGAATTATTCGTTTAACCAGAATGTTCAACAATTTTATGATGGTTTACCGTGTGCTGTATTTCCTGCCAGCAGCATATACGGCCGTGTTCCAATCTTGCTAAAGATGGCAAATATTTCGGCCAGTGTATAAACCTTATGCCACTCTCGATCATCCCCAGCCACAAGGTGCACCGGGCGTCCCGGTTCGATGAGACTGGCCGCCACGGGGCACTTGGCCGAGCAGGCGGTGTTCATTTTCGGACAAATCTTAAGCTCCTCAATGTCAGGCAGCTCTTGCTCGGACACCGACGCAAGGGACTTGAACGCATCGAGAATCGGACGATAGCCGGTACAACGACAGATATTTCCACCCAGCGCATTCTCAACGTCCTCCATCGAAACAGCTCCCTGCTTCGATTTCATCAAGCTGTACATGGTCATGACCATGCCGGGTGAGCAATAGCCACACTGGCTACCGTTCATGTGTGCCAAACGCTCCTGTATCGGGTGGTAACCGTCGCGTTTGTTGCCGAGACTCTCGACAGTTTTGACGTCCAAACCATGGCAAGCGAAGACGGGCAAGAGACACTAGGTAGATTTCGTTAGACTATGGCCCCCTAGGCTATTTTTGAAGTTCACTTACCGAGTTCGCGGACCAGGATTTAGTTTCCTTCGTAACGGGATGGAGCCCGGATACGTTCACGATGCACGCACCGCATCCTCCTTCAAGACACATGAACTTAGAACCGGACAGGTGTGCATGGTTTCGTATAAACGTATTTAACGAAGTGTCCAGTGAAAGGTTCTCAGTTTTGGCTGTAGGTATTTGGATTTGGTGTTGAAGTTTGCATTACATTTAAATTTGCATTTTAGCATCCATTACCTGTGTAAGCCATGCCATTGATGGTGAATGTTACTTCGGAAAGGGGACTAAAAATAGATACAGTGAAAAGATGCATCAGCACTGGAACGTTAGGAACAAGATAAAACACACACAAGAAACGGGATTTTCCAACGATGAAAGCCATAAAAACCCTTCCACCAAGATCGTATGCAAAATATTGCGTATAGCTCACCAACAAGTTTTGGCCACGAATGCGGACAGTTAAATGTCAACGTTTGAAAAAGAATCGATCATTAAAAAACCATAAATAACCAGTTTTATCGGAATAGAATCAGCGTACACACGTCCGAGTGAAAGGACGAGCGTTTAAGAATGAAGAGCTAAGTAAGGAAATTAAGAACAAAAGAGATCCAGAGTGAAGATCGTTAAGAACGAACATCAGTGGAATGAGATATGTGGAGAAGAAATGAAATATCACTTCAATTTACTGTGGATAAAATGCGTATTATATATTTCGGTCGTCTTAAGTTGTTAAAATTAGTGATATTTTTATTATTAAAACATACAACTAGTGTACGGAAGAATACTATATAACATCATGTTCAAACACAATTTACAGAAATACGTAGTTAGTCGTTAGCCATGTTTCAAACTATTTGACGCAATTTGTTTCATATAACAATACGTTTTTTTTATAACCAACCAACTTTTTCCTCTTGTATTGAATATTTTTTTCGAATAATGGTTTACAATTCACTCTTTTCGCACAGGGAGATGAGAGAACCACATCAGCATAAAGTTCTTATAGTTTTTGATCTTCTACACCTTAAATATGACTGTATCGCCTAGATTACCCAGTATTCAACATATACAAGAACAAAGTCAGATGTAATATTATTACTATTAATCATACTATCTTTACGGTATGAAATTCCAGTTAACATTTTTCATATGAATCTGATTTTTGTCATAAAATATTCGTTTTTGAGCCTACACCACATATATTACAGTAACGGGTACTACCTTTCAACTGAGCTCGAGTTACTCCAAAGATACGTTCCAATTGATGAAAGCATCTTAAACTGCTTTTCCGTACACCAAACTCTGTAAGAATGATAACCACAAATGAGGACACACTACCGTCCAAGTCTAACGATCAACAGCGACTGACTGTAGATTTCGGTTAACATCGTTTGCCGTTGCAGATCGAGATCCATTTTTTTTGCACGATCAACCCTTTTGAAAAAGTCCGCGCAGAGCCCCAGTGAAATTGAACGTGAATTTTAGGGATTTCTGCTATATTTAAATTTTTTTATCAGAACATGGCTTATCGTACACCAAAAGAAAGGATATCCAATTCCCCAACTATCTAGACTATACAAAAAATTGAATTAATAAATTAAATGCATTTCCTTGTGATACCCCGCTTTGTTCACGGTGAAAAATATAATCATAAGAAAATGTATTTAATTCATTATTTTAATATTTTTTACATACTAAATAGTTGAGGAATTGAAAATACTTTCTTTTGGTGTACGATAAGTCATATTCTGATAAATATTCAATTGAATATAGCAACAAAAAAAAAAAAAAAATTCACATTCACTTTCACGCAAGGTCTAAAGCGACCTTAATATGCGCGAGTGCGTAAGTGTATTGCTTTTTTGATACACAATACATTGTTTTAAATAATCTTCTGATGAATGTTTATATCCATAGCTGCAAATTTTAATATGGTTATCATAAATGGTTTGGCACTATTATTAATTTCAATTTTTCCAATTATGATCCTCGATACAATTGTTGACTGATACAGGGTTGTCAAACCCAAGTCATTTGTTTACGACGATTGAGTCATTAAATATTTTCATTAATTAAATTAGATGTGAAATGCATGGTATACAGATGTTTAAATGATAATGTTTATTGCATTTTTTCTCTCTGCAAGAATAGATGTATATAATGTATACTCATAAATGAATATTTAATATCAATATCCAGCACCATATGTAAGATAAGGAAATCACTATCTTGATGTTAATTCAGTTTGTACTGCTCGATCGAATTCCCGGCAAGCAGATGTACCTGATCCGGCGTGGACGCGGTACCCATGGAGATCCAATCGTCCGCCAGTCCCGCATCCTTCCTAGCCGAACGCAATGCATTGCGCAGTGCAAATAGTACCACGATTGACATATTCAGCGCCGGTTCACCGGTTGCCTTGGACCGGAGCACACCGGCCGGATTGGAGCTCTTCTGCAGGAAGCGTACGCGGAAGTCCACCGGAATGTCCTTCGCACCTGGCGGCTTGTACGTCCAGGTACGGTTCGTAAGCAGGGCACCGTCCTCAGCATTGTATACCAACGCTTCAGTCAGCCAGTACCCGACACCCATAATGAACGCACCCTCAATTTGTCCAACGTCAATGCCGGGACTCAAGCTTTCTCCAGTATCCTCCAGTATATCGACGCGGCGCAGCTGCACATTGCCCGTGAGCACATCCACCTCCACCTCGGCACAGCTTAAGCCCCAGATGATGTAAGGCTTCAGCTCGGTCGCACGGTACTGATAGGTAGCGCACAGGTCCACATTGCCTGCGTAACAGAGCTGGGTAACGGTTTCCCACGGTGCGTCCTTATGCGCATCGCGTACCGGTTTGATGCGTTCGAGCAGTATCTCACACGCTTTCTTGACGGCCTGTAAAAGAGAAGATCAGATTAGATACGCTTAACACAACGGCTTACTTGCACACCAAACACTTACATAGCACACGGCCTCACTGGTCATGCTGCCACCGGTGACGATGGCGTTAGGCGAAGTCAAACTCGTCGTCGGCTTGATGCTGATCTTCTCCAGCGGCAGTCCGAGCACGTACGCCGCCACCTGGGCCGCCTTCGTGTTCATGCCCTGGCCCATCTCGATGCCACCGTGCGTTACCGAAACGGACCCATCCCCGGCATGGATCGCTACGAGCGCATGCAACGCACCGAAGTACCCGAGCGGATAGCGCATCAGCGAAATGGCGATGCCACGCTTGCGCCACCGATTGTCCACATTGAACTGGTCGATCGCTGCCTTCCGCTGGTTGTACTCCACGTCCGCGCGGAACTGTGGCAGCAGCTCCCGCATCTTGCTACCCTCGGGCATGTTGGCCAGCCGCAGCTCGAGCGGATCCAGTCCCAGCTCCCACGCGACGTGCTCCATAATGTTCTCAATCATCGCGATGCCCTCCGTTGTGCCCGGCGCCCGGCACCAGGTATTGCTCGGTGCATCCGTTTTGGCCGCCTTGCCCACCACCTTCCACGTCTTGGTGTCGTAGCAATTGTTAAAGAACTCGGTCGTCGCCTCGCCGACCGATTCGTTCAGCGACGCGCCATAATCCTGCATGTAGTTGTTGGTCAGCTTCACGAACCGGCCGTTACTCTCCACGTCCACCTCGTAGTCGGCGATGCAGCCGTACCGCTTCCCGATCGAGCTCATGTTCGACTCGATCGTCAGCACGAACCGCACGGGGCGATTCTGCAGATGGGCGGCCAATGCGCAGGCACAAGCGATCTGTCCGGCGCGTGAAATCTTCGAACCGTAGCCACCGCCCAGCCGGCGGACGGTAAAGTTGAGGCTGTTCTCCGACACCTTCAGCATCGATGCGATCGCCACCTGACACAGGTCGACCCACTGCGTTGAGCTGTGCACATCTATACCGTCCTCGATCGGTACGCACACGCAGGTTTGCGTCTCCATCGTGTAGTGGTACTGGCCGGCCATTTCGAACCGTCCCGTTACCTTCCGGGCGGCCGACACCTTCACACGGTAGCTCGATCCGCGGCGCGTTGTTGTGACGGGTTCGTCGAAGATGCGCGTTTTGGTTTGATTGTCGACGAGGGATTTGAGAGTGGGATAGATGGGTTGCGGCTGCGTGGTGCGTTCGTACAGAATGTTGACCAGGGTGGCAGCGTGATTGGCCTGGTTGAACGTTTCTGCCACGATCACACCGACGGGCTGGCCGTGGTACAGGACCTCACCGCTGCAGAAGATCTCTTCCACCTCCTGGTTGCCGAGGCTGGCGGGCATGAAGTTGTTCGTGCCGGGGATGTCTTTCGCGGAGTAGAAAGCAACCACGCCGGGATATTTCTGTGAGGGAAAGGACAACTTAAGAACTCTTTTTCTATACACCAAAAAGACCACTCTTCACACACTTACCAACGCATCGGTGGCATCTATTTTGCCGATGCGTGTGTGGGGCTTGGTAGCGATCACAAACGCGGCATACAGCTCCCCGGGCTGGACAGGCAAATCGTTGGTAAACTTAGCCTCGCCCGATGTTTGCGCGAGTGCCTCAATTTTGGGAATGTTCTTCGTAAGGGGCCAGTTACGCTCGTAAGTGTCGAACGACTGTTGGCCGGAGGAGAGTGGTCGCTCCAGGACGGTACCACCAGAACGGAAGGACGGTTTCACCAGTACCGTGCCGTCCGGGGCTACGTTCAGCAGATACTTGTAGTACAGCGCCATTGCCAGGTTCTTGCGATACTCGGACGATGCATCCGGTAGGACCCAATCGGGACGGATCTCGTTGCTCAGCTGGTTCATCGTGGCTTGGATCGTTTCTGCGTCGAACAGGTTCTTGCCCACAAGGAATGATTCCGTCGACGTGGCATGGGTGAACTGTTTGAGAGGAGAAGATGTCCTGAGTGTTCTGAGATTGTTTTCGTGGGGCTTTCGTGTAATTAGTGCCTTACCTCTGGATTAATTCCGCCGAAGCAGATACGTATCGACTCCACCGTCACACCGTCCTCGGCAAACTTGGTCAAAAAGGCACCGTTGACGTACGCGTGGGCATTCTGCGATCGTGGCATTACCTTGAACGATCGGAAGACATAGTGCGTGCCATCGAGCGCTGGCAGAGTGACCGATTTTAGCAGCTTTTTCTGCATATCAAGCTGGACGAACTCGGACGGCGATATGAGGCTCGTTTTTCCGCCCGCTTCAACTGAAGGAACAAATAACATTGATTAAATTACAGTAACATCTTTTCCGAAGAACGTCTTTGAAAGACGCAGCTCACCCAGTGTCAGCTTGGCACCGACCGCCTCCAAAATCAGATACATATCCGACGGGAACTCGTGGTGCTGGTTCTTAATGCTCAAGTTGCCCGCGATAGTGCCAGCACTGCGTACCGGCACGTTGGCAATTAGATCGATATGCTTCTCGAGCTGCTTGCAGTAGGCAAAGTTTGGACTTTTGTTTGCCGCGGTGTCCAGTATTTGCATAAACTCCGTCAGCGACACGCTGGCGCCGACCACCAGCTCACTATTGCTTACTGAGTGCGTGTGCAGCTCCTCAACTGCATTGATGTCGATAAACACCTGCAGCGATGGACTACGTCGATAGACACCTGTTCAAACAGATATGCTAATTAGTGTCGTTGGAAGCTACAAGTAGCTATCCTCCACTCACCGTGCGCCGTATTGCCCGCGACCAGCATGCACGGTTTGGTGCCAATCTGCTCAAAGATCGCAAAGATGTCGGCTACCTGCGACACCCGGTGCCATTCCTTCGCATCTTCAAACACCAACCGCACCGGACGCTTCGCTTCGGCACGATCCAGCGCCGACGGGCACTTGCCCGCACACGCACTTCCCGTTTTGGGGCACGTCTTGGTCAGATCTTCGATATCCTGACAGGCATCGAGCAGCTTCTCATCGGCATCGACTGCCAGCGATTTAAACGCATCCAGTATGGGCCGATACCCGGTACAGCGGCAGATATTGCCACCGAACGCATTTTCAACGTCCTCCATCGAGATAGCGCCGCGGTTCGCTTCCATCAGGCTGTACATGTTCATGACCATACCGGGAGAGCAGTAGCCACACTGCGTCCCATTCAGATGCGCCAACCGTTGCTGGATCGGATGGTAGCCATCCTTGCGGTTGCCAATTCCTTCCACCGTTAGCACGTCCAGCCCGTGGCATGCGTAGACCGGGAACAGGCACTAAAAGCAAAGCTCTTTTTGGTATCAAATCTGCTATGGAATGAAGCACCTAAAGCCTACCGAATTGACTGCCCATGATTTCTTCTCCTTGGTGACCGGATGCAGCCCGTTCACGTTGACGACGCAGGCACCGCAGCCACCTTCGAGGCACATGAACTTGGTACCGGTCAGTTGGGCATGGTTGCGGATGAACGTGTTCAGCGACGTATCGACCGAAATCTTACCCGCATCAACTGCAATCAAGATTCAAGATCGTGCAGTCAGACACGCTCACATCACATATCGCATCTTTTCTCAGCGCCAATTGCACCACCGCACTTACCGGTGTAGGGCTTGCCGTTGATTGTAAAGGTGACTTCCGTTAGGGGGCTGAGGGAAAAAAATGACCCACAACAACAAACCTATCATTATATGTCCATCGGGAGATGATTGTCATTGATAAGGGGGAGTGTGTGGAAGTGGCGTAACGCAAGAGTGTAGTATTTATTTACAATATTTTTTACTCCACTATAGAGTGTTTGATAGGAAGGTGGTATGCAGTTCGTGACATGATCGGTGCACTATGACGTATCTGCCATATAGGCAGTGCAGGATCTAGTCGTCCGTGCAAAATTGCTATCTACCCGCCGCTATTTCTCGGTCGCTTAACGACGCTTGTCACGTCGCCGGACGAGATTTATGGGCTGGGCGATGAATGCAACAAGTAGGAAAAAAATGTGCACAAACAACCGCAATCACGCAATTCCGTGTTCCACCAGGTTGTTGTCGTGTATGATTTTTTTTTTCTTTAAACATGTTCAATAGCTCAGCAACAGATGAGAAAAAAAACGACAGCAAAAAAGACATGACGAATGGAAGAGCATAACAAAACATAAAAAAACACACACCGACACAATCCAACAATAGCTCTCACACGCCAATTTTCGCGTCATGCTAAAGGGTGATTGTGTACATGGTGGTACGGTCCCTACCCTACTAGCAAAGAGAATGTAAAAGTGTGCGTCTTTCAGGCGAGGGGCATGTAGAAGCAGGGAGAGACGGCTGGAAATACGCGGAATTGCTAGGAGGCGAGAGCGTGTTTTGCTTTCTACACAGTTTTCGCACTTACACAATCACACATGTGTGAATGTGTGCGTTCACTTTCAGCCTGCGCGCTCAGTTTGGTTTTCTCGCAGCGGCTTGCTGGTGTCGGTGTCTCGCTCGCACTAGTGCAGCGAGTGTTCCTCGTGCGTTCCCTTTCTTGCTACCACACAAAATCGTCAGTACAGTTCAAGCCTTCGCAGCGTGAGGCCGCGCGCGTTTTAGCCTAAGTCCCGGGCGCTCGATGTAATTTGAAGTGAAGTGTTGAAGTTTTATTTATTTCAATTCACATTATTACGGCCTCGGTCGTATTTTCAAGTGTTGAAGTGTTGTGCGCATTGAAATAAAGCAGCGTTAATCTTTCATAATTCAACATGAATATGTAAATTATGCTGCTTTATTTCAATGCTTTTTTTACAGTATTCAACATACACAACATACAGGCAGTAAGGCGGGTGCTTGAAGTGACGATTTTTTTATTATTTATAATAAAAAATATGTGTGGTTTTGTGGCAAGATTGTGGTTAGCGATGTGTGGAACTGTGCCTTAAGTTTCAATAAAGTGTTAAAATATCAACCGAGCTTGATGTGTTTAAGTTTTATTTCGATGCATGCGATTTTATTACGCTGCAAATCAAAGTGAACGAAAGCGCACAGCGCACAACGCGCAACGAAAGAAACGAGGGGGAGGGGGTGTCCAGCGCTACGCGCAAAGTGCGGCAACAGCGCAGCGCAAACCGAAAAGAACGCGCGGGAAGGGGTGTTCAGCGCAGCGCGCAAGTGCGGCAACAGCGCAGCGCAAACCGAAAGAAACGGGAGAGAGGGGGAACAGCTGATCCGCGCATCCAGCGCATCGCGAGAGGAAAGAAACGGGAGGGAGGGGGTATCAGCTGATCAGCTGTTTTGTATCGCGAGAGCGCCCCGTGTAATTTGAAGGCAAGCGAGAGAGCGCTGCGCGCGCTTGCTCTCAATTCGGAAAAAAATCACTGCCGCTCGACTATGGCGGACAATACAAATTCGACCGAACCCCTTCTCCCTGTTTCTACATGCCCCTCGCCTGTAAATTTAACTCTCTTTGCCTGTCGGGTACCCGACAGGCAAAGAGAGTTAAATTTACAGGCGAGGGGCATGTAGAAACAGGGAGAAGGGGTTCGGTCGAATTTGTATTGTCCGCCATAGTCGAGCGGCAGTGATTTTTTTCCGAATTGAGAGCAAGCGCGCGCAGCGCTCTCTCGCTTGCCTTCAAATTACACGGGGCGCTCTCGCGATACAAAACAGCTGATCAGCTGATACCCCCTCCCTCCCGTTTTTTCCTCTCCCGCTGCGCTGGATGCGCGGATCAGCTGTTCTTGCTCTTTCGCGTTTCTTTCGGTTTGCGCTGCGCTGTTGCCGCACTTGCGCGCTGCGCTGAACACCCCTTCCCGCGCGTTCTTTTCGGTTTGCGCTGCGCTGTTGCCGCACTTTGCGCGTAGCGCTGGACACCCCCTCCCCCTCGTTTCTTTCGTTGCGCGTTGTGCGCTGTGCGCTTTCGTTCACTTTGATTTGCAGCGTAATAAAATCGCATGCATCGAAATAAAACTTAAACACATCAAGCTCGGTTGATATTTTAACACTTTATTGAAACTTAAGGCACAGTTCCACACATCGCTAACCACAATCTTGCCACAAAACCACACATATTTTTTATTATAAATAATAAAAAAATCGTCACTTCAAGCACCCGCCTTACTGCCTGTATGTTGTGTATGTTGAATACTGTAAAAAAGCATTGAAATAAAGCAGCATAATTTACATATTCATGTTGAATTATGAAAGATTAACGCTGCTTTATTTCAATGCGCACAACACTTCAACACTTGAAAATACGACCGAGGCCGTAATAATGTGAATTGAAATAAATAAAACTTCAACACTTCACTTCAAATTACATCGAGCGCCCGGGACTTAGGCTAAAACGCGCGCGGCCTCACGCTGCGAAGGCTTGAACTGTACTGACGATTTTGTGTGGTAGCAAGAAAGGGAACGCACGAGGAACACTCGCTGCACTAGTGCGAGCGAGACACCGACACCAGCAAGCCGCTGCGAGAAAACCAAACTGAGCGCGCAGGCTGAAAGTGAACGCACACATTCACACATGTGTGATTGTGTAAGTGCGAAAACTGTGTAGAAAGCAAAACACGCTCTCGCCTCCTAGCAATTCCGCGTATTTCCAGCCGTCTCTCCCTGCTTCTACATGCCCCTCGCCTGAAAGACGCACACTTTTACATTCTCTTTGCTAGTAGGGCCCTGTTTCTACATGCCCCTCGCCTGTAAATTTAACTCTCTTTGCCTGTCGGGGTTGGATTCGGGTTTGAAACCGGTCTCAAGAACTGCTGTGTTTTTTTTCCTGCCACACTCTCTGCGTGCGGACGAGTGTAATGGATAGAAACGAGATGGTGTAGTATGATGGATTGCACGGTTCGCAAACATGATTGGATGGTAGTTTCGGAGCACAAAGCCACCACACATACACACGCACACTTTTGGCTAGGAATTTGAACTTTCACAGCAGCATCCCTTACCTATCGCCTTCCGAACTTCCCCAAATGTAGCTACCGAGTGTTGAGAACATTGCCTTAATTTAATCTCTTTTTAGTACACTTTGGGTAGAATTGCTATAAAATGCGAAAGCTGTGAAATTGTCCGCTTCAAGGACAAACAGCAATAGGAGGGTAATATGAATACGAAGCACCAGAAGAAGCAACACTAAAAGAACTGCACAAAACAAAAAACAGACGCGTAACAAAACACGAGGGACCGACGCTAGAGACACGTTCCTCTCACTACGACTGATCGTGAGCGAGTGATGATCACATCGCGCAAAAAGGGTTTAGGTGCTGTGTTGATAGAGAGAGGGAGAGAGTCAAGATTTGCGCGAACGTGTGAGGTTCTTGTTGCGCGAGTCGCAAAAGTAGACAGTTCCAGTGGACGCAGTCTCGTGTTTGTTTCAAAGGGTCGCGATGTGCCTTGTGACACTAATCAGGGACGAGGTGAAACATTGCACGCACCTTTATTTTGGATGGCTTTTGAAAGAGACCTGTAAATCTGAAAGCTGCAAATTTAGTTTCATATGATACACAAAATATTCATTTTTCAATAACAATTCAAGGAACATAGAACGTTACAAAAAAAAGTATTTTTAACTTTCATTGCATTAAGTACCACTGGGTGAAGAAATTAATGAATGGTTCTCTCCCTTGCAAGCTGCAGTTCTCACCTCTCTAGAAGCATGATTGCAATGCACTCGCCCCTTCTTGCCCTCTCCCAACATGATAATAACCGGTTACACCAGCTCAGACGGTGCAGTTTGCTTGATGGCCTTATCAGCTGTTTGTAAAGAAAAAGATGAATCATGTCTATATAGCAAAGCCATTTTGCGGGTTCACTATCCGATTCCATGCCAGACTGCTCGGTAATGTTGCTTGATTGGCTGTGCTCATTGATCGACCGAACACATCAAAGAAAGTAATTGCATGGTTTGGTGCAATAATGCTCTTTAGTACACTGTGGACCGGTAGAAATTAGTTTAAAAAAGCTAATGCAATCGATACTGATTGCTTTAATGACATTGTTATGACGACTTTAGGGATGGAACCTTATGATCACTCCTAAACATTAGTGCATGTTGCATATGCTGATTGATTTTTTTATTTATTAAAAACGAATTAGAGAGTCATCATTCTTAAATTCAAATTTCATTGCTAATTTACGTTAATCTGTAGTTTTTGCGTCATCAATTTTATCCAATCAGTTTTATGCCATTAACAAGCGCTATAATATGCAACCGTAAAATGTAAATTGAGATGGATCTGGTTCTTGCAGCTTAGTTAAAAATACAGACAATACAGGTATAACTCACCCTCAAGCCCTATGCGATTGGAACTCAGGACGAGTATGGTTGCAGAGGGATGCATATAACGAGATCACCAAGAAACTGGTCCATCTATACCGTTGATTTATGTTAATTTAAAGACATTATACCTGCCCGATAACTATTATCTGTACATTGAAGTTACAACTCACTGTGGTGATAATTGAAGCAAAAAATACATTTTGAAGATATGCTAAACAATTTCTTTCCGAATAAAAAAAAAAAAACGCAACACAGGTGTGTTATTGTTCCGACAAATTCGTTCATCCTGGCTAATGCTCCCGCATCATTCCTCTCGGGTGAGCTTGTTTTGGTTTTGTTGCCGTTGTTGAATTTATTTTCTCACATGCAAAAAAAAAGAATGAATCATCCTTACTAATAGTACATTATTATTACACGGTTTTGGTTTTCATTCACTTCATAAAAATGCCGCTAATGCGACGTTGTTCTTTGCGGGTTGTTGCCCTGAACGGCACCTGACTGACTGACTGACTATTCCTTCTGTTCCTGCTGCGACCACAACAGTTCCTTCCATTCCTTGGAGCGTTTTCCACTTTTTGTTGTGCGCTTCTCCGTTCAATATCCTTCTTAAACATTAAACATCTGGCCTTACTATGATATTTAAATTATTTATTCTTTAATGCATCCTTCCTTCCCATCGGCGTGTAGCGTTTGGAAAATGCATACTGCCATCCCGGAAACAGATGCATAGTCTCTTAGTTCTCTGTTTGTTTTGTTGGTTGTTGCTGTGCTGCGGCTGTAACTCTTCACATTTTTGTGCCCCACCAGACTACATAAGACCACACAGGCTCTGATGGTACGGAATTATCGATGACTTGGTTTAAACTGTGGCTTCAATTGAGTCTGCTGCTGCTGCTGCTGCTGCCTGGTGTGATTCTGCGTGGTTTGGCAGTTCACTTAAAATGCATCAATCTCCAACTGCTGGGTGCGGTTTAAAAATGTCATCCAAATGCACCGCGTAGAGTGCACGGATACACGTAGACGGTCGTTTCAGTTACTTCCCCTTTTCGTGGCTTACAATACAACTTAAGATGATAATAAATTAGTCGAAAAAATGAGCTAGTAGAGAACTGCGGGCTAGTATCTGTTTTGAGGTTCTTTCTTCTTTTGACATTCGCTCTTCTGGAGCTTCCGTATCTTAAAACAGTGAATTAATTTACCTATGCTCAGATCTAAAGAGTGGGAAATGGTAAAGATTTGTTTGTTGTGGGGATGTAGCAATAGCTACCGATGTCTATTCTATGGAACAGCCTCGGATGTGCGCATACAACCTGCCAAGGTGTGTGGCACATACAACGAAATGAGATTTGAATGGAAAATGAATGAACACGTGGTGTGTCTCATTCCCTAACGCCTAATTCCTAATGCACTAGCAGTCCAATGTTTGAGATCGTGAAACATGGCACACCATCCATAGTGAAGGATGATGCTATGGTTTTGAGCGGGTTTTGCAATGTGTGTGAATTGAAATGAAACCGAGCCTGCCTATTGCCAACTCCCAACGCTCTCTCTGATCTGGTCTTGCTCTATGCCACACAGGAGGTGACATGTAGAACATATTCACTGGGGAAGATGTGGTGTGGGGAGTATCTGTTTATCCTTATCTACGCTACTCTAGTTGATAAAACGGCCTTTTTATGAAACGAAACGCATTAGCCTTCGTGGTAAGACGACTGCATTAGAGCGCTCTGTGGCAGCATTGGGGCGTCACCAACACCAGTGACGACTCCGTTCGCCGTCACTGTCGGCGCGGGTGAGCTGAAACCGGGCTGAAAGGAACTGATCCCGCACGCCTGCTCGCTCGTACTGCTGGCCACGCTGAGGATGCTTCCGCTCTGGCTCGGTTTGCGCCCGATCGGTGGCATCGGTGGTTGTGCTGCTCCAGCCATCGGCTGCTGCTGTTGCTGCTGACCGGCAACCAGTGACTGTGTGCTGTTCTTTGGTATGTGCTGTGCCTGCCTGTCTAGCTCGGACGCTAGATCGCTGCTACCGGGCAGCGACGAGATCGAGCTGCCAACGGCCGCAACCGCATCGATCCGATTCCTGCTGCTCCGGCCCGAACCGTGGTGGTGATGATGGTGGTGATGCCGGTGCGGGTCCTTTGGTGGGCGTGCCTTCATCTCCGCCCGGTTGCCGGCGGCCGGATAGCCGGGACTGCAGCTGGCGGCAGCCAGACTGGCCAGATCCGCACCGGACGCACCGTCCAGCCCGTACTCGTGCCCGCTGTCGATGCTTTTCCGCGGCAGGCTAAAGTTTTTGTATCCCTGCGGGTGTCCCATCGATGGCTGCTGCTGCCCACCGTGGTGCCCATGGTGCTGCTGCTGGTGCGGATGGGCATGGTGGTTGCTGGTGTGATGGTGCTGACCCGGTTCCTGCATCGAGTGAATGCTCTTGTTGCTTCGACTCGCGCTCGCATTGTGGTAGAAGCTGCGGTTGCTTTGCGTCTCGAACTGATCGCCAGCGGAGCCGTTCGATTCGTCCAGCCGGCCGGCCGCCGCACTGTTGCTACGGTCCAGCGAATGGTGATGCTGGTGATGTTGATGATGCGGCCGGGAAGTGACCGTATGAGGTGGTCCAGCTTGCTGAAGTTGCTGCTGCTGGAGTTGCTGTTGCTGCTGTTGATGTTGCAATTGATTTGTTCGTAGGATTTTTTCGCGCTCCAACGAATGATGATGATGTTTGCGCTGCTGCGATTGGGCAAGCAGTGGTTGTGCTTGCTGTTGTTGTTGCATCTGCAGCTGCTGATCGGAGCGGCCGTCTCCGTTACGCTCCCGGCTCAGCGAATGATGGCTGGATGAGGAGGACGGGGTGGCAATGTTCAAGTTGCCTGCGAGGACATGCGATTCGTGTTGACGCTCAGCATCGAGCCCTTGCGGTTGAAACCTCCCTGTTCGTTTTGTTCACCTGGAAAGAACAGGCGGGTGATTAAATGTTCAATTTGTCGATGTTGTCGAATGTAGACGCATTAGCACTTACTTCTTTTCTGCGCTTGGTACCATATCTTCAGCCGATGGCCAATCTCTGGGAACGTGGGTCGTCGTACTGCTTGCTCGTGCCAGCACTCCACCATCAGCGAGTAGACAGCACTTGGGCAGGACTCGGGACACGGTAGCAGCTGTCGGGCGCGTACCATATTGATAACCTCCTGGTTGCTGTATCCGTAGTACGGCTGCAGACCGTAGCTGTAGATTTCCCACAGCACCACACCGAACGACCAAACGTCACTCTCGGTGGTGAACTTCCCGTACAGAATTGATTCCGAAGGCATCCAGCGTACGGGAAGAAGCGACTTTGACTGAACACTGCAAGAAAGAGGACAGGAATTGTGTCAGAAACACGTTTTCTATACGAGTTCTCCCAAGAACCTACTTACCGATAGTAATCCGAGCTGTAGATGTCACGCGACAACCCAAAGTCGGAGATTTTCACCGTCAAATTGTCACCCACCAGACAGTTTCGGGCTGCCAGATCCCGATGCACGTAATGATGACTAGCCAGATACTCCATCCCGTCGCAGATCTGTTGTGCTATCAGTAGAAACTGCAGCTGACTGAGCGATTTCCCCTCGTTCGGCGAGTTGGCGATCAGGAACTCGTGCAGATCACCCTGGGCCATGTACTCGAACAGCATGCAGAGTGGTTCCTCCTTCAGCACCACCCCCAGAATGCACACGATGTTGTCATGCTTCAGGTCCGATATTCAGCTCTATCTCCCGCTTGAAGTCTGCCTGCGTTTTAGCACTCGCATTCTCTTTTAGTGCTTTCACCGCAACGAAGATCCGCTCGCCGTTCTTCTGCGTTAGCTCACCCTTGTACACCTTGCCGAAAGCACCCTCGCCCAGCTCCTCCACGAACCGTACGTCCTGCAGCGTGTACTGTGGGACGCGCGAGATACCGTTGTTACGCGACTGAGACGATTGGCCCGGGTTATGGCCATTCCCTGGCTGGCCCGTCGTTAACCCCTGAATGCCACCGTTTTCGGCATTACGACTAGCGGCCCCGTGGACGACTGGTTAGCAATAAGGGAGGTCATCTCGATCGGAGAGTTGAGCCGCGAGTTACCGTAGATGTTCTTGTCCGCGTTGGGTAGATTGATCTGTGGAGAAGTTCAAGATTCAATAACTTCTCTTCCGGTAAGCAGTATGCAAGAACTTACATTTTGGATGTTCGAGACGCCATGTTTGCGATACTTTCGGCAGCAAAACACGCCAATACCGATGAAGAGTGGCGAGATGACGGCGACGAACCCGATGATGATGTACATCCACATTCGCTCCGAGCACTTTGGGATGTCACAGTACTCGATAGTTTTTTGCATGTCCACGTAGCACCAGGGTGCATCCATTGGACCGGCGTGAGGTGGATTTCTGTAGAAAAAGAATTAAAGTTTAAAAATTGTGTTTAATAGACTGGTGTCTTTATCGCAACCCAACCTGCAGTAGTTGTGACCGGCCAGATGCGGAAATTCCGACATGGTGTGCATCAGCTTCGACCAGCGCATACAAATTTTCGAAGACTTCGTCCGGTCCATGATGCCCCGATAGCTAGCGCCATTCTCCCAGTAGCAATCATCGTTCGGTTTAATGTCCAAATCAATCCCCAACCGCATACACTCCATATCGCCCGAACTCCCTAGTCCTCCGATGCCGTTCAGGATCGTCCCATCGACGCTCTTCTGCAGTGGCAGATCGTCACACTCCTCCAGCGGGAGCTTCTGCCCGATGGTTGGATGTCGCTTCGCAATAGCGTACTCCTTCTGGCACAGCTCGTTCTCCAGCAGCTCACAGTCGTTGCGACAGATGCGCCGCAGGTTTTCCGTGTTCCGCGTTGGTGGGTAGGATTTTTTCGGCCCCGACGAGGACGAGGTGTACGATAGGACGGTTATTTCCTCGCCCGGCTGCACGTACGGCTGATGGCCGGCAGCTCGTCGACCGCGGCGCGCATTATCGTACCGCGGTGGTAACGAGTTTTCCGTCACAATTTCACCGTCAAAAAAGCGCCCGCCGAGATCGGGCGTTACGCCACCGCTAAAGTACACCCGCAGCCGTTCCGTGGTGGTGAGTGTCCCATTGCCGCGCTCTTCGTACGGTGTTGAGACTGTCGAAAGGGCCGCTTTCACCAGCAGCTGTTTGCGATTGTTTTTCTTCTCGTGCGCTCGCATCTTCCCCCGGCCGATGGTGGCGGCCCGTTGGGCCGCTTCGGCGGCCGCACGGTTCGCAAAGTACTGATGGTTGGTCAGCTCGGGCGTCCGGCAGACGGGCAGGATGCTGTAGCACAGGCTGGGCAGTGCGTACACGCGACAGTTGGCGTTCATGTCTTTCGACTCGCGGATCACGCCGTACGCCGACTTTAGTCGCTCCTCCAGTATCTCCATCGTGATGTCGGGCGTCACGAAGACGGTCTGGTTGCGGAGGTACTGCTCGCAGGTGGTGCCGGTGTACACCTGGCACACGCCCGGCTCGATCATGTCCTCCTCGAGCGCATCCTGCTGCTGCTGGTGCAGCTTTTCCGTCTTCTTTCGCCGCTTAAACTTGCCATTTGGAGAGTAGCTGTTGCTGCTGCTGCCATTCCCCGTCGTCGCCGTGCGGGCGTATCCGGCCGTATCGGACGGCGTAAATGTCAGCCTGGAAAAAGTAGAGAGAGCGAGAGGGAAGGGGAGTGAACAATTAGAAAAGAAGCGCAAACAAACATGGATGGTGCGATGGAAAGTTAGCTTGAACTTTAGGGAAGCCCACGGAACTATGGAAGAAGGAAATGGCTCGGGAATGGAGAGAAGTTCAAACAAAATGCTGAAATTATCGTCCCTACTTTTATTCCAAGACGTCGTCGGTGGAAACTTTACACGCTCGCGTAGGTTTCCCGGTGTGTTGGAAGGAAGTAAAGAAAATGGTGCTTGTGTTTGTATGTGTGCGTGTGTGTGTGTGTTGAGGAAAATGTGAATTTTAAGTGATTCACTTTTCAACCGTGGTACCTAAGGTAACCTGCTGTCGCAACAAGGATGGAGATCTGGTTAGTAACCAGCCAGAGGTCCTCTCGCGGTGGGCTCAGTACTTTGATGAATTACTCAACGACCAGTTAAACGAACAGCTAGAAGCGCCACTAGCAGATAGTGTCATGCTACTGCCACCTAGCATAGAAGAAACACGAAAGGCTATCCGTCGGCTGAAAAATAACAAGGCACCCGGAACCGACGGAATTGCAGCTGAACTGGTCAAGAATGGAGGTGCACGACTAGAAAACGAGATTCATCAAATTGTTACTGAGGTGTGGGATAGCGAATCGATGCCTTGTGATTGGAATCTCGGCATCATCTACCCCGTATACAAGAAGGGAGACAGGTTGGACTGCAACAACTACAGGGGTATTACGGTGTTGAATACCGCCTATAAAATATTCTCCCTGATCCTTCAGGATCGCCTTGTCCCGCACGTCGAAGAGATAGTAGGAAACTATCAAAGAGGATTCCGAAACGGAAAATCAACCACTGATCAGATCTTCACCATGCGGCAGATCTTGGAGAAGATGGCTGAATACAAAAACGACACATACCATCTCTTCATAGACTTCAAAGCCGCATACGATAGCATAGCCAGGGTAAAACTGTACGACGCTATGAGCTCATTTGGAATCCCGGCCAAACTGATAAGGCTAGTTAGAATGACTATGACCAACGTCACATGCCAGGTGAGGGTGGATGGAAAACTCTCAGGACCTTTTGCTACCACCAAAGGTCTGCGCCAGGGGGACGGGCTTGCCTGTCTCCTATTCAACTTGGCGCTAGAGAGGGCCATCCGTGACTCGAGGGTGGAGACTACGGGAACCATCTTCTATAAGTCAACCCAGATCCTGGCATACGCTGATGATATAGACATCATTGGTCTGCGGCTCTCCTATGTAGCAGAAGCCTACAAGGGATTGAGCAGGCGGCAGAGAGCCTCGGATTGCAGATAAACGAGGCAAAGACCAAACTGATGGTGGCAACATCAGCGGACCTACCAATAAATAATCCGAATCTACGTAGGTGTGACGTACAGATAGGTGAACGCACTTTTGAAGTCGTCCCACATTCACCTATCTTGGGTCAAAGGTCAGCAACGACAACAGCATGGAAGCTGAGTTGCGCGCAAGGATGCTGGCTGCCAACCGGTCATTCTACAGCCTGAAAAGCAGTTTACCTCAAAGAACCTGTCGCGACGGACGAAGCTGGGACTATATAGTACCTATATAGTACCAGTACTCACATACGCCTCTGAGACATGGACACTGTCCAAATCTGACGAAACCCTCTTAGCCGCGTTCGAGAGGAAGATGCTCAGAAGGATACTTGGCCCCGTATGTGTGGAAGGACAATGGAGGAGCCGCTATAATGACGAGCTATACGAGATGTACGGCGACCTCACTGTCGTACAGCGTATAAAGCTCGCCAGGCTCCGGTGGGCTGGCCATGTTATACGCATGGAAACGGACGACCCAGCCCGTAAAGTCTTTTTAGGCCGTCCACAAGGACAGAGGAGGCGTGGTAGGCCCAAATTGAGGTGGCAAGATGGCGTGGGGCGTCCGCCATTAAGGCCGGGATAACGGACTGGCAGACGAAGGCGCGAGACCGTGAGCGGTTTCGGACACTCCTGAGGCAGGCCAAGACCGCAAAGCGGTTGTAGTGCCGGATAAGTAAGTAAGTACTTTTCAAGCCTGCCGTTGATGGCTTATGAGCCTTCTTGCTTCTTGGCTATTGTGCGTCCTTCCATGGAACTGTGGTGGTGGTTTGCTGGGGGTTTCCCCCCTCCTCGTAAAACAGGAAAAGAAGTATGCAGTCGGTAAAGTAGCCTTCCCTTCCTTTATTTTTTAGATGGAAAGAAGCGATAGAAGGCCCGTTATTAAAAAAAAGTCGAGCACCACGCCACCATCTGGCTTTTATTTAGTTGCGCGTTCGGCAAGAGCACGGGCGGGCTCGGGTTGCGTCACTTTACGTACTGCTGCTGCTGGTGGACGCGCGGAGATTTTCCCCGTGAATGGATCCTCTGCTGAAGCGTACTGACTGACGCTTCAAAGACAAACAAAACGCATACCGCATACCGTGTGTTGTGGAGCGTTTGTATCGGAGTCTTCTTCGCTCGACGGAACAAGAAATATGAGTATAGTGAACAAACAACGGTGGCAAACGTTGTGTATAGTTTCATGAGGGGGGTTTCTTCCAAGGGGGTGCTTTTGCTTGTACGATGGAGTTTAATTGCATGTTTACTTTCTGGAACCGTTTACAGTCGTCATCAGCCGGTGAGGTCATCAAGGATTGATGCTCTTTTTATGCTCGATGAGAGATAATTGATATTGAGTTGGGGACGATGGGATGGGTTTTGGTGCATGAAAGGTTTAATTTAATAGTGGACAAAATCAATACAATTTCTTGTATAAGGCTCCCAGAACAACAAAGCGACTTCGTATTTCTATTAGGTGTACCTATAAGTACAGTTAAGATAAGTAAGTACTTCCAGTTTTTTTAATCGAAGTTTGACTTTTTTTTTGTTCAAAATTGGTTATTTAGTCATGGTTTCAAAAATATTAGTCTAAAGTTCTGAACTTTGACCAGTTGCTTACAAGTGAATAAACGGCGTTCGTTGTCTCTCGGCTTCACTTTAAATGGGATCCACATTTCGGACCATTGCCATTGCTTTTAATCGAAGGGAAATGACTTTCTGATATACTCAAAGTGTCTTTGTGCGTGTTCTTGATATGTTTTATGAAGTAGGATCTTCATGGGACTCTCTATTCAAGATGTCCATCCTTAAAGTCATCTTTTTCATTTTCTACTTCAAAATTAAAAATGTTTAACCTGTACAAGCCAATTTTAACAAGCTCCTTCAGGTAGAGCATAGCTATGATAAACAACCACTAAAATATATAGGCTTTTGCTCTCTAAAAATGCACTATTCGTTGCGAAATTTACCATTTCTGGAGCTTATAAAAACCATTTTGTATCAACCTTGGTTGAGAGTGTTGCCTGATTAAAAATCCATTTAATAATCAACTTGCTACATCTGACTTCAAAACGTAACGAACTTGTTGGTACTCCTAATAAGATCATATGAGGCTCAAATTGAAATGGAAACGGAACGTTTCAATCGCGCATTTAATCGTTATTATTGAGGACTAAATAAATAATTGAAGTCACTACTCAACGTAATGAAAATAGTGCCTGAAAATGTGGTTCCTTCCCTGAAAAGTAGTTCCTGAATTTATTATGGAATATAGAATAGAATTTTCCCTGCATGCAAATCGGTTCGGTGTGAAAAGGCCGGGGGCCATCTTTAATTCAACAACACTTAACACAATTCGGTAATGAGCAAACAGTTAATGAAATATGCAATCAAACCGCTAGGACGAACGCCAAAATTCAATAAACTTACTGTACTCCCCCCGGTAGCGCTACAGAAGCACGCTAACACGAACTGCAGAGGCAGAGGAGCGCGTGTAGTAAATGTAATGAAAAAAAGCTTTCTAAGGTTTAATGTATGGTTGTTTTCGTTTTTTGTTTCGGGCGCGGGTACTAAAAGCCTGTCGTCCGTTCTTGCAATCTCCTAGAGAACAATCAATCTCGCAGCTGGCAGACAGGACCAAATACTAGTCGGGTAGAGAATGTCTCTGCACTGCCACTACGACCACTTTGGGGGGTCTTTCGGCCCCGGGAAACGGTCGTCCATGGCGGGGCCCGTATGGTGGTTGTAAATTTACGTCCCAAGCGCTCCAAATGACAAGCGAAGTGTCGCCTGGAACGGTTTCCGGTGCACACGGGTCCGTAAAATGGAATGGCAAATGAAACAGTGTGGAAACGGGGGAGAGGGAAACGACCCGGACGACCAATTCGCTAACGGAGAGCTTCTGAATGATTGAGAAGTCGTGTCGCCTGACACAACACCACCAACGTTCCCCCTCGATTCGTGGTGGCCGTTTTCATCACATTAATTATCCAGTGTCCGTTTCTCTCGTCTTGCGTCTCGAATATCGCCCGAGCGAGGTTCGGAGGTCCTTCGTGCACCGCGCTCTAGTGTAAACAAATGCATCTCGCTCGGATCTAGATCAGTGGGCATCGTAAATGTTTTGTCATCCGTGGTCGCTTTCCATGCCATGAGGAGGGCTAGGAAGAGTAGATGAAGCAGCAGAACATTACTGGACTGCAGTGGCGGTTGCTCATTAAAAACTAAGATGACAAATTCATGTCCATTCGCCCGGGCACGTTGGGGAGTGTGGCGCAATACGCTGAACCCTGGAGGGGGAGAGCGTGATGAATTCGGGTGTGGGCCATGGGAGGTAGTAAATTTCGTTGTTATGGAGCAGGAAATGGCCAAAGACAGTATGGATGGGACGATGTCGTAAAGCAGAATGATTGACTGATGGATGGCTGTTTGATTGTGGCCGTGTCGCCACATTACTTCCCGTTGGGGCGGGGAGAAAGAAATAGGTCCATTTCGTTTGGTGGGGGGCATTATTTTAGATACAAAACTGTGGTTATTTTAAGCTAGCGCCTGGTGGTGATTTTGTCATCTGCTCAAGGCATTCTTTTGGCTTTGTTTTATGTTTAAAGTAAACATTGTAAAATATGAGCAACATGGCAGGTTTTTTTGGGGTTTTTTTCCCTGGGAGTGAAGTGATATTTTACACTTTGTAAAGTAATAACATGGAATCTATTAAATCCAAGGCGTGCATACATGTGCCATGAAGTTAGATAGATAATTTGATCTATCAGGAAACTTTAAAAATGTAATATTCTCGACAAAGTCGACGATTTCTTGAAGATGACTTGAAACATCCTGGAATAGATGATATCAACCGAATATCTGCAAACATTTGAGTTGAGGTAACTAGAACTGCAATAAATAGCAATTTTTCAAATCTAAATCAAATCGAAACAGGACCCAAAAAGAGAATATATCTGTTTACTAAAAGTCGCTTCGACATCTACTTTAAGGTCACATATTAGTATGTGATACGTTCAGCTAAAATCATGTCCAACTATCAACTCAACCAATGAGCTAAAGTTTTAGTATTTTAGTAGTGCTTAAATAAGCAACCAAGCTTAAGCCTTTCCCAGAGCATTGTGATTTACCCATGGCTTCACTAACGTACTCACGTACACACCGGATGATTACTTTATTATAGCAAAATCAATAATTCATAGATAGCCTCCCATAGAGGTCTCTTGGCAGTTAAGAGCCGAGATTGAAACAACAAAAATGGAGGGAAGGATGCTCCTGTTATCCTGAACAGACGGTCATCTTGAAGAGTTTGTTACATATTTATTATTTTATCCAATTGTTATATAAATTTCCTGATTACTTCCTTTCTTCCAAGTGATTTAAGTGCCTGCTTTTCACCACAAGGAAACATCCTAATCTATTGATAACGGTGTATAACCTTATCTGCAACTCTCTTACCGAATGAAATATTTATTGCACTGCAGTAGTAACGAGAATGGTTTCTTCTACGAAAGTTCAAATAGTCCGACAACCAAATGTGAGGATAAATATGAAAACACACACACATACGCACTAGGGACAGAGGGAGGGGACAAGCAAACGAACGGCGATCAAATAACGGTTCATCAACAACGGCAGACTTTATGCCGTTATTATTGATTGCATGTATTAATAATTCATCCTTGTTCTGCACATCCTCTCCCGGTTACCCGTTTCCCATTTTCCGAGGGAATCCGGAACCCGGAAGCAAACGAGCTTGACGATAAACACAAATCCATTTGCCATCCTGCTGTTGTCCTCCTGTCCCTTTCTCTGGAGCGTTTGTCACGCATCTTCCGACCCGATTCTTCGGAAGAAGAAGCTGCTCCACCACAGCCTGCTGGACAGATTTCGGGAAGGTCTGCTGCTGCTGCTCGGTTTCTCGTTAGGCTTCTACTGTTTAGTTATTCTAATGGCTTAATCTTGTATATCCGGTTTCTCCGTGTGTGTGGTGGGATGGGACGGGACTATCGTCGCCATCCGGAGCGTTTCAGTGTGCCCGAGAAGGATGGAGAGTGCGAGTGCGTTGGCATCCGAAACATAAACAAGGATTATTAATGTTCGTGTCCAGCATATCCGTGGTGCGGGATAAAATCGAACTGTGGGTGAGGTGTGGTGCGTACGTGTTGTGTCTGTCCGTTTTTCCGAGCGGGGACACGCACACGAAGGACAAGCAGAACATGAGGAAAACGAGCAGGACAACAAAAACAAAAAAAAGCTGTGACTTTTGTTCTTGTTGGAGAGATCATTTAAAGTCAACGGCGTTCAAAAGGGTTGCTGTCAACCCCAAAACCCTCTGCTGGAGAGGGGCGACAAATATTTGCATTTATTAAAAGGACAAACCCCCGATAAAACCAGACTGGAAAAATAGGATCGTTGGGAGAGTTTTGCGGGAAGTTAATTTTCAATTCCCCACACGGTTTCTAAGCTTTCCGCCAAGCAAGCAGGCTGCAGATGACCCCAGTTCCTCGCTCTCTGCGGTGTGTGGGCATTTAGAGCTTGTTGTTCCGGGGGAGGAGGATACGGGGGTTTTTTTTTGCACTCTTCTAATTCAATCTCACACTCCCTTTAAGACCAAAACCTCATCTACATATTAAATCGCTTGACATAAATTATCTCCAAGTGCGTATTGGAAGCAACCGTCCACGGGAGAGTTCGTCGATGTGGTGCGGAATGTTTGCTTTCCCAGCGAAAGGAAAACAGGCTCCCGTATCGCTCGAAAGCAAAGCTCCACTGGCGTCCTAATGTCTGTCCCTATCTCTATCTTGAATTGGGCTGCACAATACCCACCCATCTTCCCACCACCACCACCGCCACCATGTCCACCTCTATATAATACCAGCAAATCGAACCGAGGGAGGAAAAGTTTAATATCCTCCCCCTTCCAGGGCCCTGTATCTCTCTCTCTCTCTGCGCTGGGAAGCATTATTCTTGGATGGATATTGGATTAGGGCCAACAAATTTGGCATTCCATAACAAATCGTCGCCCGCCGTACAACCGTGGTCGGAAGTCGAGCAAATGGTCGCATTCCACCAAGAAGAGGGAGAGGGGGGGGGGGAGGGGGGTATTTCGACCGAATTCGACTTCCGGTAGCGCACTGCCAACCGAGGTCATTGGGTTAGTTATCCGAGGCTGCGCGGGTGGAAGCTGTGCGCGACAACGACCACCACCACGACGACGATGACGACGTCGACCGGCTTTAGGTCAGTACGGTCGGCGGGTTTTTGGGCGTTCTTCCAGACTGGTTTTTTGCGTTTTTACCATTTCTTGAGTCACTCTCCACACAGGCAGAATGGACGTGGTCAATATTGGGGCGTGCAATGTACCGGGCAATAATCGTAACCGTGAGCGGAATAATATAAAACCATTCGAAAGAGGAAGTAAAAATCCTGCAAAAGCCATAAAACTAATCTCCATGCCGAAAAGGGACCGTGCTGCCGGTTGCCGTTTGGTCGAGTTAGTCCGCAGCGATTTATATATTTCGGCTTTCTACCCCTTCCTCCCAGTCCCAGTGGGTATGGGATGAAGGACCAGCCAGTGGTGTGTATGTGTTTAATTTCGTATTAAAATCTATGCCCATAAACGCCCGCCAGCGCTTCACTTACCCATTGGAGGTGTCCGAGGTGTAATGGTTCGGTTGGTTTTGCTGGTGCTGCTGCTGCTGCTGCTGTTCGCGACCGAAAGTCACTGGCGTGTGTAAACAACCGGCAATCGTGAGGATGTAAATCACTTTTAACATAATTTCGACGGCCCCCGGACCCGCGACGGTCGGCGTCCGTGTGGGAAATGGGCGCGCACCGCACTTTTCTAATGGACCGCTGCCGGCCTACGAGCGTATCGAGGCACACTATGTGTGTGTGTGTACCCTCCCGCACGGCGGTAAAGGGAAATTTATTTCCACACGCAATCACAAACACACTCACACATACACACAGGGGCTAGGTTGAATGGTTTTAACTTTTCAGGTTTTAACACGAAGCACGGGCTACGGGCAGAATTGAACCGTGCCACTTGGGGGGTTTTTGGGGTCGATTAGAATTTATGCTTTTAATGGTTGCACGCCGTAAAACGCACACACACACACACACACATATACACTTTGAAAAGCAGAGAGGGAGAGAAGGTGGAAATAGCGTTCCACGCCACTACTTTCACGCGCTCTCAATGCGGCCGATATCGGAAAAAGGAACGCACGAAATTCGATCTTCACGATTGATGATGATATCAACAGTTTCGGCAGCGGGCCTGCTTTGCTTGGCAACCGTTGTTGCTCTGGTCACTTTTAACACATACTGAGCGGCTTCCCTTTTTTTTTTTTTCAAAAAAAAAAAAACGCTGGAATTTAAGAACTTTCCCGGGGGGGACGGAGCACTGTATCCGCTCAATAAATACTCCTTCTAACACTCCATTAAAACCCGAACGGAACTACCACTTCATTGCAATGCTGGTTTGGCTGGATAAGTTACGCCGCGTGGTAGAGCGGCGACGGTTGCGTGTACAACACGACGGAACAAGAGAGGAGAGCACACGCGCTGGAAAAGAAGGGAGGAAGAAGCTGACTTTTATATTTTGTTTCCAATTTTTTTATGACTTTAAGCACCCCCAGCGTTTGGGTGTGTAGTAAGGCTTCGGCGGGGCAGCATAAACTGCACAGTGCACAGTCGCGCACGCACGTCACACAGGCAAGCAACACCAAGCACTGCCACCGGCACACAAAAGAATCGGTGGTGTTCGTGGTCCGTACCGGGAGTGGATTATGTTGGCTGGTTGGCTGGCTGGCTGGCTGGCTGGTTGTGTCGTTTCTGCCCCTCCTCACGACGACGGATATGTGTGTTTAGCCAATAACGCGGCGACGGCGGAGCTGGAAATTACGATGGGAACGTTCGGAAGCAGTGGAGAAAGAGGAGAGCACTCAAGAAAGCATAAGTTGGGTATAACTTATGTCTTTCTTTTCTTTTCCGTTCGTTTGCTCCTTATACACACTTACACAAACTTACAAACACACACACACAGTCAATACTTGCACATGTGCACACTGGATGCGCTTTACCGTGAGCCAAATTGGTGGAAGAAATGCACAGACCCCCAGAAGCCGTAATTTGTTTGTTTGTGTCTTGGAGTTGAGGTTCTTCGGAGTGAAGGAAGAAGCAAGGAAGGCAGCGGAGAACAATCTCCTTGATGTATTCCCGTTGGTATTGGTGGTAATGCTGCGTGGTCTATGCTACTGAACCGAGGCAGCTGAACGAACGAAACACACCCTCTCACCGTACCGTATCGAATTGGAATGGAAAGAAAACAAGCGAAGTCAACCCACGACAATTATCGAGTGCGTGTGAGATTTTCTCCCCGATACAAACACACGCACACACACACACATACACATACACACTTTTCACTTGGCTTTTGATTTGCACTTACAACACGTTTGGTGGTTAAGACGTTTTCTTTTTTCTGCACAAACGCTCAGCCACAACCACACAAAGCAGCAGCACACCCACTAGAAGCATCTGCCGCACCACACCACACAACGCACACTCACTGCCCTGCTGTGCCCCCCTTTAAAAATGTTGCACTTTGTGTCTCTGCACGCTTTTGTGTGTCATCGACGGTGTAAAGGACGAGAAAGTTATGCTTCTGCTATGCTACTGGTGCTGCTTGTGCTGCTGCTGCTTCTGCTGGTGGTACACACAACACAGACGAATGGGACCGAACTCACCAACACAGCTGCACCAGCAAACAGGATGGCTGTTTTATGTTTTTGGTCAAGGTTTGTACAGCTGTTTGCGTTGGATGTGACACAAGGGGGTTGAAATTACCGGTGGATGTTAAAATACTATCGTGATAGAATTGTTTATTTTCACATTAGATCTATTAAGATAATTTCATTTGGTCATTGTCGTGACCGAGATTGCCGGGAAGCACGCAGGGACACGAAATTATTCATTAGATGTGTCAAAAATTGTTGTCACGGCAGTACGCAGCCACTCGTTTTATGAATCGTGTGTTATGGGAACAGGGTGAGTTCAACTGTGGCAGCTGTTGGCTGCGAACGTTAGGTTGAATTTGTTTTCCGTTTCACAAATAAATTATTTTCGATACAAAAATGCGTTTTACTGCATTTAGAAGTGATTTTAAGTGTAGAAGCATTTATAATTTATAATTTATAATTTACCATTAAGAAGTGCTAGGAGGAAATTTTAAAACCAAATTTAGTTATTATTATGCTAAAAAAGCTAAGGCACTATTTATTATGATATTTGGTTTTTAATCATGGCTAATGCTTTCGTGGAATTGAATTGAAAAATTTGCATAACAAAGGGATGAAACATAACGCATCCAATATAAGGTATCAAAGTTACCATGCTACCATGTTGATCATCAAAACCATTTTTTAATAAATTATAACGATAAATACTTGCCCCTGTCGTGCATGGTTGTCGTTTTTCTTCTATTTGCTTTACCTCACAGCTGTATTTATCTGCTTCTTATGAACATTTAACAATGTATTATGTCCTATCGCCCTATGTTTGCCGCATGTCAGACGTCTTCATCGTTAATGTGTACCGCCGCACTCACTGGCAAAGTAAAAGCAGACTTTATCACAAACAAACAAAACAAATTTTTAGGCAGCAAAACAAATAAACATGATTTAAGCGTCTGATGGAAGCCTGCAAGCTCAAAATAAACTAGGTGATACGTGAGTGTCGATTGACATGTGCGCTATGTTTGCCAAATAGCAAAACTGTCCGTGTTCGGGAAACATTATCTTCCCGGAACTGTTTTCCGGCATCGGAAATAGTTTAAACAACTTTCGTGCGGAGCTGCATGACATGTTACAAGATAGCGGCAGATCCGACTTCTACAGACGAAATTCGGTGGTCGAAATGCGGGTAGCGAAACTATCACATCGGGCTGTGCAAACAGTAGACGGCATGCAACCACTTGTTGGTATTCTCTCTATTCTCGAAAATAAGTTTTAGGCAGAATAAAATCGACACCAGTTAGCAGGCACACAGCCCGTTAGACAGGGTGGCGTTTCGGCAACAAGCGCGTCAATCAACCGCGTCAATCAACCGCCAGCGAAATTGGCGGCTTTTTCGAAAATAATGTACTTATCGTACCGTTTTGATGATCATCAATGTGTGATCGTATACGATCGACAGTGGACAATATTGCATTTTGTAACGGGAAGCATTATATTTGTTGTTTAATGGGTGTGGTTTCTAGTAAATCCATTGAAGTTATATAGTTTTATTTGGTTTAAAATAATAAAGAAACACATTTTGATCATATGCTTCCAATAAAGTATCTCCACGGTTATCAACTGAGAATTGAATTTAGAAATATATTAATATTAAAAAAATAGGAAAAATTGTATAGTTAGATTACTGATAACCTCCGGTTCAGTATTATATAATTGGGTTCCTGTTTTTTATGGTGTTTTTTATCAAACTCAGATTGTAATTTAACTTGTAAATCAGTGTATTTACAATTATAGGATAGTCCCCGTCGTCTAGCGTTAAGTTAAGTGGTACGACCTAACAACATGACCGTCATGGGATATAATCTTGGTTGGATTGAACCTCTAATAAGCCACCTTGAAGTACCGAACTATATTGTGTTTGGTGAAGCAATCTAGTCACACAAATTAAGATGAAATTAAGACCTTTATCCCAAAACAAATTTAGACCACATTTACTGTCAGTTTTAGTTGTGAAAGAACATTGTCTGTATTAGTCAACAGTGCATTATAAAATAAGAACCCGTGTGAGGTCGATAATGCTTCTAAGCTATCGTCCATAAAAAGAAACACACACATTAAAAACAGCCATTAATCACATTCCCACCTGATTTCCCGATGTCAAAACACTCATTTCACATTTCTTCACCAGGGGCCCTCAAAAACGCACCGTTTTACTGCATTCCTCGTATAGCGAAGAGCATTAATAGCATTGCTCACCCACGAAGAATACGGTACGGTTTGCAGCATCGATAAGACGTTGCATTTGTCGGCACACTACTCCCCCTTTGATGCTGCCTCGCGACTGTGCGCGGTTCGGGAGAGCATTCTATGCTTTATGTTTAAACGGATGCGCCCTGTACAGAGAGTGCCAATACACACTTTGATACACACTTTGAGCAAACAAATACCAACACTACTACGACTACGTAGGTCAATCGAGCCGCTTGGTTTGTGTTGGTGTGGTGGTGGCTTTGCTGCGCCCGCCGTACGCGGATACTACGATACAACATAGTAAGCTCTGGATTACGCGGTAATGCAACTTTATCCTTCACATGAAGCACAAAGGAAAGAGAAAAAATACAGAGTGCACTGGGGGGAAGAAAACACTTACACAGTAAAAATGGCCACCCACCACTCGCAGGACGCACAATTTTTCACATAAAGAACAGACAACAGCACAGCAGCTCCCTGTTAACTTTTTAGCTTTTCACCGTCTTTCCTTTTTTTTCCTCCAACCCACTAACAAAGAAGCACACAAACGCCCCTCACCCCTTGTCGAATCGGTTCGACTTTATCCAACTTGAAATGTTTTGTATCACTCGATTAGATGTATCCTGGCGTGTTTCCGGGCTTTACTCACATGCTCACTACATTTCAGCACGATAAACACCGCTGCACGAACAAATCCTAATGCTACATTTATTCCTTCTGTTTAGCTTAGACTCGCTCGGTTGCTTGGACGGCTGGCAGACTGGCTTGTGTGTACAGTCACGATGAGATGACACGGGACAACTGGGCAGTGTGCGTGTGCGTGAGTTTTCTTTCACCCGCGGGGACTGGATATGGAAAAATGGGCAATCGGTGGAAAACTCTCTCGCGACGCACGTGGCTGCGCACTTTGTGTGTTGCGGATTATGTTAGCTGCGTACTGGCGAATCAACTGTGGTGGAACCGTGGTTGAACGTTCCGTTGGAAAACCGTTGGAGAAACAGTTTTGTTTAATTAATTTTAATTATTTCTGTTTGTTGACGAATAAAAAAAAAACTTTTTAAAGATAATACCATTGATCTTTCGTATCCGTTGTTGTGCTACTTTGTGGGGTGGATATGATTTAAATTACAGCCGTCCCTCCTGAATAATAAAAATAATGATTTAATTTATATCGTAATATTTTCAACATATTACAGCTTTCACGCACATTTCAGAATCATTGATTGGATTCAATCATATAAAAAAACAATAAAGTTTGTAATTATTGCCTTTTTCTGATATTTTTAGGAGTTCTAAATCAAACGGGAAAACTGGAAGATTATTAAACCGTCTGCGATCAATGATCGCTTTCCCCGTAAAACAGGACAGATAATAATTTTTGTGGAGACCATAAACTGATCATTCTCATAAAGGAGATGGACTGAAAGAAAATAAAAACTATGATACATATTGACAAAAATAGGTCGAAAAGAACGCTTAAAACATAATACATAATAAAGCGTGAAGTGATTAGTGTATCTTTGAACAGAAAAATGAGTTAAGCTTAAACATAAATTAGTAGCGAAATCTGTTTTTTTTTTTCTCAAGAGATCATTTATGTAGATGCAAAATAAAATAAAAAACCCACCAAAGAACGTTTATTGCCATCATTTTAATCGCTGCTCGGGGAAAAGATTTATGGGAGCACGGTGCAATCGCAAATATTTCAAACGGATAATCTCCCGATAGTAAAAGCCCGGGGGGAAAAACGCATCGCTAAAAATAAAAATCAAACAAACCAAAAAAAAAAAAAAACCCCAACGCCTAACGGGGGTGGATGTGAGTGAAGAATGCGTGAAATCCCGGGTGGCGGTGGTAGAGAAAGCGTTTATGTTTACAAGAGAGTAAGTGATCGTTCGGCGGCGTATAACATATGCGACGCATTGTTCTCTCGTGATCGGCTAAACTTGTTCCTGCGCTACCCGTAACGCATGCGGCCGATCGCGCTCTATGAGTGTGTGTGTGCGTGGTTCTGGACCTCTTAGAGCGATCTTGGAATTTTTGGCCAAGGGGCCGGAATTTTAAATACAGGTTTTTCTATGTCAAGGATTTCTGTGTTCGTGATTAGGATTCAAAATATCGACAAATCGTCTTTACACGTGGTACACGGCTGTTGCTTTCTTGTTCTTTTTATTGTGCTGATTACAATACGTGTGTTCTGGGTGTTGAGGATGCAAAAACTAGCTAGCTTTATTCGAACGGAAGTTTCATTCGATCTTCACCTTCTAATCGGTAGAAACGTGACTTTATTTGAATAACATACACACAAACGCCGTTAGAGAGATACTTGTAAAGGTGTATCGGGTGTGTTTACCATGCGAGAGAGACACCTAACAAGCAAAGCGAATTTCTTATCATCCGGCAGTGTGGAGGAAGTGTAAAATCAAACAGAACGGTAAATCGGAGGAGCGGTCAATAAAGCTAGAAATTTAGAAGATATTGTACGATTATTGAAATCAGTAAACTGGTATTAATGAAAATAACGATCAAAATAACGTTTCTAATAAAAAAAAACTACATAATAAAATGAAACTATATTTGGAAAATCGTTGCGTGTAATCATGACATATTTCCAGGTAAAATAACCTTCTTTTACGATATTCATTATACACGTATGAGAAAAGTGTCATTCTGATGATAATTCAAGTAATCTTATTGAATTATAAATTTGGCGAAATAATTAAATAAATATAAATACATATACAGGATTTTCCAGGAGTTATCTTAGCTATTAAACACTTTTTTTTACTCTTTCTTCCGTGAAATGAACTTAGTGTAATGGGACTCGAACTATATAGCACCCTTTTGGACAAATATAATAAAAAATTCATACAATGGCACAATGAAGTTCACTTCCCATAAGTAAGAGTCAACGAAGTGTCCCACAACTATCCGAACCCCTTTGAAACCCTGTAATTTGAATCAATGTAAACTTATAGTAGGTTAATCGTAGTAATATCATAAGGATTAAATATATCAACGTTAATGTTTGCTAAAAAGCCTTACAGTATAAATCATGTCGTATCAATTTACCCATAGCTATAAGATTTTGTCGTTGATGTGTGAGTTTTGATTGATTGTCAAATTGATTTCCCATAAACCATTCTAACGGTTTTCAAATTTTAACCACCAGCAATCGCGTCCACCGTGCAAGCGCAGCGTGCAACGGACGTTCCGCGACACCCCTTGTCGGCCCTGCCGATGATTGACTTCAGCTGCTAGTCTAGTGTGTGTGTGTGTGTGTCTGTGTGTTTGTATGTTTTGTCGTCGTGCCTTGTAAACCGTATCTCGTACCGCGATACAACCCTCAACAACAACCACAACAACAAAGACCACCATTTTTGCACGCCCGTCGTGCGTTGCAATCCGGCACTACGACGGGCTCTCGGTGGGCTCTCGCGCATCGCCCATCGCTCAATCCGATTCGAACGGCCAGCGAAGGCGAACGTGCGGCTAGCGAACTCGCGCGTCCGAGCAAGCGTGGTGTGTGGACAGAGTTTTGGCAGTGTGTGGTTACGTGCGTGGTTTCATCGTGCTGAAGAAATACTCGAAACTATCCCAATTCCGTTTGAACAATTCAAACACTTTGTCGCGTGAGCCAGCCAAGAAACCCGAACCCGAGAAGAGTTTTCGGGGGGCTCCTAATTGAAACCTGTTTGCTGGTGTTGTTTGTGTGGATCGAAATTGTGTGATCTTCCCCATTCTATATTGAGTTTTATAGGTGGATTTGTGGAGAAACAAGTTATTGGCCGGTACGGGCTCAGAAGTTGTGTGCCAGTTTCGGGAGTTTCGGGATTTTCGACCGGTCGGAAGTTCCTGCTTCTCCAGTGCGAAACGGGAGTGAGAGTGAGTCGGTGAGTCGTTTCCGCGTGTGGGTGTAAGTGTGTCTGTGACCGCAATATCTTGTCTGGGGAATTCTTGAATTTCTTGCCGAAAACAAAATCGAAGATAATCAACCCCGACAGCGCCCCACAAGCAAAGTTAGCGACGCGGGCTCGCGAGTGATCAACAGCAGTGTGTGTGATCTTACCGGTAAGAAGGGGCATCTTTGCCGGGCAAGATAGGAAATAAGGTTGGTTGGTTGTCTGGTTTATTAATTTCTAATCGTTTGACCGCGGAATACTGATCACGTGTAGTGTAAGTTGTAGTAGTCCTGATTTTATTGGACATTCGTGCTACTTGTCTGAACGATCGTACGATCGAGAAACCGGAACTGATGTCGTGTTAATTTGTTTGGTGAACAGGTCTCCACAGGTCTTACTGGTTGGCACTGAAAGCTCCACTGAAGTTAACTTCAGATCTTCCCGCTCCAGAACTGTGCTATTGAAGGTGATCCTCGAACAACAGAACAGATCATTGATCCGCTCTGAACACATCCTTGAGCGTGATTCTACCGGACAAGGTTTTACAGTGCATGTCAAGCGTTTATCAGAAGAACGACTCAGCCAAATCGGGCAAATGGTACACACTGTCGTTAGGGCTATCGGTGTGTATGAAAGCAACCCAAGATGTACCCAAGAAGTTCGATAAGATATTGGTTCGTTCGCTTATCAGTCATCGTCGAAGCCGTTAGTGGATAAGTCCGTTGATGAGGAGGTTGGTTCCATTTCGCGCGTGTTGTTTTGCTGGTACCTTTCGCGCCTCTTTATCAATGAATCAGTTTTTTCTACCTCCGGACAGCCAGTGGACACAGGGAGAGAAACACCGATGAGTTACCCTTGTGGAGCAGCTCTGTGCGTGCATGTATATGTGGTAATTCGGTCAAATTAAAACCTCACCATTTGGTAACTGTTTGGTTGAAGGCGTATGGTAAACCTGTGCGGGTTTTTCCTGGTTGTAACCGGGTTTATGATGCTGATGATGGGCAGGGCAGTCGGGCGGAATCCCGCGTGTTGTATGGAAGTGAAAGGAACTCACCTTGGGGTGGGAGATGCATTACGATGCGGGAGAGACACACATCTGAACAGGTTGTGTGTAGTGTGGTTTTTATTTCTCGCTGTCGTATTGATTACTCTTGTACCGATTCCCTGTTTAATGGCGCTTGAGTTGAGTACCGGTGAGTCAAAAAGTGACATGTAGCGGAATTTGGGGCAAGTGTGCCATACGGGGCAAGAGTGCCACCAAGCATTTTTCCTTAAAAACTTTAATTTAATGATCAATTGTGTATACAGTTGGTTGCTTTCCAATGACTAGGTATTCTGAGCCTAATTTCATATAGACCAATCGATATTTCCCATTGTTTTAAACTGATTTATATTGAGTTTCAAAAGTGAGCAGAATATTATAATTTTTTAATCCAACCAAATAAGCTCTTAAAATCGTGCGAACAATCAACCGAGAAAATATTTACACCACCGTATAGCTGAGAAAACGTGAAATTTTTTGTGGGTTTAGTTGAAAAAAAATTTCTTTTTGTCACTGAAAAATTCAATTTCAAAAAGTTACAACTTTTGGGGCAAGTGTGCCATCTCTGTTTGGGGCAAGTGTGCCACCATCTTTCATAGGCGCGAGCTGTCAAAAATGTAAACATTGTTGTAGCGTGCTGCAGAATGGTGCGCTATTGTGAGCGGATTCCACCCCGGAAAAACAGAACAGTAACAACCATATTGTGGTACAGTTGGTGGTCAAAAAGGGTTCATTGAGGACTAAATACATGTAGGAATACATATACTAGTGGTATAACGTAATAATTTCCAATTATCTAAGAAACACGGTTATTTTAACCAGGTGGCCGTCTTGCCCCATACGAGTGGCACGCTTGCCCCATAGCCCAAAAAACAACGTCTTTTTGGACCCTTTTAAAACGCTTCAAAAACTGTTTTGTTTGCACTTTTTTCAAGCGAAACTTATTTATAAGTGAGGAAATAGATGTAAAATGGTTATGAGATTTAAATCGGCTTTTGAAAAACACGTTTTATTGAGTTATAACTTGAAATGCTTAAGGTGGCACACTTGCCCCAAGTTCCGCTAATTCTGTTTTGTGCTGTGTGGCTCCCTCAAACTGCTCCATCATTGTTGAAATTGATGTTGGAGGGATCGTTGTGCTATAAATATCAGTTTTTTTGGTAATATTGTGTAATTGGTTGCTTGTTGATGAGTTCTCAACTTGATCCTCAGTTCGAAACGAGCGACACAACACAATTCAAACACGTTACGATTAACATGTTATTTGGGCAATTCTAACCGTGTTTTGATAAATGGCACAAACCAACCCACACACCGAGGGAGAGACATCACGGAACACAGGCACCAACGAGGCCAAAACCCTTGCGGAGATGATGTTTGAATCTCCAAGATTCGTCGCGCTTACATCAACACAGTTTTGGGGACAAAACAGTCGCTATACTATTCCACCGCAAAACCGGTATTTTGTGTGAGGGAGGAAAGTGGAATCAAAACAAAACTTCTCCGCTCCCCAGCTCCGTCGTCATTAGTGGTTGGTTGAAATGTTGAAACGCTTTTGTTGGGGATGGGGTTTTTTTTATATATTGTTAAAATGATTTTAGGACGCTTTTGGAAGGTGAGGCTCTTAACACGACGTGAAGTACTGATCAATGTTTTATCGGAGAAGAGCATTAAACCATAGCAGGCTAGCCAGAAGGATGGCGATTAAAAGGAGTTGACATTTAAAGAGGATGCTTAGGAAGCATCAGGAAGTGATATCTTATAAAAGAGTAATTTATTTCCCCAACTAATTGGTTTTGTTTTTTTTTTTTTTGGAAAAAAAATAATGGTATTCTGTAGACGATCAATTTTAAACTTTGATTCTTTTGCGTGCACAATCTTTTGCGTGTGCTGCCTGATGATCGTTGAAGGATTGGTGAAGGTCACTTCAAAGCTCCCATAAAATAGACGACCTTTTCAAGGAAAATGTCGACCAAAGAGGAAGAATGGAACAGAGCTGTTTCTCAGTCTAGCCCGAACAGGTTTAGTGTGCCTGGACAGATTAATTTCACGTTGATTGCCACGCAAGCGGAAGCGAGGTGATCTTCGATTGGGATGCTGTTTTTAGCAGGTTACAGCGGCTCATTTTGTAACCGGCACCTCAATACAGGCAAAGTATTCCGCATTTCTGAGTAACGCAACCGTTTGCTCGTGATGGCTTTTCCCAGGCAGCGTAATGCACTTCGCGCTCATCGAGCGCTGGAATTACGCTATTCCACCTGCTAATTATTAATATGCGCTCGTGACACGGCTGTATCCGGTTTGCAATGACAAGGGCTGGGGGTGGGATAGTCCCGTTCGCCAGCGGGTCATCTTTCAATGGCAGATCACAGTCAACTTCCATTCCATTGTAAAATGTTTACTAAACGGAGACGGGTGGTACAAATCAGTCGACACATTTTGGTACCTAGTAACCGGGTTTAGTAATACCGTGTAGCATGGCAACACCGTGTGGATTGTTTTGAATATCTTTCAGCAAACAGCAAACAGCCGGTACAGGGTAAAGGAGATGTATTTTGGATAGTTTCGCAGAATATGCAGTGTAACAAATTGAAAAGCGGAAGAGCGTAGAGGCATTGTTTAGGGAATGATTTCGCTACGGGAAAGAAACAATAATGACTGATCGGCTTCGGCCTTGTACTAAGAGATCGCGATCAGACTACTAAGATGTTCATTGGTCATTGGCGAAAGAGCTTAACCATTTGTAGTGCAAAATTATTTTACAATATTTTTGGAGCTCAGTTTCCCATGTTAATAGCAAATTTCAACACTTCCAATTTGTGATTCAACAGCTGTCGTAAACTGCTGTGCTGTTGAAAAAACATCTCGCGATCAGTGAACAGTACTGTGAACATTGGAAAATGAGCCGGAAAACAGTGTGTGCATTTGAAACCTATTGTTCTTCGTGAATTCCATTGTAAAATTAACAGAAAACACACATTACATTAGAAATTTGAAATGAAATGAAATTTTGATGAATTTGAATTCATTTATATTGCATTTCCTCAAACATCAAATTTATTTTGGGTAATGAATAAATTATCCTTATTGTATCAATTATCACCAATTGTTGATATTATTGTACTCACCTCTGTTTTATTAAAAATTCTCAAACAATCGAAAATGTCAATATGTTGCTAATCAACCGATTAAAGCTTCAATAATAAAAAGGAAATATCAAGTAATAGATCAAACAGAATGGACCGATCACCAATATCGAAAATGTTTGAAATATGCTCGATTTAGTGCTAATTTGCGGCTAAAATGGGAATCGTCTTAAAGTTAAATGGTTTTTAATTTAATAATTATTGTTTTTTATCTACATTATCATGCAATTCGCCAAATGAAAGTCTCTACTTTGGAGTACAGATCGCATAATTACAAGGTAGATTGAGCTGTTGCATATTTCCCCATCACTAATTTCCATTCCTGACGTCAGCGCGCGAATAATCGACCGATAATTATGAGAATGTTCATTCCATCTACCGCTTTTTTTTGCAGCACATTTCCATTAGCGTGATGTGTGCTAGATGTATCGCATTGATCGCGTGCAACACGTGAGATCCCCTCTAGCCGTGGTTTTCACTCGAGGGAAATTTGTTTGTGTTGATCAGCAAAAAAAAAACTATTTCATTCATAGATCCTGGCTGTTGATCTTGTTTTAGTAACAAGCTATTTATTTATTTCCAATGAACTATGAATCTTTCAAGCAAAATGGGATAGCTTTGCTTTGCTTTCTACGAACGAGTTCTACACATGATCATGTAGGCACAGTGCAGTTTTACAATGTAAACTTGTCTATTTGATCGCTACATACAGAACCGAACAGCTGGAGAACTAGTTTCGGAGAATAGATAATGCTTACCCTTACAGTAGCTTCAAAGCTGGAAAAGCAAAAGATCGCATTCTAATCGCCTTCCCAGAATCGCGCAGAATGGATAAAAATAAAACACAAATTGCACTCTTTTGCAGCCAACATTACGCTCTAGAGCTCGCTCTTAACCGTTTCGTTTATCCCCATTGGCGTTTCGAATGGGGTTTTGTTTGTGCAGCAAAAAATGCTTCCTGCCGTTGTTTGTTTGATTTGCAGTCGAAAGGAAGAAAGACAGAAAGCAAGGAAAGAAACGAGGGCAGTTGTTATCGGGCGTGAAATGAAACATTTCTATCATGGTAATATCATGCACAGTTTGGGCTATTTTCGGTTGATTTTGTTTACTTTAACGCGTAGCGAGGGGTGCTGTGCGACTACAGGCTTGTTCGCACGCTATTTGTTCACACATCTCGTCGATTCGTCGAAATTATGTCGGCGTTGATCTGGTTGCTTTGGGTGGCGCCAACAGGACGACGCAGCCAAGGATACTGGAAGCCGTACAACGCCGTTGCCGAAAAGGGACCAAGTGGAGCGGAAAGGACAACGACAACGACCGTGATGTTAAAATGTTAATTAACGACTTTTATTGAGTTGGCGTCACGCGATGAACACTTGACTGCTTGGGGACTGAGGACATTGGATTGGTGACGTATCTGGCTACAGGAGGATGCTTAGTGGAATGTAATGGTTGTGTTGACATTCAAACATTTTAACAAAAGACACTCTTGTTTTACTATCAACACACTGTTATTGATAATTTCTGTACCTGAATGGTTTTATTTTCCACCAACCGTTCATATTACTCAAAAACGGTTGATTTATCGACCGTTTTACACCACGGTACCCCGATGTTTGCCGTTCCTACTCTTGCAAAGGTCAGAGTTCGAATGCTATTTGCTATTTACTTTAATTCACCTTACACAACGCGATACCAATTCATCAAAATTAAACCAATATTTGTCTGTAGTTCCCTGCCAGGAAAGCATATTTCGATCACACGTGATACCGACGGTGAGCATAAACACCGTAAACGGCGCTTCTTTGTCTAATAGCATGATCACTCACCGGCGTAAACAGAAGCTCCTCGGCTCAGGTGGTATACGTGAATGACCGTTTCGTTGTCTCTCTGGGGGGAGTTATTTATTTTTTTAAATTTAGGGGGCCCGTTTTTTCCGGTGTAGAATCGAGCAATTGATTTGAATTTTATTGCCATCTTCCCTGATGGTGTCCCCGTGTGGGATGTGTGGGTCGAAGGGTCGCCACACCAGTTTTAATTTACGACCATCTGATTTGCTGCTCTTTCTCTGCTCTTTTACTCATTTTCCTTTCCTCCAGAGAAACCGGACTCGCTCGCTGACCTGCGATAGAAAGGCTGTGGTGTACATAACGCGAACAGAGAAGTGTTTGAATTTCCCGAATCGAGCCCGTTCTTCCAAAAATTCCACACCGGAACAGGTTTCGGTAGACAGAACCGCTGTCTGTATGCAAAAAAAACCTTTATCTTCGGAAGCTGTGGACGATTTTTAGCGTGTGCTTTGGCGGGATAAAGATGGACTGCAGGTAGGCGCGAGAAGGAGAAGTGGAAGCGGTAGGAGGCAAAAAAGGTACATATTCCCTCAGTTCCGCGTGTCGGTGGTTCAGTACGGTTCGAGACGCGAGCAAGGATGCATGCGGCCAGGATAGTAGCCTGCCTGCTCGTCCTGTTCGGTGTGCGGTCCAGTGTGTGCAGTTTGCCGTGCGATTTCATAGATTCGGTCAACATTACCGATGGCGAACGGTTGCCGAATGATGAGATCCGGCACAACGGTGTGATCTACAACAAGACGTACTACCGGGTGATTGATTACGACTACCAGGACTTTGCTACGAAAAGGTACGTGCCGAACTATGTGCGCGGCTGCCTGTGCGCGGTGCGGATCTGTGTGCGGCTGTGCTGCGGCGAGCACGAGTATCTCGGCAAGCGGTGCACGCACACGGACGACTATCTGCCGATCCTGGTGAACGTGAGCGCGACGGAAGCGGTCGATCTGCGGAACCATTCACTGTACGGGTTCCTGTACGGGAAGCCGTGCGAGCAGGTGTACGAGCTGCTGCCGGAGGAAAGCTCGGCCGACGAGTGGAGCATCGCGAGGGTAAGTTTGGGGATGTCGTTGGGAGTTGCAGTTTTATTGAGGAGAATGTTCAGGGAATTTTAAACTTATAAACTGGTATTAAAGATCCCGACCAAGCCTCTCGATCGTGATCCAGAAACAGGAAAAGTTCTTACAGTCTTTTAATTTAATTCTTTGTTTGACATCAAGGCCTTTTCTCTAATACCATTTATAGCATTTATTTTGGAGAATTCTTTAAGGAATACCATTTTAGGTTGAACATTGTTTATAGTTTCTAATGATCGTAGCAAAACATTTTAAACGAACAAAGACATCAATCATCTAATCATCAAAATAAGCCCCCGTCGATAAGATCGCACAGGCCGTACATACCGGTTGACCAAATCTAAGTAGGCACCTTTATGTTAAGGTCGGCCAAAGCTTGAAGAGGAATTGTTACTAGGGAGATTCATTATACAGACGTTTCGAGTGCATGGCAACTTAAGAGCTTAAAAGCGCATTAAAATCCCATTGATTTGGAGATAATTATAGGCTTGACAAGTGACGTAGCGTCGTGTTATTTACGAATCTCAAGGTCTAGGAAGTAAGATTATTTCAGAATACGTCAAATTCCAACGGGTGAACTACCACATGATCTACCTTCAACAGTTCTGGTGGTCAGATTGGCATGGCTGAAACCCGAACAGCTAGAAGATTCGAAGATGAAACGAATTAACGAATGATAATTAATATCGCAATCCTGGTTTGATTGTGTATTGTTACTTCCTTCACCGTGTTTCGAAATGATGGATGAGGGTTTTGGTAATGCTTGGTTGTTTTATTTTTGAATTCGTTTTGCAGTCAGGCTTTTAGATTGTGGTGTGTGGTTAACACCTTTGATTTGCTAAGCGGCTGCCGCGTACGAACGTGTGAGGGGCACAACAATTTGCCAAAACACACACAAGCGCGTGTTAACTTGATCGTGAAGATTCGCAAGAAGCAGTGTGTCGAAAATCATTCGAATTAATTTTATGATCATCATTTATGTGACTGATGGGGAGTTTGACACACACGACGGTTACAGTTATGGGTAAGAACATTAGAAAAGAGGAATTGATGGGGATGGCTCAAATAATAATGGAAGCAATCACGGGTATGTACTTAACCGACATGCAGAAGTAATTTTACGACATTCTTCATCCGCAGTAGGTATCTCTGCTCGTTCGAGCGAACGCACACCGAAGGCCGGAAGGTGACTGAGCTGAGGTGCAAATTTGAAGTGCTACGATAATAATGATAAATGCTGAGATATGCAATCCTGAGGCTCGATGATGAGTCGTTCCTCCACCGGGTCGAGTGCGGCTTTAGTGGGTTCTACTATTTGCCCTTACACTTAGCACATCTGCGTCCGCGTGTGAGGCTTTTGGGGTGGTTTACACAGTATCGCAACACTTGATATTGGCTGTGTTGGGTGGATTTCCCGCCTTCTCTGATTGAGAATGGTTTGGTTTTTGCCCATTTCTAGCGTTAATTTGATTTAACACCTTCAGTGTAGATAAAATTATACATTTTATTTCGATGTGTAGTAAGCGGTGCTGTAGTGAAGCCCAGGCAATGCATAGCGAAACATCAACCGATCGTGGATGTCAAAAGATCACGGAAGGATGAAACGATCAATCGCAGATTGTGTCATGTTGTAGCTTTTTTTCTGTAAGATTGTTTTGAAATCTACCTACACACATATTGTTCCTCCTCCTTATTTCGTAAATGATTACCTGAAGACTCGCATGAAAACACAATACGATGATGCTAACATGATCATCCCTCCTTTCCGGTTGATCTGTGTACACGAGCGTGTCAAATGTGAGCACCATCTTCAGATGACTAACACTCGAGAAAGATCACATGCAACCATGCTGTGTGACGTAAATCGGCAAAAAGCTTCTCTAAATATAGCGGGTTAGTTTGTTGATTGAGTATAGGCATGTTTCAAGAAGTCATTGAGGTCATGTCTCTGTACCTTTTTGGTTTCTATACTCCAATCTTCCAAATTCCAAATAACTAATTTAATGTGCACCTCTTCGCTCCCGAACAGAACGGCAGCCTTATCATTGCGGACGAGCTGCTTATCCCACGGAACCAGTACTGCCTAGCGCCGAGACAGAATAATGGCTTCGCCTCCGGACTCGTCTGCTTCACCACGAACGAAGAATTCAAGTACAATCTTTATCCGGTCGGTAAGTAAAAGGCTCGGCTGGGACCAATTTCGGCTTAATTAGAAGTTTTGTGCGGTTTGGTATAATTTCCAGTGGGCAGGAATCACACTGGGCGCGTGTTTGCCCAACTTGCAATGTGTAAGGCGAGTCGAAGTTTATGACTGCTAAACGACAACCGGGCACAATATTGACATTGGTACCGGGTGTATTGAGCTAGCACCACTTACGGCCCAACGCATAGATACACTTCCCCATGTTATCGTACAGTGTGACCTTGGCTTTGCATGCAGCATCTCGTACTCCGAACAATATGACCCTCTGTGTAGTGTAGTGTTTCGCAAATGTGGCCAATTTGTACGCTGTCATCTACCACGCGGGGTGCTCTTCTGTCGCTTCCCGAGTCTTTTAATGTCTTCCGGCCCGATAATAATCTCGATCCGTTGCCATCTGTCTGTATGTCTGGCCTTGGTACTATCCAGACAAAGGTAATAACCTAGTCGAGACCAATTATCGATAACCCGGGATGGGTGGGTTTGGTTTGACATTGGGCACAGGTCACACCCTGTGGCATAGATAGCGGGTACCGAAGGGTATAGATCGTGAGAAGCAGAATGACTGGAAGTTTCCAGGGTAAAGGTTCTAAATTATTCCACCAGAAGCCAGAACGATGAGTGTTGGCTTCTAATTCACTGGGTGGGACAGTTTGGGTTTCCCTTTGGGAAGAGGAAAGCTAAAATTATTGCCAATCATGCTCGGGCGAACTCCGATGACGTAAAAACTAATTTGCATTGGCACGTGTTAAGTGGCCGTGGTGTTGTTAGGGAAGATCCCACACTCATTTTTATCATACTTGAAATGATCTGTATTGTGTCTTGTTTAATGGATTAAAGTGGTCCAATTGAGAAGAACATGAGACCAATGCTGTATTCTGTTGCTATGATCGTTTGTTTTCTCTTTTGATATGTTTTACTTTTTGTTTGTTTTGCTTTACTTGTTCTTTGCATTTATGTTATGCGTCATACAATATTTTATTATAAACTGACTTGCTTTTATTATTTTTAATGCTCTTAAGTTAGTTTCTTACATTCTTATCATAGTTTTATACTTGGTAATTGTTCAGTTGTACATTATAACATCTATCGAACAATTTTGAATATTTCATTAGTCTTAATTTTGTATTATTGTTCTTTATTTACCATTTTCTCTTTATTTATCACGCTCTTAAGTTAATAGTCCTTTCCCGAAAAGCGTTCTCAGAAATAATTGATAAACATACTATGAATTAGGGGTTCAATAAATTCCCATAAACACAGGTTCTTTGAACGTTTGTGAACAGTCTAATCAACCGAATAAAAATTCTTTCCGCACATAAAGCCGAGCCTAATCAGGGATCGAAGAATGGTACTAACTGCGTAAAAGAAACCCTCCTCCGTCCTACCGTTCGATAACGGAAGCAGTGCTATTTGTTTTGGAAGCACGTGGGGTTTGGCTTTACAGCGAGGTATACTGTTTATTTTACGCTACCCACAGTGAAGGGAGTGGCCAGGAAGGGCTTTTACCACCGTGACATCCTTTGCCACTGATGTAACTCTGGGCGAGTCTACTGGGCGAGTGAACTATAGCAGCATTTCCAAATTTAAATACAATTTTCCCGCTCCAGGCTTGTTTCGTGCAGCGTGACCATATGCTGCTTATGATTGTGAGGGTTGGCAGCAGGGGCTAGATGGTCATCATCTTTTGTCATTCATTAACATTTTTGGCGCCATCGAAAAATGCCAGCCGGTGGTGCAGTCAATAGGTGGAGTGGAGTTGGTGTATTAAATTACATCGTATTTGCTCTCCCAGCTGGGGCGAGTGAGCATCAAAATGGTATGTGATACCGATGCCACGATAAATAGATTGGTTTCGGGCAGGGATGACTGATAAAACCATATCAAATTGGGTCGGTGAGCGATAGGGTTATATGGGGCGCCAATTATGGTGTAGTTTTTTGGGGTGGAAAATTGCTGTAGAAATTGCTATTTACTAAAATGCTGCTAAAGCCTTCCGCAAAGGTTTCAATTTACAAGAAGAAAACATTATAATAATAAACCTCACTAACGTCATCAGCAGTAAATGAGCATTCTATTTTCATTCAGCCTGAAACTCCCTTAACTATCATTTATTAGCCTAATGGAGTGGCGCTTCCAGAGAGTTTAATCATTCCTTCGCTATGTTGCTGCTCCCTGCGGTAATGACTGATATAGCAACAGGAGACAGTGGTGATGATTAATTAGAGAACTCGTATCGTTTGATCGCTTGCTAGTGTCCGTTTCCCATGGTGAAACTCTCCGGGGTAGGTGTGAAGTTATGATGGTGCTACGAATCACAGATGGCATTTGGAGTTCCTTTCATGCCACAAGACTCATCCGTATCCACATGGGGTGCAACCTTATCAACTGTTGACATTTCCCTCCACGCAATACACATGTTAATCTTGCTAATGTGTTGGACCCGAATGTGGCCGAGTTGGGTGGTCATGACTTATGCCTATCTGCCCCACGTACACCCTAATCGCCCAATTTACTGGCGGCAATAAAGTACTTTTTTCCTGTGGTGGCGTTCCCAACTGTTTGGAAGCCGGCACAAATCGAATGCCAATCATAATCAGCGTCCTGTTTGCTAATTGTATCCCGCCGGTCCCGTATGTGCGGGGCGAGGTCGTTTTGATTAGCCAATCCCACGCACACACACACACACACACTCACACTAATCGCTGTCGATCGTTCGCAGGCATGCTGCTGTCCGTTCCGTTCCTGCTGCTCACCTTCTTCGTGTACGCCTGCATACCGGACCTGCGGAACATGCACGGCAAGTCGCTGATGTGCTACGTGCTGGGCTTGAGCGTCGGTTACACCGTACTGTCGATGGTGCAGCTGCGTGTCTTCCCCGGCTTGAGCGCGTCCTGCGTAATCTCCGGGTACATCGTTTACTTCTCGTTTATGGTCAGCTTCTTCTGGCTGAATGTGATGTCGTTCGACATTTACTGGACGTTCAAGTAGGTGGTCCCGCTGTGCCAATCTTCGTCGTGGGCTGTGTTTAATCGAAAGCGTTATGCTTGTTTGATTCTCTCCCATCTTTCCCGCAGAGGCGTCACGGGTGTTCGCAGCTCGGAAACGAAGAAATTTCTCCTGTACTCACTGTACGCCTGGGGCTGCCCGATCCTGCTGGTAGCGACGGCAATTATAGCGGATTACACCGACATCTTGCCGATCTATTTGCGGCCCCAGTTTGGTACGACCAGGTGTCTCTTTGTTGGTAAGTAATTGTAATTGGTGAATTGGGCGGGTGAAATGCTAACCGATGTTCTGTTTCTGGATTTTAGAAAACAAGCTGATTGAATTCCTGTATCTGTACATGCCGCTGCTGATTCTGGTGTTTATGAATGTGGTGTTTTTCGTCATTACTGCGCTGCGTATCTACAAGATACAGTGCGAAACTTCGGTGGTGCGCCGGGGTGACTCGAAACGGCACACCAAACTTGACAACGACCGCGATAGGTAAAAATCATAAGAATTGGAGAAGATAGGGATTTTACTGGAATAATTTATAGCGCAATATAAATAACATCAAATTTCCTGGAAGAAATTGGTAGGAGCTACGGAAGATATAAGAACAGCCCTTGTAGTTAGTTTATAAAAATATCACTAGTGGGGCGATTGATAGGACCTAATCTGCAATATTTTAAAATTAGAATCTTAGCGCCATGTGCTCAAGCCTCAAACTAATCAATAAGATATAGGGGGTAATCGATAAGCCACTGAAAGACAAGCCCACAAGTGGTACAGGCAGGCAAAGAAGAATGGATAGAACCATTTGATCCGGATTTAATGATGAACATGTGACGCAGAGTTGAATTCGCATTATTTCTCTTCTTGAGGTCTAAGTGATCTATGATCTGGGTAGCCCAAGCGATCTTTTATGGGCTTGGTAGACACGCTTCTTAAGATATTCCCAGTAAGAGTTGCTTTAAGACCATCCATTCAGGCTACATCTTCTAGCATGTGCATATCAATTTGTTCCGCTTATAGGGTTACGCAAAATAATTGCAGGGATATTTAGAAACTCTCGTAGTATAGGAGCGTTCCCGTAGTATTGTCGATAATTCGCACTACTTCATAACATGCCTGTCATGGGTTTAGGCTTCATATAGATCGTTCCCCGTAGGAGTTACTATCCGGCTGCGTAGACGCCAAATAGAAGTAGAAACTCCAGGGTGTAAGCTAAGGTATTATTAAAAAAAATCTTCCCAGTTGTTTCTGCTACTATGCACATCGCAGGACACTGATTTTGAACCAGTGCCGGACGTGAAACTGACGCTAAATCCTTGCTGGATCTGGCAATAATGCTGAACTCGCGTTCATCCTGAAGCTGATCATGCATCCATACCAATCCTGAAGTTAATTTCCAACCTATAACCTATATCCTAATATTCATCCTGAACCCATAACGATCAAGGAACTGATCCTGAATTCAAACCCATTCTGGAATTAATGCTGCTCCTATATAGGTCCTAGAACTGTTCCATACTGATACTGGAGCTGATCGTTATTATTGGTGCTGAAGCTGAAGATGTATCTATCTTTTTCTTCTTCTATTTGGCGTAACGTCCTACGCGGACCTGCCGGCATATACAGGCTTTCGAGACTTAATTCATTACCACGCAGCCGAAAAGTCAATCCTTGCTACGGGGGGACGGTTCATTCTAGGCTTGAATCCATGACGGGCTCGAACTTGTTATTGAGTCGTTCGAGTTGACGACTGTACCACGGGACCGCCCTTCTACATGTACCTATACTAGATCTGTAACTGATCCCTGAATACATTGCCGTGCTAGAGAATATTTAGAATCCATACCAGTCCTGGAACTGATCCCGAATTCGTAACGGACCTGACGGACGGTTTTGCATCTGTGACGGTTTTCTTATATCATTTTGCAAAAAAAAAAAAAAAAACTGTACCTGACCTGTTTCAGTCCTGGCCCAGGAACCAGTACAGTAACTGTTTTGATCCTATGTAACTGATTCAGCTACCATACTGGCCAATTCTCGGCAGCAGTTGCTTAAAAAACGCAGCGTAGTTTAGGCTTAGCTTTCCAAGTATACAGGAAGTCACAAAAATAATACCCGTAATCCTTACTATTGCGACTTGAGCTTACATTTCTAGCTGCCGAGCCAAATTCCATTAGACGTGCTTGAAATTTGTTTTAAACTAAATAATCACATAGTTTATAATTGAAATAATTGCTGATAACCAAGTCAAAAGAAAGGCCGATAGGAGGGTAGGATGAGGGGAAAGGAAATAGGATAAGACACTTTTTTTCCGAGACAGGTTCCAACGGCAATATTAAACGAATGTTAAATGTAATTCCAACCTTCTGAATCTCTTACACACTATCTCAGTAGCGTTTTGTTGTAGATCAGTATCTTGTACACAACAAAAATTAACTACGATAGGAACAAGGAGAACTTCAAAACCGTAACGATGTAAACACGTGTTGATAAGATCCGTGACACGTAAATCATTACAGACAGGTGGTTTGACCTTGTGCTTTGTTTATTTCTCTTCTAGATTCGGACTCTACCTGCGACTGTTTATCGTGATGGGAGTCACCTGGTCGCTGGAGATTATCTCCTGGGCCGTCGATAATAATGCCTGGATATTTTACGTCTCGGACGTGTGTAACTGCATTCAAGGATTTCTCATTTTCGCCCTGTTTGTGTTGAAGCAGAAAATTAAACGATTAATCTACAAAAAGTAAGTACCATCGCGCTAGTGTATAGTGCGGTGACACCCGGTGTATGTCTATTGTGCCGCTGTGACTCGAAGAGCCGGAAGAACCATTTGCCGCTTTTAGTACATATCAACCATGATATCTATCTGTTGTTCTACCACATCCGTGGCGTACGTCGATACCACTTGATCTCGCGATTGTTTCGATTTGAATCTTTTCCTTCTCTTATCCTCTCTCTCTTTCTTTGTTTGTCTCTTTCTTGCCCATTGCGATCCATGTTTATGTGTGCCTGTTTGTGTGTGTGCGCCTGTGTGTGTCTTTTGTGTATGTGTGGATCTTAAGGAAAGGGGACAATACTACTACGTGACCCGGGTGTATATGTTCGTGCTGTGATGCTCGATGATGATGCTCTCCCTTGTGACATTGTGCTGTCTCTTGCTTCCGGCGTGCTGTTCGTGCTGTCGTCTTTTCATTGGCCGTGGGGATGTTTGTCAGAGGTGATCAGAGGTAACCCGAAACCGAACTGGGCGCTTGTTTGGTTTGCCAAACTGTACAATTACTGACAATTGCCCCCTCCCATGGGCGGTAGTGGTGTGTAGCTTTGCTTGGTTTCTGGTGATGATCGTTGCGATAAACCTGTCCTTTTGTGTAAGCTTTTAATGTTTCAAGGTGGTGAAGTCTAACATAATCCCCTATTTCTGCTGCCCCTAATCTCTCTCTCTACACTCCCTTATTTTGGGTAACTACTGCGGAATAACGTTTATCTGTAATCTGTTGATTAACAAACAATGAAAAGGTGTTTGGAAACCACCTAACAAGTTCATTATCAAATCTAATAATTTCTACGCTAAGCGCTTGCCGCTTTTCTGCCCGTTGTGTGCCTAACCGAAGAAAACGTTTGTCTTGCTTCGTTTCTTACTCCCCGTCCCCAGGTTCGGCATTCGGGAAATCCGACAGGAGCAGAAGACGTCATCGTGCAGTACGCGAACAACGGCCACCATGGTTTCGTCCTACCAGGAGTCCAAGTCGGACAACCCGTTGGTTACGCGTGAGTCGAACGCGATCTAAGGCGGCTGCAAGAGAGCGCAAGAAACGATCGGCAACAGGCGTTCGATCCCCGCGAAGGTGTTTGTTTTGCGCCAAATCTCATATACGATGACCGAGCGAGACATTGTTCCAAACCAAAGAACGAACGTGAGAGAGAAAGAGAGAGGCGAAACAGCTCGGCTCTATCAATCGGCTCTTGACGGTAGCTCCTTCTGGACTGCGACGATCATCACCATCATGATGTTGTTGATGTTTGCAAGGAACGTATAAGCGCAACAACAACAACAACAACAACAAAAACAGTATTTCTTGTTAGATGTAGTACAAAAATGTGTGTGAAATGGAAAAAAACGAATGTAAAGCAACTCAAACCTACCTCACCGCTGAAAAGAGCTAAAAGCAGGGGAAAACAAAAGTAAAAAAAAACACCCCTTTGCAAAAGTTGTTTTGCCGTGAAGATCGCATTTATGTGGAAAGTGCAAAGGATGACAAGAGGAAAATTGACAGATTTAGTTTTAACCGATGTGACGTAGTTTGTAAAGTGTACTTAGACGTTATTGAATTAAGAGGATCACCCGAATCCAAAACCAATAAACAATGCACGTAGAAACTTTAAAACAAGTTCAAATGTTCATTAGCTGAGTCTCATTGGATTGCGATGCGTATGCAAAGAATGCACTGTAATGCGATCGATCCTCGCGAAACCGTAACCCTTAGTTGCACTTACGATCAGCAAATGCACTTACGATCGTAACACTGCACCGCTATATGTGGTGCTTGTTGAATTTGCCATAAATATTATGACTCCATCGCACATTACTCACGCACCACTGTTTCATCTTCTCCGGGGCCAGTTTCGGGTGAAAGCGGAAGTTCAAACGCATGCAATGAAATGTTCCGAAAATAAGGAAGATCCTCTTTCACACGCCCCGATTGTTTACTGGTTATAAGGAACCGGGCACCGTAGGTGCGGGGGGGAAGAGCTCGCAACGGAAATGGGAACCACTCACACGCAAATTGTTAAACAATTGGTTCTAACGAAATGTGGCGGAGGCGGTGGTAGCATGAGGATGATGATGATGATGGGACCAAAGGCAGCCAAACGAATGATCATGGTTTGTGTTGAAGAGAGGGAATGATTACATTTTTCACGATAACATAAACAAACATTCATCTCTTTCTGCCGGCGGGAAACGTTATGTTGGACTGGGGGTTTCCCGAACAGTAAAAATAGAATAGGATTTTTTTTGAAAATTCTGCATAAATGGTATGAGTAAATGTAAACATTTGAATGTATTGTTGTGCGGGGCATTAAACAGGTTGAAGAGCTGGAAAATGATCAGTTTGAAATAGTCGTTAGCATGTGGGATTGAATAAAAATTTTAAACTATTAAATATTATGGAAAACACTAAAAATATTCAATGCACAATATTGCAAAAATTTAATGCCCATGATCAGAATAATTCAAAAGGACCAAAAGTTAACAGATAAAATATTGAAATAAGTAAAAATTCTACATTCCCATGCTTCTAAAACATAACATATAAAAAAAAAAAGAAACGCACAATTATATTCAACAATTAAATATTGAATAAAGTAAAAGATTATTATGCTATTAAATACGAAAAAAAGCAACATGAAACAATCTTACCAGAAAAAAGTTCCCTACAAAAAACTCTGCGATATCAATGGAACGACTTGTTTTCCAAACACTTTCTTATCAATCATCATCGGCAAACATTACATGCAGCGGATGGCTTGCAGTCGCAGAGGGAGACATTGTCGCCTTTTACACACGCACACGCGCGAGACTGGGTCCGTGAAGTGAAACATAAAATAAATTGTAAAATTGAGATTGTGGTAAAAATGATTGGAAGAGGAAGAAGAGGCAAGCAAAACAATCGCACACAAACATACAACAGAAACCATAAGGCATAAGGAACATGCGGGCGTGTGTGTGTGTGGTCGTGTCGATTGTTTATTGACTGTAAAAAGTGTAAAGCGCCAACGGTTTTCCCTGTAACATAAACACTCTGGCTGATCGGGTCTAATGTCGGTGAAAAGACCAGAGGGTGTGTGTGTGAGTGGGGGGGCAATATAAAGAGAGCAAGAGCATCGGTATTTAATTAGACTTTCATTGTGCAACTATTAGGACTATGAGGGACTGAGTGCAGGAGGAGCCCATAAAAAAGGCCGCAGAAGCGAGCCGCGCGCTAAATATCTTGAGTTCCTGTGTTCACACTTTGGTGTAATTATGTCGTTGGTGAAGGACGACGAAGCATAAAACTTCCATCCCCGTGCGAAGGGAAGGTCGCTGGGGCGGATCAAGCGGCTGCTTCACCGAAATGATTCATCCGCGCGGCTTGGATCGCGGTGATGTGTAAGTGTGTCCGCGACTCCAATATCTTTAGTAGTGGTTAGTCTGCGAACCAACCATTTCGGTTAGTGATGTGCAAAGCGAAACGATAAGAATTCCGCGGGAATTGAAATATACACACAGCTACAGCGCAGCTGGATGATCTGTTCCGTTGTTTCGACTCCAAAACCGCGTGCCCCAACCCCAAAACCGCGTCATCCCGCGTTTGTGCAGGGTGTGATGTGTGGTGCGCGCGTGCGATATTGTTGAAAATAGCTACAAGCAGCGGACATCAACAACAGCGCAGCAGTACGCGTTCGACCGTGGCCGCGAGCTGTTCTTCTGCCTGGACTTCCTGGTTTGGGGAGTTGTGTTGCGCGAAAAAAAGGGTGTGCAAGCGTGCGAACGTTGCTACGGTGTAGTAGCATGCGGGCAGCAGCAAGTAGGCGGTGCAGTGATGATTGATTAGTAAGTGTGATTAAAAAAGCAAAACCGTGTGTGTGTGTGTGTTTTGATGACTTAAATGATAGGGTCTGAGCGGTGCGAAAGTAAAGCGTGTTAATAAAACAAGTGTCACGAATACTTACGGTACAAATTGGGTTCGGGCGCGCGCGTCAAGAGCCCCAAGTGAGCTGTGATGATGATGTGCGGTGAAGTGACGCAACGTGTGCCTTCTTATCGGGGCATGATAAGACCTCGTCCGGCACAGCGGCGGCACTGTTGGTGGTGGCATTCGATGGCATTGCTTTGCCTGGGGACGCTGTTCCTCCGTATCGGTGACGTCGCTGCAGCAAAAACTCCCTGTCCGTTGGTGGAGTCCATCGATATTAGCAACGGCGTGGAGAATGCGGACGGTTCCATCGAGCTGGATGGCGTTCGGTACGGGTCCAATCAGTACTTTCGCGATGCCAACTCAACCGTCCGCGGATGTGTGTGCCTGCTGCGCCAGTGTCTGCACATCTGCTGCCCAATGGGGTCGCCCGAAGGGGAACCCTGTCCACCGGTGGCGCTGAACGTGAACTTCTCCATGACACCGGACGGGACGGTGCACGATGTGCGCAATCTGCTGGACAGCCCGAACTACCATCTGCTTTACTTCAATCCGGAATGTTCGGGCGCGCTGCTAACACTGTACGGGGACGAGTACATCGTGCGATCGGTAGGTGATGTCACCGAAAGTTTGAAATTTCAATTTCGATGCAACATGCAAACACTTTGGGACACGTGCTCTCTCCTTCTTTCAGGACGGATTGCTGGCGTACGGTGCGTCGACGTACGACTATCGGCACTACTGCTTGCAAGCTGACGAACCGACCGCACTCGCCGGCTACTGTGAAACGGTGGACGTACTCGCGATGCATCGCATGTACTCGATCGGTAAGTTGGCGGGGAGCGACGTCGATCCAAGCAGGCGTGCATTTGGTTGCGTACACGCGTATTTTGGGCGTACTCTGGGGTCGTCCTTGGGGGCACAGCCACACGCAGGAAAATGTTTACATGTCCCGCATGGGCGCGCGTGCAGTGCATTAGTGGATTTGTTTTCGCACGGTGGCACCTTGCTTGTGTTGTAGATTTCGACACGGCAAGGGAGAATTCCGATTGAGCTAGGTCAAAAAGGTGATAACGAGTTTAGCGCGACAGTGAGGGATGTTTTTTTTTGGGGAGGACCGGGATTTAGATAAGCGTGAAATGAAAGGTAGCAATAGATAGGCCTTTTACTTTTCTTATTTCAATAGACAATCTTTGTTATTTATAACTGCCTTTGACAGTAAATGGGGTTGAAAGATAAAAGCCACAGAGACAAAGCGGACAAAACATTATTGGCTTACGGTAGCTTGCATTTGTAAATAAGCGTTAGATCACGTTTTAATGCTGCCAGGAGCAAACTAGCTATTGACAACGAACCGAGCGGTTTTATCTATTTCTAAGTCACAAGGCAAATATTGGGAGGCAACAACATCTCGATTTCATCGGAATTGGTACTTTTGCAAGGTGTGTTGGCCCGTTGCAGTGTAGCGGAAAGTCAATACGAGCTGGCCAGATACTTAAGATATTCACAATTGAGCATGGTTTGTGATTTTAATGGATATTTCATCTTTTGAACTCAAAACAATGCATGACTGAACGGGAATTATGAAGAAGAATAATTACTTTTTGTGTAAAATATTTAAAAATTTACGCTTTTAATTGCTTTTAATTGGTATTGGTTGTAGGGGCAGGGCCATTTGAGGGTTTAGGTTAGCTTCTTCTTCTTCTTCTATTTGGCGAGAGGGGATGTATCCTCCTATGTTGTACAAACGTTTGTTTTAAACAACATATTCAGAGGCTTACTCTCTCTTTAGACTTCGACTGTCTAGAGTCATAGTCTTTTGGTTCGGGAACGTCTTTCTTTTTCTTGTTGTTTTTTCTGTGTGTGTTGTTTGCTATTTCATTGTCAGCCATGTCAGTTGTTTGGATGTATCTGTTTATAGGTTGGTGTATACTTCTTGTATTAAGATTTAAGAATATCTTTTCTTTTAAATTTCGATGTTGTTTTCTTTCATGAAACGGATGATTCTTTTATCGTTGTTCCTGTTTTTCCTTTCCAATTGGTTATAAAATTATTCCAAGATATGAGAGGTTTGAGTCTCTTGATTTTTGTATTTTGTGCAGTAGAAAATTTTATGGCGTCCCGTTTCCGGAGTATGGCAAGTTGGACAATCACCGTTTTCTTCGATCTTCATTTTAGCTAACCAATATCTCGATAGGTCATGGCCAACCAGTAATTTATTTGTTGTTTTGATTTCATTTGCGCTTAGTGGGATTTCGTCGTACCAAGGTTTAAATTGGAATTCTTTATGAAATTCTTCTAGTTCTTCCCTTTCTCTCTACACTCTGCTGTGTACCAATCTTCAGTTTCTTTTCTCATTGTGTTCCTTATGTTGATTGTTGTGTCACTTATTCGTAGTTTGTTTTCAATTATGTTTTTTGATGTGCTTCCTTTTTTGGCCAATTGGTCGGCTTTCTCATTTCCTGCTATGTTTATGTGTGCTGGTATCCATCTTATCTCAGCATTGAGTTTTTCGCTTGTTTTTAGGATGTTATGTATTGCTTCGTCTATGTAGCATTTCTCTTGTGCTTCTTTTAAAATATAGCATGCTGCCTGGCTATCTGTATATATTGTCGGGTTTTTTAGATTATTTTCATTGGCAATTGTAGGGCTTTTTCAATTGCTGTTATCTCTACAGAAGTTATTGGTACCGTGTTTTTTAGCTTGAAGTGGGATGCTATATACTGATTTGGTTTGTTGTGTGTTTTATGTAGATGCCAATTCCACATTTATCTTCTATTTTGCTTCCGTCTGTATATACTATCGTTTCTTTTTTTCCAGGTTTCTGATTTGTTGTTCAAATTGTTGTCTCAATATTATTTCTCTATGAGGGGTATCTTTTGTAATTTCTTCGTCTGGTTTAGGATGAATTGGGATTTTCACTTCTATGTTATTTATTTTTATTTTTGCCATTTTTCAATTAGTTCCCTGTTTTCGGTAATAATTTTTTCTACGTATGTTTTGTTTTTTTCTGCGATTCTGTTTATGTTGGTTGTTATTTGGTTTAGGTTAGCTAGAAAAGGTTTATTTTCATTAGAAAAGATAAAATCCAACCAAACACCGTACATATGTTAGTATAATAGCCTATTAGTATGTGTTGATTTGAAATGTTTGAAATTAGTACCTAATAAGGCTTGTTCAGGAGTAAAACCCAATGGGAAAACGTGTGTATTTAATTTAAATCCATTATTATGTATGCAAATATCCTGAAGCACTCTGTGGAAAGCAATAGTTGAAAACAAACACCACCACAAACAATATCGCATTAATGCAGTGCAGGTGGAATCGATTAAACCTCGCACCAATCGCCTTAAGTAACGAGATGGTGCACTCCACCCCAAAACGTAGATCGTAATCTTGCCGAGTTTGTGCCACCACACCATCGAGTCGTCTCCCCGTGGGGTACGAGCGGATCCGCTAACGATGTTTGCCCTTGTCCCGTAACACGATACTAGAACAACGAAACTGTGCGGCTTATTCCCAACAGGCATCATCCTGTCGCTTCCCTTCCTGGTGGCAACGTTCGTCGTGTACGCCCTGCTGCCCGAGATGCAAAACATCCCCGGCAAGTCGCTGATGTGCTACGTGGCGTGCCTGACCGTCGGCTACCTGCTGCTGGCGCTGATGCGCTTCAGCGTGTACAGCTACCGGTCGGGCTGGTGCGTCGCGACCGGGTATCTGGTGTACGCGGCCCTGCTCGCCAGCTTCTTCTGGCTGAACGTGATGGCGTTCGATATTTTCTGGACGTTCGGGGGCAGCCGGGGCCGGTCGAGCGAGCGGCGCAAGTTCCTGTACTACAGCCTGTACGGGTGGGGTGCACCGCTGGCGATCGTGGCGCTCGTAGCCCTGCTGGATAACACCGAGTTCGTACACGAGTCGATGCGGCCCCAGATCGGTGCGGAGCAGTGCTTCGTCAGCAGTAAGTGCAGCAGCAGCTGTTAGATCCAGGAAGGGTTTAGTTTATCGTCCTAACCCCTTTGTGTGGTTTTTTCTCCATTGTGCGCCCACCGTCCCAGCGGAGATGCTGATTGGGTTCCTGTACATGTATCTGCCCATGTTGCTGCTCGTCAGTGCAAATGTGGCGTTCTTTGCCGTGACGGCGTACCGCATCTTTCGCATGGAGCAGGCGACCGCTTCCGCCCTGTCTGGGGAATCCCGGCGCCACACCAAGCACGAGAAGGATCGCAACAGGTAAGGGTGTGGCCCTTGTGGACCGGGTCCACCATTAGTGTACTGGAAGTTGCGACCCACTTTGTGCTCATTTCACATCCTCCCCATGCAGATATAGTTTGTATTTGCGGCTGTTTATCATCATGGGCGTGACCTGGACGGTGGAGTTCGTTACCTGGCTGGTGCGCGAACCGTCCTGGCTGATCTATCTGGTCGATATCTGCAACTGTCTGACGGGCATCTTCATATTCGTGCTGTTCGTGTGGAAGCAGAAGGTGAAGCAGCTGCTGCTGAAACGGTAAGTACCTCATTCCTTCCGATGCTCCCCCCTCCCCCCTTTGATGTGTGCCCCAGTGTTGCCAGCCCTCTCTTGTTCCCTCTGAAGGGCGTGCGGGCGTGCACCCACTCCCGTCCGCATTCCGGGCAGGTGATGATGATCGCCAACACATAGTCAGCCCCATGGCCGTGACGCCGTGTTTACCCGTTCGCAGATTCGGTTTCTCCCAGGCCTCCGCCAGTCGGAACGATCAGCACACCAACAGCACCATCAGCACGACGCGTACGACCGACCTGAAGGCAAACGCGGAGACGCGCCTGACGGATGTGACTCACGGGAATTGATGGAATGTTTACGCAATGGACGCGAGCACGACGCACCGACCGAGCGACCGACCGGCTGCAGCAGTTAATGTATTCGCGAAAACCGCGGGCTAATGTACTGCCGTCTTCAATTGGTGATCGACCATTGTTTCATGTACGGATGATGATTGACCATTAGGCGTGTGAGCATGGCCATGACCACCAACCTTAACTGGCAATCAGTGCAAGTGTATTGCTGTTTGCATTTTTTATGGCACATTTCGTCTGATCTTTTGGGGAAGGTTGAAGTGAGTGTGTGTGGACTGTGCGAAATGATGCATCTTCGATCACATGACCTCATTGTATTGTAGGGCTTTCCTTTCCTGTCGATATCGGACTTTCTACACAGATCAACACAGTCAACTGTGACTACATCGTTTTGAAAAAAAAAGTATTAAATTGATGCATCTTTCTTCTTCTTCTATTTGGCTTAATGTCCTACAAGGACTGACTGCTGGCCTATATTGGCTTTGGAGACTTAATTCAGTATAACAGTCCTTGGTACTTGGGGGACGATCTTTTCTAGGATCCATTGGCCCCATGACGAGCATGTTATTGAGTCGTACGAGTCGTACGTAAAATAATCCTAAAGTATTCCAAAGTCACACGCAACACAAATGGAATAGCGAATACTCATGCAAAAAACGGTAAATCGATAGGAACAATTCAAACTGCTGAAATATTTCACACCTGCCTTGAAATATTTCAAATCGAGCCGGTCGAGCAACAGTTTCATCGATTTTCATTTAAAAATTAAACTCCAACCGTCATTTTCAATCACGTTTTGGCGGCTGATTTTGATAAGAAGAACAAAAGATATGCAAAAATACTTACCTTATCGTATGTTTAACTATAATCGACTAAATTATATGAAAAGTTACTTAACGAGCATCAAGCATTTGAACAATAGTTATTCGAAAATAGCTTAGTGTAAGACATTCGCAATGTACATCAGTGTTAATTCCGTGTACTCCTCAGAGTACTTCTATCTACCTCTCTACATTCATATTAAACTATTCCAGTTAGATACGCAAAGAAGTACAAGCGATCGCACCAACAGCCACAATGACTCACCAACATGCATGCATTAAAATGATTCATAAATCTTGATATTTTCAACGCATTAGGTAAACACAACCATGCTGAGCCAGATAACAACCATCTGTTTGCTAGTATGCGCGCTTTACATTTTGTATATTTGGGTATGTTTTGTGCGGCATCGTCGCTGGTCGTTTGAACTCAACTACAAAACTGCTTTGTGCTTTGTGAAATAGTGTATGTTTAGTTTGCTAATTTTACAACAACACAGCGTGCAAAGAGTATTACATCGATCAAAGAATAGTAGTATTGTGTTAAGCCGAAGAATAAATCTTAAATTGTTCAATGTCAAGGCATCAGTGTTTCTGTGCTTCAAATTCTGTGTGGTCGAGCAAGTTGAGAACAATACTACTGTGTGTGTATGTACCATTCAATTCCCACTTTCTGAAACATCTTCTCCTCGCAGTGTTTGGGAGAAAGTGATTAGCCAGTGTGTGGATTTTTGGTTGTTGTTGCTCGTTTTCTTCTACCTTGCTTTCTTCACAAACGGACATTCGATAACTCTCTGTACACAATCGTAAGTATGTTTATCGCCCCTACGGATTTCTAGGATGTCGATGGGGGCGAGAGCAAGGCGATGTACTCAAAATAGAACTACCTACCAGCCGGGCTAAAGAGAGCGAGAGTAGTATCACTGTTTTGCTCCAAATCTGCTCGGCTGCTAAGGTGTTAAGTAATTTCTCCAGGGGTGGTGGTGGTGGTGGTGTCTGTCTGGAATAGGACCTTTTCGGATTTGTGTATAAACAAAGCTCGATGCTTCTTTCTGTGTGCTCTTGGTGCCGAAATCCGTTCTCTGTGCTCCCACACGCGGTGGCGATTGTTAGCCGCAAGATTTTCCCCCAGTTGGAGATGTGCTGAAGCGATTGGTCACGATCTCCGGTTGGTTTTACAGGTGGCAGATACAACCATTGCAGTGCTAATCGGAACGTGGTCCACACAAGTCGGTGGATGGTGAAGAAGTGCGTTGTAAAAAGTGTGTGTGATGCAGCTCTACAGTCGGTTCTATGCTGAAATGATCTTGATCATTTACTGTGCAATCATTTCAATTGAAGTCATCCACGGTGACCATTTGGATCCTTTCGATTGTCCCGCTGCAGAACGGATCGATCTAACGGAGGGTGTCCCAGATCCCCAAGGTTCTATTCGATTCGCCGGGAATGTTTATCCGTCCGAGAACTACACCCAACGCTCGGACCACAACCATCGCTACAGCTGCGTGTGTGCCGTGCGCAAGTGTGTGTACGTGTGTTGCTATCACATTAATCGAACGGAATGTGAACAATCGGCCCTGCCCTTAAATCGAACCAGCCTAAACCGAGCGAGCTGGAGCGACGTGGACTTGCTGGAGGAGGTTGATCTACGGGAGAGCAGCGAGTACTGGCTGATCTATGCGACGCCACCGGCCTGGAGCAGCATGCCCGGCTACTCGCTACAGATCGCGGGCCACGAAGGTGAACTTATTAATGTATGGGTGCCGAAAGCGTGGCGGAAGAGGAAGCGATAGTGCGGTAATGTGTTATGTGATGTTTATGATGCTTTGCAGGATGGAAGCTTTGCGTATGGGGCGAAAGTGTACGCGAGCAGAACGTACTGCATAAATCCCGCCGAAGATTCGACGCCGCACGTGTGGATAATGGAAACGGACGAGCATCTGGAGGTGCACCGGTGGCATTCGCTGGGTGAGTTGGGGATGCTGGGGTTGTAGTTTATGAGATCTTCTGTTTGTTGTGCGTGGAGTCGGCCTGCGTCCTTGTTGGTGTTTTTCAACTTGTTTGTATCATTATGTAAAGTTCTAAAGTAAAGGCAATCTTTAATTACATGATATTTTCCGATATTCAGAATTATCCATTAGAACGACCACAACCCTTATTCCTCAGAATCTCAAAATAGAACATGATCTTATGTTCGCTGGAAAATGAAGCTGATGCATGATATGAAATGATCAGCACTGTATTGCTAGTAGGCAACTATTTCCCGTTAAGCTATACAATGAATAATCCCTCTCTGTTCTAGGTATGATCATCTCCATACCGTTTCTCGTAGCAACGTTGATCGTGTACGCTCTTATACCGGACCTACGTAACATCCCTGGGAAGTCGCTGATGTGCTACGTCTTAATGCTGATGGTTAGCTATCTGGCACTGATACTGATCAAGCGCAGCGTGTTCGATGGTTCACCCGATTGGTGTACGGGCATCGGGTACGCGTACTACTTTTCGGTAATGTCAAGCTTCTTCTGGCTCAATTTGATGGCGTTCGACATCTTCTGGACGTTCGGTGGCAGGCGACGACGGACGACTGATCAGGGGAAATTTCTACTGTACTGCTGCTACGGGTTTGGCAGTCCGTTGATCTTCCTCGCGATCGCACTGGTGGCGGATCATACCGATCTGATGTATACGAGCCTGCGTCCAGGGTTCGGAGATGGCCAGTGTCTTTTTAAGGGTAAGGAAGGGCTTTATTAATGTTGAATTACATAAGAGAATAAGCGTTGTTTTTCATTTTAGGAGAGCAATTTGTATCATTTTTGTATCTGTACCTTCCGTTGGTGCTGCTGGTGAGTGCCAATCTGTTCTTCTTCATCAGCACTGCGGCAAAGATCAACAGCATAGAGCGCACTACAGCGGCCGCTCTTCAAGAAGAGTCGGGACGACACAGCAAGTATACGAACGAACGAAATAGGTGAGTGAGCTACATGAAGTAATCCAAATTATAGGCCCTCATTGAGCTCATCTATCGCAGATATGGCCTGTACGTCCGACTGTTCGTAGTGATGGGTGTAACATGGACGTTTGAGTTCATTACCTGGTTCGCTGACGCGCAGAACTGGCTAGTGTATGCGACGGACGTTTGTAACTGCATCAGCGGTGTGTTTATTTTCTTCCTGTTTGTGTGGAAGCGCAAAGTGTGGAAGTTGCTGCAACAGAGGTTAAGTAGCGCGAAGAGCACTGGAAGACGAGCGGGCGTAAGCTTACTGAGGGTGGTTCTCTTTCTGATTGCAGGCTTAGCGGTAAGGAAGTGCAAAAACGCAACCAGGCACTGTTTTCGGTGAGCGGTACGAGAACCACTAGCTTGGCACCGGGCCGCAAACTGTCCACCTTAAAGATGGATACTTCCAGTTTCTAGTGGTGTTTAGAAGTGAATTTTTTTCGGTTCCCATTTTCATGCCAAGTGCCACGAAAGTGGAGGTAAATAGAGTAGATCCGTTGTATGCTTTGTTTTGTGTTATGAGCTAATACCTTGTATTCGATTTATTGAACAACAGTTAATCGTCAAGATATCACCAGGACCTCAATTTTGAAGGCACATAGAATGATCGAATGTGTAAGGTACATTTACAATTACAAACTGTTTCGTAGCCTTAATTAAAAAAAAAATATTCATTATCAAAAAATTCATAAGAACAGTTAGCATTTCAGCTAAAATTTCAAGCTATGAATCCTCAATTGCTTACTATGAATCCTCAATTGCGTAGCCTTAATTAAAAAAAAAATATTCATTATCAAAAAATTCATAAGAACAGTTAGCATTTCAGCTAAAATTTCAAGCTATGAATCCTCAATTGCTTACGAAGTTTTAAATTTGTATGGAATTGCATGACCAACGATCGTCAATAATCGACCATAGTGCACTGTTTGATGTTTGAGCTATTCTCCACTAGGTGACGCCACCATAGGACATGCATCCACACCTTGGACAGTGCAATTCACAGTTTTTGAAGTAGAATTTCTTTGTGAACGCGTACAGAAACATGAAGTGCATTCTTTCATCTTGCTTTTAATTTATTATCAACGTGATGAGGTATAGATTCATAAAAATAAACGTAAGCAAACATCATGCCTATTGACTGCTTAATTTGCTGGCAAACACAATAGCAGCAGTTAACTATTTAAAAGTATATTTCTAGTCCGTTTGGTTATGTTAACAAAAACCTTTATGAATCCTCGCAAAGCAATTAGCTTTCATTTGCAAAATAAATAAATAAAAATTATCTCAAGACAAAAAAGGGCGTTGTACAACCGCCACATCCTTCAGACAACATTTCGCCAGCACCGTTCCATAAATCATCGTCGCTAGGCGATGTAATTCTTCTTGTGTCACACACAAATTACCAGAAATTACGGCTCACCGAATGTCCACCCGAAGGCCCGAAGGGATTCGCGCGCATAAAACCGGTGTGCCAACAACGTGCCAGAATAAATGAATGATTCCTTCGAAACAAACAGTTCCACCGCACTGGCTTCTCCCTTCTTGTCTTCTGCTCCCTTTTCAGAGCTCATAAATGTTGTGTGAAAATGCAGCATAAATCATGCAGCAGAATAATAGGTTTTCACAGTGCCGGAGAAACCAGCTTTCGCTGGTACCAATAATCTCCAAGTGGTTCCACCATTTCCACCCATTAGCACAAAAATGCACGTGACACGCTCCGTTTGACGAAGATGTATTCCGGTTGATTAGATTATGAGGAGGGATATCGCTATGGCATCGCTCTGTGCGGGCTTGTGTGTGTTTTTTTGCCTTCGCTTTTCGACCATGTGATCGGTAAGCGATATAACAGGGAGCTTCATCCACGGAGACGGCATCCATATTCATCAGCACACGGGGTAGACTGGGTTCCGAAACACACTACCGAAACTATTCGTTTGAATTAGACTGATTAAGATTTCGGTCCAGCAACAACGTGGGACTGGAACAACGTGTGAAAGAGTGATCGAGTGGAGAACAATATCAACCATGCTGCGGGCACGCTCGTGTGTCTGTGTATGTGCTTTATTTTTCAGTTTCTCTTCCAGTTCTCTCCACCCCTACTATTGTCCTGGCAGGAAAGTTAGAACCGTTTTCTTGCACGTCACGACGAACGAGGAACGTCGTGTTGTTTGTGGCCGCCCGTCGCCCGTTATTGTGGCATCGCTCGAAGGTAAAAGTCACCCATGTGGCTAATTAAATTCTATTACGAAGCGAAACCGCGGAACAGCACACCGTCTGGGATTGGTATGCATTTCCTATTACGTTTGTTTTTCTTTTCCGTTCTTCAATGTCCTTATTGTCGCTCTGAGTGTGTGTGTGTGTGCGAGTTGGGTTGTTTATGCAGTAGAGCATTCAGCTGCTTTAAAGCTTCATTGTACAGCCGTTGTCTGGTGGTGAGCGGCACTCGGGCGGTACCGCTGTGGGCAAGAGAAAGGCCCGAATGGTCTGTGGCAATGTCCTGAACCACACATTACTACACCCATACTACCGATACCGCACTGCTGCTTCCTTGCAAACTGTCGACACATTCTGGTGTGGAACATTTCTTGCACCGAGAAGCGAGGCAAGAGAGCTTTTGCCTTTGAGCAAGCGACAAAAACCACTTACATACCAGATTTTATGTTGCAGGTACATGTGTAAAAACCCACACACACACACACATGTACAGTGTGTTGCTGCATTTGCTTGCTTCCTACCACCGCGAGGGCACACCCGCAAGAGCGCCAAATCTGGCCACTGCTGAAAAAATAGAACTCTACAGTGCTTAATTTGTCGCGTACTGCATTAAGCCAACGCTAAAGGTTGACTTCAAACGGGGAAACGGTGGAAAGTGTTGTGTTGAGCCCGAGGGTTCGTTGAGAAGAGGTGAGAAAATGTATTTGTTGTTGTTAATCCTGGCTACATGTGGGATGGGGCGTGTGTGTGTGTGTGTGTGCAGTGGGGTAAAGAACGGTCGGGACGGGTACGTGTTTGGTGGTATTATCGCTAATGATGGAGGTTGGGTGTATTTTTGCTCACGGGGGTCCGGGGGGGTGGTATGCAACAAATTACGATTATTTGCTGAGTCAAGTGTTGTGTGAATTTAATGTTTTAATACGAGTGCTGCAGACACCCATTGGGAGCAGGAGTGTGTGTGTTTTTCTGTGAAGGTTACAAAGTACGAGAGACTAGCCGTGGTGTAATCTTTTGCTTGTTGAAGTTGATCGTTTGAAGCTGGGGAAAATATACGAATCTTGGCAAAGTACATGTTTTGTTGTCCGAAGAATAAGTTTCTCTTCAACTGTTTGTGTCCAGAATTACTAACAAATATTGGTATAATAAATGAATAATGAATATTGACTAATACTGCATTTAGTGTTTGTTAATTTCATCACAGTTTTAGTATCCATAAGTACTTCTTAAGTATCCATAATACTTCTTTCATCGATAATTTTCAACAACTCTTACAAAATTCGAATAACTGTTTCTGCTCTGCTAAGAATTTGCAGGAAATCCTTAAAACATAAAAAGGTATAAAAGACATTATTTTAAAGAAATTTTCCAAAATTCCCAGAAATTAGCAATAAAAGAGCGAATCGAACCAGAACTTGAAGAGTCATCAATGCAGTGATTGTAACTGGACCCAAGAACTTAAGAAGGTAGGTTCTTTTGAACGTGATTTGTATCAGTAACCAATACTGATTGGGTCAGCGACAACAATATATTCCGTAATCATAGCCATGGTTCTTCCGGCGGTCCCGTAGTACAGTCATCAATTTAATAACATGCTCGTCATACATTCAAGCCTCAGGCCTCAGCCCTTGGTTCCTCCGTAGTACAGACTGACTTGACTTGTACGGCTGCGTGATACTGAATAAGAGCCAAAACACTGTATAGGTCGTCGGCATGTCCACGTAGTACGTTACTCCAAATAGAAGAAGAAGAGACTATGGGGTACATATATGGTTTTGGATTAGTTCACAAATAAGTTAAGCTTGAGAAATAGAACCTAAAGTGTACCTAAAGATGAACTGGAACAATACAGAACAATGCTGAAGCAACTGCTAAGACTGTTGGGCTATTTAAAAGGATCCATATTCCAGTCCATATCTATCAAATAAACCTATTTTTAAAGCTAATATTTTAGTTGATAATTTAATAATACTAATTAGATGGTCTTTTCTACTACATAATATCCAATTTCATTCTTTTTATCTTCTTTACACTTATTTTTAAGTGCTCTTGGGACAATATCGACATGTTAACTCTTTAGGCCTTTGAAGGACATTTAAACGTCATTTCTTATACTTCGTTGCGATTTCAGCAAACATTTGCAGGAAATAAACCAAGAAACAAAGTTGTATATCATTGAGTACCTTTTGTCATTACTAATAGCTTTATTCCTCTATAAAAATGAAGTGCTTACGGAAGCGCCATGCATGGAAAACTCATTAATCGATGTGTGTGGAGTGATCTTCACATGCAAATTGGTTTCCGATCACCACATACTGAAGAAAAAAAAACCTAAGAAATCCTCAACCTTCAATCTCAAAGTCTCAGAATGAAACTAAGCCCCCCCCCCAAGTCTTGTTTCCCAAGTGCCATTGATAATGATTTTCCACACCGACACCTCTACCAAGAAAGCACACCACCAAAGGGCCTTGAGTAAACAGTAGGGCCTTTTGTACACCGGTATACCCCATGGCTGATTAAACTATTGTCAACGAAAGCTAATGTGCGAAACAACCAAAAACCTGCCGAAAAAATCCGTCATCCTTCATTGATTTGATCAGCAGAGATCTCACACTTCAGCTAGATGGAGATTGAAAGCCAGCCCGGGGTAACAGCGAAAAGAAAACAAGCGTTGAGGCGTGAAGACGAAGTCAAAAGCCCGCACGATTAACCGCCGGCGTAAGCTTTTCGTCGCCTTCGATTAGGCTCGCGAAGGGGGCTTAGGGGGATGGAAGTTTTCAACGAGGGTATAAGAAATAGGTGCACCGATCGATTGTGTCGTAGTCGGTTCTGAACTCTCGCATAGAGAAGTGATCGTGTGATTTGTGAGCTGTGATCTGTTGTGATCTGTTGTGTTGCTTGTGCCTAGCAAGATGCAAATCCAAAGTGTTGCTTTGGTTTGTGCGTGTTTAGTGCTTGCCTCAGTGAGTGCTGCTCCACGTGTACAACGGTCAGCGAATGAAGCTGCATCGAGCTACTTCTACTTCAGCCGTTCACCAGGACATTCGCTCGAGCTTGGCACACCGTTCGATGGGTTATCGGTGATCCCAACGCTGCCGGAACTGAAATCTTTCCCCTCGGTGCACATCCATCACGACGAAGGGGATGATCATCACGGAAAAGCTTTGCTAGAGAGCAGTGACGAGGATGGAGATGAGGATGATCATGCAGCGTATCGGGTGGTAGAGCACGGCCACGAAGAGGAAGGTGGCTCAGCGTACGATGAGGATCATCACGCAAAGAAGGGTGACAAGTCGGAGAAAGGATACGACAAGAAGCACGCGCTAGAACACGGCAGCAAGGGATCGTATGGAAAGGAGGATCACAAGCAACACTACGCGCACGGTGGGGATCGCAAGCATGCGCATCACGATGAAGCCTCCCACTACAACGACCATCACGCGGAGGCAAAGCGTACCAAGGGTGGCAAGCACCACGAGAAAAAGCACCACAAGAAGGGTTCGAAAACGACGGGCTATCACAACGTGTATCACAAGGATGAGTACAAGAAGGAGCACATCTTCTACGATACGAGCGATCACAGCGGGCAGTTTAAGAAGTACGGTTCGTCGCACGAGCAACACTCCAATGAGGCCGGACAGCACGCGAAGGGTGGCCACGAGGATCACGCTCACCGGGAAATTGCACACAAGAAGGCGGGCAGCAAGGAGCACGGTTCGTACGATAAGCATCATGGGGAGTTCGCGAACGGGCAGGGACAGGAGGAGCATCATCATGACGTTTCCAGCTACGACCGCAAGCACGGCCACAGCGGGCTGGGCGAACGGGGCTACAAGATTATTCACCCTTAGCGCCATTACGCGATGCGATGAAATAAAAAAGGGCCCAAAATTGCATTTGCGTTAAGCAAAACGGTAAGCACGGGGTGAGGTGGGTGTGCATTTTGCGTAATAAATTATTTGTCCCCCAACCTGCTCACCTACTGTCTTGGTGTTTTTGGTTTGCAAAGACCTTCGCAAAGGTGCGTGTGTGTGTCGGTGTGAAGGGAAAAGCGTCGGTAGAAAATTAAACTTTTGTGTACGTTTGGTACCTTATTCGCTTCGTCGTTGGTGGTGATTGTGCGTACTTTGAAGGCTGCTGTTGTCGCTGCTGCTGCTGTTGCTGCAGGTGGCACGTGCACGGTTTGCTGGAATTTGTTGAGTGCGGACGGGTAATAAACAAATTCAATATTTCATTGGCCGGCCGGAGGAGAAATATTTCCTAATCATAATAATTTATGATTTATTGATGGTTGGCGTGGTACGTACGGCTGGCACACGGTTTTCAGTGTGGGGCGGTTCTTTGGTAGGTTTTGCATTTGCCGAATGGACCCCCCACCGGTGTTTCCCATGTAGATGTGTAAGTATATATTTTCATTAGGAGGGGAGACGCAGTTCAGTTTCGGGGAGAGTCTGGTACAGGCGGTGCTGGCCGGATAATCTTGAGCCCATTGAAGGAAGGCTAATGGTTTTCCGGCAGTAGGAGAAGCGTAATGGTGAATTTTGCAGTACTTTGAACTTTGAAGGAGGGAGGGATGCATCGATGTATCAGGAAGGTCGAGAGAATATTGGGTATAGGAAAATCATCCCTTTAAGGCCGGGAGATATTTTTCGCAATCGGTAGTGTAATTTCAAGATTCACTAGCACATTTCGCGGCGGTTGGTAGAACCATATTGTCACAACATTCTGTACCGCTTCACAAAATATGTTAATTTTCCATGTTTTTTACTTAAACTGCACGAAAAAGTGTTGTAATAGGTGGATGCAAATGTTCTGCGCGCATTTAATTTAAAACTACTTTAATTTGAGATCCAGGTCGACCATTCCCTATAAATAATGAATTTACTTGATCATGAGCGCAATGAAATGATCACTAAGCACTCTGTTATACTGTTATACTGCGCAGATTGCAATATTGGGCTTAGAACAAACATTTATTCGTAGTGGATTTTCAGACATATTAGTCGTTTTTGGACTGTCTACTGTAATCAAAGAACGGTTTTAAAATAATTGAAATTTACACACACCAGATTGATGTACCGTTCATCAAATATATCACATTTCCTCAGCAACTACCGTCACAATCAACACCGAATAAATCATCGCACCTTGGAGCAAAGCATCACTGGCATCATCAAATATGACAGACTTAATTAGCATAAGATATTACACGCCCAACTTTCCACTGATTGACGTTATGCATGCATTAAAACTCGCGCTTCCAGAAACAAGCCTTAAGCTGCACCTGGTCCAGGTGTATCCAGGCTGCAACATGCTACACCACGCTGCTTGGTGGGAGACATTCGCCATCCTGATGGCATACTTTGATCCATACTGATCTAATCGTGAGCTGGTCAACACGAACAACAACAACAACAAGAACCATCTCCCTTCCGAATGGTGCACTTTCATAATTAATCGCTCGATTTACGGGTACGGTCAATTGACAAAATTATTAAAAGCAGGCCCGCCTGGTCACTTCCTGGTTCATGGGGTCTTATCTTTGTGTGTGTGTGAGTGTGTTTTCCCTAAAGGGGCAGAAGGAGTTTAAATTAAAATTAAACATTTATCATACCAGGAATATCCATTCGCATGGCAACAGGACGGATCCTGCTTTCGGGAAGCGGACAGACGTGTCATCCCGGTTTGGGATGGAATTTTGGGAATATAGCTGTCGCGCGGTTCAGCCCAGGGGGAAGAGAACTTTCACCACAGACACTGCAACGGTCCTGGTCACTGGTCAAGCAGTGTGGTGTTTCGAGGGTGGTGGTGATTGTTCCGGAACGGGTTTCCCATTCCTTTCCAAACCACAGTTTCAAAGTCAACTTGTCCAGCTCTGGTAAGAATCTGACCTTTAGCGCACCGGGATTTCGGTTTATCTCATGGTGGTAGTGTATAGTGAGGGATTTTTTTTTACGGTCGTGAAGCCAGTGGTTCCATGGGGAAGTTTTCGCTGGGAACACAAGGGAACAGGGAAGGCAATGGTCCCGTGTATTTGGCGCGTGTAAAGTTGAGGGAAATGTGATTATAAATTCAGTACTGCTGCAATCTGGTTTAGGGCTTCACTTGGGTACTCTACAGGGATTCATCTTCAAGGGAAGGGGTAGCGTCCCATCTGGTAGTTGGCAGGTGTGAATGTGAGAAGAGCTTAACAAAGGCTTACATTCAACATTAGAACCTTGTAATGGCTTCTTCGATCGGAAAAAAAGGGAAAATAACCTGGAACATAATTCACCGAAGCAGAAGATATAAAAGCTTGGAACATGTTGGGCAATTGCAGATATTTTCGTTTTAAAAAGTTCACCAAAACGGACACTAAACCCCGAACACGATGAAGCGATTTTTTGCATTGTCCTCACGCTACTCGGTGTGTTCCAAAAACATTAAATGATCTGTCAATTAAGGATCGGCAACATTTCATACTTCGAATGTCCATCCGCAGTGTCTCCGGCTCTCGGTGTCTCAAGCACTTTGTGTGCACAAATTGAATTTGTGTTTAATTTGGACAAAAATGAACCCACTTCCCCGGGCTTGACAAATTGAAACCAGCGCATTCCGATCCTACGTGGCAGTGGCTCGACACAGGACGCAGCACTGTGCGGAGACATTAGAAAATTAGCACAAAACGTCATCCGTCGCTGCAGCCGGAAAGAGAGTCGCCGTCCTTACCGGTCTAAGTGGTGTGTGGGGTTTCAGAAAACCGCACTCTTTTCAATTATCACAATTATGCTTATGTGCTTTCCCGCGGGCTCCGTACGTGTACGTGTGTGCGACTGCTGGGAAAGGGCTTGGGAAAGTTGGCGCAGTTTTTATGTTCATACCCGTGCTGTGTAGTGTCCAGTTTCTTAATTACATTACATTCGTGTGGCGAGAAAGTGGCCAGTGCTTGTTTGTTTTTTGGGTTAAGAGGACAGACCCTGTGTCCCGTGTCCCGTTGTGCTGGACGATAAAAGCGTTATCATTATGGTGGGAGCATTTAATATGTTCTGTTCGCGCAGTTGGGATAGGTTATGGGCTAGCACGTATGTGTGTGTGTTTGTGAGTGCGGTTGGTTCATGCAAAGAGGCCAGCAATCTCCAGGCGACTTCTAAAACATCCGCTGGCAAAGGTCCATTTCCATGCGATGTATAATCGTATTAAGATGTGTTTCAATCTCGATTCCATCGTTCGTAGATATCATTTGGGGCAAGTGTCTATTTCTAGCACAACTCAGACGCGAATGGATTGGGCAGCTACAATTGTGTTATCAAATGGTGTTTCGATTTATATCGATCTGGCACATCTGGATCTAAAAATAAAATCAATTGGTAGCACTAGAAAGAAAACGGGGTGTATTATTTGTATTAGCGTAATTCAACGAAAAGCACAGGATAAAATGAAGACTTGACTGGGACTGGGATTGGAATAACAGGAAAAAAGAGACTAATAATGGACACGAGATTTGATGAGCAGCATCGTGTATTAACGTGTGATGCACATTCTGTAACATATTCTGAGAAAACTAGACATGAACCGTGACAGAGTCCGGGATCAGGATATATACGAATTCTAGATAGAAATTGGTGACTACGGGCAAGGGTAAAAGGAAAAGGATACGGATCAGAATTGGGACAGAGCATACAAAATAGATGGTCAATTGCCTAAAACTGAACTTTGGTATTAGTACTTGCTTCCTCTAAAGAGATTCTAGGTACGGGATGTGTACCTGTCTAATGTTCTCTAATGGATATTGGAAATATCAATTCTAGAAATTCAGTCAAGTAACGCAGTTTGCGATAAGAAAATTATAGGTTTAAAATTCGACCAAATTATAGGCCGTGTTTTTGATTAAACCTTGGCCTCACGGTTGCATTACAGCCATGAAAATGCAAAAAAAACGATGAAATTTTGCAACTAGGAGCCATACCGAAGCCTGGCACTATTCACGATGCAAGATGCGTCTAACGATTTACATCATTCCAACAAGTGATTATTGTGTTCTATTTGATGATCTAATTGTTGAACCAGTTCCAAAGTGTTTACGTAGGCGTAATGGTTACGTCTTTCTAGTCGTTCTATACTTCTTGATTAATTCTAGATTAAAATTTAGATTTAAATGCAAGCTGGAGCAGTTTTCATCCATCGCCCAATGACGTGATGTCTTCGTCATATCATGCCATTTCTACACATTTCAAGACATACATGCGTTTTAACCGCTTGTTGTTTTTTGTTCCTAGTTCTTACAAGTAAAGCTGAGCTTGTATTTACTCAAAACTCAAATTGGTGCTTGACTCATTTGCTTACTCATGGCCAAAATGGGACATAAGGTGTTGATTCTTTGCTACAACTTCACTGCGACCGCTTCGGTCCTATGTTATCTAATCATTAAACTGTTACAATTTTGTCCATAACCAAACGCACCTCGTTGCTACAGTGCGTGACCGCTGGACCGAAACCAGTTTACGCGGTTTTATTTTGATCGTTCGTTCTCTGCCATAGTTTGGGTCTTTTTTGTTTGGTTTTGTCTACCCCATTCGCTTGTGGTTGTGTTGCATCACACCTGCTCTACCTGAAGAGGCACAAGATCAACCGCGATCTCCAATGTTGTATGTGTCGGAAACGCACACTCACACACACTCACACACACTCTCTCTCTCTCTCTCACACACACACACACACACACACACACACACACACACACACACACACACACACACACCCCCCACTACTCGCTAGATCTGTGTTGGTGTTTTGTTTATGTTCCGGTCGGCGAACATGGACCCTGGCATCACAAGAACAAAACGCTAAAATCTTGAATGGAGGTGTACGAATTACTACAGAAACCCCCGGGGGGGGAGGTGCGTAGGTCAACGTTAACGCACGAGGCAAATTAAGATAACGACGCAGTTTGGCGTGAGTCAGTCGCAAGTGCGAGCTCCAAAAATGTGTCTGACGCTCCGCACTACAGCATGGCCACCAAAGCTCACCAACACAGAAGTGCTAAACGGTGGTCCATTGGAGCATGGACCTATCGTCATCGTCATGTACATGTTTTTTCTCCCCCACAAGGGAAGGGGAATGATCGTGTGTTTCGCATAAACCTGTGCTCAGTTTCTCTTCCGAGTTTGTCGCGATAGGATGGCTTCATTTTCGGTACAGTGTTCGCTGGTGCTCGTGAGCGTCTTGGCGGTGATCGCTTTGACCAGTGCCGCAGGTTTGTTTGGTTTAGTTTTGCTGGAGTGGTGATTTTGTTTGTAGAGCTATTTAACAGTGTTGTCGCACGTTTGTCCACGCTCCGTATGCGTTCATTCCGTAGCTATCGATGATCGTCAACCGAGTGAAATCAACCGGGGTAGTTTGGTGAGGATCGCGAGAAGTCCACAGCAACCCCAAGGGTTCCCGAATTTCCCCCCGTAAGTGGTGTGAAGCGATCGACTGGGCGCAAAACTCAAAACCCCGAAACAATGGACTTAATGTAACCTTTTGTTTTACCTCCTCTGCCCCGTGCAGACCACAGTTTCCCTTCGGCAATCCGGAAATAGTCTCGCAAGACACGCAACAGAACAAAAACGGTTACGCGCAAACGACGATCTACAAGTTCCCCAACGGGATGGGTTCGTCATCCGTGTCCACAAGTCACTCGGTATGGTATTAAGAAATTAACGCCCGCACGTCGTGGTGACGTCCATGCTTTGGTGTTTCTATTTCGAATAGCTTTTATCATGTTACATGTTTACGTTACGCTGTTTCGCTTTTTGTTGTCTTGTTTTTTTCTTCTTCCCTAGGGTTCGTCCAAGCTGAGTGGCGTCACCTGGAGTATGCTGGGTGCGGGCATCACTTTACTGCTACTTAAAATGCTATACTAAAAGCGTTCCAATTTTGGTGTGGATGGATGATTCATCCGGTCACAAAGTAAACTTTAAGGCTACAATGGGTGTGAACATTTGCAGAGCAGAGCTCAGTGGATCGCAGTTTCTTTCGTGTTTTTTTTGGCAGAGTTATTGAAGCAGTGATGTTTTGGATTTTACTGAAACGATTAAAATGAAAAGACGTTGAAAAAACGACAATAAAGTATTTATATGATCGAGCTAAATTATGGTATTAAATATGAGTTTATTTATACGAAATTTCGTCTAGAACTGTTACGGTACCTTTGAAGCTTGGAATAATGGGGAAGACTGGGAGACCTAGAACTACTACGAATACAGAGTCAAACAATAGAAGAGAGTCTAAGTACATGCTAGCATTGCAGTCATACTACAAAAGACTACTAGCAAGAATTTGCTCTAACTACTTGTAGATATTTGAATCCTCAGAACTACTCAAGACTAGAGATTGCTGATCATATCATTATTACATCATCTTTAGATCTAAACTTGTAGAAATAGATTGCCTGCTGTCCAGGGTCTGATTATTGTAGCACTCATCACTGTAGCAATGAAATTAAAACGAAAACCTCTAAAGATAGTTATCTACAATCTGCGTGTAAGGTTCAATAGTCATTAATAGCACAACATAACCATTATACGTCTGTCCTCCTTCTATATAGCCTTAGGCTTTATAGAACTATTACCAACCTCCGACCTTCGTTAATGGCGTATCCTTGTGTGTACGAAGAAGGGCATTGATAGTGGCATTGACTTATGTCTAGACCATCTTTGACAATTGGCATAGATTATCCGTTAGTTCAACCGTTTTTCACCTATGCGTTGCTCATGTAGCATAAGCATGTAATTTTCAACTTCACAACTATGTGGTAAGCAGACTGCAGTTTTGTACTTTCACGTATTTCCGACACAAACAAGCGCAATGAAGTTCGTTTGTTATTGTACATATTCCCATTAAATCCTCCAAACGTATAGTAACGGTTTGGTAACATTCTATAAAAGTCACGCTCGATTGTTACGCTACGAGCGAGTAAATCTTCTCCAAAGTAAAAGACCAACCTTTAATCCTCGTTTATGCAAACCAATACACAAACTTTACGCTTTAAACGTCACCACGCTTGTGCATTTCCTAACACAACTTTGACCCGTTGCTCATCCATGTTGCAACCCTTCTAGCACCCCGAACCCCGAAGACTGTGAAGCAACAGTTTACAGAACGAAGCTGTACAAAACTCACATTAAGCACCCACATCATATCCCCAACGCGCGCTTGTATGTGTGTGTGTTTCCGTGTACTCTTTATAAGAAAAGTTGGAGATGACGGGACCAAACTCTTCTCCCAGCTAGCAAACAGGCACCAACCGAGCGCACCGAGGATGCAAAAACTCGTCGTTGGTACACCATGAGATCGCATCAAATTTCAAAGACACACGCGGCTGCCAAGATTAAGAAGGTGGCAGAGATTCTTGCGTAGAAGTTCCGGTGTCGTTACTGCAGCGCGACTCGAATCTGCTCCTTCGCTGGAAGCGGGAGTAGTAGAATATGGAAGGTAAAAGATGTGCATCCGTCCGTTTTCCGGACAACAAAAACATTCCAACGGGAAATTTATGATGCAATTTGAATATCAGGAAACAATGGTATTTATGGTGTTTGGTGTTTTGGGGGGTAGTAGTAGTAGTAGTGGTTTGTAGATAGTACCGCTATACCGACTGTCGGGAGTGGTTGCCCAAGAGTACGCAAGAGCGAAACGCATTCATCGTTCAAGCGCAAAACAATCGATATTGTTTTGAATTTGGACCCGTTGTCGGTTCTTGCGGGAGTAAGTTTAGCAATTAATATAACAAAAATCGTAAATTACAGCTAGTGTGTTTGGCTGAGTAGTGATGGTGCTTAATAAACCGCCATTAGGAGCAGCGATGGAATTTGTCTCTACCATTAAAGCTCGACAACTCTTCTGGGTGGAGTGGAGGAATAATAATGTTGAAAAGATGCATTCCAAACGAGCGATATTCGTTACAAATTGTGCTCTTTTTTATTGCAGTGGAAATAATCCTTTTCGAATGCATGAACGCGGCAGCTCGGAGCTTTAAGCAGATCACGATGAAGTGCGACCAACGCTCAACGGTTCCCAGTACACGCCAGATAGTACACCAGACACAACGGAACCGGTACCGGTGCGAAATTGATTTTCATTGCAATTGTTTATGACAAGTGCAAAACCAGAACGTCCTTATCGAATGTGACAGGCATTATAATGCAATTTTCTGCTATATTTACTTGGTTTGCACAGAAGGTGCCAACCGGAGCAAACTCGGGGAAAAGGGTTGTAACCACTGGCTACATGTGGTTGGTTGGTTGGATGGTGAAGAAATCAATTCTCCTAGATGTTTGTCTCTGCTAGTGTTTGATGTTGAGTGTGGGAAGTGTAGAGAACACTGAGCGCCATATACAAGTGCGATGGATTGTTCCGCCGAACCGACTAATGTAAGATGATTTCGCTTGAAAAGGTTTTCCAGTGTCGTCGCTATGAAGTGTGGGAAGGCGCGGAATATCTCTGGCGAGTTGTCACAGACGGGTGACGGTGGATCCAATTGTGATGTTAGTCGGTGAGCTCACGGTTGAGGTAGGGCGAATACCGGGAACTGGGTTACCGATGTGGGTAAGATATGGAAGATTGACTATTTTGCCCGCTATAAAGGGCAGCAAGGGTGCTTCGTAGAAGGACGATGACGCACTGGAATGGACATTGTTGTGAGAGCGCGATGAGCAATAAACCCCTGTCCGAAATGTGATCGGCGTTATCGTGCCGGTGTTACAGTGGATGACTAATAAACGCTGCACAGAAGTTGATAAGATGGGCCATAGATTGGGGATTGGTGAGTATACTTTTGGTGATAAATAAGGGATAACCAATAAAACATAGTTAGAATTTAAGAAAATAATATATTCTCCACTGTTAAGTTCAATTATTCGCCTGAAAGTATGCAAACTTAGTTTTTACTTAAAAATATGTAAATTTTTAACGATATCTGCTATGAAATAGAATACATTTAGGCGCATTTACCACAACATGATTTTTGTGTAAATTGCAACAAACATCTAAAAACTAATAGCGTAAAGTACGTAATTGGGCAACTCGTACCATTTTAATTAAGCATAATTTTGTTCTCAACTGTTCCTAGTCTCAAGATAATTCCCAACGATTTCCACCACGGCCAATCAAAACTCGTGTGGGAATTAGTAACATTCTTGCTGTTATTTGTGACTGTTTCTACCGAACCAAAGAGCTACAGTTATGGCCCCTGCTTGCACTGCAATCGAACCGAACGGATGCAGTTCTGTTTTTGATGTTGGGCATGATTTAGCGACCCATAAATAAGGCGAAGTGGAGGGCACACCGATCGGGTGGGATGTGTATTTTCTGCACCAAACCACACCGGAGCACCAAACCGGAGCTGTTCGATACTTGAAAACGGATGCTTGAAAAACAATGACAGCTGTCCGGGGGAGGGAAGAAACCCCGGAAGCCCCGAACGCCGCGTGGCAGCGGAGATTTGTGGATCCTGTGAAGAACATTGGCGGTTGTGTACTTGTACGGTTATGGATGAACCGAATAATTTGGTTGTTGCTGCTGGTTGCGGTTTGTGCTTTGCATAAATTATCTTCTTTTTTCTCGCTCACCGCTGCTAGAATTGGTTAAAAATGGCAAAATGCAACAAACTAACGGCGCGCGGGAAAGATGTTCCTTCGGCAGCAAGCTGAAGGGATACCGCGTTGCTGCGTTGTAATTTATAGACCAGAAGCAAACGTTAAATTATGCCCGCTCGTTGCGTGCTCGGTGGCAACATATTTTCGCCCGTGTCATGGAGAGTTCGGTTTCCGGTCAATCCGGGTATAGGGCCGGAGTTGCAAATGTAAGCCCTGGGAATGGTGTACTTAGTCGCGGAAACGGAATGTACCGGCCTCCGAACTGACCGACTGAAATAGGACTGGATTCCGTGTGTCCGAGAGGGAGAAGGACACACTGAAATCCGCGGGAAATGGACGCAGTTTTTGTGGTAGCGCACCTTAAGGAACAATAATTAAAGACGGGAAGGAGTCCATCAAGAAGGATTTCACCGTTTGCATACAACTTCTGTATGCCTGCTTTAACAGAACAGGGGAGTAGGACAGTTCTACAACAAGTCCGAAAGAGTGATATTTACTAGCAAGGTAGAATAAATTAGCTAGACAAGCAGGAGTTGGGTCGGAAAAAGGATTGCACCGGAAACCGGTACCGGCTACAAATCACGCTCCAAGCGGCTTCCCTAAATCGGCAGCCCTCGTGTATGGAAGAGGTTGCTGGTGAAATTCCCAGACGCAAGGGCAGCAACCGATGTGAAGGAATCAGGATACGTGAGAATATTAAGAAGCCGGTCGAGCGGTTGTGATTTGCTGTGTGATTTGCTGCAAACTCATGGTCGCAGGCAGTAGGCTATTAAACGAGTGCTGCTTAGTAATGCTGGCTGTGGGTTGTAAATTAAGTGGCAAGGAATCGGAACCCGTTGGGGAGTAATGAAAGAATGCATTTTAATGTAAGTTATTTGTAGTGTCTATTTTTTGAAATGTCATAAGCATATGTTAACTATCCCAGACAATGTTGGGTATCCTTAGTCATTCATACCAAACAATGAATGCATACAAAATATCGACGAATATAAAGCATTCTTCTTTGCAGCCTAGATATGCGCCTGAAGGTATGCAATAGTATATATTAGTATCTCTTTAAAGGTTAGAAAAGGTAGAATCATCTAATTATTCGATACCTTTGGCGAATATAATGATTCCAAAAGAATTTTGATACGTGTTTTTTTATTTAAATCATATTCAGAAAGAGTTTACATTTGATTAATATACTTTAACAATTAGCACAAAATTTCATTATCGATAATCGTATAACAGTTAACGATACAATACATTGCATACATTCAGGCGTTGATCTTCAGACAAAAACAAACAAATATTGAACAATTGGTAGAATTTCAAATAAAATGCTGAAATTAAAGATCTTCCGATGACAATAACTTATAAAAGTATGTGTGAATATCACTGAATACCTATAATAAAATATGCATTAAATATTAAATTGATATATCCTGTCCCAAATGGCTTGCAATGATCCATTCAATAGCCCTATGCTACCATCACAATGCCCCCTTAGAGAAAAAGCGAAACAAATCAGTTGCATCATCCTCGTTTGCCTATCTGATGTATGCTCGCCGCTCAATTACGTTTGATGGCATGACCACGACAGTGATGGGATTTAATGGAAATTTGCCTTCTACCACCACAACCGCGCAATGACGAAGGACATTTAAGCGCGGCACGGTGACATTGCAGCACACCGAGCCACAGAGCTTCCACCGTTCGATGTCACATCATCGCGCTAGCCAGCTGGCTCTGAGCTCGGTGAGTATTTGGTAAAGAAATCTGTGGCCAAGACTTGTCAAATGCGGACAAATTGAAAGTGGATTAGTGGCGCAAGGGGAGTCCCGCCCCGAAGCCTGCGGTAAATCAGTGACGTTAAGCTCCTGCGGATAGGCTGGTCTAATCCTGCCAGCCGAAAGCAACGTCGTCATCTGAACGTCAACATCGGTGGCCTGCCTTTATTCCATGGTTAGACAGAAGATTACGCCGTACGCATTCTGGGGCAGGAGTTTCCGTGCGGCATCTCCTGCGCCCTCCGTAGTTTCTCGTGCTTAATGCGGGTGTGCGTGTGCATGGACAGTGGCAAGCAACAATGGGGAGATGGAAGGACATTTAATCTTTATTTAAAACATAAAAAAGCAACTAAAGACACGCTGGGCCTGGCCGACGCGGTTGGTCTGTGGGCGCGGATGAGTGGGTCCCTCCCGCCGGGACGTCAACTTCACATTCCGTTCGCGTGGATGGTCGCGGCACCCCGGAGTGTCTGGTTGAGTGTAATTTATCTTCATCAACACCCGGACCTAATTCTAATGGAGAATGTCTGTTGAAGATGCATGCGAAGGCGACAATGGTGGTGGTGACGGTGCTGGAGCAACCGCCTGTGGGGTTTTATCGTTTGTATCAAAACGGCAAGCAGGGGCTGCCGAGGGGAGAAGTTCGTCAGGCTAGCCGCATTAAACTAGCGCACTGGTCCCAAGGATTCCTAGCAGGCTCCTAGGCACTTTCCTTTGTGTGGAGGGGTTAAATTTAAAGAAACTGAAGCAAACGTCAAACTGTTCAAGGTGTCAGAGTTGTCTTAAGGCGTGGAAGCAGAAACTTCAAGACTTCAAGGCAGCTAACGGACATAAAAACTGTGCTAAAACAGTTTCACTCATCAATTAAAAGATTCGGAGGCAATATAATGGAGTTTTAATCGTAGCTGCGTAAACGTCTTTTACCCAGAACCATCCTGAAATTGCACTGTTTTGCGCAATAGTTGGTTGAATTTATAAATAAACATCTCCGGCTCGTTTGGGGAGAAGTTTAAACGGCTTACCGGAACCGGGAACCATCAATCAGAACGGATAGTAAGCTCGAGGTCAACTATGCAACTGTACAAACCCGCTGTATTCCTTGCCAAAGCAAGACCCCGGCCCTGTTGAGTTTGGTACAAACTTTTGCCAATCCATTCCCCCGGAACATGGTACGATACAAGTTGTTCGTGCATTCCCTTCCACGCTCGCTTTTAGCCGGAGGTCGGAACTTTGTAAAACATGTCCGTTAACCATTTTACAGCGCGAACTCGGTCCGTTGCACCATGCTGCTGCTGCTGCTGCTGCTGCTGGTGGCGTCAAATTAGGGTTGGCTTCATGGAGTCATGATTAAGATTACCAATATTACGATAATAATAAACTTATAATACGGTAGCTAACCAGGAAAGGTGGCGCTGCAATAGGGGAAGGAAGTTCATTCGTTTAGTTCCCGCTAGAATTTTCTGAAGGGAAGACTTTCGGGCAGCGGAATGAGCCCGAGCCGGATAGTGTAGCGATACTATCACACCAACAACGTCCATAAAACAACTGTAATTGATACAGTGCGGTGGTACAGTACTGTACGAAAAGGGCAATCAGCATTGGCAAGGGATGCGATGAGGTAGAACAATGGTAAAAGTACACTAAAGTGCATAACTTTCTCGTTATACCGTTTGGGTGGCGTTGCTGTCTCTTTCTCTCTCTCTCTCTCTCTCACTCTCTGTGTCGGAACCACAGATGGTAGATTTTAATTTCAAATCAACGAAAATATGCTCCTGTCACTTAAAATTCGGGTTCCCGGATTCGGTGCACCGGATAACGTTCTATCCAGCGTAAAATGTTTGGCGTTTTTTTTCTCTTTCGGTGAACATTATGGAGGCGATGGGCGATAAGCGATGTGCAATATCGTGCATGGTGGTGCACGATCCCTTTTTATCACACAGCACAAGCAGCATGAAATCGCGGCCCGAAATCGCGGTGGGCGATAAAATGTGGGAACTATTTTATAATGAAAATGTTACCCCATGTTCAAGCAACTAACACGGCATGTTTCTTTTAGGAACGAGCCAAAAAAAAGGAAGAACTTCCCTCCTTGGCAGGGCGTTAGGGAGCAAACTTTTTGTGCATGACTGGTGGTAATTAAATTATGCCTTAACTGGGAACAGTTTTGCTCCTGGTTGGTGGTTACTTTCCTGGCTCAAACATTTACATGGTAATTTTTATCGCTGCTACAGCATTTTTATCACGCCGTTTTTGGTTATTTTTATACGACTAGCGGACTAGTTTGCACCATCCCTTCAGCATTCCACCCTTGAGCAGCGGGAGCTAATGACAAATAGCGAATGACAAATCATTTGCCGAACAGAAATGCGACACGGCCATCAAGATAGTGGAGGGCTTCGATCAAACTTTTGCACGGCACCACCAGTGGAGAAGGGGGGGGGGGGGGGGGAGGGGTAAAAGTTTGTTTTCCACCCGATCTGTTTAATCAATGTGACAGTGCCGATGTCACTGCAAATGAATTGGGTAAAGTTTGGGTGGCGTTTATTTTTTTTTTCTGCTCTCTGAGCAGAGAGGGAAGCAAAGTTTGGTCCTGCTTTTTCGTGTCTCTTTACCATTGATAGTTATGTAAATTGAAATGAGAAGTTTATTAGCGTATCTTTTTGATCGCAAACATCAGTGCTGTAATAAATTCTGAGAATGTTGGGTGGGTGGTGGTTCCGTATCATCCATCAGTGGCCATTTTAAAAAGCCATTAAAACTGTTACACTGCAGTTTTTTTGGAGTCTTTTTTGTTGTGGTGGCTTTGGTTTCAAAGGGATGTTTCGTATCGAAGTTCGTAATTTTAACGGAGTTCGTATATGCTCTATCTGTGATTTCCTTCATAATGTTAAGTAAATTTGTGTGCTGCAAGTTGTAACTATAGTTTCTTTGCTGAATTTCCTCAGAAGAGAATGGTTTCGCTCAACGGTTTTCAAGACCACAAAGACAACAATACCACTTGAGCTGTTGCCAAATGATTTGAAAAAGGATCAATTTTTAATGAATACCGACAAATGAAGTAAGGGTTTGGATGTATTTAATTTGTAGTCATTGGTTACTTATCCGGCGCTACAACCGCCTTGCGATCTTGGCCTGCCTCAGGAGTGTCCTACATCACTCACGATCTCGCGCATTCATCTGCCAGTCCGTTATCCCGGTCTTAATGGCGGACGCCTCTACGCCATCCTGCAACTTTTGGCAATTTGGGCATGAAAAGCCTCCTCTGTCCGTATGGACGGCCTAAAAAGATGCTTATTGCATTTTGATGCTCGTTGCAAAAGCTTCCTAGAGAATCTCTTACGTATTAACAAACCTTACAGCAATGATCAAACAGAGCTACAATTGATCCTCCCTGGTTAGGTGGTCTGTTTTCGTTAGGTTACTCGGTAGTTGGCACCTCAATAGTTAGATTGTTTGCCAACCAACAAGATACTTTCGACAGTAAGAAACTCCAGCATTTTTACGATGATTGTCAAGCGAGTAATCTATGATGTTTTTCCTTTTTTTTTATTTTCTTTTCTATCAATCATATGCAACGTGTACTGACGAAAAGGACGTTGAATAGCACGAGTGCACGTTTTGATCAGTAAGTTGTCGTGCGATTTCAATGGAGCTTTTAAAGGCCTATATTCCAAATTTGTTGTTGCCGGTTTGGTGGTACAGTTGTCAACTCGTATGCCTTAACAACATGCTCGTCATGGGTTCAAGACCCGAATGTACCTCTCATACGTAGGACTTTACTATCCTGCTATATATGATCAGTCAGTAAGTCGCACGGAAAGCCAAGCTCAGTAGTGATACAGGCAGGTAAGCCTTGATCGTTAACGGTTTTTGTGCTATAGAAGAAAAGGATGAATTCCTAATTTGTTAGTAAGTAACTTTGATTGTATGCCAAATGTTGAATTTACGCTTTTTACCCAGTTTTCCATAGAAACATTTGGAGTATATTATTGAAGTCAGACTGTTTTATGATACATTTTTCCATCGGTATGGGTATGTGTATAACTCCAAACTTCTCAACTCGTGTTTAAGTGGCTGTTTAATTAACCCATGCGGATCTGCCCGAGTGAGACTCGGGCTGTGCAGAGGGTTAATTTAAGTTAAAATTATTTCTGAAAATGTTTTGGTTATTTCAAATATTTTCGGTGTTATTGAATCTTCTTAGTAAACAACCAAAGCGACCCATTTCCTACCCCAGCATGAGAATTGATCAATCACGCTTGTTTATAGTTGTCCAGAGCAATGGTCACAAGCAAATTCGATCCATACAGAATTTATCGCAACTGCACGTGTTCAACCTCACCTGCAGTCGGCCGCAACGTTCAAACGGTAAGACATATGTCCCAGGTCCTTCGTTAGTAGTTGAATCGAAAACTAAAACTCAAACAACCACACACACGCTCGCTACAATTGCACGGAGCAATGCGGTGGAAATCTTGCAATTTATGGTAGCGAAGATAAATCGACCCCGAACATGTGTTCCCGATGGTTTTTTTTTTTGTTGCGTCCCAATCTCGTATCCCATGTGCCCTTGTGTACCACGTTCCTACCGAAGCAAGGTAGTGAAATGTACAAATTCACAGCTAGTTGTTTTCAATCGAGAGCGGTTTTTTTGTGCCGTCGAGATCATGTGAAACCGTGTGCCGGAATCGGTTAAACGAGAAACAATATTTTTCACCCATTTTGTGGTAGAGTAATGGGTTGGCATTTACTAGCAGCGCGTTCCCGGTGGTGGCACCAGAAACGGGTTGATTACTGGTTGGTAGGGGGTACTCGCCACATAAAACATCACCACGCACGGCATTGTGCACAGCGCCCCTAGCAGTAGCAGTAGCAGCAGTGAAACGGAGAGGTAATTAAATTAAAAACCAATCTAAAAATAAGTACCCTATAACTTTAAAAATAGTTACTAACCCGTCCGGTAACGATGATTGGGTTTTCATCTTCACTCTTTCACTGGGAGGATGTGTGTGTTTCAGTTTTATTTTATTGTGTCCCTACGGGCGGCAAACCCGTAAGCGTGTGCCGGACCGGGTTATGTGTAATATTTCGTATTTTATTTTTCCTACCCTTCACTACCACCGCCCCCCCCCAAAGGGGGAGTTTCGCGTTTGTTTTCCTTCTCTTCCAAAGTTGAGTCGTTTGTGGCAACGCTGTCACGCGTGACATGTAGATATTTCATCTCGGCGTGATTAATTAGCAAACACAGGGACGCTGATTTAGCGATCGTAGCGCGGTGTTATCTGACGCCCTGAAGCACTAGAAACCAGCAACGGGGAGGTTTGAAAGGCGATAAAGCTGAAAACTATAACATGAAACGATCGTTTTTGCTCTACGCTTCGGGAAAAGGGTAGGACGGGAGGTTAATGTAGTTTCAAAGGGCGCCAACACTAACCGATAGTGTCGTCGCGATATCCCAGACAGGCATAGGTGTCACCAGACATTTACTAGATGGATGAGCTAAAAACAGGTGTCAGTGGGACAGGGGCAACAGACGGCCAAGACAATGGTAGACAGCTAAAGCGGGAGAAAGAGAGAGAGTAGACGGTCCCTGCATGGGGTGATGTATAAATCCGGACGTGTTGACTCTGTAAACCGAATGAGCAGGTTGTTCGGGGAGGATTACGTGGCGTCAAGGCAAGTCCACTGGTCAGCTGGTGACTACTAATTAAAAGTGTAATGTGTTCGGGTTATGGCTATGTTATGGGGATGGTCCGAGCGGGTGATCAACCATACTCGCGAAGATCAACATTGTTGCATCTAATGATCGTGGAATGCTATTAGAGGCTATTCGGCGCAGGAATGGGCCAAATGGTGTATATGAAACGTTGTGCTCTGTAATGACCTACTGAAATGTGAATAGAATGTGCTGAGGAATGTGTAGTAAGATACTGGGCCAAACAAACTTAGCGATATTTTAACCTATTTTTAATTAAGGGCATACCTCCTCAAGGATCTTTAAATTGCTTCAAAGTATACTAGACTAAAACCAAGCACTAATCTACCAAATATGTCTTTCTACACTTCCTCCTCTGCCCACTGAAATTGACACTTTTCAGCGCACGAATCAATTGCACCGAGACGGATCAAATTATTATCCTTCCTTTGCCGATAGTGCCGATAATGGTGCGAAAAAATAAACCCCAGTGTTCTGGTTTCTTAAATATTAATCAACTAATTAAAAGTTTTCTCATTAGCGACTCGTCACAGCACCGCGACCGTGTCTGGGAGAGGGAAGAGGTTGAAACTGAAAGAAATTAGCAGAATTAGTTAACCTAAATCCGGGTCAACGGCGGTCACTGAATAGCGCCGCGAAGGAAGTGCATTTTGCCTACTCGGATGATTGATGAATGAGGGTAGAGGGTTATTTTTTAATGATTTAATGAATGAATCAATGCTTCTTGGGGTAATCCTAGGGAATCGATTAGAAATTTTGGGAGTGTCTTTAAGCGATTAGTTCTTATGATGCTGAGTATAGTTACAATTTGATTATTGTAAGTTTAATTGAAAACAACACACCTTTTGATATTTTCTTTGCCATGATTTGACAAATAATTTAAATTATTTCTTTATCTGGTAAAAGTACCAAGCGACTTCTTTTATGGAGCTCACTAGGTTTAGCTGGATACTTTTGAATCTTTACCGTTTCAGCACATGCTTGGTAATTTATGGCAATTAGAATACAACAGGTCAATAGTATACTCAAAGAGCATAATGAAGGAATTCAGCAACTTATTGAGGATTTTTAACATATCTTTTTGGTCATTTACATATCACGTTCTGATCGATATAGCAACCAAAATTCTCCTATTTTTAAAATTTTAAATTCCTACCATTACTAGTTTTAGGATTTTTTGAAAACCAAATTAACGTAAAAATACTAACTGTTAAAGGCCTAAAATACGGGCGCAATGGATTTGACAGCTAAACTGTTATACTGTTATACGCGTTGAACGCGATCGTGGAAACCTTGCGTCGAGTAGTTTTGGCTGATGATTTATATAAACAAATATATTATTTGTTTAATCAGGAGGAACGGCTTTGCCGTATTGCTTAAAATTAAATATAGTATATAAACAAACAAAATAAATGTATGTATCCACAAAAAAGTGATCGTTTCGTTTGCAACGAAATATCAACTCATCAGTTTACCATTTGCTGCTACTTTACAGAACACAATCATCGGACTTCGAATAAAATACTCACTATTCCGCTCTGCATGATACAAACTCGGATGCATCGGATGCTGCGAGTTGAATAAATTATTCATCATTTCATAAATTAATGTAAAAATGGCCATCCCGGCTGATCGGATGAAAATATATGTGTGACACAGTCGCGGAAAAGAGGGGTGGAGGGGAGTTTTCGCCACCTGGACCACCTGGCGAAATCGATGGTACCGGCAACACCACATGGAGTGATGGCTGAAAAAGGATGGTTGACATGCTTTCAGCACACACAAACACACACTCACAGCCCTCGCTGATGAGTCCGAAGGGTGGAACGGTGTTATTCATTTCCATGCCCGATGCCCGTTGCGCTCTGATTCGTGGCGGTGATTTTCAATTTGCACCATTTTTTGTTTTGTTTTGCAACCATTGCGGTTCATCATCAGTGAAGGAGCAGCAGTGCCAGGGCGTGCCAGTGAGTGAGTGAGTGGTGCAGGCAGTGAGTGATTCAGTATAAGGGAAAATTAAATTAATCCATAAATCATTAAAATTATCGACGAACGATCGGTGGGGGCTGGGTGGGATGGGCGGGAGAGTGCTACCGTTTGTTAGAGAAATATAATAATTTCATGCTCGAATTACTCTATCCGGGAGTATGTGAGTGTGTGTGAAAGTGTTTGTGTATGGGTTGTAGGGTTAAATGTATGTTTCTGTGTCGGGAAAATCGCATCAACCCGAATCCGTGTGCACAGTGTGAGGTGCCAGAAGCGGAGCAAAAATATCCTGACCTCATCGGGATTGGCAAAAATGGTGTGGAACGTAACAACAAGAACAACAAAAGCCACACGATATTTAAGCTGATTCGCACAATAAATAAAGCAAAGTTCATAATTATCTATAAATCACTAGCCGTTACGCGGGAGGAACTCCCTGGATGCTGCACACCGATGTCAATGGTGCAGCAATTGTACCGTCGCAAGTCAATGGTAGTGTTTAGGTTCACAGATTAACTAACAAAGCCGCGGCCCAGATCCTGGTGGACTGATGGGCTTTGCATATCGATCAAGGCATATCACGAACGTGATGTATTTGCTGTAGCCCAGCAACAACTGGTACCGCACGCGTGGAGGTGAACCATTGGCCCATGTAATGGGAGCGGTTTTGCTGATAGTGATGAGGCGGTGCTGATAATACTAGGTAAATGCAGTGAATGTAGGATCAGTTTCCGGGATGGGTTTTGAATAATTTAGACACAGTTGTTGGGACTGCCGGGTTCGGTTGGAAAGCGTAGCATGTAATCGGATCAATACTAAAGCATTTAAAATATACGATGAACATAAAATTAATTAAACATAAATGTAGCGGAAAGATAAAAATATAAAATAATGAACATGTTCGGAAATGGGATTGCAAACAGGAACAGAAAGAAAACAAAAGAGTTGAAAATGAATAATGGAATTTAAATCTCAATAAACTGTATGCAATGTGAAATTTATAATTAAAAAACCAGAAAAACTCTTAGAACGAATAAAAAAATTATGTTTAAATTGAACATTTAGATCATTTTTTAAATAATTTTAAAGAAATTATTATCCTTATCTTACTGAAATGAATGAAAAATACTATTATTTCAACTATAAACTGTAAACTTTTCAACTATTTTCTACTTTTTTATTCATTTTATAACAATTTCGTCCATTCCATTCCAATGACCAATTACTTGTAGCTAATTAGTTACTCATAACTAGTTTTTTGTTCTAGTCATTTTTAACCTTTGCATTCTTTTCACTTTTCTCTTTTTACGATCAGTTACTTGTAGCTAGTTACTCTTACTAGTTAGCCTTGGAAGTTATTTTTAACCAGTTTCTTTGAATCTTTCGCTTTATTACAATCCAACAATTACTAAATCTTAGCACAACTTTTACAAATATATTTTTGCTTTTTGTTATCTTTTGTTGATTGATATATTTTTTTTTATTTTTCTATTTTTTAGACTCAATACATGCTGTTTTTTTAACTTTTTAATTTTTTAGACTCAATATAAGCTGAAAAAATATGAAATACATGAGCACCTGAATAACAAAATAGTTAATTAAAATCCTCACTAGTGAGCCAAGTCTCTTAACGAAGGCGATAATTTAATGAAAATTATTCTAAAATGTCTTAGTAAATGATATAAACAATAAGTTGTGTGTATTTTTTTTATCTTTTGAATCTGCTGCTGTTTAAAGCATTATATATTCACAGTACAGCCTTGGAATGCACACATCATTTGCTTCACCATCTCACCTTAAACCCGCCGGATCTTGCGGGCCCGCGGTATGTGCACCTTAAATGCCACTCCACACGGGGAAAATGTCTTCTCACGTGCCATTCTGTGCGCCCTGTCTCATACCAGACGGGATGGTTAATGTGTGTGTTTGTGTGTTATGCCCTTTCGCTGGTTGTTAGACGGGCAAAGAAACCACCAGCCCTATCAACAGCAACAACAAACAACGCTGGCGACGGGATGACTTTTTCCGTCATCTTTTCACTTTCCCCATGCCCCCCCCCCCATGAGAACGACCCCAGAAAACAGATGGGCACGTGGGAATAACGACGGCGCGTCTTTTAAAGGTTCGGTGTATCTTTCTCTATTGGTGCAGCCCCCTGAAAGCATCCTTAAAAACGCCGCAACGCCAGACAACCAACCCCCGTCAACCAGCCAACAGACGGAACGTAGCACACATCGTCGTCGTCGTCGTCGACGAAAGGTCGCCCCAAAAGAGGGCTGGTAAAGGGATGGGACGGCCCCCACTCTCCCTTTCTACGGCTCCCCGTCGCATTGAAAGGGCAATAAAACGAAATATTTATTTAGCGTAAATTGGTATTTATAACGCAATGAATATGTTCTAGCCCGAATAAAAATAAGGAAATTATTGCGGGCTTATTGCGGAGCGTTGGGGGGAGTGTGTGTGTTCCCGTATCCGGATGTGAACCATGGCCGTGAGAGATGCGTGCGAAACTGCGTGCGTTTAGATGATGATGATGATGGGCCGGAAAATCTTTCACCGTGCTAAAGTAAAGAGACAGCCCTGTGCCCCCTTTTGGGGCACTTGAAAGCTGGTAGAGGTGGTTTTGGGAGGAAGATGTGTACTGCTTGGAAGTGGTGTGAAGAGGGCAAACAGGAGGGGCGGTCCCGTTTATCATCGATGAAAGTAGCGAGTGGTAGTAAATTTTGCTCTAAGTATGGCAATCATTTGCTAGGGTGAACAAGTGTTGAACAATTGGTAAATTAGAGCGTTATTTACGGCCCGGCTGTCAGCAAGATCACACTCGCAGTAGAAGAGTGTTCCACAAAAAGGACAAAGCAATGTATTAGGTTAGTATATTATCAATCAAATTGAGTGGAAAAATAAATGACACATATTAAAATTTAGATTAATATTTTGTTTTGCATGCCAAAATGTTATTCTAAGCTCCTTTAAGGGACAAATTTGAACAGAGACGAGTAACATTTATGTAACAAGTGAAAAGCATAACTATAATAAAATAAAATATATATATTTTTACACTTCAAAAGCGTGATGTAACAGTGGAATAATTCAATAAAATCTGAGATAACATAACAATCCTGGCTACGAGGTGAGTAATTAAAACCTATGTAAGTAATTTGTTTATGTATAAAATACGACAAAAAGGATAATATGTGATTAATATTTGACCTAAAAAAAGAAATTTATAATACGCATGCCATTATTATAAATATGCAAATTGCTTAAATTTAATTCTTAACTTTCACCAATTATAAACCAACCCCTTAAACACATTTGAACCATTATAAAAATGCATAATACAAAAAAAACAGCACTTAAACACATGTTTGCCAACATTAATCGCCCGGTTGTTACTGCGGGAAACCATATTCATTTTATCCAACCCAACCAAACTCCCAATAACACTTTATCTCTTTATCGGTTTACCAGTTTTTCCCATGTATCCGAGAGAGGGCTGTTAAGGAAAAACCGCAAAAACCCGCACGCACACACACACATACATCCCCCTATTTACCTAGGAGCCGGGGTCACTTAACGGCAACCGCAGCCCCGATTTACAAAACGATGCGGATGCGTCCCCTTTCCTCTAACAAATTTGTGGTGACTCGGCAGTTCCCCGGGAGAACTCAGGCCTCTCGGTATGGGCCTCGGTAAGTAAAAGCGTAGTAAAATTAACATTTCGAACCGCAACAAATGTACGAACGGGATGGACCTTGGAACCTTGGATGGTGTGTGTGTGTGTGTGTGTGTTTGTGAGGCAAAGTGGTTCGACAGTATCTTTCCCTCCCGAAATCAACCCCTTTTTCGACCGGAAGGGAAAGCGAACCGGGCAGTCGTAAAACGTTTAACTCCATCATTACGCTCCCTGCCGGGATGAAGCCGTTTGACCGGGAAGGAAATGTGGTCAGCAGTTGAGGTGATTAAATATGTTGCGGTTTATAAACCGCTATCATTGAGCCTCGATCGGTAATTAAAGGAAGAGAGAGAGACAGAGATAAAAAAAGAAAGCTACAACACTCCTTCCACACACCGTCCTTAGCAAGCGTGCAAGTGCAAACGCATAAAAAATATCCATCTTTTCGGGGGGAAAATCATGCTTTCACTGTCGCACGGTCGCTATGGTACCCGTGGCACGCTGTAAAACATAAACCATAAGTCGTTCGATCACGCCTCTTCTCAGTGGAGCGGTCGGTGGTGGAGAGAGCAGGTCACAAATAAGTGACCATGTTGTACAGCTATCATTCATGCTGAGCGCCCTGTTTCAGCCCTACAGCCGTGTGTCTTGGTGGGGCTGCCCGCGAGCGCCCGTGGTATATATTTCATAACTGTCAACGACAGTCGGAAGATTTCATCAATCATGTGTCGTTTCTTTTTCGGTGGCGGTGGCGCGTTTTTCTTCCATCGTGACATATAGGTGTGTGTGTTTTTGTTTTAGTTTTGTTTGTAATTCCGTCACACAATGCAGTTTGTGGCCGCATACGGGACACCATTTTTCATTCTGGTTCGGGGAGTGTGTTTTTGAGCTTCTTTTTCTTGCTTTAAAAAAGGGAAGAGAACTACATGGGTGTTGCATTTCGAAGATGGCGGATGATACAAGCGCTAACAAGCGAACGAGGGGAATAATTAGCGTAAAAGATGGTTGGGAAATTTGAAACTTGTCGGTGATACATCTTTGGACACGAATTGTTGAAGAATATATGGCAGGTGAGTGGCAAGAAAGATATTTATATTGCTTGCAACTAGAACAGGATGATGGAGATTGATACACAAACGCTCCCAAGTTTAATTAATTTATGGCTTTTGCTTGCTCCAAGATACTCTAAAAATCACCTTAAGTACAAGTTTTTCTCTAACTTTTTCCAAAAAAGCTCTCACCAAACGCCAGGAAATATTCGCCTTTCACTACAAACGAATTTTAAAAAAGATGCTTTCGGTCGGCCAAGTCACCGGCCAGTGACAGTTAAATTGAATTCCGGTTCAATTTAGGGGAAGAAGCTCTATCTTGAGCTTCGCTAATTCGTCGCGTTTTCTCGCCGCGCGTACTTCTGTGTGTCCTTTTGCTGTTCCGCTTAGCCTCTTGGCGGGGGGGATAGTGAGCAACCGCCGGAAAGCATTAAAAGAACAAAAAACAAACACCTACCTCGGACAGCTGCTGTGCACGCACCGGGGTACTGTCGGGGGTTTCTAGGTGACTTGCTTTAATTCAATTTTGAATCTAAGAAAAACAGATACCAATCCGGGTGGTGGTTGTCCTTCCCCCGTCTTGTGCTTTTATGTTCATCCGGCGCACGACGGGATCAGGCAGCACGACAACAACATTGGTGAGGGTTGGTCGCGGTTTTTTTTGGGGGGAAGAAAAGAGCACAACAAAGCAAGAAGAAAATAAATGAAAGCAAAAAACACACCCAAATTCACCCACCACACCCCGGGGTGCACGGTCCTGAGCATGGCCTGGTCCCGCGCGCTAACCCGCGGTGTCATGGTGGAATTTATGCAAATTTGAATTTTCGCTCGCCCGCCTACTCTGACTCGGGCGCACTACTCGCGGGCGGTCGCTATCCTTTAAGGCGGAAAGGGCAATCCAAGTGGAGCAGCAGCAAACAAGCATCCCAGCGAGAAACTCTAGGACATTGTCATCTGGCCGATTATTTGATAGGATTAATTTCGCGTCTTGCATTCTCGGTACCGCCGTCGGTTCGCCCGGTCCCATTTGCTTACCTTTTCTTTTCCTTTGTGCTGTGAGATGGGGACAAAAATCCATGGGTAAAATAATTCGGCTCCTTTCCAGCAGCAGGCAGCTGAAAACTAAACGCATCCTTAAGACGGTTGTGTCGCTGCGGTGTACGGAACACAGGGGATCGCACGAACCTACGGAGAGACGACGTCGAGGACGACGCGAGCAACGGAGATTATCTTCAATAATAGGATTTTTTCGCTTCATCATCGCACGTGGCACGAGCAGCGCGGCACTACTAAACGATCCTCCTCCTGCCTAATGCTTGGAGGTTGAGAGGTTGTGCAAATGTTTTTTTTTGTGCTTGCTTCTTCAAGCCCTGTCACTTGCAATGGCGTTGTGGTGTCGTTTCTTTTTGACTGAATTATTTTTGTTATTACTATCACTCTTTCAAATTCGGGATCAAGGCGCGTCTGTTGTTGTGGTTGTCGTTTGTTTTTTCTCCCTCGTTTTATCTCATGCTCTACCACGTGATAATAATGATAGGGACGAGACTCCAATTGCTCTTTCCCGTGTGGTTCACGTCAAATTTCAAAGCACGAAGTACTAATCTTATGCTGAAACAGTTTACGCCGAGATGATACTTTATGCCCCCCCCCCCCCCGACCCCGCCCGATGTGTTGTTAGGGACAGTCTTTTCTCTTCGACGCTGCTTGAAGGTACACGGTACGGCCCTTTCATGCATGGTTGCCGATTTGCATTTATATTACACGACAAATAGTGCAGCGAATGAGGTTTGAGCCGTAATCCTCGAGGTTATTATTGTGCAATCGATACTAATCCGGGCACAACTGCCACGCCATGCAATGCTGTTTGCCGTGGCGCACGTGCGTTCGGTGAAGTATTAATGTATTGGTTATATATGAAACAAACTGCATTATTGACTTAAACATGATAATCGTGAAAAGAAAGCATTTTCTTACCTTTATGATGGCTCCAATTCTGTTCGTTGCGTAATGCAAGGGGTCGTATAAACATTTTGCAACTGTTTCATATGAGTTTTGCAAGCAATGATTGATGTTAGTTCATTATTTTATTCATGGCCTGGTAATACATGACTTCATTAGGCAAGACATGTCAATGAATAATAATGGAAAAACTATTACACCAGTAATAGAACCATGTTCTATCTGCTTGCAGATAACGCTATGTGAAGTTCAGTTTTCTGTGTAGCAAAATTCCACTTGCTTTACACTACTATTAGTCAAAATTCATCGTAATCAGATAGCGCTCGAAGTTGATGGAGCATCCATATTTCACTACGAAGTCGCACCCCAACATGCCATCATACTCCAGGTTGACAAGATTCTGTACGAGATGAAACTCGTGTTTGATGGTGGTTCTTCCGAAGCACAGATTGTACGTGGCCGTACCCAGCTGTAGTATCGTGATAAAACACGTCTTGACTCCTCCTAGTTCCACATGCGATTGCTCTTTATTGTTAATCCATCTTTCATCTGTCAAGCAACATAACAAGGTTTATATATACAACGTATCTATAAGGTTGCTATACTACATTCACTTTCCTTTTTTTTTATAGATAATGTATTGCTTACTAACTAATGGATTTCCAACTGCTAATATAGTCGTTTAAGTAATTTGGTTTTTGAATAGTTCTTTTAGATCTTGTGGTCTCATTACTTGGCTTATAGCTAAGACTTCTATCAGTTAATTTGCTTGTGGTATCTTTGCAAGTAACATTCTTTTCTTTGTTATTTGGATCTACCATTCCGTTGTCTACTGATTCTGGTGCAAGGGGGTTACCTTCTTCTGTAGAAACTTTAAGCAAATGAGATACGTGCCTCCGGTATTTCAAACCGGATTCTTTTGATGCTATTAATACATCTCCTCCTTTCCTTTCAACCACCTTAAAAACTTTTGTCCCAAAGTTAGATGATAGTTTGTTGGTTTTACGCATTCGTTTGACCAGAACTTCGTCACCCGGGCATATTGAGCTAACTTTTGCGTTTCTTCGTTTATCTGAATACATTTTACCTTTGTGTTTAGCTTCCTTATCTCTGTCTGCCACTTCTTCATGTTCAACTATTGGATTAAATATAGATGGTAATTTATCTCTTATGTTATAATTAAAAAGCATCTCCGACGGTGTTTTCTTAGTGACTGAATGAGGAGAAGATCGATACATTAATAGGTATTTGTTAAGCTCTTCGATCCAATTTGCATTCATTGATTGACTGATGACAAGTCGTTTAAGAAGGGATCGGTTTTGTCTTTCGACTTCACCATTTTGTTGCGGCCAGTATGGGGTGGTACTGATCAATTTAATGTTATTGGTGGTGCAAAACTGTAGGAACTCTTCGCTTGAGAACTGCGGCCCATTATCTGCAGTAATAGATAGAGGTAGTCCGAATCGTGCAAAAATTGAATTTAACCGTCCTATAGTCTGTATAGAATCCGTCTTTTTCATAATTTCTACTTCTATGTAGCGACTGAAATAATCGACTACAACTAACAACGAATGGCCTGATGGGAGAGGTCCTAGAAAATCAATGGCCACGTGTTGCCATGGTGCTGATGGCAATTCTCTTCGCTTCATTGGTTCTGGAGCGGGCGCTGCAGAGACCAGCATACATCCCCGGCAATTCCTGACGTATTGTTCTACTTGTAAGTCAAGTTTTGGCCACCATACTTTGGCCCTTAATCGCTGTTTCATAATGCTCATACCTGGGTGACCTTCATGGGCTAGATGTAAGGTCCTTTCTCTTAATGAAGCAGGCATAACTATTCTGTTTCCTCGCAACAGTATATTGTTAGCAAAGCATAGTTCAGTAGAAAATATTTTGAATGTCGAAGTATCTTCGGTCCATTCATTCTTTTCGATTCCCTGACGAACCGCTTGAATAGTTCCATCGGCTTTTGAAGCTTTTTCTATCTCTGTAAGCTTTAGCGCTACTGGTGATGCATTGGAAATAATCCATGCCACATACTGTTCAGAAAACTCATCAAATGGTTTACCTTCTACGGTCTCTGTGATCGCGAGGCGTGAAAGTGGATCAGCAATATTGGATTTCCCTGGTCTATAAATAACAGATGCTTTGTAAGATTGCAGCCGTATTACCCATCTCTCGATCCTGGCACATGGTTTCGATTTTGTACTAAATATTTTTTCTAATGGTTTATGATCTGTTATAAGTTCAAATTGACGACCATATAGATAAAAATGGAAGCGTTCTACTGCCCAAACAAGCGCTAGGGCCTCTTTTTCAATTTGTGCATAGCGTTTTTCTGTATTAGATAGACTTTTGCTTGCGTATGCAATTACTCTCGGATTTCCTTCTGAATTTATCTGTATTAATACCGCTCCTAACCCAACAGGACTTGCGTCAGCAATTAACTGTGTTCTATCTCCAATATCAAAAAAACCTAGAGTTGATGGGCTTATCATAAACGATTTGAGTTTCTCGAACGCTGAATGATGCTCTGATTTCCATACAAATTTTTCCTTTTCAACTGTTAGCTGTCGTAATGGATGTGTAATGGTTGCCATATCAGGAATAAATTTTCCTACATAATTTACTAAACCTAAAAAACTTCGAACTTCTTCTGCTGATTTTGGTGCCCTGAAGTTTCGTATCGCATTTAGTTTATCTTTGTCTGGTTTTACTCCTTCTGCAGATATAACATGCCCTAAAATTCTCATTTCTGATACCCCGTAAACGCATTTATCTGCATTTAGCACCACGTTCCACTCTTTGAGCCTTTGGAGAACCTTTGTCAGTCTTTTGTCATGTTCATCTCTATGCGATCCGTATACAATAATGTCATCGATGTAATTCAAGCATCCTTCACAGCCTGTAAGAATTTGTTCCATAGTTTTCTGGAACAGCTCTGGTGCACAGTTTATCCCAAACATAAGTCTGGTGTAACGGAACAACCCTCTACGTGTGATGAACGTAGTAATCCCCCGAGATTGTTTTGAAATTTCTACCTAAAATGAAACTCATTAGGATTAGTTTCTGGTATAATATATTTCGATTGAGTTATAAGCAACGTAATTCAAATAGATTAGGTTAACAAAAGAATTTAAATCGCAATCAATCCTTAATCAACCTTCGTTTGCACTAACCTGGTGGAAAGCATTTTTAATGTCCAGACGGGAAAATACCTTTGCCTTAGCCATATGTGGTAAGAAGTCCTCAAAAGTAGGTAGTGGATGATTTTCTCTCTCAACCGCCTCGTTAGCGCGCCGCATATCTACACATATGCGAACATCGTTGTTTCCTTTAGGGACAACTACTACAGGTGATACCGACTTAGATGGCTCATTTACTTGCTCGATAACTCCCTGAATCAGTAGTTCATCCAGTTTTTTATCGACTAGTTTTTCCAGGGCAACCGGTATTCGACGGTATGGCTGAGCGACAGCTACTGAACCTGATTTTATTGGTATATCTACCACAACATTCTTCAAGGTCGACAGTTTATGGTTTTCGTTGTCAACCGTATTTACAGGAACGGTAATTTTCAACGCTCCCATGAGGGTAGCCGTATCACGCCCAATTAAAGTTTTGCCATCACCCTTCACAACATAGAAATCGGCAGTAGTTTCTGCTGAGCCTAAAGTAACTGTAGCAGTAAACACACCTACGAGCGGCAGTACCTGTCCGCCATATGCCTTGAGTGTAATTGTGGCATCACGGTGTTGATTTGATACAACAACATGTTGGGACTTTAGTTGCTCCCAGACAATTTGGCTGATTAAGTTGTATTTTGATCCCGAATCGATCATAGCGTTTATAGGGATACCACCTATTTTACAACACATTTCGCTGCTGTTATCATATGGCGTGAGATGGAAGACGTATTCCGTGGTATTGTTATCAATATGTTTCACTGTGTCATGTTTGTACTCTTTATTTCCAGCTTCTGTTGCCTCTCGTCGATATTTCTTGGTACCCTTGAAAGTCCTTTGTTCTGGGTTTTTAGTGCGACACCTCTTAGCGAAATGATTCATGCCGCCGCATTTACTACAAGTTTTTCCTTTGGCTGGGCATTTCTCGTCTTTGGCAAGATGTCCCATATAGCCACAACGATGGCATTGCATTTGATTTGTTTCAGCAAAAATTCTCTTTTTATGAACAGAATACCCATCAATTTTATTAACATCGTCAACTTGATGCTGACTTCCTATGAACGATTTTTCTTGATGAGCAACTGTTTCAAGAATTTTTGCTACACTCAATATTTTATCGAGATTAGCGTCGCCTAGTCTCAATAACTCTCTACGCAATGCAGCTGACTGACAGTTTTCAATAATCTGGTCTCTAATATTTTCTTCTGTCTTGTCGCCATAGCCGCATCTTTCTGCTTGTATGCGTAATTTCACTATAAAAGTGTCAAAATTCTCTCCTGGTTGTTGTTTAATTTGCCGCAATAGGTGTCGTTCATAGGTGGGGTTTTGTCTCGGCAAGAAGAAATTATTTAATTTTGCTACGGCCTCTTCGTAGCTGTTCATATTGGGGGTATATTGTTCAATATTTGAAAGAGGTCCTCGTTTCTCAATGCTTGGTAGTTCTGGCAGAGTTTCATAAATTTGTTGGACCTTTGGTCCCACAAAATGCAATAGTAGGTCTTTCTTCCACTCCTCATCATCAATTCGAGATGCTCGAAGCATGATTTCGAAAGATTTGATCCATTTTTTCCACTCATTTCCAAGGTTTTCTCGGTGACCCTCATAATTAAACGGCTGAGGCGTCAGCCCTGGGAAACGAAATAGATCTGTAAAAATAATACAACAGAATTTAGTCATTCAGAAGAAATCAGACGTGTGCGTCTGTGAAATTCATGTAAATAGTCAAAATACATTAGGATTGTGTTTATTCACCCATCCAAACATGCAGCTCTGCATTATGCATTATGAGTTTGACAACACTGCATCACACTAACACTGGTGCAATAACATAATACTTATTGTAGAACACTTGATCTTTCAATCATCTTATTATTATTATTATTATTTTTATTATTTTTTTTTTATTTTTATTATTCAGCGTTTAAGCAATTTTCAGGAAAAATCCCATCACGCACATTTGATTGATTTGCTTTTTTTTATAATTCACATGTCTTTCCGTTTTTCTGCGTTTCATCCTCCATTTTGACAAAGATGCGCACTCATACATAAGCCATCCTTGCATGTATTAATACTCGACTTTGTGCCAAACACTCACATATGGATTCCGCATTGAAGCAATACCTGTTCCGACATGTTTTCCGAGTTCTGCATTCAAGCAAACAAAGGAACAATACTCATTCTTTGTTACACATAAATTCGGCGTTTAAGTGAAACTTGTTTCAACACGTTTACCGTATTCTGCATTAAAGCAAATTAACAAGGGAGCAATGTTCATTTTTTTTTTTTTAACCACACTTTTCACTTGGATAGTCCTGCATTTAAGCAAATTTCCAATTGGCTTCATTTTTCATCAGCTTTTACGCAAGTCCGAATTGAATCGGGGTTCACTGCATTTAAGCAAATTGCAATACAAATGTACTTTCAATCACATTTTCCTTCTTTCACATTTCCGAAGTAACAAAACGAAGTAAGCTTACCAATCGTATTCATTGTATCTTGCCGTCTGATTTTGTTCCACTGCTAGTTCTCTTTATTTCTTTTTACTCGTCGCCAAATGTAGTATCGTGATAAAACACGTCTTGACTCCTCCTAGTTCCACATGCGATTGCTCTTTATTGTTAATCCATCTTTCATCTGTCAAGCAACATAACAAGGTTTATATATACAACGTATCTATAAGGTTGCTATACTACACCAGCGTTTGGACGATTCCATCGGGATTGCATTTCCAGGCCATTGCATCCTTGTGGCGCAGGTTGGGGATTTTCTTACGGTTCACCGCGAGGAAGGAAATGGCTGATCCGGTAGCAACTAGCAGCGATGAGTAGGGTTTGGTTCGATCGCCAATCGGTAGCTTGATGACGCTCTTTTTGGAAATCGGCCATTGCATCGAGGACCGCGCGCTGCTCTCGTAGCTGGTGGCACTGTAGCTATCGTCGTAACCGCAGAAGAAGTTCATTTTTGGGCGTTATAGCGATCGCACAGTTGTAGATTACACGAAAACGAGTCTAATTTCGTTGTGTCTATTACTTGTAAACGTTTGTTTTGCTGGAATGGACTTGATGCGAAATTTTACCGGCTTTCTACGATGCTTACTCGATTGTGATTTTTTTGTTCTAGTGTATTACCTGTCGACTCGTCTGTCATGTGCGGTCGGCAAGACAAATGATCAGGGTGACCAGATTGTTTCACCGCAATCGGAAAGAACACGAACGCGTAATCCGAAGTTATTGGTAAAATATAAATATCTGTAGGATTGGTGGAGAAAACTGTCTTCAAAATACACCAAAAGCAATCGTGGCAAGAGCAATCTTTTATCGTTGTTTGGTGTAAAATCTTGCAGTAGGAAGCCCTGTGAAGAACAAATGGTGAAATTAGGTTATGATTTTATGGAGAATTTAAAGAAAATTTATGGAATTCAATAGTAAAAGTGAAAAAAGGAAAAGGTTATTGGCGGTTGCTTGTATGCGAATCGATAAGCTAATCCAAAATCGCTAGGTTTATTGATAATTCGTCTGATCGGGTCAGCCTGCAACCCATTATCGAGACGATCGAGACGAGATCATGAGACGGATTAAGCGTGTCGTCTCCCCCGACAAACTCAGCGTGGCGCTGTTGTCTGATAAGGACAAGAGAGGAAATCGGAGTGAGAGAGATAAACAGTCATAAATGGGTTATAAATTCAACGAAAATGAAAAATTTAATACTGTCACACTACAGTACATCCGAACGAATAGTTTTTTTTAAGTTCTCTTCAATCTGCAAATGACATTATATTGCGAGACAAAAAAAACACTTTACGATTGACGATGCCTCTTTAGTCGTTGTGAAAGCCACAAAGTTCTCAGGTCTTACCCTTGCGTATACCTCGACCGAAGAAGGCACGTTAGCAGCGATCTTTATTCTACCACAACGCGAAAACAACTGCCCCGCTAAACGGTTGGTATATGGAGCAATGTCTCCTGCTAGTTTGAAGAAGGGAACTGTTTAATGTTTGATTCTGGAAGTGTAGAATTATAAGTAAACAATAATATCGCTGTCTCAGTCCGCGAAATATCTGCAGATGAGGCAACATTGTTCGCGTTGTGCTCTCAACATCCAATGGAGCAGACCCGAGTCAAGATCGGGCAATGCGTAAACGGAAATGCTCCATCGGATGTCTAACTGCCTGGAGAGAAAGTCGGTTTCGACAAGAGTGGTGGAATATTTTCGAGCTGTGACGGTATATTGTAAGAGCCAAATAGTTTGAGTGACTTTCCAACAAAGACTCCCATTGTATGAATTGAATATATCCTGTTTGTGGTGTGTTTCAGATGTGTGATGGTGAGCGTGATATTGGTTTATGCCAAAGATCGTTATATTCACAACGATTTTTAAATTGGTATATTTAATGCAAATTAAACATATCTTACCTACGTAACTCTTCAAAGACTTGAATGAATGAAGAAAAACATTTAATTTTAATAATAACGCAGTTGATGAATAATTGCTTCATTATTGTTTATTGTGTAAGTCAAAATGTGGAGATGCCTTAAAGCTATTGGTTTTTGTTGATTAAAACATTTGATTGTGTAAGAAAACGGGGAAAAATCAAAATTATTCGAATGAAAAGAAGATGAAATAAAACAAACATTGCTGTTAATTAAGTTCCTAAGAGCTGCAAAAAATAAGTGATATCTCGATAAAAGTAAGATTATAAATGTTCATTTGAAAAGTAACAATGAGTATATTTTTTCACGCAAATTCTTACTCCAATAAGAATAATCTTAGTTCCCTGCCCTTATGGTGATAATATGGCTACCAAAATCAATGCTGCCTACATGTACGTGCACAAAATCACACCCCAGAACCCCATCGACGTGCAGCCCGGCGTAATCCGGTATAATGTGGAACAGGTGCTTGATTCTCTTTCTGCCGAAATATAGATCAACTGTGGCTGTGCCCAACGACTCTACCGACGCGGTTAGATAACGGTATATAGTTAATGTTTCCCTGTGGTTAACTTGAAACGGCATAGTTAGCTTATCTGCTTTAATGTACGAAATGTCTGATCCTGTGCCCACAAGAAACGAACGAGGAGCACTTTTTTTAATCCCCACTGGCACCTTTATGATACTTTCTTTGGAAAATGGCCACTGGAGCTTTTGGCTCGATGATACGGCAATTGGTGACAAAGCAGCGGCAGCTTTTGGCTGGATGGCTCTTTGAATGGGCGGTAGCTGTCTAATGTTGCCAGTATAGTTATAGGAGCTGCTTTCGCTAACGCTGTATCTTGGTGTGTTGCTGTGGTTGTAGATATCACAGCAATCATCATCATCCAGTTCGTGATAGTGGCGGGAAACGTGGATCAATCTCGATTCATAATATGAGTAGCAACGAGAGTTTCCGCCTCTACCACGCGAGGTGTTACTCATTTTTTTTTGTGATTTGCGATCGCACTTTCAGGTGACACAAAAAGGATTTGATTTTATTGCAATTAAGTCCGCTGATTTCACTGCGCCGCTGTCTAGCTGTTGTTTTTACTTTCCTGCCGAATGGCACGCTCGTTTCTTTTAGTTGTGGTGGTTGCTATCACTTTCACTGCAGGGGGGGTTCACTGTAAAATGTAATTTTTCCACAGGTTGGTAAAGAAGTTTTCAAAAATTGTTTTTCACCCTTACACGTACGGGAGCAGAGCTGTCTGAGCGATCTAGTTTGTTACTGTCGTCTGACTAATGGTGCCAATTATCCACTGCTGTTTCCACGCAAGAACTCAACGATACGTCTAACAGCAACAACGGCAGAATAGAATCTGATACCACAGGCGAGGGCGATCGGTACTGGGACTGGGGAAAGTTGAGCGATCGAAGTTGCTGCGTCAGCTTCCTTGGCCGTTGTAGGTCGCTTCGATGGTGGAACATATGTAGCCTGTTGTTTTTGATCGTGTTTGGTGAGGATCGGGTCATTCTGTTATGCCTTTTTGAAGCGGTTTTCGGATAATACCGTTTCTTTGGTATTTTATTTAACACGTTCAGTAGTAATTTACTGTTTAAATAAATTATTCACAAACCAAAGTAATTTCGGTTCATTAAATTCTAATTATTTTAAACGTTTTTCGTTCAGTTGACTGGTTTTTTGTTCCACGGTTTTACTTAAATATAAGTAAATAGCATATCTCATAAACAAACTATCTTGACCAACAATAAACAAAGTAAAGACGAAGTAATAACTTAAATAAAATTATTAAAGGGTTTTTTTACACTATATACATCCATCCATCTGTTTATAATAAAAATAAGTGGGATTTTTAACAGCTCTAAACAGCCATTTGCCCAAGGACAACTTAGGCACTTGGAGAATATGTGTTGTCCCAGGGAATGCTCGGGTTTTATTACCCATTCTCTGTGGAATCAGCCAACTCGTGTTGAGGGCATTTTTGTTCTTCTTCTATCGTACGTTCTTATTTGTTTGGGAATCGGGTAACAAATATGAAGTAGAAGTTTCTGTGTGGGCCTTTTGGCCCATGAAATCTGAGCCCAGTTGCGCTGCGAACAATGCAGCTGTGCGTTATGGGAGGCGTGAAGTGTTTACATGTTTTGTGGGATTTTTTGAACTGAAAATGTTTGAAAGTGTAATAAATTTCTTCTTTGTGATGGGTTGCAGATGTGAGATGATAGAATAATGCTATGTTTTAGGCATAATGTGCTGAATATAGGTTCGTAGCTTAGCGCTGTTTTCCAAAGGTGTAGGCTAAAACCTATAGTTTGCTTCAGAATAAGTTTTATGTAATGGGGACACGTAGCTCTCGAGTTGCAACATTCAGACAACAAAACCCAGCCTTATAATATCCATATCCACAGTTCATGAATAATGAAAGAAAAGCATTTTCATCCAATTTTTCGAACCTTCCCACCAAACCATTACCATTTCATTGACTAAAGTGGTCAACGCAAACATGAAACGGTAAGACACCAAACACCACTTTAGCACACGATAATAACGTCACATATCAATCGAGAAAATTAGCTCACGCCTTCCTCACGCGCTACAGCATTCCGTCGTTCTGGGTTCCGCTCGGTGTCTGAAGCTGGGATTTAATGCTTCATCGGTGTAATTCTACCTTCATAAAATAAAGATCGTTCCATCGCTTGCCAGGCAATGATAACGATGATGATGGTGACGCTCCCCAGCACACACGGTGAAACCGATCCGACACAACATCAACAGTCAGGCATTGGGATTTGATATTGTAGTAAGCTCATTCAGCTTCCCGCCTCTTTGTGCTGTGTGTTCCCGTCGAGCACGAAATTATTCGATTGATCCCGTACCCGGTTGGGTAGCGATGCGTGCACATGAATATTTAATGGTGCGTTGGTGGGTTGCGAAGGATTTCAGATCAAAATGTGTGTGAGTTTTTCATGCCTCTCGAAGGAATTTTTCTTTTGTGTAGGTTTTTTTTTGTTCTAGAATGCGTGACAATCAGTCAAAAAGGTCTTCCCAATGTGTCTGTGTGTGTTTGGTGTCATTGGGAAAGAAGTTTCCATTTTTGCACAGGGTGCGCTCTGTCTGTTAGTTAACTGTTATCTGATTCCAGGCATGAGCATGAGAGCATGATAAGAAGAGCTGCTAGATAATGTTAAAAAAAACCCTTGTGCTAGAAATAGAAGAGTAAAAGAAGGTAGAGCAGTAATGATTTTCATCACAACCTCTTCCCATACCGGTGCGATGCTATCGCATATGATGAGGACATATGCAGAAAGCAAAGATGTAAAGAATGGTAGATGAGTTCGTTGCTCCTGAACCGGGATATGCAAACTGAACGGCGGATGATTTGAATATAGACTAGGAAACCGGTGTGGAATGTTTAAATATTGATACCGCAGAAGGTATGGTTGGGAACTGTACGATCGATAGGGCATGGTGATAGGAAACCTATTTGCATTTTACTGGTGGAGCAGGCTGGAGCACTTAAAGCTAGGTAAACAGAGTGCAAAACGATAAGGTCCTTTGAGGGGTTTACTTGATGAATAGAAAGTAAGACAAATTAACTATAAAGAAGTCGATAAAGTGACACACTTTAAATTGAACTTCAGTGTTTTCTTTCCGAGAGAAAGATAAATGCTGCAAAGCCAGGATATCTTCCTCAATCAGTAAGCTTCCTGATATTCGGGACCAAGTGTCTGTTAAAATTTATCGCAACGCTGCGATCTTTGCGACCTACTCCACCGCCACCGAAGTGCATTCTTGCACCAAACGACGGACGATTTAAGATCACACTGCAGTACCACGCCAGGAAACACGCCGCAGGAAAACGAAGATGTAATTTTTACCCCCAGTTTTTCCTAACTCATCCGCTGTTACATCCCTTTCGGGGCTGTGTGGCACACTTTTCCGCGTGGCCGGAAAATGTTTTCCCCCTGCACGGACGGGGAATGTGCAATTGCCGTCGTGTGTAACGCAAACGGCGAAAGTGTGCTAAATGCGATTATTGCTTTCCTGTCGGCAGAGGTTTAATTTCCTTTCCGGATTTTTTTTTCGCTCCACTTTTTCTCTCTCTCTCTCTCACTCTCACTCTCTCTCTCTAGTCGTCCCATGGGATTGTTATGTTGCAGTGTAACTCTTACAGCGCTTATGGGCGAAAGTATGGAGCAACGGCAGCAGTAGCAGCAGCGTTCTGTGCTAATGAAGAGGGTAATAAATATTTAATTTGTGCTATCCACGTTAGCTGGCAGCTAACCCCCATTGGGAGTTTGGGTGCAACTGCATCTGGTGGATTAATTAGCCAAAATGGCTTGGAAAGGGAGACTGGTAATAAATATTATCACTTAAGAAGCATTTTTTAAAGTGGATTTAGCCTTTCGAGCGGCAATCAAGGATGAAGAAGCTGTCTTCCTTTGTTTCATGAAATATTAAGAAAATATTGTTATCTAAAAAATAATATCTAAATAACGTAATAATTTTGACCGAACATATACAATGATGGTACACGATAAACATAACAACCGTCGGAAAAATATAACTGCAGTTTGTGAGGGAAACTAATGCTCTTCTGTAACGGTTTGAACGTCTTGTACCAATCTTCTTCTCTGAATGTGTGTGTGTGATAAAAATGCACTCCAAATAATAATCCACCAGCAACCACCATTGAAAAATAACAGCGTAATAACTTTTTTCCTACTCTTACAAAGCTTTTCGCCAGCAAACATATCGTAACGACTCGTTTCATCTCATCCACAGCACAACAACCGACCACCGTTAAATGGTGAGCCATGTATGGGGGCATTGCATTTTTCACCTTGCACCTTGCGAACGAACGTTTTGTTAGCGACGATGTTGCACAGGACGAGCGGAGGGGAAAAAAATAAACGTCCAGTACCAAACTAAAGCAGCAAACGTTTAGCCCTGTAACCCACCTCCTCAGTGTGCTGTTGCGGTCACTTGGTTGACATAATAACTCTTGCTGGTGTAGCGATACGGTTTCTCCACTTTACCGGTAGTGATGGTGGGTGAATTGGTTGAGGAGCTTTACGTACCAAACGGTGACTCCAGCTTAAGAGTGGAGTGGAAAAATTCACTCAAGTCGATTTTCGTCACCGCACTGTGAGAAGGGGAGTTCACTTGGTGGGGAGGAAGGCACCATATTTCATGCACAAGTTTACTGCAGGTGTTCATAAATTTAGTGTAATTTTGCAGCGATCATGTTGTAGTGTGTAGCGCAAACAAGGAGCAAGGAGTGCCTTTAATTGTTTAATTGAATCCACTTAATTTTGAATTTTATTATGAAGATTGATAGTGATGTTCTTGAAAGCTATTACAGGATTTTTCTTTTTAAAGAAAATCTTGTAATTTATGTTTCTTTTTTGTAAAAAAGCTACTTTAATGTATGCTAAAACGCTTTAAAGAGTTAAAGCGTTGCATAATTTCCTCTTACATTTCTATTGTCCTTGAAGAAGCTTCTTTAGCCGCGTGTGGTATATAAGGATGCTCTTGAAATGTGTTGCAATTGCTAGCATAATTTTACTTTCTCTTCCAACCAAACCCATCCACGATCACCCATAAACACACACACACCCCGGTGTGATACGGTGGTGTCAGTAGTTGCAGGCAGCAATTAAAATCTCGTACGGAAAAACACCGCCAAGAATGGTTGTAAAATGAACCCGTGCAGCATTCCATGACTTCATTTTAATTAAATTCCCAAACCGATTCCTCAGCGACGGCGGTGACACACGCAGAGTGGTCTTGCGTGTTTCGGGGCACCAGCCGGAGAGGGAAGAGCGAAAAGTTTCAACTCTTTTCCACCGTAAAACTGCACATTCCAAAAGACGTTCGGTGGGTGTTGGTGCTGTCGTTTCGTACGGATGATAGTTGCGCATTCTCAAGAAAAGTAACGCGGTTTTGTAAAATTCCTCACTTTGGCGGTGAGTTTTTGCAGATTTCCCCGTCACCAAAATACAAATGTTCATTTCGAGGCTTTTGTACGTGAAGAAGGAAGCACATTTCCACCCTCCCAGTGTGTGCCACAAACAAATCGATCTGATGTAGGTGGGTTTGGGTGTAGACATAATTCTTAAAGCAACCCCGTTTGTAGCGGGTGAATTCGTCCCCGATAGCATTACCGTCACGCCTAATGTCCTTTTTGGTTGCTTTCTTGAATGCCCTCGTCGGCGTCGTCGTCGTCGTCGTGTGTGTTCGGTGGTGTACTTTCCAAGAACAAACATCGAAAAGGTTGCAAGAACATGTGGTAGCATTCTTTCCAAGGTTACGGCGACGGTCACGTGAACATTTTTGGGTGGAAAGTTTTACAAATTTCCCCCTTTGTGCGCATCGTTTGACGTTAGGTTCCGTTGCTTTTGCTTTGCTGGGGTGTTTTTAATCCTTTTTGATGGTTCACGGTGTATGTTGATTGTTGTGAGAATAAGCATGGCTGAGTTTAAACTCAATTGTTGATGTCGGCGAGGTAAACAACTGCTTTCTTTATGGTGCGTGTTTTTGAAACGACACGGATCGGTTGGTGGAAACAGTCTATGAACAGATTTGGTTGTTACAAAGACGACACAGCAGACTGGTGTTTGTTGAGATTGTTTTAAAGCTTTAAAGAATTAAGCAATTCTTTTCATTTAGCTTTTAAATAATAATTATGCATTAAAATGTCCGTTTGAAATACTCAATTACATAGTGATTGTGTTTAAAAAAATACATGTTAGGTTAAATAAATATAAAAATAAATGTGAACCCTTAACCCTTAAGTGAAATATAACCCTCTCCAGGCTTTTAAGAATCTCGGACCACTTGGGTTGGAAAATACATTTGCCGCGTTCAACATGTATTGAGGGCATTTACATATATTTGAGTTTAGTAAGCTTTTTCATAAAATATATAATTATGTGGTATAACCATTATTAACCTTGGTACTGGTATAACGGTGATACGCGTGGCTGTAGTGGCAGCTTTGTGACGGTGACATTCGATCGAGAGACGATCTGATAACTCTCTTTTTCCGTTATCTCCCGAGCAGTACAGACGTCTAGGACGAGATAGGTTTTTTCTTATTTTTTTTATAGTTAGGAGTTAGGATTTAGGTTATGTTAGAATAAGTTAGTTTATTTTTTTTGTAAATAAAAACTTAATTGGCGCTGTAGACAATCCAGAGTGCAAAAATAGTGGCAAATAACGAATTAATCCTCGTTACGTAAGTGGTTCCCGCATTCAGCATCAACAGCTATAGGATTACATCCGCTGTTCGATTTGAGGGCCCCCCGGCACACACCTGGTACCGGACCATCGGATTTTTTTTTATATCCAAAGCACGTGAGTACGTTTCATCTTTTCATAGTGAATGTGTATTCGGTTAGTTTCAAGCACTACCAGATAGGCTTGAAATAACTACAGTGTATTTGTGTCCATGTGAGTTTGCGATCGATTTTTTATTTATCGTCGTAAACTATCTGTATTGATACTACCAGATAGGTCAACAGATTATCGAAGAAGAATCATCCTCGTGTTGTCCGCGAGTGAACTTATTGTTAGTAGTGTGCGTTGTGTGTATTGTGCGAATAGCAAGAGCACGAGGCATCGGTTGCCGCTGCTTATAACAATTGTATCGACACGCATGCATGTGAACAGTTCAGCTAACGTAAAGCCTCGAATCGAGCTTAGCGTTTTGTTCAAAAATCTATCGGCTTCAGAAGAGAGTTCAGATTCGGAATTATCCGGAGAATATTCGAATATACCTTTACAAGACAGTTCACTTCCTAATTTAGACCAACTAAATATTAACACTATAGAAATGGAACCAACAGAGCAGCTTAAAATTATGAACCAAACGATAGCAGATTTGCAAGAAAAAATTGCAGTTTTGACAATCCAGCAAAGCCAACCATCTATCGATGTAGCCAGTTTTTTTCGCATCCCCGACCCTATAAAATCATTGCCATCATTTGACGGGAATCGCAAACAATTATCCACATGGCTCACCACTACAGAAGAAACACTTAACCTTTTCAATGGTAGGGTTACTGGTGAGGTTTTTAAGATGTACTTAACGGCAGTAATAAATAAAATCGAAGGTAAAGCTAGGGATATTCTTTGTTTAGCCGGAAGTATCAACGATTTTGAATCATTAAAAGAAATTCTTTTTGATGCATTGGGGATCGGCAGGAATTGTCGACTTATAAATGTAAATTGTGGCAAAACAAAATGGTCGACGGAATGACAATACATAAGTACTACCAAAAAACAAAAGAAATAATTCAATGCATTAAAACTATTGCTAAGCAGACCCAAGCTTATAAAGATAACTGGGCTGTAATTAATCAATTTATTGACGAAGATGGATTAGCTGCTTTTATCTCAGGATTGAAAGGAATGTATTTTGGCCATATACAGGCAGCCCGCCCCAAAGACATTGAAGAGGCTTATGCTTTTCTTTGTAAATTTAAATCACACGAAATAACAGCAGACTGCATGGTCCAGAAACCACCCAACCAACAAAAAATAGTTTCTTTCAAAATAATAGAACAGCTACCACTCAAAAAAGCCATTTTGCTCAAAATCAAAACATCAATAGGGAACCTTATCCACAACCTATGGAAGTGGATAATTCAATGCGAAGCAGACTCACATTGAATAAAAGAACGATTAATAATTTTGAGGTTGCTTCACAAGATGATAACTCTGCAAATTGTGAACAAAATTTTCACTTGGATTCGCCATCAACCAGCATAACATAAAATACTGTTCTAATTTTTTACCTTACATAAAAGTGAAGGACAGCAAAACCAACAGGCAAATCCGTATGCTCATAGATACAGGAGCAAATAAAAATATTATAAGACCTGGTATTATCAAAAACACAATTAAAACAGAACAAGTGAGTATTAAAAATATTTTTGGTACTAAAATTATTCAAGAAAAAGCTATTTGTAAGCTTTTAGGCCCAAACATACCAGCACAAACTTATTACATTATGGAATTTCACGATTTTTTTGACGGCATAATAGGTACTGAATTTTTGAGTCAAACAAACACCGTCATAGATTTCAAAAACAATGTCGTAGTTATCAACGAAACAAAAATTTGGTTCGAAAAATTATTTTCCTCAAAAAAATTTTACCACCACACAATATCAATTGAAACCGATCAAAATGGTGATTGGTGTGTTCCAACTTTTGAAAATTTATCAGAAAATATAATTATAGAACCTGGGTTATATTCTTCTATAGATAATAAAACTTTCGTTAAAGTATTATCTACCAGTAAAACAACTCCCCACATACCTAAATTGAACTTGACTGTAAATAATTTCGAAACATTAACACCTATTCCATCGGCTTGTAATGACATTCCAACTAAAAAAATAATCGAAACATTAATAAGAACAGATCATCTATCATTTTACGAGAAATCGAAATTGTTCGAAACTGTCATCAAAAACCATAACGTCCTTTTGAAATTAAATGAAAAACTAACTAGTACTACAATAATTAAACATAAAATAAACACTACCGATGACTTGCCTGTTTATACTAAAACATACCGCTACCCACATGTCTATAAGCAAGATGTTGAAACCCAAATCAGGGATATGCTCGACTCTGGCATTATTCAACCTTCGACAAGTCCTTATTCATCGCCAATTTGGGTGGTGCAAAAGAAAATGGATGCATCTGGGAAAAAGAAAGTACGGGTTGTCATAGACTACAGGAAATTAAATGACAAAACGATAAACGATAAGTTTCCAATGCCAGAAATTGAAGATATTCTTGATAGCTTAGGTAAATCACAATACTTCACGATATTAGATCTGAAATCTGGGTTTCACCAGATTGAGATGCACCCTGAGTATCAAGAAAAAACTGCTTTCTCGACAAGCCATGGCCATTTTGAATTTACTAGAATGCCATTTGGGCTGAAAAATGCGCCAGCTACATTTCAACGTGCCATGAATAACATTTTAGCTGAGCTTATTGGCAAAATCTGTTATGTTTACTTGGACGATATCGTAATTGTAGGAACAAATTTAGAAGATCACTTGAAAAACGTCTCAACAGTACTCGGAAGATTAGCACAATTTAATTTAAAAATACAGCTAGACAAATGCGAATTCCTAAAAAGGGAGACCGAATTTCTTGGTCATATAATATCTCCTGATGGTATAAGACCAAACCCCGAAAAAGTGAAAAAAATATTGGACTGGCCTATACCTTCCAATGAAAAACAAATCCGACAATTTCTTGGATTATCAGGATATTATCGTCGTTTCATCAAAGATTATTCAAAAATTACTAAGCATTTAACTAAATACTTAAAAAAAGATCAGACTATTAATATCAATGACCCGGAGTATATCGATTCATTTTCTAAATTAAAAGAAACAATAGCATCAGACCAAATACTGGCATATCCGGATTTCAATTTACCTTTCGTTCTTACCACCGACGCAAGTGATTTTGCTGTTGGTGCGGTACTTTCGCAAATACAAAACAAAGTTGAAAGGCCCATTGCCTTTGCCAGTAGGACATTAAATAAGGCAGAAATTAATTACTCTACTATAGAAAAGGAGGCACTAGCAATAATTTGGGCAATCCGCAAATACAAAGCTTATCTTTATGGAAATGAGTTCAAACTTTTCACTGATCATAAACCTCTAACGTTTATTAAAACCTCTATCAAAAATAATAGAATCTTAAATTGGAGACTAGAATTAGAAAACTATCAATATTCTGTAGAATACAAAGAGGGAAGAGCTAATGTTGTAGCAGATGCCCTTAGCAGAAAAACTGAAAATACTAACGAAATTAATTCAACCAATACAACAATTTTAGCTACAAATCATTCAGGAAGTACGTCAGACGACTTTTATATTAAATCTAGCGAAAGGCCATTAAATTACTACCGCAATCAAATAGTTTTTGAATTAGCTGCTGAACATGAAGATTTAATAGAAATACCATTTCCAAATTACAAAAGAACCATTATACGTAGAACCGACTACGATGAATCAAAGATAACAGACATATTACGTAAATTCCATAACGGGAAACAAACGGCCATTCTTGCTTCACAAAACCTAATACAAATAATACAAAACTCTTATAAAAATCATTTTAGCTGCAGCGGTTACATCGTTATGACACACTCCCAAGTCAAAGATGTGGTATCCGTTGAAGAGCAAAACCAGCTAATAACAAGAGAACACGAGAGAGCTCACCGAGGTATACACGAAATTGAAAATCAGATGAAGAGGTCATACTTTTTCCCAAAGATGCATGATCGAATCAAATCTGCTGTCAACGCATGCCCTGTGTGCAACATGCACAAATACGAACGAAAGCCGTATAACATCAAGATCTCACCGAGGCCAGCCACCGATAAACCGATGGAGCGTGTTCATATGGATATATTTTCCATAAACTCGAAAAGCTTCCTTTCATTAGCAGATTCGTTCTCAAAATTCGCGCAAATGATTCCTATAGATACAAAAAACCTGGTGGACGTAAAGAATGCGTTAGCCAAATATTTTAGTACCTTTGGGATTCCATTACAAATAATTACCGATCACGAAACAACGTTCAGATCTATCCAACTTAAAAATTTCTTATGCAATTTAGGTTGCTCGCTGACATACGCATCATCATCAGAGAGCAATGGCCAAGTAGAAAAAACGCACTCAACAATAATAGAAATTTATAATACAAACAAACATAAATTCGTGGACATGGACACAGAAGCGCTTATACCAATAGCAGTTTCATTATACAATGCAACTGTCCACTCAGCTACTGGGTATACGCCGAACGAAATATTGTTCAATCAAACAAATGAAATGAGGCCCATAACTATACACGAACAAGCGAAAAAAATATTTGCGAATGCGAAAACTAATATTGAACGATCTAGGCAAAACCAAATGAAAGGAAATATTAGAAAAGAAACTCCACCTTTGATTCGAGAAGGTCAAGAAGTTTATGTAAAACCTAACATAAGAAAAAAATTAGACCCTAGAGCAAGAAATACAACAGTAAACAATGTAACAGATAGAACTTTTGAGAATTCGAGACACATAAAGCGACATAAAAATAAGATTCATCGTATTAGGTCATAGTAATACGTCCGGGGACGTCCGTCTTTTCCCCCCGTGACGAATTATGTGGTATAACCATTATTAACCTTGGTACTGGTATAACGGTGATACGCGTGGCTGTAGTGGCAGCTTTGTGACGGTGACATTCGATCGAGAGACGATCTGATAACTCTCTTTTTCCGTTATCTCCCGAGCAGTACAGACGTCTAGGACGAGATAGGTTTTTTCTTATTTTTTTTATAGTTAGGAGTTAGGATTTAGGTTATGTTAGAATAAGTTAGTTTATTTTTTTTGTAAATAAAAACTTAATTATATGTTTAAATTTTTTTCTAGACATGTCGGTTGAAAATTTAATCTTGATCGTGAGAGGAAACGCACGATATTTATTGTAATGATGCTTTTGTTTGAAAAAATCAATTCTTTCGCGGTTGGAGACCACTGCCTTAAGACAAAAATCAATTTGTATCTGCTTGATTGTCTTTCTCTGTGCATAAAATAGTTTCCATAAGACCATTCGATGTTTCAAGTAAACACATTATTTAATGTAAAATTATACAAACCTCTATACTGTAATGTGATGACCGTGAGTGCACGTCACAGTGGTCGTCGAGCATCGTCACGGTAGGTCAATGTTTCGCTGACATTTGCCAAGATGGAATCAAACTTGTTCGAAGTGGACTTATCGACACTTGATCGTCCCTAAACGGTGTGGTCTGAGTTCTGCCGAGTGTGTTGCTATGGTGTGATTTGGCTTACGGAAATGTGTTACAATGTGTCTATAGTTTATAGTGTGCATTATAATAGGTTGTGTATAGCAGATATGCACAACACTAATGACAAACAAGTTTTTCTTATAAAATTGGTCAGACTAGACACATCCTTCATGTTGAAGCAATTCAATCAATTAATAAAAAAGTGCAATAAAATATTCATTAAGCTAAGACCGACATCACCATCGCTCGCTCGCCCACTTTCTTCCCAGCACGCAACGCCTCATCACCTTATGCTGTATTCTCCTTTGGCCAATAATCGCCCTGCTAGTAGTATGGCAAGTGGTAACACAGCGTGAACTTAATTAGCGCCTTCCAGACGTACGTCACATGACAAGCTGTCACGCTGCACGGGGTTGGAAAGAAACTTTAATGACTCAACTCCCGATGATGATGATGATGTGTGGAGTGTAACCGTTCCGAGTTGCTCTCCCTAGGGAGCTGTAGAAGCACTACTACTGCGAGATGGTCATAATTGTAATTAGTTAATTGGATTCTGTTCGGGAAGGTGGTAATCCGAAAGTGGTGCTGTTTGTATTACGCCTCGGCTTTCCAAACGGTTGTGGTTGGGTGCGCTGGATTGGAATATTGGGCCGGGAGAATATTTCCACGGCGTCTCAGCCAGCGAACGGATGATGTTGTGATGCGGCTGAGCTGGTGAAGCTGATTTGCGTAATCGTAAGTAGATTATCGGGCCAACACGATTACCGCACGGTGTTACTATCCTATGCAAATCTACCCTTCTACCACTTCGCAAAAAGGCAAACAATCGAGCAAACAATCATCTGCCCTCATGATATGTAGGGAAGTTTGGGTTTGTTTTGTCAAGAATATCGTTCAGCAGCAAGTCACCCCGTCCCGATGCCGATGAAAAAGGGTTGCAAAAAGGTAAACTTTGCCTGCCGTTTACCATTCCCGCCCCCGAGGAGCGAGGAGCGTGCGGAAAGTAAACAACGCTTCCGGAAGCGTGCTGGAAGTTTACTTTCACACCTGCACAGGGCTTCAGGCTGTCCCTAGTTTTCTACGCTTTGCGATCAGGTGAGCAAAATCTAATCCTGTTTTGCTACGGCGTATGAAAACGATACCGAAACGAAGGTGTTTTCCGTTCGAAAGCCGAAAGAACAATATTTTCACAGCACTCAGTGTCAGTGGTTGCGTGCAGGATCGACCCTTGAGTTGCTTACAAACGCAGGAAGTTTTGCAAAAACATACTTCCTTCCGGCAGAAATGGTTAACTGTAAAACTAGTTTTTAATCGCCACCATCAGTCATCATGGCTCGAGAGTGGGAGTCGTAAATCTCAGCACTAACTGCACTAATCACTGCTTTTTGTTTTGTCGATTGAAGAGAGAGAAAGAGTAGCTTACAACCTTCTGCGCTCTGCTTCGGTCGCAAATCCCGCGTTTGTACCCGGACCGAATCACAAACAACAAACGCGCCGTGATTGAGGAAGGAATTAAACTTGCACAAAAGAAAATTAATTAGTATTTATAGGGAAGTTTTATTGGATTTCATTGTGCTTTGGTTTCGGGTGTGTTGGACCTGCAAAAACAATGCATTCTGTGGGTGAAAAGGCAAAAGAAAAAGCAGCACCATGGGAGGGTTTTTTTGCGTTGTTGAAAAAAAAACTAGTAAACACTCTCTGGTAACACTAGTTGGAATGATTGTACACCATATCATGCATAACGATGGTTTACAAAATAATAAAAACATAGAACTAACTCGCTTGTTCTATTGATGCACAGTTAATTGCACTAAAGCTATACGCATGATCTCACCATCGGGACGGTAACGGCAAAGCAGCGAGAACTTCGGATGGACGCGACAAAAAGAAAATGCTGATCTATCATCTACGAAACTGTGCTCAGCGATTGTCAATTGTCAAAAACCAATAGCCGGATCTGCATTTTGATCAAAGTGAGTTGACATATCAGGTGGGCTTATCCAGTGCAATTTGACGTCTAAAAACGAAAATAGGGAAAAACCCAATTAGATCCATAATATGGTTTGACAATTAGATCCAGAATATACTGCGTGCTTTGATGATTGTTCTATGTTCTAAGTCTACCTTCAATTATCACGTTTAAACTCCAAGGAATGCTATATTTTGTTATGGAACAAACCGTCAATTTGTGTGTTGATGTATTGGTGAGGAAGAACATCATAAGCTCATCTGATAGATACAACTGTTGTCGTAAATATTCTGTTCAGTAATGCGTAGCGGAACTTGGGGCAAGTGTGCCACCTTAAACATTTCAAGTTATAACTCACTAAAACGTGTTTTTCAAAAGCCGATTTAAATCTCATAATCATTTTACATCTATTTCCTCACTTATAAATGAGTTTCGCTTGAAAAAAGTGCAAACAAAACAGTTTTTGAAGTGTTTTAAAAAGGGTTCAAAAAGACGTTATTTTTTGGGCTATGGGGCAAGAGTGCCACTCGTATGGGGCAAGACGGCCACCTGGTTAAAATAATGTTTCTTAGATAATTGGAAATTATTACGTTTATACCACTAGTATATGTATTCCTACATGTATTTAGTCCTCAATGAACCCTTTTTGACCACCAACTGTACCACAATATGGTTTGTTACTGTTCTGTTTTTCCGGGGTGGAATCCGCTCACAATAGCGCACCATTCCGCAGCACGCTACAACAATGTTTACATTTTTGACAGCTCGCGCCTATGAAAGATGGTGGCACACTTGCCCCAAACAGAGATGGCACACTTGCCCCAAAAGTTGTAACTTTTTTGAAATTGAATTTTTCAGTGACAAAAAGAAAGTTTTTTTCAACTAAATCCACAAAAAATTTCACGTTTTCTCAGCTGTACGGTGGTGTAAATATTTTCTCGGTTGATTGTTCGCATGATTTTTGAGAGCTTATTTGGTTGGATTAAAAATTATAATATTATGCTCAATTTTGACACTCAATATAAATCAGTTTAAAACAATTGGAAAAATCGATTGGTCTGTATGAAATTAGGCTCAGAATACCTTGTCATTGGAAAGCAACCAACTGTATACACAATTGATCATTAAACTAAAGTTTTTAAGGAAAAATGCTTGGTGGCCCTCTTGCCCCGTATGGCACACTTGCCCCCAATTCCGCTACAATATGATAACATTTTCAAAAATGTCAAAAAAATTTGGAATATGACATTTTGACAATCGTTACGATTGTTCCCGAATTCGATCGAGTTTGGGAAAGTGGCTGATAGAACAATCTGTAATAAACAAAGTATGATGTAAATTACTCCCCAAAGTGTGATGCAGCATTTTACGAGTGAAATACGAATGAAATATTTTACCTAAAATTGTGCTGCTTCATACAAAGTTCTATAATAAATATAGTAGATTATCAAGACAGTATGTTATATAATTATGGTCACTGACTTAAAGTGAACACAATTTTAGGCAGTGCATGAGATGCTGTTGCAGTGAAGATCAGCATCATTCTAATAGCAACAATGGTAAATGCTTCGTTCAGAACTTTTCTAACAGTTACTTTGTTTGGTAGTGTAATCAGTATTACACTCATAAGCACGACCAGATGTTGGCAATTATGTTTACGTAATTTATTAAATATTACGATTCTACACATTCGGGCACATTAGTGTGGATGCAAGTTTCTTTTCCAATCGCGCCACTTCTCTTACCATTGCAACCCTTTCCTTCGACCTATTAGCTAAGACGATGCACGAGACACTTGAGCAACTTGCAGCCGGGACAAGGTAAATTGTAAACAGGTCTTACGCTGCATCCTCACCCCACAAACGGTCGTGGCGTCGCGACCACCAGGTGCACCCTTGCCGAACGTGTACACGACCGCGCGCGAACCACCTCGAGTTGTTTGTTTCCCTCGAGTCTGTTGTGGCGCGTTGCACTGATGGGTGTAATTTATTTCAGGTGAGTCATGGTTTGCTCCCATCACCCAACGTCCCTCCCGCAAATCGCCCCATTGTTGATGGTGGTGGCGCCTTGGGATAAGGAGGATTTTCTTCCGGCGTCTTTCAACTCAAGGCGGAATTGGAGTGGAATGCTGCAAGTAGTGGACCGAGCATTAGCCAGCTGGGTACAATAGGGAGGGGGGGTGTATGAAATCCGAACCGAGCGCCCGCACTTGACAGGAAATTTATAAAACTTAAATTACTTTCGCTCGGAAGGGTGTGAAGTTTTGCTGGCTTTTGTGTGTGTGTGTGTGTGTGGTACGGTCGAATCGAGTGATCGATTCGTGGACGGTACTTTTAGTTCTCCACGGGCTGCCTTCGATCCCCGGTCGCGTGACCTTTTGTGGGTTCGTCGGTTTAGCGAAGAACAATAGGCGAGAACCAATGGAGGACCACAAAAAATCTTGCCACACTAAACACCCAAAAGGCTCATTATGGGAAGGTTTTTTTTGCGATGGTGTAATTCCCAAAAGGTCGCAGCACAGTGGGGCGACTTTTTCGTGCTGATGGAGTGATGTCGGATTGAGAACGTAGCGAATCGTTACGGGAGTGTATGTGATATTGATAAATTGTTCGCTTCGGGCGATGTGCAGCAGACCGGAATGGGAGGTGAAATGGCGTAGAACGGGTCACAGCTCACATGCCGCTGGAAGGATACCGCTCATGCCAGCCTTGGAGGTTCTGGAGCGTTGCTTGGAGGAGGAAAGAAGCTGTTTGATTTATAGCGAGAAAGTAAATGTTTGATGGAGCAGTTATTTGTATATTTGGCGTTTTTCTAACTAAACTTTTATTTGATCTAGAAACTAAAATCAAATAATTTTTTAATCCTTTTTTGGCGATTAAAATTATTTTCACATTTAAATTAAAAAAAGAAACGTTCCAACCAACTTGTTTGACATTTTTCTCTAGCTCTAATATCAATCAGATGCTCTACTCATCCACACACATGTGACACTGGCCACGCATCGGTGAGACTGTCACAAACCACTTTGCGTGTAAACATGGGACAACACCTGGCGCACACGGCTCACCGATAATTATTTATGCAACAAATTGATTATTAATTGATAACGATTGGGCTCCAATCGCTAACACCAAGTGGGCAGTATGTCGCTTCCCTCCTACGCTACGCTGCAGAGCGATTGAATAATTTATGCCACAGACGAGCGCACGCCGGACAAAGGTTGTGTGTTTAACAACAACAAAAAAAAAACTCCCTTAAAGTGCATGCTCGAAGGGATGGGTTGAGAGACGGGGGAAGAGTCCACCTAGCTGTGTTTGTGTGGACGAACCATGATCTCCGAGGTCGCCGATCGGACCGATGGGTTAATTGTGGGTGTTTAGCCGAGGTGTCACTTTCGAACGCAATTTGTTTAGCGCTGTGGGAGTTTAATCGAATTTCAATGTCGGTTGCCGGGACTGGGTTCGGCCCTTTCTGTTCGGGTGAGGATGTTTGCACAATACGGCTTAATGCAAATTCGATTACCTGTTAAACATGCCCCGAATGACCGGATCATGCCGGGCCAGACGGGTGGACCGTTTTGACGATGGTGCGATGGTTCTTAAAGTGAAAGATATGCGCAGACATCCCAGCGATTGAAACGGTCTGGTTGAATGAATCGTTTTAGAATAAAGATCATCATATCGTAATGTGGCCGTTTTAAAAAGAGATGAAGAACTTTAGGGACATTTTTAAACAAGCTCAAATTTTACGACGTTTGATTTGCTCGAATCCGCTTTGGCTCGAATACCGCCGCGTACGTTCACTTATCTCCCCGGCCAGCGAGCAGGAAAGGTCACGTTTGGCCGTGTAAATCTGCTCGACATTCCACATTCATGATCTCGTTCATCCGAAGTCAAACGAACCGAACGGGACAGACGATACCGGGACAAATATATATTATAACTAATTGAAATAGAACGACTTTGGCCCATATTGGTGTTTCGATGCGCTCGCAGGCGGCACTGGTGATGGTATGGTATGTCGTACGCGCCGGCAACGTGCCGTAGTTTAGATCGGAGTCGAGTCGAAATCGATAAGAATATCACGTAGCAGAACAATATCGTCCTGTTCGCTGCTCTCATCGCCATTGTACGGCACGCCACGTGGAAGGTACGCCTGTGCATCGGTACGTACTTGCGGACGGTTGAAAGACACGCGTTTTGGTGTGCTGCATCGCAGGGTAGTCTTCATAGCAAATGCCATCACATTACACAGTGAGACGGAATTGGTATAAATTTTGATATTTTTGTAACAAAACAATTCATTTGTGTAGTGCATTAAATTACTTCTTTGGATTAAATTACCGCTGCTCGAGATATTCGCCTAAAAGTGTGCAACTTGATTTTTATTAATATTTTATTTTGCTTAGTTTTTACTCAACCTTTTTTGATAAACTTGTTGAACATTTAAAACCTGGGTTAACGATATACTTAGTAATATTTAATCACTGTTATTTGAGAATGTGTAAGCTTTTAGGAAGAATTAGGCTTTTTAAGAAGCAATATTTGCATACTGTCAGGCGTTTAGCGTTATTCAGCATAAAACTGAAAAATCTTCAGACAACTTTAAGCAAGTTGTCAGCATTGTTTCATCGATTTGCCCACCGTGAAGCGACCCGTCTAAGGAAAAAGGCTTTCCGACCACTTTACAGCAAAATTGCATTCAGTAGTATCGTCACCAGCATACTCAACGCCTGCAGCCAATTCCACCTTCTTGCCACTTTCTTCCCCTTTCGGCTGCTCAATCCAAGGGATGGTGCTTACATTCCATTCTTCACTTTTCACCTAACTTTCGCTTCCTTCAGCATCATTGGATCGGTGGACGAATCCTTTTACGAATCATTCCTTCACTGTTTCCCGTCTGACCGTGCTGGTTTCATCGAAGAAACTGGGCTACAGAGGAACCAGAGGTGGGAACAGAGGTGGAACAATTCACTCGTGCAAGAGAAGCTCCGGAGAAGCGATTCCGTTTCTCAAAGCAATTCCGAGTTGGAAACCGAGAAGCTGGCGATGGGTGTGTATGTGTGATGTGCGTTCGACTCGTCTCCGTGCTGTGGCGACATTTAGAGACCGGGTGTAGCTGCCGGTTGAATGAACGGACGCCGAGAAACGTCCCAGCAGACGCTCCAACGCTGCGTGCGTGTGAGTGAGCGTGCAGGAGGATACTTATTATGATTCCATATGATACGAAAATCATTTCGAGTACGTGACATCATTTCGCTTCACAGGTTACATTCCGACCGGTTGCATGATGGCTTTTTCCGAATGTCGTCCGATAAGAGAAAAGTAACAGGAAAGGAAAGCAAAAAAAACCTCACGCCTTGATGGCTACACTTACAATTTCGACTCTCGACACGGCTCCAACCTCGCTCCAGAGCTTCGCCGATACGGATCGGAGAATGAAATGGAAATTTCATCGCCGACCATGAGCACCAGCACACCATTTGGACGGTTTTACGCACTCAATATCAAACCGCACCGAACGCGGCACAGTGATGCTGGCCCACTGGTCAAAACATCAGCACAGACTTGGAAGGGCAATTGGTTCGGCTTCGGAACAGTGAGCCACTTTTCGGGGCGAGATTGTAATTTGTTGGACTCGTGGGAGGGCACGGAAGAATGGAATCGAATTGGAAGTGAAATGAAGCGAAGTGACTTATGCGCCCGGTTCATCGGATTCACGCGGGCTGCGAGGAAAAACAAAACTGCAAAAGTAGCCTGCGATGGTCAATCGATGTGCCCAAAATCGATCGCATAGCGGAGACGGTTATGTGCGCTAGACCGTGAAAACTGCTGCTGGCGATGGGAGGATGGTTTAAAGTTTGCGTAAAGGTTGTCGGTCAGTGAGTGGTGGGAAAATGTTTCCATTGAGAGTCAAATAAATTGGTACAATTTAATTCTACCAAATTGATTTTAATAAAGTGATACATTTTGAATACAATTTTGTAGTCCCAGTTGCATAGAATACTTGTGCCATTTAATTACAATTTATATAGTTTTTTCCTCATACTAGCCAAGGATTGACCACATATTAAATTCATTTGCTGATTTAAAGGACGTTTTGTAGGGTCTGCGCCTTAAGTTATGCAAATTAAACGTTTAAAAGCTATGTATTTATATTCTCATAGCATACTTTCAGGCGTAATATTATTAGTACATTTTTGAATGGCATACTTTAAGGCGCGTTAAGGATGCATAAGACATTTAAGTACAATATCATTTGCTATATTTGATATATAAGCTTTTTACCAACTATCTAAACCTTCTCATTCAAGTTATGTGAAACTTTGCTCCAAAATCCTCTCCATTACCGTAACTCCTGCAAAAAGTCTTTAAAATCTTTAACCCATTTTTGTTCGATTCCCGGAAGGACAATCAACACCTCGAACGTTTTTGTGGACGACCGGTGCGTATCACCGCCTCTGCCCAACCCACCTCGAGCGCTATTGCTGTTCGGTGGAATTGTGATTTAAGTTTTACATTTACACTCAATTTACATTTCCCACACGCAGCAACAGCACACACATACACTTACCTTCCATCTCAAGGGATGCTCTTACTTCCCCCATGATAAAACGAATGGGGCTTTCCATCGAAAGGAGAAAAACTTCATTTTCACCGCCCGTTGTTCGGTCCCATTTGTTTCCCATCGAACCCGATCCACTGGCCCGATTGCTTCCCCGCAGGGGTAATGGAGTGTAAAGAAGTTTTGCATGTTTTACCAGTACCACCTTGGTCGAGAGGCAGCAGCAGCAGTATCCGTTTTCGGGTTCGTCTTCGTGCCACGGTCTTCTGGCAGCCGCAGAAAGGATGTGGGCAGTACAAGTTCACTCGATTGGTTAAATTGGCCATTGCGATTCGGACATTTGGCAAAGTGTGCCCGGGAGGCTTTTGTGCCGTAGTTTTGGAAAAGATTTGGTAGAAAGGGTTGTGACGTTGAGGTAGTGAAAAAGGCGAAGTTAAAGTAAATAATAAAATAAATATGGTTCTGTTGATGCTAGTAGCAAAGGTATTTACCATTTTAGTTGAGAAAAATCATACAATAGTAATGTTGCAGACGTGCTCCGTCCAAGAATTTCGCCGAAAATCTCTCCAAAATCTTGTCCCAAAACACACATTTCCTTTCATTGTCCTTATGTTTACATGCAAAGATAGAAAAGAAAATGTTATAATCGGTGAAACACGCCCGATCAAATTTACATCTTTATTTCCCGGCGAACCATAGCCCGGCAGCCCTTTAACCAGAGGGTGAGCGTTTGTCCTCCGTAGGTCGAACGAAACCATATTTATTGAACGGGATATCGTACACTTCCAGGACACCCACTGTACTGTAGTAAGTATGCTTATTTTTGTCTTTTTTTTACGTATAGCCTCATGCAATATAAGGGGTTTGCCTTGTCCTTCTCGCCATCCTGCTCTATCATCGTCCTGAATTCCGTTAAATAAAACATCATTTTGTCGTATCATTTTTATGGGACCCCGTACTGCCGTACTCCGGGGTGTTGGCACTCTGAGGGTTGGCATAAAATTTTATTACAGCAAATTGATAACAGCTGTAAATGGTGACCATCCTTTTTTCTGTTGTTGTTGTTTTCGTTCTGTGTTCGTTTGCATTTTTTCCACTCGTGAACACTTTCTTATGGACGCCTAGCAAGTTGCTGGAGTTTGCAACCGACCCATTGGCGAACAAATGTCGTACAGCGATGTGGAGTAGTGGCCCGTACGCAAAAAGGATTCCCTGCTGCGTCGTGTAATCATCATGAGTCTTGTGTGTGTGGTTGTTGCAAGATGGTACAAATGATTACACGTGCGGGGAAATGGCTCGCGCGATTTGGATACTAGCAACAACCCACCGACGACAGCGGATGATGATTCACAGCACGACCGGCACGAATGGGCCTGTTCCCTGCCGGTGCGTGTGTTTTTAACGATTATGGGGAAGAAAAAAGAGATGGAAGCGACTACTAGCTTTATTTATCGGCACATACATTTCGTTCCTGTGAGCGTTTTCTGTCCTGGAAATGGAGGTAAGTTTGAGTTCGGAATAGTATTTGGAATGGAGGGAATGGAGTGATAACGAAGGTCGTTAGCTGTATGTGAAAACATATTGATAAGTGACAGAAAAATGCGTTACTTAATTTACATAACTATTAAATCTAAATAGGAGAGTGTAGAATGTGCAAAAAATCATAGTCGTAGAGCCGATTGTATTTTTTTGTCTATTTGTCTATTCTTTTGTATATTTGTTATTCATAGAAAGTGTTTGTTGTCTTTTGTCGTGTTTGTTGTCGTTCATTCATTCATCGTGTTTGTTGTCTTTTTACTTATTATATTTTATTTAGTTCTGCGACGATAGGCCGGCCTATGTACTGATTCGTTAACATTTTTGATTTTGTTATATTTTTTCTGTTAAGTTTTTATTCACTTCCGTAATTATTTAGTGTTTATTATTTTATACGTTTTCTATTTATAGAGCTTATTATTGTTTCGTTTTTCTATATTATTTTTAAATTTAGTTATCTTGCGGTATAGCTTTTTTGGTCATTTTATATTTCTTTCTGTTAAGTTTTCATTCAATTTTGGATGTTTCTTTCTGTTAAGTTTTCATTCAATTTTGAATGTTTTAATATGTAGTCTTCTGTACATTTGTTATTCATAAGGGTTATCATGTTTCTTGTATTTTCATTTATTATTTTTTAATTAGCTTCATGTTTACTGATTCATTAACATCTTTTATTGTTTAACATTTTTACTGCTTCATTTAGTGTTGGTATTATTTATTCTTTTGTTATTTTGAATTACTAATCAGCTTTTAATAAAGCTTATCATGTTACTTTTTTATCTTTTGTTTTTATTTTAGTTATATGTTTATCAATCCATTTTTTTGCTTTATCTTCGTATTTTGATTATAGATATTTTTTCTGTTTAGTTTTTTATTCGGTATACGAATCATTCAATTTTAATTAAAATCTCAAAATTAAATTATAACTTTTTTTAAATTTGTGAGTTCGTCCAAAAATTTCACTTGCCTCAAACTTGCACTAGTGATGGCATTCGTCCCTGGAGAAGCTCTATCTCAGCCACGGCACGTTTGCAAAGGAATCCGAGTGATGACGCTCACAATTAACTTTATGCTGCCGAATTTGACCTCGGGCGCTGATTAAACGCTGCCCGAACATCGACAGTAGAGTGAAACATCGCAAGAACAGTGGAACCGGTACGTTGTAACAGCATTATGGAGCTCCAGTACCGTGTATTGCTTTAGCCACTATTCCACAAGGAGATTAATGTTTATTATTTAATTTTTCTCTCCGTTTTGTCCGCACATCGAGTACCGTGGTGTACGATTGATACACGGCTCAGCACCGGACGCTTTCCAGTTCGACTCGTTTCAACCCAGCTCTCGGGTTCTTCTGCTGCCTGAGGCTCACTGAGCAGGGGCGTTGGATGGGCCCTTCAACACGCTTTAGTGGTCACGGCTATCGGAAGAAAGAAGAAGGAAATTGATCTTGTGATGGTGATGGCGCGGGAAGTTTGGGAGCATGGAACCGGACCGAAGCCCGATAGCCGGAACAGAGAGAATCGGGTTACCGAAACGCTAGCGTGTAAAGGATAACGAAGGAATCGGTTGAAGGACTATCAAATTGATTTTTGATTGGTTTTATTCTATTATTGTATTATTACTTGTATCGCTCGCCGTATCGGTTTGGCTCGGGGCAAGCCATCGCTTTTCCTTTTCTTTCTCCTTTCCGTTCCGTCACAGTATCACTTGACACATCTTACTACAAAGATGACCCCGCTCTCTCGATAGTAGCCGACGAGCACGGGTAAGAATATTGTCGAGGGCTTTGGGGAAGTTTTTCCCAACCATTTCCGGCTCGGGTTTTTTTCTCTTCTTTCTTCGCACCGGAAATCCGTCAGTTCGCTGGGGGAACGTATCCGATAACATAATAATGATGAGGGAATCTGGGCTGATCGGACGGGATGATGTTACGCCTCTCACGGGAGATTTACGGGCGTACGCATCGTTCGGCTGGCTTGGTACGTTCATTGCAGCACCAGTACAAGTCAATCAGGGTGTAATTAAATTAGCTTGCGAACAATGGCGCAAAAGAAATCCCATTTTGTCGATGGTTTATTTAGTGCAGCAAAATGTTGTTTTTGCTGTACGAAGAATGGTTGAGGTTGGTAAATCGAGCACAATGAAGAGACGATTTAAGGTTGAGTGAAGAGACAAGTGTTTCATTTCTTTTTAATTTTGGGGAACTTCGTCTTGTGTTGTTTTAATAAATTGCAACTAAAATATGATTCTAATTGTGAAAAATTATCTTTTTCCAGGATAAAATAATTCATAAAAAATATTAATTAACTGCTACCAATCTTGCGCAGCTTCTAAGTCAACCGTTAACCACTTAAGAAGTTGATCCTAATTGATAAATCAATACAATAAGGAAAGAAGGTCGCCGCGGGGTAATGCGATGCTATTCCATCACGCCCTGTTCCCACCGAGATTATAGCCCGGAACGTATCAACCGTATCATATTTCCATTAATTAAGTCTCTACAGCCGCTGCTGCAGTCGAAAATAATCCGACGCTTTCAACGGATGGAGCGCCCTACGCACTTTGTGTTATCAACTTTGCGAATTTGTGCCACACACACACAAAGGCCTGAAGGTTGTGTCTTGGTGTAGAAATTAGCTCGAGCGATATTTGTCTTTTCCTTTCCTTCTGCCGTTTGGCCTGCCAGCCAAAAGGTAAACAGTTTTATCTCAAACACAAACACAGCTCTCACCGACTGGGGTGAGTTCTCTCCCGCTGGAGTGAGGTTTGATTTTTGGCGTTAGCTTGTCTGCCCCGCCATGGAGTGTATAAGGACTCTTACGCCTGTGAAGATGTGACGAGACGAGCGTCACAAAGCGAAACGAAGACACGAGAGCATATTTGGCAATGATAATATTTGCCCAACCCGCATAATGTTCCGTTCGGCGGCTTATGGCACTGTGCCAGGCCGTTGCCGTTGGTGCTGATGATAAATGCTGTAACATTTAGCTTGCAACGAATGCCGCCGATACGCGGCCCGGTGTTGATACGCGAGCTGCTGCTGATGCTGATGTTTCGATGGGTCGATGGTGTACGTTTCACACGCGAGACAGATGCCGGGGGATGATATTTTCGATGCGGAAAAGTATCTCCACAAAAGTGTTTGTCGATTTGTGTGTGCGTGTGTGTGTTGTGTGGCTTCTTTTGGTGACCTTTCCTTTACACAATAAGGGCAATTGATGGTACAAAACCGGGGCAATGGATTGTGCGTTTAGATTCAATTATTGCATCGTTAGTGGTGTCACAGATTATGGTGATGATGGTGACATTTGGAAGCGATTGTTTATTAGGGAAGTATGAGTGAGTGGTGGGATCTTATGGCATATTCTTTAAAGCGATCATGGTGACATTTGGTGGGTACTAAATATCAATTGATAGATATTAAAGGGAACAACATCCAAACATGGAAATTCTAAACTTAACGGCTTTTTGTCGGTTGGGTCAGATACTGACACGATCATAGTTATCTGAAAGTCGTTTAGAGCTGGGATACATAGGGTTGATTCTTTTATATATCAAGTCAGTTATAAAGTAAATCTTCTGGGAATACAAAAACAATATATTCCATGTTTTGTTGAATAACTTTAAAAATCGTTCACCGAATGCTAAGCCAACTTCAAGAGGTCGTGGACACATTTCAGAAGAATCCTGAAAAGCAATTGTATGCTACACCTTACACAGAGGCGACAAAGTTGTCTATTTTATAGATTTCTCGGTGCTTACAATCCATGAAAATATTGATTCTCAACCGGACCGATACTTCACAGCAAGGAGGGACTATCCGCATGTGTCGTTCTAATATGTTCCGTAAGATTGAAACCCTTCAATTTATGGATGTTAAGACATTAAAGTGTTTCCAATGATCCACTAGCTGGGGAAGCTCTTCAAAGTTTACAAAATAGCCATAATTAAAGACGATACCAACCATCCGCCTCCCCTCTCTCTCGTATATTCATTCACGGTGCGGGTGTAAATACCCCATCAACTTGTTGACAAACGCCACCAACTAATCCTACGGCCTGCCGCCTGTCGGACGATTTTTCACGCCACGTCTGTTCGGCGGATGATAAAGGTCCACGCGACAACGACGCGACTGGCGGCTGAGGTTGAGTTTTTGATTAATTATACACGGTACACTTGTCGCTTAGTCGCTGCCGGCATCAACTGCAGCGAAATCCCCTTTCCGGAAGATCCGCTAGATCCTTAACAGCCAGTAGCTCCCGTTTGTTTCATCATCGAAAAGGCCCAGGCGCGAACCATCACCAGGCCGGCTCCAAAATGCCGACTTCACGCCTCACTTGACACAGGACGTTCACCTTCGATACGCGAATAGCCTCATCACTTGGTGGCGCAAAACCCCACGGCCGGAGACGCGCCGACCCGTGAAAGCTTCGAATGTCAAGTGCAGTCGGTATCGTAAATCAATCATCCAATCAACTCCCGCAGCTGGGAGGGGTGGAAGCTCTATTCTAGCAACTTTCCAGCACCGGTTGCCCGATGGAAAGCAGTGGATTGCATATGCCGTTTTCCAAAGAGGAAGAAATGAGTAAATAAACGAGGCACTACATCAGGAGGTGCGTGATTGACGGTTGCTTTATTTGCTGTTGTTTTTGCAGTATCATGCAGGCTTTCTCGTGCGCGCTCTCTCTCTCTCTCTCTACTGTGTTGGAGTTTGGAGTCATTTTTCCAGCTTAAAAACACTCGTGGGGATCTGGCGTGTATAGGAGCGAGAGAAAGAATGCAGGCCAAGATTTATTCAACCACATGTTGACAACTGGGGTACGCATGCGGTACAGGTGGTGGCAATAAAACGGTAAAACAGTTGCAATAATCATTTCCCGACGACATCAAACCAACTACCAAAGGTATCTTTAAGCGCACGAGCGATGCGTTCCGGGTATCTTTACGCATTCAAACGAAATAAGAATCGTTTGGAGCGGGTCTGGAGCACAGTACCTTGGCAGTTATCGGTAGATTTATCGCACTTCGGGACGATACTTCCCGGTGATGAATATGGTTCGAGCGAGCAAAAGATCACCGAAACGGTCGCATTCCAAATTACCTTACCAGCTACGAGTGGGCAAAGAAAGAGTGTGTGTTTGCTGCCGGGTGTGTATGCAAAAGTAATTTCGTGTGATATATGTATATGCATGCCGGTGGGTAGGTCGTAAAGGGGGGAAATATTGCGTGGCACCGTAGCTGGTGGTTGGGTTGAGGTTTATTTACCGCCCGGAAGTAACAATTCCTGGTAACGGTAACTGGTTTTGAGATCGTCTAGGGACACATTTAGAAGTCGATCGGCGTGTTTGTTTAACGCTTTTCAGGATGCGACTCTGAAGGATCGGCTGTTTTGAAGGAAACCTGAGAGTGAGATGACAAGAAACTGTTTTTTATTAAGCTGCATTGGATCGATTGATTCAGATGCTTTTTTAAATTCCACAAAATTATTTACCAAAGTTTAGAGAACTGCCTACCCAGAGTCTTTGATCTATGTCAATTATACTGAGTGATATCACTGTACTTTTAAGTCCTAAGTCTATATCTCTAAGCTGTATAATGCATTTTGAACTTGATTGCTCTTGATCATTATGTGGATCTGCAAGACTCAACTACAGTCAGTATTATCCAATATTTTAGTTATTTAGGAATATCATTTAATTTTTGAGTTGCTCTAATTGTTGAGTTGAGTTCGTAGTTGTGTTCTGATAAGTATTGCACCGGATCCAGTAGTTGGTTTTTGGCGAGCTACGTAAAGGATACATAAGATGCCCCTGCTTCGGAAGGTAATGCCCTGAAGCCAAACGTTGGTACCAGGAGAACTCTCCATATGCATGTCACAGTTGTGTCCTGATAAGTGGTACGCCATATCCATTATTTGGTTCTTGGCAAGCTACGTAAAGGATTCTAGAGAATACAATTGTATTCCATGGAATATGATCCAATTGTTCTTGATGAAGCTATGTTGGTCGCCTTGGGTGTGTGTATGACTCGGTGGGTTTTGCTGAGGATTTTCCGATGCCACACAATTGCTCGCACAGTATATTTCAATATACCTATCAGAGTAATATTATCGTTAAGATACTTCCGATACTTCTCAAACCTGTGTTGCTAGATTCTTAAAATTGATCGATCAACGAAGGTTAATGACTGCTTTCTTCTTATAGCATTATTCAAGAAGATGTCGTCTGAGGGTAATGAGGACAGGAGATCATACTGAGGATGAGGATCAGTGTATGTCACTGAACTGTCGCCGCGAGACTGATCATTTAGGTAAAATAATGACAGCACTTAAATGCAAGATTTTCTTGAGTCGTAGGGTCGTTTTAGAATACAATAACCTTAATCCGTCTCGGTTAATATTTATCTCTTAGATGTAATTCGCATATTTTCACCCGAAAATTAATTAAAATCTTTGTACAACCATATTCGAACAACTAACTTAATTTGATCCATGTCCCATATCATTTATCCCAGTTAAAAGTGTTAACACTACTACGCAATCCTTCCAGCCGTCCAAGTGCGCCAAATACCGGTCCAGCAAAGGGCGGATGCTGAGGCGTGCAAACGGCGTCATCCAAGTCACCGGAACGAACGAAGCGCGAACCGTTGCGCAAAATTACACCACAAATTCCACGCCCGACAGCCATCCATCATGCGGCAGTAACAAACGATGACCGGGGCGACATTGCGAGTGGTGAGGACCAGGCAAAGGTAAACACAGGCGTTCGGGCAAGTGTGGTTGTTTTTTAGGCAGTGCTGTGTGCTGCGTGGGAAAAAACGGAACCTACCTTTATCCCCATGCCTCCGGTCGGTGTGACCACATGATGATGATTTTCACTTCTCAGTGTTGAGTAATCCCCAGCGGGAAAATTCCATCACCCGTACCCGTAGAGACGACGCGTGCCAATGTGTGCCGTTTCGCTCTAGCGCTTCCTTTCCTCCGTGGAGAATTGGTGACTTGCTGGTGATGCCTTTTTTCCCTTCAGTCGTTTCAACTTTGTCGCACACACGCGTACACAGCCACACGGCAATCTTGCACCCGGTGTGCGGGCGTACTCTCGCAGGGCTGGCGTCCTTCGTTTGTTTACACTTGTTTCTACCTTTTTCTTATCACGGTTTTTTGCTCCCTCTCTCTCTCTTTATCTTATTGCCACTCATCTCACTCGCACGTTCTAAAACCGGAAAAGTGCGCAGAACGGACGGCGCAAAAACCGAACCGAAGCCAACCCACCGCCACCGGGGGATGGTTGGAGAAAGTCCTGCTCCATCCACGGTACAGCAACAATAGGGGAAAACCTCCCCAACTAATCAGATGACAGATGGTGTTCGAATGGTGCAAGCGAAACACAGCCGCCCGGCCGAAGGTAAACAAGTTTGGCGGCCAAAGTGCGCATACGCGCAAACGAGGACGGTTCAGAGCTCTGGTCGGCCACTTCGGCCGCGCTTTTAAAATAGCGTACGCGTCGTGTGTTTGTTGGTTGATCCGGCTTGTACTTCGGGTTCGCCGGAAAAAAGCCGAAACCCTAACCTATCTCGCGCGCCCATCGAGGGCCGTTTGTCGGCCGGCGAAGACACCAATCCATCCTGTTCGGTGTGCATTACCGTGTCGCACTGGTTTCGCCAGTCGGTCGCTTTCATTCGAACGAACTAGACGCGTTTTCTGTCGTGCAGGTGTGTTTTGACGTGCCACTACTACGTCAAGCTGACAGCTGAGTGCTGTGAGTCATCACTGTGTACGATCGCGATACTTAGTTTAGTGTTTAGCTCAAATGGTTGAAACTTTTTGATGGCTCTGGCGCAAAATTTGTGTAAATTTAATTGCTCGTTGATTTTGGGCAAAGTTGTGTTAGGTCGGGAAGAAGTGTACTAGATCGTAGTAGGCTCAGTAGGCCTAGTATACAAAGGATCCAACAATAGATCTTAGTGTCTATTACCCGGGGAATTTGTTGGGAGTGCGAAATCATTGCTATTGAAAATTGAAGCTTCGAAAATTCCCCTCCAAAGCTGCAACATCTCACTCAAGTGGCGCTTGAACCGCTCAATCGAGGATCACGAAAACGATAAGTACCAAGTACTGCTGATAAACCCCCGTCAGCTCAATACTCTCAAACAGTGTTGACTATAAATCACTGCGCTCTGCGGTGGGGCGATAATCCGCGGCACTTTCCATTGCAAGTAAAAAAAACACAAACCCAGCAGAATCAACATCGAGAAACGAGTTAATCACACACTCCACCAGCAGCACTTCTGACACTCATCCTCAGTTGGCGCTGCATCGGGGGCTGCAGGTGCAGGTGCTTATTAGTGCCGGTAGGCTCACGCGTGAATAGTTGCAGTGGTTTTTTTATTCTCCTCCTTCTACATCTCACTCCTCCCCCGGTACTCCTCAAAACCATAATGAATGTAATCGAGTGATTAAAGCGTGCGGAACGTCGGGAGCGTGAAGGTGGGTCGTGTTTTTGTGTGTAACCGGGTCAAACGGTTGTTGTGGTTAAAGCGTGCATATCATTTGCGTTTGTGCCGGTGTGTGTGTGTGTCTGTGTGGTTGGCAAGTGGTTGGTGTGCAGGTTGCACATGTAGGTGTGCACAAATTTCATTACGCTTTCCCATTTGTCAGACACGTGCGTTGTGCGTTGGAGTCTAGTGTAGAACGAGTATAGGAGCGCGTTAGGAGGGCGTATCAGCAACAGCAGCAGCAGTCTAGCACCCCTGACTCCTCTCCTGGGTTTCGTCTTCCGCAGGTATCTGTTTAATGTTTAATTTCATTAATATTTATTAGCATTTAGAGAGCGCTCACGGACGATGCGCAGACGGGCTGCGAAGCGACACTATGGCAACCACGGCCTCCTTAAATCAAAACCGTGTCGTTTTGTACGCAAGCGACAGACAGACGGTTTGCAGCGCAGCAAAGGCTTCCGGTATGCAAAAATAACAAGCGTTAGCTCCAGACCCTTTGCTGACTGCGAAGAATGTGTACCGTGGCCTTTTGACGAATGGATAATCCCTCTCACCCCGGGGTCGTAAATTATTTCAAACGACAAACGACTTCCACCCCCAATTGTACCTTCCCTCCGTTTGGTGAGTGGATCGACAGAGAGCATCAACGGCTTCTTAAGAGAGGGTGGCTGGCTTTGAGTGGTTTTGTGGTAGGGCGGAAGAAGGGGGAAGAATTTTTCACGCCTTAGTGGAAAAGTGCCGTGCCAACAAGCGCAGCATAGCTTTAGTTATTTAAAGTGTCTGTGGGAGGACGAGCTGGTAAACACGTTCCTTACGGACGCTTAAGGACGACCTCGGTTTGAGGTGGTGGTGTTTGGTGGTCGGTGTGTAGAAGCATCAAACGCCCAAGGCCCGAGATACTGCTGCTGCTGTCTGCTTAGAGGATTAATTAAACGTAACCTCAAGATCCGTTGCCGTAGAGCGGTGCCGAGCGTCAAGCAGCGCTTCAAAGCATTTCAATCCATCGCACCAGGTCACTGTCTGATGGAATCATCGGCCGGGTCTCGGTGAGTTGTATAATTTATCGAAGAAAAGTGCGAAACGGTGAAGCACCCTCCCCCCCCTCAGATGAAGTGATGGTTTTTAGCTTAATATTGCATGCACTGAAGCGCATGCTGCGAATGCGAGAAGGACGTACTGAATGCAGTTGTGTAGTGCATTAAAACTCTGTGTCATTGACGAGACCTTTTACGAGCAGAAATGAAAGTTTCAATAGCTTTGCGGAGTGATCTGGAATTTAATATGCAGTAAAATAACAACAGAAATTTCAAATAATTGATAATTTTGAACAAAAATGCCAAAAAGCTTGCTAAACCTAAGAAAAACTCAGAAAACATTTTTTTCTGAATTAAAAAGAAGGATAAACACTTGAAACATAAATGCAAAAAATATTTAAAATCGTTTTAAAAAATGTATCACAACTGTTTTATGAAGATTTTAAACACATTGAGAAGGACGTTTTAGTGCAATTCAATATGGTCAGCGCTTCATTCCATTGTTTATCCTAAAAATTATGACAAACTTGCCATAAAAATAAGCTCAAAGTCACGTTTCGTCATAATGACGAGAGCAAACAAGCAGTGTGGTGATTTAGTTGTGCTAAAACCATCGCAACGCTGTATCGATTTTGTTTGCCCTCAGTCTACGGCTTTTCCCCCCGACCAGCATAATATGATAATCAATAGCGAGGATGCACCCATTAGTGGTCAGTAGCTCGTTCGATGGAGTGAGAAAAAACACCATCCCATCATCATCATCACGACCATAATAAAACCATACCCACACACCGACCTTCAGCAGTGAAGGTAGAGTTGGAGCTGGCATACATTTCCCAGCATCAGCAGTGGGCGACAAACTGCTGCGACCATCCTGTAAGTGTAGCGCGTTTCCCATAATCTCCCACTTTACCGTAAATAATCGATGCATCAGCAGTGTCGCCCCACACAACGAACGGCATTAGAAATGCAACCTTCAGGCTGTGGTGTTGGAATTTGTAATGTTGTGTGATGTTTTTGGTTTTTAGAATTGCACCCTTAGTGAAGTGAAGGGTAGGTCCCTACCGTAGACGGCGCCCTCCTCTGTGGCCGGAGTGGAATTCAGTGTATGTGAACTCCCCCAGTCGTAGATTTATGGTGCATGTCGTAGCAAATGAAAGGATTCCCCAAATTTATAAGCTTAGGGAATGGTGTAATTGTGTCACTGTTTGTAGCACTGGTTTCTTCTTCCGGAACAAATTTGCTCCAAGAACTCAGACGCAGGATCTGGTGGAGATTGTAATGCCACCATAGAACACCACACTCACTTGAGATGGGGGTCGGGGATGGAACAATTTCAATTTCACCACAATTAGTCCAGAACATGAAGGGTACGATATTTATATATTTTTGCATTCATCAAAATTTAGAAGTACAGGCATCCATGAGTGTGTGTGTGTGAGTGTGTTTGAAATGAGAAATCATAGTGCATAGAATGATTCCAGTCGAAGTGGTATAAATGGAGAAACATTGCCAACGTCCCAGCGCGTGATGCGTCCTGTGGCAGTAACAGGAAAATTCAATTCCAGCTGACTCGATGAAGTTCTGACGGGGGGTAAATTGTGTCTCCATCACAATTGAGATGCTCTGCAAGCATGGAAAAGGTTAGAATAATGTGTGAGGTGGAATGAACCCCGAAGAAGATGCTGTCCCACACGCGTCGTTAGTCGTCGGGAAGTCCTTCGGGGGGTAAGAAACGGCACACGACACACGACACTTGGAAAGCATCTTGGTGCACAGGGCTTGGTCGTCATTGCAACTCAATTTCCCCCAGCACAACGACATCGTTTCCCAATTAGGAATCGTTGCAGTAAGCAGTAAAACTTTCCACTGTGCAAGTGTAGCGACAGAGAGTTCTGTGCTGGAACATAGCGGTGCGAACATATTCTACCGATGCGCTTTAACGCTTCCGGTCGCACCGGTGTCGGTGTGAAGCGTTCGGTTTATGAATCTATTAGTGTTCTTCAGGATCGAGTGTGTGTGTGTGAGAGAGAGAGGATAGTGTGCAGTTGCTGATGAAGTGAGTAGAGCAGGGCCCAGTCCGCAGGTGTCCGACAGGTGTTGGCCGTGAGCTAAGTGGATAATGAGGTATGCTAGACAGTGCGGATCGGGCATGGAAGGAAGTGGTTTTGGAAGCAAATTTAGTAGATCCTCAAGATGATGGTTATGTTTTAGACTTGATTGAGAGCTTAAGGTGATTAGTGGTTGATAAATGAGCACACCTCAAGCTAGTGTCCATGATTGAAAGAAGCTTTCTTTAGAAATATGAAGCATTGCTTCAATAATGTTCTAAAAAAATGTTGTTTTACAGTCGTTGTCGCTAAATTTTGACTCTAATTAACCCGTTTTTGTCTCAAAGACACCAATTTTTGACAGCTTGTCACATTTTTTGTCTCGAGGGCACCAATTTTTGACAGTACGCACCAATGTTTGACTCTAAGGCATCAATTTTTGACTGTGAGTCAATTGCTTTACTTACTAAATTTTATACAACTTCTGACACTGTGTGTTCCAAAATGATTGAAATTACGTGAGGTAGTGAATAATTTCATTAATATAATTTCAAACATAACAATCGTTTTGCCTATTTTGGAAGTTTTAATGGAATGACAAAAATTGGCATGTATTTTTAGTTGTAAACAACGGCTCTATAATTTATTAAATTTCATATTTTTTTTTCAAAAATTCAATCGAACTAAACGGGTTTTGTATTGTTTATGTGATTTAAAAAATACAATTGTCAAAAATTTGTCTGCAAAAGGGTCAAAAATGTATACGCACTGTCAAAAATGTATGCCTTAGAGCTAAAATTAGGTGGCAACGAATGTAATAATTAATAATATGCTTACATGTCACCAAAATGATTTTTTCTAATTGTAAGACATCTATGATAGTGAAATCTCTTAATCAAAATATTTGCCGCATAGTTGTGTGTGCCGTATTAAATTTGCCTACTTCCTTCATTTGCCCTTTTTTTGCATCCCTCACACATTGGCGGAACAATTGCGTGCAGCCTATTATTAGAGTCTATTGACAAATCCCCTCTTTGCGCGCTCAAATCACAACATGAGGAGCGAAACGTGTCGAACGTCGAAATTTGTTGTTGATTCAATTCCAACCAATTATGCTAATTTGTTGCCCGAGGGCGGAACGTCAACAAGCGCGGCTATTGCGTGTGCCAGCAGCGATCGTGCGAGTTTTAGAGAAATGGCCGAGAGAACTGGTTTGGCACAAAAAAAAAAGCCATGCCCCTCTATCGCAACTGGTACGCCCAGTCTAACTGTGAACTGTACTTGAAACAAACTCGTGCCGGGTGCTTTCTGCAAACCCCTCTGTTTTCCGCTCCGGTTCCAATTGAACGGTCAAACATTTGACAAATCAACAGTGGTCGAACGGATCGAACCGGGACCGGACGCTCGATGCTTCCAATTTCAGGATCAATGACTGCAGGAGTGCATTTCAATTTGTCTGTGTGTTGTTCTGTGTCCGGTGCTTTAGATTCGTGCGGTTGGGGTGCTTGTGAAGTGTGCCTCTTTCTGTGGGTAGGACTGAGAAAAAAACTGCCTGTTTCTGCACACAGCACGAGCCTGGATTGATGGTTTTCTGGCGGTTGACTCGACTGGGAGGCCGTGTCGAGTGTGCTCCCCTTAGCAAACGCACCAAACTCACACGCACAGCACAACAAGCGACAGTGCAATGCAACAATCAGCAACAGCAGCGTGTCCAAGCCGACAGCCCCGCCGGGAAGCCCGGGGTTTTGAGCCCGTTGTTGGTTTTTCAATTAAATCTGTCAACCGATGAGGCCAATCCGGTACAGCGAACCGTCCTCTTCCGTGTTTTTGAGGGGGGGGGGGGCTTGGGCGGCCTGTGGGCCACAGCGAGCTGACGCCGTTCGGATGCCATTCGGCACATGTTTCTGACAGAAGCGTCTCCCCGGCGCAGCGAGTGCAGCGAACGTTTGAACACACACGCTACGCTACTGCTGGGTTGGATACAAAAACGGGTTTGCACGCTTGCACTCGAACAACCGCCCAGTCCTGTCCAAATGTTCCAAACACACGGCCACAGATGCGTGTGTGTGTGTGTGTGTGTGCAACCGATGTACGACAATCCGAAACAGTCCTGGTTGGTTTTGCAGCGACGCCTGGTTGCTGTTGTTGTCGTGTATGTTTTTGTCCGGTGCAAACAACTGGCCAACAGTGCAGCCGGACGGCAAAGTGCAGCCGTTAGGGTGCGGAAAGCGTGTTTCTAATGTTAAAATTTTCCAAACGGCATGTTATGTTAATTGAGCGCACCATTACATCTGTGCCATCGACATCGACATGTCGGCTGCATCGTGCCTGTGCAGTTTGTTGCGATGAAGAAGTTCGATGACGACGATGATGATGAGGAGCCGGGCCATCAAGTGCAGCTTCTAGTGGGCGCGCTTGGGAAGCATTGTATTTTTCCGCACAAGAACCAGTACCAGTAATCTGTGCCAATGGTTGAGGATGTAAATGAAGGAAACATGTTGCCGTCGGGAGGGCTCTTGAACTGTGGGGAAGAAATTGATAAATGATTTGATTTATTACCCTCTGCGCTGGGTTGTTGAGCAGCTGGAATGGAGGGACGTGGTTGGTGGTTAGTTGTTGCGAATTACATGTGACATGTGCGTTGTTTTTCTTCCGTCGACAAATTGCTAGCATTTACAAGGCGTTCATGCATTATGGGGAGCTTTGATGAGTCTTTGCAGTGTCTTATGGCGTGGAGATGGACCAGGAAAGCGAATACGATGTTTGTTGCATCTCATTTCTTGGAAATATCATATTAAATTGTAATACAATGTTTCTTATTGGAAAAATAATATTACATGTAATTAAAGCTTATAGTGTACATGTTTGTCAATTAACATTGGAACCCTATTAGAAAAGGAAACAGCATTCTGCTGTCGATTTAACTCACCTGAGCTGTCCCAACTAGACGCTGACAAGCGATTACTATCTGGCCTTGTTAAGCGTTACGCATCAATCTCCTGCTAGAACGGGGCGCTAAAACGGTATCAAACGGTTTGAAGTGGAGAATGGGAGGAGGCGAAACAAATCCGAAACCGACAGCAAGCACCATTGAACGAGATTGAAACACACCCATACACATACGTACACTCGCATAAAGTAGGTTGGACGCGCACGGGCAGTGAAAAGCCACACCAATTTAAAAACTGTCACTCGCGTGTACGGCTGACAGACACCGACTGTCAACCGTTTGTCAACCGGCGTACGGGTAGATTGTTGGGGCTGGTTTTTGAGGTGTGTAATGTCTCGATCTCGATCGGCAATGGGCGGTGGTTGTGTGATGTATGTAAATTCAATTTAAACGTTCCTTTCGGGGTGTACCGACTGTTTTCCCACCGGAGCGCTGGTGGCTGTACGACGATGTACCAAGCCGTGTAAAACCATTCCCTGTTGGGTGTGAATGGGGTGCCATCGGGAAGGCACAATAGCCACAGGTATGACTGTCTTTCGCGCTGTGCCTTGTCAGAAGCTGCCGGGTGTCCGCTGTATTGCCGCTGGACACTTTTGATTGATATTCATATCGAACTGAGCTGGGAGGACACCAGACGCCTGTTTTCCATGCAGCATTGTGTTGGTTTTATCGCGAGCACACGGCATGCACCAACGGTGGGCTGAATATATCGCGTGGGAAAACAAAAACCACATTGAGGATTGCACGCGAGCGTTAAAAATGCGTTTTTGGGCTCGAAAAAAAAGTGAAATCTGGCGTCGACGAAAAAACGGTGTCATAACAAAACGTGTCCTCCCCTATGATTCCGCCTCCAGCTAGGGAATGTGAGATGCTTGAAATATTCAAACCCCACAGGACGTATCGGGACGTAGGGTTTTTTTTTTGGTTGTTGCGTTTGTATGTGTGCTCTTCATTTTGCTGCTCCCGCTGTGTTTTCATTGGCACCAGTTGCATGAGGTTGCGAATTGCTGCCGATAGTTTTAAACAGTGCAGGATGCGCCAACAACTGGTGAGGGACAAAAACTATGGCACGAGAAATCGAACATTGAACAATGCAAAACCACTAACGCGCACACAGACACACAGACGCTGTTCAATATATCCATGGGTGGTTCCCGAACGGTGCGCACGTGTTTCGAGTGGGCGTTGTGTGGCCGGCGGTACTGTTCTACTTTTATTGAGCGATCATTGTTCATTTCGAACTTTTGGCCGCACACAGTCGGCCGGTGTTGTTTGATGCGGTTGGAATGTTGGACGTTTTTGAAGGGCACAGCTTGATGGTCACACCTGGTGTGAAAGGTTGGTGTCGGTTGGTGTGAAACAATGAGCGTTTGACAGTGGTTTTTGGGTGTTTTCTAGCTTGTTGTACTGATCTTTTCGGATTATTAATTTTTCTTCAGTTCAGTTCAAAAGAATCCAGTTTTTAAATAAATTAATTGTTGGAGAACTATGTTAAAATTTTTGAAAGAAGAAATTTACAGTTAAAATGTGATAATAATGTTGCCAAAAATGTGGAATTTAAATTCACCAAGAAAGGAATTCGAATTCCAGGAAAACAGTCTCCTTTGCAAAACAGCTACATTTTTAAGCCACACCTGGGATTGATTGGGAAAATAGCAAAGCGAACGGAAAAGCTTCTCAATAATACATGAAGTGGAATTTTCAATGGAAAACAATTGACACCTTCCACCGTGCCCAAAGACGCGCCGGAACAGTTGCTCATAAAGAATTGAATTTTGGCAGCAGCACAAAAAAAACTCTCCTTTTTTCCCACACCCTACCTCGCTTTGTTTAATACAAGGAAATTCCGAAAAAGTCGTTGAACCTCGCACACAACCTACGCTTAAAGAGCTCCAGAATTACACACCCAAAATAAGTACATTACCGAACCACGAAATGAGGTAATCACGGTTGTGGCAGCACGGTGTCTACTAGCTGGCGCAGAAAAAAAAAACAGAATCCCCACACGTAACCTTGTGGCAGGTTAAACTTTTAAAGATCTTGACTTTTGGTTTAATTTCGCCTGCTTCATTCCCAGTACGGCATTTGTGCTGTTGCTGTGCTGTGTCTGACATTAGGAAGCATCGCAGCAAGAGACAGCTGCACGTGTGGAAAACTCATCCCCATAGCCTTCGCTGGCACTAGCGGTGGGCAGCTGTTGGCTTTTGTTGGTACACTCCGGTGGTGGCTATGGCGAGACTATATGGTTTTTAACCCAACTCTCCCCACCGCTATCTCAAGCTCCTTTCATAACCGGCCCAGCTGTATCTGTTATGCAGCTAGCGGCAAAAATCCGGAGCGCTAGAAAGAAACAAGCGTTTATTTATGCAAAAGCACCGAACCATATCAACAACTTAAAAACACACAAACACACACAGCACGAGAATTCAAAATTCGTCCATGCACCCGTGTGTGTGTCGAGTCGGGTGTGCCACTGGAGGATAGTGATTTGCTTTTCATAAACTGGCCCGAGTTGTTGTGGCGCTTTCTTTTTTTTGTGTTTTTGCTTCCTCCTCCCCATGTGTGTGTGTATCTTCCGAAAAAGACACTTGGTGCTGCTAAGCTGCGTATTGTCTTTGTTTGGGTTTGCTGCCATTTTCGCAACATGGAATGTTTTCCCCTATTGTTTCACTCTTTGGTAGCAGTGGAGTAGAATACGAAAATTTGTGTCATTTTTTTGTTATTGTTGCTGAAAGCTGTATTTTTCCATAACTTGCCTCGTATATGTGTTTGTGTGCGGAAAATCGCTTTCTGTTGTTGTGCCTGGTGTATCGTACGTGTCCCATTTCGCTGTCAGACAGCAACGTTTCATTGTGCCGAGCATTGTGCCCGCGGGTCGCTCCAAGCACAATTGCATTAAGGTTTTGAAGTTAAAGGGAAACGAAATTAGAATTTTAGCTGGAATGAAGTGTGTGGCGATGGGTTGGGTAGGGTTCGAGAGTTTTGATTGTAGTTTTATACGGGATTCATACTGGATTCATACTTTTTTCAATAGTTATTCGTTTTAACCTGAATTTTTAGTACGTTTTTTTGCATAAATACAAAAAAAATCATAATTACTACTGACTAACAAACTTTAACTTACGTCAGAAAATGATATTCTGCTAAAAATTAACTGTTGGAAACTGTTGTAAGGTTTCCAACGGACTGTCAGCTGAGGCGATGTTTTGTGTGTGCGCAGGCAGATAAAAAGGGAGAAAAACCGCGGAAACGGGTTCATTGCGATCAAAAATACAAACGAACGAAGATACGAAGAAAATAAAGGAAAAAAACTAATTTTTTGGCGCACCTTAAGTGCCAGCCTAAAGAATTTACTTTGTTTTCTATTTTAGTTAGAGCGGCAGTTTCTAACATTAACATAAAATTTGATATGATAATGCTTTAATAAAACCTGAGCCTTCCCTTTTCCATACCAAGAAATCAGTATTAAATCAAAGAAAGAAAAAAATCTTTTTCTTTCGAGTAGCTGCAACACTCCTGAGGCTAGCCAATGCATCAAACAGCTAAATTCATTCCAAATGAAAATACCACTACTCCATTGCCACCGTTCACATCGCTCAACACTGCGTCACCTAATAATCCGCTGCAATCAGCAACAGCGATCGTGCCACGTCAGACCGTGTTGGCGTTCGCGTCTGTTTCTTTGCGTATGCGTCAGCTCAGCCACTGCTCTCTGTTTCATCCATCATGTGCCTTTCATCTATGGGAGGGCGGGAAAAATATCATTTTTAACGATCATTGCTTCCCTCACTGTCCCCATTAAACAGTGTCCGGGTAGCGGGTGGGACTGTCAACTTCTTCCCTGCTCACGCTCACGCTAAGTGGCTGCAGTATACATTTCGTTATAGCTGTCCGGCTAGCTGCTAGGTAAGAAGTGGCGGCGAAGGTGAAGAACGTAATGATTCTTAGAAAATTAGAGACAAAAATCTTTACACCGGTAAAATAAAAGAATAACCGTTTTGAGAGAGAAAGAAAGAATTGGTGAGTCATTGAGATAGAAAAACAGGCAGACACATGACAAAACGATGTTGTGAAGTGTCTATTTTCACCTTTCAGCCACGTTCAAGCGTGGTGGTGAGTTGGAATCGGCAAAGGTATGTTGATAGTTAAGCGATACGAACGGGCACACTGTTGCTATGTTGCTATGGTGATGGTGAGAAAGATTAAGTTAATTAGGAAAATTTATTGTATCCTTGAGCTTATTTATGGTCTTGCCAATACAAAGGCGGATTGAAAATAACGATTATGTTGGCAGCGATGAAACATATTGCTTTTTCATTTTTGAAATCTTTGTGCATCTTTGTAAATCGAATGTAAATGCCATTTTAGAATTAATTTAAAATGATTCGTTTACAATTTTTTAGAAAACGAGAAATAGAAGGTTTCTGTCCAAAGATGTTCTTTCAATTTAATACACTTAAGACAAAAAAGCACTTCAAAATGATCATTTTACTTAGAATCAGTTTAATAATTAAACACTTTGCTAAATTCTAATGACTCTCCTTTTAATACCGTGGAAGTGGGTAGATCTGTTCCACTTACAAAAATTAATTTACATAAAACGTCGCTCCATATTCGTTCCCTGGCTTCTCTCCCGCCGACAGCTTGGATCCGGCACGACCACCCTCGTCGTTTTGCCGATTTCTTGCTTGTATCGGTCTCAGCACAGCTTGAACAAAAACGTTTAAAGGTAGCACTAGCGAGCGGTCTCGAGTATTTGTTCGCGTTTTTTTTCCTTCCACAAACCTCAACTAAGTGTTGAATTTTCCGACACTTCCGGTCCACGAAAGTAAGGGTAGGGAGGAAACAAGAAAAAGAAGATGAAGGAGACCGCAAGTATGGCACTTGTCACTCGCCGCCACTTTGTACTTCATTATGCAAAATGTGTGAATAATTGAATTAATTAATCAGTACATTACTACCGTACCGCCGCAACCGTCACGACCGTAGTTGATTATTTGATGTATATTTTTAAGTGTTTCTTTCCTTCCTGTCCACCGCAAACACACACACACAACACTTTGTGGCTGAAATGAAGGTAAAGAAATCTTTCCAGCCGTTGTGTGGGACTTGCTCGTTGCCTTTATAACTTTAATAAAAGCGGTACAACCGTAGCGAAAACGGCACGGCTGGAAGTCAGCTCGTTCCGGCCCGTATCGCTAATCCGTTTTAAAAAGTGCTGACAATTTTAATTAATTAATTGGTACAGTCGTGTGCGTGTGTGTGTGTGTTTGTCGTGCGACTTCTGCAATCCCTTGATGCTTTCACGCAATCCATCTTCGCCGGTAGGATTATCGCGAATATCAATGCAATCTTTCACACTTCACTAATTAACTTCTGGCTCAGTGTGAGTGCGTAGTGTTGATGAGGAACGTCGCAGTGGGTGCATGAGTTTCACCCGATTAAGGAAGCCTTTAAATGATTGGATGGAAAAAGCTGGCGCTTTTATCCTCACCGACAGAGTGGATTTCTTACTCGCTTATGCGCTGTCGTTCGGTTCGATAGCAACATTCGCGCTGAAATCAGTTCACTGATGGAACTCGTTTTTGTGCATTTTACCTTCCTGTTTTTGCATTTCATGTTGGTTTCGGTTCTTTCCTTTTCGATAAAAACCGAACCGATGGATGTTCGTTTTTTTGCGCCTCTCGCCCATAACGCGCTTAATTGCAGTAGCTGAAGCCGAATTAAACGGTTCATGGAATATGCTGAAAAACAACGCCCGTTCCATGAGAAGAGAAAGCAAAAAAACCACGCAAACACCCAATCCCGATACAACGCTTGCATGCAAATCTGTCAGGAAATGGGTGCCAGACATAACCACCTCCGTACTTGCAGATTGCACACGTGCATTTATGTGTGTGTGTGTGTGTGTGTGTGTGTGTGTGTGTGTGTGCACTGTGTTTTATGTACGTGAAGCTGTTGTCGACAGGCCCGGAAGTAGGTCGATGTTGCCAGCCTGTGGCCGGTAGGGTGGTAGCGCCCGGTAGACTCCCCTCGGCCTGACGGGTGAGAATCAATCAAGTTAATTGAATCGAATTAATCCCAGTTAAAATGGAAATTAAAAATCTCACCACGAACTGCGCGGAGGGAGAGAGAGAAGCTGTGTTGTGTAAGTGGATCGAAATGGGTCGGAACAAACTCCAAACACGCGCGGCTGCTGTTGTAGTACGTGTGAAGTGAAATGCACAAAAATACATGAACCGATGTGCAGTGCTGGTGGGTGCAAATGGTCCAACATTGCAGCGATGAAAATGGTACAAACGGATGCGGAAATCATTCGTCCTGTCACCACTGTGTTTTGCATGCTGGTTCAGGAGAGCGGGAGGAGTGAAAGGGGGTCTGAACTGAAAAATGTCCACCACACAGACACACACATACACATTCACGAAAGCAAGTGAGAGTAAGAGCAGCGCAAAAAAGGCTAATGGAAAACGGGTGTGAGAATTGTGCAGTGCCAGCAGTACCGACAGCCTTGTAACGTTCGACTTTTCGGCCGAGCCGAGGGAAACACGGACCGAAAATAAACACCTCCGCTAGCGCAATATGGTGTGTGTGTGTGTGCGTGTGGAAGATAAATTTATTGGTGATTATACTGTCGTCATCTGTTACAAGATTAATAATACATGAATAGTTGGAGAAATTGTGTGTTAAACACACAATTCGGTTCATGCGCCTGGGGTTAAAGCGCAATGGAGGCGCCTGGTGCTTGTTGGAACTGAGGAGGAGGAGGTTTTTCGTTCGTATTTTAATTTAAATTCGGACTCAAAGGGAGCACAACAAGTCTTAAATTAAATGAGAAACATACAATAAGCGATTATTTTGGTGAAATAACTGAGTTTAAACTTTAATATGCTACTCGAGCTTCTATCAACTGTTTCTTAAAGCTCTAATAAACTCTGCCATTAAACATTCCACTGCACAAATCTTACCTTCTAAGCTCGTAATGTCATAACAGATTAGGTCTAGCGCTAGATAATCCATTTTTCACCACCCACTGTTTACGTATTCTGATGTATCGTCTAATCTTTCGTTGCAGGTACGTACGCGCGGTGTAATCCATCCTGCATTAAACCGTCATTTATCACCGTTTGATAACACAAATGGAAGCGCTGCGCCACCAAGCTAGCGACATTTTCCTGCCCGTAGGCGTAGTCGGCAAGAGCGTAATGGTGGTTGCAACCCAATTGCAAGACTCACCAAATGACTAACAACAGCAGCAAGTGTGATAAGTACGAACAGGTTGTAAGTACGTTCGAAAAACATTGCCTGCAGCCTACAGCCATTCGACAAAATGGTCGACATTTGTCCATAAGCAACAAACCAGTTTGTGGGAGGTGACGGTGTGCCACTGAAAGCACTGAAATGCCAGACTGTTTTGACAGATCGAAACCGGAAACGAACACAACACAACAGGCGACGGTAGCGCCCTTGTTATCGTGACGATTGTTATTATCATTCGTATCGTTATTGTAAACATTTCGATATCGCAGACTGCCGGCTGTGTGTATGTGTGAGGTTGGTTGGAATTAATTTTACCCGCTGCTCAGTTCCCCCTTCCATATGTTGGTCGCACCATAAGTCAACCGTACCAGTTCCAGCGACAATACATAAATTTAAATTTACTGTTTTAAAATTTATATTCATACCGACCGAGTTGAGTAACTGGTACTGGTGTGTTGAACCACTCAACCTAATGTGGTACGAAGATTAATAGGAGCTGCGTGAGAGTGAGGCGAGGATGATGTTTGTTGTGCCAAAGATATAAATAAAATGAATTTGCCACTGTGGCGAAACGCGCCCAGTGGAGGCGCCCAGTTACTATCAAGCGCTATGGGTGCGCCTGGTAGGTGCTAGTTTCGGACAAAGCATAATTACGGCACAGCATATATTGTTTATCAATCGCATTAAAAACGCACAACCATTGAACATTAAAGTGTGGCAGTTTTGGGAATGAAGGGGAAACGTTACTTTATTGCTGATGATCCAGTTTGGGTTTGGCATTAAAGCGTTTCCCGTATTGATCGGTATCGACCAAACCTTGGAGCCAGGCCAATGCACCGGTTGGAGGATAATTATCATAGTATACGCTTGCACACAGACACACACACACGGATACACCAATCACCAACCCCACAGACGCTTGGGGCAATGCGGCCTAGTTGGCGTAAAGGGCGCTGGTGCTTACCCGCTTATTGAGAGCGAACAATGGCTTTGTAATTATGTTGCCAGCACGGGAAGCAATTCATAAGCGAGTGTGCACAGGCAATAGTTACGTGGAAGTGTTGCAATTTGTTTGCAATCGTGTTAATTTGCAAAGCAACAAAGTGCATGAAGTTGATGAGATTGTTTTTGAAACAAAAGCAGCTTCAAATTAATTCCATTTTTTTTAAGTAAATAGTTTCACTGCAACATATGGACCGATCATAGCAAAGTGATAAACAAAAAGACACACATTTTTTTAGCTCACAATGAACAACGGTTTCAATTATTGCTGTTTCTATCGGGTGTGAAAATCGCCACCAAACGAGCAGCTGACTGTCACAGCCTCACAATCATGCAAGTCACTGACCATCCCAGCCGAAAGACGTCCGGGGGAAAATAGTCAATGTGCATTTACCGAGGTTTTCTTTTAATTTGCACTGTTGGTTTCTTTCCATTCTTTCATATTTTTTTGTTGCTGCAATCCATTTGCGTTGGTGGACAGAAAATTTCATGCCAAACTGGTGAGAGACAACGGAAGTGGAAGTGGGAAGCGTTGGATGACCGAACCGAGACCGATCTCATACCATACCGAATGGCACCATTGTTATGCCCATTGCTGGCTGGTTGGTGATTGTCGGCTTTGCTGCTGCTGCTGCTCACACTTCGCCTCATTCTCACACTTCTGATTGTTCATTTCCGGACGTAGAAAATCGCTCCATTCTTGTCGTGCTTGTCCTCTTCCTCGGTGCACTCTGTGCGGTTCATTGCATCCGTCGTCTCGCATGGCGTTACCGCCACATTGCATACGCCACGCCGTCGGGGATGAGCCACGGTTGGTTGTGCTGCGGGAAGGATGCGGAGGAACAAAAAATAATGGCTCCGTGCTGGAATGTGAATCCACTCCACTGAAAGAAAAAAAGAGGGAGAAAACAGCTCTCCGTCCTGAACTGAGCTGGACAAATTAAAAGTGGAGCAGAGTGAATCTCAGCCCCAGTGAAAGGAATATTTATCGGTATTTAACGGACGGTTGCGACGGTGTGTGGGTGTGTGTGGCGTTGTTGCTGCTCCGCAGTCCATCCTCTAAATGGGGATAGATCCAAGCCCCAAAGCAAAAGCACGAACAACACCTGCAGCCCCCGGTGGTAGCCGGATGAGGATGGGTCAGTTTCAAACTTATACACAGCCGTCGTCGTGACGTAAAACAATCCTCCTGCAACTGGGGCTGATGGACTATTCTTGTTTGGCAAAAATACTTTCTCGAACGGTGCATGCAAACGGATTACGGAGCTGTGGGGATGGGGTAGCCTAAGCGTGGTCGATGGGAAGCGTTAGATGGATTAAAATCGTTCTTCACTAGACCAGAGGAAGAGCAAATGGTAACGAGAAGCTAGAGCGGACAATCCATTTAATGATTTTTTTCTGCAATACATTTGATTGGCGAGTAGTGATGTAATACTTTGACATTCGTTGGAAGTCGCTGGCGTGTGATAGAGTTGCTGTTGAATAGGAGATTTAAAATTGTTAATTTATTAATAAATGTTTATTCATGCTAAACTCCACAAATTAATGAAAAGGATATGATTTTGTCACTTTCTCATATAATTTCATTAACGTTAAAAATTTACTTTAAATCAGTCCATAATGTATTGTGATTTTTTTATTATTTTGTAGGTCACAATTGTGCAATTTTAATTAGCTCTATTTTACAAAAACTTAAAACAAGAAGGAAAACCAGGAACCGAACAAAAAATCACTACACAAAAGATCATTGTTATAAGAAAAAAAAAACCACTCACGCAACAACTATACAAACAACGGTTGAAAGATAGAGGGAACAAAAAACAGCAACGAGCAAAGTAGACGAGAAAAATCAAACACCAAATGAAACGACGTAACATTGTGTAACCGCACAGTGTCATGAATACTGAGCAGCAGGAGCTCTGAACAGGCACCGTCAGCCAGCAGCGGTATCATCGATCCCTATCCATCGGCCTGTGACCACGGCAACGTGCCTGCTGGTTCGGTCGTTCAGTCGATCGTTATCCTGGCTCATCCTCGTCCGTTTGCCAACGTTGTAGGTTCCTCTTTTTTGTTCGCTTCCCAATCCTTCCATCGTTCATGGTCAACGGATGCATCGAGAGCGCTGGCTCGATGATACTCCATTGTTGGTCGAGAGAAGACGATAAAAACGTGCACAACAACAACCTCAACAAAAAAACGAATCAGATTATCAGCCAGGGAGCGAAGTAGCACGACGAAGAAATGAGCACTTTCTCGATAACTTTTGCACTCACTTTCTCCGGGGGGGCTTGCTTTTACTTTCCCCACCCTGAGCGAGGAATTATCGACATTGGTGTGCGCTTCGCACCTTTCGCAGGCTTGCGAGGGGGGTAATAAAACTGCGCACTCTTGTGGTAAATAAAATACTCCCTGCGTTGTAAGGTTTCGGCTGGGTAGCAAGGCAACGCTGGACGTTCTCCCTCTTAACCGCAACTATTCGAGAACGAGATAGTAAAGGGAGCTTTGATACTACGAATTTGAGCAGCAAAAAGGAAAACCACTATCACAGCACCAGCAGCAAGATTTATAGTCCCAGGTGAGAGTGTGAAGCTGTGAAGATTTATCTTTTTTCGTGCATCTCCCGCGCAAAACGTGCGACGTGAAGATCGCTCCGTTTGGTCGAAACGAACGGTAAATCTTGCTGTAAGCCGACTGAATTCAATTAAAAAAGGTGTAAATTTTATCGTGCGCTACAAATTGATTCGCCACCACATTCGTTGGTTTTGTATTAAATGGCATCCGTGTGGCGGAGATTTTGTGTGCGGTGGAGCAAAACAGAAGACACAGCATCTTGGTAAACTGAAATGAATGACATCTTCGAGGCGGAGCAAATCAAACCGGACATGGCGGGTACAGTGCAAATGCAAATCCACTTACCCGAAGCCTCGGTGCAATTGTAATGTTTTGTAGAATGTTTTTGTATTGACATGCATCCTCTCTTGCTGTGCTTGTAACTCATCTGCACGTCTGCATGAAGCACGAATGTACGCAGCTTGTGCCCATTATCGCTCGGTTTTGTCAAGTGTTGCTTGCTTCCCTCGCTTGTGCGGTAACAGAAGCATTGCGAGCATTGTAGATGAAGATGGAGTTGGAGTTGGATCCGACGCTAGCAAAGCAGCATTGGGAACCGCAGGAAGGCTTGGGCTGCTGTCCCATTATGAAGACATTATGCTTTTTGTATGAATATTCCAATTTTACAAGCTGTCAGTGCAGCCGGCGATGGAATGAGTCGTTGTCGTGCGTGTTTTTCCATTCCTGCGCGCTACAAAACCCAGCTGCAGCGAAAGCGTACAAGAAGTACTCTACATCAGTGTCAGCCATTATGCACGCCCATTATCATGTCATTCGCTTCTCTTTTTTCGAGTGTTTGAAAGCGTGTAGGGTGGTTGGTCTCAAGATGAAACATCTTTTAAACTTCTCCATTCCTCATACATACACAACAGTAATAATCCACAGCTAGATAAGTGACAGAGAAAACCGACAGTAATGAAAAGGAAATGTATCTTACACTGAGCCACTGGCTGGCGTATTGGCTGGTGTGTTGGTAGCATAATTTCAACCACCACCACCACGGCCTGTTGCAGTACAGGCAGCTCGGGCAGCTGCACCGATCGGGCACATTTAAAGCCGCATCTCCACGCTCTCCACGATGTTGCGTTGCTTTTGCATTGGTGCGGCTCGAAAATAAATCATCCTCCATGTGGTGCTCCAGTTCGGACGCCAGCATGGCGTGCGATAATCCGCCCCAACCGGCCTCGCGTTTCGGACGTGGGATTAATTTAATCATGTCCAGGTCGATTGCAAGCGTGCGCATGGTGTGGAGATTGTCGGGTGCGTGTATTTTTTTTCGCGTTTTATTTTGCATCAAAATGAGCGGAAAGAGTGAGAAAAAAAACACAACCCTGATGTGAGACCTTGGCGACAAATTATCTCATTTCGAGTGTCGTCGGTGTGTGATGTGCTAAGTAGCGTTCAGAAATGCATATAAATTCAAGAAGTGGCTGTTGGGATGAGTGACAGCGGCACCCGTCAGGATTGCGGTATGAGTGATTGGCGTGCATAAATCCTTGCTCAAGAGGAAACGACGCCTGGATTTTGGTTTGGCGCTGTAAATTATATCGCTGAATTATTAGACGTTAATTTGCTGCTGGCAATGAAGATGATAAATTTTAAAGGCAAATTGTAAATTGTTGACTATGAGTTCGTGATTGACATGCAAAACCAAAATCCACTTCATATAATAAATTACCATTCTCTTCAAACGATTGGTTATAAATTGTGAAGGGATCGAAAAGAGAAGGATGAAATAACCGTCAACACTCAAAAATGAATACATAAAAATGTAGTAGCTAGCAATATTTTAGCTTTAATTACAGTGTTTTAAGAAGTGCTGCAAAATGTCACTGTCAATGTCATAAAAAATTCTGACTGAAACAAAATCCATGTCAGCGTCATGTGATCAATTGTGAGAATCAGACGTGTTGTTCAAACAGTTGGTGTGATTATTAAATGGTTTATGAATCACATTATTAAAGTTGGCCATTAAATGATTAGTATCATTTTAGTAACGAATGCTTGGTCAGTCCTTTTGTCCTGACTTTTTTTTACTGTGATGAGTTCTGCAAAATATCACTGTCATATTTATGAGAAATTCCAACTGAAACAAAATCATGTTAGCGTCACGAGCTCTACTGTGATGATCGCAGGAGAGACTCAACAAATTAGCGCGACTATCACAAGCTTGGTGACATTTTTGTAACTAACTCTTCGTCAGTCACTTAGTTGCGACATTTTCTGTCGGTGATCATCTTGATTCTAAGCAACAAAATAAGTATGGTTTCTCGCTCAAATGCGTTATATTTCTTCCCAACAGACCATCAAAGCAGACAGAGGGAGAACTCATTTTGTAGCTTGGAACCGACTCGCCAATGTGTCCCAAGAATGTCGTGATTGTCATTGGAAGAAAATGTCATAGCCAACTGAGTGACCAAGAGTGGAGTGCTACAAAAAAGGTCACCAAGCATGTGATTAGTCCACCAGCTGTTTGAGTCTCACCCTTCGATTCGTACTTCGTTTCAGTCATAAGTGTTGGTGACTGAAATAGCAGCATTTGGCAGCACTGTTCGCAGCCAGAAAAAGTTCATGATTATGCCTTCGCTGACATTAAACTTAGCTTGTCAGTCAGAGTATAGCGTTGGACTCAAGTATTCGTGTTTCGCGTTCGGCATGCCATGACGCACTTTTATTGACACCAATGCAGCAATGAGCATCAAGCTACCATGGATATGTTCATTGTTTTCGGTGATGATGCTTATGTGATCGTCTCGAGATGCTCATGACATTTTGCAGTACAGAAAAAAATATGTTTAGCTACAGTTGAACCTCAGTACACGAACGCTTTTTAGTTGTTTATGTCATAGTTGGCTTACAGGTCGAAACAGATTTTTCCAGTGAAAACATGTGCCAATTCAAAAACATAAATCCAATAGTTGATAAACAAACCATGTTCAATTAGTAACTTCACACTGTACTTCAAAAAAGCCTAGAAAATCCCCTGTAAGCTTATTAAAAAAATTAAAAAATCAACCTAAAAAAACAATCCCATTTTTGCAGAGCTTCGCTTACGCTCAAGCCAGCCAAAATGTCAATATCTTCCCGTGTATTTACAGTGCAGCAGATTAAGCTGTCACCCAGGCATTTCTGATGATGTCTCAATGTCTCCCGCAACGGAACACTTTCTTCCCACCCATACTTACTCAACGTTTGTCTTAGCCGTTGCTGACCTTTGGTCACGTTTGCCCTTCGGCCTTTGCGACGTTGCAGCGCTTGCACTTTATGTCTCGACCGGCCCAGCGGCAATTGCAACCGCGACACAGCTGCTAACAACGCTAATCTTTTGCCCGCTCGGTCACGGAGTATGCCGCTTAATGATGCAATTTATAATGCGGCTATTTTGGTGCACCACACCATTTGCTCTGCCCGTTCGATCACCGACACTGACATCCGTGGCAGTGTACAGTCTCGTACAGTGTGCGTTGGTGCAAAGTTAAGCCCTTCCCGACATTTCGCCTGTCTTTTGCGGCTTAAGAAAGGGGTGGCCCCGGTCGAAGGTGCCGGTACGATCGGTCACCCATATTTATAACGCTTTTGTGTGCGTGCGTGCGTGTGTTTGGTAGTTTAGGGTTGCACACTAACAAATGGGCAACCGTTTACGATGGTCGATGCCGGTGTTGGCCGGTGCACACCGTACACACCTTTCGGAATCTCGCCACCCCGAAAATCAATGTGCCCAATGTGAGTGATATTGCAATTAATAAATCATAACTGCCTGTTTCGGGGGCAGCTGAGCAACGGTTTTATTAATAGGTTTTTAAGCCAACGCCGGGTGAAGCGAGCTCACATCGGTCCATACCAAAGTTAGCCCCTCCCGGTTGACCATTCCATTCTTCGCGCAGTGATTCATCTTTCAGCGTTTCGTTCCAGAGGCGCCCACCGGTGCAGTTTTTGTGTGTGCCGAGTTTTACCATATGCTTTTTGGTTTGTTTCCTCCTGTGTTTTTCCCCTCCTCACGCTGCTAATAGAAGAGTTTCGCTGCGGATTTCTAGTTATGTTGCCCACCGAAGCCGATAAGATTTTCCGAAAAAAAGGGGAGAATGGCTGGTTTGCTCGGGAAACGGTATCCACGGTGTGCGTTTTGCTGGAGCGCGTGCCCAACAAAACCATCGGCCGGACAATTAATTACCACCACCGGCACGTAATCCATATCAATTTATCATGTTCCGGATGGAAGCCATCGGTAATCCAGCGATATTCACTAGTCCGCGGTACCTGGCGGTGGCCGTGGCGGTTTCGCTTTCTCCCCTTTCCATACCGTGCACACGTAGAAGAAATACGATCACACACAGGCACACACGCACCCAAACTGCCGAAATACATGTGGAACATTTCTCCTCCCAGCCCTTTTCACTTCCGAGAACCCGCGAGTGCCCGATTTGGGCGACGGGCAAGAGATCGATCGTGTGTAATTACAATGTTAAAACGTTGTTTTGCTGCTGCAGGTGGAAAGCTGATACACTGGGGCTGGGCTGAATTCCCCGGGACACCACTGCCCGATGGGATGCTATTTGCACGTTTTAATGAGCTTTTCGCGCGAATGATATTATGGTTTTTGTGGCGTGTATCCTTTCAGCTAGGTGGCGACGTGTAGTGCTGATAGATCGGCGTGGGTTCGATTTGCCGAATTGCATCGAAAGTGCGTGTAGCAATTTGCAAGCGGCGTGTCCCGGAGGGTGTGGGTTTGTGGAATGTTCAGTGTGAAATGGTTTGGTTTGTTTGCTGGAGTCGTCCGGTACAATGTTTTTGTGGTCAGGAATTTCATCTATGACTCCAACTGCTGCTGACTCCGGTCGATCGCCATACTTAAAACAATGGAGGCCTCAAATGCTCATTTAAGAAGTGCACGCGCAGAATGAAACACCTCGAATATGCCTCCAGCAGATTACTTCTCTGGCTTACTCTGGACGACTCCAGCTTTGGGCAATTCCAACTCTGCCCAACTTCTTCTGACTCCCAACTTCTGACGACTCCAGGCTGGACTAGATTTTGTGGGCTATCGGAATCGGAATGACAATAACTGAAGCCGAAACGAAGTCATATACAAATCTAATCTTGATGACAAAATCTTAATACTCTGAGAGAGTTTAATATCCAATAGCAATACATCCCATACATCATGACCGACACACTGAGGTTGAAGAATACATGCTACAAATTAGCTGGTTTATACAATAAACTTTGATAGATTTTAAAAGTCATTCCTTGACATTTAAAGCTTTTCCCCAAAACTGCACACATATTACACCAACTCAACAAGGCGTGGCTCAACACCGTCATCATTCGTGCAACTTTTGAGTGCACTCGCTGCCCGTCCGTCCATCAGCCGTACGTGTGTAATCCCGACACCGGGACTCCACGATGCCCTGTCAATCCGTGCACCGTTTCCGACAGTGTTCCGTGCCGGGGGAGAGTGACAAGCTTACGCTCGACATTTCCTATCCCGGCTAAACACATCCCAAACACCTGGTCGGCGGGGTCGTCTGTCACACCGTGGTGCCGTCTTAAGCGCCTCTGTTCAACCGTCACCGAGCGACATCATTCCCATGCACTGTACCGAGAAAAGGTATATGTTTAACCGGTCTCTATTAAATGTTCGATTGAAAATGAAGCAATTCACTTGAAGAGGATAGGAAGATTGTTGCAATCGTTTGCAGCTGCATGTGTGTGTGTGTTCTGCTGTGTTAAGCATGAAATGAACAACCGCAATTGTGCACCTGTTCGCCTGCAAAAAGGGCGTTGTGTTAGAGCATTTAAGAGCACAACGGTGTGCAACACAACCATCTGGCTGTACACTCTCCCCCTTGTGGCACAACAAAACCGGAGCTTCCCAGACATGACGCGAGTGAATGGAAAATTATTTCCACTCTTCTGCGTATCGTGCTGCATTCGAAATGCCGTTGCACCGCTGCGAGCGGCTAGAAGTTGTTGGCTGTGTTAGTTGATTTGTAGCTTCGCCGCGTCGGGGACCGTTGGTTGGAAGGTGTTTTATTAAATTTCGGTATAATTTATACCTACTTTAAATTAAACGGTGCTCGCACCACGAGACACACATTTGAAGCAGACTTCTACTGGCTGGGGGTATGTTCGCCTCACTACTCCACAGCAATGAGTGACAGCAACGAAGGACGATGAATAAATTCACCCCTTCCGCCGTTCGGGAGCGGGGTGACACCGATCGCTTCAAGTTGCTGTTTTGCTCCCTCCATTGCTTCCTGCTCCCTGCTGCCAGCAAAGACAATGGCCCCGGCGGCGTCGGCGAGACGATGTCAATTCGAAACTCGGACACGTTTCCTTGCCGCCTCGGAAATGTCACTTCGCGTTCGATGCGAAGCCGGAAGGAAATCTGTGCAATCTCTTTTGACACTGATGGGCGACAGATGGGGCTGAGGATTGGGCTGGTGAGAAGATGGACTGCAACATTGCATCGATTTCTAACTGCGCGCCGGTGAGGGTGATGGTGGTGTTGGCCAGGTGCGGTACGTTGGATTGCGGCGTCTTCGTGACAGGGATTTAGCTCGGTTGAGCAGAGCGATCGCAGGACGTAATCGATACCGGCAGGCCAACTGGGGGATTATTTTTGCCCATGCTTTTGCTAACGAGGTCGCGATGTCCGAGCGCGAGTGGTTGGTCTGCTGTGGTGGTGAGTTAATTTGACACTCGTTTGTCAAAGAAAAGGTTACGGTTCCGTCGGAGATTCGATTTCAACTCTCTGTATCAATGTCGTTCTTTCGGCGGTTTGTTATTTAGCGAAGATTATAAATATGTTTTTATTTCGGACTATGAATTTATTAACAGTTGGCACATGCAATGCGTTTTCCTTGTGCACTGAAGCTGATGGCATTCTGAAGGAATCTACTGGGGTTAAAGTATCCTTCAAAATGCATCCTTCCAAGACATCTCAACACGATGTCGACCGTGGATCCTGCACCTGGCTTCTCATTACGTTGCTTTCAGTAGATCGACCCTCATGTTTTCATAAGATTAAAGCAAGAGCACAAGTTCAAGTGCAAGGCACAAGCGGATGCTTTCTTTTTAGAGGCTTGACTCTCAACCTATGGTACTTCAAACAGGAGCAGAAGAAAAACCGAAACCCTTCATTGCTGTGCGTTAAACATCCTTCCCGTGCTTCCGCGTGTTGCTCGTGAGCACCGCATTGCGCACCTGGAAAGATAAAACGAATGAACGAAATTGAAACCCCCCATGCTAAGATTTACTTTCACGCTAGAAATAGGAAAGAAAAGCCCCATGCGACACTCGCGCGCTCGCCTGCCAAAAGTGGCGGAAAATTAAAATGCATCCCGAACTGAAGATATGAGAAAACCGAGCTGTTCGGGGTGTATGCGTTTCAATTAGAATGCAGGGAGACCATGTGAGGGACCATGTGAAGTGGTCACCGGCATCAAAAGCCATCAAAAGCCAAGCCACTCCAACTGGCACGGGCTCTTACTTTCGCTGGGTGTGTGTGTAATTACATTAAAGTCAATTTGATGTAAGAGCGATTTGTTGGTGCATTTTTGTTGTCGTATACGGTTGAAGTGTAATGTAAAATGCTCATAATAACTGTCTAATAGTTTTTAAATATAGTATAATGTCAAAGAAAGTAGTTAAAAATAATATTTGTAGCCTAATTTGTGCAATATCACTACCGAAAACAAATAATGCTTATATATAAGATACACCATCATGCTAAGTGTAAACCAAAAATCAACCCGTTTGACATTTCCCCTTTGGTAAATGGTGAAACCAATGTAATACTGGAAAATCGAAAAGCCCTGCCTGCGTGGTTGAAAGACAGCTGCAACTTTCTATTTTGCTGCCAGCAAGCCCCTGACGATGAGCTCGACAACAAATGCAAATGTATCCTTCGCCGAGCGCTTGACATTGCGTGTGAACACTCGAACGGCACGGCAAGTGCACGGTAGTCGGCACACACCCTCGCACAAACGCAGCGATGCCGGGCCTTCGATGGATGCATCCCAAACCAATCAATTAATGGAGAGTGGAAAATGTAATTGAAATAAACAATCACACCACACGGTCACACCGCAAGCGGCTACCACACACACACAGCGTCGAACGAATGAGCGTGTGTGTGTTTTGATTCACCCTGCCCAAGGTACGCAATGGTTCGGGGGCGAGCCGAGCACACCGAAAAACCACACTCACCACGTGTTGGACCGGCCGAGCGGTAGGGAAAAACGCTCCAACGCCCAGTCGCTGCTTTCGATCGATCGACATGCACACGTCGTTGGTGTTTTCGCAGTCTTTTCGAGTGGGCACACAGATCGTTCGTTCGATCCACCAATGGCACGATGTGTGTGTGTGTGTGTTGTGCGTTGGAGTGAAAAATGATTCTCTGCCTCGGCTCTGGCCTCCTGGCAGCAAGGTGCAATGGGGGTAAAACGCACACCGGTACAACAGCCAACCGTCATCTTTCAGGCGAACGGTGCCTCGGGTGGCTAGGCCACCTCGGGATTCGGGGTTTTTGGTGAGTGCTTAGTGCAGTAAGCAGTGCCGGGCCAATATTTGCACCACGGACTGTTTGCGCAACATGATACAATTAGGAGCGCCCCGGAGATGGTCCCGGCTCGCTCGGTGCAGTGTAGAATCCGGTTTCAATTTGCGAGATGGGTGTAAATATCGAACATCACTAATTATCTTAATTCACATCTTTTCCGGCTGTTGCGAGCAGGTCGGTGGGCGGTGCATTTTTCCTTGGAGCTCATGGTAGTGGTGCATTTTTTTTATTTGTCTGTAATTTCCTAACTTAAAATAATTTTAAAATTATGATAGACTTTGACGGAAAAAAATAAATGCTTGTACAAAAGTTTTATTAGGTATTAGTTGTATTTAACTTTTTGCAGCGAGTTAAACAGTGAACTTCTTGTGAACAATAATAAACAAACCGAATTTAAAGATGATTTAGGTGGTTGTTAGATCGCAAAAGTAAGCTCAAAGCTTTTATCTTCAATCTTTCCATAAATCTAAATCTAAGTTTCAAAATAAATATAATTCACTTTCTCATTATATTTAATTTGAAAAATAAATCAAAAAGATTAAAGATTGACTTTTTAATACATTGAGTCCGTACATAGAAGTCTTCTCAGTAAACAGATGCTCAGGGAAATTAACTAGACAGCCACACTGAATTGTAGCACTATAGCGTACACCCTTGCTTGCTTGTTTTCATAAAATCACCCCAAGCGAAACCCCTCTCACCAACCATATTTTGGGAGCTTTTCTCGAGCGGATTAACACCTTGCGCCACACCGAACCCTGGGAAAAGCCCTTCGAAAAATCCTTTCACCAGACGTATTGCCCGAATTACTTAATTAAACATGAACAGCTTGTTCTTTAACTCATCTCCAAATCTCCGGGCTCCCATCCGGCTCGGCTTCGTCGCCGTACCTCGAAAACATTCAACAAATCAATTTAATCCTCTCCGTGCTGTGTGGAGTAGTGCTTCAGTAGTGCTCAAAGGTTTCAACCGCAGTAGCAATGCTGCTAGTTGCGCTGTCGGAGCTCATTTCAGATCGTTCCAAGTCAGTCTTCAGCGCGTCCCGCCAACAAATATCCGTTCTGCTCCGGCACGGCGTCAAGGCCGGCGAAGAATTAGAATGCTCACCGGCGCTTGGATTAGAGTTGTCTTCGCGAGGTGGAATGTTGCTTTTAATGCGCTTCTTGTTTGCTCTCGTAGTGCGGCCCGTAGAAGGCTGAACGACCATGCCTGGTAGGTTTGAAAACAGCTCCGTCTCCGTCGCACCACAATGGGAAGCAATCATGCCCTCCCACGTCGGACGCAGACGACGAATTATGTGCGGAATTTTCCTTCCAAAATTAATAAAATTCCATTCTCCGACCGGTGGGGGAGGGAGAGAATGCGTGTGAAAAAAAAAAGAAAACGCCCGCCACGATCCCTTTTCACAACCAGTTCAGCAAAAACAATAATGTTCGTGCAACCCTCCTAGCGCGTCCGCCTGCCTGCCTGCAAGCGGTGCTTAACGAAGCCGGTAGAAAGTTGATGGCCGTTGGAAGCAAACGCACCATTAACACCACGGTGGAAATCCGTTGCGAAGGGTTGATTTAATGAAGGGGAGAGCAAAAGAAAAGGGAACCGAACGGAGTTTTTCCGGTTAACCGACGACCGCAGGGTGAAGATGGTAGTGACTGAGAACCGCGGGGATGGAATGTGTTTGGTCAAGTGGTTACACTACCGAGAAGCTGAAAGAGAAGAAAGGGGTGCCCGGGAGCCCGAAGCCGCGTATTAATTTCAGTAATTTCACGCGTAATATCTTCAAGTGGTTTTAAATTTGATTTGTGCGGTGTACCGAGGTGACGAGGGGTCTGTTTTGCTTGCCAGCGTTACGCGCGTGTGTTGATTGGCTTGGGTTACGCGACCGTCCTCAGCGCACACCCACCAATGACATGCGGGAAAAGCCGGTGGTTGATGAAGGTTGCTGCCTGTTACAAATGAAAGAGGGTAGGTTACAAGTAGGGAAAAGGGGGGATTTACCGTTAACCGGTTGGGGAAGGGTTAATGGTTGATTTAATTTGCGAATTTTCTTATCTTTGCCCTGATGAGGTGCCAAATGATGGGTTACGTCAAGGAAGTGGATTTTCTTTGGAGTGAATATTTGAATCACCCCAAAAGAAGAAAACCTAATGAAGGGACTGTAATCTTAATCGCTTTTTGTCGTTCTTTTTTTCTATTTTCTCTAATCAAAAACCAGTTTGGTTTTTTTCTTTTCCTATTTTGTCCCCTAGCTTCTACTGTTTATTTTCAGGGACAATTCCGATATAATGACCGTGCAAAAGTTTTTGATGAACCTATCAATTCAATTCCTTCTTGGGATGATGTTTTAAACTTTTTTAAAGAGTCTTGTAATAGCTTGTGCAGATGAAGATAACGAGATTATTATTATGTTTGTTTGTAATTAAACTTTGACAAGGTATTAATGGTAAAACATTAGCTCGAAATTGTTTGGCGTCTTCTTGTTTGTACATAGTTAAAAAATAACATTTTTATACTATTACTAAAACAGAACACACTACAGAAGGATTTACCTTTCGGTTAAATGAGATTCATAACAATGTAACACTTAACACATGCTGTGCCGAAAAAGACACCGTCCCAAAATTACACAAAATTCCTTCGTGACGCACCTTTTTTTGCTTCCTCATTTCACGCTGATCACGGTCGGTGACAGAGGCAAAGTGTCACGTGACGCTTGATACAACCCGCAAAGTCCCGTCTCTTCACTCCTACCTGCAAAATCGCACGGAAGACACGACTGTGACAGTGGTTGAAACATTGCCCAGCACAACCTGCACAACCTGCCTTCATGCTGGACGCGATATTTGTTCACCGCTTGAACCAACAACGAAAAAACGCACCTACATCAAACCGCATGACGATGATGATGGTGATGAAAATTTGCCACCCCATTTGCCGCATTCCGTCGCCAATTCCGTACCTCAGTATCTATGCCCGATGCAATCGCAATCGCCGGTGAGCTAGCTTATTTTCATCCTCCATCAAGACGACCGATCAGCTTGAAAGGAGGTTGAAGGAAGGAAGACCTTGGAAATGGTGGTGGACGGTGCTCCCGACCTGACAGCGCTGACTGATGATGCAAGGAAAGAAGCAAACAAGGGCGTCACGCTCTCAAACCCAAAAACACACACATTAAATAATAAACCACAAACACATCACGAGTGCGAGGTTACAAGACAAAAACAATAATTTATAAATTCGTGTATAAAAATTCCCGCATCTCTTCAACGGAACCGTCCAACGAACGGTCTGCTGTGTCACGGTGGAAAATGGTTTCTCTATCTTCAGGTTGAGATGGAGCCTGTCTGTCGTTTGTTCGCAGTATGGCAAGGTGGTTGAGGGTTAAACAGTCACTCACGGGAAGCTAATTTTAGGTGAGCTGATACCAGGTAGTCAGGACAGTGTCGTGTTTGACGCTGAACGATGGAAAAGGTGTCCAAAAACAATGACAGGAAAAAACTGGCAGACAGTAGTAGCTCTCTGTCTGCTTGCCTTTCATCGCCAAGGAGTGTCTCAAAGAAGCGGGTTTTTCTTCTCCCAGAGGAAGATTGTGGTAGAAGAGGAATGGGCAAACTGGCACGCTAAACCCTGCCAACTATCAATGTTGAAACTGCGATGAAAGATTGTGGGGCTTCTGGAAGCGTTCAAAATTGAGATGAATTTTGGTGATTTTGTACGTGTGTGTGTGCGCGTTTGAGACGCAGAAACGCGTGGAAATGCACATCAGAGTGTGAAGAAGGCGGTAAAACGTTTGCTGCACGGTGCGTGGCTATAATTCATGGGTGGTTTGTAAACATTGGCAACGATGGAATTGGATGGTCTCTGCAAAGAAGAAGGCGCCCCCTCCTGTGCAAGAACGCCAGATAGTTCGGTTGAGGGTGGCACAAGTATAGATAAATTCCATCTCCCTTCCTTGATGGATGGATATTGTGCGGAAAGCGTTTTTTCCCCCCTGTTCCCTTCAGTGAAAACATTTTCATTGCATTGCAGTCTAAGCTGATTGAAAGTGGAGCTGGGAAGTGGGAAGAAAATTGTTGCCATTTTCATATCTTCTCCCCAGCACGTCCCCAACCTTTCCTCAGGCGTGATCTTGGCGTGTGTTTAGATGTTTCGAAAACCTTCGAACGCACCCGTTAGAGTCGTAAAGCGTGAAAGCGAAAGTGGATGTTTTGACTAGCGAGCGGTGTTGGAAAACTGGCCGAGGTAAACTTTTCCGGCGTGAGAGTTTTTATGTGTGTGTGTGTTTTTTTTCTATTATTCTCTTCTCTTTCCTCTTCACCTGCACTACTTAATGGGTAAAAGATGAAGAAAGGCAAATACCGGAGCTGATGAAGCATTTATTTTCTTCCCTTCGCAGGTGATTTATCGATGTTTGCAAACAGTAAGCGGACGCCAGTTTTGAAGTGTTTTTTTTTTGCTGGGCAGTATAATTTGAGAGGAAAAGAGATGAGAGCGGTATCTGTAGAATTTGCAAGGACGGCCAAACATCAAAGCTAGTTTTGGGAGAAAAATGACAAATCGGTGTGCGCGTTCGGGGGAAGGCAAATCATCTGGTTTATGTTGCCCGGGAATGGCGCGAAGTGACACACGGAGATAAAAGGAAGGAAAAGCGTAAACATCATAACATTGGTTGCAAGTACTAAGCATGTTAAAACTATCGATGAATAGGCCGAGCAGCTTCTGGATGATGTGTGAGATACTAAAGAAGTTGTTTGAGTGTTTGTGGAACACTAGCAAGATGTTTGGTTGAGCATAAATAAAGTGTTTTACTACGATTTATGCAATTGCTTGCTAGTGATAGCAATATGGGTGCAACAGATTAATGCCAGGGTGCCATACAGTTAATGCAAACTTCATCTTTAGTATCCTTTATATTGATAATCCTTCAAGGACACTGCTATTGCACAAATTTAGGCGCAATAATTGTATAGATCTTGTAAGAGAGATTTGTTTTGTGAAATAAATGTTGTTCTCTAATAGTAAATCACGCTCGCTAGCAGAAATTCTTGTCTCTTTAATGTTTCCAAAATGCTGCATGCCGCATGCATCTGCTGTAAAACCCTTTCCCTGGCCAATTTTACAAACCATGTCATCAACATTTACACCAATATCGGGTTACAGTTCTTCCCTCATCCCTCACGAAACACAACACCAAAAATAAACTTCCAAATAAAAGCTCAACGCCATCGCCGCTTCTCACCTTTCGTTTGTGGTTAAATTTGGTGCAAATCTTTGTTGATGTTTGTGCTCTGGTGTGGCACGTTCGTAACCCTTTTACCATTACCGCCACTGCATCCAACACGGCGGTAGTAGCGTTTATACGATCGTAAATCGACTAGAACAACGTGCCAACCAAATAGCCGGGGAGGGAAGCAAAAAGCTGCAACGATTCCCACGTGGTTATAAACCTTTCGGTAATGTCGTTTTCCTTCGTATCGAAGCTTTTCCGTTGTTGTTTTTTGTTGCTGCTGCTTCCACTGCCCTGTTTCACGCTCGACTGCCAGAAACCCTGAAGGAACAACTTTTTTTTTCCTGTCTTGTTCTCTTTCGTCAAGTTTGGGTCTTTTTTTTTGTCTCGTTGTTGCAACATAAAAAGAGAAGAGAAAAAAGTAACCAGCCCGGAAACTTCTCACTATAAAATGGAATAATAGAAGTGAGAACAAAAACATTCGTACCCTTCCTCAGACAGGGCCCACCGCAATCCCCCCACTACCCTCCAAAACAACAAACGAACGGTTACCTTCCGTCACGGAGTCGTACGGAGCCGCACGTTGCAAAAGGCAAAGGCTTGAAGGCCTGAACGCTTCAATTCGTACTTTAACGCCACCGTGGTACGGCCCGGCAGTACGATTCCCGTTGTGCTATGGGAAGCGACGTAGGTTTAAGCCGTCCGTCTGGTTTCGTTATTTGCGCGAGCAACCTTTCCTTCAAAATATTCCCTTTATGTGTGACGCTCGCTTGAACAACGGGGTTTGAAGACACCAAACAGCGTCAGAAAAAAAAAGAAAACAGCACAGCCATGGGATCGGGTGCTGAAACTATCCTGAATGGGACGGATGTGGGTGTTGCTGGTTGGTGATGGTGCTGGTGATGTACAATATTGGAAAAACAAAGTTTGATCATGCATGAAAATTTCAGGAAACACGAGCCAAGGATATCGCTTTTCGCGCCGCTCCCGTTCCGCAGTCCGAGCACAACCGCGGCGAGGCTCAATCCCGGTGACGGAGAAGCAGGCACGGTTTGTCTTGCTGAATGGTATGGAAATTTATATGCATGGTGGTTCCCCTTTTTGATGGTGATGGTGCTGCTACCACTACTGCATGTAGTTTACATATCTAGCGCGAACGCGGCCCGTCGACATTCGGTGTTCGGTGCAACTGATGCTGTTCGCGGTGGTGGTGCAGTTCTTTTGAGCTTGCTGCTGCTGCTCCGCGGAAAGGGTGATAAGGTAAAGCGAAACAAATAGGCTAGATCGACGGTACAGTGGTAGTGATGAAGCCCGGGATAGTGTGTTGAATTTATTGAAGAATATTTGGAAGTAGAAAAAAGAAACACAAGCAAACATTTCTTCCGGGAGCAGTTTCAATGCTGACGTACGGATCGGAAATACTGATGGATATTTTATTCAGAACAGGTAATTTGTTTGAAGGTGCAATATCTTGAAAGGGGAGTAAAAACTTGGAGCTGTATTAATAATTCATCATTGATAATAATCAAGGGAGATATTTTAAGCATCATAATGTTTTACATCGTCCTGATAGTATGCTAAAATGTTATTTTATTTAGATGTGTTATTAAGTATGGACTAAACTTCTTGTGTAGAGTTCAATTTATCCAATTAAGATTTTGTTTGTATTTCGAGGAGATGTGGTTCACTTAATTTTACAGTCAAAGTAATTCTAAGTCTCTTCAAGGTATGACATTAGAATTTTAAGTACTTCCAAGCTAGAAAGTTCATTAAAACACACACCAAAGCATTCGCAAATGTGTGAAAAAAGGAAGAAATTATGAAAAAAATACCTTTTGCACAAAATACATCCACCATTCATCAAGCTGCAAATACTCTTAGCAAAATTCGAAACATAAACAAACACGCTGACATTCGCAAGTTCGCAAAAATAAAGCGAAATAAAACAGAACCCTCATGGCGCAACAGCATTACTAGACATCACTCACCCACATCGCCGTCACACGACCACTGTCACCCGCATGGCGTCCGGTGCTTTGCAGTTAATTAATCTGCAGCGGATTCGCCCAATGAACAGAGTTTAATGTGGGATCAAGCGGTAAGCGCACGGTAGAAAGAAAGAAAGCAAGCCGAAAATGCTCCCTAAATCTCTTTGAACCTCGAGGCCACAAATAATGGCAGCTCGCGTGCAGCGTAACGCATCATGTGCAGCCGCGACCAAAATTAGATCCGTGTATGTGTGTGTGTGTGTGTGTGTGTGTGTGTGTGTGTGTGTGTGTGTGTGTGTGTGTATGCCGAACATAGGTTGATAGGGTTCGTTGGCAGATCTGTACCATTTCTTTTTTGTTTGTTCTTTCATTCGCTCACGTTTTATCCGCAAATGATGACTTTGCGTGTGACGCTCTTGTGCGTCCATTGGGTGAATGGCTGGGTTCAATCTGTTGCATCTGCTTGCACGTAACGAGACACGAGAGTTTGACCCGGTCCGATGTGAACCATTCAATGTGTGTCGTTGGGGTTTAAGGGTTGAAATAGAAGACCATGCAACAAGCTGACATGGTAATCCAACGATGTCCGTTGCCTCGTGAGGATCGGCTGAATGGAAAGTGATCCCGGCGTTGCCGGAGTTGCCGTTTCGGGTAAGGTATCAGTTTTGTCCTTTACCGAATGCTCCGTTCCCCACTTCTCTGTCGGCGTCGTCTGCATGCCGACGAAATTGAAATATTAAAACTATTAAAACCATCCCCACCGTACAACGGCCGAACGACCGAAGCACCGGAGAACGGTAAAGCGATGAAGCAACAAATATAAATTACTTCTTACTTTAATTCCCTGCATTCCTCGCAGCAGCTCCAACTTCTGGGCGGCGGTTGTGAGCGAGCGTCGTCTGGAACGGCATCCCGGCAAGTCCGACACGACCAGACGGCGAACGGGAGCCTTACGGTCCGTTGTTCTGGCGAAGTTATCGTTTGCATTTTTACGCTCTGTTTCTGGCTACACTGGAGCGTCACACCGAAACACCGGTGTCGGTTTCTTCTCGGGGCTTTCGGGAAGCCAGTGCTATCGCATTCCAGTCAGCTTGGATTCCAACCACAAGATGTCCCGAGCAGAACCAAGGTTGGGCTGCAATTGGAAAGATGACTTTTTTATTTCACTCACGCCCCGTCCCTGGCTCGCTTAATCGCTTCTTAAACGGTGTCCTTTTCCAGCTTGCAAGTGGATCAGTTACATGTTTTATTGCGCCCAGAGAAAGACAGAGAGGCACTAAGATGGCAGTACAGTTTTGGAAGAAATTTGATAAATGTACAGCCGTCAGGTCTCTGTTTTGCAACAGCAAACCCAGGAGCAAAGAAATGGAAATAAACTGCCTTTATCGATCGCTTCTGTACTGAATGGCTTGACTGATCATGACTCACTTAACAAGAACTCTTTTCTTTTGCCTTCCCACTACAGATACTTCTTTCCCATCCTACCCTGGACCGCAACGAACGCAGCCAAGATGAAGATGTCAAAACTCTCCAATCAGACCAACTCCCAGGACCCGCAGGCGGTGAACTCGCGCGTTTTCGTCGGCAACCTGAACACTTTTCAGTGCTCGAAGACGGACGTGGAGCGCATGTTTCAGCGCTACGGACGGTTGGCGGGTAAGTTCTGCATTGAGTTTATTGTTTTACTGGCAATGTTTTATGGCAGTTGCCCCGCTGCTTAAAGAGGAAACAGTAGCAAACTTCTTAAAGAGACCGGTCGAGACTGTGGAATATGAGCTCACCACTCGAAAATGCGTCCTGCAACATTCAAGCCAATCAAGGGCATTAGCCTCGGTCAGCCCGTCTCATCCTAACTGGGGCTGAAAAATCGATACGCACATTTGCTTGCACCATGATGATGCCCGACAGCAGCATCACGGGAATGGCTGGGAGCGGGAATCCAAAATCAGTGAGAGGTCACAAACGTCAACCGACACTTGGCTCCGGCAGCCGCTCGTGCCATTTTGGAAGCCATTTATCGCATCAATAATTCTGTACCGTTTGATGTCCGGGCTCGTTGGTATCGCTTCGATTGCTTCCCTTTTTTCCGTGCGCTGTGCTCAAAAGTTGCAAAACCTATCGATCGTGATCCGTTCCCCGGAGCTGCAACGAAAGGGAAAAAAGCAGCATATAAACTACAAATGGGGTAATTGAATTTACAATAGTCTATTAGGAGAAAGTTTCCCTGCTCCGTCTGGGCAGGGGAAAAAGAATGGCGGTGTCGTCTGCCAAGTCGACGGTAAAACATCGTCGGGCAGATTGCTTCTCCGCACACAGAAATGAGAACAAATCGATGCCACTCGCCTCCAGACGGCTGCGGACTGGTTCCGTACACTGGACATTGTACACATCGGCGAGCCGGAACGTTCACGTTCTCGTGTGGATAAGAAAGTGGAAAATCGTCTTAAGAAACTTAATTGTAAGCTCCTTTCAGTAACCGTACACCCTGTCGACGGCCCGTGTCCCGTGTCAAAGTTCGTGAGCATCAAATGAATGTTATTCTGCTCCTTGGGCACTCGTCTTCCACTGTACTGGCGGTGCAAGACGATTCGCTGGACAGCATTGCTCTTTTTTTGTGCTCTTTCTCTTCGTACCTTCGCTGCACTTGCATCAACTGCAAAATAACTTCTTTTGGTGTGGCGAAAGGGAAAAGGATGAGCGGCGTACAGGAATCAAACTACTATTAAAGTCCATTTTAAAGCGTGGGGAATCTATTTTCCAATCGTTTAACTGTAGAGTGCGGGAGCGCATTGAAAAAGAGTTAGAAAACAATTCGAAGATAGGAGGAAAATTGCAATCGCTTTATTGAAGTGAAAGTTTTATGTTGACCGTTTACCACAATTTGTAAATTTGTGTGCTCAAATCATTGAACCGATTTAGAGAGTTAGTGCGTCGTTTGTGTTGTAGTTTTGATCGCATCAAGCTGTGGGAGATCTTTGGGAATCAAACTTTTGCCCATCTTGGAAGACAACAGGTTTATATTTTGAGGTATTATATTAATTCAATGGTTTTTTATAGGCATTAGACAAGATTGAAAGATTTTTTAATATTTTTTATCTTTTTTATCTGCAAATTTATGTGTAACTTTACAATTTATTATGTGTTAAAGGCTCATATGCTAAATTAGACCTTGCAATTACCCATTTGATGCCTATTTGGCCTCTATGGCGTCTTTGTTATCATTTTTAGTCTCAAATTCCCAAAACATCGCATTTCGTTGCAGTTTTTCATCTTTTCGACACTGAATGCTCTTTAAACGTTTGCATCAAGCAGCAATAAAAGTTTTAAACAATATGTCAATCAATTTGAGGAAAAACACTAGTTTAAACTGCCAAAAATTGATGCCTTACAACAAGAATTCATCTTTCAGTATATAACAATATATTTTAATTGGGTAACAACTTTTGCTTACAAAGAAAGCCTCAAAAGTTCTTAAAATATTATCCTATAATACGTTTTACTACAAAATCATTTAAATTTAGGTATGAATTCTTTATTATAAAATTGAACTTATTTTTGTTTTAATAATCTTATAAGAGTATGTAACAAAATATCACATTTGAAACATAATATATTTCAATAACTCGTTGTAAGTCGTCGTTCAACAATCAATTCTCTCCAAAACAAACATACAATCTTCACACAAAATATCCTTTAATACCACATTAACCTTCACCTGAGATTACATTGCTGCAGCAGCCATAACTTGCACACAAACACACTATGTACACCTTGCGCTCCTCGATACTGAGGATTCCAAACTAAATAGCTACTAATTCTCCTACCTGCAGCACCATTAATACTCGCAAAACGCCCGCCCGCGACGTACACGCGCGAATTCACACCTTGTCAAACTGTCATGCACAATGCAGCGGAAATGGGAATGCAATTTCCTTCCTCTCAACCGTCCCGAATGTCCCACAGTCCTGTGCAGAGCATTGCTTCGACAGCGATGTGACTTCCTCCCCACTATGATTGTAAATAAAAGTTTATTGCATGCTTTTAATTAGAAACTTTCTTAACAGTTTCTTTGCAGTGGATTGAAAACGGGTGTACACGAGAGAGAGAGAGAGACTCGCTAATGGAAGTGCCGGGAAGGAAACTTTTCATTTTTCACGAATCACTTTGATACCTGCGCTCGATTGCTCGACACGACACGGGGTAGTAAACGCTTTGCTGTGTGATTTTTCGCCAACCAAACACAACAGCAAATGGATGAAATTGAAGGGAGCAAAGGGAAACAAAAAACTCGCATTGGAACTCACTGCACTGCCACAGTCCATCGGAACGCACGACTGTAGCTCGATTAGTACATTTTCCGCATCCACGTTACAACTTCTAGAGAGAGAAAAAAAAAGACCAACAACACCTAACTCACCGCTTTGCAGAAAGTTTACGTCCGGAAATCACGATCATTACCGGTAGGTCGGTCGTTCCCGGCCGGTGCACCCGAACCTTCGAGGGCAATGTACGCTTCCGCAAGGTGCAGTTTTTGTGCGGCCCCCGGGAAAAGAAACAGTAAAACTTCTTTTGCGAATTTCATGCTTCAGCGGCGTTAGAGACTCCTGTGCGACCAAGCGCGTGTGTTTCATTCCCTTACAGCAAAACAGATGGCCAGCTGGGATGGGAGAGGAGAAGCGGCGCAGTTTTACAAGTTTTATCAATTTTTAATATCACCACAACACACCATGGCCACACCCTTTTGGCCGTGCTGCCGTGCTGAATTCCAACACTATTTTGATTGCCGTTTTGCGTCTGCAATGCGACGCCAGAATTGCAGACAAAGAAACCTCAGCGCCCGAAATTGTTGCTCGTTAGTTTTACCGATTCATCATCAACAACAAGCGCCGGGCGCTCCGCGTTCTCTGCCGGCACGTTTTTCCCATGTCCACGCGCAATGATTGCGTCATTATCACTGCAGCACTCGGTGATTTTCCAGGCCAGGCCTAACAATGACAAACAAAATCTCATCTAACGAGTGTGTGTGTGTGTTGGGTGTGTGAGTGCTATAGGGATATCAAAGCTGTACGGATAAAGAGGAACGCTACCATCATGGTAAGCTAATACAAAATAGAATGCATGCGAGCAGTGCGGGAAAAAAAACTCGAGCGAATCAAACGCATTCCCAATACTTCATTCGGTGGATTTTTATCTCTGTACCTTTAGAAAAAATGCACCAACACTACACTAATGCTCCAAAACGGTACAGCTTCCAACCTTACAGCCTGGGCCTGGACGGACAGATTACAATTTTCCCGAACATCCACCTGCAACCCTTAAGGACGTACAAAGCCCTACAGGGAGAGAAAGAGAGAGAATGGGCGACCGTGTCTGTCTAGTATCACTTCATGTGCAGTCGCCAGGTTTCCACTGGCGACGGATTGATGGATGGCTGGGAAACAATTCCCTCTTAACGAACGCATCGAACCACATCCCTCGAGCGTTCGAACTAATGCCGCGTGCATCACTGCAACACACTCATTCGCTCGAACCATGCCGTTGTGACTCCACTCCCTTCAAAAAAAAAAAAAAAGAACTCTTTTGGTGGATCGGATTGAGTGAATCTTTTTTTCGCTTCTATTTGCTTTCTAAATCCACTGCTCGGTGCACGGGCACCGATAGAAGGAGATTTGGTGCGGCTATAGAGAAGCGTGCATAGAAAAGCATGTACCCAAACTCCCGTGGACGGGACTAAGCTGTCACTGGGACTTCAATGGGAGGCACACACACACACACACACAAAATGGACTGTGTAAAAAGGGTACCAATTTTTCAGTGATTAACTAGATATTCATGCGCGACGAGATGGAACGGTGGTTAGGCTAACAAGCGCCAACGAAAGGCAATATTTGAGCTCGATTCAAAGTTTGATTTGATTAGGTCTTTTCAGAGGTGGAATGGGTTGTGATGTGATTGAGGGATTTCTGGTAGAGTAAGGATATTTGGAAGCTTCATTCTTAATCAAGACAATCCTGAATTTTCAACCTGATCTTTCCTACCCAATTAAAATATGTTTTTCATTCGAAAATAGTTAATAAAAAAACACAAATTCGACTGCTTTTATCGTGCTTATTGCTGCACTGTCTTTCATTGTTGCGATCGCAACGGAATGAGTCAGTTGCTCAGCTTTTTCACTCACCATCCTTTCGTCAACTTCATCTCCAAAACACGCTGGAATGTCCTGCCAACTGACAAGCGCCATTCAACTACACCGAAACTGTTGAAATTCCCAATGTCTGCGCATACGTGAAGCAGGGCAAAAAGATTTAAAAAAAATCAAGCTGCACAGTTGAATCCCTTGTGCAGCAGATAATCCTTTCTCTATTTCTGCCCATGCATGCGTGAATTATTCAGTCGATGAAATTGAGTTTTTTGTTTCGTTTGATTCAGCGAACCGCTGCCATGTTCGGACTTTTTTATGCTCTTTTATACACACACACACACACACACACATACATGTGTTCAAAAATGTATCACTTTCCCGCGTGGTCGAACAGGAATCATGGCCACACGGGTTTCGGCGCCGATTTCGAGCAGCAGCCCGCAGTTTGTAACTGGCAACGTTGGTCCGTTGCTTGATGGTGGAATTCTTTTGCAACACGAATTCTTTTTCCACCACAAGCAACTACTCACACACACACACTGGGAGTGCTGGGATGGGTGTTGTCCATTGCTCAATTTAAACCGTTCATCACAACAGTATCACATTGTGCTGCCGATCGTGCGACCGACAGGTGAGACGCACAGGGCTTGTAAAGTGTGTAAAAAGTATTTTTTCCAACGCCACTTTCGAGTGTGGTGGCTCATAAAAAATGAAAATCGCTTCCCCAGTGGATACAAATCATCGGAAAGTATTGTAGTGCGTGTGTGTGTGTGTGTGTGTGTGTGTGTATGAGATGTTTTTTGTATCGCGTCCAAAGGTAAAGCGAGCGTAATTGGGCGAAGTTTTGTTTCCTTTTCCTATCCATTATCATAATCTATCATCCGTTGGATTTATTTGTTAATTTGGTGTCTTTTTTTCTCTTTCCTTTCGGTACATTCTACCTTCGTGTACAGGAATTTCCATGCATAAAGGATACGCGTTTGTACAGTTCACTAATCCATTCGATGCCCGGAACGCTTGCCACGGTGAGGATGGACGAACGGTGCTGAGTCAAACTTTAGGTAAGTGGTTCAATATGATGTTTCAATAAAATGATCAAGAGTTGTTTATATAAAAATAAAATAGTTCAACATATATATCGTTGATGATAAACAACTAATGAATAAACGATGCTATCATGTACTAGCTACAAAGAACGTCACCCTCGTTCGGGTCGCCATTAAAACTCTAAATCCAGCGCAAACAATGGTCGGTGATGGAACACAAATTGGACCAACTAAAAATGGATACATCATGTCAGGATTGTTGCTGCCACACCCTCCACTACCGTATGCCACACACACACACACAGTTGCAAGCTTTTTCCGTGCCCATCATCAATCATGGGCTGGAAAATGATAAAAAGCTGGAAAACTTTCGCTGTCATGTCATACATAAATTATTTTCTTCTCCATCGAATAACGCAAAACTAACTCGCCCAACGGAGAGCGGGGTGCAGGAAAATGTGCGTGCCACTGCCCTGAGTGGCAGTGTTTTTGCAAAAAACCCCTTTTTTGGTGCGTGTGTGGGACAGCATGAGAGGGATAGGAGCAAAGCGTTTTGGAGCACCCCGAAGGCGCAACTATCTAAGCTACGCTACGGAGTTACGGCATGTGTTTGGTCATTTCCTGTTGGAACTGGTGCCTGGTCGTCGTATTCGAAAACGAGGACATAGCGATAGCGGGAATGAATTTCATTTCCGCAGCCAAGTCCACCGTATAAGTTCTTCCTTCCTGGCTGTTTTGTTTGCTTTAATTTATGACGTTTGAAGTGCGCTCCGAAGGTCCCAGCAGACTGATTCCGGCGTGTGTATGTGTGTTTCACTGTGGTATTGGAAGAGCCATTTCGAGCTTTGATATGAGCGAACGTCAAATCTACACGATCTTAAAATAATGTTTTGACAACATTAAGCAAACGGCAACATTTATTTATAGCAGGTTGGAATTTAACGATGATTGAAAAATGCATTTTCATGTTTGCTTGGCTCGGTCATCTAACACGTTTCACTCGACAAACCAAATGCGGATCGGGTAATCTCGTGCCCTGGTTGCAATATAAATCAAACCGCACGACACACCATTGTTGCAATAAAATTAAATACCGCAGAAAACATTGAAACATTCGCAGCTGCTGCCACAGATCATGGTTGATTTTATTTCTTTGCCAGCCGCACACCAAACAGCTGATACGCCGCTCTGCTGTTTGTGTGTAGTTAAAAGCGTTCGCGGTATTGTTGCTGTTGGATTAGCTTCGGTCATTAAAAATAAAATTCTAACAAGATTGCATCAACTGTCAAGGAACGCTTGCTTGTTTATTTTTAAGATGCTCCAATTGTGTTCTATGCGGCGGTGAACGTGTGATATGAGCAGCGAATGTGTGCTATTCGTATGCAAAAAGCACTCCAGGCCGCAGATCGATCTACTGCCGTTTTAATGATGCATCAGCGAAAAGGCATTGCTGTCATAAAGCTGCAACATTTGCATTTTCCATTCGATTCCGTCCAAATTGACGGGCTGCGAGTGGTGGGATAGCTGTCCAAACGTCTCGAATGGATAAAATTATTAAGTAATTAAATGCTACCCTTCGGTTCGCGTTGGTCGAATCACACCAACACACACACACTCCACGAAGCAGCAGCAGAAGTATCAGCTTTTTGGGGAGGATGGAAATGTTCTAATTTTAAAGTGTCACCGGTCACCGCACGTTGTGCCGAGATCATCGCGTCCACGTAAGTGAGAAAATGATCGGTATCGCTTAGCCCTTGCACATTAGCCTAGCGATTCGCTCTACCGGAGTAGATACAGGAGCGTAAGGAAGGGGGAAAAAATGGACACGAAAATGAGATGGATTCGTAATGGTGCTTGCACAACGCGTTCGCGAGCGTTTATTGCCACGGTCGTAAAAGTGCCACCGGTGCGTGGAATAGCGCGTTTGCTTTGAAACATGAATGATTGACAGGTGGAAAATTATAGCCAACCCGAAGGTGTTGATGATGATGATGATTCAGGCGGGAAAATGGTATCCGAGTGGTAGGGCAAAATGGCAAAAGAGCAAGAGTAGAAATTGGGAAACAAAACGCAAAATGAAGCGATCTGTTATGTAGGTTAAATGTTAAAAGAAGCACGCTTGAATGGTTTGTTCAGGCCTTTCTGTACGGATGCTAAGCATCTTACAACCGAGCTCTTGAAGATCAACGACTCAGCAACTCCTCCTCAACTCTTGCTTTCACCAGGCACCATCAATTAAAATTCACTGAGAACATTTTCAAACATCAGCCACTCGAATTAATTTATTTAGCTTTCTTATCAACATCATTTTCACTAAATCCTTCCCAAACGCACACCCCGTTTGCGAACAAAGCATACGTTTCAGCAGCTAATCCCTCCGCTAGACAAGGTTTTCGTGCTCCCGCTCTTTCGACCTTTATCTTGTCTCATTCGTACTAGAAACGATAATTCTTAGAAAAAACGCAACCGGAACGGTCGATGACACACCGAACCTCCCCAGCCCTATAATCATCCTGTCGGCACGTGAGTTTAAAACCGCACGTACAGCACAACAACAAGACCGTGCCGCTGATCTGGTTTGTTGCGGTGATTTTTTTTTTTGTTAAATCTTCGTGCCTTTCCGATTGTCTGCAGACAATTCTTCCCGCCGTGCGTGTGGGCGGAAACGTTCTGAGTGGCCTTTCTTACGCGGGTCTGACATTAATAAAGTGGCCAGAGGATCAGTGGAACCGACGAAACAAAAAAAAATAAGAGCGCGGTGGTCGATAAAAATAGTTGTTACGATCGTGGGCAAATTTATTTTTCATGTACGTAATGCTTTCCGCCAGCATTCCGCCAGCAGCAGCAGCAGCAGCAGCAACAGCAGCACCGCATCACCACTCTGGGAAGCAAGGCCAGGCCAATTCGTAGAATCAAGACATCGAAGCATGAAAATATCATATGTTACAATGCGATGATGATGATGAGAAAAATGCCTCACCCTAGCACACCACCGCGCTTGACGTCACGTCGCCAGACCAGCCCACCAACCAGCCAGCTAACCAACACGGCTTGCTCATTGCTTGCGAAATGATGCAGGCATGACAATTGAACTAATTATAATTAGCGAAAACCTCGCTTGTTAGTGAACTATCTGTCGCTCCGACCCATACAAGGTCCTTTCTGTCGAGGGAGGGAGGGAGGGGGGAATGCAAGGGAGCTGACGGAGAGGGGGCTTCATAACTTTGCCCATCGCTCGCCGACGGCAGGATGGCTGTAAGCCAACGGGGCCCCTCTGCGGGCGGTCGGTCGGATCGCGACAAATGCAGCGAGCCGTGGTGGAAACACTAAAATTAACCTCCCAAAAATGTCGCACGTCTGGTGGCGCAGGCACAGGCGGTGGCGCTGCATTGATGATGCTGCCTGCCCCTCATTAACATTCTTTGTGCTTTGGTACCGTTTTTTTTTTCTTCTCTTGACTCGTATTTTGATGGCTGTCTCTTTCGCACTCAAATGGTTTTTTTGTTGTTGTTGTTTTTAATGTATTTTTTGCAGATGTGAATATGGTCGCGGAACCAAAACCACATCAAACCGGTCGGAAACGGCAAAACAAATCCAAAACCGGAAACGATTGGTAAGTAAGGGAAGTTTTGTGTTCTTTTAAGGGATTAAACTAGAAAGAGATACAATTTTAGCATTTTATTTGTTTTTTTCCTTATTTTTTGTTTCAAGTGTAAAAACAATAAAATATGGAAAAGGAACAGAAAAGTTTAAAATAAAAAATAAAGCTTTTCTTATACTAAGTAAAAACATAGAACTAGTGACAACGTGTACAAAATAAATGCCAAACGTATAGAAACATCACTAAACAGAAAATTAGAAATAGATAGAATAGAAACACTTAAAAGTAAATTTATATAATTTAAATAAAAAACAAAAAAAGATAACATATCAAAACAGAAACAAAAACATTTACATCTAAAGGAAAATGTTGAAAACAAAGAACATAATTTTTTGAAACCCATGAGATGAGCAACATTGAAAAGTAATAACAAAATCATAGTTACAACCGAAAAGTCATAACAATAACATTGGAATTAGTCTACAGATGTAAAACATCATTTCATATTTGCAAATTCATCCATTATAATATCCTAACTAATGCTTACCATGTTTTTTTTATCTTTCTTTTCCAGGGACTACTACTACGACAGGTAAGTAAGGCTGGAGGGATGCAACAGTCAGAGGCCACCAAACGAGCGTTAGCACCCATGATCACCACCAGCTGTTCCGAGCTTCATCACTCATTCACTCATTTAACTGACGGTTTAACTGTTTCCGCTGCCGGCTGCCATCCCTTCCTGCCATGCCAAGCGGCATGCACACTGTACACATGATTTAACTAATTGGCTGCCTTTTTATGATGCGTGATGCTGCTACACGCAAGCCAATTCCGTTCGCCCATTTCCAGCAGCTGGCTGCCGCTGTGTACCAGCCGGGTCGGTCTTATCTTTAGATGTTTGGAAACAGCAGTAGCAGCAGAAGCAGCAGTAGAAAACAAGCTGTTAGAGAGACTGAGAGAGAGAGAGAGAGAGAGCGAAAAAAAACTTTGGCAACACTTTCACCATCGCGCTTAATCGCGCGTCGACAGCGGAAACACTAACCCGGCAACCCGGAAAATCATTAACGCCTTGCGATGCTGGAGGCTGCCCATTAAGGGAGGGGGGGGGCCACGAGTGTGAACGAACGAATGTTGAACAAGCGGGAGCATTTATGAGATGAGTTATCCTCCCGCTTTCTTCGCCGTCATAACGGGTCGTGTTTTAGGGATGCGGAGAAAAATGGGCGAAAAATGATGCCGTTAAAAGTTCAAATTTTAAGCCGTTTGCTCGGGTGACTCTGAGGGCCAGCAGTGAGGAGAGACAGAGAGAGAGTTTCCTGAAACCATTTCCCATGCCTTTTGCTCACTTATCTGTAGTTGAATCGCTTTACACCGTTTGCATCCCTTTCTCTCCGCTGTGTACAAGAAATGCAATGAATTTTGAACAGTTTGAAAACACAGCTTTTTTACTATGTGAATGTGTTGAAAGTGTAATGGGAAAGTTGTAAGATCCAGCGGGCAAAAGGGGAAAAAACGATTAACGCATCCACCACCACCGCAAGGGTTTTCTGCAACCTTGAATGTAGCAAAAATATTAGCCAATTTCACTGTTGTACAGACTTTCTCCGGGGGTAATGGGAAGGTCATAACCGTCTGTGTGGATAGTTTATTTTTTGCATCTCACTAGCAGACCCCTTTTGAACAAAAAAAAAGAAAAAAAAAAACGAGAGGCCAAACCACTCGGGGACGCTGGCGATGGCGGTCGAAAATCCCACTAGCCCCTAAGTCTGCACGACCAGCCAAACCGAGGACCTTTTTCAACCGCCTTTGTAGGATGAGCTAAAACGAAAGTTTAATCTTTTTATTGCACGCCGGTCATTTTACTCAACCATTCATATTCATCGTCGGAAACGAGTTCGGACGAACGAAATGGCTGCGCGTGGAAGCTAGAGTTTAACAAAAAAAAAGTGGGAGAAGCAAACAGCATCACTCATGATTGTTGAAGCTCGTACGCTCGGTTTTTTTTTGCATGCTTCCTTCCTGCTTGTGAGCGTAACTTTACGCGCTGACCCTCATAGAGGTTGGTGGGTATTAAGTGAGCAAACATCCTGCTCCCACACGGCTGCACAACCACATTGTTTACCAGCGTACGTAAATCGCTGTAGCGCAACTACTGCTGCAATCTGTTTCCATGGCTGGCGCTAGCGTCATACAGAGCCTGCAGTCTCTAATGCAGCAGAGCTTTGCAGCGACGGTTTTTTTTCTCTTTCTCGTTGCTGCCCACCCAATCCTTCTAGCCTGAAGTTAATCTTTGCGGTTATTAAAGCTTAAGCAAGTGTTTTTCATTCACTTTGCCGTCCGCTGGAGGTTAGAGGTGGTTGACCACCGAAAGGGAGGGTTTTCCGTGAGCTGAAGTTGTACCATGGGCTGCGAATGGGTAGTTTATGAGACGGTTTTTAAGCATATAGCTGAGCACTGGTGTGTCGGTCACGATTGCATGACTTTGGGAGTAACTTTACAATCACGTTACGCTAATTATCTGTCTTTTCTTTTTAGACTGTGTTAGTTTTAATGAAGCGATTATTGCAGTAATGTTTATTTTTCCAATTAGTGTACCAGTAGTGGATGCACTTGAGAATAAGCTGACAAAACATTTTGTTTTAATACAGCAAACTATTTGAGAAAATGATGCAACTGAATGCTATATATACTGCTTTTTCATTGATTGTAGAAGCATTATTGCATGCTTCTAAATCAATCTTATGTATTCTATAATACTTTTTAATTTATTTATTATGATTTTCAACACTTCAAAGGTTTATTATCACCTTTTTTTAATCGAGATTTCTTGATACAAGGTTTCCTAGTCACTGTTTAATGTGCACATCATTATTCACCACTTCCAAGATGTTCTTCAACAGCTGTCAAACGGTCTATTTGCATCATAATAAAATTTCAGATCTTACACATGATTTTCAACACACTACAAATACCTGTCAACTCAAGCCTGCTTGAGAGATGTTGAAAATCATGTGGAGAAACAGAGACAATACTGGATTTTCCCAGTCAGTTTCGAATTTAAGCGTTGTTTTTCATCACATGCAAAATGTTGTTCCACATCAATCTGATATTTAATTTCCATCATAATCATTTTAATTTTTTTCAGTATGATTTTCAACACGTCTCAAGCTGAATTGAGTTTGATAGTTCTTTGATATGTGTTGAAAATCATGTGTTAAAACTGAAATCATTATTCATTTCGAAGCAAATCAACCATTGGATAGTTGTTGAAAATCATCTTGGATGCGTCTTCTTGAATAATTATGTGCACATTCGAAAGTGATTTGGCAAACCCTGTATAGCGATGTAGCTGTTGAAAAATATCTCCCAAGCAATGAAAAATGTTGTGGATATTGAAAATTGACTCCATGTAAACCCTGTACTAATTTTGAAAATATAGTAAAAATCTTGATAAGGTGTAGCTTCATACCCATTAATTGTTGAAAATCATACTGAAGAAATTAAACATAACTGGGATGGAAATGAAACATCAGATTGATACAGGATTAACATCTTGCACGCGGCGATTAACAACGTTTACATTGGAAAATTATATAGGGGACCCCTTATAGCGAAGCTAGAATGATTGTTCCAGAATTGTTTGAGAAAGAATGAGATTGTTCCAGTAGAAATCAGCATTTCATTGAACCAAAACGTCAAAGCATGATTTTAGATGTCTAGTTTTTGTTTAATTTTCTATCTTCCTTTATTCTTTCAAGTTTTCTGTGTCAACAGGCACTTCCTTTTGCTTTATATTATTTATTTATTTATGTATTTATTTATTTATTTGTTTTAAATTGAAATTTATTACGCTATTCTTTGCCTAGATCAATTGATTGATTTTCATTTCACCATTTAAAGCTCTGCAATATCTTTTTATCGTAATCCTTACCATCCATCCTTACACTCGGTAATATATTTTAATTAATTACGTTCAATTTCATTACATCGCATCGACGATCTATCGACGTGCTTGACTCGATTTGATGTCGCACAAATTGCTTTCCCGCTTCAAAAACACACACACACACTTCCACGTCTCGGCTCGGTCATTTTTCTTCCAAATCGACTGGATCGACCGGCGTAATGAGCGTGCATGAGGATGAGTCCTTAATAGCGGGATTGTAGAAGCCAACAAGCGAAAAACCACCCCACCCTTCGAAAGCCAAAGTTTATTTATTTTCATTGCGCTCCACCATTGAATGGCGTTTCCGGGACGTGACAGGCACGCACACACACATAGTTACTCACTTGCATGGGCAGCAAGGGTGTGAGAAGTGAAAGTTTGAAGGTTAAGTAAATCTACAAACAAATTACATTTTCCCCACATTTGCTTTGCTATTCCAATGCTTTCTTCTTTTGCGTGTGTTGCGCTAACCGATACCGAATGGAAGAAAGAGCGCCAGGAGAAAGAACGAAAATGCGCCAGAGCTGCCGGTTAGCGTATCGGGCAAGTCGGAAAGATAAACAATCAATTATTTATGAAACAAAGGCGAACAAATGCCTTCCTCCCCCCTGCGACGTGGCATTGTTCCGAAATCGATCGACTTCAACGACCGCATACTGGGGGAAGTCGAGCTTGTTCCATTGCCGATTCCGAAAGGAAATGGAGACTTTGCGAGAGCATAGCAATGTTCGTTGTTTTTTGTGTTTTCATCCACTGGCATGTTTCTTTGTTTTTCGTTGATCAAAATCAAAATCCATCTCCGAGCCGATGATGGCAATTTCAACAGCAACAAGCGTTTGGTGGTTATTTACTTTTTGCTGTTCTGTGTTCTTTTTCTTCCCTTGCTGCAAAAAGAAACAAACGACCTTCCGGGATGTGCCCCGCGTAACGATTGGCCGCGATAACGATAGATTTCACCAGCGGGATAAGCTTCCTCCCTGTACTGCGTTTTTTGTGCCGTTTCTCTTCGCCTTCTCTGCACTTTCGTTCATAAATAAGTGAAATAACCCAATAAATCTTCTAATGTAATCTTTTAATAATGTTGATTTTAAAATTTATGAGGTTTAGCCCGGGCCCGGGTGGTTCGGTTTCGGTGCGGGCGGAGGCCAAAGCGTAAAGGTCGCGGGATTTCGAGGTTGGGTTGAACCGCCGAATGTCAACGGCGGCGGCCGGTTGGTTGGTGCTGGGTGAAAGTCATTTATATTTTCCAACCTTGGGCGGCGCTTGGGAGGATGAATTTTTCATTAATCTCGCGCATTGGAATGGTATTGAATGAAGGGAGTAGAAGGAAGGGGAGAGTGGTGAAGAAGCTTCTCTGAAGGGGGTGATGAAAATCGAACCGTTTGAGCGTGGCACAGATTTGCTGCAATGGATTGAATCTTTGTGTTGAATTAATCAGCTGGGAGATAAAAAATGTGGGTGTAATAAAAAGGAAGGAAATAATAAATAAATACAACAGTTGTTCTAGTTCAGGCTAGACTCTCGGTTGGGCTTTTTAAAGAACCAAACATTAAAGTCAAACCATCTGATGTACCCCTTAGTGGATGACATTTGTCGTAAGTGCCAATTTTATTAAGCTACGATTGTTTCTATTCTTTCAGTTCTCAATCATATGATGATACGTAGCAAAATAGCTGTTTCAGCTAAGCTCCAAAGCAGCGCATTGAACTACCCCCCAAAATCAATACCCAAATATCAATTCACCTGTTTGGACGATTCGTGGTGATGTTACAGTTTTATCGCTCTTTCAATGGTGTCACGCATCAATGAGGACCCCGTGGCTCGACGTGCTTCCTTAATTTACGTAAGCCGTAAGGAAATGGCCCACTTTTTTTCGTTCCTTTCTTACGTTTTGCCCTTCCCCTCATTGTGGCATTTTGCCTTCTTAATCCACTTTCCCGCTTAGTCACTGTTTGGTTGGGTGAATGGTTTTTCGTCGCTATCCCGATTTCGATTTCGCCCAACTCCTTGTGGCTTCCAAAACCAGTTTCCCAGACAGATCACCTTCACCTTTCCCGGAATTTACCGGCACAACCATCAAAGACTTTCCCTGTTTTCCCTAGCCCCTGAAAGACGGCGTCGTTCTCGCTCGTCGCATGACGCGTGTCGTATCGTGACAAGAAGCCGTTTCTGCTATTTTTCAATCTATTAACCACCGTCACCTTCCGTCTGTGTTTGTTTGCCTGCTCTCTGCCTTCCCTGTCCGATGCGCATTAATTCGCTCGCTTGCCCCCAGGGGGAAAAACGGACCCGGGGAATGGAAATCCATCGAAACAGATCCACACCACTCCGCCGCCGTACTCGCCTACTCCCTGGGCAGAAGTTTATCATGCCATCATAATCAATTAATATCCAGTTTGTCTTGGCTTCACCGGCTTCTGCCGGCATTCAGTATCGCCGCAGGACACGCTCTTGTGATGCATATTTTACGGCGAAAGAAAGCGAAGCGAAGTAGGCTTTTTTTCCTGCTCTATCACCACAAAGCCGACGAGCCATATGGTATCGATTCCACGGGATGGAATCCTTCCTGTGTCTGTCTTGGGTCTCGTGTGTTTTGGAATTTGTGCCGGAACGGGGCTTAGCGTCAAGACATTGAATGAAGTTAACCTGCTGGTGCTGGTGCTGGCTCCAGCTGCTTTGTCTGTCTTGCGGGCTTTGCGGCAAAACGAGCCCATATCACGCCATGAGTTGGCACGTTCAAATTGTGCGCCCGTATTAACTTTTCGGCTCTCTTTATCGACTCCCAGAAGCCATCACTCAAGGGGCTGCGAGTTGTCGCAAGCGGTGGAAGCGAGGAACACCTAGAAGAATGGCGTAAGCTGTTGAATAAAAAGGCAAAATATCTATTCCACCTTCACACATGCGAACCATGATCCGGAACCATTGAGCCATCGCCGCCCTGCTGTGAAGATGAAAAATTAACGCTGTAGCTCGAAAGGGGGAAAAAGGTATGCTTTTCGGGCGTCGGGGGAAGTGTAGCATGAGTTGACATTAACCCCGACCTACAATTGTAGGTTTTTAGGACGCACCCCACCAGCAATGATGATGACGATAATGGTATGAAAGCGGACAGCTTCTTCTAATTGCTAATGCTAAATTATTTGATCAATAGGATATCAATTTGCCCTAGATGGTTGATGAATGGTGTGTCGTGGGGAAGGAAGGTTAATGGAAGGGATTTTGGAGCAGCAAAAGCAACGGACCGGATGATTGATGACTGTTTTTTGGGGGTTGGATTATGCTGAAGCAACAGAAGCTATTTTTGCAACAGAAAGAAGGAACTTGGGAAGGATTTTCATTTTTCGAACGATTATTTTTGTATATATTTCATTTTTTTATTTCATACCACATTTGCGACAGGGTAATTGTCAGCATTAGTTTGCAATTATGCTATCAATATATTAAAACTATACATTTGATGACTTTAAATACTGATATCGTACTGCTAGTTTTTAATTTAATTTAATAAACTACTATTTATTTTACTGAAATTAAGTGTTTTAAGACATTTATAAAACAAAACGTATGTTCATACAGTGATTAGTCTAGTGAAACCGATTAACGGACAATTTATTTATTTAAAATAAGGACTCTTTGTAAAATATACTATCCTGTTAATTTAATGACCATTTCTAATACTAAAAATGACAAACTTATCATGTTTATTATGGAAAATAATCACAAAAATTGATTTCTTTCAATTACTGAAGGCCAAAAGCCCCTTTTTCAATCGGATACATTACTGTACTGCCTTTCCTTCGCCATTGATGCTGTCAATACACACAGTTCCGGTCCCATTCAGCCAGAACAATGGTCAAACAATCCGCTACTCTTATAATTACTCCTACAGTGAAGAAGGCAAAACCAGACAATCAATCCCATTTCAGGTTGCAGTAAAAACACATAAAACTACCCAGCCTGTAAAAGTACATCCAGTCGAATGTCCACTCCCCGCTCGAGTTGTTTGCAAAAAAAAAATAAATAAATAAAGGATGCTCCACGTTGGCTCATTTCTTTGTTTGCAGTTGCACACTTTTGCAAGGCCATTCATTGTTCGTGGTCAGGGCAGAAAAAGTAGCAAAGGGTCTCTTTATTTTTTTGTAAAACAAAACAAAAACAACACCAGGTGACAGTAAACGTACGACTGGACGAAAGTGTACACGAGGTGCAGCGTTATCCTTTCTTTGTGAAAGAGGAGAGAGAGAGAGAGAGAGAGCGCGCGAATGAGAGAGTGTAAGGGAGTAAAAAAAGTGAATTACGACCCGGCAGGCCAACAACCAACAACACACCGCCAACTCGATCGGTAATGTTGCAGCAAGTGAGGCAAAAAAGAAAACATTTACCACCACATTACCACCAGCGGGGTGGTGCGCATCGGGGCGCTCTCCTGTGCCATGGCTGGAAAACATCCATACTGTTGCAACAGTACGAGGGAAATGAAACAATTCACCAGACTGTATAAAAAGTTGTCGTTCTGCTTTGTTTTTTTTTTATTTCATTTCCTTAGGCTTTCTTCACCCTCATCTGCCATATTTGCCTATCCACAACAACGTTGTTGCCTCATTGTTTCGTCGCTTGTTTGGCTTTGTGTGTCATTTTAATGCCATCTCTTGCCTTCTCTTCCTTTTGCATTTCATTTTGGTTTGTTTTTTTGTCACTCTCCTTGTTTTTAATGTTTCTTTTTTTGTGTGTGCGTTCCCCTGTCGACTGAAAAATATCTGGTTTATGTTTGATGCCGATACCGACCGGAAGGAGAAAGGCACTTTCATCTTTTTTTTTTACTCCACCCCTACACTGTTGATGCTCTAGTGGGGTGTTGTTTTCTATTTCCTTGTCACCGGAACTCCGGAAGCAGTACCCCGTGCACACGGGGGCCCGCGAGATGAGCTGATTGTATAATTTTGAATTTTAATGATGCGCGTGATTGTCGTCCGGTTTTTGTTTTGTTTTGGGGAAAGTCGGTGTCGTTTTTTTTCACTTCACTGAAGTATTATTAGCAATGTCACCCAACTGTGTTCATTTTTTCGTTTGTTTGTTTCTTGCTATTCAATTTTCCATTATCGTCATCACTTGTAGCAGGCGATGGATTTCTGTCACCGTCATTTAAAGGTTGCCACGTTTAAGGCGCAGAGGCCTGGCCTCTTTTGTTTTGTGCGCCAATTACGCACCTTCCCTTGCGATTGGCAATCTAGCTTTTGCTAGATTCTCCATCCGCAAACAGGAAGCTAATTGAAATTCATATTTCTTCGAGTGCGATAACGACGCAAATTAGGTTAGTGACGATTCGTTAATTTTTTTTATCTCCCCTTCTTTCAGTGTGTGTGTTTTTTAACTACTTTTGACTGTTGTGGATCATCTTTCGTTTGCAGAAAGGTTTTGGTTGTTTGTTTCTTTAAGTGAGGGTGATACTTTTTGCTGATGTTTAGGGCGACTTTAAGAGTAGATTGATTTTTAAATTAGTAATTTTAGGCCTAGAAAAGGAGGAGATACTACTGGTTTATTTAATATAATTGTGAGCTTATTATTAAAAACAAACCAGTAGTATCTGTAATTTTACAAGGAAAACACTTTGAAAACTGCTGCAATACAAATCAACTGTAAAATTGTTCAACCAACGCAAGCTAAAGATACAATTTTAATGAACCATTTAGTCATTATTGCACTGTGTGCCGAACAAACACCCGAGAACAAATTACTTAGTCACAATAATCCCCCTGCAACACACTCATCTTCAGCTCGCTCTTGACTAGTTCTCCTCATGCACTTCAAGCAAACTGTTGCGAGAACAATGCCCGACTTAACAGCAATCTTTTATGCAAATAAAACAATTCCAACCGTACACAGGCGCTGTGTCTTTTGCATGCCAGACCACCTCGCCCCAGCCCGCGCCCGATTCACGCTCCAGCGATTCACAGAACGATTTAAATCATTTCCGTAAACACTAACCGATAGCTTTCAGGCTTCTGCCACTGTTGACTCAATCACTGCCTAGCAAATGGTGAATGGATGAATGGATGTTGTTCCTGTTTCTTCCCTCAAGACACACACGAAACAAACCGAACTTGCCAAGTGTGTTGTCATACAATGCTCGAGTGAATCTATTCACTACTACTTGTTCTCAGCCCCGAATGAATGATAGTCGAGAGTGTCTGTTTGGAGTGGTGCTGCTGCTGCTCGAGCACTGGCACTAGCGGGGCTCAAAGTTCTACGGCGTTCCTTGAACGGCACAAAAAGAAGAGACGATAAGCAACTCTTGTCATCGCAAATAACAATGAACACGTTGCGTCGTTCCCTCTCCAGCCTGTAGCCCGTCACTACCAAGCCAGAACACCGGTTGCTGAAGCGTGTCGAGTTTGCTTTTTCCCTTCAAGCAACGCGCACAGCGCACAGCGCCTGTGCTCCTTATGGTCGAATCTTGCAGTGAGTTTTCCATCTCCACCTTTTCCCGCTGGCTGCTGGCAGCAGCACAAGAGCTAAGCAAATAATCATTATATTGTAATTTAATTGAACGCCACGGTGAAAGAACCGGGAGTCCAAAGTTCAAAAAGATTTCCCTTCCTCGGTTTCTTTCTTTCACGCCCACACCGCTCGATCGATTCGAATCGAACTGGAGCAAAGTGTCGGAAAATGGCTGCAATTGAGCTGGAAAAGAAAGTTTTTCCACGCGGAAAACATTCCCTTCCCCATCATCTTCCCATTCCTTTGGCTCATCACTGGAATAAAGCTTGAGTGGCCACTGTTGTGCGAACGAAAACAGTCGTCACACCTCGTCCTCGTGCAGAGCGGCAAAAGTGTGGAAAGTTTTCTCTCATTACCATCGACAGCCGACGGGGTCGTGGACATCATTAACGTCCTTTTTGTGCAGCAGTTCTGTTGCTGATGTCGCTACCATTATGGGCGGTCCTGTTGATGGCAGCTCGGTCAAGTCAAAGCTGCATCTTCGAGCGGTGCTAATTGTTTGTTTATGCTGTCGTTTCGTTTTATTCGATTGATCCTCTCGCCTCACATTTGGCACCTCGTTTGATGGTCACAGCGCACTAATGAGCTGCTTTCTTCCCTTGTGCCAAACACTTATGCTTTCTTTCTTGTATTTCCTCTCTCTCACCATCTCGGCAGCTACTACGCGTCAACACTGTTTGGGCCGCTACAGCAGCAACCAAACGCACAGCCACGGCCTCTCAAGCGCCAACGGTTGATGGCACCGAGCCGCATGGGAATGACGCCGAAAATGAACGGTGCCGGGCCGATCCTTGCGCACAGTCACGCACAGCAACAGCAGCAGCAGCAGCAGCAGCAGCAACAGCAAGTGCTCTCTCAACAACAGCAACAGCAACAACAGCAGCAACAGCAACAACAAATGCATCTCGTAGCACATTCGCAACAGCTTCAGCAACAAATGCAAGCCGTGGCAACGGCAAGCCCTGTGCCGGGGGGAGCCTGCAGTTTGGGCGGCTACTACACCACCCCGGTCGGTGGTAACATTGGCTCGAGCAACGGTGTGCCGATGCAGGTGCCGAACGGGTGCATCGGGACGAATGGTTACATCAACAACAACAACTGCTTGCTGAACGGAACGGAGCTGAGCGGTGGTGGTGTTGTTGGCGGCGCGGGCTGCAACATGTCAAGCAACATGTCAAGCTACACCAACGGCCAGCACGTGGTTGGACCGTTCAAAACTTACAGTAAGTAGTTTTTTTTTTAAGGAAAAATGTTACAAAAAATAATATCTTTCCCATTTTAAGACCATTTAGGAATACAAACAGACCTGAGAATTGAGCTTCATATTAACGTTTGGAATTTAATAATAGGCTTTTATTCGAATGGCTTTGGAAAGAAAGTCAAAGACAAATAATTGCTGTTCATATGGTTATCTTACAATGTTATTATTCAAGGTTACTTGCAAAATAAATCTACGATCTTGCGAGCTTCCTTCCACCAGCTATCCGGTATATTCGCCATGGCGGACGAAGACTTGCGTTCAGGCATGTTTTAAGATCTTTCTTCAATTTTTATCAATGCCTCCTCAGTTTTCGCTACAAAATTATTGAAGTACAGTATTTCGCTTCATGTTGGTCCAAAACGCCTGGATGGGACGAAGCTGGAGGATGTTGGACCAGTTCAATGACTAAACATTGATATTCAGCCTCTCCAACTCCTTAAAATGATCACTTCAAGTAGTGGCGTCATTGCCTGCCGCTGCGAAGCCAGTGGATTCGATTTCAGCTTCCAAACATGTTTGTTCATGTTTCAAAGGTATTTTTTTTATTGTTTTGGCCAGTTGCATCGATCTCCCGGCCATGCTAACGCAGCGATGAAGTGACTTTTCCTTCGGTCTTCATTTTCAGCATTCTTTGGAGCTTCTTGTCGCTTGAGGACTTCGCCCATTCGGAATTGGGCTTTTATTCGATGCTCTAATTGTTGTTTAATAGTGTCAAAATGTTGTGGATGCCGGAACAGGCTTATACGACGTCCACTAACAGCCGCAAGGAGTCCGTTTTAGACACTATGGAGTACCTTTCTTTGACCCTGCACACTACTGAACGAAGTTGTTTCACTTTTGTGGCGATCAGGGTTAGAGTTTGACTGATAGAGGAGTCACATTTACTCGGATGTCATATGGGATACTATTATTGAAGGTGCAATCAACGTTTCGTTAGAGCAGTTAACGATGAAAGTGTAGAAACCCCATGAAAAAACGACAATATTTGTAAATGTTAAACAAACCCAACTCCTTAAGTTCGCAATCTCCCTTTCCACGGCAGATTAAAGCAACTCATCCTTCAAAAACCGCCAACCAAGCAGGCGGGAAGTTTGCTGTTTAACCCACAAAAAGCATTTCAAATATTGATTGCCACAAAAACCATCGGCATGCCAAGCAAAATGCTGGCCAAGGCTACCAGTAAAACCGACTTTCATCCTTTGAAACTTCTTATACATGTGTGTGTGTGTGTTTGTGTGTCTGTTATGAGAACGGTAAGCACTGCCACCGTTTCTACACCTTCCGGCCACTTGCCTAAATATCCCATCGCATGCCATCATCATCATCATCATCGTTCGGTGATTCGGTTCCGTGTCGAAGGCATCGTTCAAGCGTAAACTCTAAAGTACGTCCCCGTAACCCCTTTGGCAAAAGGGAATCCAAGGCCCACCAAAGGTCCACTATCTCGAGCAGCACCACCAAGAGCAAGAAAATGTTCTCATTTACAATTCATTGAATTTACATTCATAATTATACTCCTACTTCCCGGTCGGTTCCGTACGGTGCCGGTGCCTTCTGGGCATGGTGGTCCACAAAGTGTCCTGTTGTGTCTTTCGGTTGGATCAGCTCGGGGTTTTTTTGTTTTGCTTCCATCACGCCTCCCGCTACCTTCCAAAGCGATTCTCGGTCCCAAACGCTTGCCCATTAACGCGGTTGTTTGGCTGTTGGCTTGGCGAAGAAAACTCTTCTTCCCCTCAAGGCTACCGGGAGCCACCGTACCGGGTGGTTGCTTCTTAGTTTGTAGCGTGCCGATTTTCTTTTGATTTTCCATCGCCCTTGTAATGAACTGCGAGCGCCGAACCTCAACCGAAGTGGACTTCCCAACCCAGCGGCACTCATCGCACAGCGGAAACATCCCGAGCGCAGCAAGACACAACACTATCGTCATCGCCACATTGCCGCCTTTCGTCGTCGGTCACCTCCGGGGCCGGAAGTAACATTTCTCGAGCAAATGGGCCACGCTCTGTGTCTCTCTGTCGCTCGGTTAGCTAATGACTCGGTACAACGACTCGACCGCACGGTTATGCTGTACACCGCAGGAGATTTTGTTCACGAGAACCCTCTTTGAGGTGAAGAAGAAATGAAACTTACCAATTCTGAGCCTGCCGAGGCATGTACGAGGAAGGCGAAACTTTTCATTACTGTGTGCCGCACGACGATCTTTCGCACTTGTCGCCCGAGGTCATGTGAAGTGGGACTTGCCGTGGTTCGCTCCATTCCCTTCGCTTCGCTTCATCAAACTCGGGCTATCTCTCACCTCGCTTCGATGAGGTGTTGAAGTTTGCCTTATCGTTGTTAATGTTTTATGGGCAAAATGGACTGCCTTTGCAGTGAGGAGAGAAAGACTCCCTGGTCTGCTGTTGCTTCCTGCTTGAGCTCTTGCCGAAGCTGATCGCCTGTGGTGTGGACTGGCAAATGAGACCGTAATGGAAACAACAAAAAAAAGGATGGCCAGTAGACTAGGCCAGTTGCAAAACAAGACATAAATCATGTGGTGGAATTATGTGTCGGTGTTTGTGTCGGTGTGATTAAGATTTGTAGGGTGTAAAGGGAGAAAAGAAAGTTGTAAAGAAGTACGAACCCGATGTAATTGAGCGAGCGATGCATGATTGTTGGGGAAAAGTTTGATAATTTCGTTAAAAATATGAAAATTAATGGATGGACTTTGAATGTGGAAAACAAAAAGTAATGAAGCGTGTTTATCGCAAGCTGATTAGGAAAGTTTAGAAATGATTTGTTTGTGAGAAAAATAAGGAAATATGCTTACAGGAAGGTAATAATTTCAACAGTTTTGCAAAGAAAAAGCATTTAAAATAAACCTTTTTAGCAACTTTTAACGTTTAATTTGAATGCCATTTTGTTTATTATTTTTTTAACTGGTTTAGAACAAACTGCGATTATTTAACACACACATGAAGAACTAATGCAGCTTCCTTACTAACATAAATGTTGTTGCTGTTTAATTTTTTTTACGAGGCTTTTTAGCATTCACTTCAAGTCGTCAAACAGAAAGAAAAAAATAAGATTTAGATACTTTTAAAAAGGTCAATAATTGTTGAGACAAAAAAATGAAGAAAAATATAAATACAAGAGTTCTTATTACCATGATGATGGAAGGTGATTTTTTTGTTAATTCTGGTGCTTTTCAATTTAAATTGTGCTTTTTTCAGTAGATATTTACTCATATACTTTCTAAATTTGTTTGTAGATATTAGAATCCTTTAAATATTTAAAAAGCTTTTCAACTTGATTGTAATTGTTTGAAAGTACAATGTTCAAATGCTCTACAAGCTTGTGCTTTTTCCTTTCGACGGAATATGTCAATTAACCTGATAGAATTTACACCTTTATTTACCATTATGCATGATCTTCTGAGGTTTTTAAAGAAATTGGTATGATTTTTCAAGAAGCATAGCTAACAACTGTCCTCAACGACTTGTGAAAAAAGTGTTTCAATAGGTGAAAAAACGAAATTTTCGTGAAACCTCGCAGTCGTATAATAGATTAACGGTGTCCTGGTTTAGGTAGCCGCCACTGTATCTTTGTATACAAACAGGATATGTGCCAAAGTTAACCACTATTCCACACTAAAGCAACCCTCATTTTTTGTGAGCTTTCATTTGGAACACGGCAATGGAACTCGCTCGCAATGCATTTCATCAAACCTAGCCGACTGCTTTTTATTATTATTTCGCACCTCGTTGCTACACACCATCTTATCAGCTCGTTTTCCCCCAAATACCTTTCATTTGTACTTTCCTGTGAAGGTCTAACCCCTACTTTACTCGCTACAGCTCCACACAGCTGACAGCATGACAGAAAAAATAACACAAACACCACAGACCACCACGGTACGGGGATGATGAAGTATAGCACACACAAAAGACTCGTGAACCAAACCCAAACCGAGGTTAGCTTCAAAGCTTCGTACCTTTCGTAGCAGGTGAAGCAGCAAAAAAAAAAAAAAACAAAAAAAAACACATGGATAAGCAATGGATAGTGAAAAGCGCGCTACTAGACACCCGGATACAGACACGAACGAACGTATTTTTCATCTTTTTTCTTCTTCTCTTGGCCCAGTTCGCCACCAGGCGTCTCCATTGCCCAATCGAGCCGGTGAGGCAAAGGCAGGCAGTTTGTTCCTTCGTCACGTCGACACATACCCATACACCTTACCTCTTTCTTCTGCTGCTACCTGCTCTGTTGCGTGTGATGAGCGTGACGGTTTCGGGGTTGGTTGAGCCAAACCGAGTAGGGAACACACACACATCAACAACAACAACGTGCACATTGGAGGGGTATTTGTAACAAATAAATGAATGGGGTCGTCCCGGTAGTTGCTAAAATATTCATATTTTAATTAAAGCAAGGAAATAAAACTCGGTGATGATTTTCGTTTGCCACCGTGTGCGGCGTGCAGTTGTGCGCTTTAACGCGAGGGGGAAAACCACTCCTGTGCTGTCGCATCGGTTTCGAGGTCATGCTACTGCTACTTCCGCAATTCAGCGCTGTGACGAACGATGACAGAATGTTTGGAAATTCCTATCCAAGCGTGTGTGTGTGTGTGTTCACACCTTACCCACACCAAGGGCTGTAACACACGCAAACCGTTGCACCAATTGGTGGCGAAAAGGTTGGCAAAGTTGGGTCGTAAATTTCAATCTTCAATCCACCACCGCCACACACACATCACCGTGCTAACGGAACCTATTTCGGGACTATGAGACTATAGTGGAGTATATCCGCTTCCAACCCGAAGCAAACTAGCACGTGAAAGTTGATCTGGCAAAACGGGGTACAAAATTGGATCATAACAACTTCCGCCATGTGCTAGGAGGGGGACATCTTTTTAGTGACACCAATGAGGGTTTACCGGTCCACTATCCGCTTTCAATTACTGATCTTCTTCTTCTTCTTCTATTTTGTGACTCTTTGCCGCAGGTAATCCCGACACACTCATCTGCGGCAACTGCCGGGAGCTGTTCACCGACCTGACGGAGCTGCTGGATCACAAGCGCAGCTACTGCAAGCTTCGATTTACCTGCAAGTGTCTCAGTACCTCACCGGTGCAGAAAACTTGTAAGTGTCTTTGCATGTGTGTGTGTGTGTGAGATTGAAACAAACTTAGAACAGTCAGTTATTTGCTTATCCTTGTCTGGTCCCATTTTTCCCCATTTTCAGATCCCAATCCGCAGGCTAAGCTGGTGTGTGTGGCGTGCAAGGATTCGTTCTCCAATCCCTGGGATCTGATGGTGCACGCGCAGGCCGCACACATGGTAAACATCTACGAGCTGGGGGAGAGCCCGTCGTCCGGCGAGGACGGGAAGGCGCTGGCGGTGGGCGGCGATCGGACCGCCAACAGTACGCCCACGATGCCCTGCTCACCGCCCGCCCACGAGCACGGCGCGAAGCTGAATGGAAACGGTGCGGTCAACAACCCGCTGGCGAACGGAATTCACGAGCTTGATGATGAGAAGAATGACCATGGGGAGGTGAGTGGAGCGATTTTTTTGTTTGGGAAATGCACTTCAAGTGGGGTAGTGGACATGAGAGCAACAATCAATACTTGTTAAAGGTTACATTATAGTCGGCTGAGCTTTTTACACGCTTTTTGTTCCATTTGACGGAATGTCAGATAGTTGGACAATTTAAAGTTTTGCAATCGAAGCAGGCGTGCATATTTTTATTTTCAAATTATCCGTTATTCGTTTGAAAATTTATATTTATCTTGACTTCTAACTGTGCATAAAGGATTAAAAATTTAAATTTCATGAATTTTAATCATGAAAATAAAAATACAGAAAAAGTTTTTCTGTTCATGTATAAACGAATTGCGATAAGAAGTAATACATCTTGAAATTGTTACCCTTTGTTATTAGCTTTGCTTAAAACTGATAAAGATTTTGAAGTATGCCATCTACTGGAATATGGTAGAATTGCCAAATTGGATTTTTATATTTTAAAGATGTTTTACTTACTTACTTATCCGGCACTACAACCGCTTTGCGGTCTTGGCCTGCCTCAGGAGTGTCCGAAACCGCTCACGGTCTCGCGCCTTCGTCTGCCAGTCCGTTATCCCGGCCTTAATGGCGGACGCCTCCACGCCATCTTGCCACCTCAATTTGGGCCTACCACGCCTCCTCTGTCCTTGTGGACGGCCTAAAAAGACTTTACGGGCTGGGTCGTCCGTTTCCATGCGTATAACATGGCCAGCCCACCGGAGCCTGGCGAGCTTTATACGCTGTACGACAGTGAGGTCGCCGTACATCTCGTATAGCTCGTCATTATAGCGGCTCCTCCATTGTCCTTCCACACATACGGGGCCAAGTATCCTTCTGAGCATCTTCCTCTCGAACGCGGCTAAGAGGGTTTCGTCAGATTTGGACAGTGTCCATGTCTCAGAGGCGTATGTGAGTACTGGTACTATATAGGTACTATATAGTCCCAGCTTCGTCCGTCGCGACAGGTTCTTTGAGGTGAACTGATTTTTCAGGCTGTAGAATGACCGGTTGGTAGCCAGCATCCTTGCGCGCAACTCAGCTTCCATGCTGTTGTCGTTGCTGACCTTTGACCCAAGATAGGTGAATTGTGGGACGACTTCAAAAGTGCGTTCACCTATCTGCACGTCACGCCTACGTAGATTCTGATTATTTGTTGGTTGATGTTTTACGTTTATAAAAAGGACTTCTGAATTGTGCCATGTGTGCTAGGCCAGAGGGTCTGCCTATGATTTTTACACATCGATAAATGATTTTTAATTTCATTATGGGACCTTTGGGACTCATATTATTGAAACCAAAAATACTTTCTCCAAATGTTATCGACGCAAACACATCCAACATCATGTTTTGTCTTACTTCATGCAAAACCATTCCAATTGTGTCTTTCTGTGAGCAATAGCTTCAAATACCAGCTCGATCAACCCAACCTAATCTCATCCAGCACCGTAAAAGCAAAGTGTCAATAGACACCGTCGTAAAAAGGTTTATCAATTCCTCAAATCTGCTACTTTCTAATCCCGTCACGTCGATAAAAAAAGCAGTGACACCAACATTCCCCGCCGAAAGACGTGACCGGACTATCTAGACCAGAAAGGGAGCGGACGGGCCAAACCCAAACCTGGGCGCGTGTTGATGTAACTGATTTTAATCAAGAATCAATTATTTTCAACACCACTCCATGGTGCTAATTTTGCTCCCCAAACCAATGGGGAGGTACGGGGCTTCTTGCCCGAGTGCGGTCAGAGTGCCCGTTCCCCCCGAAAGCCAACAAAATCGGACGTGACGGAATTTTCCCATTTTCACCGCTGTTACGGATTACCGATTTCACATTACCACGGCAATACTGCAGTACACTGGGAGGAAGGCACAGCTCCTGGCCGATCATTTTGGGTTTGGGTGTAGTTTTGCTTTCACTCTCCATGTTTCTTCTTCTATTGGTTGGCTGTTGGTTCGCTTGGTTGGGAGAAGGATGAAATTCGACAAGAATCCAATCGGACGTCATTTTTAATCTTCTCCAACTCATCTTGAATCGATCCCAGTGCAGGCCGGAAGGAAGGTGGCATGAAAAATGTTTCGAGGAAATAAAAAAAAAACACACCAACACACACAGAGGCCATCTCGTAGCTTGGCGTTAAGTCGACACGATCAGGCAAGCAAGCGACGAACACGAACGGACAGACATTTCGATTTTTTTTCTTCTTGTTTTGCACACTCCCTATAAGAATCCCGTTCTACATTGGGAGCCACACTGCTATCACCGATGAGGGAATCATGCTCTGCACTTCTACTTTTTCTCCCTCCCAACGGTTTGGCCTCATTGCGGACATAAAAATTTATTCGAGCCCATAAAAATCACTTCGAACGTCTTTTCGGGCAGACGAGGAGAGCAAATTTCCACCTTTCAGGGCGGGCGGGTGGGCGAAAAGCGCTAAAGCCGATCGAAAATCGAACATGGTTTCATCCCCCACATCCCTCTCCACCAGGCCAGCGCATAATCTATTTCGAACAGGGGGGGGGGGGAACCATTCAATCTGCATCTGCAACGACGACGGGGTGCGAGGAAGAATTTTGTTTCTCGACCAAAGGACCGACGTTAAACCCCACGGAAGAAAGCAAACGCCGTACGTCCAGGGGACGGACAGTGTGTGTGAGTGGCCGTGTGATTTTTTTTTTTTCGTTCCTTTTTTCCCCTCCAGGATGTAGAGAAAGATTGCTTCAGCTGGGATTATGCATTTACGAGACTTCTCGGCTTCTACTCTTTCGTGTTGAGTTTCGTTTTTTTTTTGTTGTTGGGGGAAGCATTTAAACCACCGGAAGGAAGTGACAGGATCGGAACATCTAGCCCGAGCAAAAGAAAGATGTACGGTTTAAGCTGCCGGGCGAAGCGATTGCAAGCTGACAGGGCGCTGTGAAAGTGTTAAAGCCAAAGATGATGATAGCATCAATATGTTGTACGTTGTTTTACGGCAAACCATGCCGCTTCCGTTCGCAGCGTTTCGTGTCATGTTGTCGGTTGCTGTCATGTAGTTTCGTTGGTAGGATATGTGTCAAGGAAAAGGAGAGGTTTTTTAGTGAAAGGAAGATTAAATGGAGGTTAATGCTTTGTATGAGGATGAATCACGAGTTATACGAAATTTACAACAGTTTATTGCAATATCATTGGCTAAATTGAAATCACATCAAGATTCATTTAGAGTTTAAACATCATTGTCATTTTCTTGACGGCTTGTAGAGTTTTTTCGATACTTATTAGTATTGCACATCAGGATAGTGGGGCGGTTCCGTGGTACAGTCGTCAACTCGAACGACTCGATAGCATGCCCATCATGGGTTCAACCCTATAATGGCCCGACCCCCCGTACCAAGGCTCGACTATCCGGCTGCGTGGTAATTCATGAAGTCTCGAAAGCCTTATAGGCCGTCATGTCCACGTAGGACGTTTACGCCAAATAGAAGAAGAAGAAGAAGAAGAATAACATAAAGGATAGTTAAACTCTTGGCTACGGGAAAACGGTACAGTCCAGGAATCGACTCTGTCCAGTCTTGTAGGAGCCGATGTACCATTGCAGAGACGTTGAGTCTCCAATCGTTTTAGTTCGTGGGCCGCATTGCTTCACAAATAACGTCAGGCCATTAGGCCGTTAGCTTGAGTTGTTGGGTGACAGTTGAAATACTTTGTTGATAAGATATTGCTACCTCAATATACACATCAAATTTTAACAGCTTTCTTAAATCAAAGGTTGATTTTTGACGTAATTATTAAAGCACAAAATTAGGACTGAAGAAGTCCTTTTTACCCTGATAAAGTCATCTCGGGACGCATTATAGACTTTTGCAGGTCGTAGTTTGAAGCCTTAGAACCCTCGAATACATCATTAGGATGTTTATTAGGTGAAAATATTTGAGATTGTCTTTACTTTAACATGTTTTGAAGACTAAATCGTTTTACCTCTTACAAAAAAAAAAAGTTAAATTTTGCCTTAAACTCTTTCGACGTAAAATATCAAGTCCCATTCCCCACAGCAAGCTACATTTACACTAATGCTGATAGGTAATGCTTGCTCTCGGTACACTAAATGTTGCATGATTTTGTAACCTCAGACCTCCGATATCTTCCTCTGTTCAGCTTCACACCATCCGACCATAGAGAAGCGTTCATCCAAAGCAACCCAACTAAACCATTCGCAAAGGATGGGAAAAATTGGTCCAAAATGGGCGGAACCGTAAATTGAAAATGAAGATTTCAGATTAGCACTATCGGGTTGAATCTTTTTCCCACCATGCCGGCATGCCAATCCCTTCCCGGAAGCTGGCGTGTGGATTGAGTGGTAAAAGTGATACTGTTCCTGCACAGCCACTCCGTCACGCTGGATCGTTGAAGTTAACTTTTCAACAGTGCCACACAAACACACACACACACACACACACACACACACACACACACACACACACACACACACACACACACACACACACACACACACACACACACACACACCCACACACATTCAAGTCTGACAGGTACGGACACGGGACGAAAATGGTCTTCAGATGTTTGTGCTCGCTTGTTTGGCTGATTTACGGAACAGATGGACTACCTCAAGGGCGCTTCTTTGCCCCCCCCCCCCGTGCTGAGGACTCTCACTGTTCCTTCCCACAGCGTGGCACTATTTTTAGACTGCATTCAAAATTCAACAGATTTATCCCCTAACTTGTCGCTGGTTTTCGTACGTACGAATTGCTGTCTGTAGTTTCGTTTCGCTTTTTCTTTCGTTAAGAACGACCTGTACGTACGGGGGCTGCCTTTCGCCTTCGTTCGCCATTGCCTCTATTTGTCTAGCATCGAAAGACATCGTTATCTGGCGCTGCTGAATAGAATAGAAGGGAATAAGGGGAAGAGTGATCCTAGGGCAGCATGAAAACAGCTGGCATACTTTCACACACGAACAAGACATTCTGCTCTGAAAAAGCTAGACGCCCGTCGCGAACAGTACCCACGAGACAAACGCTTTTCTTCGGTCGATTCTTAGCCATGCAGCTGTGTCTTATACAAACACACACACACACATACACAAACGCTTGGTACATCTTGCCTGTTGAAGTGAAAACAACACTTTTGGTACCTTGGCGGGAGTTTTCCCCTCTCACTCCCTTCGTTCGACTTCGATCGCTTCGGTGAGTGCGTTTATCAAGAAAGTTTGATCTCTCCAGCTCCCTTCTTACTACAGCGGATGGTTTTCAGTGTTTTCGGGACCGTGTGAAAAAGGCCGCTACCCCGTAAGTCCAAGGTTTCTGTTCTGTTCCCAGCGGGATTCGCAGTTGATTTTCATGGTCCATCCACCAAGTTTGGCCCAACTTTTGTGGCAAATAAATCAAGATACGTTTGTGTCTGTTCCGAACCGTCCACCTTTCACGTCCGGAGTAACTTGTTTTCTGACCCATCACATTATCACATCACAAGACAAGTGTGCCCAATCACATTAATTTTGAGTGGGTTTATTTGCTAATGTTTGCGTGTGTAGCCAATTTGAAAGGGTTCGTTTAGTGAATTACGCATACTGATTTATGTGCTGCAGGTCCTTGAGGGGGTTTTGGAAGTATCAAACTTACGTTTGGAAGAGTTTGCTCTACACAAGCATATTGTACAAATCATACAATCAGACTTTCCATGCTTTTTGTTGTGCTTTCTGAACGATTTTTACGCTTTTTAAACTATTTTGGACAGTTTTGAAACTGATTTGTATCAATTTTATTGCTTATTAGTATCATAAACCGTTTCAATCATAAATGCTTCAAATGAGCAGAAATCTTTGAGAAATAATTTAATATTTTGCATAAAGTATAATTGGTGTTATCATAGTGCAGCATATATTGTAGCTGCTTTTTATCTTGATTATTGAGTTTAAAATTTTTTTAAAATTTTTTTAGATTTTATTTAGAATTGAATTAGTTATACTTTAATTTGTTTTTTTTTAGACATTTTAATTGATCACTAAATTTATGCGTAGTCCTTTGAATTTTAAGTTATAAAATACCAAAACCCGAATGGCAATAAATACAGTAATATCTCCCTAAGGCGAATCTTCAAGGGACCGTCAGCTTAGAGAAATATTTATGTTAGAGAAAACTAATGAAGGTGTTGCTAAGAAGTATCCAAGAAACAACGAGAAAAACCTTGCATCCTATGACCAATATTTTTGTGAACTGTCTTCCAACATTCATCTTGGAGATATAGGCATATCAAATTGCATACGCAACTTAGAGAATATTCGCCTTAGGGAGATGCATGCATCTTGAAGAGACATACAGGGATTCCCACGATTTATTGGTTGGTTCTCATCAATTTTTGGCTCCCATATTTTTTTCATTATTTTTTTTCAAAAACCATGGGAATTGACCAATAAATCGTGGGGCACCCTGTAATATGTATGAAATATGACGGGACTGTCAACATATTCATCTTAAAGAAGCAATTCATCCTGAAGAGACTACATCTTAGAGAGATTCCACTGTATATCCAATTGATCAGTTGGAGTCTCATCAGGCTTAACTAATGCAATAGCAGCCCAATAACTATTCCTATGTAATGTTATATTTTTACAGATCCGATTAGATTCAAAATCAAATGGATTAAATATTTGAACCATAATGTTTACTTCTATTTTGCGTAACGTCTTACGTGGACATGCCGGCCTGTATAGACTTTCGAGACATTTTTCAGTACCACGTAACTGGATAGTCAGTCCTTGCTACGGAGAGACGGTTCATGCTAGTCTTGAGCCCACGAAGGTCATGTTATTGAGTCGTTCGAGTTGACGACTGTACCTCGGGACCACCTCATCTTTTTTTTAATTTATGCTAAAACAGATCAAAATCAAATAAAGCTATGCATGAATGTAACATTTTGTCTTCGCTTTAGAGCAAAAATCCGTAAAAATCAGCAAGGATAAATGATGATTTTTTCCTTCAACTGTATTCCTTTCAAGATTACAAATGAATTCATTGAGTTTAAGACGACTTTGAGCTAGCTAGACCTGACACTTGAACTACCCAATGCATAGTAATCGGTAAAAATTACACCTTCGTACATGAATTACACTGTTAAATACTTATCTGACTGCGCACAACAGTCTTCCACCCGACTACCCAGGCACATGAGCACCACACAAAAATGTCTGCAAAAACCACCCGTCGAACCCGTCCAAAGAGCAACCAAAACCCGTCTGCTGATGTAACCACAGCGGGTGAAAACATTCCAAAACCTTCCAAACTCGTTCATCCACTCATATCACGCTCAGCTGTCGGTATCGGTTTTCGTCCAGCGTGGGCTCAACTTACTCACACGAATTTACGTCAACCTCACGTACCGGCGATAGGGAATGAATCGTGTGAGGTTGGGAGCGAAAAAACAAACGGCCGGATATTCAACGTGCATTCAGCACGCCAACACGGCTGGCCAGTTAGATGTGAGCCCTGGAAATGAAAGAAATCCTTCCCCATTCTTCCATTGGCTCATATCGGGAAGAAACCCACCTCTTTTTTTCCCTCCACACCGAGGGCTAGTAGGAGAGATAAGTCCAATGATAAAAATATATTATTCATTCGAAATAATTTTCCTAAAAGGTTCACATTCCCGGCCTTCGCGCCGCATCTACTCCGCCAATGTGCTGCCACCACAGCGTGCGATGTTTCAGCCTTTCTCGATATTTATGCCCGCTCGGTTTAGCTCGACCGTTGTGGAGGCAGAGCAGTACTCATAGTAGCGTGATGGTCGGCCACCGTCACCACACCTACTTCCATTGGAAAGGGAGGGATATCTTAACGTCAGTCCACTATCATCCATTGGAACAGTCACGAATATCCGGTTCCATCGACCGAGCGAATGCAAGCGTTCCGGCAAGCGAAAAGGGGGAAGGATTGTTGAATGTTTGTGTGGCCTGGGTACCGCACTGAAATGCTTGCAAACTTGGAAAATGTAAACGCTTGACCACCCTTTCAGAACCGGCTTTTCGTCCGGGCATTTCAGGTCTTGCTGTTCCCGTGTCTAATCCTTTGCTTTACGGGACGTGATTTGCTCGCTAAACTAATGCCTTCATTTTATCGTGCTGCAACGGCAAACGGTGGGTTTGCCCTACCTTTTCCATCACCCACTCATTATCGCATTTAGTCGATCTAATAAAAATGAACCCCTCTGTCCACCACACCCAGGGCACCTACTTTAACCTTCCCTCTCCCAGATAGCACACACAAGATTGACGCGATTCGGGAAAGGTGTGTCCCCGTGTGTCGTAAAACAGGGGAGTGGCCATTTAATCTACGATAAAACAGGCACATCTACACCCACTGCTTTACCGCTCAATCACGGCACAACGTAACGTAAAGTAACTAAATCTTTCCCGGGTTTCTTTTCCATTTTCCTCCTCCTGAAGGAAACTCATTCACAGGCGACGCCCAGCTCACCGGAAGCGGGCCTACAGACGGCCTCCTCCAGTGAGGACATCTCTTCCATGCACGATTCACCCATCATCAACGGTGTCATCGCGAAGGTGGAACCGTCGGCCGGTCTGCTGGCGAACGGGTTTGCCGCCGCAATGGACACCGGGCTGAAGGTGAACGGGCCGGCCAGGGCGTGCATTATGTCCGCGCTGAGTATAGTGAGTATTAAGCGTTGAGTGGTCAGAGGGGGGGGGGGATGGGGGGAAATGGGCATAATGGTGGAGGCGGAGTACTGATCACCAAATTGTCAATCTCGCTTCACAGGACACAAAGTCTAACCAGGAGTCGGCACTGAAAATGGTCTCCTCCACGATGGGCATAACGCTTACTAACGGGGCGGCTGTAACGGCCGTAACGCAGTAAAGCATTTGTTGTAAGCGTTCTCGTAGCAGCTACTTTGTTTTGTACTTTGATTTTCATTCTTTTATAGTTATAAAGCTTGTTTTAGTTTGTTTAGAAGAGTTTAGAGTTTTCTGTTTTTTTTTTTAATATTTATTATCTCTTTCTTTTCTTTTAAAAGCATGTTAGGGTTAACAATGTATTAAGTAAGAAATATTTATTACCAAGCATTCTTCAAAGCATGTTTCTGTTGAGCCCCCGTTTCTTAGACGTAATGAAACTCTAAAAAGCAACAACACATCAACCGTTCTTCTAATGAGAGAAACGAAAAGTATTCTATTATCGTAGATAGTAAGACAAACGTTTATATTGAGAAAAGAAACAAAAAAGTAACAAAATACACACCTACAATGGAAAAACAAATATATGCAAAAAAGCAGCTAACATTAAACCAAAAAAACACACACACACACACACACACAAACACATAGTAAATAAATCGAATGTGCGTTACTAACGCTGGATTTACGAACAAAAGCTGACAGGCAAACACGCTGCTTAAAGCACACATACACTGAAACACAAACATGTACGTAACACTAAACACTAAATACGGTTATCGTCTTAACGGGCAGAATTTGCTTGCAGTATAAACGTGTTTCAAAGCGGTGTAGAGAAAGAGAGAGAGAGAGAGAGAGAGAGAGAGAGAGAGAGAGAGAGAGAGAGAGAGTGCAAAAAGCAAAACAGAACAGCAAAAACATTTCAAAATCTCCAACGTAAAACCGTAAAACACGGACACGATAAATGAATACAAAACAATGAGAGCTTATGGGTATGATTTATGTTTATAAACTGCACTGCACAAAGCAGGCGAGGTAAGAAAAAACGAGTTTCGGCAGGCGAAAGATGTTCGTTTCACCGTTGCGGCATTGCGTTCGAACGTGCACGGTTGGTAGTTTGGCTCAACCGAAAAGGGGAAGCTTGCGCAACCAAAAGAGAGGAGGAGAAATAAATCTCTGCTTTAGTTACCAAAACAACACCCATTGTTGATTAGATAATGCCTGCCGGTTGGCGGGATTTCACACAAGCAAAGTCGCTTGCCTCCGTTTTTGTCGCTACAAACAAACAAACAAAGCAGCAAACGTAAGGAAGGAATAGCGTAACAACGGAAGAGCAAGGGGTAGCTAGGATTTGACTAGAAAACATAAAACCCTTCCACAAACGCACACACACACATACAAAACATGTTTGTCGTCTGTTGAGATAACCCGGTGAGTGCTGGTGCGAAGATCCTTTTTTGCACAAATCTGCAAAAATCCACCGTCAAGATGTGAGGCTTACACACGTGTACATATCAACCCCTTCAAACGCGTACCACCAAAAAAAAACGACACAAAAGTGCATAATAGTCGGTACGTGACGGTGGCGTGAAATAGGCCACAAGCAGAACGTTAAACGGAACATGCGGTTTGAACATGAAACAGGTTTAAATTAACACTCCCCGATAAGTATCGAACGTTTCTTTCCGCGCGTTACTCCTGTTACTATGGTATTTTGTAAAGCAGAGCAAAAGAAACCCGCATTGAACATAATCAAACGTCCTCCACCCGATCAAAGCAACCCTTGCAGAGCTGCGTGTGCGGAGCGTATGTGTGCGTATTGTCCCGATCCCAAAGTTTTACGTTGAATTGTTGTTAGCCCCTGAATTACAAAGTACACAACAAAATAAAACAACAACACACATTTAATACAGGCGACGAGTTAGTTCATACTGGATGTAGTGTTAAGAAAAATGTTAAACCAATATTTAGTTCACAATAAACATGAGCATCTCCGGCTATGGAGATTATCTAGTAGAAGAAACGAGTTCTTGTTATTACTGTCATTTAATCAAAAGATCACCAAAGACGTATTATTACGATGCAACGTTACCATAACCTAACAAACTTCCAGCATGTTGTCCAATTCCATTTCTTGATACCGTGACGCCATGCCAATTCGAAGCGTGACGCGATACTGCAGGCTACTTGGATGATTAAATTTCAACGCTGACACTCTTCTCCGAATTGATTCATTGGCCGGTAAGGTAGTAGAATCAGCTACTGAACCGGAGTAAGTACTTAATCTCTCTCGTGAACAGGGACAGGTTCACTGAGACGAATTGAGGCACTGTTTTCGTACAGCAATAAAAAAGTGCGCAATTTAAGAACTAGTTTTTATTTCATCTAGGAATAGTATGAATTCAAGAGCAAGTTCCATATTCAACCGGAACCGAGCAGAACCGATTGGGTTGGACCACTATGGTTTTGAGATTAGTTCTCGGTCCCAAGAACAACATGGATTGAGTATCAGTTCAAGAAGTTGGTCAACAGTTCCACAACCCTTATGGATTCTATATTAATTCTCAGACCGGTATGAGTGTCGGATCTTTTCAGGAACGTTATGGATTCAGTATAAGTTCCATGACAAGTATGGGCTGGGGAACCGTTTCTGGATACGTGTGAGTTCAGGATTAGTACCAAGACCGGTATGAATTCAGGTTCAGGATGAGTCCTTCCTTTTCACTTCACTTCCTTTTGACGGATCCTCACTTCCATTTGTTTAGATGTTATCAAAAATTGGAGCAGAAGTTCAATAAATATTACGAATACTGTAATAATTTCAGGAAAATTCATGTTTATGGATATAATCCTCACAGTATTCAAAACCACATCTTTAAACTTGCCAATTAAGTAATCTCTTCCATCCCTTTAATTTAGTAATTAAACTAAATCACATCATTATCTCATCCACTAATATCTCACGACACACTGGCGGGAGCTCCTGATTACAGAGGACCCCTTATCAATTCCCACGTTTCAAACGGGTTTTGAACTAAAATCATCGCTTAAAGCCCTGCACGCCGTTTCATTTTACGACCCCATGTTCTTATCGGTGTGGGGACCGAGCCGGGACGAACAAAAAAAAAAAACGCTGCTCCACCAACATACTAATTAATTACAACACTATTGCTACCGAGGGGACCACACTGGTCACTGATTATGCAAAAGCGTGATGCAACCGGCGTGCAGCATTTCTCCAGCATTCAATCGGCTGATAAACTCGTGGGGCAACTCCCCGTCCCCCGTGATGTATGAATTGTGATCCTTTAGTTATATTTGTATCATATAAGCATCTCGCACTCTCTCCCCGTCACCTGAACAGACCAAATTATGCATTATTCAAATCCCTACACGAGGTTGGCGTTGGTTATTATAAAACTGTAATTTGAAGTACTGGAACAAACCACTCCGGACGAATCGGGTTCCACACTCTTTGTGGAATACGCACGGTATGAGTGTTTAACGTGTGTTTTTAGTCCTTACACCCGGGTTGCAAATTGTCACATTTGCATGAAATTATGATTATTTAGTTCAAGGTTTTATTGCACAATGTTGCATGCCCTGTGCTTCTGCCGATGGGAAGTAAATAGAGTTAAATAAAGCTTAAAATCATAAACATAGGTACAGGTTAGTATGTTGAACATAATAAAATAAGATATAAATATGGTCAACATGTTGCAGATAAGTGAGCCAACAGTGATATTAAATATATTAAATAAAAATAATGGATAATATTCCCTAATAATTTTTATAAAAATAGTTATCGAAATACATGTTAATTTCGTATCGAATTTATATCACAAAATTTGATCCAATATGATGAAAAAATATTACCTTAAAAATAACCTTAAAGTGATGATCAAACATCGTCCTACTTCAATGATAGTTTGATCGATTTTTCTTATGATGCTGCATCTCCCAAGAGTCCGTTTTTTCCTTCCCAAGCCTTTCACTCACTCATATTTCCTTTTCAACTTTTTGCTATCATGATTCCTTTTTCGTCCTCCTCCTCCTCGTTCACCAGTTGATAGCATTTCAACACATAATTTACTAGCACTTCGGGCAACGAAAAACAACACACACACTCCTCACATGAAGGTCTATCGTCAGTCCTTTCAGGATCAGGATCACACACATCAACACATCGAAAATCACTCGCCTACTCAGCGCTCCTTTCATGCTTCTTGCTCGGCTCGTCTCGGCTCCTCCAACAGGCGATTATCCTGTTGCGAAACGTTGCGCAGCCATCTTCCACCAATACATGGTGGAAATGTTTCATTTTTTTTTTCTTTCTGTTCTTCTTCTACTTTCTCCATCCATAAGCTTTCCATCACTGGTTTGCTGATCGAAGCCTGGGACTCGGCGAAAGGTGGAAGTTTTATCGATAACGATCGTATCGGCCCGCAAGGCTTTAAGATTATATATCCGAACTGAGGGAAAGGAAACATCATTTGGGGTTGGCGCTTTGCCGAAAAGAAAAAACACCTCAGATGGCATAATAGTGAAAAGCACTTATCATTGTCGTCATCGTCAGCTTGTTTTGGGGTGTTTTTCGCCAAGGAGCCTATATTCTTTCGATTGATGTGGCTTAAATTGTAGAACTTTTTTTTTTACTTTTTACAGAATCTTTAAACGATAGGAAAGAAATTTATGGAGAGTTTCCTAAGTTTAAATAATGTTTGAGAAAATAAAGCTTAAAAATGAGAAAACAATAATTAATAGCTATGATTTTGTTTGCTAAATTCATGACAATAATTCCAGGACTTCTTTACGCTTGTTCTTTACATCTCATTAAAGGGATTTTACTGCTTTTTCAATACTTTTGAAACTATTTTATGGTTAATTTTGTACTAAATAGTCAATAAATTGAGAGTAAAATCGAAAAGTAAGTACAGTGCAGCGCCGTTTATCCGGGCTTCTCGGGACTTGACCTCGCCCGGATATGCGAATAACACCATTATGATACATTTTATCACCAGTCCCAATTAGTTTTTGGAAAATTATCTTATTTTTTTATAAAAACAACCCAGTTTTAATTAACTTCATGTTTTTCCTATAAGAATATTCAAAATTTGCTTGAATTACCGTGTTTTTTGTTATGACAATGTGCTTTTTTAACCGCTTTTTCAAATATCTTCCTTATAACCCAATGTCACCATTGTATTGAACTGTCATTTCTCAACAGCACGGATAAACGGACAGCTGGATAAAAGGTACCCGGATAAACGGCGCTGCACTGTAGAAGAATTTTAACAATTCTTGGAAATCGTTGCATCATCGTTGAAATACTTAAATAAGCTCAAAAGCCAAGCAGTCAATTACGTCTTAATTACAATGCATTAATTTAATCTCATTGTAAGAGTGCAAAAGCATTGTTAAATTGAGTCGAATCATATCAATCAAACGTTCCGTTGAATAAAAAACTGTTAATTATCTCCACTTGAAGCGAAAACAACTGTAATAACTGCAGTCAAAACAAAAAAGGGCACATTCATACTATGATTTCAAAACCGTTTCATTAACCACCATAATACTGATTTGGACAATTGTAGTTTTTCGCGTTTCACTCCTTTTGTTTCATTACACAACACACATGCCACATCTGCCTTTGCCTTGCCCAGTGCATTGAAACAGACGCCACTGTCACCGCGCGGTTCAATTATATCGCTCAAAAGCAGAAGCAGAAATTTATTTACACACCACAAATGACACAAACACACACACACACACACACACACACACACACACACACACACACACACACACACACACACACACACACACTTCCAGTAAAAAAAAACGCAATAAGTGCACTAAATAAACTGATTCTTTTGGTAACGACATAAATCCCCCCGCTACGATTCGGAACCCGGGGACAAAACAAAAAAAACCACCCAACTATCCGGTGCTGTGACTGTGAATGTGTGTTAGCACACCAATAAGCGGAACAAGCGAGCGGAACCCCGTAATAAGGCCACCAAGTGGTGGCGCTTAAATTATGTCAACGATAATGATGTGTGCCGGGTAATTAATTGTTTAAACTTTATTAAAAATTATCATAAATTTTATTTAATTGGATTGAACTTTTTAAACAATTGCGTGTTTGCGAGTGTGTGTGTGTGTGAGAGTGATGTTCTTTCAGTTTGTACTGGACTGCGGACTGGTATCGAATGCGTCAAGCAGTCATACAGGTCAGTTCTGTTTGTGCAGCATCAGGTAATGATGGTCTGCGTTCAAATGCAAATAGTAAGTTTAGCAACAGATGGTAGTGTTTATGTTTTATGTGATCACAATGATTTATGGGCAATATTTTAAGCTGAGTTTTAGTTTTTCTGCCTTTGGATTAACAGGCAATTAATAATCAGGCAATTAATAAACAGGAGATTAATAGCAATAGTACAGTTTCTGCAAGTATTTCTTTGATGCTCTATAATGCAATGCACGTCATCTCTGAATGTTAATTGTTATAGAGATTTTGAGCGTGTTGGTCTCATTCACCTCTTAACTACGTATGAGATTTCTTCTTCATTCATTCATTTCATTCTTCTTGGGCAAGTTAATAGAAACTAGATTGCAGATAGCGGTGGGCTGGCAGAAGAAGCTCTCCAAAATCAAGGTAATAGAGAGGCTAACCCCACTAATGAACTATGATGTCCTGGGTGTCTTATGTCCTGAGTGTCCACTTGCTACAAATTTCGTCAGCAGATACCAAGCTAGCTTTGTTGGAGACAAATCATAGAACTCATATGTTTCATAGAACTTGCACTTATTTCCACTCTCTAATTGGCCCTTTACGTGAAGCTTTACGCACGAAACTTTTATGAAGAAAATGGCCCCTTTGGTTACAAAGTTTGACGACCGTTGCTCTAACACGATTCCTCTATAGACACAAGTCTTGCAGCACCCGAGAGGAGGATGCAAATGCTCTGGGCTTATTGAAGCGACGCATCCTCTGGATCTTTGGTGATGTGTTGGAGCATGGAGGGTGAAGGCGATGCCCCACCAAGAAGGTGTTCAACAGCTATGCACAGTATGGTGCAAGGCGTAGGGAAGCACATCGTGTTCGTAGGCTGAACCAGGTCTTGGGCAAGATCTGGTGCCTACATCGAGGGAAAACAGCAGCCAGGAACCGATCACTGCTAGAAGCCAGGACTGACCATTCTGTTCTCTCTCTCTCTCTCCCTCTCTTTCTCTCTCTCTCTATCTATCTCTCTCTCTCTTGTTGGCCTGCTCACGATAGAGCACATCGGTGTGGGATGGCTCGGTCCATAATCACTCTCCAAGATGCTCGGTCTCTGGCTGCAGCCTCCCATCCATGTAGACACCCAATCTCTGACAGGTCTCGCTTCACCTGATCCAGCCATCAAGTTTGCTATGGTTGCCGGACTGGGGATCACTGTCGAACACCTTCTTGGAGGGGCATGAATCAGGCATCCTCATGACAACCATCGTATCCTGCCAGCCTTCGCCACCGTCAGGATGCTCGGTTCGCCGTCTCACATGTCGTGCGGGCTTGAAGTCTTCTGGAACTGAGCAGTCGGTGAACCCCATAGTATGCCCGATTCTCTTGCACATTGCGTCTCCGGATTTCGCTGCTGATGTCATTGTCCGAAGTAACCGAGACCGTCCCGAGATAGTAGAACTCCTTTACTACCTCGAGATTGTCGCCTTCAACTAATACACTGCTTCCGAGATGGTCTGAGTCACCGGCAAGCAGGTACTTTGTCTTCGTCGCACTGATTCTCAATCCAATTCTTGCGGCTTCGCGCTTGAGTCCGGTGTACGCCTCACACTCCTTCACTGTTGTCCTACCTATGATCTCGATGTCATTCGCGAAGCCAAGAAATTGGAGAGACCGGTAGAGGATCGTGACACGGCTGTCGATGTCTAGCCCGGTGCTGCGAATGACACCTTCCAGGGCGATGTTCAAGAGCAGACAGGAGAGTCCGTCACCTTGCCTCACTGTCGGAACTTCTGGAGGATCTGCTGCAGAGTGAAAATTTAGTCGGTCTTTTGTTTCTGTGCTTACAATGTGTTCCTTAATGCTCTCCCTAAACACTAATTCACCAAGTGCTCTAGTGAAGTTAAACATTGCTGAATGCATACCTTTAGGCGTCAAAGCCTATGCTTTCGTAGAGCTTTTGTCATTCCTTGCTTTGGGCTCAGTTTGTGCTATTTCTTTACCGTTTTAAATACTAAATATTGAATTAATTAAGAATTCAAATAACAGTGAAATATCAGTGACAGTGAAATGAAGCTACAAAATTCAACTTCAAGCTCACTGAATGCTTTTACCACTTTTTGTACCTCTCACCCCGTTGATTCCAGGTGATCCAAATGTTATTCTTTGTTTGCCAATTTATTTTGCCAACCGATCATCGGCAGACCGTACCCATCCACGTCAACCGTCACCCCGTTCGGGCCGGGTTGCAGCCTTTGATCAGTGTTTGGGAAGTAAAAAGGCTTCCTACCACTCGCCGTTTCCGTCCGTCCGTTCCCGTTCCTTGTGCTCTACCGTAACCTTTAGTAACGGGCTCCACCCCCGCGAGGGACGGACGATGGAACAGGAAAGAACAGCAAAGACAGCTACTACCAACTGTCTCCGCACAGTACAGGGCTGCTTGTATGGGACGGGACCGCTGCTAACCTGGTTATCTGGTATTTTTCTTTACCGGGAAGCTAGCCACCCCAGCCACGATAGTCATCTCCGGCCCCCGGGGGCGAAAGATGCCACTGCTCCTGCCTGGCGATGAACGGTCGCGATAATATTTCGCCAGAAAAATCGTCCTGATCAAAGGCGCATAATGATAAGAAAATATTTTCGTTCACTGCCGGAGCCTTTGAGTCGGAGGGGGGGTTTGGCCGGTTTTCCTCTGTTTTGTTTCTTGAAGCACGGGTACGTTTCACTTCTCAATTGAAAGCTAGGTTGCCGCTCGGTTGACTTCTCACAATCTTCACAAAAGGTAGCTACCGGGAATGCGGAACGGCACGAGCAGAAGAAAAAAATACCACCCCACCTCATCTCAGCGGAAACAACTCACACAAAATGGCACAAAGCGAGGGGGCATGAACGTGACATGTAGATAATTGCCTCACGGTCGCTTCTTGTACGTTTGCATAAACGTCAAGCCGAACGAGCACTACGGTACTCGGTAAGTGGTTGTTGCACAGTGGGAAGAGGACACATTCAAAGCGCACCGTCAGTTCAGGTTCGCTCTTCGGGTTAATGGTGTCGTTAACTGTGAAATTATATTCTTTTAAAAACAACTGTTGGTCTAATGATACTCTCCGCCGCATTGCATCCCTCCATTCCTATTCCAGCTATCGAAAAGGGAGGAGATTTTTCAAAAGCTAACGAAGGCTAACCCCCATCGCTTCACTGGACAAGAATTATGAAAAATCCATCATTTTGCTTTCTCTCTCTCTCTTTCTTCTCCTCTACCAACCCATAGAACCGTCAACGCAGTAGGGCAATAGGGCAACAAATGATCGTCCATTAGTCTTCGATGTCATTAACGGATGTAGGAATTAATGGATTTCATAAATTCCCAACTCCGGGACGACTGCCAGCTTGCACGCCGTGAACGGTCTGGTCGTATTTCATTTTCATTACCGCGATCATACCGTGGTGCGAATTAGTTTTAATGCGCCCGATTTGCGTTCGAGCTGGCGGGTGGCCCTCTAGAGCGAGAGGGATATAATTCCGAGCAGGGTTTAGATTACCTGAAATAAACGGGTAATTAGTGTGTGACACGGTTGTGCAGATAGATCTGGTTATTTGTCATGCGATGTTTGTTGCTAATAGTTGAATAGTTTGTAATTTTTAACGGTAATAAGAGATTGTTCTGAATCTAAGTAACAAATTTTATAGGGTTTAACGTATAATTTGAAAAAAGGAATTTCAACGGCTCCTTTGATCACACTACAAAGAACTGTCAAAAGGTGAAATATTCCGTCAAACTTAAAAAGTACGTTAAAGAAAATTTAGCAAAAGGAAAGACGAAACAAACGTTTAAATTAAATGAACCTTAAAGACTTGCTTTGAATTCACTTTAGTTTAAATTTCCTACTGATGTTTTTTTCTTGTCTCAAGCAAACCTTCAGGGCGTGATTTGTTAAACTGTGATATTTATCATCCCGTTCGACCGTATCAAATCGATTGCAGAGGGTTTTGTTTCCCCTACACCCAACCAAGAACGGATGTCAGGAACAAAAACATTAACTAATGCTAGCCATGGCCCTCACAGCCCCCACAGAGCCCCTTTTCGTTCGCCTTTCCCCACCAAACACTTGACCAACACCCGAGCGGAGAGGGATGGAGAACGAACCTGTAAATATGCTACACGTGCCTAAGGACGGTATTAGAGCAAAGTCGTGCCATGACCCGTACGCGAGGGGGAACCGAGGCTATTTGTTTGTGGCTCACACCATACGTTTTACCTTCCAGCGCCTTCGCTTCCCACCACCACCACCAACCGCCAGCAAAAAGGACGCCAAAACAGTTAATGAGTCAGAAAATCACCAAAACGAGGGTTTCCTTCTCATTAGCGTCGTGCTGCTCGGAGTGGGATTTTACACAGAGGGATATGTTTGCAGTGGAAAGGGCTGGCAAAACATGTTGTTGTTGAGTGTGAAACATAAACGCGTCATTGAAAGATTTTCGTGACCACCGGCACAGCAAGGGTTTCGAACGATGTAAGCACGATGATTAGTGGGTTTTAATTGGTGGTTAATTTTTTGACCGAACCATAACCTCACGGAACACGGTCACGGTGGTGGTGTTTTGGTGTAGAGAAAAAAAAAACGAGCATTACGAAAACTGCTCAACCGCTCAAGCTTTGGAATTGGATTTCATCTCTTGAGACCCATCTAACCCACACCGCTTGACTCCGTTTTTCGGGCAAAATGGGCATTCCACTGGAGAGGGAGCAGAAGAAGATTGTTTCATCAGCGTACCCACATTGGCTCGCTGAAAATGGAAAACAATTTGCACAACAATTTCGAGCACTCGCAATTTAATCCTCCATTTAGCACAAAAATCCTTTTGCATTCGCCGAGCCGAGCCGTGCCGAGCCGATTGATGGCGAGCGGTGGGAGCGGTCGAACGGGTGGCAGAAGAAAAGCACCGCAACGGCGAAACCGTTGTTGCCAGTTGGAAACGAAATGATTTAATTGTTGCCTTTTAAATAATAAATGCCCATTTAGCGTATTGGGTGGCGCGGCTGGGCCGTTTGCGCTGGCATTTGATGCCCGCCGCTGATCGTATTACCGATGGTTTTTCCAGCCTGGAAAATGGACGCTGATGGAGTTGGTTTTGGGTTTTTGGGGTGACCCGGCTGACACTTGAGGGAAAGCAGTGGATGGTTATTTTAGAGTAGCATTTCAATTGTTAGATAGAATATAAAATTAGTAAAATGTCACATTTTTTTTGTACAAATTTAAAATTTTGAGTGCATTGAACGGAAATAAAGATGAGTTAATTACAATAAGAGGTATAATTTACGCTTATTTTCAAGAAAAAAGGGTTTTTTTAATGTATACCTTATAAACCCGTAAACTATTGACATTCTAATGCACTTGTAGCTTGTGGAAACTCCCTCAAATGGTTAGTGTCGTCATAACTTTATTTACTATTTCAACTTGATGAAACGAGCAGCAGTTGCATGCTCCACGTATGATGATGACCATCACAAAATTCAGAAAACATGTTAGTCCTTTCCTGAAGATAGCACCGCAAATCAGCCCTCCCTTACACCGAAACAGCTCTATATTGGCTCTGGCGAGATAACAAACTGATTATTGGTACCAGTTCGGCACGGCAAGGGGGCACAGGCAGTAAACGAAACATCATCGTACATCTGTACCACATTTCATCTTTTTACGATCTCCTGTTGACATTTTATAGGTTTATTACTGTGCCGGCGGTAGTTTGCTTCGGGAAAGGCAACACTGTTCCTACCGCCCGAAGACTGAAGCGTGAAGGAAACAGTGAGCAACGGAGGAGCCATATGGGAATTTGGCCCAGTCTTGGGGATGACTTATTGCGAAACGGTTCTTTGCGAGTGTTCCCTCCCGGTGAGCAAAAGGTAGTCAATAATATTTTCCTTCTATAAAACATATTTCCGAGGGTCACAGCTTCGAAAAGGTAAATTGTGCACACGGGAATTAAAATAAAAAAATGATACATTCAACTTCGCAGAGGATCGAAGCATCGTTAAGGAGGTTTGAACAGGGGGAAACAGGGACAAAAGAGGGCTCCGATCGGCCCGGTTAGCGGTAAGCGAAAATATTATATCCATTTTATTGTGAATGCTTACACTTTTGCCACTTTTCGTTTACGCTTTTTACTTATTGATCGATTTAGCAAAAGCTTAAGCAAACCATTCCGATCCCGTGTCCCAGGAGTGGCGTAAAATAAAAAAGCGAATGCCTTTTTCGCTTCCAATATTAATTGACTTCGGCATTGGGGGGGGGGGCTGTGTCTTCCAAATGGTTGGGTTGTACGAAAAAAAACAACTCCTTTTCTGGTTCAACACAACGATCTGCAAGACACGAACACACAAAAGAACAACGGGGTGGAAATGAATAAATGCTCCAAAAATGGATAGCCATTACGCGATGAGGAAGTGTCTCTGGCACACAAACTTTCCCCATGGCCAGAGTTTTCTTAGCTGTGCAGCGTTGTTGGAACTGGGTCCCGAAACTGTCATCAAGAAAGTGGCCATCCGAAATAGATGACTCCGATGAAACAGTCAGAAAGGAAATGAGCAGGACATTTTGCATTTCGGTTGGGACACACAAAAAAAGCAAGAAACAGGCAACATTTTCCCGACGAATGCTAATTGTTATGCAGCGAATGTTTTCAAGGGACGGTGCTCATTATCGTGCCCCTTTTTTGTGGGGGGGGGGGGGTGGGGGGGTAGAGGGGGAGGGGGTCAAATTATTCATCCGTTTAAATGAACAAATTATCATACTTTAGTCGAAAGTGCAGTGCCATTACAAGTTATTCAGGTCGCGTTTTGCGCGCTGGCCTTACGGTTTCGTGTGAATTTGTTCGAGTATTTTGTTGTTTTGTTTTTTAGAAGAGAGTCTGATACAAAAGCTAGGTTAACGTTTTTTGCTTGATATTTTGATGTTTGATTGCACACTTCGGTTCTCTTATTTATTTTAAAATATTTTACTTTTCAACTGTTTTGATGCAGTTTTTTTATTGGTTTTCACTTGTTTTTTTTTTTAATAATGATTTCAGATAATTTTTTATAATCCTTTGGAATGTATCTTCTAAAAAAAATGAATAAAATACTTTTATACTTCTTCTTCATCTTGGCCTGCTCATGTACGAGCACGTCTAGTAGACATGGCCAGGTCGCCAATCCGTTTCCAGGAAACTCGGTCCTGGGCTGCAGTCCTCCAACCACGGCTGCATCCGATCTCCGACAGGTTCGACTCCACCTGATCCAGCCAGCGAGCTCGCTGTGCTCCTCTACGCCTCCGGCATCCTCATCACGTGTTCCAGCCATCGTATCCTTCCGGCTTTGATGACCGTCAGGATATCAGCACCGCCAAATAGCTCAGCTAGCTCGTGGTTCATCCTCCTTCTCCACACGCCCTGCTCGCACACACCGCCAAAGATAGTCCTTAGCACCCGCCGTACGAAAATGGCGAGAGCATTGGCGTCCTCCGTCAGTAAAGTCCAGGACTCGTACCCGTAGAGGACCACCGGACGTATCAGTGTGCGATATATGGCGCATTTTGTGTGTTGCTGGAGTCTTCTGGATCGCAGGAGTTTATGGAGCCCGACGTAGGCACGACTTCCCTGAACAATGCGCCTTCGGATTTCGCTGCTTACGTTGTTGTCCGAAGTTACGATCGTACCAAGGTAGCAGAGCTCCTCTACCACCTCGAGACCGTCAACTGATACTCTGCTTCCGAGTCGGGCTCTATCACGTACAGAGCCCCCGGCAAGCAGGTCGTTTGTCTTCGTCGCATTAATCCTCAATCCGATCCTCTCGGCCTCGCGTTTCAGTCAGGTGTACGCTTCGCACACCGCCGCAGTTGTACGTCCGATGATGTCGATGTCATCCGCGAAGCCAAGGAATTGGAGAGATCGGCTGAAAATCGTGCTCCGGATGTCGAAGCCCGCGCTTCGCATTACACCTTCCAGAGCGATGGTGAACAGCAAACAGGAGAGTCCGTCCTCTTGCCTCAGACCCAGGTGAGATTCGAACGATTCCGAAAGCATGTTCGTCACTCTCACCTTGCACTGCACCCCGTCCGTAGTGGCCCTCAACAGCCGTATCAGCTTCCCAGGGAATCCGTACTGCTGCATGGTGTTCCATAGCTCATTCCGGTCTATGGTATCGTAGGCCGCCTTGAAGTCGATGAACAGGTGGTACGTAGGGATCTGGTGCTCTCGGCATTTCTGGAGGATCTGCCGTAGAGTGAAGATTTGGTCGGTGGTCGATTTGCCTCCAACAAATCCAGCTTAGTAGTTGCCGACGAAATCAGTAGCAAGGGGCGAAAGTTTGCAGAAGAGTATTCGGGACAGGATCTTGTAGGCAGCATTCAGGACTGTGATGGCTCGGAAGATGGCACAATAGTTGCTCGTCCAACTCTTCGAAGCTGCGCTTCTTGTCCTGGAAGAGCTGGGTCTGCTGCGTCCTCAGTCGTCTGTAGTCTTCCACGTTCTGTCGGGTCTCGCGCTGGAGCATGCGGGCGTGCTTCTCGGAGAGTGCTCGTCTGCACTCATCATCAAACCATTCCTTCCTCTGGTTACGGGTCACGTGGCCAATTGTTCGCTCGGCCGTGCTGCTGATAGCTTGCTCCACCATACACCAGTGGTCATTGAGAGACATCGCCTCGGTGGTGGTGTCCTCCGGCAACGCTTCCCCAAGCGCGATTGCGAAGTCCCTCGCCACATCAGCTTGTTTCCGCCGGTCTGTGTGGAGCCTTGGGGTAGGCTGGTAGCGCAGTTTATTAGCCACGCAGAGGTTTTGGCGTAACTTAACCATAACCAGGAAGTCTGAGTCGACGTTTGCTCCTCTTTAGGTTCTTACTTTTATACTTGATTTTTGTAATTGTTCATAATTGAAAATTGACACTGAATAAATACAATGCATTTTTGAGAGTAATAAAATATCCATAAAATAACAATAAAAAAAAGTATGTAACTCTATAGCTTCATTGTGTTTGATCAGAGTATTTATAGATATTAAGTTCAAAAGAAGAGAAAAAAATTACAATTGTTTTAAAAAAATAAAGTTGAAAATCGAACTTTCTAAAGCAAGCAGACAAGAAAACACAATGCTTCGATGCAATTTTTTTACTCCTCCCAGTAACGTATATAACTTTACAGGAACGAAAAGATAACTTGACTTCCGCGTACTGCAGCCAATTGGTCAGTAATCGTTGCACCCTCTTATTCACAACCGTTTCTCATATTCTACAGTCTACTTTCCACTCATTTTTTATACCTTTTTTCTATCTCTCACCACAGAATGATGCGTAAAGTAATTCAAGTCATTCTGAGTAAAAAAAAGTAGGAGAAAGAATAGCAAAAGAAAGCTGCTTCATGAACACCATTACCAAGAAGGTGCCTCCTGACGGCCACCGACCCTGCCCTCACCGCACGCCATTGAGAAACTTTAATATAATTGTTTTGCTTTCTCGAACTCAATCAAAATTTTCCACTTTCTCGATCTGATGGTGAACATGATGATGATGGCGATGATGAAGAGAGCTTCTGCAACACCCTTACGAACAATATGATTTGACGTTCGACTTCGTGGGTCACATTTGCAACTGTCGGGGTGCTCTTGTCGCGATAGAGAAAAGTCACTTTCTCCCACTGTTTACAATCTCAATTTGCGTGTCACTTTTTTCCTATTTCCAACCATATGCCACCTCACAAGTAGCGAGCGGAGGTGGAAACACTCATCTTATTCTTTTGCATTTGTCTGCTCAAATCTCTTTTGGGGAAAGTAAATGAAAGAATAAACAAACAAAAAAACACCAGCTGAGAGGTGAAACTGAAAGAAATTGATTTGAAAAACACACTCAACGAACGACTCAAGCAAACAAGAAACAGGAAAAGATGCACACAAAAAAACCTCCACCAATGAGAGGGGAGAGTAAAATCTACAGCTCCCGAAAAAAAAGGAAACACTTGCACTAAAAAACTTTCACTTGTTCACACGCCCAATTCCGCCTTTTTCCATTGTACGCGTATGTTGTCTTTGCTACTAAGGGCGAACGGTGAGAGTTTCTAGGACGAGCTGGCAGCAAAGTTTTACTCCACCAACGCAACATGCAGAACCTAGAACCTAGGCTAGGAGGGGTCAGTGAATAAGAAACGGAAGGCGAGAAAAAAGGTGGAAAAGATAAAAAGTGTTTCACAAAACTTTTGAATTTTCATTTTCAATCTCATTCCTGCCGCGAATGCCCGAATGAACAAACGCGAACGCGAACAAACCAAAAATCGAAGCAAATGTTGAAAAGAAAAGCAAAGAAGAGAAGCACACAAAAAAAACAACACAAAAACCAAGCAATGTGAAACAGAAAGTGCGCGTGGTGAAAATGATGTTAAAATAATGCCTCCTCCACACCCATTCGCCACCCGCCGAACCCAGAAGCCGAAACATTTGCCGAACTGCCAAAGTGGTAAGTGCGAGAGTGCCAATGAAGAATCATTTTACTTGGCAGTTACATTTTTCGTTTGCTCTTTCTCTCGTTTTTTTTTGTTATATTTTGATTCTGCAACTTTGCACCAAATGCGTCCACAATGGGGAAGGATAATAAGATGAGGTCAAACTTTTCGTATTATGTGTGTTAAATTGAAGGCACTTTATTGCACAAAATAGCTGGGCTAATGAAGGTTGATTGCAGTTTTGGGTGTTAAAGGAGCATTGCAAGGTGAAAGACATGAGAAAGGACATGTGAAGAAAGATGTGTAAAATGTGAAAAATTCATATTAAGATTTTATAAATGAAATGGTACTAAAGTTTAGAATCTTATCATGTAATCATGTCTTGTGACTTAACGAAAATAGCTCAATGGAAGTATAAAAAAAAAGTAAATAAATAAATAAAACATAAACAATGGTGCTTAAGAAAGCAATAGCCTACTACATGTTTAATTTGTCGTATTCAAATGATATACAGGGTTTTCGAGGATTATATAGACATGTTCAGCGAGTTGTAGATTCGTTCAGGCATATAATAGACTCTTTCAGCGAGATATAGAATTGTTCGGAAGTAGGCGTAGACATGTTCGGTTATACTGTAGAGCTGTCATTTTCGTACCCCTTGGACTGCAGCTTGGATCATTCTCATCAGGAGGTAAACAAACAGTTTTCGAAAAAATAAGCTTTTTTCAACTAATTTATGTATTAAACAGCTTGGGTAATGATTATTAACTACTTTTAGGACTTTTAAGAATGAAAAATTGAACCCTGCGGCACAGTGTGTAAACAAAACAAATGACAGCTCTACAGAATCGCTGAACATGTCTACGCCTACTTCCGAACAATTCTATATCTCGCTGAAAGAGTCTATTATATGCCTGAACGAATCTACAACTCGCTGAACATGTCTATATAATCCTCGATAACCCTGTAATAAAAATATGAATAAAAACAACAAGATAATGAATCAACCAGATTGTTTGTTCCAAGTAGAAACATTTTTTAGAAAGAATTTATAATTTTTTTAGATAAGCTTAATACAAGATAAGCTTCTTTCAGTACTTTCAAAGATGATTAACACACCTGCGTACTATTTTCATCCTTTTACACTCACATATCACTTAGGCAGCGCTCTATCAGCTATTCAACAACCGTAAAGATGATGATGGAGGTGCACGGTCGAATACTCTCTCAATCTCGTTCTCTCTCACTCTTTCGCCCTAGCTAGCTTGTTTTGTTAGGCATTGGTCTTATCTTGTTGCGCGCAACATTGTTGCTGACAAAATGTATGGATTTGACAGTTAGCGCAACTTTGTTGCTGACCAAATTCAAACCCATTTCAGCTTGGTCTGCCAACGTTTTCTATTTACCTTGTTAATTATAATGGGGCGTATAATATAATACAACAGCAGTGTGCGTTTTGTTAACATCTGCTTAATCTGAATTTAATCATTTATCATCTGAAGTCATTTGCACTTTTGATGTATATATTTTTATTTCAACGCTTTATTCAGCAAATGGATGATAAAAAATAAACCCCGAAGTGTTTAGGGTTTTGCCCTATATTTTGAAGCTATACAAGGCTAAATCCAAATGTTGCCAGCAACATTCATAAACCACCTCAGCGATATGTTTCCAAGCAACAATGCTTCGCGCAACAACATTAGACCAATGCCGTACACTGCTTCTAGACGACCAACTTTTGTACCGCGACAAATTTTCTGCGAGCTATTTGTTCTAAAACAACATCTCAGTTTTAGAACAAAATCAGGGGCAACCGTGATTGTCGTGGGCAAGGTCCTTGAAAGAGAACAGGTCGAAGCGTTTAGAGTAAAATGACAGAAAGACATGGGAAAATTTTGACAGTTAAAGTGAACATTGTTTATGTTTAGCGATGGACGTTGCTATGGAGTTAATGAGATTTTTGTTCAGCATTTGGCACTCATTTCCTTTTAGAATATTATAAGAATTAGCATCTAATTAGAATATTACGTGGCTGATTCAATCCAAGGATCTAATTTATCATTCGTCTTCCTAATAGTAAAATCGTCCACTTTTCCGCGTTAACTATTAGCCGTTTGTTTGTAAACACTTTTTCATGAAACTGTCAAAAGCGACCTGAAAATGGCAACCTAGCAACGGGCTTTGCATCGACCTGTTCTCCTTAATAGATCTTGGTCGTGGGTTTGTGAAATTTTCACAGAAAGACAACGCTCGCGTTTTGCGACGTAACGCTCAAAGTAAGCCATACATTTGTGCTAAAACAGGGACGGTTTGACAGATAGAAAGTGTCGCAAAAAATTGTCGCGGTAGATTTTTTGGGTCGTCTAGAAGCAGTGTAAGGGAACGGTGAAAACCTCGCCGCATGTGATTTTGTCGCAAGCTTTTGTATGGGATTTGACGTTAATGACAGCAGTTGCGAATCTACCGAATGCAGTTTTATTTCAGATGTCAAATGATTATCTTGAATAAATGATGAATGATTATCTTTATAAACAAACAACAATATCTCATAAAAAACCTCACCTTGAAAACCTAGAAAATTGAGAAAACTCTTTTCTGGCCGCATGCGGCCAAATCGCTAGCGGCGATTCTTTGACCATTATCTTAGTGTAGTTAGATTACCACAGTGCAGTGCTTACTTTATCTGTCAAACGCATTAATAAAAGCTACGCGATTGTTCTGCTCTCAACGTTTTTTTTACACATTTTTGGTACTTAAATCTATTTTTTCAGATCAAAATGTGTACAATGTGAAATTATTTATTGATTAAAAAATATTGCATGTTTTGCATTGGATTATGGCAGTTTTGCAAGACAAAAAAAAAACAGTTGACAGAACACCTATCGAACAGAGTTGTTTGTTTGTTTGCCAGCTGACAAAGCGCTGCCTAACCATCCCCTCGTTTCTTGACGTTGAAGTTTATTACTTTCTAATCACGGAAAGCAAAAGAAACTCACTCCCAAATTCACACCAAACACAAACACACACATACATCGCTGTATGAAGACGTGCTACAAATGTAACAAGAAATTCGCCTTCTTATCGCTTTCACTTCATTCTTTCACCTCCTATTGAGTAGGAATGATATACTCTTCCTAACACGGCACGGTTCACCGAAACTGTAACAGAACCACCGACCTTTCTTTCTCACATCGGTACCACACCACTAGATGGTATTGGCTTTTCATGCTCAATAGGAAACACTGAAAGCCAACCACAAGCGAACACAACGAGCTGGAGCTATCATACACAGAGTGAAAAGGAACGAGCCCCTCACCACACTAGCACGTCCAACCAAAACGTAATGGCTTCATCATTTTTCGGGTCCTTTTCGTATTTTTTGTATCCCTTTTTTCTGTTCACTTGTTTTCACTCCACGTTCACAGCCACCACAGCACACTCCGATCATGTGTGTTTCGGTTTTGGAAGCTTTCGTTGCTAAGGGCGGACGCGTGAAGAACATTTAGCTAATAAGATGAAACTATAGTGACTGACGGACGGTGGCAGACTGGGTGGCAGTAGCGGTTGAAGTAGGAGCCATGACGAGCGTACGATGGCAGACTGGCAGGATGATGAACGAGCAGCGCAACATAGGAATGGGGCAAACGTATGCTGATATGTTTGACGACATAACGTTACCACTTTTCACTTCGGCTAAAAGGGTCTAGCACGGGAAAAATCCCGGCATGTGGTTTAGGACCGGACTGTCCGGTAGAGATAATTTCTTAATGCACCCTTTCAGAGCGGCATCCTTCGTCGTAATTCAAAAGCGAAGGCTTTGACGTTTGGTCGTAGAAAAGGGTTTGGGTGCGAAACAGCGAAAAACAGAAATCATTCTTCATTAGCAGCTTTTTTAGGGATTTTTATTTTAAGGTAATTTTAAGGTAATGAAAGGACGGTAAATTCTCCACAATGTGGTGCGTTTTTGAATGCATTAACGAAAGTTTTTTTTATTTAAAATAAAAATTAAATTTACAGTATGAACAGTTTAAAAAATTGCAATTTTTACACAATTTAATCATTTTTACACTCTTCCAGAGCCTGCATGTGAAAAAAATACTCCCAAAGCGCTACCCATGACAGCTTTAAAGCGTCACTAGCGCAACTCATTGCCATTTTTTCCCTGCCATCTCCGCCATGCACCTCCGTTTAATGGTGCAAATGTTTTATTTTGCCACATACCCCTTATTCTAAAACCTCACCCATCACCAGCTAAGCCCGTTTGGTGAGGACCACGCGGACAGCATTCGGGAAGCTGTCACACCGGGCAACCCGGGGACGCGCACGTGGAAAGGCATTCATCCGCATTAACACCTACCATAAAATATGCACTAATGTGACGGAGCTGTCTACCCGCTACGGTGAACGTGCGGGAAGTGCATAAACCACCACCCACGCAAAGGATAGCAAGGACATGATGGCAAGCGGAGGAAAGGAGGGAAGCAAGGAACGAGTCACCGTCTGGTTCGTCGGTGTATGTGGACTCGTTTTACAAAGCAGCTGGGCGCTGTGTGCATCACCATCATCGGTTGCGTTTGGGTGAGTGAACGGAGAGCGTGCGTATGTGTTATTGCACGCACCGGAGCACGCTAGCCCATCGCACGGTCAACAGCTTGATCCTGTTTACGCAAAACAAGCCACAGCTAATCAGGGGCATTTTATTTATCACCGTTGTGGGAACGGAACGCTTACGGAAACTACCTTGCAGCACGTGGAACTGACACCCACGATGAGGAGGCGGCAGTACCGGTGCGTATGCCCTTTCGAACGTCAACAACCTTACGCGGAACCCGAAGCCGCGCAGAAGGATCGAAACGCAGGCGGCCCTGCAATTGAGCATACGAGCCAGCGCAACGGAACGTCCGCTTCGTGTGCCGGGCTACATTTCCGTTCGGTTGCGTATCATTTCATTTACGCCGAAACGTTGCTGCGAGTGTCTGGCAGCGGTGGAAAACACTTTTCCCTGTACTACGCAGTCCCCTTGGCGCGGGAATTGTATTACGAACGGGTCGCACAACTTGCCAAACGCATCGGACGGTACGGTACGCCATTCATGCGCACTAAACATACATTTTCATTACGGTTGCATATTTTGCAACCCATTTGGCGCAACATATTACGGTGCGGGTTGTGAAAAGATGCAAAATAGTTGCAAATCAATAGTGCCGCTCGCTTGGCGGACGCATGGTTGGCAGTGCTGGGTATGGCCGAGCAGGGAGGTGATTATTTTCAAACTATCAACGCAATTTGGTAGATGCAATGATATTTTATTTTTTAATTTAGTGATGTACGCAATGCAAATAAAGTACCCCTGGGTGCATAAATCCGATAGCATGTTATTTGCGCTGAAAGATTTTAAAGCCTAAGATAGAGCATTAAACGAGTATATCGCATTGTTTTTTAAATGAAAAGAAATGAAAGAAATTGACATACATTTTATTAATGTTGTTGGGACTTTGTTAATTTTTTCTACCGTACTGTACGGGATGGGTTTATGATCAGTTCCATAACTTGTATAGATTCAGTATCGGTCCCAAGACCGATATGGATTCAGCATTGGTTCGAGTACCGGTAGGGATACAGTATCTGTTCCAGGACCAGTTTGGAATCAGTATCGAATTCAGTACTGGTGTCAGGACCGGTATGAGTACAGTACCGGACCCAGAACCGTTACGGGTTCAGTATCAGTTCCAAGATAGGTAAAAGTCCACGAGCGGTCCATGGCCAGTATTGGATTCAGTATCACTTCCGAACCCGGTATGGGTTCAGTAGCGGTTCCAGGTCCACTAGAATTCGTGATTGGTTCTAGGACCCGTACGGGCTCTGATCGGTTCCAGGACCGGTATAGTTTCATGATAACAGCCTGGAATCCTCTGTGATGTTTCTGGTGTACAAAAATGGGGATAAAAACTCTGCTGAGAACTACCGCGGTATAACCACCTTGCCTTCTTGTGCCAAGGTGTATGAGATCGTCATACAAAACTCGCTAATGTATCACTGTTAGTGTTGGCCGTTCCGGTCCGAACCTAGTAAAAAAGTTCCGTTCTTTATGTAGGCCGTTCCGTTCCGATCCTTTATACAAAATCGTTCCGTTCCGTTCATTCCGTTCATTCCGTTCTTTCCGTTCATTCCGTTCCGTTCCGTTCCGTTCCGTTCATTCCGTTCATTCCGTTCCGTTCCGTTCATTTCGTTCTTTCCGTTCATTCCGTTCTTTCCGTTCATTCCGTTCCGTTCAATTCGTTCTTTCCGTTCACTCCGCTGCATGCAAGATAACTGTTCACTCTTTCTCCCACACAGTATGTGTTGCCTGTGCACTCTCCCATGCTCACAGGAATATTCATTGCACTAGAGGCGAAAGAACTCCGCAGGACCCAGCGCCTCTCTAAATCATACTAACAACATACTAACAATTCATCGCACTTCGTCGCGTATCTTCTATACATATAAAAATCTCGTGTCACGGTGTTTGTTGCGAGCAACCTCCGAAACGGCTGGATCATTTTCAACGAAACTTTGCACACACCTTATGGTGGTATGAGAATAGGTTTTAAGATATAAAAATCGTTCAAATATTACACTAAAATTAATTTAATAATGATTTTCTAACTCCCATGCAAAGAGCAGGATTGTTGTTGTGTTGTATGCAGCACTTTGACACTTGGCGTAAGGTGGCTGGCGGTTTACACTCGATGATCGGATCTTGAGATCCCCTATCGACGACGGGCACGATACAAATATCCCAAGTAAAAAAGCAATAATGTAACATTTTAGTTTTTTTCGGAATAACTCAGTTTGTCGGGCCAGCTAGTCGTTTATAAAAATCGCGGTAAGCGAAACCAAAAATGGTGTTAAATTTGGTATTATGGTGCAATTTGTAACATCTATTATACTTTTTGTTATAATTTAGCTTGTTTTAACTAGACAAATAACTATTTTAAAATTTAAATCTGTTGTAATCTAGCAATCGTTGTAGATCACAGTAGTCTATGAACGTAGTTAAGGATTAGTTAGTTGTAATAAAACATTCAATCTGAACAGACGTCTTTAGGTTATGGGCGACAAGCACAAAGAAGTGGCGGTTCACGGAATACCGCAGTTTTCCGGAACAGGCTACGACACCTGGAAATTTCGGGTCGAAGTGTTTTTGAAAGCGTCGAAAGTATGGGACGCAGTGGTAAAGGACGTTCCATCAGTGGCCAGTGAAGTGACCAAGTTTGAGGAAATGGACGCGAAGGCAATGTCTCTACTGGTGAGCTTTATTTCTGACGAATACTTGGGATGTATTCGAGAAAAATCCACTACGAAGGAAATGTGGGAAGCACTAGAGAATACATTCGCCAAGAAATCCTCGGGAAGGCAAATGGTCTTAAGGAACCAGATCGCTCGTCTGAAGTTGAAGGAAGGGACATCGCTGCGCGCCCACCTTCAACAATTTGAGGATCTGGTTCGGCAGCTTCGAGTGGCCGGATCAAAACTTGAAGAAAGTGACGTCTGTTCGGCTTTGAGTTTAACGCTTCCGGAGTCCTATGATCCCCTGATGACGGCATTAGAAAACCTTCCTGAATCACAATTAACGTATGAATTAATGAAGACCCGGTTGCTAGGCGACGAATGCAAGCGCTTGGATAGAATCGAAAATTCTGAGGAGAAGCCTACTGCATTTGCTGGAAAAAATCGAAATAGGAACGGTTTTGAAAAATTCAACGGAAAATGTCACAGCTGTGGAAAGAAAGGGCATATGAAAAAGGACTGTCGAATTAAAACGAAAGCCAACGTTGCCAGTGAATCAAGACAAGTTGTGTTCATGGCGGATGGAATCGGTCGTAGGGTACAAACCGGTGATCAGCTTCAATTCCTGCTGGATTCAGGAGCTAGTGACCACATGGTAAATTCGAAAAAGTTTTTTACAACCGTGGAAAACTTGAAACAGCCAGTTTTCATCGATGTAGCGAAGAATGGGGAATCTCTCGTGGCCAAAGAAAGCGGCGTTATTAACGGAATGAGCAACCATGGCGTTCTGATGAGCGCTGAAAACGTTCTGTATGTGCCGACTTTAAGAGAAAACCTCATGTCTGTGAAAAAGCTAACGAAGGCTGGTGTGGAGGTCATATTTCAAGAAACGCAAGTGATAATGAAAATCAATGGAAAAATAATTGCAACTGGAAAACAGCGAGGAAATCTGTACGCTATCGAATTGAAAATTGAACGGGCTAATGCAAGTATAGCAGAAGTGGAGTATGCTGATCTTTGGCACCGTCGTCTCGGTCACATCAGTGAAGGTGCCATGTCTACTATGATACGTGAAGACCTTGCTCTGGGTGTGCGCTTCAAACCGGAAAAGCTCAAGTTCTGTGACGTGTGTGTCTTGGGTAGACACTGTCGGGAGCCGTTCAATGGTGCCAGAGAGAGGGCAACCCGACCGTTGGAACGTATCCACTCTGACGTATGTGGACCGATCGACACGCCATCGTGGGAAGGACATCGCTACTTCGTCTCGTTCATAGACGATCAGTCCCATTTTGCTGTGGTGTATTTGCTTCGAAAGAAATCGGAGGTCTTTGAAAAATTCAAAGAGTTTTCAGCAATGGCGACTGCGATGTTTGGTACGAAAATTTCAAAACTCACTATAGACCAGGGACGTGAGTATTTTTCGAATAATCAACAGAACTACTACAAGGCGATGGGAATTCAGGTGGAGCCAACAGTAGCCTACTCACCGCAACAGAACGGGGTCGCGGAACGGTTCAACCGAACTCTTATCGAAAAGGTACGTATTATGTTAATTGGATCGAATGCGCCCAAGTCATTGTGGAGTGAAGCTGTGCTAGCAGCTGTGTTCATCTTAAATCGAAGTCCAACGTCTGCGATATCAAAGAACGTTACGCCTGCTGAACTATGGTATGGAAGAAAGCCAAGTCTGGAAAAGGCTCGTGTCTTTGGATGTCAAGCATTTGCATGGGTGCCGAATCAACAAAGAAAGAAGCTTGATGCAAAAAGTCGACAGTTATTCATGGTCGGATATGCACCAAACGGCTATCGGTTATGGGACAAGGATTCTAAACAAATCGTTATTGCTCGTGATGTGAAGTTTAACGAAACATATTTTCCATGGACGAATGATACACAAAATAACGGAAAATTATTTGTACCGCTAACCTACGAGCAAGAGGGGGAAAAAGTAATCGAGGAAGAAGTGATCGAGTATGCCGTTAATGTACATCCGGAAGAAGAAGATCCAGACGAGCAATATGGGGAAAACTCTTCAACTGAATCACTTGACTGCGATGGTGTCCAATCGTGTAATGATGATGAAGATGCAGCGGAAGCAGACGATACCGCGCTCCCTTCGCATCTAGATCTGGACTTGTCTTCCGGCCCTAGTGGCGAACAGTCTAGGAGGCGCAGCGAACGGGAGCGCCGATTTCCCGGTAAGTTCCTTGACTATATTACCGGATTCAGTGCTTGTGCTGTTGGACCTCCGTTTTCTTCAGACGTTCCAGAAATGTATAACGACATTAATGCTCGTGAGGATCGTGACCGATGGTACCAAGCGGTACAAGATGAACTAAACTCCATGAAGGTCAACGATGTGTGGAAGCTGACGGTGTGTCCAGCCGGTGTGAAACCGCTAAAAACAAAGTGGGTGTTCCGGTTGAAGGAGGATGAAACCGGACAACAGGTCCGGTACAAGGCACGACTTGTAGTCAAAGGGTTTCTACAACGGCCCGGGATTGACTTTGAAGACACATTTGCACCCGTTGCTAGGCTATCGACAGTTAGAGTAGTACTAGCTGTTGCCGTCCATCGTGGCTTACACGTACACCAAATGGACGTCAAAACGGCTTTCTTACACGGAGTGTTAAAGGAGGACCTGTACATGGAAGTGCCCCAAGGCGTGAGGGCTAGACCAGGTATCGTGTGCAAACTTAGAAAATCGCTTTATGGTCTAAAACAAGCTCCACGATGCTGGAATGACCGCTTCAACTCGTCATTGTTGAAGTTTGGGTTCCGTAGATCAAACCGGGACTACTGTCTGTACGTTTCAACTGAAAAAGGTGATGAAATTTATCTGGTGCTTTATGTCGACGATCTTCTGATTGTTGGACGAAATATTCGAACGATGGAGAGACTGAAACGGCGGCTCACAGATGAATTTGAAATGACTGATTGTGGGCAAACGAAGTTTTTCCTGGGAATGCGAATGGAGTACAACCGTAATCGTGGCGAACTGAAGCTGTCACAGGAGGCAGCTGCAAACAAAATTTTAGAAAATTTTGGAATGTCGGAATGTAATCCAGCGAAGACTCCGATGGAGAAAGGACTTCAGTTGAGTCGAAAAGGAAATCATACTGCACAGCCATATCGAGAGTCGCTAGGCAGTTTGATGTATCAAATGCTATGTGTGCGACCTGATTTGTGCTATCCCGTAGCTTACATGGGACGATTTCAACAATCACCAACGGAAGATCATTGGCAAACTCTTAAGCGTATCATGAGATACCTTAAAGGAACCGCTACTATGGGACTTCACTATAAGAAAAATCCAGGAAGTAGATCACTCGAAGGATATGTCGATGCTGACTGGGCGTCCGATGCAGAAGATCGCAAATCCGTAACTGGTTTCTTGTTTAAGGTATATGGTTCAACAGTATCTTGGGCAAGCCGGAAGCAGTCGACAGTCTCCTTGTCATCAAGTGAGTCTGAATATGTAGCGCTAAGTGCTGCTGTTTCCGAAGGAATCTGGTTGGCTGGTATTTTGGAAGATTTGCAATGCAAAACACCATCGGATCCAGTTATTATATACGAAGACAACCGTGGCTGTATTGGTCTGGCTAAGAATGCTGAATCCAAAAGGATAAAGCACTTGGATATTAAACATCATTTCATTAAAGACCCAGTGGCGGGTCAAGCCTCTCCGAGGCCCTAGGCGTTATGGTAGACGGGGCCCCTTCACCAAATCCATCGCGGGGGGGGGGGGGGTTTGGTGTACGAATCATACACTGCAAATTGTATAAGTTTGCTGCAGTTACATTTTTGACTGAAAGCTATTAAGTAATACATGGTACTGAATATCAGTAAAACAAATTACTGAAAATGCAGCTATTTATTCTACCAAAACGACACGTCTGAGCTTCAAAGGAAAACATACTGCGAAGCCCACTTGCTCGTGATGAACAAAAATTTGATTTGGTAACCGCTTACAGACACCCCGATAAATTTTAGGTGCGTATTCGGCCAAATACCCATTATACCAAATCAACAAACTTCTTTCGACAAAATACAATTCACATCTGTATAAAACTTTATGAAACAGAGATGAACATAAGCAGAATGGACTGCCACCCGCGCATCAGTAAAAACCCCAATTTTAATACTTTTTTCGCCAATTTTCAATCGATAGTAATGACTTAACAATCATTAATATCAGAAAGGCTTTGTGGTATGTTAAAATTTTGGGCACTGTGGATACTGTTTCGAAGCGGACTTTCGACACTTGATCGTCTAGGCCAGGGGTTTCCAAACTACGGCCCTCGAGAGCCTATAATGCGGCCCGTGATGATGTTGTAAAGGATAATGTAAATATCATATATGTTTGACAGTTTCCATCATTTTTTTTTAATTTTTACTAAACCAAGACAAGAATCAAGTTACTATAAAAGAAAAATGCAGAACTTTAAAACATTTATTAAGTATTTTCTTGTCAAAACAAGTTTTAAACGTTCTCATTACCAAAAGTAACGCGTAAATGGCCCTCAACAACGATATTTACGAAGAAATGCGGCCCGCGAACTGAAAAGTTTGGAGACCCCTGGTCTAGGCGATCATAAAAACCTGTAGGACGTTGGAGTTTAGAGGGCTTACCTTGGGTAGGAGGACATAAGTAAACTCCTTAAATGAGAAGTCGATAGATGATGGATGGGCTTAGTCCTATCCTGACAATCCGAACAAATCTGACCTGCCATGATCGTTGTTGTTGGTTTTATCTATACTCAATAGAAGTTAAAGGTCGGAAAGTTATCGTTTTCGCTAAGCTAGTTACGTTTGTCTTTTATGGACAAGAACGATGGTTCTAAACGATATTTTCTTTCCTACTTTACAATTTCCAGCTCGTGTTTCATAATACGGACGATTTGATTTAAAATCGTCATCGTGAGCATAACATGAAGTTACAATGAATACTGAAGTACCGTCTTTCTTCGAATTACGGCCACTTCATTTTCAATCGGTCAGAGCGATAACTTCTTGCACGCGGGAAAAACAATATTTTCATTCGAAAGTAACTGGAAATACCTTGTATTGCAGTATGTTTGTCTCAAGTAATCCACGGACCACAGGTTGGAGACCACTGCTTTAGATCAGCTGCTTTCTAAATGATCGAGCGGTGAGGGCCAGGAGAATGCATTTGTTTTACACATACATTATTATATTATTACAGTTAATACACAAAATGATATGATATTTATGTTATTAAACAATGCGATTGGTTATTGGTTTTCTTAGATTATTATATCATCCAAGCAAGTTTTAAATTCATTTTATTAAATTACAATAACTAAAATTGATTGTAAAGATTCTTCAATTAAGAGTCTGCAGCATAGTGTGCAAAAGTCATAAAAAGCTCAAAACAATAAAGCAAAATCGCAATATCGCTTCTTAACGTACCCTTCCTTCCATGTTTCAAATTGTTTTCTAGGATATATCTGGAGATGGTACAAAATAGTTAACAGCTGAAAAATATCGAGACAAACGTACAATCGTTCAGTACTATTATGAGGCCACGGACAAGTAAGGCCAGGTCAGACGAATTGATAGTGCATTTCTTAAAAAAAAAGCTCCAAGAAAATCGTTGCATCCTTAAAAAGCAATAGAGTGTAACCATTGTTCTCGTAAAATCAACAGTTAGGTTTTTATGGAATTATTCGTTTCTATTTTCTAATTTCTCCTCAAATTTGACCATATTGATTGGTCCGACAATCCATGTTATGGTGATCAAATTTGGAATAGTTCAACGATATGAATTGTCATATTAAAATATGTTCAGTTAATTTTTAATAAATAGGATCTTCCTATCTTTCAAAATCGCGCAAATATTTTCTCGGGCCTGACTGCATATTGTGGTGGGCCGGACTTTGCCGATAGCTTAATTAGTTCAAATTTTACGCGATCATTCATATCGATATTTCCTTTCCGTCGACCCTTCCAAATTTGACCCAAACCCTTCAACAGCTTGCCTTTCCACCATCACTTCGTCCAGTCCACAATTTTAACTGGGGCCCCAAAGGTTAGCCGGGGCACGAGTTCTTAGTTTTTGCGTGATAACATACACACAGGCCAAATTAAAAAACGCACACATCGACATCGGAATCGATTCTTGAATGAAACCTCAACAGATAAAAAGAGCGTGCTTGGTGTCAGCCAATTTTTCTTGCTTATTTCTACGGCTACGAACCGTTGTGTTGAGATCGGTTTCGGAGCCTTTTAATGTCGTATGTGCATGTAGTTTGTGTGAGGCATCTCTTGTAACGGATTTCGCTTTACCCAACTCGCGCGTAGCGTTCAATGCATTTGATCCAACGCTTTGGGCCATCGATGATGAAATGATATTGTGTTGAGCTCTGGGCATGTATCGCAGCGTTCTACGCTTCCAACTAAGGTGCACATGGTAAACAAAAATATTGCACATGTTAAAAAGGCAAATGTTTTCTGCTTCTGATAGTAAAATGCTTCTGATAAGTAAAATAAATATGCTTCTGATAGGTCTGGTAGTAATAGTAAATCTGATTGTAAACATAACCCCCGGGGGAAAAATGGGGATATATTAGGTTGACAACATCAAATGGAAGGGGCCCCTCAATCGACCGAATCATCAACGGGGCCCCCAAATGGCCGAGGCAATGGAGATTGTTCTTCGTATTATGGCTGGATGTAGATGCATCTGTAACGGTTTTTGGTCTTGTTGTATTCGCAAAAATTGAAATAGTCGATAAAAACCATATATAAATGAACATGGTCCATAGGTTCCTTGAGTATTTTTATACCCTTCCCCCCTTCCTTCTAACTGAAACCTTTCCCATTTCCCCTTCTCTTCGGTCCACAAACTTGATGTGTTCGATTAGGGCCAAGAATGAAAATTTTAGTTTTTGCATTAAAAGACACACACAATCCACTATCCCAGGCCAGGAATGTGAATACCATTTTTCGTGTGAAACAGCTGTCTGCTTTCGACACAAAATCGCAAAGCGGTAGCAGGGGCCCCGTATACAAGAACAAGACGGTTCATCCCAGCCAAGAGTGCACACAATGACATCGATTTAACCATTTCTCGAATGAGACCTCAACCCACTGAAGGACCGTTGACCAAACGATCTTCCTAGACTTTTTAAAGCAACGCGAGCTTGGTGTCAATTTTTCCTGCGAATTTCTCCGGCTACGAGCCGGTGTATTGAAATTTTGTTTAGGGGCCTTTAAATTTTTGTCTGTGTATGATTTGTGATTGTGGCTGTTTCAACGGGTTTTCTTTGTGGTTAAACGCAGCGCTGTCCTGTGTTCCGTGCATTGGATTTTAGCAGCAAGTGTCTCCGCGTTTTTTTGGTGAGCTCGAGCACGGACCATCCACACCAAGACACCAAATGGACGGGGCCCCTTATTGATGGGGCCCCTAATAGACGGGGACCCTTATTGATGGGGCCTCCTTACCGACGGGGCCCTTACCGACGGGACCCCTTCATCGAAGAGTCCACATAATCGTTGAGGCCCCGTAAACCACCTTTGAGTTTTGGCTTCAGTATAGCTGTAACGGTTTTTTATTTTGTCTTCACGCAAAAAGTTGTATGTAAATACAACTATGTTCCTTTTTCGAGTTCCTTTTTGGACATATGAATACCACCCCTTCCCGATTTCCCCTATTTGTCAGTTGACCACAAAAGTTGAGTAGGACCCCGCGTGAAAATTTAAGGTTTTTCGTTAAAAGCAGGCACGCTCCACGATCTCAGGCTTGAGATGTGAATACCATTTTTCGCGTGAAAACAGCTGTCTGTTTTCGGCACACATCTGCAAAACAAGTATAGGGGCCCCAGACAAGCGCAGGCACGTTTCATCCCAGCCAAATTGAAAAGCGCACACATCGATATCGATGGAATCGTTTCTCGAATGAAACCTCTACCCACTGGAGCACCGTTGCTTGCTTGATGTTAGTCAATTTTTCCTGCTAATTTTACCGGCTACGAGTCGGTGTATTGATATTGTGTTTCGGGGTCTTTAAATTTTTGCTTGGGTGTGTTGTATGATTGTGTTGTGTAACGGGTTTTCGGTGGTAGTTAAGCGCAGCGTGCTGTGCATTCCATTTTAGCAGCAAGTTGCTCTGCGTGGTTTTGGGTTTGGGTGCTCGTGCACAGGCCACCCACACCAGCAAAAATTAACGGTTTCTCGCTCTGTCCAATACTTTGCGACAACGATGATGAGGTATTGATTTGAGCTGTGCGCGCATGTCGCAGCGTTCTTCGCTTGCGACTGTGATGCAAGTATTGGCAGATTTCTTAGAACATTTAATGTGCTGCTTTGAGTAGTATGGGGCCCCGGTATTTCGGTTCGGGCCCTTGACAAAATACAGTGAGTGAAGCGATGGGAAAAATGCATTAATTAAAAATGAGTCTTTTTGAAATAGATGGTAAAAGTCCCATCCAGAGGGGGGGGGGGGGTAAATCGATACGAAGTCGAACATCCACAATGACGGGGCCCCCTAGATCGCCGGGGCCCCTGGCGGCCGCCCAGTCCGCCCACCGTTTAACGCGCCACTGTAAAGACCATGTTGCTGCTGGTAATGTTAAGATTGAACCGATAAGTACTACTGAACAGCAAGCGGATATATTAACGAAAGCTTTGGATGCAAACCTATTTGAATATCTCAGAAGCAAAATTGGAGTCAGCGATTGAGAGGGGGTGTTGTAATCTAGCAATCGTTGTAGATCACAGTAGTCTATGAACGTAGTTAAGGATTAGTTAGTTGTAATAAAACATTCAATCTGAACAGACGTCTTTAAAATCTGTACTCATATTGCAGGACGGTTTAGAAGAGATGTATTATAATATGTGAGTATAAACAACGAAAAAAAATATATTTATTTTTTATGCCACGATATCCTCTTGATCTTGGCACTCGACATGATTCCAATATTTGGTCATTCGATTCGAAGCATTCTGTTCCATTCGACAACCGTTTGAGTACCGTGAACATGTAAACGATTTGTGTGAAAAAACTATTTGTTTTAAATAGTAAGTGAAATTCAAATAATTAGTCAGTCTCGTGATACAATCGTCAACTCGTACCGCTCAATAACATCGGCATGGGTAAAAGCCTCGAATGGATCGTGCCCTCATACGCTGGAATGATTATCCTGCTATGAGCATTTAAGTTACTGATAGCCAAGCCTATTTATTTGACCGAAAATGGTCGTCGCATCTAAAAAGTTTAAAAAATGCTAGATAATAAATGCATGCTTTATATTAGCACAGCCGGTACAGCTTACTTGACAAGGTTGAACCCATCTAGATTTGGTGTCAGATATGATTTCAGAATGATGATTTAAGAAACGCCTTTTCATATCCTGTATCAAGCAACAATCATCATGTATATCGATTTCTGGACCGGTATGAGTTCAGAATCGGTTATGGACCGACATGAGTTCAAGATCATGCCCACGTACAGTTTAGACTTTGTATCAGTCCCAGGTACGGCATGAGTTTAGTTTCGGTTTTAGGGCTATTAATGAGCCATCATCAGTTCCTAATTTGAATCGGGTTTTTTTAGCCGATTTCTATACTTTATACTATTCTAAAGGACAATTTTTGTTTTATGATAGATATTTCTTTATAACCCAATCAAGCTTTTGATAGGACCAATATTTTTTAAACGTTACCAATACAATTGCCATGAGCCTCGTATCAATCTGCCGTGCAGCAGAAAACAGAAACCAATTACTGTAATCTACCCCCTGAGACAACAAGTAATAAACCCTTTATACCGGGTCCAATCAAGGTTATACCCTAAATGGCCTTGGCGCGAAACAACAGTACACTCACGCAGAAAAAAATGTTTCAATTCAATACACTGCGGCTACTGATATCGCCCGAAAATGCTCGATGGAAAATGGCGCGTTGTTTCCCCTTGGGAACATTCCGCGGGCCACATTGAGGTACACCATCGTCATCATCGTAAACCGTACCACGCATATGGGTGTGAAAAGTGTCAACAAAAATTCATCCAACCCTTTTCGGTGGAAAAATCAATCGAAAAGTAAGTGCGTACGCGTAGTTTGTTTGTTGGACGAGTGTATGAGTCAAGTATAGATTAAAGCACACGTATAAAAAAGGTATGCGTATAAAAACCCCAAACAAATGTGCAATTGAAAGCGATCTGTTTGTGCTATAAGCATGAGAACTAGTGAGAAGTACGACCAAACACAAACCTTACCAAACTTTCAACCATCTGAGTGAACGAAAGCAACGTCTAATTGAATCAATTGATCGACTGACCTGATGATGAAGAGAGCACGGGGGATTACAGGGTGTTCGGGATAAATTTGACACCTGGCCTTTGGTTATATATCTCAGGGTTGAGTTGACGTATCGAAATGATTGATATGTCATTCGATTGCTAAAAGTTGTGCGAACAAGTGTAAAAAATCTCTAGCTCCGTAAATATGTGGAACCCGTCCGAATTGTACAAGCGCGTAACGTGTGTTATGATGGTTCGTGCCGGCCATACGAATGCCGAAATTCGGAAGGCGGCGATGTGTTCGCTGAACACCGTAAAAACAATACGCGCACAGCTCGAGGAGTGTGGTGAAGACGTGGATAGTATTATTATTAGTATTATTAGTCGGATTGTGTGCGGACCGACGCGTTCCTGGCCGGATTGCAGCAGCGGGCGACGGCCAATTCCGGCGTCGGCATCCGGGCCCTGGCGCGAGACGTTGGCGTGGCCCCGAGCATCGTCAAGGTGGCTTTAAATGAGGACCTGCGGTACGCGTCGTACCGTGGTGAAGCCGTGGATTGAGACGGTGGCCAATGGGCGGCCGTACGTTTGGCAGCAGGATTCTGCACCATGCCATACGGCCGTAAAAACACGCCAATGGCTCACTGCCAATTTCGACCGATACACCAGCACCGACGTTTGGCCACCCAGCTCCCCTGACCTTAATCCTATGGATTACTTTGTGTGGGGCTCAGTTGAGCGGGACACCAACAGGGCGTCCTGCAATACCAAAGCGGAGCTGGTGGCCAGAATAAAGGCCGTGTTTGCGGCCATCCCCAGAGACATGGTTGTCCGGGCTTGCGCGCGGTTCCGGAAGCGGGTGCAGGCGGACATCGACGCGGAGGGGGGGAGGTACTTCGAATAAAAAATGCGGCAAACATGGTTAGCTAAACTTTGTAGAACAAAATTTCTTTTCAATATTTAACATAAATTTGATAAAAAATCATTTCCTACTCCCTCAGAAACTGTCAAATTTATCTCAAACACCCTGTGCTTTTCCACGGTAGTAAAATGAATGCATTTAAATGGCACATGTTGCTGGCAGGTAATTGCACTCGAGATGATAAAGTTAATCCACCCAGGAGCGGTTAAACCAACCCCACCGTGATATGGGGAGTGGTCGCAGTGATGTAGTTATTGGAAAAGCTTAAATTAGGGAAAAAAGCCTATTAAAATGATATTATGCTTAGTGAAGAAGCGAGGGGCGAAAACAAACGCCGCCCTGGTTGCAGCCCCCATCGTGTTGAAAAAGGGCGAGGACGAATCCCACCCTGGATGCAACATTTTTTTTGCAACAATCGCAACAATTTCTGTGATAATCGCAAAAATTTCCATAACAATCGCAAAACCATTTGCGACAATCGCAGAAGTTTTGCGACAATCGCAAAACTTTTTGCGACAATCGGGGTTTGTTGAGTGATTGACGCATAAAAAAGTGAGTTTGTTGAGTGATTGACGCATAAAAAAGTGAGTTTGTTGAGTGAATGGCGCATAAAAAAGTGAGTTTGTTGTAAGAAAGTGAGTGAATGCGCAAAACTTAGCGACAATCGCAGAACTTTTTGCGACAATCGCAGAACTTTTTGCGACAATCGCAGAAGTTTTTGCGACAATCGCAGAACTTTTTGCGACAATCGCAGAACTTTTTGCGACAATCGCAGAACTTTTTGCGACAATCGCAAAATGATTCGCCTGTTTCGGCGACGTTCATAATCGCAGAGGCCCTGCAAAATAGTACTCTGACCACTTTTGTACATACTGTATGCGGGGTCCCAGAATCGGCGGGGCCCCATGCGACCGCCTAGTTTGTCTACCGTTAGATCCACCGCTGAATCTAACCCACCCTCTTTTGTGCTTAAGTCTTTTCACATCTTTTGATTGATACAATTGACATTAATTATAAAACGTCGATGTCGATGGGATGAAATATTAATTATACACCCAGCATTCACGTGTAACCTTTCACGGGGGTGCACCTAACCGTAGCCCCCGGTTCGAGCGTAGTGCGTAGTAGCGATAATTAATTGCAATCGCTGACGCTCGCATCGCGCTCCACCAATCAGCTGTCCATCAATCGCGACGCTGGCTTGATTTTGGAGCACTATATTAAATTAAGCCGCCACACGACGGCACGGCGTGATTGTGTGACATCTTTCGCCGGTGATAATCTAATTTATCTCCCATGGTCAATCAAAAATGTTGACAAAAAAGTGAACCTGACGTGATGCCAGTGATTTTGGGTTACCTTTGCTCGAGAGATCGCGAACGTTAGAAGCTTCGGAGAGAAGGACGTGTTTTTATCAATGTTAGGGTTTTATTAACGCATAAAGATCTCACAACAGTTTATGTATTATCAGATTAAAATAGAAAATTAGATAAAACAATGTAGGCATCATCACCGCTTTTGGCAAAGAGTTGCGATGCGATCTCCACCTGATCTTTCAAACATACACTTTAAAAAATAAATGCAAGCGGTTCTACTGCTAAGTACACATTTATTATTTCTCCAAATAAAGCCAGTCGCATGCTCTAACTGCTACTGCCCTGTATTTGCAGTCCTGCTGGGCAAAAGTCATACCACAACGCAGCCGTGGTTGCACACCCGTAAACGCAAACTGTGCAAACGAAAACTGTTTTTCCAAAAAGGAAAAGGAACAATTTTAAAGAAAAAAAAAACACACCTACATCCAAACTTTACGGCCTCCCACAACTGTACAGTGGACAGAGAATAGGGGAAGTCGGGGTTGGTTCGACACTGCGGGTAAGTTCTACACCTTGCCGTTTTTGTATTTATAGAACTTTTTGAAGATAAAAAACTTATACATATTATTTATGTCAACTGTTTCGAATATTTGAGTCACATTTCACTGATCAGAAACCTGTCAATTGTCAAAAAACAACAAAATAAACACATGGTGGTTCTGATTGACAGCCGATGTAAGTTTTTACTTCTGGGAATTAAGGAATTGTGGCGTTATTTCAACAAAATTATAGTTTCCGTGTTCATAGTATTGTTTTTTAAATACTATTGATTAGTTCTGTATCACAGGGCGTAATTTTTATATTAAATTATATAATATAAAATGTCACTAAAACTTGTACGGCCAATGGGGGTAAATTCGACACCCCACTTGGTAGTAGTGTAATGCTTATTTGTAGCATGTTAACTTTTTTATATCGTAATTTGAAAGTGCCTGTATTTTATACAGATGTCCCTTAACGATGTACGACAAACGTAATAATCAAGCTGAACAAACACGCAATTAAAAATACCGTAGAAGCTGTAAAATTCAAGATGTCAACAAACCTAGGAAGTTATAATTATGGAATTTAGCTATTATTCTCTCACAGAACGTTTGCCAAACTCGGACTCAAAACATGTACTTTGTATATGGTTGGCTTATGAAAATTAATATTGTTATGGCTTTGACCGTATTTTAGGCTGACTTTACGCCGGGTAGGCTTAACTGAAGAAAAAAATAGTCGCTGGTTTGGAATCACATTGGCCGATGTTCGACTTTTGGCTTTCGAGTTGGCAGAGAAAAATAAAATTGAACACTTTTAGATTTTATAAAAAAAGAAAACAGATTACTGGAATGATAGCTGCCAGGTTGATTTTTAAAGGGATCTTTACCAATCATTCCGTAAACCAGATGCTATCGCCGCAGCTTCTACTATATGGAGTCCGGTCCGATGCTATTTGTAATGAAATTTTTGTTCTTGCTTGTAACTTCATTTTTTTCGTATATTTCAATAATGTTTTGTGTAAATTTTTCATAAAATTGGTACGAAATACTTTGTTGAACTTCAATGAAAACTACAGGCCATCAGAGTTTGTTATTTTAAAAGCTAAAACCAATGTGTCGAAATCACCCCCAAGGTGTCGATTTTACCCCATCATGGTGTCGAACTTACCCGCACTGCAGTCGTGACGCAACAAAAAACACACTTTTTTTATTTTTTTCAAAATGTTATCAAAATCAATCCAGGAACCGTAGTTTCTCGTAAGATGGTACATAATACACCAATAAAGCTTTTTCGATGTCTACTAGTAAGTTTACATTGGCAAAAGTATTGCAATCAGAGAAATACCTTAAGGTGTCGAAACTACCCCCAGTTCCCCTAAGTAGTGCGGCACCGTCACCGTGCAGCGATATCATTGCTCCAGCCGTCTCGCTATCACACACACACACGCGCGCGCGTGTATGAGTCACAAACGCAACCTGCACCCCGGTATGGTTTGTATGATGTACTTTATTATTAAAAACATTCACCCCATATGCACACACCGTGCATGCACGCCCCCCCCCGAACCTACCCTAACCTGTAGGTCATTGAGAACAACGTCTGCAACATAACAACAGCACAACAAACGGTAAACCTACCGCGCCAAACTTACCGTGAACCACAAACAAACGTTCTTGGCCTGCTATGATCCTACCTCAAGTACGGTTCGGTGCAGGTAGCATTCAAGGGAGAGGAAGAAAATAATCACATCCTCCCGTGCTCTCCACCATCTACATTGGCTCTTGGTTCGAGTCCCGGCTTATGGCGAGACGTTGCAAACATCATAAAAATATGCTCCAACAGGCGACCACCGTGTCGCGCCTTGGCAAAGGTACACACAGCACGGTGCAAACAGAAGAATCATAAATCGGATCCACCACAATGCGCGACTCGCCGGTTGTTGTTGGAGTAACAACAACAACAACAACAAATGGCTGCTCGTTCTAACCATTCAACTGGGGGAAACTGCAAGTCGAGAGTTTAAAGAAATACGTTTCACCCTTCCCTGCGACGACTTGGTTACGACTGGTACCACAATACCAGTGCTCCCTTCTACTAACACCCTTCACGGCAGAACGCAGCTCAGCTTAATCCACCGTGGTGGAGGGCGAGAAAATTAGAAGTACGAGACTTCATACATTCGCGTACTCATTCCCCGTCCATTTCCTTACTTTTGCAACATTTGAAGGTTTGTTTATTTTGTGTCCCACTGTGTCGGAGTGCCTCACAAATCGGGCGAGATTTGCCCAGGTTTGCCAACGTCAACAACAACAGCAGCAAACGGCAGTCATTTCATGTGTCATTGTGTCAGCGCTTGAATGTGAGCGGTGGCGTTTCGATCGAACTACGGCAAACTTCCGTTGCCTTCGGGGGCAATTTGCTGCTGGCAAAGCTACGCTTCAAGAAAGTGGCTTTTCCAGTGAGACTGTGTGTGTGTGTGTGTATGTGTGTGTGTGTTTGTGTGTGTGTGTGTGTGTGTGTGTGTGTGTGTGTGTGTGTGTGTGTGGTGTGTGTGTGTGTGTGTGTGTGTGTGTGTGGTGTGTGTGTGTGTGTGTGTGTGTGTGTGTGTGTGTGTGTGTGTGTGTGGAGGAGGTTTTTGAAAAGAAATGCGTGTAAAAACTGGTACACATTCGTTTTTAGCTGGCAGCTAAACGAACGGGAAAATTGGCTGCTTCTGTGTTTGGCTGATGCAGTAAGGAGCTCTTTTTTATTTTGTTAGTTTTCATATGTTGTGTTGATTTTGTGCTGCCTCACTTTAGGTGGGGTTGGTTGTGCTTTAGACTTTGCATGCTGAAGCATTTAATTGTAAGCACTAAAGCAAGCGTGAAACCTCAAACTAAAATCGCTCAGAATGAGACATTAAGAAAGAAAAGAAAGCATTTGATTTTATTGTGTTTTATTGTATTTTTTGTTGAGTTTTTTGGTTAGGTTGTGCTTTTCATGTTGTTTCCTTTCAGTCATACATTTGCTGCTCTTTTTAATTTTATTCATTTTTTCTTCAAGTCTTCAACATTTTCATCACTGTGTATCTAAACTAGTTAGTCATGATGATGTATGACGATTTTTTATGTTTATGGTCAATTTTTACCATTTAGTTTTTAATTTTTAGATGAATTTTCGGCGATTTTGGTCACTTTGGACAAGTTTGGTAAATTTTCACATATTTTGACGCTTTTGGTCAATGTTGACAATTTTTTTTTTTATAATTTTGGTCAATTTGGTCAATTTTGATTTTTATGGGGTTTTAATATTTTTGTTTAATTTTGACGATTTTTAGTGGTTTCGGTTGAGTGGAAACGACATTGAAAGATTCTGGTTTCTTTGGACAATTTTTACAATTTTTATGAAATTTTACGTTTTTGCTTTTTAAAAAAATGTGATTTTCGCAACAAAAAAACTACATAAACGAATTTAAAAACTCGTTCAACCATTCGTATATTACCCGTATACGACGCTTTTATGAATTTGAGAACATGTATAGATATAAAATAAACTATATATCGCACAACAAAGCCAGCTGCAAAAGAGCCAACAATAAAGCATTACAATCTATGGACCTCGAGTATAGACCAACAAATCGCTGGTATGCTCGCTTGCCATGTAGCATCATCTCTCAAAACAAAGTGCAAATATGTTTCACTGTCACTGTCTGTTCGGGGTCTTAAAAACATATTGTTTGCACTGCTTTTTTCCGTGCTTCTCTACACCATCACACAGACACACACACACACACTGTCTGTACGTGCCATTGAAGGACATCTTAATCCACCGGTTCACCGAAAATGATACACTAATGGCGCCCCATCAGCGAGCGCGAGGGAGTCTGTCTGCTTGCGCTGAACTTTACCCTCTGCCAAATAGCAGCTCATTCAAACCACTTAACTCCACTTGAACCGATTAACCGTCAATTTTCATCGGCACATCAGCGGTAGCGGTCCTTTTGGCTCTCGCCCGCACCCGGTCCCGGTCCCGGTCCCAGTCTCGGGGATAAATTCCTTCCGCAAACATTTGCTCTCTTCTGCTTTATTTGTTTTGTCCTCGCCCATTGCTTGTCCTCGCGACCACGATCCATCCTTACAGACATGCTTCAAGCGGTAAGGATCCTTCTTGAGCGTAACCCCACAACGCGACCGGATCTGCCACTGTCCTCAAGACCGCTCCAAAGTAGACCGATTACGGTCAGAGCACGGTGATGATGCGGCGAGATGAGGCTGATGATGAAGATGATGTTGCCTTTGATTCTCGCATTTCCTTCACCGACGCCCTTTTCCGGAGCACAGTAAAGTAAGTAAACGACCTGCAACCGGAAGTGGGTGTCATGCCCATGGTAGACACTCCCCTCCCTCTCTCTCTCTCTCTCACTCTCTCTCTCTCTCTCTCTTTTTTTTCTCTCACGCTCACGCGTTTTATACTAGCATTAACTCAAAACTTCTCGTTCAGGATCAGTGCGCATTACTGTGCTGTGCGGGATCCCGCAATCGGAAACGTTGGTGGGGAAGAAGGGAGGGACACAAAAAAAGCTCCACTTCCGGAAACACGAAACACTCCCGCACAATGAAGTGGACGGACGTAATTCACGCAAAAAGGGCACAACAACAGGAAAAACGGCAGTTGTGGCAGTTTGGAAAGGGAAGAGGATTTCCTAAGCTTGAAGGAGAGAAAGAATGGAGCCGCTGGTAAAGCCGGTGGAAGCCTTCTTCGACACTACCAGCAACCTGTTGCATAGCCTGAGAGAGGGAAGAATGTATTGGAAATCATTGGAGTTGCGTTACGTTTTTCTGTTTTTACATAATTATTTTGTAAGTTAAGTTTTTTTTTAAATGTCCTTTCAGGTTTATTAATTTCAACAAACCTTTTCTAAATCCCTGACGGTTTTGTAAGGCTTCATTCTTCTTTTTCTTTCTGAGGCTATGAGGCAAACTCTAGAATTGCACTCCTTTTGAAGCTTTAAGAGCATTTTTATTATATTAAATTAATATCCATTACGCATTTTAAAGCTGCCTGTCAGTGCTTGGGTAATAAAACAGCCATCCCACACTCCGTACTTGTGCAGTCGTCCAGCGCTCGTGGCCTAGAATTGTCAACGGCAGCGAAATCCGCAAATTAGTTTCTCACATTGTCAACACACACACACACACACACACACACACACACACACGCACACACACACACTGTCACTGGAACCCGGGTTTGAAACTTTCCCATCCATTCGCACCAGACACGAGGCAAGTTCGGACAGACGACATAGTTTTAGTGTATGTTTTGGGATGCTTTTTTTAATAACTCTCGCCATTTCCCACCTTTTCCCCCGGTTCTACCACAACCAATGTCCAATCAGTTTTTGTGCCATTTTTCTCTTTCTCTCTCTCTCCCTCTCTCTCTTCCGTTTACCCCCCAGGCTTCAGGGCGAGCTTTCCAGCACAGCTGTCATCAGTTTTATTAGTTGCTGGCAGACTCCTTTTCCCTATTCCTTTTCGTCTCTCTCTCTCTCTCTCTCTCTCTCTCTCTCTCTCTCTCTCTCTCTCTCTCACACACACACACTCGTCTACTACGATTGCCGCGATGTGAGGCTTTTTCTGGCCACACTTTTAATCTTCCTCATCATTTCACATCGTCGCGTTTCCTTCTGCTGTTGCTGCTGCTGCTGCTGCTGCTGACGAAGGGTGGCTCATTTTTAAACCGAATAAGCCCCACACCACGAAACACACACAGACACACACATACACACATTCGTTCCGTCTCGACTGGACGTGGTTCCGTTTCGATTCCCTGCCCGGTCAGCCCAGAGTTTCGTTTCCGTTTCGGTTCGTCTACATTCTCATATTGTGCTCCCACTCCCCTCCAACCTTCTCCATAAAGGACGACTGTTGCGACTTGTTATAGGGACGTGTGTAGAGACTGGGCCAGTAGACTCCACCATAAATTTCTTCTGCATAACCGTGCGATGCGGCCAACCTTGCCGAGGGGTGGAAAATTTATATTGCATACTTATATTAAATATGGTTTTGCGGTTTCCGCTTAAAGGCCTTCGGCCTAGGAGCGAGAGCTGCCCCGGTCGGGATGATGGTTTAATTGTATTTCGTTTCGACGTTCCATTGATTAGAAAACCGCACTATGGCGGAAACCGGAAACCACGCCACGGTTTGTGGGATGTATTGTGGGAGACTTTTTTTTATTACAGATTGTAACGAAGCAAAGATCAAAACAATCGAAATAGGTTCCATTCTGCCCTCGGGGAATACGTGTACCGGTGGTTGATTTTTCTACTTCTGCGTCGGAATTATTGTGTTACCGTTAAATCGCCATATGAAATAATTTAATACTGATTTAAGATGAACGCAATTTCTGACGAAACCGAAATCTATTTAATTCAGATTTTTGTTAGCAAACCTCAATTACAGGAAAGTTCATAATTTGGAAACTCTGTTCTGATACATTGATTGAGCAACTTCCAAAAACTGCAGGTTCACTCGATGGATTGTTTCTAATGATGCAATAACTGATTTAAGCATACATAAGAAACATTATTCTTTCCGGTCTCGTGATACAGTCGTCAACTCGTACGACCGAGCAACATGCCCGTTATGGGTTCAATCCTCGATTGTACTGAGCCCTCATACGTAGGATTGACTCTCCTACTATGGGTTATCACTAGGCCACTGAAAGCCAAGCACACTACAGTGTGGTTCAAGGTAAGACAGGGCATGGTAGAATAAGAAGATGGGGCATTATCAACATCTCGCACATTATAATGTCATTGATTTTAGGATACTTAGGTGTAGAAAGACTTATGAAGCCGTCCAATAGATGCTGTAAGGATAGATTTAATAGCTTAAGTAAATGAAACCAATATTTGGGGTAACTGTGAAGAGGAAAACTTTGATTTAATACCGTTATTTTCTTGGACTTTGACCCTGGTATAATTGGAGACATATCCACACCAGCTCACCTTAAGTCCTCCATACCTCTACTTGGGTCGTCATGCGTGTCTCATGCAGTGTTGATCAAGAGTGAATTCGTTTTAGTTTTTGATTCGCTACAGATCCGCTACAAAATTTTAAATTCAAATCTGAGCTATTTAACACTCTAAACTACAATGAGAAATACAACATGATTGTTTGAAAAAATGTCCTGCTTTCTGCCTAAATTTGTAAAAATATCATAAATGGTGTTACACTTAGTTATTTACACTTTTGCATTTATCAATTTCATTCGATATGCTCAAATTAAAACATTCAATTAATAAACGATTATTATTTATAGCTTAGAGACGAATTGTGGTGTGTCAGCAGCATTAGAAAAAAAACGAAAACTTTTACTGAATATTCACAATGCCAGCGTTCATGCAGTTGATGTTCTTTTTCATTCCATTTATCAGATTACAACACAAACACTGTTCTATGATCTTTTATCTTGTGCATCGTGTTATTGGGAACGCAAAAAAAAACGGCAATAAATTGTAAACCTATCCCGGGCTGTTTTCGGCAACCTTTGACATAAACTGAATCTATCACAAAAGAATTGTGTTCGAAATGCTCCCGAACCAGAACTAAAACAGAACGAAAAAAAAACACCAACAACAACCATAACATACATAACCAACTCGTCAATTTATTCCAACTCCCCACCCAACTTCGTTCACAAGCAGCGGAGGTTTTAACCAAAGCAAACCTGTGCGAAGAAAATGAAGCGCTTTGGAATATTAATGCCCACCCCAGAGCTGCACGGGTCATTGTGTACGTGTGCGTGTTGGTGAGAGGGATGCTGCAAAAATACACATTTTGTAACGAAAGAGAAAATGCGTGAAAAGCGTGCTGAGTTGGGTTCAAAGCGAGTTGGGCTGGAGCAACGACCAAAAGATAAAACCAAAATGAACATCAACAACAACCTTTGCGTGCGTGGATAAAGCAAAGTCAACAATGAATCATAATCCCCGAAATAAAACACGACCAACCGTAATAAAGACAATGTTCACCGGGGAGGCACCCTTCGCACCCACTCCCATACCCGCTGTGTCCCGAAACGGAATGTTCGTAATCAAATGAATATTTATGAACTGGACCGTTTGGAGAACCGTAACAATTGTGATGATCCTTTCGAATAAGTAGCAAAGGTAGGACACACGAACAAAACAACAAATGAATTGGAGCCATTATAAACACTGCTTTGGTACACAACCACCCAGCGTCCACGCGCGCACAGGCTGACAAAAGAGATTAATCTCCTCGACAAAAGGTGAGTGGGGTTTGGGCCGGTGGATTATTTAACCGAGTACATTCCGCCTGGCAGGAGATAAAACGCAACTGTCGCCAGTCCGATTCTATTGCCCGCCACAGAATTGACCCGCACAGCCGTTGTTGGCGGGGCAAAGGGAAGGTTTGTTGCATTGTTGCTGCACACTGCATTGCTGCTAACTAGCAAAAGGGCCATTTTATATTAATTTGTGTGTGTTGCCATTTTTCTTTATGGTCAAACAATTTGCTGCCAAGCCCGTTTGCGCTTCATTCAGTCGGTGCGCGAGTTCTTTAATGGTTGAGTCCGTTTCAGTTTATGTTCTGGTGGCTTGGTAAAGGCCGTATAATCATATGGCCTAGCAAGTGGGTGTATTTTATGTTGCTTTCGAAATAACTTGCTTCCAAGAGGCGTAAAACATCGTGCGTGCCTCCTAACTTCTAACTGTCAGCAAAACTCTTCACTTCAAGACATGTCCCGAAGTGCGTCAGTACTGTTGGTTTTTTTTTCTCCCCCCTAACCAAGAAAAAAACCCCACACGAATCTCTACGAACACAATGTTGTACTGCCCGCCCACCTCTACGATGTACACTCCATGGTGTACTTGCGGACGAAGCTGTCACGCAACAAGACGCACACGCGTTCTAGCGCACATCGAACGAAACGTCGAGAGGGAAAAGTGTATCGTCTCGTGCCAGTGACACTTTCTCCCAAGAGGGACCGGGCTCGATGGCTTCTCGGGGCCCAATGGTTGCCGCTTTCTTTCGCACACGCACACGCGTTAGGCTGTCGAAGTTGATGAAATTGGAGCGTTTTGTGTTGCTACAGCACGCTAGGAGGAGTTAGTGGCTGAATGCTTTCTTTCCTTGTCGTACGGCACGAGTACGACGCAGGGAAAAGAGCTCAATGCATGGATTGGATTGGATTGTGGTGGTTTAAATTTTGATGCTTGAGTTGTAAGACTTAATTGTTAAGATGTTGCTTTCAATGTATGCTTTTAGCATGCTTCAAATTTTAAAAGCTTTTGAAGAAAGTTATTTTCTGTACTTAAAACTGAAAGGGACTAAAAGAGAAATAGATTGAGTTTGAAAAATTGCTAAATCAATAAAGGTAAAAATAGAAGGAAATGAAATACAGCAATATTTTTAAAATTTAAATCACCATTCAATAATTTCAATTCAATAAAATGATTATACTAAAGAAAAGGTTGTGCTTACCATTGTAGCAATATTTTAAACCGTAACCATGGCTCGTTTCAATCACATTGTTAAAAACTACTCAACACTCCTGGAACGGCTAATTAAAATGATATCCAGTGTTGGGTGAGTACCGAAGAAAAACTTCACACTTTTAACATCATTATCAACACACCGAACCGTGACACAAAAGCTCACCAAAAACCAAACAACACTCGGGCTGGGGCATCATTTGGCTGTAAAACCAAACATCACCACCACCACCACATCACCCGCTGTGAGCTGTTGATTAATAACATAATGAATCATGTTGCGTCGGTTAATTTAAATTTTCATTCAAACTTTGTTAGCACCACCATTCAACGCACAAAATCGGGGACGGGGTTGGCAGCGTTCTGTTTTGTTGCTGAAATGCAATCACCACCACACCCACGTACGAGCGTACGTGCACGATGCGCACTTACTGCAACGACAAAACCGCTTAACGAAATAATTGCTCCCCGTGGTGGGGTGTAAATATGAAACATTTAACGTTAAAAAAAGGAGGTAAACGTATCGAGCAGCACTGTTGGTGGTACAAAAAATACACATGCAATCAGCAACATTATGCATGGATGGGGTGGCATAGCCCTTATCCAGCGTTAAAACGTAGCCATTCAATAAAGCTATATGGGTGGCAGTGGAGATCCTTTTTGCCTTTTTTTGAATATGTATGTATGGATATAGGTGTGGAAGCAAAAATAAGAGCAATCATTAATATGCCTTTCTCTCCCCTGCTGGGAGCAGGCCGATAGCAATCAATTGAAATTCAATAAAAATATTAAACGAAAATAAAATTGCGAACACCCGTCGATGACTCGCTGTCCAATTTCAGATATGGGAATACCGAATACTGAGGGGAAAGTATTTTGTTGCGACTTCATTTCATGCTCGTTTTGATTGAATGTTTTCAGATGCATGCAGTGACCATTTGTGTAAGCAAATGTTTACATATCCTAACATATACTAAATTTAAATAAAATCGTATTGAAAATAAGATTCACAATTGTGCGTATGACTGGTCCAAATTTTCAATAAAACAAATGTTGAAATGAAACTATGCATTTGTAATTTGTGTTTCGCTAAAACATTTAAGCTGTATAGATTTTGATGTGCGCCCAAATGTAGGCAACCATTACCTACCAATTGCAAGAATACGCCTGAAAGTATGCTAGTATGCTAGTAGTGATGTTAGCGGTTAGTGGATAATTGGCTTTAAGAGGCGTAGAACGATTTAGATTTGATTTTAGTTTTAATAATAAAGTATTTAAGCACATTTACTCATTTATATCCAATACTATGGTTAAGCATTACGCAAATTATAAAAAAAACGATAAATTACTAAGGGGCGGTCCCGCGGTATAGTCGTCAACTCGAACATAACGTCAATAACATGCTCGTCATGGGTTCAAGCCCAGAATGAACCCTCTCCCCCCCCCCCCCCCCGTAGCAAGGATTGATTATCCGGCTACGTGGTAATGAATTAAGTCTAGAAAGCCTGTATAGGCCGGCATGTCCGCGTAGGACGTTACACCAAATAGAAGGTACTAATATTGCATACTGTTAGGCGCTTCAAGTAGCCAGATTTTGTTGATAAGGGGAATAATATTTAATAGTAATGGCACAACACCTACATCTGTGTTGAAGATTAAATTTTATTTTTATTTTGGTGACGGGCCTTCTTGCCTCATTACTCACACCATTCATGTCGTCCTAGAGAAATAATTCAAACATAAATTAGTACTCCATGAAAGGATTTTCTTATATCTATTAAAAAGAACGCCACATTCCGCTGTTGGTCCATCACAGTTGAAGTGAAGCAATTATACATATTTCTTACCCATCTTCAGCAAACATTACCCCTACCACGTATGACATGATCACTGTCCTGCTGTTGTTTTTTCGTTTAATTACCACGCACGCAATCCTATTCCTGGCGGAAGGAAATTGGCCCTTCTTCCCGCAATAGTTGGCCAGCAACACGCTACCCGGTGATAAAACTTTTTGCTTCGCACGAAATGCTCCTCCTTCCCACACTGTGTTTGCCCCGTGTCGATGATCAGCTTGACTTTTTGCCCGCCAACCAGCAGAACGGAACCATTAGCTGGTACATCCTTGCCACATGCTTTCTGAATTGGTGGGCAGTGAGCACGGTGAGTTGGGTCTTGTGAGCGTTGTGTGAATAATTCACGGTGCGTGCGTTGTCAGCAGTGCAACGGCAATAGTGTGCGAAGTAAGTTTCCGCCAAGACAGTTCCGCTCGGTGATCCCCGGTAGTAAATTACATGGAGTTCGGGCAAAGTACGTACACGTCTCGCTTTATTTCAGTGTGACCGTCGGGAGGGAACGTCAATTTCCGTCCCATCCTAGTACGGTGGTGATGGGCTGGGAGGGGCTGTGGTGATCGTTAGAGCTTGTAACGTGAGCAAAGTTTATTGCCGCTGTCGTTTTTATGCTGCATCACACAAAAGCAGAACACAGCCGGCAACTAATGGAAGGACATCATGAACAGGAACAGGGACTGTGATGCTTTGCTTGCTTATTTAGCTGTATCTTTCATTTTCTTTACTGTATAACTGTATCAATTCCTACTTTTTAATCAATGTTTGTTGTGTTTGGATTATGTTTGGCTTTATTTTTATTTTTTGTGATATTTTCTTCCTTCACTGCTATGTATATTTATTCTATTTATTTATTTCTATTTATTTCTATTTATTTATTTCTATTTATTTCTATTAATTTGCTATGTCCTATTTATTGCTATATACGATAAATATGCAGGGTATTGCACAAGTAGAATACGCATTTCCAGCAACTTGTTGTAACTATTATGTTAAATATGATATAAATATTCTACTGAGTTTAAACAATCACTTTTGTAATAGAACTAGTTGGTATTTACATTTTCAACAGATTTTCCAGTAAATTTTACATTCATTACGTCGTTCAATAATATCACACCATCAAAACTTGCTTCAAACAGCAATATTTGATCTGTTCATACCATTTTTACACAAACAAACTGACTCTATTGTTCACATTTTGCAAATGTTCGTAGCATGATACTTTCATGTTGAATTATTCGTATTTTCAGTTTTTATCAAACTTCTACGAAATTCTACCATTAATTAGATTTTACTCTCTCTCCAGCACACATACACACAACTCCATGTCATATCCAATTAATTTAGCAGTGTGCATTAGGCATCAACAACGACGAGAAATGAAAAAAAAAATCCCGTTAAACACACACATATAACCCCAGCCGGTATACAACCTCCCAATTTACACAGCTCAATCAAATCTCAACAAATTTACCAACGATGGTCATTGCATAAATTACACAATTTTCCACGAATTTTTCCACCAATGGGATGAGGTTGCACCGCGTGAACAATAATCATACCAGCCAGGAGGGAGGGGACTGGTGAAATGGCTCAACCGTCCGTCCAAAACAGCGCATCGGGCAGCAGGCAGTGCACGTGGAGCATGTCCTTGTCGCGCTTTTTTCTCGCTTTTTCTTAACGGCTTTTCCAACGGCGTCACTCCCTAGGTGGAGTGCAATTTGGCAGAAATTTCCTATTCATACCCACGGAGTTGCTCCACCGTGACAGCCACCGTACGCCCTCCCAACTCCAGCGATCATAATCCTGGTCGCACAAGAAGTGAGCACTCTCGGGGCTGTTTGCTGACGATGCTCCGGTTCGGTCTCCGGTTGCCATTTCCGTCCAATTTCGTTTCCAAATAACTTTTTAATTAAACACCAAATGTCAACCGGCGCGAACACACACTGGGTCGTAGCCGTGTGTGTGTTTGTGTGCCGTGTGTCACTTCTATCACAAACCTCAGTCACATTGCGAGCGACCGACACACCGAGTGTCGATGGGAATGATGGAACACAAGTGGACGGCCAAGAACAAAAGTGAAGATCTAGCCGGTTCCATTTCCTGCCCAACCAGACGCCAAATGCACACAAACATACATGCTTGACCATACGTGGAAAAGGGACGTCCCGAATGGAAAATTAAAAGGAAATGACGGGAAAAATGCCACCAGGAGACAACGACAGTCGTGTGTTTTGCGCTTACCCTCGCAGGGTTTGCTGTTTGTGTAATTGAATAAAATTCCTTTAAAATGCTTCTCGTACTTTTGTGTGTGAGTTTGTCTCGTGCCAAATGGGAGAATAAAAAGCCACAAAAATAGCAATTTGATCGATGCAAACGTTTTCCAACTCTTCCCCATATCAAACAATCGATGCAAGTCCGCTCACAAGCACACACCGATCGAAAGATTCATCACTGTGGTGCGATGGTGTTTAAACACGTTCCCCCATAATTTGATGATTATTCTCGGGAGATTTACAAATGGCAGGCCAGAAGTGCCACAAGTCAAGAGCCGGCATACGAGCCTTCCGGTACGGTACGGTAGCTACAAAATGGCATGCCGGACCTCGGGCCAGTACACGGAATCTAATTTGTAAGTGCTTCCGTCGACCGCCCGGCCCGGGTCCAAGAACCGGGTGTGTCAAGCATTAAAGCCAATGTACCGGAATGGTTCGAACCAGCTGCCACCGATGTTGCCACCTGCTGAACGTTGCTGCTGGCTGGACGATCTCACAAAGCCACAGGGCCAGCGATGCGGCACCAGCAATGGTCTCTCACCTTTTAATTAAACTGCTCATCATCATCGTCCTCATCGTTGGCGTCGATAAGTTGGCAGGTTTATCAACACCGGCGTGACACCCGCAACGGAGAAGGCACACATACCGTCGGTTCTGAAATCAATCGGGATGCATCGAGCGGTAGAAGGTTGTGAAGGTGTTTTTGGAATTTACCTGAATCCTACCCTGGATCTCCGGGGTTGGACGGTGCCGCTGGGTGGCATTTCATTTATGCGAAAACCCGGCACCACAATTTAACCACATTCACGCATCACACTACGGGATGCTGGCGGAGATACTCTGGGCCTGACGCCTTAAATGGTTGACAGTCATAAAATTCTACCCAACAACGCACAACGCACGCATCCGTCCGGTTTTCATCGATGCCGTGGTGCTGTATCGAGACGGATCGAAGTATCGAAGGTTCGATGTTGTAAGGTATTAGTTTGCAATCATTCGTAACCACAGGGCAATCAAACGCATACGTTATGCGTAGAGCGTTACCGAACGGTGGTACAAAAAGGTAGGAATGATGGGACAACGAGCCTGTTATAGCCCATTTTAAGTAATCATATTGTTCGGCAAGGATCTTGAAGTATTAATAGATTAAAAGCCATTTTTTCTATGGTTTACTCTGTAGCTGTTCTGCCATTTCAGGACGTAATCATTGCTTTCAATAAAAGGCGTAATAGGAACGCTTCATGTGAAGGACACCTTTGCTACACGCCTAAAAGTATGCTATATGGCATTTGTGTGCGTTTTTGTTAGGAATTCGGCAACAAAATCAAGAAAATTATTAACTTTTATTCAAATTTATATATCTACACACTTACATCATCTTTTAAGTTGTGTTTTGTGAATATGATTTAACTTACTATCTTTTACTTATACTAATTCTAAAATAATATATATTGTGCATAACTTTAGGTGCATAAGAAGAGCTCTCGATTTCAGATAAATATTTATACATCTGCTCCACTTGGTCAACTAGTTTATCCCACTGTGTTAAAAGCACCGCCTCCGGTCAGCATCTCTCGGCACATACCCCGATCCCGATCGATAATAAATTTGAACCTCCTTTCCAGCGCTCACGGCATACACAGCAAATTCTCTCGGGTAAAATTCATACAAAGTAAGCTTCTTTAATCCGTACTGCGACGGCGGCCGGCTTCACCCGTCGGAAACGCCATCGGAGAAAGTGGCATTCGACCGGGCACACCATCACCACTTTTCCAGTCACTTGCACGTGCTGTCTTTCATCTTTAACCGAAGCGATGCATTCGAAAGCCAGCCAGCCCCCCGGAGGCACTGGGAGCGGGTCGGAATGCTATCGGCAATCACACCACCACTGTGTCGCCCACAGTTCCTGTAAACGAACTCGATGATAACTCTACTCCGGTCGGGCAGGCAGACATGCTGTACTGTTTTTAGTAAATGGGTAAAAATACCTTCACCCTGGAACGTTCGTCTACGTACTGAAGTTGTTGGTGGATGACGTAGTACGCTGGCTGGAGCCATACGTACTCTCACACCTGAACCATTAACAATGACCGGAATAGCTATTTTCCGATTTTACACGCCCCGGGGATTTCACCGCTACAACAGTTGGCAGCCTGGAGCAGAAACCTTGCGTGCAGTAACATTTAAAATGTTTTCGATGTAGTGCTTAGGAGCTGGGGTGAGCTGCGGGCTACAAGAAACCGAGAAACCCACAAAACAATCCTCAATCAAACAGACACATACGCTCGACATGAAGTGATAAAACAAAACTGTTCTACGGTGGCAGTCGAAGTGGGATTAAAGGAAGTGTATTATGGAGTTTTTCTCTATTGTTCTATTGGTATTTGGATGTTTGAAGTGCATGCTTTGTGCACATGATGCAGCATTCAAGGCAATGTCTTCACCAAAAATGCTCCCCCAAGACATCCTGTTTGATGTGGATCAGTGTAATCATAATTATTCCCAATGTGTACGCCTTGGTAACTTGGTAGTCATTTCTGATGAAATGTATAATTATTACAGTTTTAAATTATAGTGCATTTGTATATCTTATCTGCTGAAGTGTACTTCATTTCTGCTGAATATACATATTCTCAACAGATAACCCAAAAGTAAAAAGCCAGCTGCTGATGAAGCCTAATTCAATTATCAACGTTTACCGTGACAATTATTCTGGCGTCACGGGCAAGCTCTACCACCGATGCAGACCCATTGCCCATTGGAAGAGGGAAAGTATCGCTTGCTTACAACCATTTCCCCTGCGTGCTAGATCCATCTTCATTATCCGGGTGCTTTAATTTTAATCTAATTTCATGCTTAATTTTCTCGAGTTTCCCTTACACCCGGAGCTAAAGAATGGTCGGAATAGTGGAGAGCACAACAAAACACACACACTACGGTCTTTCAAGCTGCTTTAAGCGAAGCTGGACAGTTTCTTTGTGTGCCCATTAAAGTGTACCCTTGAAATGGGGGGTGAACAAAAAAAAAGCATCTCCCGCTTACCCATCAGCACGCATAATCGTTAAACTTTACAACCAGCGGGCGACAAAGTTGAACCAACCAGATGACTTCGTTGGCGGTAGCAGACAGGCATGCGGGGTTTGAGGTTTTTTTGCACGACTATTGCGTTGTCTGCATCGTTGTGTAATGCTTTCAAGAAAATTAACTAACCCCAAGAACCAAACATTGTGATAATCGAAATCGTTTGAAGATGTGTAACAAGATGATGTGTACAAAACGGTCGAGGCTTGTAAATTAGGAAGTATTGCTTGGGAAGAAAGGAGAAATGTGTATGTATTTGACACTTTTTACTCATAATTCAATGTTTCACAACATTCAGCGAATCTTTTTTTTTTCGTAATACATAATCCTGATTCTTGTGTGTTCTTCAATTCTGCTTAATACTGATTTTATGTCCTTCAATGCTGCCGCAGTGCAAGTATGATGTAAAATTGCATACTTTTAGGCGTATTATCTTCACGCAGGAAATTATTTTATTAATGAATTTTCACTGACATAATCTTGCTTTACAAATCGTTAGTTTCGTCAATTTCAACAAAATTGAGCTTCTATACAAAATAATGAATGAATAAGAGTACAAAAAAATCCTGTTTACCTTTCATTTTTTCAATTAACGCACAAAGTATTCAATACAGGAAAAGTCCAATACAACTAGCCACCTAGAGGTGCGCATTTTTCATACACTCTCAAACTTTTCCAATAAATCAATAGCCTTCCTTTTATTGCTCATCTCAGTACCGAACGAGCAGTGCCGGTGCACTGCATTTTTACCCAAGCGTTAAGCAAGAATACCTCAACTTGCCCATACGAAAGCAAACAAGCACATGCACACTGCCTGACCTGCCTTTGCTCCTCATTCCCACCAGTCCCGTGCTGCATGCATGTGAGTGAAAAACTTTCCTCACTACACAACGAACCGGTACAGCACAGTAGGCGAATCACAGTCAGCAGCGAGACAATTGAAAAGTACAGTGCCGCGACTACAGCACGGCACACTCCACGGTATCGCCATGGCAACGTGCGCCCTTGATGCGCGGCACAGCCGGAGGGAAAAGGATTAAGCAGAATTAAAGTCTCCCTGGTGACGCACGCAGTGTTTTGTTTTCATCTGTGCCGCACCGCGTTGTTATTGTAGTCCGATTGGTAAAGGCGCACAAACCGCCCCAACCGATGCGGAGATGCATGGGAGGCCCCCGCATTCCACCAAGAACCATGGTTGTCACCAGCAGCACAACGCGCGTTGCAATTCGCTCAGCATGGGTGGCAAACGACGAAAAATTGTGACTCGTGACGGTAAAATCATGACCGCGTGGTGAAACTTTCTCCGCACACTGGTGGTGATGATCAGCATCTGATAGTGTGGTGTTGCTGTTGCTTTCTTTTGCACGCCCAACGTCCCAACAGGAGTGGAGGTGATGGAAAAAGTTGGCAATATTTTTTCATTTCCATGCCTCAACACGTGCAGTGGCGGTTGCATGGTCACGATGGGTGGTTGAGGCAGAATGGGGGATTCGCGACAACGAAGGATACCTCTTCTTGCACACTGTGGTACGGGCGGAACTGAGTCTTTTCTGGGACAGATTCAGAGTTAATATTTTATTGTTGTGCAAATTGAATTTTAGTTTTAAAATTAAACTATAATTTGATCGTAAATCTATATGATGTTCAATAAAAAGCGGTATTATTTTAATTTTGAACAGCTTCACAACCATTCACAACCATTTCTTTAACAAGCTCGGTACACAAGTCTTGTTGCGCCTAAAGGTATGCAATATCTCAGGATGTCGTCTATATGCTGTAATACTGTCCTTCAGGTATAAATACTTACCTCTATCTTATGACGTTTGTTAATACTTTGCCTACATTCAACATGAACTGAATGATCGGATTATGTTATTCATTCCTATTCTGTGCATTTTTTCAAGTACACAGACTCCATAATGCATTCACTATACTCCACCAAGTACGTTCTTTTCAGCGCTTCCTTAATCCATTATTCAAACATCAAGAAGGTAAATCTTTTCCCTCATTAGCTGTTTGCTTTCCACTCTGCAAATGTCTTTGACCCCTTCTAGATGATTTGCCCATCATCCTTGCCAGCGCTGTTCCATTTCATATGCCTACAGAATCACTGTTAAATGACGTGTATTGAGATTTATCGTTTCAAATTCAAATCGCCAAGCGAAATCATCCACCCGGCTTCCGGTTAATTGTCCCGCACAAGCAAAGAGACGGAAACGGACAAGGGCAACTATGGTAAAAGTAAGGAGAAAGCAAACGAAAATCGATTTAATTTTCTCATTCGAAAATAAATTGAATTCTTTTTTCTTCGCTCCAGCTCGTTCCCTTTCACCTTCGCTCTAGGGCGGTGAAAGGTCTGATTTATTTGTAACACGAAACCTGAAACTAACCCTAAACCCCTGCCGTGATTGTCTTTTCGCTCTTACATTCACATCACATTCTTTTGGAAGTTCTCGTAGGCGTAATATCAAAAGCGAAACGGAAGGGAAATTACATCCTACTTTTCAGTGTTCCACTAAAACTGAGCATTCTCATCAGTGACGCACAAAGCGGACAAAGAAAAACAAACCATCCGAACACGGGCGCAACACGATCGATCGTCCGAATGGGAGGGGTGGATGCCCACCTTTCGATCTGCTGCGACTGAGCTGGGAAAGGGAAATGAGGGTAATAATTTACACTTAACAGTAGATTTATTTGCAATCGATTTGTTTCTGGTGCACGCTGTGAGCAAAGGAAAGAAAGTGGTAATGGAATATTGGGGCGTAGAAGAATGTACAGAATGTTTAAAGTGATTTTATTTGATTTGAATTTAGCAGTAGCTTTAAAGCACAAATGGGTCTGTGTAGTTTGATTGGCAGAAGCTCCAAATTGGCAAACCTCTGAAACTTTTAATGAAAACATGATCCATTATGTTGCTGTCTCGACCCCAAGCGCCTAAATGTATACTAGATGTATTATGTATGCTTTGTTTTTTGTCACATTTTCTTCTTTAAAATTTCTTTTGTAGCTTTGTTTCATTTCTGTTTGTTTCTACAATGTTATATCAAATTTTTATTTTTTATATCTCCTCATCTATTACGAATACCTTATTTGTTTGTATTAAATGGGTAAAATTATTTGAATTTTATAACATAAAAGAACAAATGTTATATATAAAAGAACAAAACCAACTTACTACAAAATTATACCACAAAAACAGAAACACTTCATAGAACAAGTAAAATATTTTATTTATACAGTCATAAAATGACAATAACTGCAGATTTCATTTTACTCTTCCGACGTATCTCGCTCACTAGCAACCCCCTTTAGAAACGCCCACAGATCGAATGAGATACACAAATGTGACTCCATCATCAAGGTCAAAACTAATGAGGCTCGTGTTGCAAACTGCGTAAATCATTTACAAATATTCATTTACATTTCTTCTCACTTCCACTATCCCCTAGTTCCTAGTTCCCAAGCCCCCAGATGCTCACCAGCGTTGGTCGTTTGTATCGATTTCACTGATAGCAAAAAAGTCTCCCACTTTACAGCAGAAACACAGGCAACACAAAATGCGTTCCACCGTGGAGCATGCTTTCGCTTCGCTTATTGGTTGATTTACTATCATTTTCACACCAGCCCTTGCGTCACAAACTGTGTGTATGTGTGCCAGTGAAGGAAATCAAAAGCGGAAAATTGACCCCAAAACGTGACTGCTTGAAGGGAAGGAAAAACAAGTGCACAAAAAACACGTTATCTTTCCATACGGGTACACGGGCAAAATGGCAACAATACGTATTGTGTTACAGGGTTGGCTGAGGCTGAGTTCCCTCAAGAAAGCACCCCCTAGGGAGAGAGAGAGAGAGAGATCGCATAATGGTGGCAACGAGAAAGGGCGTCGAAATCAGCATAACTGCCACTCTCGTATTGCATGAATATTGAAACAAAATACCGTTCGTTATGCATATCGTTTGGCGCGTGAACCAAAAGTCCTTTTTTTTGTTCGACCTTCTCTACTGTGGATGCTGGTGTGGATTTGGGCTAGTACACTGGCGAGGTTGCTCAGGACAAGTGGGAACCATTTGAATTGGGCTTATCGTATGGGCGGGAGACTCGTAAAAATTGAGGTAAACTTCATTTTCCTACCCAATCGAATTATCACACATGCCAATGGGAATGCAGATTGTGGAGCATAACGTTGTGCCATAACGTTACATTTAACAGAGATAATACCAGTTTATTCAAGGTAAGGACAGTATTAAGGCATGATGGCTATGTTTTACCGAGTTGCGAATGTGTTTTTTTTGTCACCTGATTGATCATTTTGTGTTTGAAAATTTAAAACATGAATCAACATTCCTTTCTTCTTCTATAATTATTCTCAAGCGCCTAAATGTATGCAATAACGAATTATTTGCATTGCTTCTACTGCTAGCATTAGTAACAGTAAAAAAGGCTGCTTACAGCAATAGAACTGTGATTAAAGATTAAGCTTCGGTGCACAATTTACTTTACTGTTCGTGAGCTGCTAAGTGTATAAATATTCGCTCCGAACAGCTCTACCCCAAACACCAACGCTCCAACACTTCGTAAAAGGTTCGCCATATTAAAGCTTCCCCTCCTACCGGCTCCCACGAGAACACCGAATGCATAAGTTATGCATCGTCTGGGAACCGTAAGCAAACAAACAAAATCCCCTGCCCACACCACAACGAACGTATCATGTACGGGGGAAGCATGTAAGACACGACACTCTGGTGAAAAGATTTATAAAGGATTAAATTTTATCTTGCACTCCATGGTCACGGGAGAGGCGATTTTCTGACTCGGGTTTGCAGGTTGTTTGTGCGATGGTTGACTGAAAATCCACCGTAGCATATATGTACTTAGGACGGGATGAAGAAAGATGGACTTTGAGAATGTAGCCGATTGGAAACTAGCTTAAGAGATTTAGGCATTACTTAAAGTTTATAATTTTAATAACTTTTTGAAGTTATAAAATTAGCACACTTGGCCAATCGTCCCACTTTAAACCAAGTCACCCGAAGCATTGCGTCCATTTTCCAATATGTAACGCTGATTCAGCAGATGCCTGCTGAAATCTATTAGCCTGCGGTTTAGCACTAGCATGCACTACGTGTGCAACAGCACCCAGTCACGCATTACGCATCCGAAACAAATGCCATCGCCACCATCACCGTGGAAAGGACAGTGAAATGGAAAGTTCTAATTAATTGCGCCCATAAATCATGGCTAACAATAACGAATAATTACCGAACAATGTGTCAATGAGTTATGCCCGGTCAGTCGGTTTGCTGAGGGTTTCTCGGACGCACACGGGCGCAGTCGGTAGCCTAGCATTCCAATGTCAACGCAGCGGGCTCGTTCATGGGGCCCGACGGATGACGGTCAATTTGAAACGTTCGCTGCATGTTGCTTTTGTGTAGAAGGCACACAGCAGCTGAAAATGGCTCAATCAGACCACACATGGCCGATGGGCTTCTTAAGATGCTGAACGCTTGGCGATGGGCTGTAAATGGGCACGTATTGTGTGTGATTGCGTAACAAAGCGGATACAATTGTTTCCATGCCGAGATTTATTGGACACTGTGAAGCGATGAGTTGAGTTGTATTTGTGAATAAATTAACATTTTCTTTTTAATTTTAAGGGTCGTGGAAATTTAATTTTAGCTATATTTGTTAATATTTATCTACTTTGTAACAATTTCTTTATCTTTGATAAGTAACAATCCGGCCGAAGCCATTCCCTTTGAACAAAAAAACTTTGAAATTAATCCACGATAAGGCTGGAAGGAAGCTTTCAGAAAAGAAATATATATATATTGCATACTTTCAGGCGTTTAGTACAATGCGTCTAATTTAGCACAATGATTGTAATTACAGGCTGATTGTGCTCGTGCTTTGCTTGGATTTTCGGGGTTTCAATAACAGAAATGTTATTTTTATGTAACGTAAATTACCCCTCGTTAATTCTGAAAATGTTCAAAATAAGAAATGATCTCCCTTGATCGAAGATTAACGAAGTATAGGACAAACATAATTAAAAAAAAAAAACAAACAAATATGGAAAGGATTTTGTAACTTAATACAGGCCATTATAAATAAAACTGATGAAACGCATGCATGAGTATCATGCACAGAACCATCCAGAATTTCACCACAATGCCTAAAAACCACATGGTTTCCGCTGCATAACATCTCCACAGTCCAATGCCCATCGCTTTGCGATAAGATACAATCAACGCCTAACGACTTAAAATCTTACGCAAACAACGAATGGTTTGTTTTATTGCACCGATTATCTTGAAAAAAAAAGCCCGTTAATCGCTTACGTAGCAAAACGCCGCACTAAACGGCAGTGGCAATCATAACGGCCGACCGTAATCCGTTGCGGATATCGCACAGTGTAGTACAATGTTGTGCAGGCGACACCCTAACGGCTATGATAACGGGTATGCCGAACCCGTTGATTTCAAACAATCACACGCGTTCAAATGAGCGGCAATTAGGGCAACGCTTACCAACTGCCTGCCTGCGATATGTGCTGATTGTTACCGGCTGATAGAACGCTGGTCACGGAATGCAGATGTGGATATTGCTGCTGAATTATTACTACTGAGCGTGCACCGTATCGCTGCACTGTTGCTATCTTGGGACTTTTTGGGAGCCTATCGTGGGCAACGGTATATAAACGGGGGAAGGTCAGCTTTTGGTCATCAATACAGTTTGCGCGGCTTCCGATCGGCACAGTTCACTCCAAGATGCGTAGCATTCTCGTACTACCGCTGCTCGTGGCCCTGGTGGCCGGAGCCACGCTTGACTTTGAGCACTACTGGACTGCTCAGGAGGTAAGCTCGCCTTGTACGTCCTTAAGCTTTCCTTTCTAACCATCAAACCTTTTTGACTGGCTGACGCTAGATGAACGAGTACATTGATGAGCTGGTGAGAGACTTCCCTACTATCGCCACGGCTGTGAACGTTGGCACCAGCACTGAGGGGCGCCCGATTCGGGCGGTGCGTGTCAGCAAGAACAACGTCGCCAACCGGCCGCTCGTGATCGTGGAAGCTGGTCTGCGTGCCCGGGAATGGATCTCCCCGATGTCCGCTAACTACATTCTGCACGAGATCGTTGAGCATTACTACGAGTTCGAGCATATTCTGGACAACGTTAACTTCCTGATCGTGCCGCTGGTCAACCCGGACGGGTATGAGTTCTCGCGCACCACCAACCGGCTGTGGCTGAAGTCACGCAGCGTCAACGGCAATGGATGCTTCGGTGTGGATCTGAACCGCAACTTTGGCCACCTGTGGAACACCGTCGGTGGAAGCAATGATGTAAGTCGTGTGGTGTGAGCTAGCTTTTCCTATGTGTGTGTGTACTAAACCCAAGCTCATCCTGTTCTTTCAGCCCTGCTCGGATAGCTTCGTCGGTACGGCAGCCTTCTCTGCGCCCGAAACTGCTGCCCTGCGCAATCTAATCCAAGCGAACAGCGCCAACCTGGCTCTGTACCTGAGCATCCAGTCAGCCGACCAGATGGTGCTGTACCCATTCTCTCACAGTGCCACCACCAATCCGGCCAATGTGGCGGAGCTGCGCAATCTTGCCAACAGCGTTGTGCTGACGCTGATGCGACAGAATGGACGTGTGTTCACTAGCGGCGGTGCGGGACTGCTGCAGACGCCTGCCTCGGGCAGTAGCATTGACTTTGTGGCGGGCACGGTTCAGCCCGATCTGGTGTTTACGCTTGAGACCGGCGCTGGTGGTAACTATGGGTACGATGTGCCCGAGTCGCAGATGGCTGAGCTTCTCAGCGAGACGACGTACGGTTTCCTGACGATGGCGGAGTACGTCGCCAACAACAAGTAGAGGAACGTGATGGGAGCTTTCTAACGATCTGGAACTTGTGTAAGGGAAGGATGTGGATGTAATATAGTACGACACAATATAAAAAAACATAACCACAAAAACATGAAAAGTACTACTTGGTGTGTAATTTGATCAGCAGAAAAGCATCCGAAGGTGATTGTTAAAAAAAGCGTATTAAACCTAGGGGTTATCCATAAATTACGTAAAACTAAAAATTGTTTCGTTCATCATCCTTAATTGCATTAAAATGTGTGTATTGGTCCTAAAAGTACTAAATATTCGATCACATGCTATTTGATTTTTGTTTTAAATTGACTGGTTGTTCAACACTAATAACGATGAAATATCAATTCTGTGGTTTGGATAAAACGAATAATTCCAAGACATTCTCATTTTGTTCATTCTTATGTTATTCTTATGTTTATTTGAAGTAAAATTTACCAAAGTCATTTTACGGCAGTATTTACATCTTTTTCACAACAATAGAGAGTTTTTGAAGATTCCTCCCTCCTCCTTCTCTTCCTCCTTCTGATCCTTCTCCTCTTCAGCCAAATAAAAAAAAAACACTCTTCACCATTGTGAGTGTATCGTATTGGACGGTTGGACGTAATTTATGGACGCCATGATTGAAATGCAATTCCGGTTTGAAGGACCAAATTTAAAATTATTCAAAAAAAATTAAATTAGATTGGATATAGAATAGAGAATAAATAGTATTCAGTTATTACTTACTAAAGAAGTGCTGACTTCACATTAAACCCCAAACAGTTATAAAACTATCAATGCGATCACGTTTACCCAACATATGTTACAATATTGGTCCTGTGAAACCGACACCGTTGAATATTAAACCAGAAACCACAATTTGTTGACGCATCCTTCTCAGAGCTACAAAAGCTTAACAAACGACGTACACTTTTAGATACAATTCTGTTTCAGCTGTTGAACTACAACAACAAGAACCTGCTCAAGCGACCTGGCACCCCATTCTATAGATTATTAGTACCGTTCTTCAATTTGATCGCTACTCAAAAGCACCATTACGCTCATCCATAATGTACTCGGGGGTAAAGGTAAAGGAAGTGCATGCTGTTGTCAGCACATTGGCATCACTCGCCAAGGGAAAGTTTGTGGCCCCTTGTGAAGCACTCTCCAATGAAATCTTTCCCGTGAAGTGGAGTGGAGTACCTATCACCGTACAGTGCAAGCAGAAAACAGAAGTCCTGCCACATGTTTTCCACTCTCGTTCTCGCCTCAGACCCACATACAGTCAGGGCAGGATTTTATCTCTTTTTTAAGCCAAATGGGGCTTTATGATATGTGAGCTTGTGCTTGTGTAACACCCAACCCCACTGGATAGGGAGGGAAAAGGGATCGGCAAAGGGAGAAGCAAATGCATTTTGATGAGGATTCGATGTTAGGGAATTTACCCACAAAACGTTTCCTTTTTTGGACGCATACAACAACAACAAAAAACTGAGCCTTCCGGGAATTCGATGGAGTTCTCGGTGTGTGTGTGAGTTTTATCCCTTTTCTTTGCATTTTTTTTATAACGCCAAATCATGTGGTAGGCGTTTGGGGAATGCTTACCGGTTGAATTGATGCAAATTGAAAGGTTTCAGCTGAATGGGATGAAACATGGGAAGGATATTTGGTGTTGTTTATTCATAAATGTATGTTTTGTGAAGCATTAATACCTTCACACCTATTCAGGGCGATTTATTTGACACTCAAGATTGAGGAAAAGCAGCTTAATCATGTCTTAGGAAGGATTTGCGTGGAATAACACAGTTTGTAGATGAAAAAGATTACAATTAAACCCTTAATGTTGGGGAAGAGATTTCAATACATCATTTTTCACAAGTTTACACTTTAACAACAATGCATTGCAATATTTAATTGCATCTCTATCTCATCCACTTCCGACATTCAATTACCACAGCCGCAACAGCCCCTTTCTGCTGTTGCATGTGCAAACACCGATAAGCAAAAATACTTCCGAGCCACTGGGGGGGAAAAAAGCACGTCGATCGTAAAAAAAAAGCAGCAAAACCAGCAGCAAGAGTAGCGTCGTAAAAATCCACCCCAGCACACATAAAACAAAGCACCAAACCAAAACCGAACACCATACGCCTAACTTTCGATTGTCTCATAAATATTAATGACAGTATCAGAGATGCAAACTGTCCAGCTGGGGTCAGAGCGGCAGGATCGAAACAGGGGAGGCAAACTTTTCCCTTGTTTCCGTGCCCTAGCCCTAGATGGATTGCAGCTTGGAAGCGACAGAACAGAGCGCAAGAAGAAGGACAAAAAACCCACAAACCACCTTGTCACGACCACCAGCAATCCTCCGCCTTCGTAACGGGTGGGAGAAAAATCGTCCCTGTCCAGGTTTGCTGGTGCGGTTGAATAATTGATTAAAATTTATCGTGAAATTCAATATCGGACATTATCGAGTCTATTACTTTGTGCGCTTCCGGTGAACAGATTGCTTGATTTACTTCCCTTTGCCTTCCCTTTGCACTGTACCCAGCTCAACGCGAAATGGCAGGGGAGTACTAGTAGAGAAACTTTTTAAGCCTACATTTCTACTCCTCCAAACTCCCGGCGCTTGACGCTTAACGTGCCAGGAAAAGACGGCCCACAGTGGAACTTTTCCACAACTACTCTACCATTTTATGGACGTTTTTTGTTTGGTCCTTTTCCATTGTCGACACTCATTTGCCATTTTGGTTTTATTTATTCTTTCCGCCCCGAACGATTCGACTTTTAGCTCTGCCCCGCAAAATGGCAAATGACAAGACGGCAATCTATAAACACAAAAGCCCATCAGCTCAAGACTTGAGTGGTGGGAAAAAAAACTACCAACCAAAGCTGGGAAAGGATGGGATGAAGGTTAGTGATGAGGTAAAAGTTGCTCGCACCACCATTCCTCTAAGATTCGAACTTTATTTTCCACAATACCACAAAATATGCCGGGCTCCGCCCAAGAAAAGGCTGAGAATAGCCCATCACCTCGAAAGGAAAATACGGCTCACGATGAAAGAAAAGAAAACAATTACGTGATAATAAAAATTTATATTTGCATTTTAGCCTGCTCCTGGCGAAGTGGCGAGAAGCGCTGAAAGGTCTAATAGTGACACAAACCAACCTACAGCAACAACAAAAGTGCGATTTTTCTATAGCTAAAGTTTATCCTTTTTTGGTTAAAAGAAACGAGATGGAAGCGAAAACTCTCTCAAGCCCATGTTACGATCTCTGCTCATCTCTTTAACTCCATCTAACCATAAACTTCCAGTCCTGTTTTGTTTATGAAAGAGTTTTGCACCCTTATTTCTCTACCCACGCCAACGCTAACGAACGAAATTGTTTAGGCGACACTGGCACCGGTTTGGCACAGCCCAAACCGCACCCGAAACCATGCCTTCGATAATGCTAATGATTTATGAGCGCCATTTTTGCAACAGCGACGCTGATTGCATTCAGTTTAGCCGCGCCGCACCGTCGCTGTCGACGAAAAGAAGAAAAGCGCCTAAAAGTATGCAATCGCTGTACTAATTTCACCATTTAAATGCATAACAATAGAGGCCCCGGTCCCGCAGCCGGACGTTGCTCGTTGTTGTGGGCCTGTAGGAGTTGAGGGGGTTGAGCCAAAAACTGAACAGCAACGCCCTGAACTTTTAGCGCGCTTACAATAGCCTTCATCGGCGTCAGGTTTATGTCGACAGTCGTAAGGGGGCGAACCCGAGCGGACAGCGTTAAGTTTAGTACACAGCCGTGGTACAGTGTGTGGTCCAGCCTATCGCGCCCGTATCGCGGTGGCATTTAAAAATGGCTCCAAATTAAGTGTAAACAATGGGCCTGGTGAAATTTATTTACAACCCCAATGCCCTATCAAAACGTCGTTTGCATGTGGCGCGCTCTAAACGCCTCTAAATCGAAACGGTTGGTCCTGCCCGCGTGAGTGTTATGTCGGCTACTTTTTTTTTTAACTACCTTCTTATCTACTTCTTGTTACTCTCGCTGGTCGTTATTTATGGTGTTCTTTTTTTCTCTACAAACCAAACAAACTGTTCCGATTGCACTGATAAGGCAGCGCTGGCAGATATTGGCGAAAGGTAGAAAGTGCCCGCGAGCCTCTGAAGTCACCTTAAGCTGGGAGTGTGCTTAAGGGTGTTTGGTTTGATTTGCAGTATAAGCTCCCCCTTCGCTGACCACACGAAGAGGCTGTTAAAAATTATAATAAATGTTTTAAACACAAAATTATAATGCCCTTTTTACAGCGCTTGTACCAGTTTATGGGCCTGCAGCTAATTATTTGTTATCGCTCCGTTCGTCATTCACAAAACAAGCTTCCCACCGCTCCACCGTACATTGTACGATATTCTAATCAAACACACACACATTTGTTTATCAACTCGCTGCTTTCTCAATAATGGAACACCTTCCCCGCGAGCGATTAGCGAGACGCCCAGCCACCGTCTATTGCAATGTCAAAGCAGAGCGCGATAGCGTAACTGCTACAATGGTTGATTTATTGCGACTGCTCAATAGCAACGACTTTGCTGGTACAATTGATAATCAATCAACGCACATCGGACATCTGGCTGATTAGCACACACACACACACACACACACCCTTCCCTTTACGAAGTCACCGACAGTGTGCCCGCATGCTGCCCGAACACCTTCAGCAGCTCGAACGTCTGCGAGGTAACGCGCGCCAGCTCGGCCGCGGGCAGATCGAACCCTTGCGATCCGCCGCCCGTCAGCTCGAGCGTGTACGAGTACGGCACGCCCAGGCTGTACGCGTAGTCGTCCGTCGCCCCGGAAGCCGTGTACAGAATGTCGGCCGAATTGCCCACCTCGTACTCGGGCCCGCCGGCCGCCACCAGTGCATCGCGTGCCCGTTCGCCCAACCGCTGCAGATCGTCCTCGTTCGGGGCGTGCAGGAAATCGTAACCCCACGGCCACAGAATCATCTCGCCGTACGTGTGCACCGCCAGGTACATGCGAATGGCGGCCTTATACTGATCCATCAGTCCGACCAGTGCTTTGGTTTCGTTTTCTGAGGAAGCGGCATGGCCGGCAAAGTTGTTCGTACACTCACTCGTCGTACGATCCCACTGGAAGGGGAAGTTGCGGTTCAGGTCCACGCCGTAGCACAGTACATTGCCCGGCGAACGGTTCTTGCGCCACAGACGGTTCTGCTCGTGGGTGTAGACGTACCCGTCCGGGTTCGCAACCGGCACGATGACGTAGTCCGTGTTGGACAGCTGCTCGGCGTACTGGTCCGAGTGTTCCACAAACTCGTGGATCATGTACATGACCGACATCACGCCGGCCCATTCTCTGAAGTTGAAGATGCAACCGAGAAAGAGAGAAGGGGAAATTGAGCATTTGTTGGGACACTGTTGACAAGCTCTCACAGTACCTGGCATGAATACCTCCATCCATAAACACAATCGGACGGGTCTGATCGACTGCACCCCTGGTCGAGATTGTGATGGCCTTGATGGGGCGATCCTCATGCGTACGACCGATCTCCGAGACGCGCACCAGCCCATTGTACGCCACCGCCAGCTCGTCCAGATATTCGTAGATCTCGTCCAGCGTCCAGAAGTGCTCGAAATTAACAGTGGCACGCGAATTCGAGTCACGCCTCACACGCCGACCGTGCTCCACATTACGCCGCTGCTCGCGATTCAGCAACCTGCAAGAAGCGCCCCATTGCAATACACCACCAGCGATCACCCAGCACGCTACTTACTCCTGCACATCCTCCGCCACCAGATCGTACTCGATGTCGTGCTGCTCCAGGAACTCTTCCACCCGTTTGTGATCCTCCCTGGTCACCATGAGGCGTGCGCTACGGCCCACCTTCGGTGCATCCCAAAAGTCCACCTCAATCTCCTGCCCATTGCGCCACTTGAGCAGCACCGACAGCTGTTCCGCCGTTTCCGGGCGCACGTTGTACAGCTCGAATCTGCCGAAAAAAAAAGACAAATCGAAACAACAACAGACCAGTTAAAGACGACACAAATGTGATCGCCCAAACAAGGCACTCCTCCCATTCCACACGCACTCATGATAAGAACCGGCTTTGGCGAATGCCAAGGCCAGCAAACAGCCGGTCACGAATGTTAGCCGCTTCATTGCTTCGCTCATCCACTGCCAAACGACAACTGGATCTGATGCTCGGGAATCGGTGCCCGTTCGGTTCGGCCCTCATCGGACGTTGGCTTATCTCTCGCACAATCATTATCTTACGCGTGTTCACTGCTAGCGTCACCGCGTGCCGTCGCGGGTAGAACATAAGTGAAATAAATATATCACAACTGGAGCTCGCTCAATCGCTCGCCAAACACCGGGCGGTGCTCATTCTCGCTGGTCAAGCCGTAGGATCAATATACGGACGACCCGATGCGTTCGGAGGGTTTCGGCCGAACGGGTGGGGAGAGACTCATTTATCTAGATTCAACCTTATCGGACGCATTGTTATTGCTTCTTGATTCGATTCGGCTCCGGAGAGGGGTTTTGTCGTTCAGTTCTTGTTGCTTTTTTTTTTTTGCACGAGCATCGCCTATATACGAGCATCTCTCAGGTTATTTATTGCGATATTCAAATTCGATAGCGATTACGTGTGCGGAATGTGTGCGTGTGTTTTTAAAGAGCGGCGAGCGGTTCGTGGACCTCCACCCACTGATGTCTCTTATGTGAGTGTCTCTCTCTCTCTCTCTCTTGCTTGGTTCTACGGACGCTTGCTAATCTTCAGGCTGCCGGCGTGCATGCCAAACACCTTCATCATCTCGAACGTTTCCGCCGCAATCGGCTCAATCTGGTCCGGCTCAATGATGAAACCATAGCCACGGTTTCCGCACGACAGCTCCAGCGTGTACGCGTACTGGACACCGTACGCACCGTAGATGAAATCGTCACTACCGGTGGCGAGATACAGAAGACCCGATGCCTGCCCAACGATGTACTCGGGACCGCCAACGTTCTTGACCGCTTCGGCCGCCTCCGTGCCGAGAGCGTGAAGTTCGGCCTCATTCGGAACGAACTGGAAGGTGAAGCCGTACGGGTAGAGGATGTATTCGCCGCAGCTGTGCAGCGATAGGTACATCTTGATGCTGCGCGAGAACTGCGACATCAGCAGCATGAGCGCTTGGGTTTCCTTCTCCGAGCCGGGCGTACGGCCAGCGTATCCATCCGTGCAGGACTGTGGAGGTAATACAAGGTGTGCTCGGATCAGATCCTTGTTTGGGTATTGGACATTGCAGGCTAACTTACATGCGAAGTGTAGCCCCAGCGGAATGGGAAATTACGGTTCACATCCGTACCAACGCACATCACATTGCCAGCAAAGCGGTTCTTGCGCCACAGACGGTTCTGGAATTGAAAAGCATCATTCAATAGGTTCCAGAAGATCCTCTCTAACCAATCCCCAACCCAAACTCACCGTCTCGTACGAGTACACATAACCATCCGGGTTAGCCACCGGCACAATGATCCAATCCGTATTGTACAGCAGATCCTCATTCTTGTCCGCACTCTCCACCAGCTGGTTGATCAGATACAGTGCCGACATGTGCGAGGCCCATTCGCGCGCATGCACACCCGCATCGACCAGCACGACCGGGCGCGTCTGATTGATATGCCCATCTCTTGAGACCGTAAGCGCCAGTATCGAACGGTTCTCGTACGTCTGCCCGATCTTCAGCACGCGCACCAGATTCGGGTACTGGCGCTCCATCCGGTCCATATAGCGATAGATCTCGTCCAGCGTCCAGAAGTGCTCGAAATCGATCGCATCCTCGTCGAGCTCACCCTGGGTGCTGTTCGGCTTCTGCGGGACCTTCTGGGGCCGGCGGCGCTTGCTCAGGATGTGCAGGTTGCGCTTTTCCTGCTCGTGCTCGAGCAGCGACTGTACGTTCTCCTCTACCAGCTCCGATTCGAGCTGCACATCGTCCAGCATGGCCTCGAAGTATTCCTGCAGATCGGGCTGCACCATCACGGTGACGCTGTCGTTCAGTGTGCCGTAGCTCCAGAAGTCCAGCTTCCCGTCGGCGTACCAGTTGTGTAGCTCTTCCGCCTGTTCGTCATCCTCGACGTACAGTGAGTAGAGCTTGTAGCTGTTAGGAGGGATTGTGAATTGATGAAATAGCACAGTTCTTCTATTGTGCAGAATACCTACTTTTCGAACTTTTGCTGCTCCGCCCGGCAAACGGTGCCGACGGTGAACAGAAACACCACCACCGCGAGTAGCTTCATTGTGGCAGCGGGAGTTGCAGGAGTCTGACTGACACGGTTGCAGCGCGACCCGCAGCCATATAAACTGGATGCGGTTCTTGCACACAGACAACATCTCACGACAGCGAACCCGATCACCAATTTCACTAATTGTAAGGGAGGCGTCGTGATAGTATCAGGAACTGGGTGGCCCGAACGCTTGCGCCCGATTGTATCGATAGCAGTATATTAAATAATAGATAACTAACTGTTACAATTACCATAACGTTAATGAGCTCTGTAGCAGTGCATGTCATCGCTTTCTCTTTCTCTCTCTTGATCGAGATGTAACCGTCTTCCAAGAAATGAGAACATCCCAAACATGCAGTTACAGTTTTTTTTTGTAAAAAAAAACCCTTTTATTGTATTAAAACTGTCCTCGGCGCTTACGCATTGTTCGCCATGGTGCGATAGAGCTGGAAGGTTTGGGTCGCCACAGCCATAATTTCCGTGGCGGGCAGATCGAACCCATTGCGGCCACCGCCCGTCAGCTCGAGCGTGTACGCGTACCGCGCGCCGATCACGCCGGCCACATAATCATCGCTGCACCCGTTGGCCGTGTACAGAATCTCCGCACTATTGCCCACCACGTACCGGGGGCCACCGACGGCCGTGATCGCATCGCGCGCCTGCTCACCCAGCGCAATGTGGGCGGCCTGGTTCGCGACCGGCACGAACGGCCACGAGTGTCCGTACGGGTACAGGATCATGTCGCCGTACGTGTGCACCGCCAGATAGACAGCAATGTTCGATCCGTACTGCTTCAGCACCCGATCGAGGGCTTGCGTTTCCAGCTCGGAGAAGGCGGTCGTTCCGGCGTACGAGTCGGAGCAGGCCTGCAAGATCAGTACGGAAAAGAAGTCATGATTCAGTTCAGCACGAAGCAAGAGGAGTCACAGAAGCACTCACATTGCTGGTAAACACCCACAGATAGTCCCAGTTGCGGTTCAGATCAATACCGGTACAGAGGATCGTGGCCGGGAAGCGGTTCTTGCGCCACATGCGGTTGTCGGTGTGCGAGAACTCGTACCCATCCGGGTTGGCGACGGGAATGATCACCCAGTCCTTGTTCAGCATGTCGGCGTAGCTGCTCGAATGTTCGACCAGCTCGTGGATCAAGTAAAGCACGGACATTACACCGGCCCATTCACTGGAATGAAAATAAGAGAAAAGATCGTTCAAGACCCCTTTTCTGCGTGCAAGTCTTCAAGGTCTTACCGTGCATGGATACCACCGTCGATGAAGACAACCGGCTTCGATCCAGCCACACCGCTGTTGGTCGAGATCGTGATCGACTTGATCGGACGGCCCTCGTGAGTGGTGCCAATCGTGGCGACGCGCACCAGATTCGGGTACGTCTGGGCAAGCTCATCCAGGTACGCATTAACCTCCGCATTCGTCCAGAAGTGCTCGAAATCGACCGTAGCCCGACCGGATGCGGCCTTGCGCCGGCGGTACTCCTGATCGTACTTGCGCTCTGCCTCGATCGTGCTGTATTTTGAGGAACAAAACTCATCTCAATTTCGACCGAATTCCTGGTATCATCACCAGCCACAGCACACTTACGCTTCCACATCCTCAATGATGCGCTCGTAGCTGAACGTGTTCAGGTTCAGGAATCGCTCGAACGCTTCCTGCAGGCTCGGATGGATCATCACACGGTAGCCGGCACGGTCCCAGAAATCGACCCCGCGCACATCCTGCCAGCGCTTCAGCACGTTGTGCTTCTCCACCGTGTCCACACGGATGCTGTAGACTTTGTAGCTGGAAGTGGATTGATTGTTCACGCATCAATTTCCGGCTCTTTTCGGACACACTTTGTCTGGTGAAATAACACTCACTCTCGGTAGGACACCTGTTCGGCGAAGGCGCTCTGGCCCAACACGGCCAGCGCTAGGAGCACAACCACGGCAGCACAGTACTTCATTTTCAGCTAATCCTGCAACAGTGACCCGTACAGAGATGAAGCCCACGGACTAGTGGAGGTACAATTTATACCTTTTTCCGCTATCGAGCTGAAGGCAGTTAATCTCATCCCATAAAAAAAAACGGGACGGCTATGACGCGCGAGTAAAAGCCAAAATTTCCAACCCCCAGTGTGTAATGATGTGTGGCTTAATGGTTTCACGACTTTGAACGCACGCGAAACTCTTGTCATTGCGATATTGCGTTTGATTGAATCACGTACGATTAGATAACGAATGGGACGTTTGTCTGCAGAATGCCAGACTGCGTGGATAGCTTGCTTAATCTACTAACCGGAATTGATTGCTGGAATTGGATGAACAGTGAACCAAAACCCTGGAGTATTGAGGTCCTGGGTATTTATTGAGTGACGGTGTCAAACATTGAATGGTTCACGCCTATCGTGAATGGCTTGATCTTATCTAGTTCGAGAGCGATATGAACTTTCTAAAGATATGCATATTCAAGTGTCTGAGAGGGGACACCTTGTTGCATGCATGGAAATTCAAAGAATTAGCACATGAGATTGTCGTACGAAACGCTTACGAAAAGCGCAATAGGCTTAAACAAAACACAAACTCTCACTAATCCACTTTTGGCACTAATGCTTTGGCCAATGTGCTTGATTGGCTTTTGTTTTCATACCCATTCCGTACCGCATCGTGATGATAACCACTCCGTAATTGCTCCAATTTCTTAAGTACGCTTATCGCACTGCCCTATCAACAGCTGATTCTATGCTCGGCGATAACCGAACCAAGATGCAGGTGTAGATCGCAGCACACTGATACGGATGGCGCTTGTCATCGATAACAGGTACATGTGTGAAAACTTACAACTTGTGGGGCCACGGCGGGTGTTTGGGGGATGGAAATGAAGCAATATTTGAAAAGCGTTGTGTCGACAGACAGGGTCTGGCTCGCGACTTGCTCACGACGGGTGCAGGATGTGAGCATGCAGAACAATGAGGCAAATGATGGTAAGCAAATTCTACGAACTGGGTCGAGAGTTTCGATGTGATACTGATAGCAGCACAGAGGTGATCATTCTAATGAACTTTTCTTCATTTGATAGAATAGAGAAGTAGAATGAGAAAGTGCGTAATAAAAATGAAACTCCTCTTTATGAGAACAAGGCTACCACTGTTAACGGGGTTGAATTAGATTAGATCGTGCACGTCTTACTAATTTAATAATTAGCTAATTAACTAATCGCTAGAAATGTAGCTCTAAATGGTATCTTTCAAATGTTTGAAGATATTTAATACAAGTTTTATGTTTAATTTAACAATCATTTCATCACTAAAACGGATTATTTTTACGATAGGGTGAGAAACAGAGAGATAGAGAAATAGAGAGAGAAAGAGAGAGAGAGAGAAAGAGAGAGAGAGAAAAAGAGAGAGAGAGAGAGTGAGAGGAGGAGGGGGAGGAGAGAGATAAAGAGAAAGAGAGAGAGAGATAAGGATAGAGAGAGAAAGAGAGAGAGAGAGCGGGAGAGAGAGAGAGAGAGAGAGAAAGATAAAAAGCAACAATTCATAAGACTAGTGTCTTAAGAAACCGAACCTTCACGACCATCCACCATCCGAACTCAAACTTACACCCCCCCCCCTCCCTACAGCAAAAATAAATTGCGCCATTCTGGTTCAATGCGGTATTCGAAAATTGACCATTTTTCTGGAACTATCAAAACCATCCATCAGTGTTGTGAATAAGCAATAATAATAGATTACAAGAAAAACAAGTCAGAAAAACAAGTTTTGGAAACTCAAACCTTATTTTGTTAAAGCGTTATTAAGTCAAAATCGTTCCATGCATACGTTTATTTCAGTGTATCGTAGAACGTTTTGATTCAGCAAAACGATGGGATAGCAATGAAAATGGTTACAACGGAGGTGAAATACGTGTTATTACATTTCACAAACGATTCCTAGCTTTCGATGAGGCAGCACTGCGGATCAGAATTTTTATTTCCCTGTTTCTACCGTACACATCGCTGTACACAATTAATAGCAACACAAACAGATTCGATATCAAAACGGCACAGTTATTACTGGGCAATAGCCATTATCTGGATAAAGACACATCTACTAAATTTATTAAGCTAGTACAATTTTCAACGGCTGTCTCTTCTGAAAAGTCTATTCTTCAATGGTTTAAATAACGAAGGTAGACATTCTTAATAGCTGTAATATCTAAGGCAGATCGAGATCCTATCACGTATACTATCTTTAATTAGTTGGTACAAAACTATTCAATTTTTCAAGAAACCGCCCATTAACCCATCAACAAATGGAGAAGAAGCTTCTGTTGAAAGAAGTTTATTCCATTAAAATAAAAAAAAAAGGTTTAAAAGTGCTCATTGTTTGTGATGTAACTGCAATTCCAAGCATGCAATGAAAATAAATGCTTTCGAATCAATTTTCATACATCGCAGCACACATTGCCCTGCGTAGTCAAATTAGTTTGACATCGCTGCTTTAAGCAAGCAAAGAGTGAACACGGTCCTTCACTCTCGATGCACTCTATTTTAAGAGCTTTTGTCACAAACAACATGCCACTCCTTGCGCCAACGAGTTGTTTACTTGCTTAACCTACTATGATGCCGCTCTCTGCTAAGATTACGATCGCTTGGGATTTGCAATGAAGCCTGACTAAACCATGATTAGTTTACACCAGCGTCGGGCTGTCTGGTCCGTCACTATCAACGCTTCTACTTGTTTTGTCTCATAGAACAACCTGTGAAAGCATTCCATTTGTATCCCTTTATAAGAGAAGTTTGCATACACTAAACTAGTCATCAGAAGACTCAACAATCTCAAAATAAACATATTATAAGAAGTATTTGTAAATTCCCAGACCCTCTTGAAAAGATTGACGATTTTCCAAGTCATCGCACGAATCGTGTTCATTGTTACAACCCATTCGCCTCTCCAGCACAAGACTCTCGAGACGTGCAATTTCCTACTAATAGGATCGGATGTAAATAGAAAAACATCCCACCCACTTCAAGGTAAGTGAAGTGACTGATTAACCTGCAGCAAACCTGTAAAAGGTTTGCCTCGTTTGGCACGTTTACGTACGTTCACGGTACACGAAGCATAAAGCTGTAAAAGCTTATCATCCTGCAGAAATGTGAAGTGCGCCAGACTTCCACTCCAGCAGCGGTAGCAAAAGCGGTAAACAAATAAAACGAGCTCAGTAGATAACAAAAAGCCAACTCTATCTGCTCCGAAGCTTTCCTACCCTTTGTACGCCAATGCACGTGTCGGATAAGTTCGATGGAGACGCCTAATGTCTCTTCGAATTGCAGTAAACTGTCATCGACTTATTATAACGACTTTGGTCACAGATCTCTAAACCCACCCGGCAGTGAAAGTAACACACACACACACTCACTCCGCTCACATCAATAACAACAACCACGCTACGTCATCAAGGCCTACTCTTCAAGTTGTACTTGAAACGATACACGAACGCACAGCTGGATGCTACCGAAAACGGTTGCCCGCCACCTGTCGATCGACGCGTGCAACCACCTCAGTCAAGGGAAGGACCGCTCCAGTGCGCTTTTTTAAACCTCGCCTACTACCTATTACCCCATCCCTAGAGCCCGCTCCCAGTGGTGGTGATGGTGCTACCAAACAAGTGGCACACCAAAGTGGCCGCATTGCAAATCGCTTATCGGCAAATACCATCGGCAAACAGTTCCAACTCCCAAAGGGGAGGTAGGTAGCAAGCCTCAGTTTTAAAGTGGTCCCCGAATCGATTAGCCTTTCATTATAAAACGAAGCGCTCGACACGGACGAAGCAGCCAGTCGGCGTTCGGTGGTCATTCTGAGAAGGTGTAGTGTCGTGTTCTGCTTATTTCGCCCAAGATACATACAGCATGCGGTTTCCAGTGCTGGTGGCGGTTTTGCTCGCGGTAATTGGAGGTACCGCTGGCCGCCAATCGTACAGTGGGTGAGTCGCGTTGAATAATTGAAAGATTGGCTCCCAGGTTCAATCGATCGGTGGTTGCTTCGATGTTATGGTTATGGGGAGGAGTCGTTTACCTTTCGCCTACAGCCGTGCGACTGTGCATTCCCCTTCTTGATAACGTGTGGTGCCTGATGGAAATGAGCACACCGATCGATTGTGGTGATAAGCTGTTACGAAACGTAAACTAACTTCTGGCTGCTCTCGCAAACACCCACAGCTACAAACTCTACTCCGTGGAGCAGAACAGCCAGCAGCAGGTGGACTTCCTGCGCGAGCTGCAACAGTCCGCCCAGGATCTTGACTTCTGGCAGCTTGATCGTTTGGTTGGTTCCGAGGCACGGGTGCTGGTGCCTCCGGCACAATTGGACTACTTCCGCCAGCTGCTGAAGGCACAGAAGTTGCGCCACCGGGAACTGATTCACGATTTCGAGCGGTTAGTACACTTATGGTACAGTTCCAATGGAAAGATCCCAATAATTAACTCAATGTTCCCTATCCTCCAGCGTGCAAGATGATCATCTGTACGGTACCAAACGGGTGACTCCTTCGCAGGGTCTTCCCCTGAACAAGTACCTCCGGTACAACGAAATGGTCGACTACATCAACAAACTCGCGAAGAAGTACTCCAGCTTTGTAACAGTTGCCGAAATTGGTAAATCCTACGAAGGACGCCCAATCCCGGCCGTCACCATCCAGTCCCCGTCGCTCTACAAATCACGCCCGAACAGCTCGCAACCGGTCGTGTTCGTCGATGCAGGCATTCATGCCCGCGAATGGGCCGCACCAGCCATGGCGATGTATCTGATCAGCGAGCTGGTGGAGAATGCCGCCCAGCATCAGGATCTACTCGCCGGGCTTACCTGGACGATCGTGCCAATTGCCAATCCGGACGGGTACGAGTACAGCCACGAGCGGGAACGCCTGTGGCGCAAAACGCGCCGTCCGGCCGGGCGTAACTGTGTCGGCGTCGATGGCAACCGCAACTACGACTTCCACTGGGCGGAGGTCGGTGCCTCGAATCAGCCCTGCTCCGACACGTACCACGGGGAGCAGTCGTTCTCTGAGCCGGAAACGCGCGCTATTCGGGACGAGCTGCTGCGGCTGAAGGGACGCTGCAAGTTCTACCTGTCGCTGCACACGTACGGCCAGTACCTGCTGTACCCGTGGGGTTGGACGTCGGAGTTGCCCGAGGACTGGCAGAAGGTCGATGCCGTTGCGCGGGCTGGAGCACGTGCGATTGAGGAAGCGACCGGGTCGACCTATACGGTCGGTAGCTCCACCAATGTGCTGTACGCGGCCGCTGGGGGCAGTGATGATTACGCGTATGCTGTCGCTGATGTGCCGATTTCGATGACGATGGAACTGCCGGGCGGTGGTTCGCAGGGCTTCAATCCACCGCCGACGCGCATCGAAGAGCTCGTGAAGGAAACGTTCGTGGGCGTGCGAGCGATGGCGTTGGAGGTGGCGCGAAACTACAGCTGAACGGGGGTGCGCGGCGCGCAGAGTAGCTATTATTATTTATCTGTTTTTACACGGGCTCGGGAGCAATAAAATGATTAGTCCGTTAAATGCGGCTTGTTGTTGAGGATGATTAAGTGCTGCCGAAAATGTGGGGCCCCAGTAACCTGGATTTTCTGCGTGCTGGAGTTGTTGGATCAATGTCAACCCGTTGATGGGTGCGCTTGGGGGGGGGGGAAGGTGGTCCACCCCGTTTAAAGGCTAATCTTAATGACTCGTGTTGGAGGGAAAACTTTTACCTCCAAAGTGGAGCATTAACAGGCCTTAGCTCGGACAGCTCTATCCCTTTCCCGAAGGAAGTAATCGATTTCATCGAACGTGCAGAAGTAGCAGACGACGAACCCCTCGGAACGGTGTGGTGTGGTGACGGCTATTGGCTTTGATTACATCGCCAGCCAGTCGTTCCGAGCTCACTGTAGTCGTCAATGAAACTTCCCCCTTTCCTAGTAGTAACAGAGTAACCGGCGTTCCCCCACTCTCTCTCTCTCTCTCCCACAGGTGCACGAGTCAAACAATGAACCCTTCCGGAAAGGGGTTGGCAAATCGATCGACCGTCCCGAACCGGGGTAGTGCTGGAATGCCTTACAGAGCCCCATGGACCTTGTTTGTAGCCCTCGCCGCGTACACTCACATTTCCATTTTTCATTGATAACTAACGCTCCAGCAGGTTCGGTTCGCACTAACGACCTCTAGCATCAAACGGCACGCGCATAACCGAAAGCATAGCCGCAGAAAAGGAAGGGTTTTGATTGCCGTTTGCCCCATGTGTGTGTGTGTGTGTGGGGGGGGGGGGCTTTCGTGCTATTTACCTTTATCTGGTTTGACAATGCTTGCGCCACTGCAGGCACAAACGGCCGCGCCGTGTAGCCTCTTCCTGGTGGCGTTAGCGGAGGCGCGTGTTACATACATTTTCTTCTGCTTCTTTTTTTTCTGCCCCGTCTGTTACAACCCAACTGCGGTGTTGTTGTTCTCTCGCGGGGGGTGGTTAGTAGTAAATGCGGGTGTTCCATGTCGAGGCGTACAGCCGAATTTCGGAACAGAAACTTTGCCGCTGGCAGGACCAACTCCAACTCGGCTTTAGTGGTTGTTTGTTTTCAGCGCGAAACGGACGTGAGTTGGCTTTTTTTTTTTTTTGGAGTTGAGAAAATGTTGAGTTTTAACCTAAAATTATAAGAAAATAGTAATTAGTGGTGTTAAAATGGAGCAAAAAGTTGTTTATCGTTACCTCTTGAACTGACGATAGTTGTGACGTTTGCCCGGAGCAACGCGTAATCGTAGCCTACTAAGCAACCGATCCCGCAAGTCTAGTAGCTCTCCCGCCATCTCCCACAACATGTCGTTCGATTCGTCCAAGCTGTTCCAGACCTACCAGAGCCACCGGGACATCAAGCAGTACCTGGACACGCTGCTCCAGCAGCACTCGAGCAAAATTGAAGTGTTCTCCCGGGCGGAATCGTACGAGGGGCGTGAAATCCTAACCGTCCGCATCTGCCACGATGTGCGGGAGCAGAAGCGCCCGAACCGCTGGTGCATCCTGATCGATGCTGGCATCCATGCCCGGGAGTGGATAACCGTCTCGGTGGCACTGTTTATCGTCCGCCAGCTGATCGAGAAGGACGAAATTAGCGCGAAAAGCTTCCGCAGCTTCGAGTGGATCATACTGCCGCTGCTCAACCCGGACGGGTACGAGTACAGCCGTGAGCATGTGAGTGGAACTGTTTGGGATCCTCCAAAACACGGTTGCTTTGATTGTCATTTCCACGTGGGCGTTTCTTTTCTTTTGTGTGTAGAACAAAATGTGGCGCAAAACACGGCGACCGCTGGGGCCACGCCATCGGCGCAGCTGCGTCGGCGTTGACTGCAATCGCAACTTTAACGTGGCGTGGACGATTGGTAGCGCCCGGTTCTGCTCGCTGCTGTACCGGGGCGAGCGCCCATTCTCCGAGCGGGAAACGAAAAACGTGCGTGACCTATTTCGCAAGCTGCGCCCAGCGTGCAAGTTTTACCTTTCGCTCCACTCGTACGCGAAAGCGATACTCTATCCGCGTGCTTACACCAGGTGCGGGAAGGATTTTTAGTGCGGTTTCGTTTTTTTTTTAAATGTTCGCCTTTGCTTTTTTAAGGACACTGCCCCGCAACTGGCAGATGCAGCACACGATTGCGGAGGCGGGCGTGGAAGCGATGAAGAAGGCTACCGGGGTGCGGTACCGGTGTGGCAGTGCCTCGACCGTGCTGAACCGACCGGTCGGTGGGTCGAGCATCGACTATGCGCACGACATCGAGAAGGTACCGGTGGCGCTCGTGATGGAGGTCGCCTCGAAGGGTTTCCATCCGCCGGAGGCGAACATCGAGCGGATCTGCGAGGAAAGCTGGATCGGTATCGGGGCGATGGTGAACTGTCTCGCTTCCAGCTTCCGTTCCGTGCTGAAGGGCAGCGGTACGCTGCATCTACGCTGACGCGCCCATTCATCAAAACAGGTGCAGGGGGTGTTCTGTTCTGGTAAAATACAGAGTGTCCTTGTTTGTTTTTTATTGGTATTTCGTACGATTTGTTACATTAAAGTGTCAGGATTTAGGGAGCCGTGCACGTGCACGTGGGTCTGCGACAATCCCCGCAATGCTTACGTTACACACGTTAACAGCTCACAAACAACGAATTACGGAAACGAAGAAGGGCAAGCTTACGAACTAAATTCATCTTAAATTATTATCCTGCTTTTTCAACGCTAAATACCGCAAGTTTGTTTGCGAAATCCGAAGAATGTTATTTTGTGATACTCATTAACTGGAAACAAAAGAAAAACCAAACCGAAAAAAACGGTTGCGCGCTACGCGAAGTTCACATTTACAAGTTCTAAATGATGATGATGATGATGATGATGACAAAACAAAGGTGCGGTATTCAACGATCGAAGATGAGAAAATTCATTCCGATTGTGACCGATGATGGATCGTGGCTTTTCCCGTTTTTTTTTAAGCCATGAGATTAACACCATACTTGAGGCGTAATTTTTCGTAATGCTTTTTGTCCTGAAAATGATAAAAAAATGATAGCGTTAGCAAATGTTATTCAAGCGTTACATGCCAATCAGTGCTGCAAAATGTCACTATCAATGTCATACAAAAAATGTGACCAAAACAAAATCCATGTCAGCGTCACGTGACATCGTACATTCTTCGTGACATTTTCGTGACCATCGCTTGGTCAGTCACTATGTCATAACTTTTTTTTACTGTGATCACTTCTGCAAAATGTCACTGACTTTTTTTTCTTTTGGTTCAACAACCGTTTTCGGCCAAGGCCTGCCTGTACCACTACTTGTGGGCTTGGCTTTCAGTGACTTATTGATCCCCCATGACGGGCATGTTGTCAAGTCGTACGAGTTGACGAATGTACTACGAGACTGACATAGTCATGACAAATTCCGACTGACACAAAATCATGTCAGCGTCACGAGCTCTACTGTGATGATCAGAGGTGAGACTCAAACAGTTGATGCTACCATCACATGCATTTGTGACTTTGACATGTCAGTCACTTAGTTGTGACATTTGCTGACGGTGAGCATCGCGATAGTCATGGGAGATATGCGATGCGTGCGAGTGATTCCAAGCAACAAAATAAACAGGCTTCTCGTTCAAACCCCCTTTATCATTCTACTCAACAGACCATTAAAGCAGACAGAGCGAGAACTCATTTTGCTGCTTGGGAAAGACACGCCCAATATGTCCCAAGAATGTCGTGATTATCACAGACAGAAAAGGTCATGACCAAGTGAGTGACCAAGAGTTGGATGCTAAAAAAAAACGTCACCAAGCATGAGATTGGTTCACCAACTGTTTGAGTGTCATCTCTCATCATCTCTGGTGTGTACGTGAGCTGATTGAGTATCACCAATAAGCATCAAACTACCACAGATATGTTGATTGTTTTCGTTGGTGAACATCTAGTGATGCTCACGACATTTTGCAGCACTGGATGCTAATAACAACAGCCTTACCTCAGCATTAACCGATGGTTTGATGTTGCGTATCGCTTGGGTGAAGTGTTCGAACCGAACCATCAACGACAGCTCATCCTCGGCGGTCGTTTCCCCTCCAGCCGTCTCCTCCTGCAAACTGCTCGCCACAATAGAATCTTTAAGCGTTTGCAGCGACGCTTGCCGCACCAGCCCAGCCAAATCGGCCCCAGTGTAGCCTTCGGTAAGTTCTGCCACCTTCTCCAGCTCCACGTCATCCGCGAGCCGTGGCTGGGTGCGATTCTTCGTCAGCGCACGCAAAATATCCACCCGATCCTCCTTGGCCGGCAGTCCGACGTACAGAATCTTGTCCAACCGACCGGGACGCAGCACGGCCGGATCGACGATGTCGGGTCGATTGGTGGCCGCCATCAGGAACACACCCTTGCGCTCCTCGATGCCGTCCATCTCCGTCAGCAGCTGGTTGACGACGCGCGTCCCCGCACTGCCCTCCGCCGTGTCGGAACGTTTCGGGCAGAGCGAGTCGAACTCGTCGAAAAATATGACACAGGGGGCAGAATTGCGGGCACGCTGAAAGCACTGCCGCACGGCACGCTCCGATTCACCGACGTACTGTGTAAGGAGATGAAAAAACATTAATAAAATTTCATACTTTTAAAATGATTTAGACCAAAAACATCGTCCCAAACCGTACCATGTTAAGCAGTTCCGGTCCCTTGACGGAGATGAAGTTAATTCCCGCCTCGTTGGCGACCGCTTTGGCAAGAAGGGTTTTGCCGCACCCGGGCGGCCCGCAGAGCAGCACACCGGACGGAGCCGTCAGTCCCAGTAGCTTCAACCGATGGGGGAACTTCACCGGCGCCAGTATCGCAAGCTTCAGCTCCTCCCGTATGTCGCCGAGCGAACCGATATCGTTCCACGTCACGTCCGGCACGGTGATGAAGCCTTCCCGCTTCGCCGACGGTTGTACGGTTTTGAGCGCCTCGATGAAATCGTCCCGCTCGATGCAAAGCCCCTCGAGCTTGGTGACGGGCAGTGCGTTCTGTTGGTTTAGGAGCAGATCGAGCAGCTGCTGCAGGGTCAGCTCTTGCTTCTGGGGGACGGAGGAGGGTTTTGAAATGGTGGTATCAGCACCGTCCGCTGCCTTCGGTGCTTCCTCTGCTGGGACGACTGTGGTGGTGCTACTTTCCGCCTGCTCTGTTGTTTGATTATCGCTCTTAGTTTCCTCCATTGCAATATCGGATTGTTCAACGGTGACTTGCTTTTCTGCTTCGGCAACCGCTATATCAACCGGCGGCTCCACTGTACTGGCCGTGGGCAACTGGTCCGTATCGACGTCCATCTTTTCCGCGTCGGTATCGTTTGTTGTGACCTTTTCTTGTGTTTCCTCCGACGAAGCGGCTGCTGGTTCTGTTTCTGTTGGTGCTTCTGCTGCGTCCGGTTCTGCAGGAGCTACCGGTTCGGTGACCTGTGTCGAGTCCGCTACACCCTGTTCGGGCTCATTTTTGCTCTCCTCCGCAGTGCTTTCAGCTGCTTTACTCGTCCCTGCTTCATTTGTTGTCTCAGCCGGGCTAGTTTCCGCCTCCTTCGGTTCATCCTTCTCGTCGTCAAGGTTAACCACCTCTTCCGGCTCGTCGTCAATCGCCACCACATCTTCGTCGGCGATTTGTTCCGGCTCTTCTTGCAGTAATTTCCACTCCCGTTCGGTGAACAGCCTGCCAGAAAAAGAAAACATAATTTAATGCTCCTTTTACTTTCCTCGGTTTAAGTAATTTTCCCTTACCGTTTGATGGCATTGTTGGCCGCCCGTATCGCAAGCGCCAGCAGATCGGCCCCCACGTAACCGGGCGTCAGCTTCGCCAGCTCGCCGTAATCGATCGTATCGCTGATCCGCAGCTTCCAGCAGATAATGCGCAGTATCTGCTTGCGCGCCTCGCGGTCCGGAATGCCGAGCGAAATTTCCTGATCGAACCGGCCGACCCGCCGCAGGGCCGGATCGAGCGCGTCGGCCCGGTTGGTCGCCCCGATCACGATCACGCCCTCGCCGCCCTCCTGCTTGCCGAGCGCATCCATGCTGCTCAGCAGCTGCGCGACGATGCGCCGCTCCATGTCCTTCTGCGCGTTGACGCGGTTCGACGAGATCGCATCGATCTCGTCGATGAACAGCACGCACGGCGAGAGGGAGGCGGCCTGCTCGAACACGTCGCGGATGCGTTCCTCCGATTCGCCCGACACGCCCGCCACCAGCTCCGTGGCAGGGACCTCAATAAGCCGAACATTCAGTTGCTGCGGGGCAGAGCAAGAGAGAACATTTCGTTAAAACAATACAAAAAAAAAAATGCGTTTCTAAAAGAGCCTTACCCCAGCGATCGCTTGCGCCAGCAGTGTTTTGCCCGAGCCGGGCGGACCATGGAGCAGGAACCCGCGCGGCGGTGGCAACCCCAGGTACCGATAGATTTCTGGGTGTATCACGTGCAGCAGCAACTCGCACAGATTCTTTAGTATGTGATCCATGCCGCCCACATCGTCGAACGTGATGTCCACCATGCGGGGCACAATCTCTTTGCGGAACTTTTTCGACCGCTGACCGCCCGCCGCCGACGACGATGCTGCGGCCGGGGTGGCCGGTGTGCCCGATCCGGTCTGTTGATGGGGTTGTTCATTTGTGGATTTGTGGCTTGCTTTGCTGCTGCCAGCGGGGTGCCGGCTTGCCTGCCCATTGGTGGCACTTGCCACCAGTCCACCCGAATTGGCCAGCTCCAGTCGGCGGCGCTTGGATAGGGGTGGGAACTTTTCACCTCCATTGCCGGCACTCTCGACGCTCCCGTTGCTCGTATCGTCGTCCCGTGCTGTTTTGTTTACCCGGGTAAGCTTCGTCACGGTGACATGTCTATTACCCGCAACGAACTCTGCAAATGCCATGTGTTTGTTTGTGTGCGCACAGGTAAGAAAGAGTGGAAAAGAGTCATTAAACTGTTCTCTCATCAAAGCTAAAGCATGTGACTGTACTTTGAACAAATTTTTCACCTCCCGAAACCGATTCGGACACCGCTTCTGTTGCTTTCCTGGAGCCCCCTTCGCCTTCGCCACCGCCTCCTTCGCCCTCCTCCTCGTCGCTGCTAATGTCGATGGCATCCCCAGCCGCCCCACTCCCGGACTGATCCGGCACCGGCGGTCCTCCTCCGCCCGCCGCACGGGCCCGATTGTTCATGTACATGCTCGTGAGCGTGTTGCTCATCTGGTTGCGCTGGGCGCTCTCGTCCATCACCTCCACATCGGAGCCGGCTTCCTCCTCCACCTCCGACGAGGGATTGCTGTCGAGGCCGTAACTGTGCAGCACGGTACGGTACGCTTCCTCCACCAGCAGGCGGAACGGATTCGCCTTCCGGCGGTTGTACTCGCGGTAGCGCTGCTGCAACTCCCGTGCCATCACCCCGGTGTCCACGTACGTTTGGTGCACATTTTCCTCCAAATACTGTGTTTGAGTGTAGGAAGCGGTGGAAACCAACAAAAAAAACAGGAAAGGGGGAGAGAAAATCAATAACCATCACATCAGTGAAGTGGAAAACAAGGACCGATGTGCGGGGCACTTGTAGCGGCTTCCCCTGACGCGCCTGCACTACAACATAACCTCTCGAACGGGGGTTGTTACAAACAAAAATTCGCGCGAATGCGGCCGGCGAGGGGCGGTGGGTTTCTTACCTGCTTTACACGCGGTATTATCATGGGATCGTACGGGAACGGGGACGTTTTCCGGTGCATCGTGCAAACACTTTCCGACAGCGGTTCGTTTTTTACAGTGGATTTAGTCTTTTCTTTTCCTTCCCCCGAAACGCTTACATTTACCCTTCACGCCGCGGAACCGTACTGGATGCTCGTTTGACGGTGTTTGACACCATATTGAATGCACCTTCTTTTGTGACCAGAGTGACCAGAAATACCGATTTATCTGTATTCCTACCAATTTTTTACATGCCTACCGATTCACAGATGTCCAACCTAAAACTACCGATTTTTCATTTATCCTACCGAAAATCACAGATATTTGATTTTTCAGTCGTTTAAGCTTAATCTGTGGCGCTTCGGATGCTATTTCAATGGTCGCTATCCTTATTTGTTACTCATTTGTTACGCGTTCTCAACATTGCTCCTACCGAAAACCGCCAAAATAATCTGGCCACACTGGACAGAACAACAATGGAAATGAACTTGCGCCGGTTGAACTGCAATAAAAATGGCTGCGGAACTGGGAGCAAATGAAATAATTCATAATAATGTGTTTTAACTGTTTGGAGATAGTTTATCATACAAAATAATACTGGATTGTAATTACATAGGACGAATAGTGGTAAATTAAGCGGGTTTAAATCTGTTTTCACACCAACCCTCCGCTATAAACGGAAACACGCAGAACCTTACAACAGTGCCCAAACCTCGCCACAACCGCTGTCAAACGCGGGCAATGTGTTTGTATTCATTTCTCCTTCCTTTTTCTCCACAAACACCTAATTTATCAAGTCCGCTTTCGGCAGTGCATAGATAACTCTAGAAGCATAAAACCGCCCAGCATAGCCGTCCGGTGAGAACGAAACTGTGCCCACCGGTAAACATACACCTTCCCCGCCCATCCCTGCTGTACCATGATTAAGCTGCTGGACCGGGTGTTGAGCTTCATAAACTATTGGTGGTTTCGGTACTTGATGATAACGGAGCTATACATGGTGGAAAGCTGGGAACGAGTCACGATACGTGAGTATGCCACACGGGGTGCACCCAATTAGGTCATCGTGCAAAAGCAAAAACATAAACATTCACGTACGGTGTCCATGTTTTTTTCCCTCCCCGTAGACGTGTTTCTGTTTGCCATATTCCTCGCCCAGTGGTATTTCAACTGTAAGGTGATTCTTCCCTTCACCGGGAACCTGCTGGGCATTCAACCGGTGGATCAGCATATAGCCTCCACGTTACCACGCTCCTGAACAATGTGCGAAGAGGATGATGCCTCCCGAAAGCCCCAAAGCGGTGGAGCGAATGTAGCCCCGCTGGGAAACACACTACGAAGTATTTTACGGACAACTGAAAACCACTGTTAAATCTCATCGACTTTTCATCCTACTGTACAAGGATCTGATGTTCTTTTTCTGTTCTTTTTGTATTCTGTATTCTGAATTCGCTTAAGAGAAAGTTCCATTTTGTGTTTGTGTTTTCTACAACACCCAGTGTTTATTGTGTGCGTGGTGAATGTGAATGGAAATATAAAGCAATGGAATAAAACAGCCCAGCCAAAAGGCCGTACTATTTGGCTGCTATTGATGACCAATTGCTCAAGAAGCCGTACCGTTATCACCACCAATACCAACGGTATTGGATGTATCTATGACAGGAGAGCTTCCGCGCTATCTTCCACTGCTCGTGTCGTGCCAGACGGTGGGAAAACTGATAACATGATAACTGGCTGGACAACGTCACTGTAAATGGTTGCATCGCTACCTCCCCCCCCCCCCCCCCACAAGTCGGAACCTTACATTCGGGAATCACGTTTCCTTATCGAAGATGGTTCACGTACCACATACTTGGGCTGGATTATTTAGGTTTAGATAAGAAATACCGACCAACAAGGTTGTCGTATTAATCGCGTATTTTGATTGATGACGATGTCTCATGCATGGTTAACATCGGTTTTTCGTATAAATCAATGTTCCGGGATTGTTGTTCTCGATTAGCTATAGTGGTAAAAATGGGTAAATTAATCAAAGGCATAATTTTTGCTTGTTGTTTTTTTTTTTCAAATAATTATTTTAACTCACTCGAGTGAGTCACATAAGACGCTCATTTAGATAGTTTTATAAGCGTTTATTTTGTATAGTAATGTATAATAACTTTTTTTTGCACGACGGATCGAAACTTTAATCATCAAACACTATGCTGAATTTCACCCAGCGGGACCTTTAACTGTAAATATGAATAAAGTATCAATAATTAATAAAAAAAAGCTACAAAGATCGACCGTATATTGATTTATAGTATTTAAGAAAAATACATCAATAAAACACCATTTCTTTAAACTACCAAACTGATTTCGCCCATAGTGAAGTCTGCTTATTATACAGATCCTTACAACAGTTCATCGGCAAAGCCGCACAACAGCAGCTTCTTCTGCTTTTGACAGCAGCGCTGTTTTGTTTTCAATTAGTTAAATTTATTGTACGTAAATAACAAACTCGCTTGTCGCCTTTCCCCCACAGAAGACGCAACCAAGAAAGTTCCACAAAAAAGGGGCACCACTCGCGTAAAACGTACCTGCGGTTGGAAGTGTTAGAAGTGTTCTGCTTGCCGTAAACACAAAAGCACCCTGCGTACAATGGAGACGGCAGCCGACGAGCCTGCTGCTGCGTCGAGTGGCACGAGCATAAACTTCCTGGACCTTCCCGACTGTATGATAGAGCAAGTGCTGGAGTACCTATCGTACGACGAGATTGCCAAGAAGCGCATTGTGAGTCACCACGTAGAAACTTCCGTTGTGAAGCCAACGCAGCACCACGAATTCCCCTCGTCAAGGACAAAACCCTGACACACTCACTCCGCTTGCATCGTGGGTCTCATGCATCATGCCTTTTTTTTCGTTTGCTCTCCCCCTCCCCCCTTCCAGGTGTGCCGCAAAATCGATCGCATCTGCCAGTCGCTGCTGAACCGAGGCTTCATCAAGATGATCCGCAAGCACAACATGAACCTGAAGGCGATCAAATCGCAGCTACCGCGCCGTGAATCCGAGCGGCGGAACCACCCACTGTCCAAGCACTCCGACATCCTCACCTGCATCGAGACGCGCATCTCGATGCTGTCCATGACCTACTCGAAGTTCATCGAGAAGGAGCTGTGCTGCTTCATTCCGGGCAAGGTGATCGACGAGGTCCTAAACATACTCGGCCTGATCGAGAACACGTCTCGGCCGCTGCGGGCGCACGAGGTGCTGCAGGAGCTGCGCGACATCTCGTCCATGGCGATCGAGCACTTCGACGAGAACATTGCGCACCGGCTGAAGAAGATCATCGGGGTGCAGCACCACCCGAAGCTGGGCGGCCATCACAATCTGCCGTTCCCGGCGGCCGCCTTCATACAGCACGAGGTAATGCTGCCGTGCGACGTCAACGGCGACAAGTTTGTGATACCGACGCTGACGCCCATCTCGCCCAAAGCGCAGAAAGTGCTCCCGTCGTCGTCCTCCTGCGCCTCGGGCACCTCGCCATCAGCTGCTGCGTCACCGTCGCCGTCAGCATCGTCCGCCTCGTCGTCGGCGGCCGGTTCACTGGCCGGCCTCTACTGCCAGAGCTCGTACAGTGCGAGCTGCGAGAACAATGGTTCGATCGCGCGCATCAACCACAAAACGCGCAAGATGCGGTACGACATCAACCGGATCGATCATAACATCTCCTCGTTTAAGGCGGAAATGCGCAACATGCGCCTGCTGCTCGTGCGGTACGGCGGGGAGATTAAGGAGCTACGCCGCCGGCTGGACGAGTCCGAAACGAAGAACCTGGAACTGCTGGCCAACATTAATCAGCTCGGGTTCGGTGCGCCCTCGGTCGATGGCCCGGAGCGGCGGACGGAATCGGCGGCAGCGGCCACGATCAAGCAGTGCAGCATTAAACCTCGCCCGGCGGCCAGCATGCTGAAGCGGCTGTACCCCGACACAGAATCTCACTCATCCAGTTCCACTGTTGTGCCATCGTCATCATCGTCATCATCATCGCAGGAAGGGAATGAAGCGGAGCCACAGGCACAAGATCACGAGGGTGGATCAAGCGCTGCCAAGAAAGTGAAGCTAAGCGATTAGACAATCAGCGACACCCTATTACTAATTCCTCATCAGCCCCTTTTTCCCTGCATCTCCGGGAGCAATTGGAAACCCATGACCGCTTCTGAACTCACTACCAGCAGAAGCCGGCTGTACTGGGTTTTGCCACTAAGGGTGCGGCAATATATGTATACTAACGTTCTAGGCTTGTAAGGATTTCCTCCCCTCCTATACACACATCCCATCTATATAGCGCCTCCAAAAAAATCGCGAAGCAAAAGGAAACCACTAAACTAAACATTACCTCGTAGAAAGCGGCAGTAGGCAGCCACGCACGCGCCATCGTGTCGGTGCGCTAAGGAGGAGGAACATTACGCAATAATACGATGATTAAGGTTTGTTCACAGTCACCAGGGGGCACACACACGCACACACATACACATTGGTATTCTAGCCGTGCTTGTTTTCGCGTATATACGAGTCTTTCTTTTTCCACCCCTTCCCCCCCCCATTTCCGTAGTTAAGAATAGAAACGCCAATGCAAAAACTTACTACTTATTATATCCACGAATTTAAAGCCTATCTCAAACTGAATGCTTTTTGCGTATCGTTTCGGAAATGTACATAAAATAACAGATATACGAGAAGGTGTCGCGTGCGCGTGGCTGCAGTTACCCGGAACACCACGTTTGCGTCGGGTGAGAGCGAGAGAATGAAAGAGAGAGAGAGAGAGAGAGAAAGAGAGGGAGAAAGCCGGTTAAAAATGGTTAATAAAACTGAAACGTTTATCCGCGCAAATGTGCTTCGAAAAATAAAAGGGTGTTGTTTTTAATTTTCTTATTAAGCTTTAATTCAAATCAGAAATAGTTTGTATATCTCTCAGCCTCTAGAAGTACTCTACTAGCTACACTTGTATACTGAAGATCGTAAGTGTTAGTGCTTGTAAAGGTTTAAATCCGAATCTTATCAGCACAATCGGTAAGACAGATTACAGAAGAGAAGCGACATGGATTGCCAGGCATAAAAACACACTACAAAACCATCCTTAAGCCAGTTCTTTTCGATACAGCCACTGACAGGATGATCGCCCCCAGTGCTGTAGTGCTACTTCTAGCAATCACTTTACTCCGCGTAGAAACGTTACGTTTGAATGCATTTGATGGTAAGTAAAATAAAAGCGACTTCCACTGAAAGTGCATTTTTCGTAACGATTTTTTTCCTGTTTTGTGTGTGTGCGCAGTGATCAAAGACTGCAAACAGTATAACACCGCCTTGGGATACAATGGTGCACTGAATTACATCCCGATCAGTAGCTTTACTCATGTCGGCGATCAGAGGGAATTTAAGTACTACGTGTTTGGAGTGTTGGGAACGAACGATGCAGTGATTCGGCTTTCCCAATCAGTGTATCCTTACGGGACTGAGGTGGTAGAAGTGGGTAAGTCCAGCGCCGACCTGTCTCTTACTTGAAGCACTAACTGCATGAGTGCATGTCCCTCGCACCCTTCTAGTACTGGGAGCCTATAACAACACGAAATCGATTGCTCGACATCAGCACCGCAAGTCGACGGGTGAGTTTGAAAACACCGACATCGTGAAGATGGCGACACCGAATCTGCTGTCCCCGTTTCGTCCTGTGATGCTAATGCTCAAGGTGTGGACGAACGGCAGGCGAGAAGTGTTGCACACCGGTCAGCAGTTTCCTTTCATATCGTTTATGGACGCCCGAAACATCACGCTCAATTATATGGCCTTTACAAAGGTGGATAGCAATTTGATTATCTTTTACGACTGTCCAGTGCAAAGTGGTTGAAGTGTTCAGCGAAATCCTATCCTAATTGTTGTCCATTTGAATTGTAATCTATAGCATATAAATCATATTGAATTTTACTATTATGTGTCTGGGAGTTTTCATTTTTATAAACGATGGAGGAATGTATCGAATGAAAGGCTTTAAACCCTGGTTTATCAATATTATCGACAAAATTACTCTTACCATACAACCCAACTGACATTTGTGCTGGATTTGAATTTAAAATTTGGTCATTCCGTGCTCGTTACATCAGAAATTATGTTTGCCAAGCTTTATAAGTCATTAAGCATGATAATCAGCGAATCAGCGAGGTTCCAATCGTAAGAACAAGCTCAAATAAATACTGATTCCAAACAACCTTGTCATAAATGTACCTTTATTTTCAGAAATAAGATACTTCAGGCAATACAACACGAAAATTGATCATAATGATCCTCTCCAAAGCTCCTTCCTACCGGTAAGCTGAACAACGTACTCGACAGAGGCTTTTCTAAGTACTTTAGATTAACTATATTGAGACTATCTTGAGACACAATGATGAAGCGATTTTGTATCGCGAATTAAAGCATTACATAGACATTGGTAATGTAAACAATTATTTAAAACAAAAAGAAGATCTATTAGTCAAAAATCTACTATTACTTACTAGTGCTCGAAGGATGGAAAGGAATATGCTAACCATCGTCCCGCACCAATATCTACCATCTCGAATCACCTTTGTGAACGAATGACGATCGAACAAGTCAAACAACCCTTATCTTCTACCCCAGCACCAGTGGGTCCTGAATGTTTTTGCCCGTCAGACAGGTAGATGTATTTCTTGATGGCCAACTGGTTCCTTTTCTATCGTTCGTTGATCCTAAATTGACCCCAGTTCGTGTTATAGCCTTGAGAAAGTATGACAAAGATATGAGATTTGATCTACTTTCCCAACGAATCTATAGGGGCTTTTATAATGGCAATCTTCTACAGAGGTTTAATAAGTCATCACTAACGACGTCTTTTTATCGAACATTATTGTTTGATACAATCAATCGCAACTGATTTACAAAATCATGATAACTCCTTTGATCAGATACCTATACATGATGTTTATCTTATCAACAGTCATTCGAAAGAGAGTAGAATACAAAGTCTCTGTATATAAACAGAACCACGAGCGTTTTGCTATTACAATCTTCAACAGTACGACACATTGGTCTGACTACAGAATCAATACAAGAATACAATCAAGATGAAATCTCCTATTGTTGTAGTGACTGTAGTGATCAGCATTCTATTCCCAGCTGATGCATTTCATTCTAATTATTTTGATGGTAAGCTTTGAAATCATTGGTTTTAACACAGACATATGTTACTCGTTTTTATCTAACAGCCATTAAAGGTTGCAAGCAGTACGGCCATGAGGGGAATTATAATGATCCACTGACTTACATTCCGATAACTGATCTGCAAAATTTGGGATTTACAAACAAGTCCATGTTCTTTAAGATAGCCGTGCAAGGAAACTACGATGGAATCCTACGCTTCGGTGATTCCTTGTATCCGTACAACAAGGAGGTGATAGAGATTGGTAAGTTAATAACATATATACCCTGTAAAAGGTAAATTTGAAATATGTTTGCATTGCCACAAAAGTATTTGGAGGATGGACTAACACGAAAAGCGCTGGAAGACGACAGCATCGAACTGCATCAAACAAAGCCACAAACACCGTGCTTGCCGAGGTACAGACACCTAAGCTATTGTCTGCCGACCGACCAACCATGTTTCTGGTGGAACTGTTTGATGATGGTACGATTCAGGTTAGGATCGATGGACAGGATCATCCTTTCCTTTTATTCAACGATGCGAAGATGATACCTTTCTACTACATGGCCTTTACCAAGGGGAGCAAGGATATGGTATATTTCTACGATTGTCCAGTGGATAAGTACGCTAAGATTTGTTACGAAGATAGTAAAATGTACGTGTATCGAGATGAAGATAGCCTTAATGAATCAAAATGGGAGACTGCTAAAAATCAAAGTAGTGTATAAGCAAGAAGCTGAATCGAATTTCGTACGATAGAAGTAGAGCCTTGTGTGAAGATAAAGGGAAGAAGAGAAAGGAATACTAACATATTGAAAGATAAGTATATCTCTTGTTTCGAAATAAGTCCATATGACAACAGGAAATATAATAGGCATTAGAAAATATCAATTATATACATAAATACAGCAAATTCCGCTATTTGAAGTCATTTTTCTCTGAAACATCTCAAATTCCTCAAGAGAATCTCACATTACACTTTCATTTTACACAGTCGCAACCGCTAGATTCGCTTACGGCTACGAGCTCCATTCATTTAGCGTTCAAGAGCTTTGATTCAAGCTATAAATTCTACATTGCAGCAATTGAGCACCAGATTCCAATTCAATTCACTAGTTTAAGCTGCGGTATCATATTATATTACTATCCGCTTGAAGTGTATCGTTAAGTCTCGCTTAAGTTAGATCATTTAAAACTATATTATCGATGCAGCCAGCCAACTAAGTCTGTCTTATCGTTGAAGGTATTAGTGGGCTTCGTATTTGCCAGTCGTGTACCATCTATAGGATTATTACTGAGATGAATGTTGATTTCCTTATCAACCGGAGTGGTTGAGGTTTTGATCAATATATAAAGCATCACGATGATATCATTCTAGTTTACGACTTGCCTGCACGATCGATACATCGTGAAGCAAAACTACCGCAAGTCTGAGTGTAAAGTTAGTTTCATCGTATACATTCAAAAAAAATGCACCTGTAGCTGTAGTGATACTCTTAGCTATTGGTTTACTATACATTGCAGTAGGACATTCGAACGATTTAGATGGTACGTAAGTTTTGTTGTCCATTGATGTACTTTACCCATAAATAAAATTATTTATAGTGCATCGCACTCTGAATTAAATTGCAGTTCCGTGCGGTGCATCACATAGCAGTAACTAAAATGAGTTCGCTGAAAGTTGTAACAATAATTGTGTTCGCGCTGGTTGTTGGAGCATTAGCGAGTAACTCGTTTGATAGTAAGTGATAAAATTGTGTATAAAATGTGTTGATAATGCCAATATGTTTTCCCTAAAGTTATCAGAGACTGCAAACAGTACTACGATTTAGTAGATTATAATGGTCCGGTAAAATATTTCTCAACGGCCAACTTGCAACACGTACGCAGCACAGACCAGTCAAAGGTGTTCAAATTTGCTGTACTAGGCCCAGGCGATGGACATTTGCGGTATGGAATGTGGCAATTTCCGTACGATAACGATGTGATGGAGATTGGTAAGGTGACCCTAACTCTGTAGTGGGTTTCTTAAGTTTAAGCTAATCAGTGAACACGTTTCAACTTACCACAGCGATAGGAGGATGGAGAAACACCAAAAGTGCTGGAAGGCGACAGTATCGAACGGCAGATAACCAATACACGAACTATCCACTCGCCGAAGTTCAAACTCCCAATCTGTTGTCTCCGTTTCATCCGCTAATGTTTGTGCTGGAAGTGTTCAACGAGGGACGGGTGGAGGTACGGATCGATGGCCAGCCGCAGCCGTTCCTGGCGTTCCAAGATAGTAGCCAGATCCCCGCTAATTATATGGCGTTTAACAAGTGGGACAGGGATTTGATCTTCTTCTACGATTGTCCTTTTTAGAGTGGAAAGGATCCTGGAAATTAAAATAACTCTAAATAAATAGAAAACATTATGCAATTCGCTGTATGCAATGAGCTGATTGAGGAATAACATGTCATGATAATAGAGCTTCATACTATTATGATCTCACTATTTTGGATCGGTACTCTCGAGTCAATTGATGGATAAGGATGTGATCCATGTTGGTTATACGCTTGTCGGGTGTTTGCTCGATCCATCAGACTCGGTCAGTTACGTCTTGTGTTGTGCTTCATAAATTGTTCGTAAAGATTGAATCTCATGAACTTGTGATGAGTTATTCAATTCAACTCAGAATGAGTTGATGAGAATAGCTCACTGATGAGTTATTCTATTCAAAATTAGAATTTCCATATGAATCTAAAAAAAAAAACATGAAACTGTTGAGAGTTATAGAATTTTATAGAGTTATGAAGCTAAATAAATTAACCGCCAACGATTGATGATTCTCACGTTTCCCTGTTTATTTTTATGTGCAGTGATTAAAGACTGCTAACACTATAACACTGTGGCAATGGGATACAATGGTGCACTGAATTACATCCCAATCAGTAGCTTTACTCATGCCGTCAATCAGAGGGAATTTAGGTATTGCTTGTTTGGGGTGTTGGGACCGAATGATACTGTTATCCGGCTTTCCCATTCAATGTATCCTCACGGTACGGAGACTTTTCCAAATAAGACTATTCCAAACAGTCCTATAGCTGTGCTCTACGTAAGACGCCCTCAGGAGTTCTGCTTCAGCAAGTTCGATTGTAAGAATGAGCTCAAAATTACTGATCCCAAATGATCGTGTTATAAATGTATTTTTTTTTCTCCAGAAATTAAACACTCCATGTAATGCATGATTTGCAACAAGGAAACTGATCAAAATGATCCTCTCCAAAACTCCTTCCTACCGCTCGCAAGCTAAACAAAGTACTCGACAGAGGCTTTTCCAAGTACTTTAGATTCACTATCTTGAGACTATCTTGAGACACAATGATGAAGTGATTTTGTACCGGGAATTAAAGCATTACAATGGTAATGGAAGTAACCATTTAAAACAAAAATCTCAAAAATATACTCTTTCTCACTAGTGTTGTGAAGGATGGAAAGGAAAATGCTAACCATCGTCCAGCACCAATATCTGCCATTTCGAATCACCGTCGTGAACATGCCGTTTGAACAAGTCAAACAACCCTTATCTTCTACCCTAGTACCAGTGGGTCATGATGGTCCTGAATGTGTTGGCCCGCAGACAGGTAGATGTATTTCTTGATGGCCAACTGGTTCCTTTTCTATCGTTCGTTGATCCTAAATTGACCCCAGTTCGTTTTATAGCCTTCACGAAGTATGACAAAGATTTGATATTTGATCTAGTTTCACAAAGGATCTGAAGGGTTTCGTATCGAAATATTCTACAGAGGTTCAATAAACCACCATTAACTATAGATTTTTTATCTAACATTATCGTTTGTTACAATCCATCGAAATTCACAATATCATGATGTTATCTCCTTTGATCAGATACTGTACACATGTTTATCTTATCAGCAGTCATTGGTACGATAGAGAAGAATACAAAGTCACGCTCTATATATAAACAGAACCACGAGCGTTTTGCTATTATAATCCTCAACAGTACGTCACATTGGTCTGACTACAGACAATCAAGATGAAATCTTTTATTGTTGCAGTGAATGTAGTGATCAGCATTCTATTCCATGCTGATGCATTTCATTCCAATTATTTTGATGGTAAGCATTGAAATCATTGGTTTTAACACAGACATATGTTATTAATTTTTATCTAAAAGCCATTAAAGGTTGCAAGCAGTATGGCCATGTGGGGAATTATAATGATCCACTGACTTACATTCCGATAACTGATCTGCAAAACTTGGGATTTACAAACAAATCCATGTTCTTTAAGATAGCCGTGCAAGGAAACTACGATGGAATCCTACGGTTCGGTGATTCCTTGTATCCGTACAACAAGGAGGTGATAGAGATTGGTAAGTTAATAACATATATACCCTGTAAAAGGTAAATTTGAAATATATTTGCATTTTCACAAAAGTATTTGGAGGTTGGACTAACACGAAGAGCGCTGGAAGACGACAGCATCGATCTACATCAAACCAGGCTACGAATACCGTGCTTGCCGAGGTACAGACTCCTATGCTATTGTCCGCCGACCGACCAACTGTGCTTGTGGTGGAGCTGTTCCACGATGGTACGATTCAGGTTAGGATCGATGGACAGGATCACCCTTTTCTGTTATTCAACGATACAAAGATGATTCCTTTCTACTACATAGCCTTTACTAAGTGGAAAACCGATGTGTTATACTTCTACGATTGTCCAGTAGATAAGTACGCTAAGATTTGTTACGAAGATGGTAAAATGTACGTAAATTGAGATGAATTTAAAACTACGAATTTAAAATTGAGAGAAGATGAATAGATAAAAAGAGAGTGATATTTATGTAATATAGGGCAAGTATATCTCTTGTATGTGAATAATTCTAAAGTGTTATGTTCCTTTCATTCTGTTGTAGACACTGAGGTACACGCGTTTTACTTTTAACTTAAGCACACAGAATCACACATATATTCTAACGTAAGGTTACAGATACATAAATTAATCGTTCCCTATCACACGCGCTCTCTAATCTCGCCGGTTACCAAGTGCGGCGTGTTCACCAATCAACCCCGTAGACCGCGCAAACGATGAACGGTGAGTTACCTATCAACGGTGAGTTACCGCTGGCAAATCCATCCGGTTCAGGTTAGCTCACAACATATAGTAAAAGGGGAAGCAATAAGTAATAAACTATTTTGTAAAAATAAATACATAGGATTGACAAGTTTTTTTCAATCCAAGAAGTAGCTTAGGATGGAGCTGCGCATCCTGAAACTATTATGTGCGGGACAATTCATTAGGATCTAATTACTAAAGTCGCCTATCTTCATCTCATTCTGCGAGCGGTAGTTGTTGGAACTTGAAGGCATTTCTGGATTGAAAAATACAACCTTGAACGAGAAAGAGAAGTTTGTTTTCTCTCTAAAACACTTGAACCATCATGTAGAGATTAAGAGAAGTGCATGGTCGCTTCCAGTGATTCGCTACTACTTTAAGAGCACTTTTAATTAGACGTCTAAGTGCTTTATTTCAACCTATAAATTCTACCATTCATTTCAATTGTTGGATTTAAGCTCAACTGCGGCATCCCCTTACACCACTTTGCGCTTGGACGTTAAGTTTCTCTTTCAAATCTATTAAAACTATGTCATAAAATTTCAACTAAGTCTGCCTTATCTTTGAAGATATTAATGGACTTTGTAAGACTAAAGTAGATTACCTTATCAACAGGAATGGTTGGGATCTTGTCCATTATATAAGGCATCAGGAAATCATGATTCCAAACTATGACCACACTGCATTCCCAGTGCATCTTGAAGCATCTAGTACACAGTCTGAGTGCATAGTTATATGAAACTTATACATTCCCAATTAAGATGATCACTTCTGGATTTGTGGTGATTCTCCTTGCCATTGGATTGGGAAACATCGAGGCAGAAGAACATGGCAACGATTTTGATGGTAAGTAATTTGAGAGCAAGTCCCTGCTAGTGGTGTCATGTTGGTAAAAAAACTATGTTGTTTTTAGCGATCAAAGGCTGTAAACAGTATAACACCGAGATGGGGTACGATGACCCACTGTATTACATCCCCACCAACAGCCTAAAGAATACAGTTGATCATGGTGAATTTAAGTACTACAAAATAGGGGTCTTAGGCACGTATGATGGTGTTATTCGGCTTTCAAATTATATGTATCCTTACGACAAGAATGTGACTGAAATTGGTAAGTTAAAATTCAATACACAACAGCCTGTTGAAGTGTTACTGATGAATATCGTTACTTTATAGTTGTGGGAAGCCATGGCAACACGAGATCGACCGGCCGCACTCAGTACAGGACTTCGTCGAATGAGAATAAAAACACCGATTTGGTTAGAGCGCTGACACCGAATATTTTGAACCCGTTTCGTCCAGTCATGTTGAAGCTCAAGCTATGGGTTGACGGCAAGAAGGAAGTGTTTCACGATGGTCAAGATTATCCTTTCTTAGGATTTATGGACACTCAAAAATTACCAGTTAACTATATGGCATTTACGCGACGTGATTACAATTTGGTTTTTTTCTACGACTGTCCAATGTAAAACGATTGTTGAGTGGGCTCATAGTATGATCATGGAATTATTCAAGATATTTAAAGTGCATAAAATATAAATATTACTATAAATATAGATATTGCATCTTATCATCCAAAGTCTTGTAGTTTTAATTTTTACATTGATGTTAATTGTTAACACTTTATCATAAGATTTTGCTAACCGTCCCCCCGTAGCAAGGACTGACTATCCGACTGTGTGGTACCAGTTCGTGATTACAAGTCAAAGTGATAGCACGTTAAACACAAACAAACCAGTGAATAGCTCCAAGAAGAAGGCGAAACAGAATGGCCGCGAAACAAAACGCTACTTTTCGGGTAGATTTTTCACAGATACCGAAAAAGCCATCCAGGGCTGAAGCGATTAAATTTCTAATAAATGTATTAAAGTTGGAAACAGATAAACTAGAGAAGGTGCAGGTCTTAAATATGGCACCCATTATTAGCGTGGAAATGAAAGATCCAATCCATGCTAGGCAATTTGTGGAAGCCCATGATGGGAAACATGGCATTTTGTGCGATGGTACCGAGTTCAACGTCCCCATCAAAATGGAGGACAATACGCAAGTGGTGAAAATCCTTGATGTGTCGGCTAACATATCTAACGCAGAAATAAAAGAAATCCTCGCGGCTTATGGAAAACCCGAGGAAGTACTTAATACATATTGGGAAGCCCCGTCCCCATTCGCCGGAATAAAAGACGGCAACCGTTCAACAAATATGAAAATCGAAAAACCAATCCCGTCATTCCTGACAATAAAGGGGGAAATAATTAAAATCCTCTATAGAGGACAGAAAGCGACATGTCAATACTGTGACCAACCAGTGCACTACGGTGTCACATGCACCCAAAACAGAAAAAAACACCTACAACACATATAACAAAACAAGTGTCAACAACCGACTTTTCGCAGAGGTCGCACAACAAGGGACAAAAAACCAAAACACAAAAATAGGACCGACCACATACAAGCCTCATACTAGTGAAGCACCAGAAAAGAGTAGCGTTTACAATAACAACCAAAATCCATCAACCAGCAGAAACAATAGTACAGAAACCTTATCCATGACAAGAGTGGACTATAACAAAATTGATGATTTAGACAAAACCGTTACCGGAAAACGACTGGTTATGGATGATATAATTTCCTCCGACACCGACACAACTGATCACGAAAGACAAATTAACCGAACAAGGAAAGCCCGTAAATCGTCAAACTAAATAAATACAAATATATATATACATAAAAACAAATACAAATTGAAATAAAATGGCCAGAAATATTTCCATACTTCAAACAAACATAAATAGCTTACCCAAAAACAAAGAAGAACTTGAAAGAATAATGAACGCTCAAAACATCACGGCAGCATGCATAATGGAAACATGGTTGAACAAAGATACAGAAAAAAAGGCACAAATTTCAAATTACAATCTTATTACAAACCATAGAGAAGATGGATACGGTGGAACTGCGATCTATCTTAGAAATGACATCAAATACAAAACTAAACAAAGACAATACGACAATGAAATACAAATCACAGAACTGACAATAAGCCAAAACGAAATAAACATAATATCAATTTACGCATCCCCTACCACAAACTGCAACAAACTGAAATCAATTATTGAAAACATACTAAATGATCCACATACAACAACAAAAACAGTGATAGCAGCTGACCTTAATGCCCACCATTCGGTATGGGGAAACCCATACAACGACCGAAAAGGTAAAATGTTGATCGATGAAATCGAAGAATCTAAATTCGTTCTACTACACGAAAACGAAATAACTTTCGTACCAACAGACCCCAATAAAAGAGCCACAGCAATAGACCTTACCATAATAACAGAAAACTTAATAGACAAATGCAAAAGGGAAGTACTAGAACACCACATGGGGGCAACTCACCACAAAACAATCATCACGACAATACAAGAAAATATAACCCCCATAAAAATAAAACGAATCAATAAAAATAAGGCATATCACGAAATAAAGGCTATAAAAATAACAGAGAACAATACAAGCCACGAAATATGCAAAAAAATATCGCAGATTATCAAAAAAAACACAAAAATGACTTTCAAAAGACCAAAGATCTGGTGGAATAGAGCCACCGAAAAGGCATGGCAACAAAAAAACGAAAAAAGAAAGACATTCAACCAGAATAAAACTACGAATAACGAGATAGAATTTAAAAAAACACTAGCACAATTCCGACTCCAAAAACGCCTGAACAAAATTGCAAATTTTGAAAAAAAACTAGACTCCATAGACTCACGAACCAGCCTTGACGAACTATGGAAACTGACCAAAAGAATGGAAGGTAAACAAGAGAACAGCAAAAAAGAAAATATAATTGAAAACAACATGGAGGAGGCAAAAAAATTCTTAAACGACAATTTTAAAAACAACACAAAAGGGGATAAAAATTTATATAAAAACATACCAACGCCAGAAAACATACTAGATGAAGATACATGGCAACAACTGTTGAGAAAAAAGAAAAACACAGCCCCCGGTTCTGACAACATTTCATACGAAATCTTAAAAAACATTAATGCAGAATCCCGACGCGTAATGATAGCGGAAGCAAACGAAATGTGGAAAAAAGGTAAAATAAAAAAACAGTATAAAAAAATCAAAGTGATAGCGATACCCAAACCGGGAAAAAACATTAATGATACAAAAAACTATAGACCGATCTCACTACTCCCAACACGAACAAAAATAATAAATATGGCTGTGTTAAAAAAATTACTAAGGGAATGTGCTATAAACAAGATAATACCAGTAACTTCTCTTGGATTCAGAGCAAATCATTCAATAAACCAATGCATCACATACGTAGTAAACGAAATAAACAACAACAAGCGAAACAAAACCCTTACCGGAGTCATATATGTGGATTTATCAAATGCATATAACAACGTAGATGCAGAAAAATTTATAAAAACCCTAAAAGAAAACCAAATATCATTGGAAGTAATCAGATGGATCGCAGCATTCCTAAATAACCGAACAATAGAAATGATTTCTGAAAACAAAACAATCAGAAAATTGACCTCAGACGGATTACCACAAGGGGACGTATTATCACCGACTTTGTTTAACATATATACTAGTCAAATCCACAAAAAAATAAATGGTAATCAATTATTACAATATGCAGATGATTTCATCATTATACAAAATGCCAAAACAGCCCAAGAACTACAAACAAAACTAAAAAGATCCCTAAACATATTCGTAGAGGAAATAAACAAACTAAAACTACCGATGAACATCGAAAAAACCAAGTTCATGGTTTTTGGAAAAAGTGAGCACCCGATAACACTAAAAATAAATAATACAAATATCGAAAAAGTAACCACGTATAAATACCTCGGAGCATGGATAGATGGAAATTTGAAGTTTAGAAAACAAATAGAAGAACTTAAAAACAAGGCCAGAAAAAGACTGAATATAATCCGACGCATCTGCAACCAAAACAACAAACTAAGCCCGAAAAAAACAATAGTAGTCCACAGAGCCATAATCAGGGGAATTTTGGAACAAGGGGCCTCTTACATAGGAAACGCAACAAAAACACTCAAAAAGTCACTCCAAACCATAGCAAACCAATCACTCCGAAAAATAACAGGCTGCACCAAAACCACACCAATTAACTCCTTAATGGCAATAGCTGCTGAAGTACCACTACACATAAGAAGCAAATACATAGCAACAAAAGAAACTTTAAAGACAATAACATATTCAAAAATCCATCAGAATCAAATAACAACCAACATAAACAGAATCGCAGAAAAAAACAAAACATACGTAGAAAAAATTATTACCGAAAACAGGGAACTAATTGGAAAAATGGCAAAAATAAAAATAAATAACATAGAAGTGAAAATCCCAATTCATCCTAAACCAGACGAAGAAATTACAAAAGATACCCCTCATAGAGAAATAATATTGAGACAACAATTTGAACAACAAATCAGAAACCTGGAAAAAAAGAAACCGATAGTATATACAGACGGAAGCAAAATAGAAGATAAATGTGGAATTGGCATCTACATAAAACCACACAACAAACCAAATCAGTATATAGCATCCCACTTCAAGCTAAAAAACACGGTACCAATAACTTCTGTAGAGATAACAGCAATTGAAAAAGCCCTACAAATTGCCAATGAAAATAATCTAAAAAACCCGACAATATATACAGATAGCCAGGCAGCATGCTATATTTTAAAAGAAGCACAAGAGAAATGCTACATAGACGAAGCAATACATAACATCCTAAAAACAAGCGAAAAACTCAATGCTGAGATAAGATGGATACCAGCACACATAAACATAGCAGGAAATGAGAAAGCCGACCAATTGGCCAAAAAAGGAAGCACATCAAAAAACATAATTGAAAACAAACTACGAATAAGTGACACAACAATCAACATAAAGAACACAATGAGAAAAGAAACTGAAGATTGGTACACAGCAGAGTGTAGAGAGAAAGGGAAGAAACTAGAAGAATTTCATAAAGAATTCCAATTTAAACCTTGGTACGACGAAATCCCACTAAGCGCAAATGAAATCAAAACAACAAATAAATTACTGGTTGGCCATGACCTATCGAGATATTGGTTAGCTAAAATGAAGATCGAAGAAAACGGTGATTGTCCAACTTGCCATACTCCGGAAACGGGACGCCATAAAATTTTCTACTGCACAAAATACAAAAATCAAAGAGACTCAAACACTCTCATATCTTGGAATAATTTTATAACCAATTGGAAAGGAAAAACAGGAACAACGATAAAAGAAATCATCCGTTTCATGAAAGAAAACAACATCGAAATTTAAAAGAAAAGATATTCTTAAATCTTAATACAAGAAGTATACACCAACCTATAAACAGATACATCCAAACAACTGACATGGCTGACAATGAAATAGCAAACAACACAACACAGAAAAAAACAACAAGAAAAAGAAAAGACGTTCCCGAACCAAAAGACATATGACTCTAGACAGTCGAAGTCTAAAAGAGAGAGTAAGCCTCTGAATATGTTGTTTAAAACAAACGTTTGTACAACATAGGAGGATACATCCCCTCTCGCCAAATAGAAGAAGAAGAAGAAGACTGTGTGGTACGGAATAAAGCTCGAAAACCTTTATAGGCCGGCATGACCGCCTATGTTGTTACGCCAAAAAGAAAAAAGGGTTAGGATATCTTATTTATAAAGCTTTTCACCTCTAAGAATCTCTAGAATTACAGGTTTATTTAACAATTCATAGTGAATTACGTTAGCAACAGAAAACTATGGGCATTCTTTTACCATGTAAAGCGAGAAAACAGTTTAATTATGGTAATTAACTACCAGCTTTCCGTACGTAAGTAGATGACGCGCATCTTCCCTAGGAGATAGCTCATGAGTTCAGGTGAAAATAAACCTTCTTCTGAACTTAAATACTTGTTAAATACAGCGTTGCAGCAATGATTACCGTGCTACTGTCTTGAAGATTATTTCAAAGATCAAGGTGGGTTGCCTTATCAACATGGTTGAGAATATTTGAGGTCCTGATCACTATATAAAGCATTACGAAGAAATGATTTTAGTCTATTGCAAGAGTGCACAGTCGGTGCATTGTGAAGCAAGCCGGGGTTAGTAATACAGCCAGAGTAAGATCCCATCTAAACATCACGATCACGATCACGATCACAATCACGATGATTGCACCTGTAGTGATGTTTGTAGTGATTAGTTTGCTGCACGTTGGAGCAGGTCATTCGAACGACTTCGATGGTCAGTAATATGAAAATTAGTGCCCGTAGTGTAGATACGTTTTTGCACCAACAAGTTGTCTTTTTTTAGCGATAAAAGGCTGTAAACAGTATAACACGGAGTTGGGATACAATGATCCACTTGAATATATCCCTACCAGCAGCCTTAATCATACAGTTGATTATGGTGAATTTAAGTACTACAAAATCGGAATCCTGGGAACGAATGACGGTGTTATTCGGCTGTCTAATCATGTATATCCTTACGACCGGAATGTGTCCGAAGTGGGTAGGTTTGAAAAGAGTGTATATTGCCAATTGAAGTGTGACTGACGAGTGTTCTTTCTTTGCAGTGCTGGGTAGTCATAATAACACGAGGTCAATCGGGCGTACTCAGTACAGGAATTCGTCAAATGAGTATAAAAACAACGATTTGGCCAGGGCGATGTCACCGAATCTTTTGTCCCCGTATCGTCCTGTGATGCTAAAACTGAAGATATGGGCCACCGGCAAAAAGGAAATGTTTCACGATGGGCAAGACTATCCTTTCTTAGGGTTTATGGACGCTTCAAAAATAGTCACGCTGTATATGGCCTTTACAAAGGTTGATAAGGATTTGGTTTTCTTCTACGACTGCCCTATGTAGAGTGATTGTCGAGAAGTCACGTAGTGTGATCATGGGATATAGTATTCTTATGGGTTTTATACTTCATAAAATATAAAGAAATATTGCATCTTATCATTTGGTGCCTTAGAGTTTTGATGATGCTATTAAAATTCAATTGTTAAGTGAAGTAAGGTAATATTTAATGTTTAGATTTTGCTAACATAGTATTACTGCACTTATAATATCTTAGTATAGAGATTTGAAGCACTCAGAATAACCGTAACATGTCTAGATGACTAGATGGCGCGCATCCTGTATGGGAAATGGGCTTTCATTATCAGGTTCATCTGCGACTTCCGAGCTTACATACTTGTGAAGAGTATTATCACGGCATCACGTTTATAAAGTGTCAATAAACGTTTTGTAGGTTGCACTTCATAACATGATGATTTCTTAAGATAAGATTTCCACAAATGCTTATCTTATCAGTGCTATCAGTACGATAGCGTGAGTTCTGAATCTGAATGGTATATATAGTAAAAATGTATACACAATCACGAATTCATTGCTATTATCGTCCACGACGGTACGACACAACGGTCTGTGTACAACGATATCATCATGAAACTTCTAATCGTTGCAGTAATTGTAGTGATTAGCATTATATGTCCATCTAATGCGTTTCACGCGAATTCCTTCGATGGTAAGCATTTACAAGCTATCTTTTGCATACAGCAGCAAGTAGTTCTTACTTTGTTGAAAAGCCATTAAAGGCTGTAAGCAGTACGGCAATGTGGCAAACTATGACGATCCACTGATGTACATCCCGACGAACGATCTGCTGCACGTCGAGAATACAAACAAATCCAAGCTCATTAAGATTGCCGTGCAAGGAAGCTCTGATGGCATCCTACGTTTCGGCGCTTCTCTATACCCATACAACAGGGATGTGATAGAGATAGGTAAGTTACTTGTTAATAATACATCTTCTTAGGATACTTTGTTAATGTGATTCTCTTCAAGTACTTGGAGGATGGACCAACACGCAGAGCGCTGGAAGACGACAGCATCGATCGGCATCGAATAATAATACGAACCTTGCGCTTGCCGATGTACAGACTCCGCAGCTGTTGTCCGCTAATCGTCCAACCGTGTTTCTGGTCGAGCTGTTCCACGATGGTACGATTCAGGTTAGGATCGAAGGGCAGGATTACCCATTCCTGTTATTCAACGATGCCAAGAAAACTCCCTTCAACTATATGGCCTTCACCAAGTGGAATAACGACGTGGTATATTTCTACGATTGTCCTGTGAATACGAACGCTACGATTTGTTACGAAGGTGGTAAAATGCAGGTTAACTAAAGTGCGATCAACGACACGAAATTGGCAGGTGCAAGGGCTGACGGTTGGTTGTATTACTAATTACTTAATAAAAATGTGAAGAGCAAAAGTAGCCTCTGTAGGCATGGAATGATTAAGAGATGGGAAAGAAACTATACCAACATAATAAAACTTTTAACGACAACAGAACACGTCACGCTTGAGCACGTTCACGGCTCAGCACGTTCTGCTAACATAGCCAAGATGATGATGATAATCGTTAGGTTCTTCGTGATCCACTCACGAAAGAAGCAGAGCATGGATAATACTTGCAACATCTTATCAATAAAGTCGTGTTGCTGCTTCCGTCAAACATGATTTCCGGCAAGATCTGGTTAACGGAAAGATAAACTGTTATTTAACAAAAGCAAAGAAACTAAATGTTCTTAGAATCTTACTACACTTGTAGATAAGAATGAAATACCAATATTGAAATAACTAACATTAAACAAGGCAAACGTAAAAGATGTACACAGACATGATAGTAATATATATATTGTTGTTCATACGTTTGCAAATCAAATGCTATCACTCACTTGTTATCTCTTGTATCATCAGCCAAACGATACTAAGATAAAGTGAAATGGTATTTGTACGTCTGAAAATCCCCAGAACTTGCGCAAAGATAAAACTATTTATAGTGCATCACACTCTGCATTAAATTGCAGTTCCGTGCGGTGCATCACTCAGCAGGAAGTAAAATGAGTTCGCTGAAAGGTGTACCAATAATTGTGTTCGCGCTGGTTGCTGGAGCATTGGCGAATAACTCGTTCAATAGTAAGTGGCAAAATTGTGTAAGACATGCGTTGATATTGACTGCCATTTTTTTCTTCTTAAAGTTATCAGAGACTGCAAGCAGTACAACGGTGCGATAGACTATAATGGTCCGGTAAGTTACTTCCCAACGGCCAACTTGCAACACGTACGCCGCACCGATCGCTCGAAGGTGTTCAAATTTGCTGTACTAGGCCCAATGGATGGACATTTACGGTTTGGAAGGTCGCAATTTCCATACGATAGCAATGTGATTGAGATTGGTAAGGTGACCCTGAGTCGGTGGTGGGTTAGTTGGTTTTAGCGAATTAGTGTACACATTTCAACTTACCACAGTGCTAGGAGGATGGCGAAACACCAAAAGTGCTGGAAGGCGCCAGTATCGAACGGCTGGTAACCGAGCAACGAACAATGTGCTCGTCGAAGTTCAAACTCCCAATCTGTTGTCTCCGTTTCATCCGCTAATGTTTGTGCTGGAAGTGTTCAACGAGGGACGGGTGGAGGTACGGATCGATGGCCAGCCGCAGCCGTTCCTGTCGTTCCAAGACAGTAGCCGAATCCCCGCTAATTATATGGCGTTTAACAGGTGGGAAAGGGAATTGATCTACTTCTACGATTGTCCTTTTTAGAGCGGAAAGGATCCTGTAAACCAAAAAAAAAAATAAAAATAAATAAATAAATAAAAAAAAATTAAATTAAAAGAAATTGTTGTGACGAGTAGAAAACGCCCTTAGGCACTCAGGAGCTGCGCGCCTCGGAACGTGAATGTGTTCGGGTTTAGCCAGAGATCGTGCGGGGACTCTCGGATAAGCGGTCAGGCGAGTAGGAACGCGATTAGGAAATAGCGGAATAAAAGTATCCTGTTAGCTGTATTAGTAAAAACGCGTGTGTTAAGTGTGTTATATTACGAACCACCCGAAAACGTAACAAAAATCTATGAGCTGAATGGGCTGGTCTCGACATGGGTTCAAACCCCGAATGGCAGATCTAGGACCGACGACGATTGTAACTCTTTGTAACGGTTGTAACTCGTTCTAACGGTTGTAATTCGCGTAACTCCAAATCCGCGTATAAGCGGTACCGTGCAGCTCGGGTACTACCTGTAGGTATAATGCACTTTTCCGCAAGCCTTAGAATCGAATCTTCAACATGGGATGCTCTCACTCAAATCAGCGGTTTGGGATTTTATAGCGTCATACTAGTACGAACTATTTCATTACCTTTCTTGACCCCCGTTCAAGTTGGATTAAATGGACAAGCTGATCGTTGGTTTTTCTCTACGATTGTCGTTGGATGGATGTGAATACGACGCACGATACATTGATTTTGAACTGTACTTTGGTACAAAATGGAATCCGTCTTAAGTCGCCTAGAAGAACTAAAATCAGAAACAAAAGCTATCTGGAATAAAATGATCCAAAAAAAGAAAAATGTGATGTTTCTACATCAGATTACAATACTGATCTACTGTACAGAACAATAATTAACTTACTTTTTGATGATTATTCCACTGATCATTGTTTGTGTTGGTTCTGTGGGTCTACTTGAAGTCAAGATTTGACGCTCGATAGGGGAAGCCGGTTTTAAGAAAACGCTCGGAATCTCGAACTAATCACGACGCAGTTCATCCCCAGCACCAGCAGCGTGATGATCGCGTTCGCGCCATTAGCCATCCTAGCGATCGTTCTATCGGCTAGCCCCGGTACAGCAAACACTTTGCACAGCAATCCCTTCGATGGTGAGTGTTGCAATTCTTTTACATTTCTCTTCCGCTAATCCATTCCCACTCGATTTCCTGCAGCGATCAAGGGATGTCTCCAGTTCGATGACGTCCCGGGCTACAACGACACCCCGACGTACATTGCCACCAACACGTTCCGCAATGTGGGGCGCACGAGCAGCTCGCGCTACTTCCGGATCGGTATCGTGGGCAAGAACGATGGCCACATTCGGTTCGGCCGGTCGGCCTTCCCGTTCGACGAGGCGGTCGTCGAGCTGGTCATCAGCGGTTGGAGCAATACGCAGTCGGTTGCGCGCCGCCAGACCCGGCGCCGCAATCAATCGTTCACCAACGTGCTGCTGAAGGAGGCGTCGACGCCACGGTTGCTGCACAAATCGCGCCCGCTCGTGTTCCAGCTCGAGGTGTTTGATAATGGGCGGGTGCAGCTGACGAAGGACGGCGAACGGCGTCCGTTCTTCGAGTACAGCGATAGTCAGAACGCGATCCCGCCGGACTATATGGCGTTCGTGAAGTGGGACGTGGATCTGATCTACTTCTACGACTGTCCGCTGAACGATGGTGGGGCAGGGGCGGTGGGAGAGGAGTCGGTGCTGCTGCGCTGCAGCCTTGCTTGAGGTTGAAGGGTAAGGTCGGACAAACGGTGTAAGGGAATTGGAAATAATAAATATTAAAATAATTCTTAAATCTTCGCTTATTTCGATCGAATTGCCTCAAGGGGGATAGGGCTCCGTTTGGGGAATTCCCATAAACAAACAGCGTGATCGTGCTCTTGGTGGTGTACGTGCAGCACAAGGGAATAACCGTCATCTCAAACAGGCTCCGCCGTGGAGTGCGGTAACCGCCGCAACGAAACCGGATTTTGTCTACGCTAGTGTTTGTTTGTACGGATCCAACGCAACCGGCGAACGATGATCTTTAACACAGCAAAACAGCTGATTAGCCGGGAAGGAAACCAAGGCCACACATACACTCAGGGAGTTTGTGTTAGTCGAACGTTTGCAGCCATCATGGCCGGTCTTGTGTTATTGTCGCTGCTGCTGACATCCGTCCTACTAACGCCTCAGCAAATATCGGCCCAACAGTGTGGCCAGGTGCAGGTGCTGAAGCAAGGGCTCATCTTTGGCGGTACAGCGTCCACGCCCGGC